>NC_090926.1:588224804-589433051 GCF_040938575.1 Ambystoma mexicanum
GTCCCCGCCGAGTCAACGCTGCCAGTGTTTGTCTCGAAATAACTAACTATTTCTTCCCGCACATCTTCCCTAAAAACCGGGTCTTTAAGCACCTCTGCGCGCAGACGCCACGTCGGGATCCGTGCCCTGGGGCGGCCATATTGCAATTCTACCACCATAGGCGAGTGGTCTGATAGGACCCTCGCTTTGTATTCCACACTAGAAACCTCTACCAATACATCCGATGTGGCAAAGATGTAGTCGAGTCTAGTGTGCAACTGCTGTGGGGCCGAGTAGTGTGAGTACTGTCTCTCGTCGGGGTGCTTGGTTCTCCACACATCCTCGAGCTCGAAGTCACGTAGCAACGTCTGCAATGCCCGGGCTGCCGGGGCGGGCCTAACCACCTTATCGTCGGATCTGTCCATCCCCGGGTCCAACACACAGTTAAAATCCCCTCCCCATATCACCGCACTCCCAACACACCAGCTCAAGTTGGTATACATGGTCCGGAAGTACTCCGCCGTGCCCTGGTTAGGGGCATACGTATTCACTATACACATCTCTTTGTTCTCAACCACCCCTCTCACCATAACCAGACGCCCCTCAGTATCCAACATTTCCTGCCTCAGCTGGAACGGGACGTGCGGCGCCACCCAGACCAGCACACCCCTAGCATAAGCTGAGTACGTGGATCCCACCACCGTTCCTCTCCACTTTTTCTTCACCAGCTCTAGTTTATCCCGGGTCAAATGCGTTTCTTGTAATAATGCAATGTCTATCTTCTGTCTTCTCAAGTATAGCATGACTTTGTTTCGTTTCAGATAACTAATAAGCCCCCTGACGTTCCATGTCAGTAATTTAAGCTCCCCCATAGTTCATTGGTATCCTGCTCTCTCTCCCACAACCACCCCCGCTCATCCATGCTGTCCAGATATCTCGTCAAAAATACTCCCATAGGGCTCGCGATCAAACTCAAACTTCCCAACACTATATACACCCCAACTGTCCCCCCCCTCTCCCCCCTCATGTCCCTCCCCCCCAACTCCCTCCCCAACTGTTGCCCAGCTCCATCCCTGGATCTCAGGCCCCCCCACATCTAGTTCTGGCTGATACGCACAGAGCCCAGTAGGGTAAAGTCGCCCTAACGGCCACTTAACTAAAAAACACTAAACGGGGGTGTATGGACTAGCCCTGAAAGGCTCCTTCATAAAACAACAATTACAGTGCAAACAGTGCATTAACCATCCAGTTCCGGGCCCGACTTTCTTAGGCCGTAACAATAACTATAGTCAGGTCCCATAGTCTCCAGCCGCACCCACTCCCATCGTTGATCACTTATCTCTTTTTCCACTTTCTTCCGCTTGGACATCCGGCTCCTGGGGGCTGCCCTGCATGTCCAGCCACCCCATGGCTTCCTCAGGCGTCTCAAAAAACAAGGATCTGTTGTTGTGAAACACCTTCAATTTGGCCGGATAAAGGAGCATATATTTCTTCCCCACCTCTCTGTCTTCTCTTAACCACCCCGAAGTTCATCCGACTCCTCTGCACCATCATGGTGTAGTCTGGGTAGGCCGTTATAGTTGCCTCCCCTCTTTTGATGGTTCCCCCTTTACGAAAATGCTCCAAAATCCTCTCCCGGTCTCGGTAATTAAGGATCTTGGCTATCATTGGCCTGGGCGGACTGCCCGGTGGAGGCCTCCTAGCCAATGCCCTATGTGCTCGCTCCACTGCAAATCCCTGCGACAGCACACCCCCGGTGATCTCTTGGAGCAACATATTCTCGATGAACTCCGTGGGGTTACGGCCCTCCAATCCTTCCGAGATGCCCACAATACGGATGTTGTTTCTCCGGGCGCGCCCTTCTGCCTCTTCAGCTCTATTCTCCAAGTTGCGCACTCTCTGCGCCAAGACATGCAGGTCGGCCTTGTGTGAGGCGCAATCCGCCGTGTTCGCACTCCCCTCTTTCTCCAGGCTCTCCGTGCGCTCCGACAGGGTCCTTACGTCCTGTCGAAGTAGATTCACCTCTTCCCGAACTTCTCCCACTTTGAGGTCGAGCACTGTTTTCAGGTCCGCCACCACTATTTCAAGCTTGGCCTCCCAAGCGGCTTTCAAATCCGCTTTCAGTTCAGCGATCGCAGCTAACACATCCTGATTTGGACTAGCGGCGGCCATGCCGCCTGCGGGTGGCTGTTCCTTGCTCCTAGCACTCTCTGGGCCCGTCGGTGTCCTGGTGAACTCGTCCAACGTAGGCTGCTTCACTCTCTGTCTGAGGGGCTTACTCGACATCCCGCAGCCACTGTATGCCGTGGGTCCGCCACTCCCACTTTACCACTACCAAGGGGGAGAGAGGCCTACTTTCTGCCCGCAATGGAGCGTGTTCTTCCTCACGCCTCAAATGTCCCTCTGCAGCAGCCTCTTCCACCACTCATCCGGGCCCCCCACCAGAGGACTCCTGGGCTCCCGCCGCAGTTCACTGGCTGAGTCGCCAATTCGGATCACCGCCAAGTCCCGCGCGACACCGTTGTATTTGTACCTCTGGTAACGCCCCCGGTATGTTCAGGGTTGTGCAGGTACCACTTAGTGTGCCCTTAATTGCGCTCAAAAGTGCACCGCAATGGTCTGAGCCAGCCGCTTTACCGGACTCAGCGCCTTGTCCTGGGGCACAGTCTCTTATGTCGTGTTGCGCAGCACCCAACCATACATTCAAAGTATGCAAGTGCCCCCAAAGTCTCTTATTTCACTGTTATACCCCCTTCAGTGGTGTTGCCCTGCTCAGTTCTTCGTCTCCTGCCAGTATGCAGGGCTCTTCTGCCCTCCTTTCCCACTGTAGCGAGGACGCTGATTGCGTGTCTAGACTCGCAGGGGTGTGATCAGCTGCCCGCAACAATGCATCAATGCGGCTTCCTGCCCTCCTTTCCCACAATAGTGGGAGCGTTGATCGCATGTCGGGACACGCGGGCGTTAAGTCAGCTACCCGCAACAATGTATCTCTGCGGCGCAGCGTGGTGCCGGGGACCAGCCGTGGTTCGAGCATCTCCTGTTGGCTGCCAGCTACCCAAAAGGCCAGCGCTGCTAAGCGCACAACTCAGCCAGCAATGTCAATATGTGAGCCCTTCGCCCCGGAGCTTCTGCGTGACATGCATACGGTGCTTCGGTGCTCAAGTCGCGAGGTCCGTTTCGCCTGCCAGCCCGGGCGGGTCCTAGTGCCGGCCGCTGACCGCCTCTGACCGTCTCCCGAGCCCGTGCTGAATAATCGGTGCCCACAGAGACGCGCCGATGTTCTCCCAGAGGCGCATCGCCCCCCACACAGCCCGCGCAACCGCCGATCACTTCGGGGGTGCCTCCGTCATCCTGTATGTGTCTCCTCCTTTGTTCGGCATGGCCGCCATTTTCGCTCAGTCAGGGCCGCGACTCTGGGGACCTCGGTCACATCTATCTGCTGTTGCCGGGCTTACGAAGGTTCCAGCTTGTCAGCAGCCGTGCAGCTTACATTCATGGACGGGTGCCCATGTTTCTGGCTTCTAGGAGTTAGTGCTTATGCACTTTTGCACAGGATGAGTGTAGGATCTCCGGGAGCTCTTCCAAGAGCGCGTCCTCTCACATGGCTTCCAAGCCACGCCCCATCTGCACTTCTATCCTGTGTTTTCTACATTCATTGGCATGGAACATTTTTTACAAACAAACTGCCAGTTAAAATGTACAAATGAATGCTTTATTTACCATGCCTTGGACCATTATATGTATGTCATAGTGAATGTTTAACTATGCTTTTGTGTTCCACAATGGACATCAAAGATTGTCATATATAAAAATGTACTAAAATGCTTTGCACAAAGAAAACAAACATCAGCTAATTAATAAAAAGCTGCAATTTTGCATAAAAGAATTGGAATTTTGTACATGAATATTGTATTAGAGATATCTGTTTGACAAAGCAAGCATGCTGTTTCTTCCAACGGTTGCCCAAACTGCATGGGCACCCGTAAGGGTCTAAAACCAGTGTGCACTGAACCTACCCTGCGCACTCCTAAGATCCATAGAGGGTAGGACAACCCCCCTTGTTTCAGGTGCACAAGTTTCAGCATGCCCAGAGTCTCCCAGCGTTCGAGTTCTTGAGATTGCTCGGCCTCATGGCATCCTGCATTCTTCTGGTGCCAGAGGCCAGGTTGCGGATGAGATCTTTGCAATGGGCACTCAAGCTCCAGTGGTCTCAGTCCTCCGGCAGGATGTCAGACCCTGTTCAGGTGCCGTCCTCGGTCGCCCAGGACCAGCTCTGGTGGGCCGTCAAAGGCAATCTGATGAAGCGGGCTTCATTTTGGCTTCCCTGGCCGGAGGTGACGATCGTGACGGACGCATCCCTCACGGGATGGGGAGCTCATGCCAACGAGTTGAAAGTCAGCGGTCGTTGGTCTCTGTCGGAGTCCAGACTCCATATCAATCTGTTGGAGCTGAGGGCCGTCAGGCTTGCCCTGAAGGCTTTTCTGCCGACTGTACGAGGAAAGAATGTCCTGATCCTGACAGACAACCCAGTGGCCATGCACTACCTCAACAAAAAGGGGGGGAGGGTCAGGGTCACTTCCTCTGTGCAAGGAGGCGAAGCAACTTCTGGTTCTGGGAAATCCAGCAGGGAGTTTCGATCTCGGCAGTTCATCTGGCGGGAGACGAAAACGAGACGGGGGACGCTTTGAGCAGGTAGAGCGCGATCTCTCATGAGTGGGAGTTGGCTCAGGAGATTCTCCTGGAGATCTTCGCCCTTTGGGGGACCCCTCAAGTGGATCTCTTCGACCTCCAGTGTCAACCGGAAGTGCAAAAGGTTCTGCTCGCGGGAATTTCCTCCAAGAGGAGCCTTAGGAGACGCGTTCGTGGTGGAGTGGTCATTCCCACTGCTGTACGCGTTTCCTCCAGTCCCCGTCATCCCGCAAGTGCTGCAGAGGTTACGCAGGTTCGGTTCCCGGATGATCCTGATTGCTCCTGCATGGGCCTGGACCTTCTCGACTTGTCCATCTGCCCTCCACGTCGTCTTCCCTACCGAGACGATCTGCTCTCACGGGAGGGGGGGTCAGGTTCTCCATCCAGAGGTCAGATCCCTCAACCTTCACGCTTGGTTTCTGAAAGGTTGAGGTATAAGGATTGGGACCTCCCTGAGGACGTGATGGAGGTGTTGCTTTCGGCCAGAAGGCCCGCAACAAAGTCCCTGTACCGTTGCCGTTGGAGAAAGTTCTGCGACGGGTGCAGGGTTAAGAATGTGGATCCGTTTTCACGTGACATTCCTGTGGTTCTGTCTTTTTTGCTTTCTTTAGCCCACAGGGGCTTGCAAGTGGGTACCGTTAAAGGTTACCTGGTGGCGCTGTCCATATTTTAGTGCTCGTCTGAAGAGTGTTCTTATTTTAATATTCCTTTAATTTCTCAGTTTCTACTAATGTGTTCCCTCCGTCACCTTTCCAGGTGCCCGGTTGGGATTTGAACCTTGTCCTCAAGTTTCTGATGGGTGCTCCATTTGAGCCTTTGCATTCGTGCCCTTTGAGACGGTTAACTCTTAAAACTGTATTTTTGGTTGCGGTCACTTCCGCTCGTAGAGTGAGTTACAGGCACTTTCAGTTAAGCCACCCTTCACTGTATTTCATAAGGACAGGGTTGTCCTTAGAGTTCGTCCTTCCTTTCTTCCGAAGGTGGTGTCGGAATTTCATTTGGGCCAGAAGGTTATTCTTCCGGCATTTTATCCTCCTCCGCATCCTAATAAGGAAGAGGAGAGGCTCTATAGGCTCGATCCTAGGAGAGCCTTAAGCTTTTATATTTCACGCATGTCCCGGATCAGAGTGGACGATCAACTCTTCATTGGTTACGCTGTAAAGCGTTTGGGACAAGCTGTGACTAAGCAGACTTTGTCTTGCTGGATTATTCTGGCAATTTCTGAATGTTACCGCTTGGCGGGTAAGGACCCACCGGTCGGCCTGCGGGCCCATTCTACCAGGGGTATGGCTGCCTCTACTGCCCTGCAGAGGGGTGTTCCTATTCGTAACATCTGTGATGCAGCAACCTGGGATTCGGTCCATACTTTTGTACGTCACTACTCCCTCGATTCTATCCGGGGGCAGGATCTGGCCTTTGGCAAGGCGGTACTTTACTCTGCAATTTGATTGATTGGGCATTCTAAATTTGTATATTCTAAATTAATTTCCCACCTCCTTACATTGGTACTGCTTTGGGAGTCTGTCATAGATATGGAATACGTCGGAGGACCCAATCCCCTCGAAGAACAAGTTACTCTCTTACTTGGTAACGTTCTTTCGATGGGATGGTCCGACAACGTATTCCATATCGATCCCTCCCTGCCTATCCCGCTACAGAATTTCTTATGTGATTGCAACTTACGTTTCTGCAAGGCTTTCTGTGGTCATACTGGCAGAAGATTGGTGCCACACGTTCTGGGAAAAATACAACTGAGGCTACGGGCGTTGTGCGTCCTACTTATAACATCTGGTGGCGTCGGCCATTGGAGGAGGTCCTCCAGGACGGCGTATCGACGTCATCGACGCAGGACGCCGAAAGATTTTCCGAAGCAGCACAGCTGTGATGATTAATGTCATAGATATGGAATACGTCGTCAGACCATCCCATCGAAAGAACGTTACTAGGTAAGAAAGTAACTTGTTCATCTGTAGAAATGTAATGATGCTGGATGCTGTCACTACTTAACCAATAAACAAATTTAAACAAAAAAAGGTCAATCCCCTAATGAAAACAGTCGGCACTGAAGTAGTGAATCACAAGGTGGAGAAAAAGTATAGGCCATCTCCAGCAGCCGCAATATACATCAAAGATCAGTTGGCACATAACACTTTAATAGTAACTGCTGCCACAAAAAGAGCGAATGCGCCCATGTCGGTAACAGAATATCCTACAGATGGGGGGTGGGGGGGTAGATGCATTTATACTTTTGTGCGTAAAACAGCGACTTCTGCAGGGTGTCTAGTCAAAGGATCGAATCCAAAGGGTCGACAGGTCAAAGGATCGACACCAGAGGGTCGACAGGTCAAAGCATCTAATTTATTTTTTTATTATATATATTTTTGGGGGTTTTCGTTTAGGGAAAAAAAGTGTTTTTTACCAAAAAAAGGAGGGTGGGGGGACCCCCCCCCCCAAAAAATTCGATCCTTTGACCTGTTGACCCTTTGGTGTCGATCCTTTGACCTCTCGATCCTTTTACTGTCGATCCTTTGACCTACAACCTTCTGCAGTTTGTAGTGTCAGAATAGCCAATGCTAAAGCACTCCTGGTCAGATATAACCGATCCCAGTGGGATGATATGGAGGAATTAGATAAATAGCTGCAGAAATTCAGGCCACCTTCCAGAAAATAATCCAGGAAGGGAAACAAACTGCTAATGCCCTTATAACAAATGCACTGGAAGCCGCAGAAACAGGGTGCTGGTTTGCAGGCGCTGTGGTGATTAGACGACATACCCGACACAAGATAAGCAAGTAGAGGAGTCCCAACCATTCTGGAAGCAGTGGACGAGGTGCTAGAAAGGGCAAAGAAAGACCATGATATGCTTAAAACACTGGGACAAATTTCCAGAAGGAATTTGCAGTCAAGAAGTTCACCTACTAACCAAAGATCTTTTCACACCACACTTCTGCCAAATTATCTGGACAGCATGCCCAGACATCAGGCGCAAGTTAGTACGCAGGCTCACAGGCACAGCACAATACATATTCTTCAATCCCATGCTAGCAATGCAGAGGGAAAACAGAGGAGGAAGACTACCCTCACAAGTAGCATCCTCCACCTCAAAACAATGACTTCAAGATACATGTTCCCTCCCGCAGGAGGATGAATAACATCATTAAACAATGCATGGGAGGAGATAACACCAGATCAATGGGTGTTGGACACAATAGCCAAGGATTACTGCATAGAGATATTAAACCTTGCAAACTACCACTGCGCAAAAGAAAAACGATGCAAGAACTTTGAGAGCTACTAGAAAAAGAAATCGAGACCCTACTAAAGAATGCCATCGGGGCAGTTCCATGTCATCGGGTAAACATGTGTTTTTACTCCCTTTTACTTTTTAGTGCCCAAAAAAGCCAAAACAAAAAGACCAGTTCTAGACCTCAGGCCAGAAAACAAGTATGTAAAACTGCAAAACTTCAGGATGACCACGCTGCAGGAGGTCATCCTACTCCTCAAAAGGAGAGTCAACATGACCACGCAAGACATGAAAGATTAATGCTTTCATATTTCCATGTTCACACGTCACAGAAGATTTCTAAGGTTCAAAATAGGAACACTTCATTACCAATTCACGGTACTGCCTTTTGGAATAGCATCAGCAGCTCGGGTGTTCACCAAGGTGGCAACACACCTATGCCAGCAAAACCTTCTCATCTATCCTTATCTAGACCACTGTCTCATACAGGAGAAACTCAAGAGAGTTCCATGTACAACACAGTGAACACAGTATATATACACCAAATGGGTTTGTCATCAAGCCTAGTACATACGCAAAAGACACAGTTTCTTGGAGCAATACTAGACACAAAAGGCCATTTGTAAATCCACAAGTACAAATGACAATTACCACAGATGCCACACTGCTTGGCTGGGGTGTACATTGTCAAGCTCTCACTGCACAGAGTGCATGGACAAAAAAGGAGGTAACTCAGAACGTAAACATGTTAGAACACCTAGCAATACAGATGGCCCTGCTATCTTTTCAAACAAGACTCATGTCTTGAATAAACAAGCAGGGTGGGACACATTCTGTACCACTATCGCTCCTAACAAAAACATATGGCACTAGTGTGTCATTAAAGGACTTAGATTCAAGCCCAGCGTGTCCTAGGAGATCCCAATTACTTCCGGACAACCTAAGCAGGTTGTTTCCAACAAAATTACAAGTGAGAAATCAACACAGATGTACTCGGAGACTTGGAGACGGGGTCCCTAGCAAATGCTCTATGGATAAGTTGGTCTGGAATAGCTGCATACGCTTCACCTCCTCAACCTTGATACCGCGACTCTGCAAGGTGGTACACAGACTACTCCAAAAAAAATTGACTCTAACCTTAATTGTGGCAATGTTAGCAAGACAAACATAGTACCCCAACCTCATGAGGATGACGATACAACCTTCTATCAAGCTACAACCAGAACATAACTTAATAACTGCAGCATGCATAGTTAACACACCCATGCCAACAAACAACTAACTTGATAGCATGGCTCTTGAAGTCTGAGTTCGGTTGCTTGCAATTGCTGACAGTCTGTGCAAATAATAAGTGAGTCCAAAAAAACAAAAATTGGACAATGTTACTTCAACAAATTGAAATGTTTCATCATGTAATGCACACATTAAGGGCACCATCTGCTGTTGAACATGCAATAGGGTTATGATATTCCTCCTGTATCTCTCGAACTCTGATTAAGTCTATAACTCTCTTAATGTACATCTTGCAGCTCTAGAAACATATACTACATCTCAACACAAAATACCCAGGCAGAAGGTTCCAATGGTTACGGCTTTCATGGAGGGAGTCAAGCAAATTCACCCACCAGTTGCTCTTCGACTTCCTGGATGGGACCTAAACACAGTTCCGCAGAAGCTAAGCTCATGGGGACCCCTTTTGAGCCAATGAATAAAACCCCAATAAGGGAACTCACAACCTTGTCTTTATAGTAGTTGGAGGAATAAATTAACTACAGGCTGTCTCTTTCACTGAACCTTTTTTCATTATTCGCAAACGTCGTTCTATGAACTCCTCGTTTCTTAAAATTCGATGTCAACCAATCCATCGAAATGCCATCTTTCTTCCCATACCCACATAAGAGAGGAGAAAGAGCACTGCGCACACTAGACGAGAGCAGAGCTTTTATGATTTGCCTCAATAAAACTAAAGCAATAAGGAAAACAAGGACATTATTTGTCTCTTTCGTAGTGGATCGAGAAAGTGACCCTGTAACCAAGGCCACCATTTCAAGGTGATTCAACTCAGTTATAGACTAGCACATAAAACACTACCATTCACACCAAGGGCCCACTCCACATGTAGCACAGGAGCAACATTGGCATTCATTGCTAATTTGAAGAAATCTGTAAGGCTGCGACTTGGTGTTCATTCCATAACTTTACAAAACACCTTTTTGTTGACACACAAGCAAAGGCTGACTCACAAGTGGGTCAAGCGGTACTGGAGTATCTTTTTAGTTATGTACTTGCTTTTCAACTGCTATCTTCTGCAGGTGCTGCTTGCTAATGTATGTAAAACATGTGAATCTTAGAAGGTTCACAAGCCTCAGTTGATAAACAATACTTACCTAGTGATAGTCTTTCTTGGCTTGTATATGCTTAGACTTGCATGCACCCATCGTGCCTCGGGACAGTACAAAAGATCAGCTACATTCCCAATTGCCTTCACAACACACACACATGTTATATCAGAAAACAAATGAGGACGTCAACACCTGAAGGATCATGGGTCCTTGTCTATACACATCGATTAGGGAAAGAGTGATGGGAACGCCCTGTTTTTTCCAAATTTGAAAACATATGTACGACTTCAAGCTAGCCACCAGATGGCGGCCTATGTAAGGCATGTGATTCTAAGCAGAGACAAGCCACAGAAAGACTAACTGGGTAAATAATCTATATATAGAAAAGTGAAAATGTGTGGGTTTGTGGCTTCGCCTATGTTCCCTATACAATTCCACACGGTTTCACCAATCTGCACCACATTTAGCACAGTCACCTGTTGGGAACCTCTGGGCATTATTAGCTACATGGCATCTGGAAACCCCACCTCTTTCCCTGGATTTCAGGAAAGTGAATATTTGGGTGTGGGTTTGTGGCTTTGCCACATGTTCCCTATACAATTCCGCACCATTTCACCAATCTGCACCACATTTTGCATAGTCGCCTATTGGGACGCTATGGACATTCCTGGCGACATTTGGCATTGTAAACATGGGTACTTCCCAATTTTTTGTTGTCAGGGGCCCAATTTTGAGGCAGGCAGATTGCATACAGTGTGTAACAACAAAAGGAAACTGGTTACCCCTCTCTTATATATAACCTCATTACTAGGTGAGGAATAGCACTATCTAATACCGTATTCTATTTTGGCATTACATTCAACCAATACAATTTTTGTTATAAATATCTCAATTTACTCAAATTATTTTCATAAAAAACATAAAACATCTAACACAAAAATACAGTTAAGTAGTCAAGGGTTGTGATAGTATGGTATGCGACTTAATTTCTCTTTGGCACATACAACATTAGTGATTGTCAACCATTTAGGTACTTCCCTATCTAATTCACAGTGAAGAACCTCTGAAAGACATGTCCCTATGTTCAATATCCACCAGGACACTAGAAGAAAAACCAGGACAACGGTTGTTTATTCTGGCCTTGGAAAAGTCATCATATGTTTCGGCCCGTTGTCTTAGTATGTTATCCCTAATGCTTTTCGACTTGTTATTGGTCCTTCTTCAGGACAGTATCGTATTTGCTGAATGGCTTAGTCTAAAAACCCCTTTGTTGTTTTATACAAGAGCACTGTAATACATACAGACATTAAAAGGCATTAATATTGTGCAAAATGGTGCTTGTTTTTTTTCACAGTATTACTCCTGTTAGTGCCAATCACTGACCTTAATTTCAGTAGGTGTGGGAATGGGCAGCTTCTGCAGACGTATCTCTTTTGTCTGGAGATGTGAAGAAAAACAATTTCTTTTATCTTTCTTTCTAAATTAGAAAAGAGAGATCCAGTATTGCTTGGTATTCACTATGTATATTGTTTCTAAAGGTTCACAAACTAGTGCTGTGTTTTACTAACCTTTCTTTTTTTTCTTGGTCTCTCCTACAGGTAGAATTAACTCAAGTGGAGACTGTTTAACTTCTTTAAACGTTCTCCTAAAAGAGAAACTTGATATGTTTTATTTATAATGTTCTTCTTGTGTCCAGTTAAATTGCAATTTAAAATAAAATAAAAGAATTGTCATAGTCATCAGTCTTTGTATATTTTATACAGCGGTGTAGCAAAACATTCATTTCTACCTGTCGGAGCATAATGTTTGATGGCGTGAGGCGCCGCAAGGATTAACATTGCAGACATAACACTAAATGTGTGAGGATTTCAAGCACATCTCACTGTTAAAGAGCTTTTATATGGGTGCTCTTGTCTCTTACCTCCTACACCCCTGAATCGCTGTTTCAAATGGATTGTGTCCTCCAGTGTATTTCTCATCTATGACATGCAATGTCCACAGCTCTGCTGCTTCAGAATTATTTTCGGCAGAGGGCGCCCTGCGTTGTTGGTGTTGGGTCGATGTCCCTCAAAGGCCTGTGTCGAGGGTGAGGTCATCGGATGTTATAAGTGGCACGCACGGTGCCCAGAGCCTCAGTTCAGTTTTTTCAGCAAACGTGTTTGCTTCGTAAAACTCGGCGCACCTCGTGGTTACTGTTAAGTTACCGTATTATGTCTTCTTCTACCCCGACGACCCCGCAGTCTGGCTTCAAGAAATGTCAAGACTGCGGCTCCAAGGTGTCGATTACGAATCCACATAGAATTTGTCCGTGGTGCCGGGGCGAGGACCATGCTACGGATGACTGTTCGAAATGCCAGTCGTTGACTGCCAGGGCCCTGCGGCAACGTAAGGGGAAATTGTAGGTAGGAAGGGTGTCCAAGCCCCATAAATCCAAGTCGGCTGGTCTTTCGACCAACGAGTCGAGAGGGGACTCTCCTCGCCGGAAGAAGTTCAAGTGCTCCAGGTCCCGCAGTGGTTTGCGCCACTCGTACTCTTCGTTGCGGCGGTCCAGGAAGCAACGTCCCTGTTTGCCTTACTCGTTCTCTTCTGATGACGCTGCCTCGAAAAGGTGACCTGCCCCACCAAATCCTCAACCCCGGAGGAATGGGATGCTTTCCGGGTGCAGATGTTGCAGCCATTTCAGTCCCAAGACACAGTTCAATCCGCGCCTTCTGAAGAAGCCGGAAGGGAATGGTCTTGGGAGGATACTTGCACGCCTTTGGGCCCGGGTGGACAGCGTGATAAACATCGGGAGCCTTCGAGGCCCCGTTCAGACAAGGCTTCCGGTGTTCCCCAGAGACGTGCCAGGTCCAGGTCGTAGTCGTAGTCTCCGGTGAAACCTGCAAAATCCTCAAAGCCCTTGAAATGTGTGATGCCATCAGCGCCATGCCCGTCGGGTGTGCCGGTCGGGTCTTTGCCCCCGGTTAGGCCCTCAAAGCCGTCAACGCCATTGTCGACGTCGATGACAACGCTGTCGGAGCCATTAATGTCCTCGATGCCATCTGGGCCAAATTTACTGGTGGAGGTCCCTGCGACTGTGGACCCTCCGAGGAAGGCTACTTCTAAGTCTATGAAGACTGTGACTTAGAAGAGGTGTACTACTCTGCCAAGGAAGGACTTCTTTAAGTCTCTTCGGGTCATTTATGAGGACGAAGAAAGGTCCGAGGAGGAGGTTGGTCCTTTTGGTCTTCCATATGATACTCCTGGTGTTCCAGAGTGTCTCATTTCTGAAGAGTCGGATGGAGGATCTGTGTCAGTCCTTGCATGATGCCAGTGGCCTTGACACTTCCCCTGAGATGAAGTTTGGTAGGTTGGATCCGGGGGGTCATGCCGACTCCTCTTATTGAAGATTGATGTTGAGAGTTGTGGAGTACCTGGGCTGGTCCAGGCCTCTGATGCAATTTGACCAAGACGATCTTACAGATATTTTGGATCAGGGTCCGTCCACTGATCGGTGTTGCCATTTCATGTGGAGTTGCAAAAGAGGGTGTCACGACCCTCGCCCAAAACCCCCTCTGGCAAACCCATTGGCCAGGTGGAGTCAGGACTCGGGCCTCTAGAGCCTGGCATCCTCTTCAAATGCCCTCATGCGACCAGTCCTAGCGCCTATGGCGCCCGGCTCATACACCATGAACAACAATGTGCTTGGGAACTACTTTATTGTATTGTCAGTCAACATGGAGGCATCCAAATAGCTTGGGTTCCTAATAACCAAGCTATGCGATCTAGTGTTTTGGGTGTGGCAGGCCTGGAACTACTTTCCCTGGTACTACTTTACCTGTGCTATATAAACCAAACCCTGACTGCAGAACATGCTTCGTGTTACTTTGCAGATTGCAACGTGACGCTCACCGTGTCCAGCTATACCCTCGAACCTCGGAGAAGCAGAACCTGCAAGGAGACAAAAGGAACATCATTAGCAGCAGCATCTTACCTACAGTCTTCATCTTTAAACACTTGCAGCTACTGAGAACAGCTTCCTCGAATCTGCACACCTCCCGGACAGAATGACCTGAAAGAGGAAGATCGAGGCAACATTAAAGAAAGCTGTAGAGACATTTACAAATTACGAACTGCTCAAAAGGCTTATCTGGCTGGTCGCCTCTCGGCTGGCACCACTCCGGACATTCCACTTGCACTGAAGAACACTGCGACCTACAAGGAAGCAAAACACAGGTTAGCAAAGGCAAGACTTTGCAGCGCTGCGCATAGCACTTACTTACTGCATCATAGCGCTTTTAATGCGCCATCATTTACCAGCAGGGCTCAACCAAGCCATTTTGCCGTGCTGAAGCTCTGCATACCTAAGGGAGAAAAAAGAAACATTTTAAACAAAGAAAGGCATGCAGGATAGCAACAAAACTAAAGAACAGCAATAAGACCTACCTGAACAATATCAAACAGGCCGGCGTCAGTGAAGTAACTGGACCGCACATGCCCATGAAAGACAGCGCGCCCCTGCAAAGAAGGCAGGACGGAGAGCATGCCTAATTCTACCACAAGGTGAGGAGAGGGCGCCAGAGGGACTGAAAGCATACGGGGGTGAAGGGAGGATACCTTCCGCAGTCGGTCAGTCTTGAACACAGTCCTCCTGTATTTTCAGGCAGAACCTTCCCCGCAGACCATATCAGGGCAAAGCTGAGAAGCATACCAGCGAGTAAACCGGCTGGGTTGCGTCCCTGTGGATACCAGGTGAGCGTAACAGAGGGTGGCTGCTACTTGGAACACCCCAGAGAGTATTCTGGCGGTGAACAAGTCGTTAACAAAGAAATACCACCCATCCTGTAGCAACCCCAGCTACCTGTCCACACATCCCACTCCGTAGAGTTTGGTGGTTCCGGTGGCTACGGTCACCTCAAAGCAAGCAGCGTACCCTACCATCCCTCCTGATAGGGACAATAAGCGCATGGATGGGCACGCAAGGTATTTTCTGCTGGGAGTATGGCATTGAAATCGGCCAACTCCACCTGTGCCTTAGCAAAGTTTTCGCACACCCTGTGGAATTGCATCTATTTAGCGAATGAGCATATTCCCGAAGGGGAAGAAAGGGATGGCTTTCTAGCTATTGTGAAGGATGGCAAGGATGCCATGTGTGAATCCCTTCAGTCTGGGTTGGACACTGCGAATAGTGTCAGCAGGTCCATGGCTACGAGCACCGTGATGCGCAGGTTTGCGGAAGTCCGGGTTTGCACCAGATGTGCAGGCTCATCTTCTCAACATGCCCTTTGACGGGCCTCGTCTCTTTGGCAGCAAGGCTGACGAGAGCCTTGAGAGATTGCAGACCTCCAAAGCAACTGCCAGATCTTTGGGCGCAGCTGTTCGACAACCTCTGCCTTTTCGTCCTAGGGGACAGCAATGGAGGAGTGGTTCCTTTAGCTACTACTCCTCATTTGGAAGGGCCAGGGGGATGGCCAGTCAGAGGGGTCAACGTAAGTTTCCTCGTGGTGGACAAGGTAGAGGTGCCAAGGCCGCTCAAGCAGCAGCCTCTTTGCCATCAGGCGCTGCCGCTGCCACTTCAAACCCACTATGAGGCCTTGTCTCATTGTGCACCGGTAGGGGGCAGGCTGTCTCAACATCTAGAATAGTGGCGAGCCATTACTTCAGATGCGTGGGCTCTGGAAACAATATCCCACGGCTACTGCCTTCCTTTTCTACGATGGCCTCACGACAATCTCCCGGGGAAGCACTCTTTGAGGGTTCCAGATCCACTCCTTGTGCAAGAGATTTTGACCCTGTTAGAGAAAGGCGCTATAAACCAGTGCCTGTGGCAGAGTGGAACAAGGATTCATATTCCCCGTATTTTTTGATTCCCAAGAAGGACGGAGGACCGAGACCCATCTTGGACATAAGATTCTTGAACAAGTTCGTCAGGAAGGACAAGTTCAAGATGGTCACTCTTTCTTAGATCCTTCAGGCCCTCCAACTTCAGGATTGGTTGGTGTCATTGGACCTGCAGGATGCTTATTTTCATGTGCCGATCCATCTCGAGCACAGAAAATAACTGAGGTTTGCATTTGGTGGCTCGCACTAACAGTTTTGGGCCCTGCCATTTGGGTTGACCTCCGCCCGAGGGTCTTCACCAAGCTCATGGTGGTGGTGGTAGCATCTCAGGAGAGGGGGGATTCATGTCTACACCTACCTGGACAGTTGGCTGATCAGGGCACATTCTCCTGAACAAGCCTTGGATCATCTGCGTCACCTGCCACTCCCTACACAAACTGGGCTTCTCCTTCAATTTCAGGAAGTTCCATATGACACCTTCCCAACAGCTCCAGTACATCGGGGCTGTGTTGGACACGTCCTTGGGGATATGCTCGCCACACCATTCTCCAGATGGTCTCCAAATCTCAACAAGCCCAGAGTCTTCCTGCTTTCAAACTCTTAATGTTGTTCGGCCTCATGGCATCTTGCATTTGGCTGAGAATGTGATCCCTTCAGTGGGCTCTCCGGACTCAATGGTCCCAGTTCTCAGGCAAGATGTCGGATCTCCTTCATGTTCCTGTCAAGGTCTCTCAGGATCTTCTGTGGGGGGGGGGCAGCAAGGAAAATCTTGTGAAGGGGGAGCCTTTTTGGCAACTGTGGTCAGAGGTAATGGTAGCGACGGAAACTTCCCTCACAGGGTGTGGGGCTCATGCCAACGATCTGACCAACAGCAGTTGTTGCTCTCCATCGGAGTCCAAACTACAGATCAAACTTTTGGAGCTGAGAGCAATCAGGCTAGCAATGAAGGCTTTCCTGCCGTCTGTATGGGGAAAGAATGTCCTGATAATGAGACAACACAGTGGCCATGCATTACCTCAACAGGAGAGGAGGTGTAGGGTCACTCCGTCTGTGCAAGGAGGCAATGCAGCTTTGGTTCTGGGCAATACAAGAAGGAATCTCCCTAGTGGCAGTTCATCTGGCCGGAGAGGAAAACATGGTGCCGGAAGGCTATGAGCAGGCAGAGCGCAGTCTCCCACGAGTGGGAACTAGCTCAGGAAGTCCCTCAAGAGATCTTCGCCCTTTGGGATACCCCGCAGGTGGACCTGTTTGTGACCGGTGCCAACCGGAAGTGCGAAAGGTACTGCTCGAGGGAATTTCCTCCGAAAGGAGCTCTAGGAGACGCATTTGTCATGGATTGGTTATTCCCGCTTCTGTACGCATTTCCTCCGATCCTCCTCATTCCTCAAGTTCTCAGGAGGTTACGACAGTTCGGGACCCGCATGATCATCATTGCTCTGGATTGTGCCAGGAGAGCGTGGTACCTGGACCTTCTAGGCATGTCCATCTGTCTTACAATATGCCTTCCCCAAAGAGAGGAACTTCTCTCGTAAGATGAAGGTCAGGTTCTCCATCCAGAGGTCAAGACTCTCAAACTTCATGCATGGTTTCTGAATGGTTCAGATATAAGGATTGGGACCTCCCGGATGACGTGATGGAGGTGTTGCTTGCGGCCAGCAACAAAGTCCCTGTACCGTTGGCGTAAGTTTTACAACTGGTGCAAAGGAAAGAATGTTTATCCTTTTCCATGCTCAATTTCGGAGATTCTCTCCTTCTTACTTTCTTTGGCCCACAAGGGTCTTCAAGTGGGAACCATTAAGGGTTACCTGGCAGCGCTTTCTATCTTTAAGCGCTCGTCTGAGGAATGCTCCTATTTAAGATTCCACTGATCACTCAGTTTCTGAAAGGGCTCATGAATCGGTTCCCATCGTCGCCTTTTCAGGTGCCGGTCTGGGACCTTAATTTGGTCTTAGTTTCTGATGGGTGCTCCATTTGAACCTTTGCACTCTTGGCCATTGAGATTTTTGACATTTAAAACTGTTTTCCTGGTTGCAGTTACCTCTGCTCGAAGAGTCAGCGAGTGTAACGCTTACCTGAGCTCTGCGGGGACACCCACTCCTGTCGGCTGAACCTTGGGTTTTTTCTCAGCTAGCGTTGTCTCTCCTTTCAAGATTCCTCACAATACTGCAACAGTAACCCTGTGTGATACACAGTAATTCTCAATAATGCTTTTCATGAACAACAGAACCAAATTAGCTTTTCCCAACTGGATTTCTGGTCATCCTCTCTCTCTCTCCAATTATTACCTTGAGTTTTTGTTTAATGGGCTCTCCATCCTGCTTCGGCCCAGGGGTGCTAGTTCTGAAGAGTGAAGTCCTGCTGTAGTGAAGCCACTGGGAAGAATGGAACTAATTCCTAACTTAAGGATAACTAACTGAAAGGGTTCTGGAGGGAATGCACAGTTGGAAGGAATGGCTACTCGCAGGAGTTAACTATCACTGAACATACAATAAATGACTAATGGGTTAATGAATGCTATTCTAGCTGTGTGCTGCAATGCTGTGATGCACTGGGCCTAGCCAAATGTGGTTGCTTAATGACTGAGCAGAGCGCGTGGGAAAAGGAATATAGGAAGGGAACTACCCTGTCACCTTAATGCTGCTTACAAACGTGTGCCCTCGCAGAACTTAAAATATTCAATTAAATTCAACCGCAGCAAGCGTAACAAGAAAGAAAACAACGTAATGCAGGAAACTTGTAATGTCATTTAACTTTTGGCATGCGAAGGGCATTCAACAGCAGCAAGCGTAACAAAAGGAAACAATGTAATGCAGACAACTCTTAAATGCAGTTTACAGTTTGGGCATGCAAATGGTACTTGCAGTGAGGAGGTGTGGAGTCGAGGTGTTTGGACAAATGAAGCCGCCTGACAACGAGCGCGCGATTTCCCGGATACTGCCGTGACTGAAAATATCAAACTGTGTCGGAAAACCTAGCGGAGCACACCCTAGGTGAAAACTCTACATAAGCTGAAGGAAACTATGGAAAAATAACACGTAGGAAAATGTTATGGGCTATAACTGAGGAGAATCCAATCCGTGTTAAGCGTTCACAACAACTGTAGAAACATACGTGAAGCATGGAACCGCAGAGGGGAGGGGCTTAAGTAGTCAAGGAATTGAAACCACTAGAATGCACAGCCGCTTCCAGAATGGAAGTTACTGTATATCCTTGCCCAAGGCCCAAGAATGGAATGCTGCAGTCCATGAACTTCTGGAGGTCTTTTTAGGGGCATGACAAGGGACACGACCTGTGCTCATGACAGCAAGTTGCAGGCACTTTCTTCTAAGACACCCTTTACTTTGTCCCACAAGGACCGGGTTGTATTGAGAGTACGTACATCCGTCCTTCCTACCTAAGGTAGTGTCAGAATTTCATTAAAGTCAGAAGTAGGTGCTCCTCGCCTTCTCCCCTCCTCCGTATCCTAGTAAAGACGAGGAGAGACTCCACAGGTTGGATCCTAGGAGGGCATTGAGCTTTTATCTTTCTAGAATGTCCAAGGTCAGAGTGGACAACCAACTCTTTGTTGGGTATACTGGACACCTATTGGGCCAGGCTTTTTCTAAGCAGACCTTGTCTAGGTGGATCATCCTCACTATTTCAGAATGCTACAGGTGGGCTGACAAGGACCCTCCTGAGGGCTTGCGAGCTCATTCCACCAGCGGCATGGCTACATCGACAGCTCTACAGAGGGGTGTACCAGTAAAGAACATCTGTGATGCTGTAACGTGGTCTTCCATACAGATGTTTATTAAACATTATTCCCTGGACACTTCCCATGCTCAGGATGTTGCCTTTGGTAAGGCAGTGCTTTACATTTAATTGGGTATGTCTAAATTCTTCTCCCTCCTGCTCTCATGGATACTGCTTTGGGAGTCTGTCATAGATGAGGAATACGTTGGAGGACGCAATCCATTCGAAGAACAAGTTACTTACCAACTGGTAACGTTCTTTTGACTGGATGTTCATCCAACGTATTCCTCATCGGCCTCCCATCCTACCCCTCTCAAGAATTTCCCATGCCATTACAGCTTTCGTTCCAACAAGGGTAAGTGCAATCGATGCTGTATAAATGGCACGTGTGCCACCCAGCGAGGGGTGCAAAAACAAGAACTGAGGCTACAGGCGCCATGCGTGCTACTTATAACATCCAATAACGTCACCCTTGACGGAGGCCTTCGAGGGACATCGACCCGATGCCATCGACGTAGGGCTCCCTCTGGTGAAAAAATTTCCGAAGCAGCACAGCTGTGGACATTAAATGTCATAGATGAGGAATACGTTGGAGGAACATCCAATCGAAAGAATGTTGCCAGTTGGTAAGTGACTTGTTTGTCTGTTGCTAACAAAACTGCAGTCGCAAGCGCTAGGGAGAGTTGCATTGTTTATATAATGTACGTATCCGAGACGTGCCATGTTAGTGTCGGCTGACACGATAGCCAACGATAACCCACCAAGTGACTAAGACGAGGCATACTTAGAGTATAGACTTCGTTATGCTGCCGCCATCTTGTATCAGTCTAAATATAGTGTCGTCTTGTAAACCATGTGTTTTTTTTCTACATGTAGCCTTTATGGCATTTAAATATTGAAAAAGAATGATGACGCATCAAATGTGGGTTCTGAACCGCGTCTCCACAGCAACATTTTTGAAAAAAGTTAATTGGAAGATGGGGTCTCGAACACATACCTACTGCCTGCCTTTTTCTTTTTCTTTTATTTTTTTAAAAGTTTTTTTTTGGTAAAAGCCAATACAGTCTTTGATGCATAAATAATCTCCACTCTACGCATAAACTGTTTTGGACAGTGTCTGATTTATAAATCCATTTCTGTTCTCAACATTAAGTCACGGTCTCCCCCTCTAATCGGAGCCGCGATAGATTGCATCACGAACCAAAATGTCTGAGGGTTTGTGTTTTTGCTTGAATAAATGTGCAACCAAAGGTTTGTTGTCTGCCTTATTACTCTTACGTCCTGTCCCTTTTCCCCCATACTATATGGGGCGTCCCTTCCAAGGGACGAGAGAGGAACATTTTTCAACAGAAAAAACCTTCCCATTTAAATCTAGAGGCGCGCGGGGCCGTGGCCCACGGAGCATGCAGTGCACTGACTCTGCCCTCCGGTGCCACACCCCAGTCCCCTTTTCCACGTCAATGGGAACGGGCGGGATTTACCAGTGCTCCTGGGTTTGGCTTTGGCCATGTAATGCCACGCGCGGATACTTCTTCTCTGTCTTTTTTTTAGTCTTAGCTATCATTCTGGTACTCGGTCTTCAGACGTCACACTCCTCCCCGGCGCATGTCGACCTCCGCAGGGTTCAGCAGGTGTCCATTCTGCAAACAGGCTCTTCCCAACTTCAGACCCCCATGCCCTCTGCCTATGTTACCATTGCTCAGACCACAGTTGGCCATCATGTTTGGCGTGTGACTCGCTGTCCTCGAAGGCGCTGAAGAACAGACTAGCCAGGTGGAGGGAGCTCTTCCAGAGGTCGCCTCCAGAGGATTTTAAGAACTTCGTGAAGCATCGAACCAGGCCCATGTACGGCCAATATTTTCTAGCGCACCACGCAAGGTAGACTCCTTCCCAGGGACTCTTCTGCGCGGGAGAGGACAGGCCAGGTCCTTCTACCGGCACATGCCCCGAGGCTGCTACAGTTACCAGCCTTCGGGTCAAGGGGTCCTTGGATCCTCCCGGGCACAGTGTCGAGGGACCGGAGGGTTCTTCTACTCGGTCTACAACCGAAAGGCCACGCCCTGTTACCGGCAGTACGTGCGAGGGAGTGCCTAAATGCAGCTCTACCAACCCATGGATCGAGGGTTTCACACCTACCGGGCCGAGGCCTGAGGAGCAGGGTTGGCCTCGTGATCCACACGCAAGAGTCTTGGACCAGGACGGGCCGAGTGGGCCGAGCAACATGTTGCAGGCACGTGGCAGGCAGCTTGACAAAATGGCTGCCGCGCCAGAAATTGGCACCCGTCCAACGCCATTCCATGAATTTTACAAAGAACGAGTGTCAAGATGGGACTAGCCTCAACCAGGTACGTGGCCCACAGTCTACCCTTCATTTGCGCAGGGCAACTTTCCTTTGTGTGCATACGGGCTGGGTACACAGCGGCTCCAGCCCCCCGCTACCCTGTCAGTACCCCCCTGCCACTTCTTTGGCCAGTGAGGAACTACTCTTCAAGAAGTTTCTCGGCCTCATGAGGTCTCCTCAGATGGGGGTTATCATCAAAGACACAGTCGGGGAATTCCTCCCCGCCTTGCTAGAGGCACCACAGACGCCTTTATTGGGCCCCCAGGCCCCGGTGCAGCCACCTCCTCCGGCTCCACAGCCAACTCCGCAACCTCCGCCGCCTCCTCAGCCTCTGGCTACGGTCCCTGTACCTCACTCAGGATACTGACGAGGAGGAGGATCCGGACATGCCATCCCCAGCCAGGGCCTTCAATGAACATCTTGCTGGCCTGGCGGAGTACCTGGGCCTCCCCCAACCTGAGGTCGAACAGCCGGCAGAGGGGGTTCTGGCTGAAGTCCTCACGAGACGCCCCTCTGCCAACACAGGGATTCCATTGCAAACCGATGTAGTCTCCCTGGCCAAGAAGGGTTGGTTGAAGCCCCGCTCAGTCCTGCCAGTCAACAGACGCCTGGACGCCAAGTACAGGCAGATGGAGGGGAATACACTCTCGCTCTCGACCCATCCTCAGCCACACTCTTCGGTGATTGCTGCGGCATCACTATACTCCAAGCCTCAGTCGTCCTCAGCCGCCTCCTCTGCGGCACTGCTAGGCAAGGAGGAGAAGATCTTGGAGGTGTATGGCAAGAAGATCTACTCCAACGCCTCCTTGCACCTGCGTCAGGCCAACGCAGATGCCATGCTGGTGGCTTCCAACCAACGGTTATGGCGGGAAATCGCAGACTTCCTTCCGGAACTCCCCATCCAATGCCGATCTCGCCTTTAAGGTGGGGATAGCGAAAGCCAAGCTTGTGGAACATGACCTCATGGAATCCACAGTGGCATTTATCGATACCTCAGGCCGTGCCATCTGCATTCTAGATCTACCGTTTGAAGGGGGGGACCTCTTCCACTCCTCTACGGACGAAGAGCTGGACAAGAAGAAGCACATCTCACAAACAGTGAAGTTTTTATCCATTCTTACTAAGACCACGCCCAAATCGTACACCAAATCTCAGCAGTGCTCAGAGAAGGGTCGTACATATGGAGGGTTCTGCGGCTTCCAGGAACGCAGATCCAGGCAGCCGGACCGCTTGCCATCTCAGAACCGGCACAAACAACAAAAAGGGGGGGGGAGTAAGGGCTTTTTCCAGTCCCCCTCATCAGCCTCCCAGGGAAAGAAGGCATGATACGCCCCTTCGGGTCCATGTGTCTCCGGTGGGGGGCAGGCTTGCTCTCCATTCACAATTCTGGCGCCAGAATTTCACAGACCCCTGGATCTTCTCCTCTTTCCTATCCCAGCCTCTCTTCCCTCCTCCCCTCCACTTCCACAGGCTGGGACAGCAACTCGTTTGGCTGCGATCCGGTCCCTCGTAGAGAGCCAGGCAGTGGAGGAAGTTCCAGCCTCCCAGCGAGGCTTCTGCTTATACTCCAGGATTTTCACCATTCAGAAGAAGAACCAAGCGGGCCTGAGAGTTGTGCTGGATCTTTCCACTCTTAACCTCTTCTTACCCCTGCAAAAATTCAAGATGGTTACGCCAGCTTTTATAGCAGAGACATTGGACAAGGGAGACTGGATGTGCTCCCTGGACCTGAAGGACACATACCTACACGTCCCAATTTGGCAGTCCCTTCGTTCTTTCCAACGGTTCAGAATCATGGGCTACCATTTCCAATACAAAGTCCTTCCGTTTGGCCTCAACTCGGCCCCCAGTATCTTTACCAGGCTTATGAATGCTGTAGCGGCCCTCCTCAGAGCAAAGGGCCTCCACATCTACTCATACCTCGACGACAGGCTCGTCAGGGCTACATCTCCGGAAGCGGTTCACCACTCGTCCCATGCCCTTATGAACACACTGCACGGCCTGGGCTTCTCGCTCAACCTCAAGAAGTCACAGCTGCTGCCTACGCAGACATTCATGGGTCTCATTTTGGGACACGTGCTCTGAGAGGGTTTTCCTGTCGGAAGACAAGATCTCGGCCATCAAGAGGGCCACCACCCACGTTCTCAGCAGAGAGGTGACCTTGGCATGGTGGTACCAACATCTCCTGGGTCTACTAGCGGCGGTTCTGCTAGCCATGCCGCACACAAGACTAAGGATGAGAAGGATTCAACTGCACTTTGCGGCCTCATGGTATCAGGAGCGGGGCTCGCAATCCGAAATGATCAACGTTCCTCCATCTCTCCACCCGGACCTAACTTGGTGGTCCATGGACTGCAACCTACGGACGGGCAAGCCCTTTTGGCCGCCCTCTCCGCAGGCTAACATCACCACAGACTCCTCGCTCGAGCGCTGGGGAGCCACCCTGGGCGAGCTCTCGGTCCATGGCACCTGGACTCGACAGGAGCAGGAATACCACATCAATTGGTTGGAGCTGAATGCCATCTGGCTATCCCTCAGAGCATTCCTACCACTTCTCAAGGACAAGGTTGTCCTCATCCAGACAGACAACTTGACCAGCATGTATTATGTCAACAAGCAGGGAGGCACCAGATCCCCTCCTCTATGCAGACTGGCGATCAGCATGTGGGATTGGGCCTTGGAAAAAGATATGTACCTCTCGGCAGTCCACCTTCCAGGATCAGCAGGCTGGAAGCAGCCAATTACGAGTGGCAGGTAAACAACCTCGTTACTCAGGAGATCTTCAACAGAGGGGGTCACCCCCAGATGGATCTCTTTGCCACCTGGCACAGCAAGAAGTGTCCCCAGTTTGCATCCTGGCAAGGTCAGGGCCCCGGCTCTCTGGGTGACGCATTTCACCTCCAGTGGACAGGCATGAAAGCCTACGCCTTTCCACCCACTCCTCTGATCCACAGGGTAATTTGCAAGATCAAGGAGTCTCACCGACTCCTCATAATTCTGATAGCTCCATGGTGGCCTGCCAGGCCATGGTTTTTGGAGCTCCTCAGGATTTTGGAGCCCCCTATACACCTTCTGACGGGCCCAGCACATCATCTGGTGCAGCAGGGGGGCAAAATCATCCACCCTTTGCCAGGGAAACTAGCTCTCGCAGCGTGGTACCTGAGCAGGTAACGCTTCACCACCTTAGCCTCTCACAGGCCAATCTGGATATCATACAGGGCCCCAGGAGCAAAGCCACCAGGGCCCAGTACAAAAGCAAATGGCCCAGATTCTGCCACCGGGCAGACTCCAAGGGAATTGATCCCCTGGCCTGCAATTTGGACGATGTGCTCTCCTTTTCTGCACACCTCGCTCATTCAGGCATACAGGTGGACACCTGCCGCACATACCTCGCAGCCATTGGGGCTTACAGGAACTCGGAGGAAGGCATTTTTCCTCCTCCAACCCTATTGTCAAGAAACACCTGACCGGTCTTGCTAGGCTGAACCCGCCCGTCAAGAGACCTCACCCTGTGTGGGACCTTAACATAGTCTTGGGTGCCCTAGCGCACAAACCATTCGAGCCAATTGCGTCCGTGGAAATTAGGCTGGTCACCATCAAGACAGCCTTACTAGTCAGTCTTACCTCAGCTCGCAGAGTCGGCGAGATCCAGGCACAGGTCGCCTTTGAACCATATACCACCTTTCACAGGGAGAAGGTAGTCATGCGGACGCACCCGGCATTTCTGCCCAAGGTTCCATCTGCATTTCACTTGATGGAGGAAATAATCCTTCCTACGTTCTTTCCCGATCGCAAGGACGAAGAACAGAGAGTGCTGCACTGCCTGGATGTCAGGCGTGCCCTAAAATTCTACTTGGACAGGACCAAAGGCTTCCGCAAGTCGGACGCTCTGTTTGTCACGTTCGGCTGCTCGAGTCCAGGCTATAAGGCCTCCATACCCCGCTGGATGGTCTCCGCCATCAAGGAATCGTACGAGGGCCAGCCAAGCCCTTCCGGCCAACATGCCCAAGCAGTCAGGGCCAAGGCAACGACCATCGCATTCCAGCGCCATGTCCCTTGGCAAGTCATAAGCAGGGCAGCCACTTGGGCATCTCCCTCGGCTTTCTGCAAGCATTACTGTTTGGATGCCAGCTCTAGATCTGAGGCGGCTTTCGGACAGGCAGTTCTCAGGAACCTATTTGCTTAAGGAGGGTCTCCTCTCCACCCAGGGGCTAAAATCTGTTGTAATCGCCCATACAGTAAGGAGGAAAGGGGACGGGAGGTAAGAGTAATTATAAGTTACTCACCGTAGTGACTAACATACTCTTAGTCCATAGTGCCCTTTCCTCCATACGTCCCACCAACCTCCCCCCTAATAAAACTGGTGTCATTAGGCAATGTTAAATCTATTGTTCACGCGTCAATGGGGACTGAGGTGTGGCACCGGAGGACGGAGTCAAGGCAGCGCATGCACCCTGGGCCGTGCCCCCGCGTCGCTCTAGATTTGAAGGGGAAGAAGTTTTTTTCTTGTGAAAAAAGTTCAGTCTCCCGTCCCTTGAAACGGACGCCCGATACAGTATGGAGGAAAGGGGACTATGGACTAAGAGTAAATTAGTCACTACGGTGAGTAATTTATAATTTCTTACACAAGACCAGTGTTCACAGATTCTTTGTCTGGCTTGTCGTATAGTTTTCCCGATGTAGATCAAATTTCACAGGCATTTGATGGCATAAATGGCCCATTGTGTGAGACAATTAGTAAAGTTTTGAGAACCCAAACATGTCCCTTCAACTCCAGTTTTCATGTCCTTTGTCAAGGGGCAGACTGAACATTTGCCACATCTGAAGTGAACCACTACAGGGGTAAGACCCCATAGTGCGTTTGTCTTCCAAAGTCGTTTACGGTTTCTTTCCGCATATGTATGTACCAGGGTGTCTTAAAGGTTTTTTGTCTTTTAAAGGCAAACCTTGGTTTTACTGGTGCAAAATCTGGCGTTTGTATTATGTGCCAGTTTTTGAGTATCATTCTCCTTAGATTGTTGCTAATATGATTGTAAGTAGTGACACAGGTCATTTTTTTCCAATGTGGCCTTCTCTCGTGAGGTTAAACAAGATTCCCGTGTAGCGTGCCGTGCCCTCTGAGTCAACTGTACATGTTTATGTTTATTGAATTTATTTAGCGCTTTACACCCAAGCGCTTTACAGAGTAACAACAAGATACAGAATTGAAAGAAGCATATTTACTAACATGAAACAAACCAGAAGTACAGTATATGGAACAATTTGCTCAAAGGGAGGAGAAGGAGGAGGGAGGGGAGGGGAGAGGAGGAAGGTTAAGGGGTATAAATTTCTGGTTTGAGGTCAGTGGGAGAAAGGGGGAAGGAGAGGGGTGAGGGGGGGCAGGGCTTTGAGGGGGAGAGAGTAGGTGAGGAGAGTCAGGGGGGAGTGGAGGAGAAGGGCATTCAAGGAGGAGCGGAAGGATGTGTAGGTGGGGGAGGAGCGGATAGAGAGAGGTAGGGAGTTCCAGTGGAGGGGGGCCAAGAGTTGGAAGGAGCGGAAGCGTGAGGTGGCACAAGGCGCATGGGGTACAGTGAGAAGGTAGAGATTGGCGGATCGGAGAGAGTGGGAGGGATAGTAAAATGAGAGGAGGGAAGAGAGATAGGGGGGCGAGGTCATGGAGAGATTTGTAGACAAGACAGAGAAATTGAAATTTCAGTTGTGAGAGGAAGGGAAGCCAGCCGAGTTGAGAGAGAGAGGTAGAAATAGAGTCACGAGGGCCGAGAAGACATAGAGTATGGATAGAGGAGTGGAAGATGGATTTTAGGGGAGTCGGGTGAGAGACAGGGAGTCAAAAGAGAAGAGAGGAGCAGTAGAAAAGGTGGGAGAAAATAAGGGAGGAAATGAGTTAAGAAGCGTGGAAGGTGAGGGAGGAGTGGATCTTGCGGATGTTGAACAGGTGGTGCCGACAGGTGCTAGAGGTTAGGGAGATATGGTTGGAAAAGGAAAGAGAGGAGTCGAGATGGAGGCCAAGATTGCGGGCATGGGACGAGATGGGGAGATTGGAAGGGGGAAAGTGAGGGGGAGATGGGGAGGAAGGGGGAGATTAGGAGGGAAGAAAAGCACTTCGGTCTTGTCAGTGTAGAGGGAAAGAAAATGGGAAGACATCCAGCTTTTTGTGGCCGTGAGGCAGGAAGAAAGAGTGTGGTGGAGGTCAGATGTGAAGGAAGAGGAGGAGTGAAAGAGTTGGGTGTAGTCGGCATAGAAGTGGTGAGAGATGCCGAAAGAAGAGATGACTGGGGTGAGAAGGGAGGTATAGAGAGAGAAAAGAAAGGGTCCAAGTCCGGAACCCTGAGGGACTCCATAGTTCAGGGGGAGGCTGTCAGAGGTACGGCCACCCCAGGAGACAGTGAAGGATCGGTTGGAGAGGTAAGAGGAGAGCGAGGAGAGGACAGGGCCTTTGAAGCCAAAGGAGGACAGAGTTCTAAGAAGTAAGGGGTGGTCTACAGTGTCAAAGGCTGCAGAGAGTTCAAGGAGGATGAGAATTGAGAAATGTTTAGCATAGTGAGCAGTGAGGAGAGAATTGAGTACATAAGTGAGGGCAGTCTCATTGGAGTGTTTAGGGCGGATACCAGACTGAGAGGGGGCAGGAGGCAGTTGGAGGAGATTAAATTTGAGAGTTGAGAGTATGCTAGACGCTCGAGAAGCTTGGAGATGAAGGGGAGAAGGGAGATTGGTCTGAAGGTGGAGGCGAGAAGAGGGTTAGCAGAAGGCTTCTTCAGGATAGGGATGATGGTAGCGTGTTTGAAAGCTGAGGGAAAGGTGGCAGAGGAGAGACAGATGTTAAAGAAGGTGGTTAGGTAGGGGATGAGGAGAGGGTAGACTTTGGGGATGAGGGAGGTGGGGATGGGATCAGAGGGGGCAGCAGTGGGGTGAGTTTTGGACAGGAGAGGGGAGACGCAGGCTGGGGTGATAGGAGGGAAAGTGGACATATTAGCAGAGGTGGAAAAGGAGGGGGGAGGAGGGGAAAAGGAAGGAGAGCAGAGGATGTTTTGGCAAAGAGAGAGAATTTTGGAAGAGAAGAAGTTGGCAAAGTCAGAGGGAGAGAGGGGAGAGTTCGTGGAAGGGTCAGAAGTAGGAGGGGAAAGAAGACGAGAGAGGGTCCGGAAGATACGGTGGGGGTGAGAAGCTTGAGAGTGGAGGAGGTTAGAATAGAAGGAGCGCTTGGCAGATGTAAGGCAAGAGTCATCCAGATAGTGATATGAGAAGTAAGAAGATTGGTTAGCCAGCGAAGGGGATTTGAGCCAGCGTCGTTCAAGATGACGGGGGAGGCGACGCATTGACAGAAGGTGAGAGGAGAGCCAGGGTTGGGAAGGTTTGTGAGAGGGTGAGAAGGAAGTAAGAGGATAGAGTTGCTCAAGACTGGAGGATATAGAGGAGGACAGCGAGGAAAGGGCGTTGTCATCGGAGGGGGAAGGGAAGGAGAACAGGAGTTGAGAAAGAGAGAAGGGTTGAAATTGCAAAGATCACGATGTGAGAAGGAGGGAGAGGAGGGAGTGGGGGAGGACAGTGAGGAGTAAGGGGGGTGAAGGAGAAGAGTAGGGCGTGCTCAGAGAGATAGTTGGGAAGAGATGATACGGGGGAGGAAGAGTGAGCTGAGAGAAAGATGAGATCGAGGGTGGAGCCAGAGGAGTGGGAGGGGAGAGAGGAGATAGGAGTCAAGTAAGGAGAGAAGAGGGGAAGAATGAGGTGAGGTTGAGAGAGGGAGGTTGAAGTCGCCAAGAACGGAGAAAGGAGTAGGGGAGGGAGAAATGAGAGAGAGAAGATGGTCAAGGTCTTCATAGAAGGAAGAGAGGGAGCCAGGAGGTCTGTAAATGATCAAGAAGGAGATTGCGTGAGGGTGAGTGAAGGATTTGTAGAGAAATTCAAAGGAGGAGAAGGTGGGAAGAGGTATGGTAGGAGATGAGGAGAGACATTTAGGGTGAAAGATGAGACCGACACTGCCACCGCAACCTGAGGGGCGTGGGATATGAGAAAGAGGGGGTGGAGAGAGATGCAGGAACAGTGGAATTGAAGGGGGGGATCCAAGTCTCGGTGATGCAGAGGAAGTGAAGGTTGAGTCGGAAGAATAGATCAAGAGCCGCAGTGGCTTTATTTCAGATGGATCTGGTGTTCCATAGGGCAATGTTCATGATACTGGAGGGATGACGGATAAGATTGGAGCGAGAGGGGATAGTGTGAGGGGGGAAAGGGTGGGCGTGGGGGGAGGTAAGGGTGGAGGGCATGAGGATGAGCGGATAGAATAGGAGGAGGGGGAGGGGGAGGAGAAGGGAGATGTAGGGAGGTCGATGAAGGGAAGCACAGATAGTGTGCATGACAGGAATAGGATGAGAGTAAGTGCTGGTGGCCACACGGCAGAGTATCCACAATTGGAGGAAGTGTCAGGAGCTGTTACAGGTTTGTTAGAGGGGAGGGGGAGGGGAAGAGGGCTGGGAAGGGCGAGGAAGTAGAGAAGGAAGGGGAGTTACAGCAGTTGAGTGGGGGTCTGGGCAGTGGAGTGAAGGTGGTAGCAGCAGAGCGTCCGGGGGCTGATTGGTGAGGGTGGTAGGATCCTTTGGAGATCAGCAGGAGGGCATAGGAGAGGTGAGGTCAGCAGGACCCAAGGTGAGGATTTGCTGCAAGTCCGCAGTGTGGTTAGCAACCATTGTAGCAGATTGTAGGACGTGCAGTCACTCGTCGCCAATGGTGCCGGTAGGCTGGGTAACTCGATGGTTTGCGACAGTGCAGGGTTGAGCGGGGGGGGAGAAAGGGGAGTTGAGGGAGGGGGGCCCAGCTCTGATGATAGTCACAGTGGTGATGTGGCTGCGTGCAGAGGATCAGACAGAGCGAAAGACAGCAGGCTGTCCTTAGTAAGAGGGTGAAATTACACGCCGACAGTGCAGCTTCAGTTGAGGGGGGTATGCTGGCAGTACAGCTACAGATGAGGGGGTATGGCAGTCTGTAGAGTAGTGGGGGGCAGCCACTTGCAGAGTATGGGTAGAGGCAGTGAGAAGGTCTCCTAGTGTGGCAGTGGGTCACTCCAAGGACTGCAATGGTGCTGGTCTGGGCAGTGGGTCGGGGAGGCAGTTGTAGGAGGGAGACACAGCAACTGGTGCAAGTAGCAGTGGAGGAGATGTCAGGTGTAGCAGACTCAATGGCAGGCGCGGTCACTGAAGGGGACCCACGATGTTAGGGGCTGGGTGCCGGGACGGCTGGATGTTGGAGGAGGCACAGCTCCTGCTTGGTGACTATCTGGATGCAGCAAGTTGTCGGGGCAGCGAGATGTTGGGGGAAAGCACTGCTCCTGCTGGATGACTGTCTAGATGCAGCAAGATGAAGGGGCGGCAAGAAGTTGGAGGAAAGCACAGTTCCAGATGGATGTTCGACTGGGTGCCTGCCTGTTAGGGTGCCTGTCAGGGTCAGGATGCCTGTCTGGATGTGACCGCTCCTGATGGAAGTAGCAGTGGGGGATATCAAGTACAGCAGGTGCGGCCAGGCAGAGGCTTCACGGTTGTCAGGGGTACAGCGCCACTCACAGTCCGGCGTCAATGCAACGCCACAGAACCCCTAAGGAGGTGGCCCTCGGCTGGTTGCAACTTGGCAGGTGCAGGAGCGGCAGTCAATGCAGTCTGGTCATCAATGAAGAGACCGGCGATGATACAGCGCCACAGAGCCCCTAGGGAGGGGGCCCTCGACGTGATTGCCACTTGGAAGGTGCAGGTGCGGCAGAAGGGTTAACGTCATCCTCAGTGCAAAGGAGTGGGTGCACAGGAATGGATGCCCACAGCTGATTGGCGCATTGGTAGTGACAGAGCGCAAAGTGAATGTCCGGGGCAGAGAGCGGAGAGGAGGGCTGAAGAGGAGGTGTTGTCTGGAGCCTCGCACAGCCAGTTGTTGATGCAGCGCAACGGCGCTCCTCCGGAGGTGGTCTACAGCTTGGATGCCGCTCCGGGAGGCGTGGCCACGGTGGTGGGGCTCCCAGCTATTTCAGTCCACAGGGCCGGGGGAGACGCACATGATGGTAGAGGGTAGTAGCGGCCAGGCAATGGGGGAGCGATGGTAGGTCCGGGCCGCAGGGGAGGTCTCGTAGGGGCAAGGCACCTCACTGAACCTCTCTGGGGGTGGCCCACAGCTTGGACGCCGCTCTGGCGGCGCAGCCGCGGCAGTGGGGCTCCCAGCTGCCTCAGTTTGGATGGGTATGTTTGGTTTTTCAGGAGTGCTTTCAACTCCTTACGAAGTTTATCAAATTGAATGGGTTGCATACAATTCCTGCATACTCTCAGCAACTGGCCAATGGCTAATCGGGTGAAAACTGTCGTATTGGAGGAGGGTATTTTTTTCTGTGGGTTTTCTAAAAAGTGTAGTCTCTTAAGTACCTTTTCCTGACTTTTGGATCATAATATCAAGAAAGGCCATATTTTCAATATGCTATGCCATCGTAAAGTTTATAAACTGGTCTTGATCGTTGAGCTAAATGAGAAACTCTTCCAGTTTATTAACTGGTCCTTTCCACACCATGAGGACTTCATCGATGTAGCAGTTCTAACCATCTATCATCTGACTGTGTGGATTATTGTCATGATAGATGGACTTCTGCTCGAAGTGGTCCATGTATGTATTGGCAATGTCAGGGGCGAATGTCGCACCCATACTTTTGCCGTGTCTTTGATTGTAGAATTCCCCTTCGAGAAGGAAGTAATTCTCTGTTAATGCGATCCTGATGCATTCTAGCACAAAAGAAGTTGGGACTTTCTCTAACATGTCGGTGCGTTTGTCCAAATATCCTTGCATCACCATAACACTCTTCTGTGGGATACTAGTGTAAAGTGCTTTCACATCAAGAGAAACTAATAGATCATTGTGGTCGACTTTCATATGTGCCAGGATATTAATCATCTGTGTTGTGTCTTTTATAAAAAAATTTCATTTTTCGCACAAAAGGTCTTAAACAAAAGTCAAAATAGATTGATAATGGTTCTAAGAGGCAACCTATAGCCGATGCAATGGGTCTTCCTGGTGGGGAAATGCTGTTCTTATGGACCGGAATGGTCGGGTTGGTCCTGTTTAAGAATGTCTGTTCATCAGTATCAATCCAACCTTCAAGGAAAGCATGTGAAGTAAGATTTGTAATCTCTTCTTTTAACCGTTGTGTAGGGTCTGCTCCCAATGTTTTATAAAAAGCAATTTCATGCAGGTGTTTATGGGTTTCTTGTCTATATGCTTCATTAGACCAGAGTACAATCCCACCCCCTTTATCAGCTGGTTTAATTGTAAAGGTTGGGTTGCTTTGCAGGGTTTTTAGTGCCTCTCTAGTTTGTCCAAATTGTCTCGATCATTGTTTTTGGACCTCAAAAGTAGTCTAGTCTCACGCATCATGTTGTTTTCAAATGCTACAATCGCTGCACTGAACATATTGTAGGACGGTGAGAAAGTAGAGGAAGGTTTTAGGCCTGTAATACTTTTCTCTCTCGGAAGTTCTATCACTGGTTCACAAAATAAATATTTTAGGCATACTAGTCTGAAAAATGTTTGTAATTCTAATTCAGTCTGAAAATGATTGGCCCTCATTGTGGGTTTGAAAATCGGTATCACCAGCCCTGATGTTGCCCGTTGTACCATTGGCGGGTTTGCATTCTCGGTGTGCAATGTTACTTGTTCCGACCGTGTTTTCTTCTCCCCTAAAAAAAATATTGGGGCTGGTGGTCTGCAGGCTTTAAAAGTGCAGTCGATGTTCCTGCATTATTGGAGTCTGTGTCACTCCCGGTTGTACTGTTCGAAGTATTCGAGAACATTACAAACCTTCTCTTTTGATAACTCGTATTATTGCCTCTTTTTTTAATGTGTGTACGTTTATTTTGTTCCTAGTACGTTTCTACCAAATATGGGAATGTTCTTTCCTCTTTATAACTCTCGATGTCCTCCTTCGGTTTCCAAATTTTTGTATCCAGAGTAAATTGTTTAAACTTCACAATTTCTTTGGACATCTTGTCTAGTTTGCCCTTAACATCTTGTATTGTGTCTTCTTGTTTTATCTTATTTTCTAGAGTGTCAATTTCCTCATTTTGTTTCTTAGCCTCTTCGTCAGCCGTCTCAATGAGCAGAATCACCCAATCCCTGGAGCATTTATTACAGACTCCACTGAAGTTCCCCTTAAATTTGGGATTGTCTATAAAGACTCTTGGTATATTGCATACTTGAAGGCCTTCTGGGATGACACCTGCCTTCATGTACTCTAACATCAGCTGACCATGAGACTCAGTTCTCACCAATTTCTTTTTCTTTTGGATCAAGGATTCAAGGTCATCTGCTTGGGCATTGACATTTCGAACGCTGTCTCAGAGGCCTTCTAGCCTTTGAAAATGTTCCTCGGAAAAGGAAACTGTATTTACAATCTCCATGATTATGCTTCACAATTTGCATTCAGAAAATAGTTACAGAGGTGAAACCCACCAACAATTGGGTTGTCCTAACACAGCAGTGTAAACATGGGTACTTCCCAATTTTTTGGTGACATGACATTTGAACACTCCAACCCTTGCCCCGGATTTCAGCAAAAGTCTCTGGGTTTGTGTCTTTGCATATGCTCCCTAACGGTAGGTCCCCGCCCACCGGCTTCACACTTCAGTCCCCTTTTGATGTGTCGGTTGTATTAAAGTCCAACAACCCCACTGGTCTTATTATAGGGGGATGGATGGTGGCACGTATGGAGGAAAAGGGGCTATAGTTGGTTGGGAAATCCACTAGATTGTGAAGCCACGATCATTGAACAGGCGCTTGATCTCCATGGCTTCAGCACGCTTAGTAAAGAACCTACACATAAACCGGGAAAAACATTAGATTGGGTGGCAGCCAAAAAGGTGTCCATCCAGTTGGCACATATTCAACCTTGTATCTGGTTGGACCACTACATTATTAAATTTGTGCTTACTCTTCTTACTAAGGTTAAGCGTAAAGATAATGCAGTGAAAAAGGTCAGAAGTAGGAACTTTAACAACAGAACTGAATCTGACGTAGGACGTTGTCTTGGGGATCTTTGGGATTCTACCTCTGACTCAGTAGGATATGGCATTCATAACGTGCCTATACATAAGTGTTTAGAGGCACGACGAGGCAAGGGAGGGGAACAGAGGGAAGACGGAGGCAACGATCTTACTAGGCCAGGTGACATTGAGATCGCGCAAATGCATGGGAAGAAGGAAAAGTGCGAGGGGGAAGTGCAATACATAGGATAAATAGTAAATAAATAAAAACAATAAATGAGAAGTGCAGCCAGCTGGTGGCATGTGCAAAGATAAGTGCAGACATCAGGTGTCAAGTACTAGTAGGGGCTGCAAGGATACATAAACAGCCCCAGAGTGCAAGGGTTGCCAGGGGGGCAGTGCAGGTGTGCAACTGGCGGGGAGGGGACCTGGGCCCGAGAACAGAGGGTAGCCATGTGACCAGTGCAGTTTCACTTTCAGCCAGGAGTTCATCAGGGGAGAGGAGAGGAGAACAGAAAGCAGAAGCAAAGAGGAAGGTCTTGAGGTGCTTCCGGAACCGCATATGCTCATTGATGACAAGTTATGAGGTGAAATTAACAGAGATGTTAAATAAGATTGCTCCTTTTAAACTTTGGGTGGTTAGAGATAGAGATAATAGTCACAAATGGTACACTCCAAGTCTCTCTACCCTCAAACAAGAGGAAAGAAGAGCGGACCCGGACCAAAGTACAAACTCGGACAAATGGAAGACACTTTAAAGAAAATGTCGCGATGAGACTTACAAGACTGAAAGAGAATTCTTTAATGTACAGATCTCTAACTCAGGAAACAATGCAAAAAGTCTATTTGAAGTCCTGAGAAACCTTTAAAAGCCTTCAGTATTACTAAATCAGTTAGTTCCTCCAAACGACTGTGACAATATACCTTCTTAGAGAAGATCCTCTCTGCACAGTTAAAAATCAGTGATGAGACTATTATGAATACTTGGCCTGATCAATCATCAGAAGAATCCCTGTGCCCAGGAAAACCTTTATTTTCTTTTCATACTATTACCATCAAGCACATGCAGAAAAAGGCTCAAAGGTATGCGTCCAACTACATGTCAGAGAGATGTTATTCCATCCAGGATTGTACTTCAGCATGTGGACCTGTTTGCCCCTTTCTGGTGCGTTATACTAAGGCCTCATTTATAGAAAATATGGTGTGATACCTTTTGAAGAATGTGACTGTTACTCTACTGATAAAAAAAAAGTCTTTAGACCCCAAATATTTGCCCAACTACAGGCTCATCGCCAATGTTCCCTTTCTCCTGAAGCTGATTGATAAAATAGCTACATTACAATTCAGGAATATTTCGATAAGGGGGACATACTGCATGCCAGTCAATTGGGTTGTAGATCTCGGTATAGCACCAAAAGCGCCCTACTTAACCTACAAACAAATGCTAAGCATCATGGGCGAAATTAAATTTGGGCTGCTGATGCTGCTGGACCTATCAGCAGCCTTCGATTTAATTGACCATGAAAAATTGATTAATAGGCTAGCTACTACTGGACAATGTGCTAAAAGTGCAATTGCGTGGTTTGAAACGTTCCTGAATAACAGAATGGCTAAAATGACATGCGGGAATGCCTCTTCTGAGGCCAAGCAGATAAAATGTGGAGTGCCACTGGGTGCATGTTTGTCCCCATCACTTTTCAATCTGTTCTGCTGCCCTTTATGGGACCTCTTAGACTCCCTAGGACTTTATTTCACGAATTACGCAGATGACACTCAGCTCCTTTTGGAGCTGAGTGGTAACTATAAGAAGGATGCCGAGCGCATTTCCTTCATCTATGACTCCATTGAGTCCTGGATGACTAAGAATGTTTTTGCCTAAACAGTTCCAAGACTGAATTGTTGATTTTTGGGTCTGTAAAACTGCGGGCCAAATTGGATGTACAGTTCTCAAGTTTCAACATTGATCAACATATGATTGACGTGGTGAACCAGGTGAAGACACTTGGCGTAATACTAGATTCACCACTTAGTGCTGATGCCCAAACTACAAATATAATCAAAAATTCTCAATACTTTTTAAAACTGCTACACCTGATGAACCCTTACGTAGCCTCCATAAATTGTGGGACACAGGTTCGTGCCCTGATCTTGCCATGGCTGGACTACTGTAATGCTTCATTGGGGGGCGCTGGAAAAGGCGGTACAAAGAGACTACCGATACTGCAAAAGGATGCAGGGACAATTGTAAAAAGTATACCTAGGAGAGACCCCATTTCAGAACATCGAAGGGGGTGTCATTGGCTACCGATTGAAGGTAGAATTCAGGTCAAAATAAAACACATCACTCATGGACGTGTGTTTGGTCAAGCCCCTCTGTACCTAAAAGAAACATGTTTCAGTTCGAAAATCGGTCAATCACCCAATCCACAGATGCAATATTGTTGTCCTGTCCGAAAATAAAACATGTCAGAGGAGAAATGGACGTTCTTTCCCTTTGTAAGCAGCACATCTTTGGAACAAGAAAATTTGGGGTGTGCCTACACTTGGTAGTTGCGCCAAGATAAATTGTTTTCTTGTTATGGTGTATCCATTACTGATAAATGAGGCTTCCAATTCAAAAGTGTACATAGAATCTTTATTTGTGAATTTCAGCCCTTTTTGGTTGGCACGTGTTTCGGCATATGGGCATTGCCTTTTTCAAATCCAGGCTGATTTTTGTTTACAAAAAAGAGAAAAACATACAAGAAAAGATTTTGGTACAATTGTATGAACTCAGTATCCAAGTGTGTACAAAATAGGTGTAACTTCATTGTGCATATCCACACACCATGTGTTACATATCACACCACATGCATTGCAGTGAGCCAATTGTGAGTATGTAAAAACACGAAAATGCTGCCATGATGTGAATAAAATGTGGCGTGACTGTTTCTACCAAGTAGTCCTGAGAGCAGTGAGGGTGGCGGGTTGGACGTGGAGGGTAATAAGTCTGTGACCATCAAAAGAAATTATGTTCCTGGTAAGTGCGTCTGCACAAAGATTATGTGCTACTTGATTCTGCTTTCCTATTATTAGTGTGCTGGCCACCACTATTCTACATGACTAAGTAAAAAACATATGTACAAAAATGGTTTTCCAAATGCCAATAAATTATGTTCCTGGTAAGAAACAGAAGTAAATTCCACACTCTTTGCCACAAGTTGCCACCATCAACCAGTCATTCAAAATATCCCCATAGGTGAATTTCTTTGTGCAAAACATAACTGCACAGACTTATCAACTTTTGAATCAGAATGCAAATTGTTGTCCAACTGTTTCTCAGCCAGAGGGTACCCTCAAAAAGCAATTACAACAGCTAGGAACAAAGATCAAAAAATGAATAGACAGTCAACCATAACTCAGAAAACCAAAGAAACACAACCAGAAAACACTAAACATGGTTAAATTCATCACTACCCATTGTGCAAACAATAATGAGATCAGGAAAGTACTTAAAAGAAATTGGTATCTATTGAAGCTAGATCCTCATGTTGAAAAATGTATCAAAGACCAACCGACGATAGTCTATAGAAAAGCAAAAACATTGAAAATGAGTCCAAGTCCATCATTAATGCCTGAAAAAGAAGAGATCAGAATAACAACATGGTTACACCAACCAACCTTAGGTTTCTGAAAGTGTGGTTTTTGCACCATGTGCGATTATGCATTACCAAATACCAACGTGTTCAAAGACAAGAACGGAATACAAACTTTAATTAAAGAACAGATAAACTGCAGATCCAAGTATTTTGCCATAATATGCGTTTGCAATCTAGTATATATTGGAAGCACAATTCGGGAGTTAAGAACACGAATAAGAGAGCACATATCAGCAATTGGCAGCCAAGACAAAAATCTTCCATTGTCACACCACTGGCAAAACCAACATCAGCTACAAAATAAAAAAGACATTAAATTTGTAGGGCAGACGCATAGGCGACCAGGAACTACAACTGCGACGAGAAGAAGCCAGACTTATATGTCATTTCAAAACTGTCGAACACGGTCTACATTCGGACAATGAAATGGTTTATTTTTTTATAAAAGCGTATAATTGAATCAACACTGCAATGAAGTAATGTCAGGATGTCACGTGGTGATAAAAGGAAATAAGAAACATCAGACTTACAGTGCACAAACACCATGATTCGTAATGCATTTCAACCTAAGAACACCATGACAAGTGTCTCATAAATTGTCTTATTATATGGTTCACAATATAATGCCTTTAATATTTGTCAGGATAATTATCCCGACTGACACATACAAACACGGGAATCAAGACACTAGCAAAAACATATGCGAAAAAGAGTTGCAAACAACTACAAGAACCACAAGCCTCTACACTCGAGAACGTGTAAGGATGTGATGGCTACACCGCATGCGGTCTGAAGTACAAGGACCCACTAAATTATCAAACATCCCTACCACTTGCTAATACATTTGGTACTACAATGTTATCTCATTCCGTGACACTAGAGATATTTATCTTCTGTGAAATTTGAAAATATTTCACTGTTAATAGATTTTTCGCCATCAATGTTTTTTGATCCAGTTTATTATTCAGTGTATTGCCCTACGTTTATATACATCCGAAAAAGTTCCTTACAATAGTATATGTAAGTATGTGAAAAAAGAATTTTAGAATAGGCAATGTTTTGCTGCGATCCACAGTATGACTTGGGACATTAGTAATCTAATATACGGGCAAGAAGGAAAACCAGCCCGAAATATGGCGCCACCTTTTCACATTAACGGAAAGTAACGAGGGAGTTAGGCCCATCTAGATCTAGCGGTACTAACACCTAGCGAGCCCAGAGACTAACTAAACCCGACGCTTGAAGCACGAGTAAAAGACTTTGCAGGTAAGCCCTTCAACCAGACGGGAAGCCCACCGTACGTTAGGGGCATGCACTAGCTTGCCCTGTATTATCAACCACATACTAGAGAGCATAAGAATAGCAATCTTGATGTCGGAACATGAAAGTCTAAACACGTTTTGGAACAGATTGACCTATAACGTGATGATAATGTACCTAGCAAGTGTCACGCTTGCAATGATACCTCAGGACCATATTACACAACGGGGTAGCTGTTTATTTTACTTCTCTTTTAGAAATTTAGGCTCATAAATCTGCATTTATGGGCTTTTTGAAACAATATTATCATTTTTTCATAAAAGGGCTGCACAACAGATATCCAGACTCCGGGAATGACATATTCCGAAAGAGAAACACGACTATGAAATGTTCTGTTTTTTGTTTGTTTTTTCACATTTTTATTTGCATTTGGAAAACCATTTATGCATATATGTTTTTTACTTAGGAGGGATTGAACCCAGGAAATATATTTTTCAATAAGACAGAGACTATTAGATCTGAAAAACAACACTGCAAAGGTAAGATTTCACACATGAAACTTAGTCAAGTAGAATAGTGGTGGCCAATATATAGGAAAGCAGAATCAAGTAGCACATAGGGCTTCATTCCGAGTTTGGCGGTAGCAGTGGTACTATTAGCGCCATGGCTGCCTCCAAAACCGGGTCTGCTCTGGTGGAATGGGGACTTACCGGGATATTCTGACGTAGGCGGACCCGGTAAGTCCCCATTCCAAATGCCATTCCCCATTCCCATTTGAGCCCCCATAGGGTAGCTATGCACAATGAAGTTGCACCTATTTTGTACACACTTGGATATTGAGTTCATACAATTGTTCCAAAATCTTGTCTTGTATGTTTTCCTCTTTTTTGTAAACGGAAATCAGCCCGGATTTGAAAAAGGCAATGGCCATATGCCGAAACACGTGTCATCCAAAAAGGGCTGAAAATCACAAATAAAGATTTTATGTACACTTTTGAATTGGAAGCCTCATTTATCAGAAATGGACACCCCATAACAAGAAAACAATTTATCTTGGCGCAACTACCAAGTGTAGGGACACCCCAAATTTTCTTGTGCTTTACAAACAGAGTAGAGGGACTCACTGTCTCCGTAGTGACTTACACACATGCAACAAGAATTAGAACAAACCGCAAAACATCCAAGTCCAAGATTTCAAACAGCAACTAAACTAGGTTGGTTGCGTAGGTACAACCATTTGATATCGCCAAAAAGTTCCTCAACATCAAAACATCATCTTTGGAACAAGCTTTCGTTAGAATTGCGGTTAGAAATGAACGTACTAACCTTCTGGAAGAAGCTGAAAATGTTTCCTGTTTTCCCCTCCTATTTGTCTGCTTTTGGAAGGTTTCTGTGCTGATGTGTTTGTGGTTGTCTTCCCACGCCCTGATGCCTATAGGCTTTTGGTGCGTAATAAGTATAAACATAAACAATTTCACACAGTTTCACCAATCTGCACCACATGTTGCACAGTCACCTGTTAGGACCCTCCAGACATTATACTGGCCACATGACATTTGGCCACCCCATCCCTTTCACCGGATTTCAGCAAAAGTCAAACATTATTAGTGGGTTTGTGGCTTGGCGAAGCTTTGTCCTTTAACAATTCCATACTTTTTCACCAATCTGCGCCAAATTTTGCAGAATCACCTGTACCTATGAGTGAACTGTTAATTTGCTCCTAATATTGCAGAAGTGTTTTGGATATAAATCCATCCTATGGGCACGTTCGCTGTCCTTCTAATGTTCAAAAATAAATTCTTCAATACAACCTGTAAAATATATATGGGATTTTATTGTGACACCCTCTTTTTTATGTTTGATAATTTTTATTAGATAAGATAAGAAATAAACAGGTAATACAAGAAACGGTAAACAAATGTTAAACAATTTTATATTCTCTCGAAGTATTATATCTATAACAATTTATAAAACAAGTTGAACAAAATAAGTTCAATGAGCTTATTTTACTGAGTAAATATTAAGACAAACAGGGGGAAGACAAGAACAAAGGTACAAGACAGAAAACAGTTGGGAAGAATAGGGCAGGGACAACAATGATTAAGAATTGATAATACTTAGTCAGGATTGTTGAGGTAATGAATAAACACATTCCTTTTTTTGTTAAATTTGTGCAAACAGTCAAAAGAAGAAGCATGGCATTATAGGATCCGGTGAGTGGAACAAATAGAATTCCACCAGCTATTATAAGGTAAGTTTATTCTTCCAGTTATAAGTAATTTTATGAAACGCAACTAGGAGATTCAATTTGTCGTATAGCAGGTTTAACAATGGAACCAAGCATAAGGTTAGAGAGTGATAAAGGTTATGCAAAATGAAAGATCAATTTTATGCGTGACTAAATCTTAGTCCAAAAAGCATATAATCATATTTACATTTAAAAATTAAATGAAGAGAATCAGCATTTGGTTCATGACATGACCAAAAATTATTGGGTGAGTTATCCACTACTTTGGCAATCTGCAGGGGTGTAAAAAAGCAGAGTGAAAAATGAAAAGAAATAGGTTTGGGTAAGTTTGGCAGCGACAGACTCCACGTCTGTCACTGCCAATCTTACCTCAACCTATTTTTTCATGACAGATTTTCCAAATTTGGGTCCATAGATCTAAGGCAGGTTGAAAGTTCCAGTCAATCTCCCATTGTCTGATAATGCTATGATTTAATAGGTTGGGTGAGAGGGGATCGTTTAGGAACGCATACAGTCTGGCGGCACTACTAGAAGGATTGCTGGTTAAAAAAGTCGTGAAAGGGAAAGGGGATTTTTGGGTCAATGTGGACAGAGATTTAGTTATTGATTTGAGAAGGGATGTGTGAAAAGGGAGATCTGATTCAGGGATATTGTATTGTAGACAAATCTGTGTAAAAGGGATTTCTACGGAATTGTGAAGAAGTTGTTTGACAAATTTGATGCCTGATGAGTGCCATCTGTAAATAGTAGTAGGGTTGGATTTGGGTCATGCGTCGGGGTTGGTGGCGCCTGTGGAATCAATGGAGAACTTGCCGCCATTGATCTGTTCCATCACGTTCCCACGCTCACTCTGTGAGATGTCTAGTTGTTTTCAATCATGACCGCCGCTAGGAGGTTCATAATCCCTCCTCTCACGGTGGGCGGCGCATTGCAACCTCAGTGCGATTTACTTTGCTGTTGGTCAGACGCAAGTACCTTCCCCTTCATTCCACACCGGAACACCTTTTGATTTTTCTTTCACTTTCACCCCTCCGGCGGCTGGCCTCAACCCCCTCTCTGTGCAGCTCTCTCCCACTCTGCCTGCCTATGTTTCTGGGTTTCTCTTCCTCCTTTCCTTTCCCGTTGTTGTAGGCTTCCCGCTCGCTTTCCTCCTTTCTGCCCTTTTCTTTTCCCTTTCTCTCCCCTTTCTCTCCCCTTTCTCTCTTCTCTTCCCCTTCTGTGCGGTGTACATTTTGTGTACCTCGCTCGCCCTTTCCTGGCCTCTCTGCTGTGTTTCTGGTCACCTTGGCAACCCGCCTTACCTTCTTCTGGGAATCCTGTCTCCTCGCCTCCTCTTTTGGCTCCATTTGGGATCGCTCCACCGACTCGCTGGGCAGTTATCTCGTTCCGCTCCTTCTTTACTGATCTGAGCCTACCTTCCTGTTGGGAACCAACTCTCGAGCACAGACCTCTTCTGGTCTTCAATTGAGACAGTGCTACTCTAGCACGCTTCCTGTCTACTGGGGGGTTTTATGCCATTTGTGGCTTTTTCCCCATTTCTGGTTACCTCGGGAGAGGGATAACAGGTCTGCAACCTGACAAGCAGCCACTGTGGCTTCCTCTCGGGGTAGACCCTACCTACATTAAAAAAAGGACTATTGTTCAAGAAGACGCTCTACGGAAACGCACCTTGACACCAGCACTTCAGGTAAGGAGGATTAGGTGATAACCGGTTCTGGGGAGGATTCCAAGGAAGTTGACAATTTGGTGCAATTTCGTTTATTAAACCAGAGAAAAATGTCACCTAAATTGGTTTTAGAGAAAGAATTGGTAGGGAGTTTATTCCAAATGGATTAAAAAAGGTGCAGTGAATGAAATGAGGTAATATTGGGCCAAGAGTAAGTCATTAAGAAGTGGGAGAGGGAGAGCGGGGAAATAAAACTAGCTTCAATACTAACCCACAAAGGAGCATTTTTGAGGCGGGTTTCATAGTGTTTAAAGATTGGTAATTTCTTTAGGACAAAGGCTTTTTTTGTTTAATTGGAAGTTAGGGAATTTAACTCTGCCTAAAAGTTTAGCAAGTCCTAATTTGTTGATGGGAATGTGTGGCACTTTATGATTCCTTAAGAATTTAAGAAGGGAGTAATGTTTTTTGTAAAATGAAGTGTGATCATAGATAAAGAATAGTGGATAATGGGGCTAATCATCATTTTAATAGTATCAAGGCACCCCCACCAAGACTAGAACAGAGGTAACTATCTCGTGATCATTTCTGTAACTTTTTCAACTAAAAGGTTAGTGTTGAGAGTAATAGTAGTGTGGATATCTTTAGCGATATGAAGCCCTAGATATTTATTATGTGATGGTTGCCATGACTACGATGACATGCCGAATAGAGGGGTATTGGCTGGATTACATGCATTAGTGAGAGGCATGACCTGTATCCCGAGACAATAGAAAAGTTATTAATGGTAGTTATTAAAAGTTGGATGGAGGAGGCAGGGTTAGAAAGATAAAGTAAGATGTCATCTGCATAAGCAGACCGTTTTATTTCTATATTATTAATGAAGTTACCTTTGATGTTGGTGTTTGTTCTGATGCTTTGTAGGAGGGGTTCTAATGCAAGGTCAAATAACAAGGGAGAGAGGGCACAGCCTTGACGGGTGCCTCTTTTTATTTGGAAAGAGGAGGAGAGAGTTGTTAATAAGAATTTGAGTAGTAGGAGATGAGTATAGGACTTTGACCAGATTGATAAAGTAAGGAGAGAAGCCATGCCACATTAAGGAATGGAACATAAAAGAACAAGAGATGAAAGGGGCCCCTAAGGGTCCCTTACGTCTATGGAAACAAGGCGAGTCACCACACATGATAGATACGCCAGACACGAGGTTGTATTCCCAACGCTAGGGTTTATTGCAAAGCAAATAGTCTCAGTTGGCCAACTCGGTCTCACGCCCCGCGACGTGTATTTCTAGACCTCGAGGGACACAAGAGAGCGATTTACGTACATCAGTTACATATATACAAAATGCATATCATACAATCGGCTATGACATGTTTAACACCCCCCTTATTGGGTTTCTTTGAACTCGGTGTGATGATGGACACTTTCGACAATTATGACACCTTCAAATATCTTTTCCAGTAACAATATGCAATTTTGCAAGTGCGGAGGCATCTTTTAGTTGTTGAATAGAACACAGTGCTTCTGTTCTTGGAAGCAAGCTACATACGGGGGAAGAGTCACATTCCAGACCTTGCTATCTATGAGGTGCTATTCGTGTCCTGGGAGCCGACACGCTCTACAGAGCTCAGTAAAGGGGGGCCGTAAGAAGAGCATAATTCAAGCCTTTAGCTGCTTTATTCTAACATATTCTACCATATAACGAGACTGGCTGGCAGCTGTGAAATGATTAAATGCCCTGCGGCTCTGCTTCAAGGCTACATTCGGGAGGGAGCCGGGCATTCCTTCCTGGCTCTGCCTACGTTGTGTTTCAACAAACTCTTATTAGCCTCGCGGCCCTGCGACCTTGTCCTTTCACGTTCAGACAACAACATTAATGGTCGAGCAGTGTAAGCAGAAAATGTGCTGCGAAGCAATTTGAACAGAAAGCAATGAGCAATTGCTAGAAAACAAAATGGCGATCCTTGTTACATCAAAATGGTCGTTCATTGGCAAACTCGGAAACCTATATGTCTATCATATCGTGCATGAGATGGTTGGCCCACGGCCACAAAATACGTTTGGCGCCAATCATGAGAGGTATCCATTTTTCTAGACTGACAGAGACACAATCAAAGGCTTTCTCTGAGTCAAGGGCCAGTAGGGCTAAGGGGTCATCAGAAGTTTGAGTGAGAAAGCGCATTAAATAAAAGTTTTGTATTAGATGAAGTGTGTCGATCTTTGATAAAATCAGATTGGTCAGAGTGTATAAGCTTGGGAAGATATTGCTCTAGGCGTTTTTGCTAGAATTTTTGCAAATATCTTTGCGTCAGAGTTGAAAAGAGGGATGGGTCTGTAGTTTTTAATTAAGGAGGGATCTTTATCTGATTTGGGGAAAAGTATGAGAAGGGCCTCACGAAAGGAACCAGGGCTTTGACCAATTTCAACAAAGTACAAATATAGTTGTAGAATTTTTGGTGCAATGGAGTCGATAAATGTTTTGTAAAAATCTGCAGTAAATCCATCTTGGCCAGGGGCCTTATTGGGTTTGAAGTCTAGTATGGCTTGGTTGATTTCTGTTAGGGAGATAGATGTGTCAAGGGAAGAAAGGTTGATGGTATTTAAGGGATTTATATTTTTTTTTGAGAAAAAATCAAGAAAGGCATAATTTATATCTTTTGGCTTGGTTAATCTTTTAACATCAGGAGAAAGGTAGGAAGCTAAGCTTTTTCCAGCTTTGTCAGATCCACTGTATAATTTAGTTCTAGATCCAAGTATAGAATTAGCAGCTCTGTGGGTGCATAATTTGTTAAATTCAATATGTTTGGTCATGAGAGCTTTCATAGTATTGGGTTCCGGGTTAGCAAAGTAGTATTGTTCAAGATGCTTGATTGAGGTTAACGGAGCGTTATGAGTGAGTTCTGATTACTGTTTTTTAATGGTGACAAATTGACTTATGAACCCATGAAGGGTGGCTTTGAAAGCATCCCAGTTGTTGTTCATGGAGGTGTGTTCAGGACGGTTATTGAGAAAGAAATCTTCAATAGAAGATTTAGTTTTGTTGATGAAGGATTTGTCTTTAAGGAGAAATTAATTAAATCGCCATCTTGGAGAAAGTTTAGAAATAGGTATCCATTCTAGAGTGGTAGAAACAGGTGCATGATCAGAAATGATTATGCTACCAATTTCAGAATTCAAAATAGTGGAGGTGAGTGAAGAATTAACAAAAATATAGACAAGTTTTGAAAAGGATTGATGGGGAGGGGAATAAAATGTATAATCATTTGTATCTGGGTGACAGAAGCGCCAAGAGTCAACTAGATTGTTTAGTAAATTTAGGAAACTATTGCGGGATTTGGAATTGATCAAATTCAAGGTAGATTTGCGGACAAGGGCAAAGTAAAAAACCTGGTTTATACCTCCACAAACAAGTCTATCTGGACTCTTCTGTGAGAGTTTTGAAATAAAATTAGACCAAAAAAGGGGGTTGGGGACATTAGGACCATAAACATTGATTATAGTTACTGGTAGGTTGTTCGTGATTGCTTCTACAATGATCCACCAGCCTTCAGGGTCATTTTCTTCATTAATTAATGTAAAGTTTAAATGCTTATTGATCAATATAGAAACACTGCCTTTCCTATCTACAGCATTGGAGAAGAGTGTATGGCTGACCCATGAGGCTCTAATCTTGAGGTTTTCACTATCCGAACTCAAATGTGTCTCTTGGAGACAAACAATATCAGGTTTAAGCTTGGCAAGTTGGGAGATTATCTTGCTATGTTTTATGGGATGACTCAACCCTTTGACGTTCCATGTAACAAACTTAATAGACATTTGCAATGATAAGGAAAATAATGGCAAACTCAACGAAAAAGCAGTGAGAAATAAAACAGTAACCTAATGTAATGAATGTGATTTTAAGAAATGTAATACATTTTATGAGTAAACATTACTATACATTGTGGTAACACCAGAGTACATGAGGAGGAACAAAAGCAAAGGGACACGACGAGAAAGGGGAAAACATATAAGAATGGGCAAGATGAATAAAAGAGATATAAGAATAAGTAATGGCAAGAGGGATAAGGTGAGATTAGTTTGAAAATAAGTAAGCAAGTATATCATGGGGGATGCCAGAGTACAGAGACACAATAAGCACAGGCGAAGAGAAGCAAAGAGCTGGAGATGAGTATAACGTCAAAAGTTGTATGGGCATGAAAAAGTAGAACGGCCAATGGAGCTATTCCGCAGTGAACGCAATGGTTAGACAAAGGGTAAATTGTAGAAAGGACAAGATGATGGCGAAATGCATCCCAAGCATGGAGTTGTTCAAGTATGTAAAGTTGAAAGAGAAGGATCAGTGGAGTTGATGGGAGATATTGATTTGTCTCTCAGGTGAGTTGAGGTAGACGGAGCATCAAATGGAATTGAAGAAACTGATCTGCTGCGCTTAGAAGTGAATTTAATGTGTTGATTCTTAGGTTTTCTGAACATAGGTGCATGAAGTAGAGGATCCGGCTTGGATTTGTTGGGCGAGGGGTTCAGGGAGGTTGTATCCATTGTTGAAGTTTGAAGAGATTGAAGTAGAGTAAAGGGATCATTTGGTTCTGTGAATTCTTTGGTAGGTCCATCTGGAATGTTAATTATCATCTTTGCAGGATCTAAAAGACCATATCTGGTGTTAAGGGATTTCAAGAGAGGTCTCATATCAAGGAATCCTTTCCTCTTGGCTTCAGTGATCTTGGAAAAGTCTGGGGAGATAAAGATTTTGTTGCCCTGAAAAAGGATGGGCAAATTCTTCCTGGCAGTTATTTGGCGCGCTTGTTGATTTCTCAAAAAGCATGCAGTGAAGGGTCTTGGCGAAGTGTTGTTGCTGTTAAAGTGGGGCCTAATACTGTGAGCATGCTGCTGTTGCATTGGGGGTGAAAAGGTGATACCTAGGGTGGAGGGGATCCATTTGGTAAGGAAGTTGATAGGGTCAACCCCTTTAATTTTTACAGGGCTCCCGTAGAAGCAAAGGTTGTCCCTACGCTTTATATCTTCTAATTCCGTGACTTCACCTTCCAGTTGCCAGAGTCTCAATTGCATGTTCTCGAGGCCCGCCACCCTATACTTCAGAATACCAACTCTTTCTTCAGCTTGATCTAGTCTGCCAGAGAAAGTTTTAATATCATTTTTAAAACCTTTAAGCTCTTCTTGTATAGTGGAGGAGTGGGAATGAAGCGTAGAAATAGATGAACGAATATTGCTAAGTTCCTCTAGAATATTTCCCAAGCAGGAATTAAATGGTGAATTGTCAGGTAATAGCGCAGTTTGTTTTGATAGTATAAGCCATGTTCATAGGCAAAAAATAGCAGTTGTGTGTTAGCAGCCGAGTAAAATCCAAAAGAGTCGGCGAGTAGGCTGCGTTGCTTAGTTGGAGCCCTGAGGTAACGTGATTGATGGGCCGGATTACTTGAGGAGAGCTTCTGGGTAAGAGGAAGCAAGGAGAGGGTTCCCACCGAGATACAGACTAAAAGCCGTATGAGCAAACCACAGCAAAAGCAGGAAGCAATTCATGTATCACTGTGCGTTCGCTGACAAGAAAACAAGTGATTGCCCCGGTACAAACGGCAGAAAAGCAATGCATATAGTGAGGGACCCACCTCTGAGGTGAAGTGCCACAAACACAGTTGTGGAAGACATGCCATATGGGAGTCTGGTGTCGGTAAGCCTCCTCTTCAGAGGTTTCCGGCAGCGAATACTGCAGCAAGGAAAGTGGAAACGTCGAGACGAAAGGCGTCTGAAGAGACGAAGGTACCGCGCAGACCCACCTACCAGTCGGTGGCAACAAGGTAAGGAAGTTTGCTGCGGCAGAAGCCACGGATAGGCTTTAAGAATTATACTCTGCTACCAACTGTGAGGTTTTGCTCGGTCTTCAAACCGACAGAGGCACATATCACGCGGGAGCCATTGTAGAGACAACCTGCTTTATTAACTGCCAGGCATGAACTGCCAAACCCCTCAACCCCCTCCCACACCCCAACGTCACTTCCCGTGTGGTGGGAAGAAGGACCGCAACGGCGGTCCGCCCACCTAACGAGGTGGACGGGCGGTATGCCCATAGGAACAACATGACATCTCCCCCCTTTTTAACGTGCAAGGTACTTGTCCCTTTTCACTCCATTTCCTCAATGAGTCTGTGAGGTTTTATCCGGCTTCTCTGTGGCCGGCCTGCCCTTCGCGGGGTCCACCCCGTCTCTTCATGTTGTATTGTGCTGTCTTTGCTGTCAGAGACCTCACCATCTCCCAGATAGAGGGGGTGTCCCGCCCTCTGTCATCGCCCCTGTCTTCAGCTCTGTCCTGTATGTCTTGTGGGTATGTTGTCCGAGGCTTGAAGTGTGATATGTTCCGAGTTACTGAGGATTTTTCCATCCTTTGTGCTGTGATCATCGTTCCTTTCCTCTGTGTGACAGTCAGCAATTCTTTTGCGAACGTGGCATCCTCCTTTCTTTGCTTCGGCTGTGGCATCCACACTTGGTCCCCTGGTTCGATGTTGGACTCTTGAGCTTTCCTCTTATGGTCAGCAGGCTTTTGCTGTGTCATCTTTGGCTCGGGCCTATTGTTCCAGCGGTGTGGCCTTTGCGGAGTGGGTGTCTTCCGGTAACCTTGTTTGGACCGGTTGCCTGAACATCAAGTCAGCCGGGCATATTCCCGTCGTGCTATGAGGGGTGTGTCAATAATCCCTGAGGAACTGATAAAGTGCTTGTTCAAAAGGTTTATTGAGTATGGCTGCTATTTGTAGAGTTTGTTTAATGTTGGACATGGACCTAACTGGCTATAGCAGGCATAACCTCAGGCCAATCCTGGATCGATTCTCTAATGATGTACAGCACTGGAAGCTTCTTCCCCTGACCCTCATGGGTAGAACCGCTCTCTTTAAAATGTTGGCTCTTCCGCGATTCCTTTACGTCCTTCAGAACGCCCCCTTGCAGATCTCGGGGGCCGAATTTGGCCGGGTGGAAACTCTCCTTAGGGAGCTCTTGTGGGGTGGTGGACAAGCGCGCATAGCCCTGGCTACACTTCAGAGGTCGATCTGGGAGGGTGGGATCGGAGTGCCCCGCCTTCAGACCTACTATTGGGCCTCACAATTAGTGGTGGTCAATGACCTACTGCATGGGGACCGGGAACTACCCCACATTAAGGCCGATGTGGCAACCATGCATGACACCGATCCACTACAGCTACTGTACGACACCCCCCCTAGATCCTCCCCACTAACGATGAGGGCACAGATCACTACCACTTGGAGGCAAGTGCACAACTTTGTGGGATGGGGGAACAAGATATCAGCGGCGCAACCCCTATGGAGAAATGCCAACCTGAGGGAAATGGCGAGGTTCGAACCTTGGCCGTGCTGGGTGAGAGCTGGGATACAGAAAGTGGGAGATGTTCTTAGCGGTGAGAATCTTGCTCCGTTTGCGGTCCTGCAGCACAGGTTTCGACTCCCTGACACCGAAAGATACCACCATATGCAAATGTCCCATGCCCTAAGAGTCCACATAGCGCTGGACGACAGCATACCGGAGTACTCACCTATAGAACGTAACATTCTACCTGAATACATCCCCTCCAAATGCACATCCATTCTTTACAATGCCATTACATCCTTTGCGACTCCTGAATTGATCAGCTTAAAGGCCAAGTGGGAAACAGATGTAGGGAACATTGACCCTGAGGACTGGATACGGGTACTAATGCACCCCAGGGAAACTGCCATCTCCTCGAGACTCAGACTAGTGCAACTTAAAATACTACATAGTGTATTATCCTAGAACTGCACTGTTTGGATGGAAGAGGGCAACAAACCCGAATTGTCTTAGATGTGGGATCGAGGAGGGGACCTTCTTTCACATTCTGTGGTCCTGTCCCCGCATCCGAACTTTCTGGGGGGCCTGTTGTTGGGAACTGACCCGGATACTCTCCACTTCAATAGAACTTGACCCGAAGGTCCTAATCCTGGGAGCGCCAGGGGAGTATGAACTGAATAAATGGGGAGAACTCTTATTGCATACGGCGACGGCCCTGATGAAGCGGAACATTGCACAAAAATGGGGAGTCCCCGAATCTCCGACGATGGAGCAATGGGCGATAGACATGGACACATGTGCTATGTTTGAAAGACGGGTCTATAATGCAAGAGGCTGTCCCAACAAAGCCTCTAAAATATGGGCGGCATGGGAGGAGGGAGGGCCTTGAGGAGTGAGGCCTTGAGAGTTGCCCTTTTGAATATTCACACTGTGAATTGCAGGTGTGTCCCCTGTGAACGGTAATGATATACTACTACTGCTGAATGGGTCATGTGGGCCTCATCTGATGTAGCTGCCTCTTTTTTCTCTTTTCTCCTTTCTCTTTTCTTTCTTTTGCGCCTCTCTTTTGGTTTTGGCCTATTATGTCTACGTTATGACTAAATGAAAATAAAATGTTTTATAAAAAAAAAAAAAAATGTTGGACATGAATCTTTCAACCATGCCATTCGCCTGAGGCCATCGGGGCGATATCTTACGGTGTTGGAACCCCATGTACTTTGAAAAGTTCTCAAAGTCCTGACTCATGAATGGCGCTCCGTTGTCCGACTTTATGATCTTGGGTATTCCATATGTGGACAACATGCGGTCTAGTGCTGGGATGACGCTTGAGGCAGCGGTGCTGTTGACAATTTGAGCCTCTGGGAATCTTGAGTGTTCATCTATTAGCACCAGTACATATGTGCCGTCTCTCAGCGGTCCGAAGAAGTATACCGCTAGTTCCTCCCACACATGTCCTGGTAGGGGTGACGTGTAGCAGATTTGGATGTGGGGGTGGTGCCACTTGTGCGCACGTCGGGCATTTGCCCACTATGTCTTCCACCATTGCGTCCAGTCTGGGGAACCACACTTTCTGCCTTAGTAGTCTTTTGGTGGCTACCACCCCTCGGTGACTTTCGTGCGCGACATGTATCGTCCTGGCTCGTAGCGCTGGGTCCTGCTCCGATTGTGTGATTACGTCTGCCCATCCCACAGGCAGCGTTTGCAGATGATGGACAACGTAGTTGAGATATTCATCTGCAATGGATGGTTGAGGACTGGCGGGTCCAGTGGGGTGTCGAGACAAATAGTCCGCCGGGTTGTCTCCTTTGCCCGGGCGGTGCTTGATGGTGAATTTGTAATCCTGTAGACATAGGCCCCATCTGGCTATTCTCGGGGGCATTCTTGATTTTGGATCTCCGTAGATTGTGAGTACGGCCTGATGATCCGTTATTACGGTGAACTCCTTGCCATACAGGAAGAGGTGGAAGTACTCACATGCCCATACTACCGCCAAGCTTTCCTTTTCTGCTTGTGAGTATGCTTGTTCTGTGGGGGTTAGGCTCCTGCTGGCGTATGCCACTACGTATACGTTCGTGGGCACCTGAGGGTCAATTTGTGTTAGTATGGCACCCAGGCCAACGGGGCTGGCGTCGACGATTACTTCTGTGTGTCGTTTGGCATCAAAGTAAGCCATGTCCTCGGCTCTTGTGATGGCGTCCCGTATTTCTTCGAATGCCCTCTGACAGTCCGTGGACCATGTGTAGGGTTGGTCCTTTCTCGTTAGTAGACGCAGGGGGTTGCTGATTGTAGCATAGTCCTTAAGGTACCTGGAGCAGTAGCTGGCCAGTCCAAGGAACGACCTGAGCTCAGTCGCGGTGGTTGGGGGTGCGGCTGAGTTGAGGGCAGCCACTTTGTCTGGGTCCGGCCGCATTCCCTTGCTGGAGAATATGTGACCGAAAAAGAGTAACAGGCCTTTCCCAAATTCACATTTGGCCTTATTCAGCGTTAATCCCGCCACTTCTAGCGCTTCGTACACTCTATGAAGAGCGGTGTCATGCTATTCCTTCGTCTTTCCATAGACCAGAACATCATCGAAGTAATTTAGGCAGTTCGGTACGTGCCTGATGACTCTGTGTATTTCTTCTTGGAATATTTCGGCTGCAGAGGATATCCCGAAGCTGAGCCTTTTGTACTGGAATAAGCCCAGGTGTGTGACGAACGTCGTTATGTATCTGGATTCGGTGCAATTTCAATCTGGTGGTATCCTTTTGTGAGATCCAATTTGGAGAAGACTTGAGCCCCATGGAGGAGGTGGATCATATCAGTTATCCGGGGTGCCTGATGTCTCTCCCTCTCAATAGCTTTGTTTGCCCTCCTCATGTCTACGCACAAGCGAATAGATCCATCGGGTGACTTTTTGGGGACGGGAACAATGGGGGATACCCATGGCATGGGACCTGATTCTGGTTCGATGACGTTGAGTTGGATGAGCTTGTTTAGTTCCTCTTCAGCTTGGTGTTGAATGTTCACGGGTATCCCTCTATAGTGTTGGGCAACTGGTGGTATGTCCGGATTTATGTGCAGTTGTACCTTCCTGTGTTTCAGTTTGCCCAGCCCTTTTAATAGGTTTGGAAATGTTTGTTCTATCGCCTCAGGTCTGGCAAAGTATTTGTGGGCCATGAGTTGATACAGTATGTGCACCAAACCCATTTCGACGGCCGTCTTGAAACTGAGAATGCACCCACTGTTGGTTTCAGTCTTTAGGATGTGTAAGGGAATCTTTGCCGCGTGTGATTTATGCACGCACCATGCAGAGATAGTCCCTTTGCAGGGTAACGGGGTGGTGGCGCCGTATGGGTAGATGTCCACCGTGGCTTTTCTGATTTTCGGGGGGCTGACCAGCGAGTTGTATGCCTGTTCACTTATAATGTTGACTGTTGCCCCCGTGTCGATGAGGAATTCAAGCGGGGTGTTGTTAACTTGTAACGTGAGTGTGGGACTGTGTTGGGTGGCCGTGGCATTGTTGAGCGCCCACACATACCCCTTCTTCCGTTGGTCCTTCTCTGATGACTGAGATTCACTGCCGGACGGGGATCTCATTTCAATGTAACGGACAAATCTTCTCCTCTGAGATCTTGTGGACCCATCTGATGATTTTCTGTCTTCTCTTGGGTACGAGTTCCTTCGGGTCTTGTCTTCTCGTTTTGGTCCTATTTGTTCTTCCTCCCCCCTTCCCATGGGAGGGCTGAGTCGTGAGCTTCTCCTTCTTTAATGCTGTTGTGGTCTGTTGGTTAAGGTCCCGGCGCATTTTTGCAGGCGGCTCTGTAGTGGTCCATTCCGCCGCAGGCGGCACATTTCTGTCCAATGGCGGGGCACTCGCCCACGTGTGGATATTCGTATCCGCATCGATAGCACGTGGCGTCAGTGCGTTTGCTGCTCTGTGAGGGGGTGGCGAAGAGTTTGTTGATGGTGTCCGGATTGGATGATGGTTGTTGAATGGCGACCTTGCCTAGACTATCCAGCTGCGACTCTACAGCTGCCTCCATTCTGGCTAATGCGAGGATTTCCTTTAGGGATCTTTGCTTTTGGAGCAGTTGTTTCCTGAATGATTGTGACATGCAGTCGGCTATGACCTGGGATCTCAACGCCTCTTCATTGGAATATTTATGAAATCCACAGTATTTCAGCTTGATACGCAAACGCATCACAAAGTTGTCCAGCGATTATCCTTTTTCCTGTCTGGTAGTGTGGAATACGTGTCGCTCATAGTCAATATTGGTGTGGGGGGTGAAGCATTCGGAGAGTTTTCCGTGGAGTTCATCATATGTGACGGTGTCTACGTTCATCAGCTCTCCTGCTATGTCCCTGACCTCTGGGCCTACCATCATGAATAAGGTGTTTTTTAGCCTTGCGTCGTCAATTAGACCAATTGCCCCCGCATAGAACTTAAAGTCCCTCAGCCATATGATCCATCTGGGTCCCAGATTGGAGGTGTCTCTGACATCAAATAGGCTGGGTATAGGCAGATTTTGTGAGTTGTTACCTGATCTTTGCGCCTGTTGAGGATCATCCGCGATGGCTCCTGCACCTCCTGATGACGATGCCGCAGGACTTGTAGGAGACGACCTGGTGTGGATGGCTTGCTTGATTCAGGCCGGTGCTTACGTACTGTCCGGAGCTTGTCTTTGCCCAGTGGTATCTTGAGGTGCTGATACGCTTCAGCCTGCACGCACGTGCAGAGTGTGGCTGCCGTTCATGATGGACTTTCCTCCTTTGTAGGGTTTCCCGCCATTTCCTGGTTCCCTCGCTGTTGCAGGCAGCGTGTGATGGATGGGGGGGCCGGGCTGGCTCGGCGTGCTGCGCACGTGCTGGGGGCTGCCCCGTGGCTAATCGAGCACTCCTGTGCTCTGTGTCTGCTGGGGCCGGCGCTCGCTTTGTCTGTGGCGTTGAAGTGAGTCCCTCTGCCGGGGCCTCTTCCCCGAGAGGAGCGCTGCCGCACCGCGCTGCTCGACCGCGGTCCTCTGCGTGCCTTCCCGGGCCTTCGGGCCTCAGGGTTGGAGGTGCGCCGACGCGCTGTACACCGCTCAACTGCAGGCCTCCCTGGCACGGGTGGGTGTAACACAGACCTTCGTCGCCAGATGTGAGGTTTTGCTCGGTCCTCAAACCGACAGAGGCACATATCACGCGGGAGCCGTTGTAGAGACAACCTGCTTTATTAACTGCCAGGCATGAACTGCCGAACCCCTCAACCCCCTCCCACACCAACGTCACTTCCCGTGTGGCGGGAAGAAGGACCGCAACGGCGGTCCGCCCACCGAACGAGGTGGACGGGCGGTATGCCCATAGGAACAACATGACACCAACAACACTAAAAAGTAGTATTTAAGAATAAATGCAGACCGAGCTGGATGCTCATGATGATGAAATAGTCTCTCAGCTCTCGGAGTTCCACGACTATGCGGCCATCTCCGTTACCGCTTGACCACGCCCCCATTTAGACACCCTCTTATTCTAATCTCCATATTACATCAATCAAGTAAATAAACTTCCACTAACCTAAGAGTTGTATTGCTCCTTTTAACGTGTGCCTAAAAAAAGTATACTCATGAGGGTATACCCTGTATAGATGGACACAAAAAACCTTTTAATAACCTTGTTTCAATCCATCCCGTGGTTCAAAAGGAAATAAATCTATACCAATAGTCAAGATGGTCATCGGTATACTCACTTAGTTTCCCCTGTTGGGCTGACCTGAACACAGTTTCAGCTTCCAAACAGTTCGAGATGCCTTCTGTAACATAGTAGAAGATGCCTGTGTCGGTTACCTCATGGTTCGTAGCTCCGATTTTCCTCTCCTCCCAGCAGAAGGATCATTCATCCAAACACAGCAGCAGACCGACCGAACCGCTCAGTCGCCTGCAGCATGTTTGGCTACTAAGACGTTCTTACACGTTCTCGCGTGTCTTGTCTCACTCCAACAACGGATCTTGGTAAAATGCGTGACAGCCATTTTAAGCATACCACATTCTTATGAGGACGGTGTCATCCAGTGTCATCTACCTCCTTCCCCCCCCCCTTTACGGCACTTTTGTTGCCATGTGGCTATATTATATACCAGTCCATAATATTTCCATTTTTATTTTTGCAACCCATGAAAAATCGCTAACCATCTTTGGCAGAGGCTGAATAGTGTTAAATACACCCTTCTTAGGTATGTGCAGTATACAGTTAATTCTTTTCTCTTTAGAATTACTTCATAAATACTATCTTTGCTTTGTAAACGCTGCAGTCTGTGTACACAATCATTTGCTAATGTACCATTTACCAAATGGATTGCACTTCTAAATAAACAAAAACAATGTAATCCTATGCATCTCATATCAGAAAATTAAGACCGATTTTTGTTTTGAGTCTAAACACCTTTTCCCCAAAAATTAAAATTGAAGACAATACAACAGAGAGTACATTTCTGATCGCAGAAAGCAGCGTCCTGCTCCTATTTTGAAAGTGCAATGGCAAAGCATTGTGTAAATAAGATCAGTGCTGGATGACGTTTGTGTTAGAAAATGTGTTTTGAACCTGATAGAGCATTTCAATAGTGACACATTGTGTGTGTGTGTGTGTGTGTGTGAGAAATTAAAGAGTAAGTCAATGACATATGTTCAAGTTCACTAGCTTGCCTTTGAAAAGCGTTCAAAACAGGCTTACATAGAATATGCAGCACTGTCTTTCATAAACTGCCTGTCGGATCTGACGTGCGCAATGTCAATGTGTAGCAGCAACCACCTTTGCAGCCAGAAAAGAATTGAAGGACAAATCTTCTTCCTCCAGCAAGGAAGTCCAAAGTGTGGAAGTTCTTCATACCACAGGTCAAAGACCTCCCAGCATTTCACTGGCCGAACTCTGTAAAACGGTTTGCTGAGGAAAGTCTGAGACCAAGTTGGGTGCCGCATCTTTGCGGTGCCATATGATGTCGCACTATGCACAGGACTGCAATGAGCGCTGAAGACCTCTACTTATAACAATGCCTCCACTACCTTTCACTCCACAATCCCCTCTGGTGACGGTGGTATAGCTTGTTGTCAGGTCTGTCTTTTCCTCCTGCATCCCCTAAATCTGCTTCAATGGCAACCTCTCTGCCAGTACTACCCATCTCATTTTCCTGAGCGTTCTCCAATGAGTCCATGACCTTGGGGAATCCATCTCTAACTGTGGCCATCTGGCACCTACAGGGCCCATAAACGCACAATTCTCCATAGAGACCGCTACCTGGCAATCAATATCCTCGTCCCAGGAATAGTCGACCTCCTCTTCATCTTCCATATCTCTGCCATGCTTCATCATTTCGATGGACTTCTAAGGGTGGGCTAACACACTAGACAATAACAACAAAGACATGTAACTGACTAGGGCCAACAAATGGATTTGCACAAGCCCACACAAAGGAAAGGAAGGTGACTAAAACAGGAAGGATTCTCTAGTTTTTTAGGTTTTGCAAACAAGCAGGAATACAAAAGGGAACAGTTGTGTTGTTGCTTGTGGGGAGCGGGTCAAAGTAAGGGAACAGGGATTCCAAGATGGCCGCCGGCACTGAGTAGACGTGCCGACGGCGCTCCCCGGACCCGTTTGCAGAAGGTTCCCACCACCCCAGCATTAGCCGAGAAACGGGCTGTTCGGGACCACCAGGACCCGTAGGAGATTAAATCAGGAGGTGGTTGGCCGGGCGACAGAGGCCGCAGAGACGCAGTGGCTGGCAGGCGGGAAGGCGGCCGCTGCGTCGGAGACACCCGACGGAGATCGGCCTCTCCTGTTCGGTGGGGCCCTAGTCGGCAGCAGTGGCCATGTGAGCGGAGCGGGGATCGGCTCCTGCGGATCGGTGCCTCCCCCGAGGGCTGCGGGGGGACTCGCGGAGGCACGGCCCGGGTGTGTGACCCGCCCGGGGACCGCGGTGAGTCGCCCGGCTGAAGAGGACCAGCTCGGAGAGCTGTGGAGGAGGGCCCGACCGGGGACGTAGCAGGCGGGAGTGGATCGTGTGCTGCCGGCGGTCCTGTAGAGGGCGGGGGCCCGGCAGGAGTGGGGGCTGCAGCGACGAGGGAGCCTGACCAGAGGGCACGCCGCCTATTGTGACGGGTCCCAGCCTCAACCTGTGGGCCGGGAAGGCTCTGGAAATACAGATTTAGGAAACTCTGCAGGCAGAGGAGGCCATCGGAGTAACGCAGCAGGCAGAGGAGGCCCGGGAAAATTGAACAGCAGAGCCTCTTCTGTGCACGGCTGTGAAGAGGCTGATCGGCATCTTGCGGCGCGGGCCCGGAGTCCCGAGTGGAGGTAGGAAGGGGAGGGACGTCCTATCTGCCGGCCCGTGGTGGAGTGAAATTGGCACAGGAGTGAGGGCATTGGCCTCGCCCACGGCCACACATGCATTGGGAACTTGCCTTTGGTGGAGAACTGGCCCTTAAGGTGCGAGGAGCACTGGAGCGAAGTTTGCTGACCCGGGCCATTAGAGTGGCAAAGGAGCATAGCTACAACGCTATTTGCCCCTGAGGAGGATGAGGGGCTGTCACAGCTTGTCGTGCTGGACTGGTGGCTAAGGGTCCAAGGGGGCTCCAGGAGAGACTCGGGCGTGTTGTGCAGGCGGAGGTGGTGAGGCGGTCTCACGTTGCGGGGAGCTTTACCCGCTTGGCCGCGGAGCGCTCACACTGGGGCAGCAACAAGCCCTTGGAGAGTGGTGAGGTGGTCAGAATGTCCATGAAAGTCAAGGGGAAGGGGAATAGGCCGCCTCCGGCCCCAGGTGATAATCATGGCACCCTTCATGGACTGTGGCAGGCGCAGGCCTCCAAAGATGGAAGCGGAGCCCCCGGTGAGGTGGTGGGGGAGGGTCCCTCCCAGGGGGCGTCAGAGGACACAGCAATATTGCATAGGAGAGAATTCCTTGGGGAGTTGCAAGCCTTACAGAACAACCTAACCAAAACTTTTCAGGAGCAATTCCAGTTAATGTGAGCAGATCTCAATGAGGCCTTAGGAGAAATTAAACAAGATCTGCGTCAATTGGGCGAAAGGACGGATACTCTGGAGAGAGGCCTCCAGGAAGTGGACAAGGACTCTACAGCAAATAGGAGGCGATTGAAAGGCTGGACATTGCCACCAGAAATCTAGAAACGCAGTTGGAGGATTTAGAAAATCGCTACCGCAGAATCAACATTAGAGTGAAAATGTTGCCGGAATCGGTACAAGACAAGAACTTGAAAGGGGTGCTCCAAGGCATCTTTGCAGACATCCTGGGCGGGTGCGAGCCTGGAATGATCGAGTTGGACCGGGTGCACAGGACGGGGCATCCGCCCAAGGGTCAGTCAGCAAGGCCGAGGGACGTTCTGGCGGCCTTCGCAAGGTACTCCCAGAAGGAGGCGGTCATCAAAGCAGCACGATTAAAAGAACCCATCATGTTCGAGGATCAACGGATAGCGTTAGTTCAAGATCTGGCGAGCAGTACGCTCCTGAAAAAGAGGCAGATGAGCCCGCTATTGAAGATATTCAACGGGAAAGCGATTCGTTACAAATGGACTTTTCCCTTTGGTTTGCTTCTCAAGTGGGAGGGTACCCAGAGGCGCATTACGTCACTGCAAGAAGGGGCTGATCTGTTGCGCGTGGAATTAGAAGATGCACCCTCAAGTTCGAGTCCAAGAAACATGGTTGACAGATCTAGACCCAGGCCTTGGGAATGGGCAACTGTAAGGGATAAACGGAGGAAAGAACCTAAGGACAAGGTCCAGTTGGGCCCGGGGAAATCTGGAGATGGGAGGGCTCTCGAGTGAACGACTCCCTCTGTGCTTCGGTCAGTGCTAGGGGTCGTGGGCCTCTAAAAGGTGATGAAAGCATTGGGGTTTTAGGTGGAGCAGCCATGTTGGAAATAAGAAGGGCAAGATGGCTGTGGTAGGAGTGGGGGAAGTACGGGAAGGAGTTATCCTTCAGGGGTGGGGTTGGGGGGGGTTCAGGGGTGGGTGAAGGGCAATGAGCAACCAGAGGAGGGGAGGGGGAATGGGCGGTCACTGGGCTCAGTGCCCGTTCAGTGTGGGGGGCTCACTTAAGTGGTTAACGCATAACGTGAGAGGGTTAAATACCCCTCTCAAAAGAAAGAAGTTGCAGCATTTCACGCAGAAGGAAAGGCCGGATATCCTGGGGCTCCAGGAAATACACTTGCTCCATAGAGACCAGCGTAGACTAAAGCTACGCGGCTTTGATCAGATCCTCCACGCTTCAGGCCCTAGCAAAGCAAGGGGGTTGGCCCTGGCCATGTAACGCTCACCTGATTCCCGTAGAGGCGCCGGTCTTGACTGGGCGTATACCGTATCTTCAAAGGTGATGTGTAACACACGGCTGGCTCTTTGGGCTGGACCTCTGTGCACTGTATGTCTGACTCGAAGGGTAAGATGTCTTAGGTAAGTGAACGCCGTGCTCTCCATCTGCCTCGGGGCAGGGTGCTGTAACCAGTTTCTTCACTGGATAAGGGGAGCAGGCCTCTTGACTTCAGAGGACTGCTGTCCGTCGTTTACTGCACGAACGGTAAGTTTCGAGTAATTCTAATGTCTTTAAAGTCTTTAGTAATGATGTTTCTTGTTTTGCAGGGTTCCGGCGATGGCGGATGACGGGCTTAAGTGAGTTGAAGATGGAGCCCGTGTGATGAATAGAAGCGCCTGGAAGCACGTAAGTAAGCGCTTGTTGCCTGCTTCACGATGCGCTCTAACTGTCTTTTTATTTTGCAGGTACAAGTTCGGAGCGGCTGCAGGGTGCCGGAATACCCACTGGGTTAGATGTGGAAAGGAGTAATGGCACGTGAGTATTAAAGTTCCCCAATGTCTTTAAACGCACCTTGTTTTGTCTTTCAGATGCGGGATGCAGCGCCGAAGGCCTCCGGAGCGTGCGAAGAGTTGGTAAGCTTTTGTCTTTCAGATGCCGGAATGCAGTGTGAAGACCTCCGGAGCGCACGAAGAGTAGGTAAGCCTTTGTCTTTCAGATGCCGGAATGCAGCGCGAGGCGTTGGTGACAGCCGATGGACCAGGTAAGTGAAGAGCTGTCACTGAAGACCGTAATGCTAACCTGTTCTTTCTTGTCTTTATAGGTGTTGCTGAAAACTGGATTCAGGATGGTAAGCCTTTTTCCTTAGGCCCAGGATCAGATGCAGAAGACACGATGAGCGTTCTGCTGCAGAGGATGCAGAACAACGCAAAGCAAGATTCATCCATCGGGTGTGGTTTAAATAGCCTCCTGTAGTGCTTAGGTGTCTCCTTCCACAGCCACGCCTAGGTAAGAAAAGAGTTCCTGCTTTCCAGAAGAGTTCCAGTGTTCTGAATCTAGGGAGTGGCTCCTGCCCCACCCAACAGGAAAAGTAGTTCCAAACAGAAGAGGATCAGAGGCTCAACTGGCAGGCAAGTAAGCAGCATGGTCTGCTGCAGGTAAGTCCACCCAAGCATTATGAGCCCGGCGCTTCCAGCGCTGGGACTGGGCATATTTATGAGCCTGGTGCCACTGGCGCCAGGACTGGGTCCAAAAGGTCCCAATTGGGACTGGTTGGCACTCGGAACCTGGGTTATGGATCTGCTTCCAAGGGAGTTGGGAAAATCCTGACCTTTTGGAAGCAGAGATCATGACAGTACCCCCCCTCAAGGCCCCTCCCAAACCGGGCTTCTCCGGGGGTTTTGGCTTGTCAGGAAATGCTCGGTGAAATCTTTTGATTAGGCGAGGAGCGTGGACATATTCAGCAGGTTCCCAGGATCTCTCTTGGGGGCCGTAGCCTTTCCAGTCAATTAGGTAAAATAGTTAGATTTGGAGATCTTGGAGTCCAGAATCCTTTTGACTTCAAACTCGAGTTCTCCATCAACTAGGATAGGTTTTGGAGATTTAGTTAGTCGGGTTTGAGGTTGCACGGGTTTTAATAGAGAGACGTGGAAGACCGGATGTATCTTCATGTGCGGGGGCAAGTCCAACTTGACCGCTACTGGGTTTACTATGGTAGTGATGGAATAGGGACCAAGGTATCTTGGGTTGAATGTGCGTGGCCCTTTTAGAGGTAGATATTTGGTGGATAACCAGACTTGATCCCCTACTTGATATTGAGGGGCTTCCTTCCGATGTTGATCTGCTCCTTTCTTGTATTGTTCTTTAGCCCTTTGAAGGTGAGAAACAGCTTCCTTAAAGGCTTGGGTGATTGTAGAATGCAGGTAGTCTACTGCTGGTGTTTCAAGATCTTGGAGGGGATCCAACTCCGAGGTTCGAGGGTGACTGCCGTACAAAAGAAAAAACGGGGTTTTCCCAGTTCCCGAATGGACAGAGTTATTGTAGGCATATTCGGCTATCCAAAGGATGTCTTTCCAAGTTTTTTCAGTTTGTTGCAGCATGCAGCGTAAATACTGTTCCAGAGTTTGATTGGTCCTCTCGGTTTGTCCGTCGGTCTGAGGGTGGTGACTGGTCGATAGTCTGACATCAATTTGAGCCGACCGACAGCAACTTCGCCAAAAATGAGAAATAAATTGACTACCTCGATCCGAAATTAGAACCGAAGGAAAACCGTGCAGTCGGACGATGTTTTCGGAAATTCTCGGGCCAGAGTTGCTGCTGTTGGCAAGCCTTTGAGCGGAATGAAATGCGCCATCTTGGAGAATAAGTCCACGATTACTAGAATCGTATTGTATCCGGAGCATGGAGGTAGATCGGTGATGAAGTCCATAGAAAGCGTATGCCAAGGGCGAGGTGGGATGTCAATAGGGCGGAAGAGGCCTGCTGGTCTTTCCTTTTGACTCTTGTTTTGGGCGCATACTCCACAGGACATTATAAAGTCTCTGATATCTTTTTTCCAAGACGGCCACCAGAAGTAGCGCTTGATCTTTTCTGAGGTCTTGGCCATACCGGGATGTCCTTCCATTAAAGAATCGTGATAACAAGAGATTACTTTTTTCTGTAAATCTGTGCTGGGTAGGTATAATCGTTCTTGGAAATACAATAAGTTGTCCTTTACTGCAAAGTCCTTTCCCTGCAGATGCCAATTCTGTATGTCTGCTGGAGTTACAAGTTGCCTGGCTTTATCCTTAACTTCCTCTATGGATTCTGTGGCGATTACACCCAGAATTCTTTGTTCGGGAATGATTGGTACAGGTTTAGGGTTGATCAAGTGTTCTTCCACTCCTATCCGAGAAAGGGCATCAGCTTTACCGTTCTTTGTACCAGGTCGATAGGTAATTATGAAGTCAAACTCGGCAAAGAATAATGCCCAACGGAGTTGTCTAGAGGATTGGGCTTTTGCGGTTTTCAAATATTGCAGATTTCGGTGATCCGTAATCACAGTAACGGTGTGCCAGCAGATAATGCCGCCAAGCCTTAAAGACAGACTTGATAGCCAGAAGTTCCTTGTCAGTAATCGTGTAATTGATTTCAGGAGGCGAGAATTTGCGGGACCAAAATGCCACGGGATGCAACTGATTGGTTACCGGGTCCTTTTGTGATAGAACTGCCCCCATGGCAAGGCTTGAAGCATCAGTTTCCACGATGTAGGGGAGTTCGGGGCGAGGGTGTTTTAAGATTGATGCAGAGATAAATTTAGTCTTCAAATCCTGGAAAGCTTGTTCCGCCTCGGTAGACCATTCAAAACATTTGTTTTTCTTTAACAAGGCAGTGATGGGCTGGACTATTCGAGAGAATTCGGGGATAAACCTGCGGTAAAAGTTAGCGAAGCCTAACATGCTTTGCACACCTTTTACGGAGGATGGTGATGGCCATTTGAGAACTGCATCGACCTTCTTTGAATCCATACGCACTCCGCCAGGTGATAATATGAATCCCAAGAATTCAACTTCAGTCACGTTGAAAACACATTTTTCCAATTTAGCGAAAAGTTTGTGTTGACGCAATCTTTCGAGGACCATTTTCACGTGTTTCCGATGTTCAGATTCCGATGAAGAATAAACGAGGATGTCGTCAATGTAAACAACAACACACACATCTATGAGCTCTCTGAGGACATCGTTCATAAAATATTGAAAGGCGGCCGGGGCATTGCAAAGTCCGAAGGGCATGACCTGATATTCAAATAGCCCATACTTGGTGCGGAAGGCCGTCTTCCATTCATCGCCCTCTTTTACTCGTACCAAGTGGTAAACTCCTCTAAGATCCAGCTTTGTATATATGCATGCTTTTCTGACTTGGTCCAGGAGTTCAGGGATCAAAGGTAACGGATATCTATTCTTAACGGTGATCTGGTTCAGGGAGCGATAATCTATACAAGTTCTAAGGTCTCCTTCCTTTTTTGGAACGAAGAACAAAGCTGAAGAAGCAGGGGACTTGGAAGGACGAATAAACCCATTTGCCAGGTATTGATCCAGGTGTTGTCGAAGGTGAAGGTTCTCAGGCTCGGTGAGGGCATAAATTCTACTACAAGGATGAGTAGATCCAGGTATCAGGTCTATCTGGCAGTCATAAGACCTATGAGGAGGTAGAGAGTTAGCCTGATCCTTCCGGAAAACATCTTGGTATTCTAGGTATTCGGGAGGTAACTGGGGAGTCTCTGAAGAAATTGCTGCCAGTGCAACACCAGGTGGAGGGTGACAAGTAGAGACACATTCTGGAAACTGGACCGTTCTTGCTCGCCAATCGATCAGAGGATTGTGTTTCTCTAACCAAGGTATTCCTAGAATAATCTGAAACTGAGGGGCCTTGATCACATCGAACACGATCTTCTCATGGTGTCCATCTTGACTTACTAGCGTCACCTCTTGAGTGGTATGCGTTACTGGCCCGGAGGCTATCTCCGTACCATCCACCGTAGTAATGACGTCCTTTACGGCCTTGGGACAAAGAGTTAGATTCATCCTCAAAACCATTTCATGATCCACATAATTGCCGATGGCACCGCTGTCGACGTAAGCTTCAATTGCATGTAATCGATCCGGATTATCAGGGCTAATGAGGACCATAGGTATCACGAAATGCGAGGTCACGGAACTGGTTTTCACGCTCGGCAAGAGGACCTCTATTCTTGTCGGGCGAGGTCGTTTCCCTGCTCAGAGTTTGTAACTTTGGTAACTGCAGCTCCTACTGCCTTCTTGGCAGGTTTCACCAGACAGTCTCGAAGAAAGTGCCCTGAGTTTCCGCAATAGAGGCATAATTGCAACTGTTTTCTCCTTTCCCGCTCCTTTTGTGTTAGAGGACCTTTCAGACCCCCTATTTGCATGGGTTCCCCGGAGTCTACTCCTTTGGAAGGAGTTGGCGGTTTGGAAAATACTCGAGCATCAAACTTGGAACGATCGGCCTTCCTGTTCTGCAGTCTGTGATCTATTTGAACGACTAAGTCTATATAGTCCGAACAATCTTGTGGGGGATTCACTACTTGGGCTAACACATCTTTGAGCTCTCCACGTAGACCTCTATAAAACAGCGTAATCCTTTTGTCCTCAGGCCATTGAGTTTCCACTATCAGTCTGTTGAAAGACGCAATATAAGCCAAAAGGTCTTGATTACCTTGTCGCAACGAAAGAAGCTCATTGTCCAAGGCCTGCCCCTGTGAATGTCTTGCGAACAGTTTTTCCATACTGAGCTGAAAAGCTTGAAAATCATGGAGGACCGGATCATCTTGATTTACTTGAGGGATCGACCAGTCTGCCGCATTGCCACTAAGGTACGAAAGCACGAAAGCTACTTTAGCTTGATCAGTTGGAAAGGCTGCTGGCCGGCATAAGAAATGCAACCGGCACTGATTGATAAATACTGCAAACCTCTTTGGGTCACCAGAAAATCGTTCGGGCGGAGCCAGAGGTACATTCCCAGGTAGGTTGATCTGCACTGGATTCATAGAGGATGTAGAAGGAAGATTTCCCCCCAGATTCGGGTAACGGGGTCTGTCCGGCTTGTGACTGTAGCAATTGTCTAGCGAGATCATCTGTTCGCTCCTTGGAAATAATCAGTTCCCTTCTTAGAGCGTTCGTTTCCTGACGGGCTGCATGCACTTCTGCCCTTAGTTCCCCAAGTAACTGGGCTAGCTGGTCGGTATCCGAGGTTTCCATAGCGCCTGGACGGGAGTTTTGTGGTAGGCTTTGCGTTCTGTAACGCTCACCTGATTCCCGTAGAGGCGCCGGTCTTGACTGGGCGTATACCGTATCTTCAAAGGTGATGTGTAACACACGGCTGGCTCTTTGGGCTGGACCTCTGTGCACTGTATGTCTGACTCGAAGGGTAAGATGTCTTAGGTAAGTGAACGCCGTGCTCTCCATCTGCCTCGGGGCAGGGTGCTGTAACCAGTTTCTTCACTGGATAAGGAGAGCAGGCCTCTTGACTTCAGAGGACTGCTGTCCGTCGTTTACTGCACGAACGGTAAGTTTCGAGTAATTCTAATGTCTTTAAAGTCTTTAGTAATGATGTTTCTTGTTTTGCAGGGTTCCGGCGATGGCGGATGACGGGCTTAAGTGAGTTGAAGATGGAGCCCGTGTGATGAATAAAAGCGCCTGGAAGCACGTAAGTAAGCGCTTGTTGCCTGCTTCACGATGCGCTCTAACTGTCTTTTTATTTTGCAGGTACAAGTTCGGAGCGGCTGCAGGGTGCCGGAATACCCACTGGGTTAGATGTGGAAAGGAGTAATGGCACGTGAGTATTAAAGTTCCCCAATTTCTTTAAACGCACCTTGTTTTGTCTTTCAGATGCGGGATGCAGCGCCGAAGGCCTCCGGAGCGTGCGAAGAGTTGGTAAGCTTTTGTCTTTCAGATGCCGGAATGCAGTGTGAAGACCTCCGGAGCGCACGAAGAGTAGGTAAGCCAGCGCGAGGCGTTGGTGACAGCCGATGGACCAGGTAAGTGAAGAGCTGTCACTGAAGACCGTAATGCTAACCTGTTCTTTCTTGTCTTTATAGGTGTTGCTGAAGACTGGATTCAGGATGGTAAGCCTTTTTCCTTAGGCCCAGGATCAGATGCAGAAGACACGATGAGCGTTCTGCTGCAGAGGATGCAGAATAACGCAAAGCAAGATTCATCCATCGGGTGTGATTTAAATAGCCTCCTGTAGTGCTTAGGTGTCTCCTTCCACAGCCATGCCTAGGTAAGAAAAGAGTTCCTGCTTTCCAGAAGAGTTCCAGTGTTCTGAATCTAGGGAGTGGCTCCTGCCCCACCCAACAGGAAAAGTAGTTCCAAACAGAAGAGGATCAGAGGCTCAACTGGCAGGCAAGTAAGCAGCATGGTCTGCTGCAGGTAAGTCCACCCAAGCATTATGAGCCCGGCGCTTCCAGCGCTGGGACTGGGCATATTTATGAGCCTGGTGCCACTGGCGCCAGGACTGGGTCCAAAAGGTCCCAATTGGGACTGGTTGGCACTCGGAACCTGGGTTATGGATCTGCTTCCAAGGGAGTTGGGAAAACCCTGACCTTTTGGAAGCAGAGATCATGACAGGCCATTCGAAACACAGTGGATTTCAGTGTCTGTGGTGTGATTAGGGATAAGGAAGGGAGGTACTTAATAGCGAGGGGGAGGTGTCATGAGGCCCAATACACAATTGCAGTAGTGTATGGACCCACTTCGGGTCAGGAACAATTCTTGCATCAAGTCCTGCAGGTGTTAGAGGATGAGGTATGGGATCAGATCGTCCTTCTGGGTGACCTTAATATTGCATGGGATAGGGGGAGGGACAGGGATCGCCAGCGGGCTTACGGGGGAGGAGCGGTGATGTCCGCCAGGACGAGGGACAGGATTGTACGGATAGGCCTGTGTGATGTTTGGAGGAAATGCAAGGGAGACGAGGAAGGCTACACCTTCCTATCGGGGGTGCATGGATCGCAGTACAGAATCGATTACATTTGGGTTTCGGCAGGCCTGGTGGGTAGTATTCGCAAGGTACAGACCGCGCCGTTGGGAATAGCGGACCATAGAACGGGCTCCATGGTACTAGACTTGGGTCGGAGAGCAAAGGGTCTGTGGGGGTGGAAATTTTCTGAGGCCACAGTGAGGGACCCGGAGGTTAGGGGGGATATCGAGAAAAAGATCAAATTATTCTTTGATATTAATAGGAAGGAGGATACCGGGGAGGGAATTAGGTGGGATGCTTTTAAAGCTACCATTAGGGGGGGAACTGATTGCAGCGGCGGCCCATCGGGTGAAATTATTGAAATCACTAGAAACTCAGCTGGAAGCTGAGGTGGAGGTGGCGAGGCAGGCAGCGGGTGATATCCCCTCTCGGGCAGCGATGAGGAGTTATAGAAAGGCAGTGGGTCAGTTGGAACTCCTGCGCACTAAAAAAGCCGAGGGCGCCCACCTGGCTGCGAGACAAAAATTTTACATGAAAGCCAATTACCCGGATGCTCTATTAGCGCGTTTATTAAGGGGTAGCGGGCAAGGAATGCAATTTCAGCGCTGAAATCAGAGTCTGGCGCTCGGATTACTAGGCAGGAGGGACTTCAGGAGGCTTTTGCAGAATACTATGATTCATTGTACGCCTCCCAGGACACTCAGAGTGCATCTCAGGAGGAGTTCCTAAGAAGGGTGGAACTGGGGGAACTTAGCAGGAACACACGGGAAGCCCTCGATCAAGAAATCTCGGATGAGGAAGTGTTAAGGGTAATCAGGTCCCTCCCCGTGCCCAAAGCTCCCGGCCCTGACGGTTTTACCGCTGCATTTTATAAACTGTTTACTTTACAGCTGGTTCCGCACTTGACGTCTCTGTTTAATTCCTTTAGACGGACAGGTAGGATTTCTCCTACCATGGAGGAGGCGAAGGTCACCCTTCTTCTTAAACCAAATAAGAATCCGGAGGACAGATCCTCTTTCGCCCGATTGCATTGATGAATGTCGACGCGAACTTATATACCAAGATTCTAGCGAGTCGTCTCGAGTCTGTCCTCCCGCGCTTGATCCACCCCGACCAAACGGGGTTTATTAGGAGTAGACAAACGTCGGATAACATCAGGCGAGTGGCTCACATAGTCGAAAAGGCCCAGAAGACGAACACTCCCGCGGTCTTGGTGGCATTGGATGCGGAAAAGGCTTTTGACCGCGTGGAGTGGTCTTTTCTGTTCCGAGTGATGGAGAGGATGGGCTTCGGGGGGACTTTATGAGGATGGTGCGAGCTAACTATCAAGACCCCAGCATCAGGATGATGGTTAATGGGAGGACCTCTAGGGCTAGGCGAATTATTCTGCGGCGAGGAACGAAGCAAGGCTCTCCACTCTCCCCAATACTCTGCGCAATTTATTTGGAGCCTCTTCTTCAGGCAATCAGGGAGACTAGGGAGATTCAGGGCATTCCTTTTGGGGGAGAACAGCAGAAGGTCGCGGCATTTGCGGACGATATGCTGTTGATGTTGACGGCCCCAAGGGAATCGCTTTCAGCGAGCGTGTCCTTGCTGGTGGCTTTTGCAGAGGCATCGGGGTTGAACACCAATAAGTCGGAAGTGCTAAACCTGACACTAAGTGCTGAGGAACGGGACAGGCTAAAGGAGGATTTGCAATTTAAGTGGAGTCCGGGAGGGATCAGATATCTGGGGGTGAAAATTACAGCTAACTTAGCAGGGTGGAATGCGGCTAACTTTCCCCCACTCCTCAAAGCAGTAAAAAAGGACTATCAAAAGTGGAGGGATCTCAGGGTCTCTTGGGTTGGACGGATAGCCGCGGTGAAGATGGTCACATTACCAAGGCTTCTGTATCTATTTCAGGCTGCCCCGCTACCTGTTCTAGCTACATTCTTTAGGGAGTTAGACTTGCTCACCAAAGGGTTCATCTGGGAGGGGAAAGGGCTAGGGTGGCCTTTAAGCTCTTGACGGCGCCCAAGAACATGGGGGGGGCTCGCGTTGCTGAATTTTCGGCGATACTACAAAGCTGCACAGCTTCATGTCATTAGGGAATGGCTGATGGGAGCTGAGAGACCGTCGGATAAACTCTGGGTGAGGATGGACAGGGCAGTTGCTCATCGTAGCCTAGTAGAAATGTTATGGCTTCCCAAACCACTCAGGCCCCGGCATCTTTATGAGTGTGCTATTACTAGGCTTCTTGTGGACACCTGGGACAGACTGGTGCACTCCAGGGGCTTGACTACATTCCCATCACCCTTCACCCCTATTTTTGGGAATGGGGACTTCACCCCGGGCTTGGAGAGGGGGGCTTTTCTGCGGTGGCAGGAAGGGGGTTGCAGGAAACTGGCAGATATGTTCCGAGGGGGGGCAGTATTGTCTTTTCAAGACTGTAAGAAGGAATTCGCCATCCAGGAAAGTGAGCGATTGTGGTACGCGCAAATTCAGCACTGGGTGATGCAACCAGAGGTTTATAAGATCTTATGCAGTGTTACTGCGGACACTCGGTGGCCCTTTATGAAGGAGTGGGAACGGGTGGTGGGGAGAGAGATTGGCACTTCGGAGTGGGAGGATGTATGGAGAAAGATTCCTAAGTTGGCTAAGGCTTCCCAATTACAAGAAACTTGGTATAAGGTACTGTATGGATGGCACTATACCCCGCTCGACTCCATAAGATGTATCCCGAGGTCTCGGAGAGGTGCTGGAGGGGATGCAGCATGGTGGGCACCGCCAAGCACATTTGGTGGTCATGCCCGAAAATCGCACCTTTCTGGGGGGAGTTACGGAAAGCGCAAGATTTGGTCTTTGGCCCGGGCGATGATAGACCTCCAATACATATCCTACTAGGCCTCCGGGCCAAAGAAGTGGTGGGTGTACCTAAAGGGGGGGAAAAAGCAAAGGTGATACTGGTGTTGGCGGCGATAATGTTAATAGCACGGAAATGGAAGAGCCCTGAGATCCCTGTTTCCCAGGATTGGCTTCGAAAGATGTGGGAAATAGTGGCTCTGGAGTGGGCGACTTATACCACTCTCAACAAGCTTCAGAGCTTTGCGGCGGATTGGGGCGGGCTGTTGGAATTCCTTAAAGATGACTTTAGGGTGATTTGGTGCCCGCAGCGCCTGGGACTGTTGGATCTGCAATAGTTGTGATACGTTTTCTCTTACTTTTTATAGGAATGGTGATTGGTGAAGTGGAAGCTCGTTGTCTGGGGGGGAGGTGGGTGGGTGGGGTGGTGGAAGGGGGAGGGTTTGGGAGGTTGGGGGGTTTGTTTTTGTTGTTTTGTTTTACGAGTTGTAAAATTCTATTCAAAACTCGATAAATAAAGTTTTTTTTTAAAAAAGTAAGGGAACAAACAGAACAAGCAATACAAAGTTTGGTAGGACACACATGCAGCAAAATGAGATTAGTACTAGAAAGGCAAAAGGGATTTTCTTTGCTTTCTGTTTTACATTGTGTGATGGAAAGGAACAGGAGGAAGGAAGGAAGGGTAAACATTTTCAGGGTGAGGGGGAAAGTGGGGGTAAAAAGTATACGTGAACCTATTAAATACGCAACAGACAAAAGGGGGCAAACAGAAACCAAAAAGGCACTCAGTGACCCTGACTGCCTACTGAATGGACTCTGGCCTGTCCAAACCCGCTGGGCGGGCTCGGGTTATATTATTGATTGCTGGCAACTCCTGTGGACTCCAAATACTGAGGTTCGTATTTGCTTTGAACAATGAGAAAAGCTGGGTGGAGGTTTGCCCAGCCTTACTTACATAATAATCCAGCCATTGACAGGATTTGCCAGAGGATGTTGTTTCATGCTCAGCTACTCGGATCATTTGCCAGGTATTCACAGTCACCACATTGCCTGCTACTGCATTTCCTGAGTATTGGCATTGCATGCTCAGGTTATTCCCTCATATGGTCAGATATTAACACGATTTGCTAGGCATAACTACCAATTGCTTTATCACTTGCATTTTAGGCGATGCATTGCCATCATGTGTCAGTACTGCTATTAAATGACCTGACACTCGCACTATTTTCCATCTGGTACCAGCGTATGCCCAAGACACGTTTTGTCAGCTATTGCCTTCCTTTGCCCGTGTGCTCACACCATTTTCAGGGCGATGCCATCATTCGCCCATCTTCTCGTATTATTTGCCAGGTGTTGCCAGGAAAGTCTTACGTATGCATATTACTTGCCAAGAGCTCACGCTGAGTGAGGTAAGAAGACAGCAGGAGTGCTGTGTTTCCCTCCTGCGCAGCAATTCTGCCTGACTCACCTTTGAAGGAGGTCCAGGAAGCCATTTGCAGGAGGAGAGCCAAGACGCTACACACCACTGCTGCCTCTGCCTAAGCCCCATCAGCCTATTACACACATCCTTTTGTTAGACAGTTTCTTCTTTTCCCGTTAGCCCAGTAAACGTCTGCAAGGGACACGTGTTCTAGTGCTTAACTTGGTCAATTTGGTCTTAAGCGCCCTTCTTGCTAATCCTGTCTATTTAGCCATATTTTATCTGGACAAATCACTTTAACTCTCTCCCCCCCCCAGCTCCCCTTTCTGCCAAAATTGGAAACATTTACAAATGTATTCAAAAATAAATGATTAAATAAACAACGAACGTGTCAGGTCAGTTTGACTAAACCCATTGCAACGGAAAGAAGAAAAATACAGTGTGCATGGTTTCATGAGACCTGCCCAGGCGCCTATAATAAACAAGCATTGGCAAAGCCAGTACATCTGGCTTGCTTTAAGTATGTCTTTCATTAGGTAGAGAGCGTTTTATTGATGGCAAGTGGATATATTTGTGGTTTGGGATATGTTTTTGTATTTCCTTGAGTTGTTTGGTAGGTGATTTGCAAATGTGTGGTTGTTTGAGTGGATGTATGTAAGGTTGCAGTGTTTTTTAGTTTGATATTGGATGTGAAAAAGCTCTGGCAGAAAACTACTGCTCTCTCAAGCAGACCTAAAAAGTCATTAATCAGCAATCCTGATGCCATATCCTCCCACACAACTAGGGAAATCCACAACTATGCTAACCACCCCAATTAATGTCTTTGTGAGTCAATCCCTTACACCAACCCTCAACAGGGAAAATAACTAGTGGCTCCCAAGGTACGCCCTGATCTGTTGACAATACATTTTCTTCCATATTTAAACTCAGGTGCATCAATGTTCTAGTTGCATTACAAGTTACAGAGTGAGACAATGATACAACAAGAAGACCGAGATAGTAAATGATATGTGGTCTGTGTTGAGGGATTTTTAGGTCAAGAACCAGGTTTTCAAGAGTTTTCGGAAGGACCAGTAGGACTGCTTAGACCTTAGAGCAGGAGGTGTTGTGTTGCATAGCTTTGCTGCAATGACCGGGAAGCTAGAGCCACCTGCTCTGGCTCGTCTGAATCTTGGAGTGATGAGTCGATGAGCATAAGCAGCTCTGTTTGGTCTCAGTGATTGGGCTTTTGTGAGCATCTTCACCAGGTAGGGAGGGGCAGAGTTGGAGAGGCATTTATGGGTAATAGAAAGTGATTTGAAAGTAATATGTTCTCGTATTGGAAGCCAATGGACAGCGCTTCTGGCCTCTGAGATATGTACTCGCTTCTGAATGTTGAGGGCGGCGCAGAGTGCATTGTTCTGGATCACTTAAATTTTTATTGATATTCCGCATAGAGGTGCCCGCAAAGAGAGCATTACCATAGTCAAGTCTAGAGTCAATGACAGCTCGAGCGACGGCGAGGCAATTGTCAGACGATAAGAAGGGCCTTTAGGCATTGATTATTTTGGTGGTATGGCCGGCAGATGAAGCGATAGCATTGACGCGCATCAGTGGAAGTGCACGTGAAGTGCTGTTTGCTGGTGAGAACTCCTGAAGGAAAAGATATTGTCTTTTTTACAGCTTTCCGCTGTTGATGTGGTTAGCCATGCCCCCTGCCCTGACACCACTATATCAGTAAAGGAGCACGCGCATCAGTGGAAGTGCACGCCAAGTGCTGTTTGCTGGTCGCTGGCTCTGCCAGCGACAGCGTTCACACTTCGCTTTGAAATCTGCCCATGGCACTCGCTGAGAGTTTAGTTTCCCCATGAATTTCCTTTACGGAATCCACTGATTACGGACCCTGTGCGAGGTTAGTCTGCCTAGCCTTCTCACCGTGTCTTTGCGTGTTAGTCTGCTTTCCCCTCCCTACGTCCCCTGCCCTTCCTACTAGTACTATTCCAGTTTTGTGTTACCTCAAAAATAGCCCAGCTGCTAGTCTACGAGATTCTCGTTCTCGTGTTAGGCCATCTCTCGGCGATCTGAGCCACAGCTACTGTTGATTCGCGTTTCCTACCTTAGATGGAGCCCAAGCCAGCAGCGATTCCAGGCTCAGCCTCTCCGAATGTCCCACCAAAAATCTGAGTGATTGTATTCCTCACAAAAAGACGCTTGGGAATAGTAGCGTAAGAACGGGCAAAACGAGCCAGTCGAGCCTGCACTCGCAAATCATTTTCTAAACCAGCCCTTAATGACACACATTTAGCGAAAATTACCTGTTTCTTTGCAAAAAAAGTTTTGTCTGGCGGGTCGAAAGCTGATCAAACTTAGTAGTATTGAAGAAGAGAATGCTCTCTGCTCTATAGTCGAAGAGCTAAGCTCAGCTCTCCCTTGTGTAGGCTCCAAATTAATGTCCCAGGTACTGAACCAACCCAGTGACATGGGGCTCATAGAAAGATATTGTGCCAATCAATTGGTGCCTGCCCCCGTATCTTCGCTGGGATGAAGGCTAGTGATGTGAGTGCACTTGAAGGTAGGGCTGACGCTTTGCCTATGTTCAGTGTGTGTTCCCCTGGCTGCCCACCCTGCTATCGCCGCGCCAGCCACGCTTGAAGCTAGGGCTGACGCTTTGCCTCTTCGATGTGTGCCTCCCTGGCTACCCTCCTCCCCCTGCTATTGCCGCGCCGGCCGTGCTCCGGCCTGTCGACTTGGCTGGTGGGGAGCAATCTCGGGAGATCCTGTCACTCACCAATGATGAGACGGAATTTCTAGGCATAGAATGTGGCCCACACGAAACTATAATCCCACTCGAGAAACGTCTGGAGAATGCTAAGCGTTTGGATGTGGTGATTGGTGAAGAAGCCCCATGCTGTAGCGTACAGGGCTTTCTCACACCACAGGAGGTACCACCACGTATGGATGATGAGCAGATGAATAGAGGGAACACTATTAGATTTGAAATTGATGCCGTTACCAGCCAAATTGTTGAGAGGCACGTTTTGGCCGCTGCTGATGATATACCATGTTCATTTCTGCTGAGCTGTTTAGAGACGAATGTGCATGACATCATTATAATCAATAAACACTTAAACTTGAGTACTGCTAGTATGAGGTCCAATCAAATGTTTGAGTCTCTGGACAATCTACTATCTACCCTGGTTGAAAAATGTGAGAACATAGAACGTAAGCTAGATGTGCATTCTCTATTACTGCACACAAGTATTAATTAAGGTAGAAAAGTTATAGAAGATTGCTGTATAAACAGAGGAAACATTAATGTCTGTGGGTATTGTACCTCTTAATGATACCAATGCATGTTTTGCAGGAGATGTGTTGCAGAATGAATCAGGTGAGAGATATAATGTAAGTGAGATTTCCAAAAAGGTGCCCTCTAAAAAATAAAAGCGTTCGAAAGAAGAAGAGAGTTTGCGCAAGCTGCTATGTATAAGGACAAAAGGACCACGCAGACAAAAAATGGCTGTATTATTTCCGATCAACATGCACCTTGCATAGAGAGTGATACAGTTAACACACTCTCAGAACCGAACCATGGCAAAAGACACCCACAGACTAATACCTCAGCAGCTAGTGCGAATACTAGTAGCAATGCCCATGTGGCTGCGATTCATGCTACTTCTGAGAGTCCCCTATAGAAACAAAATAGGACATCTAAAAAGACCAATAACATTTGGTGTTTTTTGACGAGTCCCAATGAGAAAGAGCATCTTTCCTGGCAAGGCGGACGTAAATTAACAGCATAGAAAAGGAAGAAAGCTTTAAAGGATAATGGTATTCCGGATACTGTATTAGCTGATATCCAGAATATTTTTACAGAGCCAGCTGATATGGATTGTGCTTTAAAGAGTTCTGTGGTGATTAAAAACATTCTAACACCAGCTCTAGATTGAACTCCCATAACAACCAGGTAAAACCAGACGTTACTGAGATGAACAATGGTCAACAAGATACTAAGACCACTGACTCCCATGAAAGTCACCCACACAAAACAATACGTGATCTACAATTCCAAGTGATAGATCAAACTAATGAAGGCATACTCCTGAATAGTACCTTTAAGAATGGTGATCTCTAATGATCTTAGAATTGTTGATCAACTAGTAGCCACCACAACTGTGACCACAAATGTATGGTGTGCAAACCTATCTATATTAGACTATATTTTACAACATCACAATCATTTTAGGAACCTGCGATACTCCTGCGAAGAGATATCTATGAATATATAGTCAAATATGAACCAAGTCATGGTGGCTCCCACACTACCACGCAGCAAAATGCCTCTTGAGACGAGAGCTCTGAGAAAGTAAATCATGAGGAAAACAATTATGTAAAACCACCAGGAAATAAGAAACTAGATGGTGAGTCTAGAGCAGAATTTTCCGCAGATTTGCCAGAGGGATATTGGCAATGGCTACTGGTTGCATTTAAATCTCGGTTCGGTAAGCAACATCAATGACACTGACATTATCATACTACACTAAAGGGGACCGAAAAGGGGGTCTCGTACCCGAGAGTACCCTTGTCAATTATGTTCACACATTTGGACACTCAGGCCAGTTAAATTGCAGTATTTTTTGTTTTTTATTTTTCCATTTCGAGGTTGCCCTTCTGTTTTGGGGGGTCAATGTTTTTTAAAGTTGTTTTAAATTAAAACTGCTTCATAGATGAAAAAACATATTTTTTTAGTTCCTTTTTTCCATCCATAGGATTTTAAAAAAAGATCCCTTTTGAGTTTTGTTTCTTTGGAATCGAACAACTGTGTCCTGTGTGTTAATTTCTCAGAACGCAGTGTTGGGTAAAGCTATGGTGTTTGATGCGGCTCTCCTGTATTTTCAGAACCGGTCTTCCTTCTATTTGTATGGAGACTTGGTTCAAAATAAGGTAGTCCTCCTGTTTACGAGAGTCATCTTGCCAATATGCAGCTTTTCTTTGTGGTAGGGCTACAAGACGCTTGGCTGTGGGAGCATTGTGACATAGACGGCCACAGCACTGTGCAAAGACTCGCGACTAAAGGGCCTAGGGGCCGCCCGAAGAACGGACTTCTGACTTCAATTAGACACCCTTGGGTGGGCCTTGACAATGTCTGGTCCACCATTATGGTGTTGGCAGTCTTTGTACGATGCGATCAGGTATCGGCCTCTCCTATCTTAGTGGTTAATATATATAATCCCTCGAATTGACTCAATAATAAAACAAATGGCCAGACGGTAGCTTGTATGCTTCATGAATGTGACGTAGTGATTCCCATTATCCTACTTGGTGGTTTTAATGCCAATATTGAGAGTTGCACTATGTGTGAGGATGATATACATGAATCTGGTACCTTTGGCTCTAATTTCTCCAACCGACAAGGTGAAGGTTGGGCTAACTTGCTCCTAGCACACAAATTGAACATGTTGAATGGAAATTGTCCAAGTGACGACAGTAGGAGCGTCACCTGAGTTAATGGGCAAAGTATGACTGCTATTGATTATGTAGTAACCAATGGTAGTGCTAATGAATATGTGTTGGACATGGCCGTAGGGATCCGTGAGGAAAGTGACCATCTTCCCCTTTACCTTCTGCTTGCCAAAGCTGAAGATAAAAGCAATTCTGAATTAAACAGAAATATCTCCATAAACAATGGAGGTAATCGGATTCAGTGGAATCCTATTAAATTAGAAAAGGGAAGAAGGGCGTCAGAACAGGAGCGAACAAGTTTTACAGATAACATGCAAGGGCAGCGGGATAAAGATGATCCTCTCATGATACAAGCCTTCGAATATGTATTAGCAGCCTTCCAAGCTGTAACATGTCAAAAACGTAGATACACCAGCAAACGCGAAAGATGGAATATTATTCACAGTCAGAAACCACAGATTGACAGAGAAATTCATGAGGTTAAAAAGAAACTCAGAACTGCCATAAGTCTAATCAAAAATGCTGACCAGGCCAATGCTCCACTTTGAATTAAAACAGTTAAGAAAGAGTATCAAAAGTGGCTACGCTATCAGAGAGCCTATGGGGCCATTGAAGTCTGGCAGTGTTTGGCCTGCTTTGCCAGAACTAATAACAATCAAGGTATATGGGCTGTGGTCAATGGAACAAAAAATAGTCTTTGCGAACATGATTGGATCGCACATGTGGATAAGACCCTTGGGTCACAAGACAAAACTGATGAATTATCAATTCTAAACGAGGCTGTATGGATATGAAGTCACACTGTCGAAGATCTCACAGTAATGATTAAAACCCTCCCCACTTTTTGAGCAATAAGGCCCAATGGCAATTGTAACGCATTAGTCAGTTTGTCCCCCCCGAGAAATGGGCACACGCCCTTTATTATTCCAGTGTATAGGCAAACATGATCAGGTACCTAAAACTTGGTGAGAGAGCTCCATTTTGCCTATTCACAAAAGGGCTCTTGGAAGGATCCAACTTACTATCACATGTTAGCCATGTTAGACATCCCATCAAAATATTTGCAAAAGTTCGGTTTAAGGAGTTGAATCAATGGATCGCAGACAGCCATATCCCTACCCCCAAATCAATCTGGCTTCCGTGTGAAATCTTCCACAGTTCACAATATTACCATCTTGGTATCAGCTATAGAATATTCATGGAACAGACGGCAGCTCCCAGATTATGGCGCGTTCATTGACTTTAGTGCGAGAGTTGACAACATCTTGAGGCACAACCTGTGGAACAAATTGAATCGATGGGGCCTCCCGGCTGTGCTGCTCTCCATGATTAGATTGTTGTACACCGACACCTCTGTTAGAGTGAGGCTTGATGGTGAAGGTAAAGTCTCTGAATTGATTCCAACTTGCTGCAGAGTGAAACAAGGCTATATCCTGGCAGCCACTCTTTTTAACTTATACCTGGCAGATTTACCAATAGCACTCAATGCTATACTATCAAATGACGTGAAAATAGGCTTGTCTAAACTAGGTTGGTTAGGTTATGCAGACAACCTCTTGCTTTTAGATTATACTCCTAAAGGACACGAGCACAAACTAGGTGCACTTGAGAAGTTTGCAGATGCAAATGTACTAAAAATCAACCTAGGTAAAACAAAAGTCATCGCCTTCTTAGGAAAAATAAAACAACAAGTAGCAACAAATTTGAGTGTGATCCATTTCTGGTCAGAACGTTGAACTGGTAGACTGCTATACATATCTGGGCGTCGGAATTGATCAGAAATTATGCTGGAAACAACAGTGGGCTGAATGCAAGAGTAAGTGCATGAAAATCACAATGACATTAAGTCATTTTATTGGCACACAAGGCGGCTGCTCTCTTAGCACAATCTTATTGCTATATTCCACCAAGCTTATTCCTTGTTTACTATATGGCGCTGAAATATTGGGGAAGAAACTCAAACATGAGTTGAACAGATTTTAAGGGAAGATCTTAAAAATGTTAATCCGAATGCCAAATTTCCTTTCATGTGAGTATTTATTATTGGAATGTAACCTATGTGCATAGGCGATATCATCGAATATAAAGTTGCTATGCTCTTTGTTAAAATATGTACACTGGACAATGACATATTTATTGTGGAACTTATGAGAGCTTTAAGCGATCTTGACAACTGTGACGACCTTTGTGCGCTAAAATATGAGATCTACTTATTTTAAGTGGGCTAAGGAAAATGCATATGATTGGTTAGAATATACTCATATGAAGACTGAGTGATTTGTGGGTGGCTGAAGGTGCTTCTCTCCATACAGCTTCCTCCTCTTTTTTTGGCACGGAGAGCTTGGGGGTGTGCAGTGAACCACGATTTTCGGTGGATGGTAGGTTTAGTTTTTCGTGGTGCAATAGTATCAACTGCGTTGGTAATTGTTTCTAAGTATAGATCTGCTAGAGCGGCTAGGTTGGTGCTAAGTGGTGGTGCCAAATGTAGATTGCCTCGCAAGGCCAGAATGTTGGCTTTAGTTATGTTTCTTTATCTTCTGGCAATGGTAGGTGGTAGTGGTGGGCTGGTACGTGTGGGCTGGCTACCAGTTGAGATGATGGATGAAATGACATGATCATCTATCCAAGGACAGGGCACATTGGATAGCAGACTTCAACTGTCAAGTCACGGTCCTCTCCAGTCTAGGTTACGGCCTTTGGCATGGGGTGGGCATCATTATACGTTGGATAAAATCTAGGTTGTTGAGGGAGTTGGCTACAAACACAGCCTTGAAGTCATCCTGGTCATAGAGCCCTAGGTTAAGGTCTCCCAGTAGGATAGTTTTGATGTGGGTTTGATGTTCGAACTAAGAATGGCTGGGAGGATAGTTCAGGGGCAATGCGCTTGTCTTGGAAGCAGGACGACACGCAGCAACACAGGTTTGAACCCTGAGTCCGTGCTTAAAAAAAACTGGGTATTAAGCACATTATAAAAAATCAATAAAAAATATAATAAGAATATGCTGAAGATCCTCTTCGAAGGAAAAAGGGGGCCTGGTGGGCAGTAGATAATTATATAATATGATATGATGATATTATATGATATGGCATTTATAGCGCGCCTATACACAAGTGTATTGAGGCAAGGGTGGGGAACAAAGGGGGATGGACAACGATCCTACTAGGCCAGGTGTCATTCAGAGTGCGCAAGTGCCTGGGAAGGGAGGAATGGAAAGTGCAGTACATGGGAATAGATAATAACAATAAGTAAAATAACAACCAGCATGTGGCAAGTGCATGGGCAAGAGCGGACATCAACTATCAAGGTCTGGTAGGGGGACTGCAGGGATACAGAACAGTCCCCAAGCGCGGGGGTTTTCAGGTGGGCAGTGCAGGTGTGTGACTCTGGCGGGAGAGGGACCTGGGCCCGGGATCAGAGGGTGTCCAGGTAGCCAGTGCAGTACCGGTTTCAGCCAGGAGGTCATCGGAGGAGAGGAGGAGAGAAAGCAGAAGCAAAGAGAAAGGTTTTGAGGTGTTTCCAGAACCAGAGATGGTTCTCCTCAAGTTTAAGGGAGGCAGGGAGGCTGTTCCAGAGGGAGACACCAGCCGAGGAAAGAGATCTACCACCAACTTGTTGCTTGGAGAAGCAACTGATCCTGAGGGAGTTGGAGGCAGATGAGCAAAGAGCTCGAGAAGATATTTAGGAAGAGCGAGTTGAAGGTATTGAGGGCCCAGACCCTAGAAGGCCTTGTGGGCGATGCAGAAGGTTTTGAACTTAATCCTTGCAGCCACTGGGAGCCAGAGCAGAGATTTCAGTCCTGGAGAGATACGATGCCTGGGCTTGAGGCAAAGGACAAGTCTTGCAGTCCTGTTCTGGATGAGTTACAGAGGGCGGAGAGTAGAAGCAGGTAGATTTAGAAAGAGGCTGTTGCAATACTCCAGCCTAGAGAGAACCAGAGCTCTGGCGACAGTGAACTTCTGGGGGAAGGAGAAGAAAGTCAGAAAATCTCTGAGGAGGTGCTGCGGGTAGTGTGACATCTTGAAGACGTCATAGATGTGAGGAGAGAAGGAGAGTGCATGGATATGGTAGATGTGTGGGATAAAGATAGCTTGATGGAGAGTGTGTCAGAAATTGATATCTGGATCGTGTTAACCAGTCTGACTGGGAGATTATCTTTGGCAATCAGCGCTACACCTCCTCCTCTAGAGATGAGTCTGTCACTACGGTAGATTTTAAAACTTGGTGGGCCAGAAGCATTGTGAAGCTAGGTTTCTGAGATGGCTAGAAGGTCTAACTGGTTATTCAAGATAAGGTCTTGGATGTCCAATGGGTGGACTTGGACGGATCTAGCATTGACTAAGGTACATCTTAGTGGGAAGGGAGGTATGTTTGGTAGAGAGGTGTTGGTCGAACTAGAGGTAGATTGGTTAGGTTATCCTTTTGGTATGCAGTGCAGAGATGTGGTGGGAGAGAAAGGCCTGCTGGTGTCATGAATGCTAAGATGCAGTGGGTCTGCAGTGCTGTCTGTGGTGCGATTTGGAGGTGCAGTACAGGGGTCAGGCAGGCCGCCAGTGTTTAAATTACTGGGTAGAGGTTTTATGCTATCAGCGCTATTCACATTGCAGTGCACGTTCAATGTGCACGTGGTGCTGATGTCTAGCTTCGGTAGAGTTAGGCTGGAGGTCTGGCAGCTGGTGGATTGGCCTGCAAGACTTTCTTTGGTGCAGTGCACAGGGCGCAGAGTAGAACTGCATTTACCAGTGGAGGGCAAGCTAGCAAGAGTGTGCTGGGGCCATGAATCACGTTTGCATTCGCACACGGCAGCTAGTTGTAATTTGCAAACTGCAAGGTAGGCAGTGTAGCAGGATGAAGGCAGGGCAGAGTCATGAGTCTTTCTGGAATGCTGGACAGTAGGTGTGCTCTAGGCCTACAATCACAGGTGGAGGGCATGCTAATGAGATTAGCAGTTGGTTAGAGTTGGGGTATTGCGATGTGATAGAGGCAGGACAGAATTATGTCATAGTGTACGGGAGTGGGCTGAAAGGATTTCCCATGGGTTGACTCACTCAAGGTAGTGTAGCACAGGCGCTGAGGCGGGGGGCATCTGGTAGCACCTGTGCACAGGGCGCTAGGGAAATCATAGATGGGGCATGGTTTTGGGTGAAGGACACGTAGAGATGTGGTAGTGCGCATAAGGGGACAAGCCACAATTGGAGCGGGACTAGCTGGTGGCAGACAGGGGGGCTGGGCAAGATGGAGTGGTGGGGTGGTTGCCTTTGTGAAAATACTGTGCATGGGGGGGTTCATAGAGGTACACATACCTTCTGGCTTGGACGGCCAAGACTTGGGTTATAGGCCTTAGTGTTGGCTGGGTCTTTGTGAGGGGCCGGCTTTGCCTGCCGGCTGCTCGGATCAAATGCGGGAGTGTCGGCCAATCTGCCAAGAGCTGGGGAGGGCCAATAGGCAGGTCTCCCATGTGTAGAGCAGGCCTCATCATGGCAGTGGACATGTTTGAATGCAATATTTTCTCCATATTCTGATCGTGAAGCCCAGCAGGGCTTACTGGTCAACCCAGTAGGTAAACACTGCATTCTTCTAATGGTGCTAAGTGGAAGGACTCATGGTGCTAATGTAGAGATGCACATACAGTGTCACAGCCAGGCAAAAACGTTCAGGCTGAGAAAGACCTATTTTCCAGCATTGGATCTTTCATAGAATCGCATGCTGTGAATATTCACAGTCGTCAGGCTGGGAATCCTCAGTTACATAAGCAATTTAAACTGAAACTTTCAGTCACTTTTGTGCTCTAGTACAGTCATTTTGGGTCATGCTGCCCACAGCCAATAGGAACATCTCCCTTAGCTCCTCCCCTGTTGGCCATCTTCAGGTTTCTTACTGCACGATCGTGGTGAGTCCTCAAAATGTGTCTCTACATATTATCTACTGAAAAAATAGACTTGTATATCATTTTCGATGTAAATCACCTTTTTTTGACAACCTATCAACATCTGTTGCAGACGGTGAGGCATGTAATCCGTAGACTGTTTACCGATGCCGGTAACTTTGAATTTTCATCGGCGCAGTTGGGCCTACCTCATGGCTGAAACCATGAGGTAGAGCTTGTTTAAAGCATGTGCCTGCTGTGGGCTGAAGAATGTCTAAATCGAAGAACACCACGATGAAGGTCTCTACTGTTTGCACTCACATCACGCTATACAGGGCTGCAAGATCTTCCAGTCCTTTTCCAACAAGACACAGCTTGATCGTCACTGGCACCTCATTGTGTGGCTCGAAGATGCTGGTGGGGCCTCTGACCCCGCTTCTGTATGGAGCCATGCCTCTCTAGGGCAGGGCCGAACGGCCCAGCAAACCACCTCCAGTAAGAGGTCTGGGTTGCATGAAGACCACGCCAGCAGCAGGAAGAGAGACAGAGAGGCCTCTGACAATGATGCAAGGTCGTCTCACAAGGGCTGGTCCTCACCACCTAAGGTCAGTGCCCAATGGGTTTCGAAGGACCAGAGCAGCCAAGGCCTTTTTTCCCACCTGGCAGTGGCAACCCCATTCAGCAAATCCACGTCGAAATCTGGAGGCCACTCTTCCTCGTCAACGGTCAAGTCTACCACATGGACGTCATCATCAAAGTCGGCGCCGACTAAGTCTTCATCTACGCCCAAGTTTTCCTCCGGCTCATCCACGCCAAGGCCATCTACCCCGTACACGAGTGCCCTGACGACTAAGCTATCGACTATGAGCAAGCAAGCAAGCTACCCCATCGACAAGAACCTCGACGACTATGCCAACAACATTGGTTCCTCTGTCAACGACCCTGTCGTCTACAAAAACAGTGTCTGCTTGCATGGTCACAACCATTGCACCATCAACTCTCATGACCATATCAGCCACGTCCACCAACAAAGTGTCACTGCTGGCAGCACACCCGCGACTATCATATCCCGATCTCAGAGTGGGGTTACTCCCAGAGAGAACCATTATCGTGAGGCCAAGTCTCTTCCTCTGATGACTTGGAAGAGAAGGATGTGGAGGCTGTCATGTCACCACCATCTTCCCCGCTGCACAGGCCATCACCTTCTAAGGGGCAGCCTAGGTCATGATGTGGGAAAGCTAGCCTGATAAGGCTATCAGTATTGCCACCCTTGCTTCCAACCCCTGCAGGGGGCAAATTACCTCCAGTGCGGCCATCCAGGGAGGCAGATGTTCCACCACCTCCTAAGAGGGTTGAACACCAAGCAGGACCCTGACAACTGTCTGAGACCGGGACGGACATAGAGCCGGATCACCTGGACGATGTAGCATCAATGCACATGTCTCACACTGATGAGTTTGAGGATGTTGTCCCGGCCGATGGGGAACTAGTTGAAGCTCCAATTAGAGATTCTCCACCAAATGATGTGGCAGACTTCATGCGTTCATGGGAAGGGCAGCGAAAATGTTCGGCCTCACCCCAGAGGAGCAACTCAAGGAAACTCTCTTGTACCAGCGAAGGGAGCAGCGGAGGAAATCCATCATGTCCATTCATCTTTTGGAGGATGTCTGGGAGGAAGGCCTTGTCACCATGGCACACCCTGCAATGGCTCTGGCAAAAAAGGACTGTTTTGATAAAAAATACAGGGCCCCAGACAGCACCTTCTCCTGTGTCCTCACACAGCCTACGCCTGACTCTGTTGTCTTTGCTGCGGTCAGGAAAAGATCAGCCAATCCATCATCTTCCTGCCCTGTTCCCCCGGACAAGGAGGGAAAATGCCTGGATGCCTTTAGCAAGACAATTATAACCACCGCAGCCATTACCGTCAGGGCTGCCAACGCAATGGCCATTCTCGCCAGATACGATCACGAGTTGTGGTACAAACTGGACCCCATCAAAGAGTTTCTGCCTGACGACAAGCAGGAGGCAATGGAAATTTTTCATGGAGGTGAGTTGGAATCAGACTGTGCCATTACAGTATCGGTAGATATTGCCGACACAGGATTTTGCCAGCTTGGTAATGGAACAGTCCTTTGCCAACAAGGTTGGTTCAAGGCTACAGATTGTCAGCTGAATGTGCAATCAACGGTAGTTGACATGCCATTTGATGGCATAGACCTGTTCAGGTAGAAGGTTGACGAAGCCTTGCACTCTATAAAAACGGACTGTGACATTGCTCGCTCCCTGGGCATGCTGCAGCAAAGGCACCAGTCCATTCGGTCAGGAAAAGGATGCTTCAATAGAACTTCACAGGACACCTGTTCTCGTACCATTCCTACGTTTCCGGGAAGCAATACAGGAGGAAGTCACAGTACAGAGGCACACAGCACTGCCATGGCTCCTCCCAATCCAGGGGCCAGTCCGGCAAGGAACCATGACCAGTTCACAGCCCAGCCCTCCCGCTTCAGCACCCCGGTGGGAGGAAGGCTGTCATGATTCATCAGGGAATGGAGAACCATCAGATCTGGCAAATGGGTGCTTTCCCTTCTGCAGCAGGGCCACTCGCTGGAGATCATCAACATACCGATGGACATTCCACCCGCACACAAGCCAGAGAAGTTACGCCACCACCTGCTACAAAAAGTGTATACGTTGCTGAACAAATGGGCGGTGGAGAAGGTGCCAAAGCAGGAACGGGACACAGGATTCTATTCCCGCTAATTCTTGGTAGGAAAAAAGCCACTGCACAACAAGTCGGGGTGGGGGGGTTAGAGACCCATATTAAATCTGAGGGTGCTCAAAAAATTCCTATAAGTACAAAGGTTCCGAATGGTGGTGATGCAGCAGGTCCTGTCCCAGCTGCAACAAGGAGACTTTCTGGTCTCGATCTCGAGGACGCTTATTTTTGCATCGCTATTCGTCGCTCACACCAGCGCTACCTTCATTTTGTGGTGGCAGGTGTACACTACCAGATCAAGGCCCTACACTTCGGCTTTTGTTCAGCTTCACGGGTGCTTACCACGTGCCTTGCACCAGTGGTGGCTCACCTGCGGCAGAGGGGCATCCATGTATACCCGTACTCTTACGTCCCTTCCCCTTTCGTCCATACTGTACGGACATCCCTCACAAGGGACGGGAGATGGAACATTTTTCACCAGAAACATCTTCTTCCCCTTTAAATTTAGAGGCGTGGCCCTGGGAGCATGCACTCACCTGCCTCCACCCACCGGTGCCATTCCCCAGTCCCCTTTTCTGCGTTGACAGAAACGGGCCGATTTCACCAGCGCTCCTGGGTTTGGCTTCGGCCATGTTATACCACACGCTCTTCCCCAGATATTCTTCTATCTTGTCTTTTCTTTTTCGTTTAGATACTTGATCCTCTGACGCCACGCTCCTCCCCGGCGCATGTCGACTTAGTCAGGCTTCAGCAGGTGTCCAGCCTGCGAGGGGCTCTTCCCCACATCAGACCCCCACGCCCTTTGCCTCCGCTGTCTTGGCCCTGACCCAGCTGGGAAGGTTGCTCAGTGTGCAACTCCTTGACACCTTGGGCACTGAAGAACAGGCTAGCTAGGTGGAGAGAGCCCTTCCAGACGTCACCTCCTAAGGACCTAAAGGACTTTGTCAAACTTCGTTCGAGGCCTAAGGTAAGGCCTCTATTCACCATCGCACCCCGCAAGGGTGACTCTTTCCCGAAGAAGCGTCTGACCGGGAGGGGCCTGTCGAGCTCTAGTACCAGCACATGTACTGAGGCTATTCCAGCTTTTTTTTTATACCTTAGAACAAGAGGGTGTGCTGTTTACCAATTACGCTGACGACACCCAGTGTGTCGTCCCTCTGGCAGGCTCCCACTCTTGCGAAGAGGAGGAACTCAGTAGAGTTTATTCCTTAGTGGAAGAGTGGATGATAGAAAACAACCTAGCCCTCAACAGGGATAAAACTGAATTAATGTTGATTAGCACACAATCTATGATCAAGAAGTTGGGATCATGTTACTCTGAATTTCATCTTGGCGATGTTATCATTAAACCACAAGAGAAAATGAAAACTCTAGGTGTAGTGTTTGACCAACATCTAGATATGCAAGCTGATTGGAGAAGTCTTGTTTCCTCGGCTATATACTTTATTAAACTGCTCGCTCATTTGCACCCTTTTATCACTCAAGCAAATGCTGAGACTCTGGCTAGAGCTATTATAGGATCAAAGATGGATTATTGTGGCAGCCGTCTCATTGGACCTAGCAAAAATACTATTAGTAGACTTCAAGTGGTGCAAAATGAGGCTGTCCAAATAGTAGTTGGATTGACCCACCGCGGCCACGTTTCTCAAGCAAGAAGGTCCTTGCACTGGCTCCCCGTAGCATCCCAAATCCATTTTCGGTTATTAACAATAACCATGAAATTCAGGCTTGGCTTAATGCCGAATTACCTTCAAGGCTTGATCTCGAAGAAATCGAAGAGCCATCCCCTTAGATCCAGCTTCCAGAACTTAACGAACATTCCTAGAAGCAAATCTAAAAAGATGTAAAAGGGAGCTTTTTCTACTGCAGCCCCAGCAACCTGGAATGCTCTTCCTCCAGACCTGCGGGATCATACATTGCTTACTAGTTTAAAAAATAAATTGAAGACCTGGCTCTTTGCATAGATCCCACTCTGACTTACTTTCTCGCCCTACATTATGATTCCTCTCTGGGTGTTTTTTTGTTGCTGTTTCTGTTATGTTTTTGCACCCTAACGCCCAAGGGTTCAAGGATGCACAGTATAAATGACGTAAAGTAAAGCTACCGGCCTTGCGGCCGAGGGTCTCCGGATCCTGCTGAGGGACCGCAAGGTTCTTGTACCGGGGTTACTTCCGAGGGGCAGCGCCCTAGTACCGGCATTATGTCCGAGGGGGTGCCTTCACGCAGTATTACCGGCAGTTCTGCCGAGGACAATACGCCTTCCAGGCCCCTGGCCTGATGCGCAGGATTGGCCTTATGTTCCAGCACCAAGCGTCTTGGGCGGGGCTGGTTCCAGCGAGCCAGGCACCACAACTTCGGCATGTGGCACACAGCTCCACAAAATGGCTGCCGTGCCAGGCAAAATGGCCGCTCGTCCGATGCCTCCTCTAGCAGAGCGGGCCGAGGAATGAGTCACAAGGTGGGACTGTAGTCAACCAGGTACATGGCCTACAACATATCAATCTGCAGCGCAGGGCAGGTCCCCCCTGCACCCCATACAGAGTGTGCCCTGGCGCCAGCAGCCCGTGGCCACTCCATCAATATCTCCTGCCACCTCCTCAGCCTCTGAAGACAGGTTCTTCAAAAGGTTTCTGGCGCTGATGCGAATGCCTCAGATGGGATATGTCCTTCGGGATGCCATCAGGGACATGCTCCCTCAGGACACCCCACCGGTACCTTCAGTCATTCCTCCAATGGCACTGGTGCCTCAGGCCCCAGCACTTCCTGCACTTCCTTTGCCAGGCCCCCGCTCTGGCCCCTGTGCCACCGGCAGTTCAGTCGATTCCACAGGCTCCGGTTCCCACACCGCAGCCCACAGTACCCAGTAACCCTCCACCGGTTCCTGATCCTCCGAACACTCAGGCGGACACAGATGAGGAGGAGGACCCCAACACACCATCGTCAGCGATGGCCTTCCACAAACGCCTTGAGGCCCTGGTAGAATACCTGGCCCTTCCTCAGGTTGAGCAGCCCGAGGAAGAAGTCCTCATGCTAAGGCCCCCTTCCAAGACAGGGATCCCAATGCAGAAGGACGTTGTTGCCCTGGCCAAGAAGGGGTGGCTCAAGCCGCACTCGGCCCAACCTGTCAATCGGCACCTCAACACCAAGTACAGGCAGCTAGAGGGGGGATACACTCTTGCTTTCGGATAACATCCTCAGCCGCACTCCTCTGTGATAGTGGCAGCGTCACTCTATTCTAAGCCTCAGTCGTCCTCAACCACCTTGTCCTCGGGGCTGCTAGGCAAGGAGGAGAATATCTTGGAGGTGTACTGAAAAAAGCTGTACACCAACGCCTCCTTCACCTGCGTCAAGCCAACGCCGATGCCATGCTGGCAGCTGATAACCAAAGGCTCTGGTGGGAAATCGCGGACTGGCTCACGGAACTACTGCCCCAAAGCCAGACTTGCTTCAAAGCAGGACTTGGAGAAGCCAGGCTGGTAGCGTCCAACATCATGGAGTCCTCAGTGGCCCATATCGACACCACTGGCCAGGCCATCTGCATCGCCACAGACATGAGAAGGATGGCCTGGCTCCGGGCTACGAAGTTCAACCCGGACGTCCAGGAACGGATATTCGATCTTCCATTCGAGGGTAGTGACCTCTTTCACTCCTCCACGGATGAAGAATTAGATAAAAAGAAGAACAGCTCACAGACCGCTAAGTCTTTATCTATTCCTATGAAGGCCACGCCCATGAGGGTCTCCTCACCAACTGAGGCGGCAGACCCTATACCAATCCCACAGGGCTCCTGTGTCTCTCCCACATTATACAACATATTTACCAAGCCCCTTTTCGATGATTTGGATCATCTCGGTATCCCCTACACTAACTATGCAGATGATACCCAGATCCTCCTTCCGCTTTCTGGAGATTATGGAAAGGATTTGGCCTTGCTAAATAGGGTGTACATCATCATCCAGGCATGGATGGCCACACATGGACTATGCCTGAATGATTATAAAACAGAACTCATCATCCTAGGCACTACGGCAAGTTTAAAGAAACTTGGCCCTGCCTACAACTCCTTCACGATCGCTTGTAACAACATCAGGGTTGGACAAGAGGTAAAAACCGTGGGTTTTTACCTGGACTCCAATTTCTCCTTCAGAAGACAAGTGAGCGCCCTGGCGTCCTCCACGGCCTATACGTGCAAACTAATCCGCACAGCCAAACCGTTTGTCCGACCCTAGTTGCCTTACCCTCGCCAGAGCCCTTATACTGTCCAGCCTGGACTATTGTAATGCCCTCTACCTGGGATCCTCCAAGGCTACCACCAGTAAACTACAACCCCTTCAGAACAATGCTCTCTGAGCGGCTCTGGGCATCTCCAGAAGAGAGCATATCTCAGGATTTAACCTACAGAATAACTGGCTCTCCATCAATAACAAAATCCTCTTAAAAACTGCATCGCTCACACATAAATCCCTCAACAACGCTGCCCCTATCTACCTGATCAATAGATTCCATAGACAGTCCCCTCTGAGACCCACCAGAACTGCCTACAAATACTGCCTCTCTGTCCCTAACTTTAAACGTGCCACCATAGGGGAAATAGCTTCCCAGTGAAAGCAGCCAAGCTATGGAATTCCCTACCGCCTAATCTCAGAGTGGGCCTGCCCTACCAGAACTTCCGATCCAAGGTTGTTTCATGGCTGAAAACGTAGGATGCCAAAGACACTACCTCCACTGCCAGGCCCATACTTGTTTACATGTATATAATATCCCTGTATCTCTTTGTTGAAATGTTCATAATATCAGTGTACCCTACTGTCACTTTGTACACTCTACAAGAATTTGCGAAGCTTGGTTACAGGTCATAAAGGCTGCGCCCTGATACCCCTGGGTATGTTCGCGCATTATAAATAATAAAACAAACAAGGCGTACACCCGGTCCAACCCACGCTCCGACAAGGGGGCTGGGGGCTCCTGAGGCTTCCAGAAATGGATGTCTAGTCAACCTGACCATTCCCTGAATCAGTATCGGAGGAAACAACAAAAGGGAAAGGGGGTGGGGCAAGGGTTTTTTCCAATCCCCCTCCTCAGCAGCCTAAGAGGAAAAAAAGGCATGACGCGCCCCTTTGGGTCCAGGTGTCTCCGGTGGGGGGCAGGTTTGCCTCTCATGTGCAATTTTGGCAGCAACATATTTCGGACCCCTGGATCCTATCTGTAGTCTCCACGGGGTACCGCCTACCGGACCCTCCCTGTCCTCCCCGACAGATTGGGACAGCAACTCTGCTGGAGGAAGTCCGGTCACTCGTCGAGAGCAAGGCAGTGGAAGATGTCCCAGCCTCCCAGAGAAGTTTGGGCTTCTATTCCAGGATTTTCGCCATACAGAAGAAGAACCAGGCTGGCCTGAGAGTTGTGTTGGACCTTTCCACCCTCAACCTCTCCTTACCTCTACAAAAATTCAAGATGGTTATGCCAGCTCTAATTGCAGAGACACTGTACATGGGAGACTGGATGTGCTCCCTGGATCTGAAGAACCCTTATCTACACTTCCCGAATTTGGTAGCCTCATCGGTCCTCTCTGTGCTTCAGGATCATGGGCTGCCATTTCCAGTACAAGGTTCTACCCTTGGGCCTCAACTCAGCCCCCATAGTATTCACCAGACTGATGAATGCGGTGGCAGCTCTCCTCAGGGCCCAGTGCCACCACATCTACCCATACCTCGATGACTGGCTCGTCATGGCCTCATCTCCAGAGGCGGTTCTTCACACCTCCTCCGCACTTATGAACACACTCAATGACCTGGGGTTTACTATCAATTTCAAGAAATCTCAGCTGCAACCCACACAGAAGCTGACCTTCCTGGGCCTCATCTGGGACACCACCTCCGAGAGGGTGTTTCCCACAGAGGACAAAATCACCGTCATCAAGAGAGCTACTACTCACTTCCTCTCCAGTACTGTGACTTCGGCCTGGTGGTACCAACACCTACGGGGTATTATTTTTTATTTTTTTATTTTTTTATTAAAATGCATATGGTTTGTAGCTTTAAACCTTACATTTATCAAAAATCTTGTTAAATTAGTTCATACAAAAGAGTTTAACAAATTAATCTGCATTTATCCAAGAAAAGGCGATTGTCCTTGACCAGGCATTAATTGTGTCTGGATTGTTTGCCAGAAGCGAATAACCGCAGTCGTCCTAGAAATCTTGTCGCCAGATAAGATGTGTGCCCATCGTTCTTTAGGGTCCATGGATTTGTTGGATTTCAAGTAGAGCGTACCGACTGCAAGGTGTTCGTCTGCTAAGGCTGGCCATTGCATTAATAAATGGTGTAGACTTTCAATACTATCATCTTCCTTGCAATACCTGCATGTTTGATTTTGAAGGGTTTTCTGTGCTCCTATCCCAAGGATTTGCTGTGATGGAAGTACATTAGGACGCAGCCTTATGAAGGTGTCTCTGATAAGACGGTCAGGAAACAGCTTCAGATAACAAGGAATCACATTTAAGGCTCTAACTTCAGTGGTACAATTTAACGTGAGTTTGTATCCATCTTTTTCTTTTATTGTTGATATCCAATCGACTCTTTCAATTTGGATTTTGGCTCCTTGGGGTCTGCAAGGGTCTGCAAATTAGGGTTTCAAGGGATATGTCATATCCAGTGGTCGAAGTGTACAAAAAGAAGTAGTGGAGCTATGTTCCCTACTGGTCTGCACCTCTCCCTGAAAACCCCATTGCCACACCCCCTCCCATGCACAATATGAAACCCCAAATGCATGTGCCTGCAGTTTAAGGGACTGTTTAGTGCACTGCACTGAAAGTGCAAGTTTCAACTGCTTCCTACACGTTTATTTTAAAACGAAACCGTTCCGGAACGGTTCCTTTTTAAAATTAAAGTATAGGAACGGTAAAACTTAATTAAAAGAAGTAGAGGAGCACCGCTCCCGACCGCTACCGCCCACTTCGACCACTGGTCATATCTTATCCTTTCTTGATTAAGGAATTCCTTCCATTTATTCATAGCCGTTGCGTTGATATTTCCAGCGATTGTACAAAGAATATTCAGGGCATGAATCTTCTCGTTATTGTTTATTTTCCTGAGAAGATCAAGTTGTTTCCACCGTATGATTGATTGCAGGGATTGGAGGACAAGTTTCAATCGAATTCTTGATGTTGGAGTGGATACCTTTGTCCAAAAGATTCGCTCCAATTGGTCCCATACAGTTGTTGGTAGGTTTATCATTGACTCTCTGCCGAATGTCAAGATGGGTACAACTTTTTGTTTGAAGAAAATTATGATTGGTTTCATAGAATATTTCCCAAATTTCTTATGTAGTACTAAGCCCTGAGGCGCTAAAGAATGTGCTTTACTTTTCAGGTGGTCAATCCATGGTTGCTCGACAGAGGATTTATTGAGCCAGACCCCTAGATATTTAATTGTTTGAACTTGCTCAATTTTTTCCTTCTGTAGAAAGAATGATAGCGTTTTCTGACCTGGGCCCGTTTGAGTAGTTAACGACATGATCTTAGTTTTTCTGGTATTTATTTCCAACTGATTTGTATCCATGTATTCTTGGATGTTATTCAGGGCAGTCTGCAGGCCTCTCGGTGTTTTGACAAAGATTGCAAGATCATCGGCATAAAGAATCATTGGAATTGATGTTGAATTTAATTTTGGGGGGCTCATCTGTGGAGTAGCTATAGTCTCTTCAAAATCTAAGGTATACAAATTGTACAGGGCTGCAGCCAGTGGGCAGCCTTGTTTGAGTCCATGCCAGGTTTTAATTGGTTGCGTGACAAGACCACTCTTGCTCAAACAGATCTGCACTTGTGTAGTTGAATATAGTAACTTTATTGGTTCTAGTATGTTGTTTGGGCAGCCCCATTTTGACAATTTTTCCCATAAAATGTTTCTATTAATTTGATCAAAAGCGAGATGGAGGTCGATGAAGGCCGCATAAGTCTGGGTACTGGATCTGATGGTTTCATGTTTGAGCAGGTTTAAGATGAGTAAGTTAATATTGGTCCCAAGATTTTTTACGAAGCCATTTTGCCGGATGGCATGTCTGTTTGCTGTGGTGGCCCATTGGTTCTGTTTCAAAAGAAGGATGTTTGCAAAAACTTTGCCCAATGGGTCCAAAAGCGCAATGGGCCTGTAATTTGATGGATTCTCAGTTGGTCCTTGTTTGTATATGGGGACTATTGTCGCTCTTTGCCATGAGGAAGGAATTAGTTTTGTGCGATTTATCAGCACAAATAGATGGCTGCAGAAAGCTGCCCATGTGTCAGGGTTCTTTTTTATAATGGCATTTGATAGGCCATCTGGACCAGGGGCCCGAGATACATTTAGATGGCGTATTGCATCATTTATATCCGCAAGATCCCACTCGAACGTCCAGTTTCGTTGCAGGGTTGTTGATTCCCCGCAGCCGACCAAAGGGCGTTTTTTTGATATAGATGGTTGTAGTGGGTGATCCAGCTTGTTTCAGGGACCTCGGAGATCATATGGTCGGCTGTATTTGGTGTTTCATTCAACAGTTTCCAGAGATCTTGTGTATTTCGCGTCCCCATAGATCTTAGCATGGTCTCTGCGTCGTTTTGTTTGAGTGTCATCTTAGCATTTTTCAACCAGTTTAATCTGAATATACTTAGTTGGATTTAGTTGTTTCTTCAGTTGCCTGATCTGAGATCTTAGGGCTTTTTTCCTTAGAGCTATTGTGCGGCTGTAGGCATGATGATGTTGTTGTCTCGGTTGGTGTCCAGCAGTTGGACATTGGTGAAAATTTTGTAGTATCCATTCGTAATTTAATTTGGATTCATCTATCATCGTTGTGCTGATGAATTTATCTGGGAGAGACATTATTTCAGGTTGTGATCATTTCAATCTTGTTGCCCTAGAATTGGCTTCCAACTCTGGTAATTGAAGTCGCAGTGGTGGTTCTCTGCTGTTGGACCATGATCTAATCAAGATGTAATGATCGCTGTCCTTTGTGGCAATATTTGCCATCCGGTGTATGGACTCTTTGATGCTCCGTGAATGATAAGTATAGTCGATGATCCCAGAACTGGTTCCGTGTGACCACGTTGGAGTAAATGAGTTAGAAGATGCATTTAGGTCATCGAGCTGCATCATGTTTCGATCTGTCATTTCTTTAGACCATCGTCGAAAACGAGGTTCTAGCAGATGGTCAGCGAGCTCTTCGCCATTGGAGGAAAAAGGTGGATGTTCAAATCACTGCATGTGATAAATGTAATTCCAGGATATTTCAAGGTGTCTTCGTCCATTGTTGTAAAGAAAGAATCTAGGAAAAGGTTGTCAGATATTTTGTTGGGATTCCAATATAGATTGAAAATACCCATGTTTTGATTGTGGCCGGGTATCAAAGGGTCTTGTATAGAGTTCTTCTCAGGAGTCCCTTCTTGTTGTATAATGAGTCTCTGGATCCATCGAGTGATGTCTTGCGCTTCTGTTACATTAAGATTAGAGCCCATTTTGATGAAAGTTAGAAGACCAGCGCAGGGGCGTCCTTTTTGCCGCCAAATCGCTGGGTTCATGTAGGCAGTGTATCCATCACTTACTGGTTTTTGATGAAGCCATGTTTCCTGGAGACAGATAATGTCAGAATTTGTTAGTTCGGGTGGCGTCGATTGGTATCGATGATGGTGACCTCGGGTGTTCCATGAGCAAATTGTCAAAGAGCATAGATGTTGATTCGATCGTTGCTAAGTGGCTTTTTGGAAGCTCATGTTGATAGATGTGGATGTGTAACTCATGTCTCTTCATATTGGTTGTCGTTCCTTCGTCGACTGATGTCTATCATAAAGGGCGGATTCTGTCACAAGTTTTATTGATCGCTCTTGGAACGCGATGCGGTTTTCTGAATAATGGCTATCACTGGAACTTAATGATGAGTATATTGTTGTATTAACCGTTTCATCTCTCTCTTGTTCAAATTTGGAGTCAATTGTCTTACATGTGACGCTGAGATGAAATCCCGACGTACGGAGATCTTCGGTGTGGGCTTCAATCAAGCGTAGAGTCTTCAATGTAGCGATTTCAATCGCAATTTTGTCAAGTTTTTTATTATCCATGAATTCGATTAGCTGTATGTCTTTAGTAGTAACTCTACTCAGGCTGGAATGGCGTGAAAGAGACAAAGTATTTGTCCTATTGAGGATTAAATTGTCATGTTTTGTCAATTCTTGCGAGTTGGAGTCTGTTTTTGAAGATTTCTCTTGTGGATTAATGAAAGAAGGAAGTTTCAAGGTGGCAGTCACCAGTTGGTTGAGAATTGAGAAGTCTAATGAGGTTTGCGAGATGGCAGAGCCATCTAGATCAATAGTAGGAATTTGAAAAGAAGCATCTCCGTGGGTCTCATCAACAGGATGTTGATGAGACCCACGTAAACAAACACAAGTCCAGAGTAAACAAACACAAGTCCAGAGCAGCAAAGGTCCACGCTTCCACTCACTCCAGTGACTCTGCACCAAATGCGGGGCATTATGGCGGTGATCCTTCTGCCTGTCCCCCACACAAAACTCAGGATGAGGAGGCTCCAGCTGCACTTCTCAGCTTTGTAGAATCAGGAGAGGTGCTCACAATCGGAGCCTGTGGACATTCCCACGTCTCTCCACCCAGACCTCCTCTGGTGGTCCGCGGACCTCAACCTACGGCGGGGCAAGCCCTTCCGGCAGCCTCCTCCTCAGGTCACTGTCACGACAGGCCCTCCCTCGAGGGCTGGGGAGCCACTCTGGACAACCACAACGTCCATGGAGTGTGGACCCGGCAAGAACAAGAGTCCCACATCAACTGGCTAGAGTTGATGGCCATATGGCTGGCCCTGAAAGCCTTCCTCCCTCTCATAGAGGGCAAGACAGTACTTATCCAGACAGACAACTCCACCAGCATGTACTATGTGAACAAGCAGGTTGGAACCAGATCCCCTCCACTCTGCAACCTCATGATCAGCATGTGGGAGTGGGCCCTGGAGAACAAAATCTATCTCATGGCTGTCCACCTCCTGGGGAAGCCAACCTGGAGGCGGACAGACTCAGCAGACTGGGGGCGGACAATTACAAGTGGCAATTGAACGACCTGGTACTGGAGGAATACTTCCATAGATGGGGGCACCACCAAGTGGATCTGTTTGCCTCCCACGTCAACAGGAAATGCCAGCAGTTCGCTCCTGGCAAGGGCAGGGCTCCGGCTCCCTTGCAATGCCTTCCAGCCACAGTGGAACTACATGAGGGTGTACGTCTGTACAACCCACCCCCCAGGTCCACAGGGTGATCTGCAGGATAAAGCAATCTTGTCACCTCAGCATAATTTTGATAGCTCCCTGGTGGCCTGCGAGACCATGGTTCCCTGAGTTGCTCAGCCTATCAGACAGGCCTCCCATTCACCTACCATTGGGCCAGCTCCCCTCCTGACACAGCAGGGGGGCAGGGTCCTCCACCTTGCTCCTCACAAGCTAGCCCTTGCATCGTGGTTCCTGACCAGGTCACCCTGAAACAACTGAATCTATTGCAGGCTAACCTGAAGATCATACAGGGTGCCAGGAGCAAAGCTACCAGGAGCCAATACAAGAGCAAATGGTCTAGATTCTGTCATTGGGCCAGCTCTAAGGAGATCAACCCTCTCAAGCGCTCTTTAGATGATGTCCTCTCCGTTTCGGCACACCTCGCACACTCCGGAGTGTAAGTTGACACATGCCGCACTTACCTGACAACCATAGGTGCCTACAGGAATACAGAGGAGGATCTATTTTCCTCGGCTAACCAGGTGAACAAGCTGCACCTGGCGGGCCTCCACAGACTCTACCCGCCCATAAAGAGGCCTCAACCAGCCTGGGACCTCAACATGGTATTGGACGCATTGGCCCACAAACCATTTGAGCCAATAGCAACCACTGACATCAAGTGGTTAACCCTAAAGACAGCTCTGCTCGCGGGACTCACCTCAGCGTGCAGGGTCAGCGAGATCCAGGCACTCATGGCCTCCGAGCCCTACACCACTTTTCACAAGGACAAGGTGGTCCTACGGACGCACCCTGCTTCCTACCCAAGGTCTCACCCACCTTCCACCTTAACAAGGAGATTGCCTACCTACTTTCTTCTCCATCCCAAGGATGAACCTCAGAGTGTTGCATCGCCTCGATGTCGGACGCACTCTGAAGTATTACTTGGACAGGACCAAGGATTTCCTCAAGTCGGAAGGCCCTTTTCGTCATTTCCGGAGGTGCAAGGCCAGGGTATCAAGCTTCTAAGGCCTCCATCTCTAGGTGGATGGTCGCGGCCATCAAGGAGGCCTATGAGGGACAGCACAAGCCAGTTCTGGCTAATTTGCATGCTCATGCGATCAGGGCCAAGAGCACGGCCATGTTCCGTGGCAGGTCATCAGTAGGCTGGCCATCCCCTCGGCTTTTTGCAAGCATTAACTGTCTGGACATCGCCTCTAGGTCAGATGCAGCTTTCGGTCAGGCGGTTTTGAGAAACATGTTTGCTTAAGGAGGGTCTGCTCTTCACCGTAGGGCTACACTCAGTTGTAATTGGCCATACAGTATGGAGGAAAGGGGATGGGACATAATAGTAATTAATAGTTACTCACCGTAGTGACTAACGTACTCTTAGTCCATAGTCCCCTTTCCTCCATACGTCCCACCATCCTCCCCCCTAATAATACTGGTGTCATTAGGCAATGTTGCATATTGTCGATGCATCAATGGGACTGAAGAGTGGTGCTGGTGCGCGGGAGTCAGGCGAGCGCATGCTCCCAAGGCCCCGCCTCTAAATTTAAAGGGGAAGAAGATTTTTCTGGTGAGGGACGCCCATACAGTATGGAGGAAAGGGGACTATAGACTAAGAGTACGTTAGTCACTACAGTGAGTAACTATTAATTACTTGGACTGGTTGGTAAGGGCCCCCTCCTACCCACTGACAGAAGACAGAACAGCGTCCACCATCCAGTGTCTGCAAAACCTCAAATTCTCCATCAATTTCCCAAAATCGGACCTAATGCCATCAAGACAGGCGCTCTACCTGGGAGTGAAGCTCAACACTCAGTCCTGCAACGCAACTCACTCTGACGAGAGGGTGATGGTGCTCCTCTCAAAAGTGCACCACCTCAGCAGCGCCCAGGTGACCACGGATTATGGAGCCATCTAGTGAATATGCCCCATTCAGGCTGCCACATCACCAGGCCACCGTCACGACGGTTGCCTCGTTGCAGCGGTGGGGAGCGTACTGTCAGACCAACACACGAGAGGCCTCTTGTTTACGGAAGAGAAGGGCCTGCACATCAATATGCTGGAGTTGCGGGTGATTTTCTGGGCCCTAGAGTCCTTCCTCACCATACTAGCAGGGAACGTGGTGTGAGACTACACCGACAAAATTACATCGAAGTTCTACGTCCGCAAACAAGGACCAGGTCCCCGCAGCTGTCCAAGGAGGCCCAGGCCCTTTGGCACTGGGCATTGCAATATCACATGTTTCTGATTCCTCTGCACCTACCAGGGATTCAGAATACCCTAGCAGACTCCCTCAGCAGGGAGTTGTGCTCTTGCCACGAGTGGAAATTGCACAATTACCAACCTCATCTGTTGTACCAGACTTGGGGCGCACCAGAGATTTACCTTCTTGCCACCTATGAGAATAGTCAGTGCAAGAGTTTTGCCAGCCGATTCACCCTCCCAGAGAGCTTGGGGGACACCTTTGTGTTTCCATGGGAGGGGAAGTTCCTTTATGCATTCCCTCCAATCCCGCTGGTGGTGAGGGTCATCAGCATGTTAAGACTATTGTAGAGATATCGCGAGAGCGCGCGCTCTCGCGAGATCTCGTCGCGTACCAAAGCTCCGCCCCCGCACAATCCGCGCGCACTACGGGACGAGCGGAGGACGCGACAAGGCGCGTCCTGCTGAGCCCTCCTCACACGGGGCCCGTGCCTGATAAATCTTGGACACAGACAGAGGTAGCTGCCTCCCAGTCTCTATATAGGCCCGTTGGCCTCTGTTATTGAAGCACACATGTTGTGTGCATCCTGCATAAAACCTGTGATAGAATAAATACAGCGGTTACAAGCTCGGAGACTCCTGTCTTCATTTCAAGCATTTTACAACATAATTTGGCGACGAGGATCACCACCAGAACTCACCGAAGAGCATGCAGGGAGCAACGCCACCGCCACCCTTTCTCCAAACTCCAGGTAGGCCTGCCATCCCTTGGCCACAATGGCAGCCCCTATTCACGACATATGTGGAGGCCCTAGGTGGGGCAGGGTTCTCAGCGGCGAGGCGCAGGGCCATGTTACTAAATGCCCTGGGAGTGGAAGGTCAAAGAATATTCAAGAGTCTCACCCCGATACCGGTGGCTGACGACAATGACGATGTTTTCAAGGAGGCAGTCAGGAGAATCATAAAAAGGTTTGCCAGTAAAGAGAACACAGTGCTCCACAGGATACGGTTTTACACGCGAACTGCAAGAAATGTCTGAACCAGTAGACGATTACGTCACCAAGCTGAGGGAATTAGCGGCGCTGTGTAATTTTGGCAACAATGCGGAGAGCCTCATATGTGACATGTTGGTCGTCCACACTAACAGTCGGAAGGTCCAAGATAAATGTATCGTGGAAAAGGAACTGCAGTTGGAGAAAGCGATCGAGATCGCCAGAGCAGTCGAGGAAACGGCGGGAAGACGAAAGGAGCTTACTGGGGCCCAGAGTTCCGCTGAAATACAAGCTGTGAGTTTCCATGCAAGAAGAGAAAGGCCGGCAACCGACACGAGAGAAGGGAGAGGGAACAGGAAAGAACCCCTAAAGTGTCACAGGTGCAGCAGCACGAAACACCTGGCGTTTGACAGGGAGTGCCCAGCCAGAGACAAGGAGTGCTCCATTTGTAAACGCATTGGCCATTTCTCCAGTGTGTGTCGGTGGAGAAACAAGAAAGTCTCCAGCCTTAATGCAGATCGCAATACAGAGAAAGAATCATCCTCAGAAGATGAAGGAAGACCCACAGTCATCATGGTGAACAGCACAAGAGCAAGGAGAGAGAAACCTCACTGCATGATCAAGATTGATGGCATGGAAACAAGGGTCATGGCAGATTCAGGTTCGGATCTAACGATCATTCCCCTTCGCACATATAAGGACATGGTGGGAAAATAAAAGGTGCAAGTGCTTATGACGAGGCACAAACCCACGGTTTTTGGAGGGGCGTCAGTAGAACTGTTAGGATACATCAAAGCCAAAGTAGAATTCAAAGGAAGGGAAACCACAACCAGGGTCTACTTCAGTCACGAAGGCGCAGCAGTGTTAGGGTGGGACGACCAAGACAAGCTAAAAATCAGACTGGATCCCAGCACCGAAGATCAGGTCCTGTCGGTCAGGGTGACGAGCGGACCTGTCGTCAAAAGCAACTACCCAACACTTTTCTCGGAGGAGCCGGGGCACATTAAGGGCTTTCTGCACAAAATAGTGCTCAAAAGGAATGCGGTCCCTGTAAAGCACCGAGTGAGGCCTGTACCAGCCACGGCAAGGGACATCCTCAGAAGTCAGTTGGAAAAGATGAAGATGGAGGGTGTCATCGAAGAAATCGAAGCATCTGAATGGCTGAGCCCGGTCGTGCTTATAAAGAAACCCCAATCACAGGAACTCAGAGTATGCATAGATCTACGCAGTTTAAACTTGGAAGTCATCACAGATAACTACCCCCTTCCAAGCATAAATGAACTCATTCTGTTAATGAAAGAAGCCAGAATATTTTCAAAACTGGACATGAGGAACGCATACCACCAAATACAGCTACATGAAGAGTCGAAACCTCTCACGGCATTCATCACTCCATTTGGCACCTACCAATTCACCAAGATGCCATTCGGGTTGTCATCAGCAGCATCGGCTTTCCAACGCATGATGGATGTCTTGCTAAGGAAAGTTAAAAACGTGGTGTACTTCCAGGATGACATCCTCGTGTACGCGGAGGATGAGCAGACGCACAACGCCACGTTAAGAATTGTCCTAAACAAGCTACAAGAAGCAGGTGTGCGGTTACGGTATGAAAAATGCTTGTTCAGAGTGAAAGAAGTGGAATACTTAGGGTACAAGATTTCAGAAAAGGGTATCAGTCCCAAACAGAATCTCATGCAAGCAATCATTAAAGCACCGGAACCAAACAGCAAAGAGGAAGTAAGGTCATTTCTGGGGTTGGCTGAATACTATGCGAAGTTCATACCGAAGTTTTCCGAGACCACGGCACCCCTTCGCGACGTACTCAAAAAGGGCTCGGAATTTGTATGGCAAGAACACCAAAGGACGGCGATGGTGAATATAAAACAGCACATCATAGAGGCCCCGTGCCTTCAACCGTTTAATCCGGCGTGGGTAACAGTCGTAACCACCGACGCCAGTGCTTATGGACTGGGAGCAGTGCTAACACAAAAGAAAGGTGACACTGAACATGTGGTGGCCTTTGCATCGAAGGCTTTATCGGAAGCGGAACAGAACTATTCCACCATTGAAAAAGAAATGTTGGCCTGCGCATGGGCGGTGGAACACTTCAGGACGTATGTATGGGGCACCAAGTTCAAGTTAGTAACTGATCATAAGCCCCTCATCCATATGCTCAGCCCGGGCGGCACAAAAGTATCCACACCCAGATTGGCACGCATTGCAGCCAAGCTGCAAGAGTACACGTTTGAGATCCAGCATATCTCAGGTTGGAAAAATTCACAAGCTGACTGCATGTCGAGACTGCCGGAGGGTAAGGATAAAGCCACCACGTTCCTTCATGGGGAATGCATAGTTGCATCCATCACGGACTTGAAAGCACCAGATTTCCTGGAACTCAGTGAGAGACACTGGGAAGAGGAAGATGGGAAAGACCCCACCATGGCCATGATTCGCAAATGGACCAAGGAAGGTTGGCCAACTGAAAAGGCGTTGCCTGAGGGCATGAGACCCTACTGGAAGGTGTCGGATGAACTGTCTGAAACGGAGGGTATAATTATGAAATCAGATCAGATTATTCCTCCCACAGGAATGAGAAGGATCATCCTATGTAGAGCCCACGCAGGCCACTTGGGAAACACCATGACCCGACGCAGAGTGAGAGAGGCTTACTGGTGGCCATCCATGGACCAGGAGATTCGTTCCATGATAGAACGTTGCCATGAATGTCTCAACAGCGACAAGAGACTTAAGGTTCGCCAAGCACCCCTAATACCCACGGAAATTCCAGAAGCCGTGTGGTCAAAGCTTGGTATTAACTTCATGGCAATGGCACCTGAACACCGGTATGGCATAGTACTGGTTGATTATCTATCCAAGTGGGTGGAGGCCGCGTTCGTCCCGAACATAACCACGGCAACCGTTATAGAAGTACTCACAGAAATTTTTCAGAGGGAAGGCCTCCCCAAGGAAGTCGTTACAGACAACGGAGTGCAACTAGTCTCAAAAGACATGGAGGAATTCTTAAAGAGGAACCACATAAAACAAAGAAAAGCGGCCCTATATCACCCCCAAGCCAATGGCCTTGTAGAGAGGGCAAACCGGTTCATAAAAGGCGCCATCCAATTAGCAACGGCTTCGGGCATGGACCCGCTCAAAACCACCAAGGAGGCCATAGCGGCCCACAGACTCACTCCAAATGGGATCACCCAAATATCCCCGTTCAAAATGTTGAGAGGGAGGAGTGCGGCATCCACGCTGATTCCACCATGGTTGTCGAAAATACGAGAAGATGAAGTGGTGGATATGGCAGAAGTAGTCTGGAGAATCGAAAGCAACAAGTCACGCATGAAATTATGGAGTGATAGGAGAAGAAGAACCAAGCAAGCGTCCGACATAGGAAATGGAGACTTGGTAAAGATCCAGTTGCCGAAGAAAGATCAGGTCACAGGGTCTCGGTTTAGCCGACCCATCAAAGTGATTCACAAAGGAACAAATCATGTTCGCACGGAAGACGGGCGAGCGTGGAATCTTGAAAGAGTGGCACTATACCAGAAGACTCGCGGAAGAGCGAAGACCCCAGAGAGATCACGAACGGAAACCGAAAGAGAATGCTGAGCCGGTGAAGAACGAGAACCAGGAGGAGACGACAGAGAGAGGGTGGAAACCGAGGTCGAACCGGAAGCACTGGGTGCAGATCCCGATCAGGAGCAACAGGAGAATTGCACCCGAACTGATGATCGGCCCAGAAGAGGACACAGAAGACCGGTGAGATATAATGACTATGTTTTACAGTGATTCCGCTGTGCATTGAAAAAGGGAGATGTGTAGAGATATCGCGAGAGCGCGCGCTCTCGCGAGATCTCATCGCGTACCAAAGCTCCGCCCCCGTGCGCTCCGCGCGCACTACGGGACGAGCGGAGGACGCGACAAGGCGCGTCCTGCTGAGCCCTCCTCACACGGGGCCCGTGCCTGATAAATCTTGGACACAGACAGAGGTAGCTGCCTCCCAGTCTCTATATAGGCCCGTTGGCCTCTGTTATTGAAGCACACATGTTGTGTGCATCCTGCATAAAACCTGTGATAGAATAAATACAGCGGTTACAAGCTCGGAGACTCCTGTCTTCATTTCAAGCATTTTACAACAACTATATTGGTGCAAACTGATATTAGTGGCCCCTCCGTGGCCAAGACAGTTATGGTACTCCTACCTCCTTGACCTCTTGTCTGCTGCTCCCCTCAACCACACCAGACTCTCCAGTCCAGGAACCAAGGGACGAAGCTGCAACACGACCTGGCTCCTATGTTCTTAGATTTCGAGTCCTTGTCTCTGCCACAAGACTGGCAAGAGGTTCTGGCCCAGGCGAGAGCACTGTCCACTTTGGCGGGTTACAAGAGCAAATGGAGACACTTTCAGGTGTGGTGCAAAAGTCACCAGTTGCGGAATCATGCCGTCCAGCCACAAGACATTTTGCCTTATCTGTTATCCTTGGCTCAGGCTAGGATGGCGCAATCTTCAATCAAGGTGCACTTAGCTTCTATTTCACGGTACAACTGTTTGGCAGGCGTGCCATCCCTGTGTGCTGTTGAAGGAGTTCTTGCAGGATCTGTTCAGGTCTTTCGCGCCTGTCCAACGTCCAACCCCTGCATGAGAATTGAATGTACTGCTGTCAAGGCTCATGAAATCTCAATCTGTACCCCAGAACAGGGCATCCATCAATCATCTTTCCTGGAAGACCGCTTTCTTGGTGGCCATAACATCAGCCAGGAGAGTGGGTGAAATTCAGGTGTTTTCTTGCTTCCTAATGTGACATTTCACAAGCAGAAGGTCATTCTACGCACTAACCCGACATTTATGCCTAAGGTGCCGTCCTCCTTCGATCTGAATCAGCCGGTGGTTTTGCCAGTGTTTTGCAGGACGCCCACGTCTCCGGCTGAGAGAGTACTGCATTCCTTCGATGTGGTTCATGCCTTAAAGTACTATGTTGCACATACTAAGTCACTCTGTGTCACGGACCAATTGTTTGTGTCATTTGGCCCAACTGGACCAGGGAAAGCTTCATCAAAGTCTTCTATATCAAGGTGGATTGCAGCCTGCATTTCCTCCTGCCATCAACCAGCTGACAGGCCTTTTCCGGGCCGTCCCCGAGCTCACTCCACCAGATCGGTAGCTGCTACCACTGCCTTCCTCTCTGGGAACCTGCTGCCTGATGTCTACCATGCAGCTACCTGGTGATAGGTGCACAGATTCACCAAGTTCTACTGTGTCGACATGGATTCGGCAGAAGAATCTAGAGTTAGCCAGTCGGTTCTGAGGAACCTTTTTGCATGAGGTTAGTAGGTCCCCAGTGGTAAGTTGTGCTGGGAGCTTGCCTCCGCCTGAATGTATTGTTTTATTAATACTGCTATGTAATCTATTCACAGCATGGGAATCTATGAACGGTCCACATATCTTTCATAGATTCACATGCAACCCTCCCTCCTACCCACATGGTTCATCTTTTGGCTGCCACTCATGTGCGCTTGCCAAATCTGAAGATGGCCGACAGGGGAGGAGCTAAGGGAGATATTCCTATTGGCTGTGGGAAGTATGACACAAAAATGACTGTACTACAGCACAAAAGTGACTGAAAGTTTAAGTTTAAACTGCTCCATGTTACAGGGGATTCCCACCCTGACGACGGGGAATATTTCCAGCATGTGAATCTATGAAAAATACCAATGCAGGGGCAATCATAAGCCCCACACTGCCATCAGCGACAGCAGTCTCCATCTAAACCGCCCGGTGCACCCTGGGGGCCCTCGCCTTCGCTCATTGAAACTCACCCCTTGTGCTTGCGGGGGGCCTGGCTCACCCGTGGCTCCCCTGGGGGTCCCGACCGCCTGCACAGGACCCGAACCAGGGCTACCTTGCCCCCCAGTCAACTAATATACAGATGCCGCCCATGAGAAGGTATTGCAGGCGATGTTGAGCAAGTGTTGGATAGTCCCCTTCACACCATCTGAACCAGCGGACATTATTAAACCTGATCCTCCGCTCGAGCCCCTCCGCTCCGGCGACCACAAAGATCCCTTTACTCCTAACGATCAGTGGAAGCAATCTCCAGGCAGTCAACCCCCCCCAAAAACTCAGACATCTCCACTATGCTTCTTTCAGTGGACAAGGGGAAAAAGCTTGAACCACCTAAACTCACGCCTCAAAAAGCCTCAGAGGACAGAGGATCATTAGCCACCAAAGAAGATATCCAAGCTTTCATGTTGGACATTAAGGCGGAATTCAGATCGTGCATGTCGGAGCTCACCGCAAAATTGGAACAGACTGACCAAAGGGTCACAGAGGCAGAACAGAGACCAGGGGAGATGGAGGATCGGTCAAGAACACGCTGCTGCACTGGTGGGGGTCCAACGCTCGATCCGAACACGTCAGGACAAATGTGAAATCCTCGAATTCAAACAAGAGGATCTTGAAAATAGGGCCGATGCAATAACCTGCAGATACGAGGAATTCCATCCTCAGTTCCATAGAAAGACTTGGCAGAATATGTGGGTGACCTTTTCCAGTCACTACTGCCACAACTAGACTAACCACAGCTGAGTCTAGTCCGCACCCACTGACGTGATAAGAAGGGTGCACTTCTACACCACTAAAGAAGCCATATCAGCAATAAGCCGATCCCAGGACGAGCTAACCTTTCAAGGCTCCCCGCTTCAAATATATCAAGATCCCTCCCTCCTAACCCTACGAAAGAGGAGAGCCCTCCGACCGCTGACTCTTTTCCTCCAGGACCACTAAGTCCGGTACTGTTGGCTGTTTCCAACAGCCCTCCAATTTTCCTACAAGGGTGCCCTCCGAAGGATCAGTCACCTTGAAGATGCAGAAACTAACCTGCGTCCTGACTCAGCCGAGGGCTCAAAGAATCCAGAGCCAGACTGTACAGGGAGCAGCGCAGTCAACTCCCCTCCGAAACCAAGGTGGGCATCCTGGTCAAAAGTACAAAGGAGCAGGAAGATGAGGTGATTCACGGCGTGGTTGGCGGTCCTTGGGGGGGCACTGGAACCCAAAGCATCTGGGGTAACTCAGCAATTCTTGTGCGGCTCAAACCCGGCTTTAAGAGACTCGCCTCCAACACTCCTTCACAAATCTCAGGCTGCCTGGGTGTAGAACAGCGAACACTGAAAAACAGAACTATGGGAACATGCTGCAGGCTGCCCACAGCCCATGCCCATCTCCAAGGTACATGCCACCAAATTTTCCTTGGAGTGGAACTCAGATTTCGCTATCTGTCTTGGCCCTGTTGGCCAGGGGATATGCCGGTCCAGAAATATCGCCCCATCCGAACAATTAAAGGTTCGGCCTCCCGTTGGAGGCCGAGGTTAAAATACCAATCACGAGGTGACACTAAGCTAACAATACCCCCTATTGATGACTGATTTGCATCCATGCCAATCCCCCCAGGGACTTCGGATTCCAACCCGCCTCATCAAATATTTACGTTTGTCTCACTTAATATTAGGAGGCTGAATTCCCCGTCAAAGGAAAATCTACCTTACAGAGACTGCAGGATGGAGAAACCGCAGTGGCCTTTCTGCAGCAGAACTATCTCCTTCCAGTAGACTTCATAAGGCTTTGTAACAGATACTTCCAGATTCAATTCTTGGTCTCTGAATCCTAGAGACAAAACAATGCCCTGAGGGTCACTACGTTGCGGTTAAATGCCTGCTGCTTGGACAATTGTACTTGTTCATCTCTGTATATGCCCCCAACAAGGGACAAGCCGCATTTTATGAAACTCTGGGCAATGCCCTCCTCCCCTTTGTGGAAGGCCAAACTGTCATCGGAGGGGACTTTAACGGGGTCCCAGACCTAGCAAAAGATAGATTGCACCATCCGGTCCCCAAGGATTTCAAACTCTGGATCAGCCTCCTCCACCTCTTCAGGACCCTAGATGTGGTGGTCTCATGGCGGGTACTCCATCCCACAGAGACGGATTTCTTCTTTTACTCCCATGTACACAGGACATTCTCGAGTATCGACCTCTTACTGGCATCTCCACAATTATTGGCCTGTGTAGATGAGGTATTCATTGGATCCAGTATCCTATCAGACCACACTCCTATAACTCTAGCCTTACGGGCGCATGACCCAGAACTGAACCCACAACGCCGATGGAATCTGTAACACACCATGCTCAACGAGATGCCACTGAGAGACACAATTAACAAAACGATCCAAAACTTTTCCAAAGGAAACCTAAATGAAGAAACCACCCCAGTGAACACCTGGGACGCCATGAAGGCGGTGGTGCGGGGGAGCTGATTGCGCAAGGAGCAGCAGACCATAAACGCAAACGACAGGGCTGTTTAATCCTCGAGGAGGAAGTCCGACAAGCGGAAGCAAATCATAAGCGTAAAGGCTGGTCCCCTAAAACTCAGGGAAAAAACTGGAAGCCCACTACATGGAAAACACAGCACACCCACTAGCCAAGTCCAAGCAATACTACTACTACTATGCCAGAAGCAACAGGGCAAACAAATTTTTCGTGGTAAAGCTGGCTAAGACAAAGAGGAAAAACACAATCATTGGGCTCAGCGACCAACATGGCATGGTCCAATATGCGCAGCAGGAAAAACTGCGACTGGCAACAGCCCACCTGTCCGAGGTAATGACCGTGTCAGCACACTTCCCCAGTTGAAGGACTCGGTCCAGGAGAGCCTTGACGTCCCAAACTCAGGTGAGGAAGTCATCACTGCCATTAAATCCCTGAAACCTTGAGCCCCTGGCCCTGACGGATTCTCAACCAAGTTCTATAAGATCTTTCGCCCCCAGTTGACCCCCTCCCTGGTCACACTCTTTAACACCTTCAGCGAATCAGGCTCTGTGGCCCCATCATGCAAGAATCCATCACTCTTCTCCTACTCAAGCCGGGCAAAGACCCTAGGGACAATACCTCCTATAGACCCATTTCCCTCTTGAACATAGATGCAAACATCTATTCCAAAATCCTCGCAAACCGCCTGACCAGCGTATTGCCCAATATAATCAACCCGGACCAAACAGGCTTCATTAAAAACAGCTCCACAGGGGATAATATACGCAGGGCTCTAAAATTAATTGACATTGCCTCCCAAGACTTGCAGAGATTAGCGCTCCTGGCCCTGGATGCTACTAAAGTGTTTGATAAAGTCGATTGGACCTTTATGAGTCTTACCCCAGAGGCATTCCGGTTCGGGCCAGCCTTCCAAAAAATGCTCTTGGCTACTATAAATCCCCGAAAACTCTCCTTGGGGTTAATGGCTCCCTCTCTAGCCCAATCCCCCTAACCTGCGGAACCAGGCAAGGATGTCCTTTATCCCCTCTCCCATTTGCTATGGTTATGGAGCCCTTTGCCAATAGAATCAGATCAAACCCCAAAATTAAGGGCCTACAAATTGACTTCTCCCAACAGAAAATAGCCCTCTACGCGGACAACGTCCTGCTATTCATCACAGAGATTGGTGCATCGCTGGGGCCTGCTCTCGCTGAAATTGATAAGTTTTGGGCAGGTAAGAGGCTTCGCCATTAACTTCGACAAGTCTGTGGCCCTGGGGATAGGCTTAGAACCAGGTGAGTGGGAATTCCTCGAAACTCTCTACCAAATCCAACAGAAGGAAAAAAAGTATTCCCTACCTGGGGCTTCATATTCCCGCGCTTCTGATGGAGGTGTACCGGGTAAATTTCCCCCACTCTTTAAAGAACTAGAGAAGGACCTAGATCGCTGGGTAACACAACAGATCTCACTTATTGGACGCATCACAGCCTGTAAAATGAACCTCCTTCTGAGGTTTTTGTGTACCTGTTCCTCCCTGTCTGTCGCAATCCCCCACCCCCTGCTCCGCCGCTTGCAAAGGAAGATGTTTCGGTTCATCTGGAGGGGTCAAAAGGCAAGTTCCCCAGAAGACGATGGGCAACGCCAAATTAGGCGGATTGGTGGTCCCTGACCTGCGGGGGTACCAGGTGGCAGCACAGTTAGCTCACACTAAAGCGTGGCTCATGGCGTCGGAGTGTCCAAGGTGGGTGGAGGCAGAACAATCTTGCTTGCTAATCCCCTTCCACTCCCTCCCACACATCTCGCCTCCATTACACGGCAGTGGGAAAAACTGCTATCCTCCACCAAACATACCCTGAGCAGATGGGATGGGGCCTTGAAGCGTAGGGGTATTCTAAAGGGGCTGGGTCCCTCCACCCCAATATTACATAACCCGGCATTCTCCACTGGATTCTATCCCGTGAATTTAAAAAATTGGATTGCGGGGGGTCTTGAAACTCTGGGACAACTTTTGAACTTTTTTGAACAATGCAAGGCGGAAACGGATAGATTTCCCCTTCATTCAATTACGTCATTGGTGCTCCCACCCTCAAACACTTCAAGCGGCGACACGCACCCATACCTCCCTCGAGCTTACCCTACAGGATCTCCCACCCCGGGGGAAGATTTGCACCCTGTATAAACTCCTGCAGGGAGACCTTCTTTCCACAAGGGCCACACACATGTTGCAATGTAAGGCAGACTTGGGACACCCCCTGGAGGATCAGGGTTGGGTGGACATCTGGATGAGGACACACTCTTCGTCCTTTTGTATCACCAGCAGAGAATGCGCATATTAGGTGCTCTTGCGTTGGTATTACCCTCCCCTCCGGCTGCACTGAATAAACCGGGCTCTGGATCCTTGTTGTTGGCGGCTTTGCGGTCAGCCGGGCTCCTACTTTCACATGTGGTGGTCGTGCCCAAAGGTAAAACATTTTTGGAGTCAATGCTTGACCACCATTGAAAATATCACCCAAGTAGCAATCCCATTAGAGCCAGAACCTGTCCTCTTGGGGACCCGGTCCCCGGGGCTTACCCAAGATCGGGAAAGCGAGCTAAGCTACTGACCCAATTTCTCTTGGCCAGGAGAATCTCTGTCGCCTGCACCTGGAAGACAACTGAAGGGCCATTGATGTCTCTTTGGTGGGTAAAAATTTGGGATATTCTGATAGCGGACAAAGTCTCGGCGGCCAGAGCAGGCCTCCTACATCGCTTCTTGAACATTTGGGCCCCATTCCTGGACTATGATCAAAACTTCCCGGCTCTGACCAACAAACCTCCCGAGTTCAGGAAGATCTTTGGCGCGGAGGGGGTTCCCCTGGGGGCGGAAGCCTCAGGACTGTGAAGGGCACAGGGGGAGGAGTGGCCGGGGACAAAACGGAGGGCATAAAGACATGGAAATTTTACATATTTCTTGTGGACTGAAGTGTTCTTACTCTGTATTCTTCTGTCACCTGTGTATTGATTTAAAATAAACATATTTAAAAAAAAGACCAATGCAGAAGAACCAGAGTTACGGGTAAGTAACTTATTCCTTAGTAAGCACCACAGTGGGAGCAGTTTCAGTTTTGCATGGCAGAAAGCACACACATCACTTGTAGTTAGGTTTGACACATAATAGATGCATCATATAGCAACACAAAATGAGCAATACATGTATTATTAATGTTGCAGAGGTTTTAAGACCAGTGTTTAGACGTTTTGTGTAAGGTGCGAGAAGGGAGCTGAAGAAGGTGAAAGATGGAGTCAGAAAGGCATGTTGGTAGAAATGAGTTCAGCGGGTCGACATGACAAGAGCACAGCCATATTGGATGTTAAGGCCTAATCAGAACAAAGGTCCTGATGTGAAGCTGTGGCTCTGTTTAGCTCAGTCCCAAGCCAAATCTCCTTTCTATCCCCCAAGACAGAAACCGAGGTCGGAGGCACCCGCACTGCGCAGATAAACACTAATTGTATCCAGCTGCAAAGCTTGCAAGCAGTGGGAATTGAATGTTGAATGCAGGGAGGGCAAGTAGTGATGCACCCTTTGAAGGACATATTCATGAGAACATGTCACAGGGTTTGTGATGTCATTAGGCCAGGCAAAGAGTTACAACACTTCTGCCCTCACCCAAAGAGCGGTCCTCCTATTTGAACTACAAGTAGACGAGTAACCAAAGCAAATAAATCCTTGAAATTGAAGCCGAAGAGTGGTGCCCTGGTCACGTCATTACTGAGTCCCTGGGTTTCAAGGAGATAAGGGGGGAGCTGTGTCTGGAACATTCTGTGATTTGGAATAGGAGGAACAGTGGTGGTGCCAGTAAATTTAGTTCGAGGTCATGGGATGCCGCTCGTGTGCACCGTGGCGTCTTATCAAAGCAGAGTTGTCTCACTTTGAACGTGCCTAGGTCAGAGGGGTGCACATCACGTGACGGTGAAGATTTATTAGTGTACGAATATACTTGTAGCCAGTCATGTTTTAGCACTCAATGGTGATGTTGTAGTAGGCGAGGGTCCTTAGGGGAATGGGTCTAGCTAAGGTGGCCAATCTGTCAAGGGACTATAGGTGATATTAGCTTGTTATATAGGTGGTAGCCAATGAGGGAGGTAGGATTACTTTGTAACCTATTTTATTTATTTATTTGAATTTGTATAGCGCACATCTGCCCGTGGGCATCGTGGCGCTGTTACAGTATGCTCACTTGGTACAAAGGTACATTACAGCAGGCAAGTCCATTAGATACAATACTTGGTGCACAGATACATTACAGTGGTATGCATTACATACAGTAAAAAGGTGTGTTGGAAGGTGATGAGACAGGTTAGTTGAATAGAAGGGTTTTGAGTTGTTTGCGGAATGTGAGGTAGGATTTTTCATTTAAGGCAGTGGGTAGCGCGTTCCAATTTTTGGTTGCTAAGTGTTGGAAGCTGGATCCGCCGGCTTTTCTTCTTTTGAAGGTGGGTACATAGATCTGGTTGGTCAGATGGGATCTAGTGGGTCTGGTGGATGAGTTGATGGTGATCTTTTCGGATTGGTAGGGAGGGGCGTCATGGGATAGGTATCTATGTGTGATGGCCATGGTTTTGAAAAGGATACAATCTTTTACTGGTAGCCAATGGGCCTCTTTCCTGGCCTGTGAGATGTGTTCCCTTTTGGGAATGCTCAAGGCAGCTCTTAATGCATTATTCTGTGTGATTTGCATCTTGTTTATATTTTTGGCAAAGGTGCCGAGGAATAGGGCATTGCAATAGTCGTGTTTAGTGCCTACTGTTGCTCTGGCTATTGATAGGCAGTTTTTGGTGGAGAGGAACAGTGTAACCGCATTGGTAACCTTGGTGGTGAGGGTGGCAGAGGAGGCTATGGCATTGACCTGACGTGACATTGTTGAATCAAGGTAAACTCCTAGGGTTTTTACTGATGAGACCGTGATGGTGGAATTGTCGATATTGAAAGTTTTGTATTGAGGTGAGAGTTTGCTTAATGTTTCCTTAGTGCCTACTATGAGGATCTCTGTTTTGTCTCCGTTTAGACAGTGGCCGTTGGCTGACATCCAGGTTTGGATGGCTGTGTAGATCTTGGTTAGTGCCGCAGCGTCTTGTTCATAGGTACCTGTGAGAGGGAGTAGGACTTGTGTGTCGTCGGCATAGTTGGTGTAGGCTATGTTGCGTCGATCAAGATCGTTGAAAAGAGGGAGGGTGAATATATTGTACAGAGTCGGAGCTGTACATGACCCTTGTGGGACTCCACAATGGATGGTGGTTGGGGTGGCGCAGGTGGAGTCTGAGAACACTTTTTTGTTTTTAACTTTGTTTATTTTAAATCAAGGCAGGTTGACAAATGCACAGCACATTAAGCAAAAACATAGGCATGTTGAATCCCAAGTATTTTCCTAAAAAGTCTCTTCCTCCCCCACCTCCCATTCCCCCGGCCAAGTCCCTCTGTCCCAGGTCGTCCGCCTTGTGCTCCATTGTCTATGTGTCAGGTTCGGGGTTTTCCATATCCTTCAGAGTCCACCGAGCTTTAATGGGTTTGTAGGTCAGGGTGGGGAAATGCATGTCATACTCCAGGATTGGGGCCCAGACATTCTGGAATCGGTGGAGGACTCCTGCTCTTGCTGCCGTCACCTTTTCTGCGATCAATATGTCCCAGAGCTTTGTCCACCACTGGACTATAAGGGGTCCTTCTGGGGACTTCCAAGAGCGGGCCAGCACCGTTTTCCCGACCAGCAAACATTGGGCCAGTAACTTTGCCCTCTTTCCAGCGCGTGGGTAAATCCCGGGGACCGGTACCCCCAAGAGGACTGGCTCTGGTTCCAGCAGAATCGCTGTTCCAGTGATTTCTGCGATGGTTTCCAGGCATAGTTTCCAGAATTGCTGGGACTTCGGACATGTCCACCACATGTGGAAGAACGAGCCCGGGTGACCGCAACCTCTCCAGCAAGAGTAGTCCAATTGGGGGTTCATGTGATGGAGTCTAAGGGGGGGGGTAGTACCACCGTAGCATAATTTTGTATGCACATTCCCTGTTAGTGATGCAGGTGGACGAGGTGTGTGTTCGGGTCCAGATGTCCCCCCCAGGTCTGGTCCTCTATAGGGTGTCCCAGGTCTGCCTCCCATTGAGCCATGCAACGAGTCCTTGTGCTTAGAAAGTCGCCCAGGAAGCGCCTGTATAGGGTGGACACTCTCCCCCGCGCCGGAAGGTCCTTGAGAGTCAGTTCCAGGGCGGTGGGGGTGCGCTTTGCCGCCTGCAGGGTTTGGGGGTGTGAGCACCAGTGGCGCAATTGGATATAGGTAAATCTGTCCCTTTCCTGGAGTTGGAACTTAATTTTACATTGCTCAAATGTGAGGGGTACCTCTCCCGCATATAGCTGGTCTATAGACTCCAGGCCGCCCCTTATCCAGTTTCGAAAATTGCGGGGGTTCGCTCCAGGTGAGAAAGCCGGATTGTGAAATATCGGGGATTGAGGGCTGAGACCTCTCGGTACACCCTTTTGTTTCAGGGCCCAGTCCCAGGAGCTTAGAGTGTGTTGAGTTGCTAGGAGGAGGTCCCCCCAGTGTGTTCTGAGAGGGGGCAGGATGTGTGGTAGGAAACGTAGGGGTAAAGGCACTCGTGCCTGCTCCAGTTCTACCCATCTAAGGCGGTTTGTGACCGTTTGCCATGCGTGGATCTGTGCTAGTTGGGCCGCCACTCTGTTAGCCTGTATGTCCGGGACCCCTAGCCCTCCCAGTTTGGAGCTTCCAGAAGTGTCTTAAGGGGGATTCGCGCCTTCTTACCTCTCCAGATAAATTTCTGCATCTTTCGCTGTAGGTCTCGAAGGGTTGGGGCGGGGTTTGCCACTGGGAGGGAGGCACAGGCGTAGAGGAACCTCGGAAGGAGGTTCATCTTGCAAGCTGTTACACGTCCCAGTAGCAAGATTTCCTGGGTCGTCCAACGCTTCGTCACCTTCCAGTTCTTTGAACAACCGGGGAAAGTTAGCTTTATATGTGTCTTTCGGGGCTGCCGGAATGTAGACCCCTAGGTATGGGATCACCTTCTTTTCCCATTTGACTGGGCACATTTTAGCTAGAGGTTCCTGTTCTCCCGGGGTGAGGCCAACGCACATGGCCGTTGATTTAGAGAAGTTTACTGAGAAGCCCGACACCTCTCCGTAGCTAGTTATTTCTCTCAGTGCATGCTTCAGGGATGAGCGAGCCTCCGAGATCATGAGCAGAACATCATCGGCATATAGGGCAATTTTGTGTTGTGAGGGGCTGCCATGTGCGCCTTTGATCCGCTCGTTTCGCCTAATTCTCTGGGTGAAGGGCTCCATGGTGAGCGCGAAGAGAAGGGGCGGCAATGGGCAGCCCTGCCTGGTTCCACATGACAGGGGGATCGGAGCCGAGCTGTATCCGTTGATCCTCAGGAGGGTCTTCGGTCCCTTATAATTGGCCAGGACCATTGTTTGAAATGCTGTTCCGAAACCAAAGGCTTCTAAAGTGTGTCTCATGGAAGCCCAGTCCACCTTGTCAAATGTCTTGGCCGCGTCCAGGGCCAATAGAACCAATTTCTGGGAGTTCCGGGAGGTGAGGTCCACCAGGTTTAGGGTTCTCCGAATGTTATCCCCTGCTGCCCGGTGCAGGATGAAGCCTGCCTGATCCGGGTGAATGATCTCCGGCAGGACGCGACTCAGACGATTCGCCAAGATCTTCGAATATAGGTTTGCGTCTATGTTTAGTAGTGCTATTGGTCTATATGAGGTCTGGTCTCTTGGATTTTTCCCCGTCTTGGGCAGGAGGATGGTAGTTGATTCCTGCATAGAGGGGGTGATCGAGCCTGTCTCCCTGAAGGAGTTGAAAAGTGTCACCAGGGGAGGAGTTAGCTGGGGTCTGAATAGTTTGTAGAAACGGGCCCGGCGTTTGTCTCTTGAGTGACTTAATGGCGTCTTCTATCTCTTCCCCTGAAATGGGCGCCTCCAATTTTTCACGTGCTGTCGGGGAGTTGAGGCAGCGCTGCCTTTTGTAAGTACTCCATTTGCTGAGATGAGTTCCGTGGGGTAGCTGTCATGACCTGGGTGAGGTGATCCACTGCTAGTTGTTGTTTTTGGAGTTCTGAGTATTGTATGACTCCCTTGGGGTCGCGCAGGCCAGCGCTCCTGTTAGTTTGCCGCAATTTGGCCACCAGGATTTTGTTTGCCTTTTTGTTCTTAGCATAGTATGATTGCTTGGCCTTGGCCAGGAGCAGTGCAGTTTGTTCTGCATAGTGAGCCTCTAACTCCTTCCTGGCTATGCGTAGGGCTCACTGTGTCCTGGGGGGACCTTCTTCTTGTGGACCTCCTCCGCTGCCCTAAGCTCCTCCTCCAAGGCTATTCGTGTCTGTCGCCTGTTCCGGTGATAGGCCGCTCCCTGGGCGATCAAGGTGCATCTGACCACTGCCTCCATGGCGTCCGAATTGTTCGCTACCGAGGTGTCTGAGGCTTGGTTTTCTTCGAAGAAGTCTTTGATTGCCCTTGCGATCTCGTCCATAGTTGCCACGCCATTGAGAATTGGGTCATATAACGTCCATCTGCGCAGGTTGCTGGGTTTAGGGTTCTGTGTTCGCATCTCCAGTATAAACGGGGCGTGGTCGGAGAGGGCTCTTGTGCCGATGGACACCTCCTTGACGAAGGCCAGGGTTTGAGGGGAGGTCAGGAGAATGTCAATCCTTGAAAATGTTCAGTGGACGGCCGAATAAAAGGAATAGTCTGTTTCGGTTGGGTGGAGCACTGAGAACACTTTTATGAGTCGGCTCTTGAGGAAGGAGGTAACCCATACGATGGCTTGGGGAGAGAAGTGGGCTTCATTTTGCAGTTGTATGCCTAGGATGTCGTGGTTGATCAGGTCAAAGGCAGCGGACAGGTCCAGCAGAAGTGCCGTTTGCCTTTGTCCACGATGTCGCTCAGTTGTATTTTAAGATCGAGTAAGGTGGACTCAGTTCCGTGTCCTGGACGGAAGCCTGATTGCCTTTTTCCTAGGATGTGATTTCCTTCCAGATACTGCTGGATTTGTGTGTAGGCCACTTTATACAGGATCTTGAGGAAGAAGGGGACAGTGGTGATGGGTCTGTAGTTGTTGGCATTTCCTGGGTCTAAGGTTGGTTTTTGGGAGGGGTGGGCGTACCCATGCTCCTTTTAGGCTGTCTGGGACTGAGTTGAAGGAGGCATTGATGAAAGACTTTAGGAACGGAGCAAGTGTTTCTACACAGTCTTTGACTAATTTGACGGGGCAGGCATCGCCTTTGCAATTGGAGGGCTTGATTTTGTTCACAATTTCTATTACTTCTGATTTGGAGATTTCTCTGAATTTGAAGGGTGTAATTGTGTTTTTAGAGGCCTCTGGATCAGTTTCAATGTGGGAGGTTGTTTTGAGATGCTGAGAGAGACTTTTGTGGTGGTCCAGAATTTTCTTCTGTAGGAGTTCATTTTTGTTTAGAAGTGGGAATTGTACGGTGTTGCACCATGTTTGATCTTTGAAAATCTCTTGGGTTTTGGTAACTGGTGTGGATAGTTCTTGGTAGATGGCGAAGAGTTCTTTTGATTCTGAGCTGGCATTGGAGATTCTCTCCTTGTGAGGTGGATTTGGCAGTAATAATGCCTTTTTTTGTATTGTGTGGCTATAGTTTTGTACAGGGATAGTGAGGAGTCGTTGGGTGAGCTTTGCCATTTTTTGAGGGCTTGGCGTTTTTTGGTGCGCAGTTCCCTTAGTTCTGATGAGAACTAGGAATTAGAGTGTTTGATGTTTTTAGGTTTTTTATCTTGGAGAGGGGCTATGATGTCTATCGCTGTGCTGATTGTGGATTTGTAAATGTCCACCAGTACCGCTGGGTCTGAGGCAGAGGGGAGGTTTGTGGTGAGTGTGTCTAGGTAGGGGATAATCCTGTCTTTAGTGAGGTGTTTGGCACTTCTAGCCTTGGCTGGTAGTGTTGGGCTGAGTTTTTTGGCTGTGGTTGCAAGTGTAGGGATGATGAAGTGTATAATGGGTGGGTGTGATGGAGCTGATGTCGCCGTAGTGGTCCGCTACCCAGTCAAGGGTGCGTTCTTTACGGTGTGTGGGTTTTTTGCTCGAAGCCTAGCTCTTGGAGTGCTAGTACTATGGATGGTCTATGCTTCTGGTCATTGAATCCCAGATTGAGATCGCCTAAGAGGATGGTTTTTGTGGTCGTTTTTAGGTTTTCTGCTAAGTGGTGTGTAAGGTTGTGGTGGATGTCAGATATAGGGCCTGGTGGGCGGTATGCTAGATTGATGGTGTTGGTATTGTTGGGGGATAGTGAGATCTTGGCTGCGAGGGAGTCGATGTTCTCTCCGAAGTTGGAGGGAGTTTTGTCTTATGTCTATGTGGTCCTTGACTATAAGGGCTACTCCTCCCCTGTAGGAATGAGTCTGTCCTGTCTGATGATGGTGTATCCTGCTGGAGTGGCTAGCGAGAGGGCAGGGCCAGCTGCATTGTGTAGCCAGGTTTCAGTGATGGCTAGGATATCCAGGTCGAGGTTAGTAAGGAGGGCATGGATTTCAATGGCGTGCGCAGGAAGGGATCTGGCGTTGATCAGTGCACATTGTAGGTTGGGAGGTGTCATGGGGATAGGTTTCTTTTGGTTTGTCTTTTTAGTCGCTTTATTTGCAATAGTGGTAGGTGGATCATAGGGCGTGGTGGGTGTGGTAAGGTTGGTCACTTGGTTAGTGTGACTAGTGATTTGTGGGTTGCCATGGTTGGCTTTTGGATAGTTAGGTGGGTATCTTGAGCGGAGACCTATTAGTTGGTTTCTGGCGCTAGTGGACCTAGGGCGTGGTGTGTGGATGGTGGGTTTTGTGTTTGTGGTTTGGCGTTTGGGTTTAGTGAAGAATGATGGTAGGAAGAGAGTGGGAGGTATATGGCATAGTGGGTTGGCCATATTGAGGGGCAGGCTGACCGAGGAGCAGCAGTGAGCAATTGTGGGCAGTACTAGGGGTGATCACAATAGTAGGCAGCAATAACAATGTTAGGCAGCAGTAACAGCAATGAGCAGCTGAGGAACAGCAGTGATCAGTTGTAGGCAGTACTAGGGGGTCATCACAATAATAGGCAGCAATAACAATGTTAGGCAGCAGTAGCAGTGAGGAGCAGCAGTGCTCAGTTGTGGGCAGTACTAGGGGTAATCGCAATAATAGGCAACAAGAAAAACACTGCTAGGCAGCAATAACAATCAGGTAATTCCTGAGCAGCAGCATTCATTTGCAGGCGGTAATGGGTGGTAGAAGCCCTTGCGGGCATAGGCAAAGTTAGATGGGAGTTTCTGCAGCGTTATAATATACGTTTGGATTAAGCGTTTCGAGCAGCCTGGTTACCATTTGGCAGGAAGCAGCTTAGTATGCCTGTTGCAGTGCGAGTTACAGAGTACCATTGAGCGCAGCACATGCAGGGCAGGAGTAGGGAAGGAGTTCATTTCCACCAGACTTCAGGGGTTGAGGGGTATTGCCTGCACGCCCATGCGCAAACAGGGGCTAACAGGTTATTTTCCTGGCCTTTTCAATGCTAATATGCATTTTTCCACTATATAACCTGCAACCTCTTGAGGTGTGGTGAGTTCTGTATCATTTCGGTTATACAGGACTGTCTGCAACCTTTTTGTATGTGATAAACCTTGTTTTCCCTTGCAAAACAGTGTAGTGGTTATTTGGCTTTTTGGATTTTTTTATTATACAGGTTTGGGTCATGCTGTTCTTTCCAAAATTGGTGACCTGGACGTGATCCCACACTCTCTGTGAGGTCGGGTGGTGTCCCAGCCGTGCTCATGGCATTGCAGCGCCAGTCTGCAGTGACCACTCCCCCATGCATGCCACAAAGAGGTTTGCAGGTGCTGTGTTGTCAGAAGGCCTGCCTGTTCCTTGGAGCGGGTCCTGCACCCAGTTTTGCAGGTGAATTGAGGGGGACGCCATATTGGAGGCACTTGGGAGAACGCCTAGATGTTAGTGCACCTTTGTGGGAGAAAACAACAAAGGGAGAGTGTGTGTGGATTGAATTATTGATTATGAGTGTGGATTGTGACAGACCATGTTGCAATATATATTGGTTTTGTTTATATAGAGGTGGCGACAGGGATCTCCTCCATCGAGAGAAAAGGTGACATCACAATAGCATAGTGTGAGAAAAAGAGAAGAGAGAGGAAACAATATCTCCTCCATTATGGGGGAAAGGCAGTGCTGCGAGTAGAAGTCCAGTATATGAAGGACATGGGATCCCTCCGCTCAGCAAAAGGGAGTATACGGAGGGAAACATTCCCTCGTCCCAGGGCAAGGGGACAGTGGAAGGGTCTAAATCATTGTGTAGATAAGTGTGATTTTGTTGCATAGGTCCATTATATAGTGGACCTGGGATCCTTTCACCCGGCATAAGGAGGTAAATCAAAGAGAAGGCTGAGAAAGGGTCTAAACCATTGTGTATCTAAGCGTGTTTTATTGAATTGTGGTTTAAAGTGTTTATGGAATTATTATATTGTGGAGTGTCGGTTGTGTGAAGAGAGGTGTGGTGTGAGCAGAAAGGGGTATGTGTGTGTGTATGTACGTGTAAGTACATGTGTACGTACGTGTGTTTGTGTGTGTGTGTACACACACCAGTGTACAGGAGCAGCCTCTCTCTCTGGTGACAGACAGGTACATATGGTGTTTAGGACCAATATCCCTCCTTCTCCTGTCCAAAATTATAAAGTTCAGGAGCATTGCCCATTGTGGCAGCTGGGATTCCCATTCCCAATTGAAGGCAAAGTACATTGGAAATAGGTGACACTGGACACACTTATTTAGGGCAACACCGAACATAAAGGAATGTCTAAATTGCGCACAGGATATAAATTCCTGATATAAAGTATAGGTCAGTGAAAAGTAGCCATTGTATTACAGATGGATAAAGGCCTCAAAAACTCCATACAGTTTTAAAACTGTTAACCAGACACAGACAAAAGGTGCCATGTGCAGAAAAGAGTGCATTGGGCAGAAGCCAGGGTACAGTGATATAGCAGAATCAAATAGAGTATGTGATTTTCAATTGTTTGACACATAAAACAAAATTGGAATGAAGTCAAAAAGTAGATAAGCAGGGTGAGATGGCCTTGGACAGAATGTACTAAAAGTCTGGAAAATAAATGCGTTGTTTCTAAATTTGTTCTGTCCAGTTTTAAGATTGCAACATATATCTCGTGGTTCAGTGAAATTTGGGTGACTACCTAGTCATACTGATTAGCATATGAAGTCATGTGTTTCAGGAAGTGTTTATGTCCAATAGGAAAAAAGTGATGTTTGACCTTTAAGTAAAATGTCCAATCAAAGCCTATTGAAATATAAGTTTTATATTTGCTTAAAATCATTGCGTAATCTGTGGCCATGAATAAAACTGATGTGTGCAGTACAAAATTGAGACATTTCCTTTTTCAGAGCAAGGAAGCCGGCTGTCTATTTCCCTCTCTTCCATGATGGACGTCTCCAAGAGGTGGCTGATTGCAGAAGGGTATGTCGGGTAGGAACACCATTTGTTAACACCAGGAAAAGATAGTTAAGTACCATCACAAGTGGGTCGCTGATATGAGAGGAGGGATCTATAAACCTTGACCCAAAGAACGAACGAATAACAGGGATGTGTTGGATCATATGTACACATATTTAGCTGCAAAGTAGAAACGGAGGAGGTTGAAGAATAGGCAGGGCATTCTTGAGCTTTGGAGGATGGTTGAAGATTTAGAAGATGTCCCCTAAGATCATATGGGATGGGAAATGGCAACCCAGAACCCTGTGTTAATCCTGCACCTTGTGTGACCCCCATATCCTGTGATGCCCCTACAACCCTCACAGTCCTGCCACCCCCACATGGGGTATTACCCCATGCAATCAGGCACATGTTATACCAATCCTGAGTATGTGACCTCTGCAGCCCCACGACGGAGAGCCCCGCCACCTACGAAAAAGTTCCACAGGCCGCAGCAGCATATGCGACCTGCGACCCATTAGTTATGTGGACAGAGAACAGGGCGCAGAGAGAGTTAGAAAAAGAGCTGGAACAAAGGGAGGGGGCGAAGAGCACCAATAAGTACAGATGAATGAAAATCAGGTGATATTTTATTTCAAATTGACAGTAGGGCGATTGGGGATATCCATGTTGGGTGAAGGATGAGGGCTGCAACGATGAAGGGCATCCAGCAGGCCTACAGCATTCTGACAGTTTAGACTATGAGGCAATCAGAAGAGAAATAGATGCAGGAGTAGCAGAGTTAGAGGGGTGGATGGCCGAGGAGGAGCAGGGGGGGGGGAAGAGATATCCAGGGTGACACCAAGAGTAGAGAGTTTATGGGGTCCAAGACTCAGAGCGCGACCAAGTCACATTGCAGTGGCAAAAGGGAAGAGCAGGGAAAGAACATTACCAGCCAAACAGATGGGAACGCAGCTTCCATTGCTACACAAAGACCCCGGAAGAGCACAATATGTACTGTGAGGGGTCAGAAATGAGAGGTGGACACAATGTATTCATGATTTTTAACCAAAGATTTTTATTAAAAGGAAAAAGGGTTGGGCGAATGCCCCGCTAGCCCTATTCTAAATAGGAATCTCCCTACCCAGAAAGCAAAACTAAGGATCTGTCTGTATCAGGATGTCAGTAAATGATAAGTCATCCTTGTGTCCAAAACGCCCTATCGTGGCCCTCACGCTACAAACAAATACATTTCCTTGCACCTTTTGTTGTTTTGTCTTGATGTTAGTAAAAGTGTTCAAAAATCAAACATATCAGAATAACTCCAACAAAAATGTTCTCCAAGGAAAAGACCACTGCATCCAGAGGGTGTTTCTCTTTCCCTGGACACTTTAAACAGGATGTCAAAGTGTCTCTTTAAATTACAGTTCCTTTGGACCTTCTCCGAGTCGACAAAGTTCTGGTTTAAGCAATTAAGTTATGTGTCTTCTGTAGACTTCTTCTAACCTTGTAGATGGCCTGGTATACTCGCCTGCCAGGAATCTTTACTCAAGGACTTCTTATGCATTTTTCAGTTCTTTCATTGTATCAGAATTACATATACCGTGAACACTTGGTATATCTATCATTTGCAATTGTTCAAACTGCTCCCCCCACACTGGCATCTCATGCATCTGTATTGAACTGGGGTTTGCTCTTGACTTTATCTTGTCTGCATTCAAACATTTTTCTTATTGGGTATGAACTTTGTATTTCACCTTTACGACATTCAAACAGCCTTTGGGCATTTTCTACATCAGCAATCTTGTAAATTCCAAACAATTGGCCTTGTTGCACTTGTCAGAACTCCCGGGGTCCCGAGCTACTTTCGGTACGCTCACCAGTCTTTTCTAGTGTTTCTGATTGTGATTGCGGCTCTGCTCGACAACTCCTTCACCCGCTTTCCACTGTGGCAAGTGTAGATTCTCCTCCAGCATTGTGCGTGGCTCCGCGAGCCACCTGACCTCCAGGAACACCTTCGCAGCTCCCAGTCTCTGTGACCCTCTTTGCTCACCCATGTCTCCGCTTCTGTTCTGGTGGCCTTTTCTGTGCCAGCAAGCCTATCTGTGTGCTTCTCGCTTGAGTCCCCAGCCGGGATGGTAGCGTCCTCTCCTGCACTTTCTCTTGCACTGCCTCCTGCATTATCTTCTCCCGGCACTGGAAGTTTGGAGCAACAACTAGTCGGTGTGTTGTAGTTCGGGGTTCCTGCCAATCAGCAAACATTCATTCATTGACCTAGTCTCGGTACCTGAGTGATTATGGGAGTTGGATTCCATAGTTATCATTGGACTTTCAACTTCTACATAGTTTTTCTTAGGGATTCCACATAATGGCATATTGGAAACAAAAGGTGTTATGAATGTGTTGTGAGTATTTGTGTTAAAGGTGGGGATCTGACCAACATGACAACAACCCCTTAAGAACTTTTGTACTAGGTGTTCGTCTTCATGGGAAAGGGGGAATACCGCATCTTCCTGACTAGTGATTGTCGGTCGAATGCTTGGGCTGCTTTGAGGGCAGCGTACTCCAACATACCGTATATAAATTTGATTATGGCGCGCACTAGCGAATCAGATGATGACACCGCACAATATATAACCCAAATCCAGGCGCTGTGGAGGGCTGGGACGGGGAACCATGGGACCAAAACATAGCAATATTTTACCACATGTTAAAGAATGGACTCCCAAACGATGTAAACAAAGATTTGGACAATGTAGTGAGGATTTGAGGCTACGGGATGGGCAGAGATTCAAGCAATAATAGTACACAATTGTAGGTGTAAGCAAGAGAAGGTGAAGGTAGTAGTGGATAACGCACAGAAGGCTGAAGTTAAGTTAGTGCAGAAGAAATTAGCAAAGTCGAGTATAGAAGGAGCAGTTATTATGACTAGGTGGACACGAGGATGGCACTGGAGTGGACGGAAGGGTACCAAGGTTATCCAGATAACCAAGGGTATCTGGGAGGTTATCAAAGAGGGTGGGGGGTGATTCCAAGGAGGTAGAAGAGGAAGATTTGGAAGAATGGAGCAGAGATTTGGACGGCAAGGACCATGATGGTCATGTAGGAGAATGGGCTATTGTGCGCGAGAATGTAGAAGCAGACAAGCATATGTGTATGATCCCCGCACCTACTCTAGCGGACCAATGGTTCCGATTACATATCACCAGCCTTGAGGAATGATGCCACCAATCGTCCTGTATAGCCCAGGCACCGCACAGGTGCAACAGCCACAGTATCACTCAGTAGTCACTACCACAACAAATGCAACCCCGCCCCAAATGCTGCACCAGTGTATGCACAGCAGCAAACAACAGTCAGCACTCCCAACTATGGGATAAAAAGCCTTTGCTGCATGGCACAGTGACACACTATACAGGGGCGAGTGTGGTGGGTGGTAACCCTTTCCTATTCCGAGGATCGTACATCTATCCAGACCAGGACAGCCCTGACATGCACAGTCCTGTCAATCACTGCCGACCTGGAAGAAGAACCCCTGGTAGGTGTGAAGATAGGTAACAGATCATTCATTTTTATGGTTGATAAAGGTGCAACAAGATCATGCATAAAGGAATGGCACTTCCCCTTATCAATAAAGGTAATGGACATGCAGGGATTCTCTGTGCAATAAAATCAGTTCCCTCTACAGTAGATTTGCCCATCTAGGTAGGTACTAAAGGGGCGCTAGCACTGCTATTGTTTTCAGCAGACACACCAGTGAACTTGTTAGGTAGGGATCTGCTAAACAAGCTCAATATGATGATTTAATTCACAGAGGAAGGGATATTGTTGTGGCAGTAACACAAGCATTGTACAGTGACAGAGCTACTAGAGTAATACCATTACACCCAGATTTATTCTTGTATGAAGCGACAGTGTTGTTGCGTTGGGTGCCCGACAGAGAGGCAAACTATGGAGAGGGCTGTCTGAATATTTGTTTAGACCAGCAGTTCGCCAAGACTGGGTACCATTATCAGACTAGACTTGGAGGCGGTGATGATTGCTGCCTACAAGGTAGTGCTAATAGGGATTGATGAGGAGGCAGATGAGTGCCATACAATTTTGGTTTTGCCCCGGCACAGCAGGTTATCAGATGGACAGTTGTTTGAAGATGTTGACAATGACAGTGAGATGATCTTCGAGATATACATTCCATGTCACATAATGATTCTGCATAGCCATATGCCCTACCCTATACTTATCGCCAAAACTATGCCTGCATATTTACAGGAAGATATGGCAAAGGTACCCGGACTTTATGGACTGACAATCCCCATGATGTAGGGCTCTTGAAGAGCATAGGAGCAGTATGTATCAAGTTGAAGCAAGGTGCAGTGTTACCCAGGGCACAACAGGATCCATTATCGAGGGAAGCAACTAAGAAGGTACATGACACAATTGTGGCACAATGGAAACAGGGCAACATAGTTCTCCAGCATGGGGTCTGGCATGGATTCACATGCTCATGAATATTCCCGGTTGTCAAGCTGGGAATCCTCCGTAAAAGCAAAAACAGTTTCACTTTAGCTTGAAAACTGTAATTCTCATCTAAACCAATCACTGTCCTTTGGGTCATACTGCCCTCGTCCAATAACAGTCCTCTCCTTAAGCACCACTCCTGGAGGTTATCTTCATATTTTTACCATAGGTTTCAGTGTTGGGAGTCCTCTTAGTGCTCTCTGAGCTATATTTTCATATTTCAAGTTTTCAGCAAATTATTTTTAAAAAAGTTTTTCACCGTTTTTTGCTGACCGGAGGTCGACTACCAGCAGCAGGGACCCGATATCGGCGGAGATCACACTACATTGCAGATCTTTCATCGAATTTCGAGAAGGCCCGGGCTTGGATCTATTTCGCGCCTTTCCACCATGACCAAGCAGAAGAGTTGCCTCTTCAAACTCAGTGAAAAATGTGGTTTGAGGAACGTGTATGTCAAAGATCGACACCATAAATGTCTGTAGTGCCTGCATCCGGACCATGATGAGGAGGGATGCAAGGTCTGCTGTGGATTTTAAAAAAAAGACAATGAAGGATCACTACAGCAGGTTGGCAGCGTGTTTCACATCGGGCAAGACCTCTGACTCTGCTTCCGGGCATGGTCATGCTTCCTCCATGACCGGCCAGTACCACGAACAAACTCCCTCAAAAAAAGAGGTTGAGATCCTTTGATGATGCCCTGCCCTCGGGGGTCCAAAAGAAAGCAAAGCTGCACTTTGCTGAGCCCACTGGGTTCACTGCTGGTGCAGGTCCCAGCTCGGGAAGGACAAGGTTGCCATCACCAACCACTTCTATAGCGAGCCTACCATTGACTCCTTCAAAATTCTGCTTACCATCAGCGGACAAGGCGAGATCCAAAAGGTGACCCTTCGCTGCCCCCTCGGCGACACCATCGGCATATCAACTGGCCAAAACAACTTTGTCATCATGATGAAGGCTCCTGCTACCACCTCATCGACAACTACTTTCTCGTCAAAAGGGGGCTGGACATGAAGGTGGAACCGTAAGAAAGCTCTCAAACGTGTTTGGAGCTAGATTGTACTGGCACCAGGAGGAAGGCCAGCAAGTATGGTCTTTCACAAACCTCAAGAATTCATGTGTTAGGCTTAACAGCCTACAGTGGCAGACTCCTATGGTGGCCGAGTTGGAGTTTCATTACTTCTGCCAGTTTGAGCCCTTTCACTCTTTAACAGTAAGTCTTTCCCGGAAGAACTGATAAATGAAACAGGGGAAATTGAAAACGGTATTACTCCCAGGCATTGCCATCTTTGAGAAATCCTTTCACAAGTGTAAGAGAATTCTTCCAGTTCAAACCTAAAAAAGGAGCAGCAAATACTAGTATGGATTGGGTGCTGAGCACCACAGGCATTGCTGGCCTATTGAGGGTCATCTAAAGAAGCCATGCACCTGAAAGACAGGCATTCTACTGCAAAACGGAGAACTATGTGCAAAATACTTCGCAAAACTGAAAGCATTGACAATTGTGTCCCTCTTCCCCAGATGCAGAGAAAATGAATTTTCTAAGGGGAGGCTGAGTGAATGTGTAGAGAGGCAGCAAGTGAAAAGGCACTGGCATGTATGCACATTTTCTCTGCATGTTAGTGTTTGACTAATGCTGAGGAAAATATGTGGGCGCCCTCCAGGCAGAGGAATCACATGTTTGTAGTGGAAAGAGGGCTGTGGAGGTAGGCATAGGAAAGATTATTTACCTGTTAAATGTTCTCTTATATCTGTACCATGCTACAATTCACAAGCTGCGGTCATTCCACTATCTAGAATTAACATTCAGGGCCTGCGAAGAATCAAGTGCTGAATATCCTCAATTTCTATTATAATTCAGTCCAATTGTCCTATACCACATGATGTATACTGGGTCACCAATACTGTAACTTAATGCAGTATTTACAACCGTGTGTTAAGAAAGGCCTTGTTTCTGGAACACTACTAACACATCAGAAGGTTGATAAAGTTGCAAGAGTTTTCTCGGGTATGGTAGGTGACTGATGCAGGCACATAAATCAATCAAATATACCCTGCAAGGGGAATTCAGAGGCTGAAATCAAAGAAGCATCAGACACCTCAATCATTGTGCAAGTGAAGAGAAATGGAAAAGACATTTCACAGGAAAACACAGATCTGAAATCTGAACTGAATTAGAAAATTCATTGAAAAGTGTCCCACATGGGGGCCTCCACCACCCAAGTTTCCTGTAATATTTGAAAAGTGGATTTGTGCCTCCTGTCTCGCTGCTTCACTGGAGCCGTCCTGGGAGTTATTGTGACGTTGAAACGCTGGAGTGCAGAGACATGTGTGGAAGATATGGATTGGTCGAAACTAATCCCGCCTCCCAAACCGGAAATAAACAAAAATAAGGTGCTCGCGCATTTGCGCGCACGCGCATTTGAAAAGTGCATTTGGGAAGTGGATTTGTGCCTGCTGTCTCGCTGCTTCACTGGAGCTGTCCTGGGAGTTATTGTGACGTTGAAACGCTGGAGTGCAGAGACATGTGTGGAAGATATGGATTGGTCGGGTACGAGCATATGCTGAAGAACTGCTATTGTCTGCTATAGACTGCCAGTAGTTGTGACTTAGAGCGTGCTATAGCCTGCTATAGACTGTTAAAACGGCTAAAACAGTCTTTTTTTGCTTATTCAACAGAACTAATCCCACCTCCCAAACCAGAAATAAACAAAAATAAGGTGCTCGCGCATTTGCGCGCACATTTGAAAAGTGCATTTGGCAAGTGGATCTGTGCCTGCTGTCTCGCTGTCTAGCAGGATAGCCCGGTGAGCGGGTTTTGTGAATTCTACTGTTTTAAATTATTTTTTCCTTCTTTACTTTTTTTTATCTTCCTCTCTCACAAACAACCAGTGAAGGTAATAACAATGCTGCACAAACTAAGCGCGACTTCATTTGTGTGGAGTGCACAAAAGTGACTCTTGTATCTATGTTCCAATACGAATGTAAAATATAGTGTGTGTTTAATGCAGGCGCGTAACTTTGTTTAAGTGAACTTTGAAGACACGAATTGGAAATTAACATCGGGCTGTAAATTATACACTGCTCTTATGCCTTGTGGTTCAGTTGAGTGTTAACGAATTATAGTGAAACATATTATTAACCCGAGTGGAGATTGTCGGCGGTAAACACTGCTCGCTGGAATTGGTAAAAGTGCAGCCCTTACTATATCCTGAAATCATCTATTGTGGTTAATTGAGTGTCAGCGGTGCCTAGTTGAACGCATTGTTGATCAGGCTTGAGTTTGTGGGTGTCTTATATTGGTGCATAAAACAGAATAAAGTGCAGTCACCTATTGTAAAAAAACATCCACCCCCGAAAACGCGAGAAAATGTTATTCACCTTGAAAACAGGCATGCCTGCTGTAAATGTAGCCCTATTTAAGGAAGGAGCTTCTATGACACCAAAAACTGTATTAGTAAATCCTAACACGCCAACTCAGCAACATAAAAAATGCATTGGCACGTGTAGGCGATAAGAAAATACTGACCAAAAATAGAAACCACTTGACAACAAAAGGGTGTGATGTTCGCCAGTATTATAATTATGGTGTAAGTTTGGGAAACGAGAAAAGCAAAAATGAGTTAACCAAGTATAGTCATGCTAAACATGATAAACTCTATGAATGAAACTCTCGCCTGGATATAGAAGTGGCTGCTATTAAGATCAATGTACAAACCTTTATAAGCGTTACAAATGAAAGTACAATATCAGACACAACTATGGAAAAAAGAAGTAAAACATTGTGACGATGATGTACTACTAACGCACAAAATACTTGAAAAGATTAATGAAAGCCCTCCAACATTATGCTCTGTGGAATCCCAACAAAGACTAAGAGAAGCTTATCAAAACATTCACATTACAGGGCAAGTGGATGAAGAGGCACTCAATTTCATGAACTTGAGCTCTGTGTCAGTTTGTGAAGAAGAAGTTGTATTTGTCCATTCTAACACAGGGGACTTAATGCAGGTAGATGATTTGTCCCTAATTCAAAAGCAAAACTTAAGTAATCAAAGCCTGCCTAAAAGAATTGAAGAAGCTAGTGAGATCCCCCCATCTGTAACCAAAAGAGCTAAAGCATCTCTAAATATATCAATATGCTCAGAAGAAGCTTCTGTAAACTCGCTGTCGTTTGTCCCCCCAACTTCAAGGCAACCGAACTTCCCGCGGAATGAACATAGGTCCCCGCAGTTTGGTAATATTCATGCGGATCAAACCTTGTTGCAAAGAGATATAAGTACAACACTACTGTCTATGAACTCAACCCTACTTTCCTTGGCCAAATTATATGAGGCAATGGATCAAAAGATCAACTACCAAACAATATTGTTGACAAAATTGACAAACCAAAGTAATAAAGGGAATGTTGTGGGAAAATAAGAGAATGTGAACCACAATAGGAGATATTTAGACATTGTAGTGCAAGAGACTCACAAACACAAACAGAAATCCTGCAAGATGTTGGAGATAGGGGGACGTTACAGTTTAAACAATTCACATTCTGTTGAGCGACATGCACAAAAGAATCAGTTAAACAACGGGAACCCAAATTACAGGATAATTCATGTAGTAAGGCTGGGGAGATGCCTAAAACCTGTTCTGATCTGGTGAAAAACGTTGATGAGACTAATAGGGAGAAATGTCAACAGGAACTGCCTATCGCATCTACAGAAACAAATTTAGGAAAGAATAATTCTAACAAAAAAGTATGGGCTCCTAGAAATAAGCCAAAAAGGGTGCCTACCAATAAAGCCTGTGTGAAAACAAGACTTTTTGGAAGATAACAAATGCTGTTAAAGCCAATTATGATAAGAACCAGGACAGTACTGGAACTAATAGTCAGCTGTTACGACGAGTCGAGAAGGACAAGGAGAAATATGTTCCTAGCTTATTGTCATGATCTCTGCTTCCAAAAGGTCAGGGTTTTCCCAACTCCCTTGGAAGCAGATCCATAACCCAGGTTCCGAGTGCCAACCAGTCCCAATTGGGACCTTTTGGACCCAGTCCTGGCGCCAGTGGCACCAGGCTCATAAATATGCCCAGTCCCAGCGCTGGAAACGCCGGGCTCATAATGCTTGGGTGGACTTACCTGCAGCAGAACATGCTGCTTACTTGCCTGCCAGTTGAGCCTCTGATCCTCTTCTGTTTGGAACTACTTTTCCTGTTGGGTGGGGCAGGAGCCACTCCCTAGATTCAGAACACTGGAACTCTTCTGGAAAGCAGGAACTCTTTTCTTACCTAGGCGTGGCTGTGGAAGGAGACACCTAAGCACTACAGGAGGCTATTTAAACCACACCCGATGGATGAATCTTGCTTTGCGTTATTCTGCATCCTCTGCAGCAGAACGCTCATCGTGTCTTCTGCATCTGATCCTGGGCCTAAGGAAAAAGGCTTACCATCCCGAATCCAGTCTTCAGCAACACCTATAAAGACAAGAAAGAACAGGTTAGCATTACGGTCTTCAGTGACAGCTCTTCACTTACCTGGTCCATCGGCTGTCACCAACGCCTCGCGCTGCATTCCGGCATCTGAAAGACAAAGGCTTACCTACTCTTCGTGCGCTCCGGAGGTCTTCACACTGCATTCCGGCATCTGAAAGACAAAAGCTTACCAACTCTTCGCACGCTCCGGAGGCCTTCGGCGCTGCATCCCGCATCTGAAAGACAAAACAAGGTGCGTTTAAAGACATTGGGGAACTTTAATACTCACCTGCCATTACTCCTTTCCACATCTAACCCAGTGGGTATTCCGGCACCCTGCAGCCGCTCCGAACTTGTACCTGCAAAATAAAAAGACAGTTAGAGCGCATCGTGAAGCAGGCAACAAGCGCTTACTTACGTGCTTCCAGGCGCTTCTATTCATCACACGGGCTCCATCTTCAACTCACTTCAGCCCGTCACCCGCCATCGCCGGAACCCTGCAAAACAAGAAACATCATTACTAAAGACTTTAAAGACATTAGAATTACTCAAAACTTACCGTTCGTGCAGTAAACGACGGACAGCAGTCCTCTGAAGTCAAGAGGCCTGCTCCCCTTATCCAGTGAAGAAACTGGTTACAGCACCCTGCCCCGAGGCAGATGGAGAGCACGGCGTTCACTTACCTAAGGTGAGAGCGTTAACCTTTGGGGTTCTACAGGAGAAGAGAAAGGGAAGAAGAGAGAGACATTCAATAACCCAGTTCCTTAATCCCATATTTTCTATCTGCAGACATCTTACCCTTCGAGTCAGACATACAGTGCACAGAGGTCCAGCACAAAGAGCCAGCCGTGTGTTACACATCACCTTTGAAGATACGGTATACGCCCAGTCAAGACCGGCGCCTCTACGGGAATCAGGTGAGCGTTACACTTATGTGATAAACCATTAGATGACTTAGTGGTAGGCAACAGCATTATGATGGAGAAAGAAAGAGCTCAGTCACAGTTATCTGCTAGTGTTTCTGCTCCCCTTGCACAGACAGAGACAAGGTTGGATGGGATGATGGATGCCCACTTGAGGGAAGAAATATATAAAACAATATAACGCTATATGGTCGATAGGCAAAAGGAAAAAACCCAAAATGAAACAGTACAGGTTGTACAAAAAAAAGTGGAAGTCAAATTCTGAAGTGTCTACCACTCAGTCCACCTCAATTATTCTAGATGGGAAGTTGGGCCAATCGGTGCAATGGCAGATAAATATAAATTCAAGTAAAGATCACACTTACAAATCAAGAGCAGTGATGCAAAATACCCATCACTGCTTTATTCTGGAATGTAGAGATCTGCCGTTTGCACAGTTTGACTTAAACCGATCCAATGTCCTAAATATCTACAAAGAAATTCCTGAACTGAGAAATAATACATCTTTTGATATCGATAAGTCGAGTTCCTGGATGACCTAGATCTTTCAAGATCTCGATTCTCCATTCGATCGACTGTATTAGCTAATATTGTGTGGGCAGCAAGAGATACATTTTTTTCACATGGGCTTTAACCTACACAAGGAAGAGGTGTGTGGAACAGAAAGTGAAAGATTGAGTTTCAGCAAATGGGTTCCACGCATTTATGGAACCATCAGCAAGGGACAAAATAATGTGAAAATGCAAAAGATGGATTATGCATAACAAAAGAAAAAGTACAGCTCATATGCTGGAACACACGTGGACTCCCACATTTTACTAATACGCACTGACCTCCATGGATTCGATATTGTAGTATTCTAGGAAAAGTGGCTGGTGGAGGCCCCCATATGGGACGACTATGAAATAATTGTAGAACCTGCCTTGTGCCTGCCTAGGGGTAGACCTATGGCATGCCTTATCATAGCAATAAGAAAATCCAAGGGGTTTAGAGTTACAATGTTTGAGTCGCACACACCTTTTATCCAATCCATTAAATTGACCAGTGAAGCATATTCGATCATAATTGTCAATATATACTGGGGTAGGGCCCATCTATCCCAGACTGCTTCTTTGGTTTCCTTGAGGAAACCTTTAACAGAATATCATCGGAAGAGCAGATTGACTATGTGTTAGTCATGGGTGATATTACTCTTCACCTCTTGGCAAGATGCAAGAACAAATCAACAATTGAAGAACAAAGGTGGTGCAAAATCATGGAAAACATGCAATTATGAATAGTAAATGGTTCAGTGGAAGGCGACACGCCAGCTGCCAGTACATGGCATAGTGGTTCATTTGATGCTACCATCGACTATATTTTTGCAAATAAATCAATGATGAACATAATCCAATCCCTGAATGTAAGACCTAATGGTAATAGTGACCATAATTAGCTCTGTTTAGTCTGGGAGCTAGAGAGAGGTCAATCCATAAAAAGCTGCAAGAAATATGCAGGTAACATAACTGCAAGTAATATGAGAAATCGTATAAAAGGATCTAGCTCCTCATTGATTAATTTTGACAAACATCTGTCCAAAAATTCTGCGAAGGATTATGTTTCATCTATGCAAAAATGTGTCAGTAAAGAAATATGCACATGGTTATAGTTATAAACATTCACATACTTTTGATATGTATGTAAAAACAAAAAAAACAGAGATAAGACAACAAATACGCATGTTAAAACAACTTCCAGTAGAAGAAAAAATGTGCAAATAAAACATCCTTGCACAATGTATAAAAACTGGCAAAGAGGAAGGAAGGCATTATGCTACCAGAGGGATAGTGAACATATGTTAAGGAAAATGTCCTCAAACTCCTCTGCTGAAATATGGGGCGTGTTAAATGAGGCAACATATAAAGATCAAAACTCTGTGCAGGTAAATTCTATTGCAGCAAACTCCTGCTGCGCATACTTCCATCACATTTATCAAACACCAATACCAAATCACCATATAGTCATCAAGAGTGAAAATTGGGATCATCAAATACAATTTGACCAGGATGATGTACTATTCTATATATCAAATCTTAGTAGCTCTCGAGCTCCAGGTCCTGATGGGCTTGATAATAGAATGCTCAAAGAAAATCCAGAGATCTGGTCCAACATACTAATGAAAATATTTGAGGAAGTAATGCGCTCTGGGAGATTGCCTGAGTCTTGGAGAAAGTCTATACTTATCCCTCTGTACAAAAAAGGAAACAGATTAGATCCTGCGTCCTATAGGCCCATTGCACTATTGGACTGCCCGGGGAAGATATTTGCTCGTATATTGCTCCGGGAGTTCAATTGGTAGCTGGATAGAGAGAACTTAAGAGATCTGTGGCAGACGGGGTTCATAAAAGGATTGGGTACAGGCGTTAATTTGTTGTGCATAAATGCGATCATTGCTAAACAAGCTAGGATGAAATTACCCCTATGTGTCACATTTGTCGATTTCAAAACAGCGTTTGACCCCTGATCATGAAACTCATGAAAAACGATTGTCTGTGGAACATTCTAAAATGGATTATTGAGTTTCATGAACAAACATCACTGCAGATAAGACTGGACAATGAGGGCACACTGTCCGATCCTATCGACACCTCGAGAGGCCTTAAACAAGGGTGCATACTTGCATCAGCAATATTTAATTTCTTTATTCTTGACTTAGGCAAGGAATTTGATAATATCATAACTGATTCGCCGAAAATTGGGAAAAGGGAAATAAAATGGTTGTTATATGCTGATGACCTCCTCTTGTTATCCAAAACACCCTTGGGCTTACGCAACATGCTACAAGCATTGGAGAATTATGCAAATTGTAATAAAATGGTCATAAACATCAAAAAACCCAGGTAATTCAATTTGGTAATTGTAAACAACCCAAATAACCATGAGGTCGAAGCAGTGCGTGAATACATCTACTTGGGTATAAACATTAATAATGACCCTAATGATATTCCATAGGAAACTCATCTGATGTTGAAATGTAAGAGTTTGATATCACAATCCAGAGTCATTAGTGGGAAATATTGTAAATTTACCATTGCCCCGCTAATAACTTACTACAAACAAAAGGCTTTACCAATATTACTATATGGTGCAGAAACAAAAGCAGACAAGCCCATTAGTTACTGGAATAAGAAAGAAGGGGCATATTGGAGGACAATATTAAAACTTCCCACATTTACACCTGTAGCCCTGTTAAGGCATGAATTAGGGTTAATATCTAAATATGCCATATATAAATGGAAGGTTTGTATGCTTTACAGAAAATGTATTCTAGATAAACATCAGAATGGGCTGATTACACAGCTGGCAAACTACGTGCAAACATCAGAGGACAAATTTATTGAGCGCACAGGAGTTTATGCAGGAGGCAGACATAAATGATGACCTTCTCTTGCAGAACCCAGACAAAGCCAAGCGTAAAATGTGGGAAACAGACTGGATTGGGACCAGGGAAACATGCTTCAACTATAAGTATTTCAATCAAAATCTGCATGCCTTGAAGGCGTATGGGACCACAGAAGCATATTTGTTGAAATCACATAATATCCTGCATCAGGCAGGTCTTTTGCGTTTAAGGCTAAATCTGTGGAAAACCAGAGAAGTAACAGCGAGATGGGCTAATGAGAATAAGGGCATTGATCCTTGTCGTTTTTGTAATACCCAAAAAGAATCCCTTGAACACATCACTACTGAATGTGATGAATTAGTGAGTACAAGAAGCAAACGTTTTAAGAATTTGTTTGAACATGTGTCACACATGGAGACTAAAGTTCTATGGAAATATACATGTATACTCAAGAACAGTGGCCTATGCCACAATTAACTTTCTGAATGAGCTGAAACTAGATAATGACACAAGTAATGTAGGGAATATTACTGAATAACCAGGATATGTCATAACCTGTTCTACTTTAAATAATTTTATCATTTTAAATGTGATTATTATTTAATTCTGTAGTCTATCTCTTGTTCTTTTTTGTATAATTCAGTTCATTTTATTGTAGCTCTTTTTAATTTTGAAATGATTGGTTGTTGTGAATTTATGTAAATGAAAATTGTTTTTTGATCTCTTTTATAAATCTGTATATTGAAATGTTGAATTTTTCAGCCAAACCAATAAAAATAAAAAAATTAAAAAAAGAATTAGAAAAAGACTAACCGAAAGTCAAAGCAGGAAAGAACATATATTTGGATTTTTTCTTTTTAAAAAAAAAGATAGAAGTAGGCCTCTAAAATCCAATTCTGATGTTTGTTAATCTGCTTAGAATCACATGCTGTGCATAGTCCGACATCCAGTGGTCACTGCAGAGTATTGCATTTTGTTTTTCGTAGTCGAAAAGGGGACGTCGACAAGGCGTGTCTGTAACACTATCCCTATAGTGACGTTCAGTGTACCCACAATCAATCCCTCACGCGTCGAGATCCCTCTGTTTGTATTTTTTCTGCCCTGGGGGAGCCTATTAGACATGAGAGAGTACAGAAAAGCGAGATATAGAAGAAAGTCTATGTTCCTTCTATCCGAGCGGGGAGGAAGGGTGGGCGCATGTGAATCTAAGCAGATACAACCATCAGAAATGCTTTTACGGTAAGTAATGCATTGTCTTCTGATGTTTGTTAATCTGCTTGGAATCACCTGCTGTGCATAGACTAGCAAGCAGTACCCGGAGTTGTAGGTGGGTTGTGAGAAGGAACAGTAGAGAAAAGAGGTCTTAATACTGCTTGTCCCACCTGGGAATCAGATCTAGAGTGGGCATCTAGACAGTAGTGTTTTGTAAAGGTGTGAACAGAACTCCAGGTTGCCGCTTTGCAAATGGACTCAAGAGGGACATTTGCAATGAAAGCTATGCAAGCCCTGGTGCCTCGAGTGGAGTGTGCTCTTGGCTTGAAGGGTAGTTCTCTCTTAGCAAGAGAGAAACAGAGAGTGATATATTGTAAAATCCATCTAGAAATAGTGGATTTCGGAACTGCATCTCCTTCTCATCCTTCTGCCACCGAGACAAAGAACTGATTAGTTTTTCTCAATGGTCTAGTTCTTTCCATATAAAACATCACTGCTCTGCGAACATCCAGTGTATGCAGGCTCTTCTCACCTACGTTTGAGGGATTTTGAAAGAACGTTGGTAGTTCTATTGACTGGTTGACATGGAATTTAGAGATACATTTTGGTGCAAACCTTGGATGTGTGCGTAGAACCACCTTATCCTTGTGAACTGTAACAAATGGGTCTAGTACAGAGAGCGCTTGTAGTTCACTTACTTTCCTAATGGAGGTGATAGCCATTAGAAAAGCAGTCTTAAGAGTGAGGTATTTAAGTGTTGCTTTGTGCATGGGTTCAAAGGGAGACCCCATGAGCCTGGTTAGTACCACATTTAGGTCCCATCCGGGAGCGGGGTTAGCTATGGGAGGGTGGATCCTCTTCACTCCTTCCATGAAGGCTTTAATAACTGGGACTTTCCACCATGACACTAAGTTGGGAAGTGGTGCATGCGGAAAGTGCAGCTAAATGGACTTTAAGAGAGTTAAACACCAAGCCTGAGTCTAGTAGGTGAGTCAGGTACAGAACAATTTGTGTGGGAGAGCAGTCAACTGGGTTGATGCTCCTTCCCCTACACCAGATGACAAATCTCTTCCATTTGCTAGAATAATAGTGACGAGTGTTAGGCTTTCTAGCCTCCCTGAGAATATCCATGCATCTATGCTGGAGTTGTAAATGTCCAAATTCTATGATCTCAGGAGCCAGGCTGCTAAATTCATGGTCTGAGGGCATGGATGTAGTGTCCTGCCCTTGTCCTGTGACAGCATGTTGTACGGGCAGGGAAGTTTCACTGGAGGAGATAGGGACCCCTCCATCAAGTGAGCGAACCAAGGTTGTCTGGCCCACATAGGGGCCACCAGTATCATGGTAACTTGTTACTGGTGCATCTTGTGCACTATCTTGTTGAGAAGGGGAGGCGGGGGGGGGGGGAAAGCGTAAACAAATTTCCCTGACCATGGTATCGATAGACGGTTCCCCTTGGATTGGTTCTGGGGGTACCCAGAGGCGTAATCTTGGCATTGTGAATTCTCCAGAGTTGCGAACAGATCTATTTCTGGGAATCCCCATTGTGTGAAGACGTCGAAGACGATGTCTTCGTCTAACCGCCATTCGTACTCTGAGGGCAGAGGGAAGTCTCTGCTGAGTTCGTCTGCTAGCAGATGGAGTTCCCCTGGTACATGTTGTGACAGTAGGAACATGTGTCTGAGAGCCCACTTCCAGATGTTCTGGGACAGCTTGGACAGTCCTGGAGAGTGAGTGCCCCCCTGCTTGTTGAGGTAGTACATGGCTGTGGTGCTGTCCGTGAGGACCATCACTGTCTTCCCTTGTAGGTGTGCCTGGAAGGCTTTCAGTGCCTTGAACACAGCTAGTAGTTCCAGTACGTTTATGTGCTTGGATGCTATGCTCGGAGTCCAGACTCTGTGAGCAGTCTGATGGGATAGGTGAGCCCCCCATCCTGTGAGGGATGCGTCTGTGGTTAAAGTGGCATCCACTGCGGGGGTGGCAAAAGGTTTCCCTATTACCAGGTTTTCCTTCGACCACCACCATAGCGAGAGAACCAAGGCCTGCGAGACCACCACTAGATCGTCCCATTGTCCGCTGGCCTGACACCACTGGCTGTTGAGCCACTCTTGCATTGGGCGCATGCGCAGGCGCGCGTGAGGTACCAAATAAATACATGACGCCATCATTCCCAGTAAGCGCATTGCTTTGCGTAAAGTCACCTCTCGACCGGCCACATATTGAGGGATTTGAAACAGCATGTTTTGGACCCTCTCGTTGGAGGGGAAGACGAGGCTGTCCTTTGTTCGAATTAGAGCCCCTAGGAATTTCGTTGATGGAAAAGCCCAGTTGAAACAAAAGGTGTACAGTCTTTTGGGTATTTGAGAAGCATGCTTCGTAAGAATCCCCTGTTATGAGCCAATCGTCGAGGTAAGGGTATACTGTGATGGACAACCTGCGCAGGTGGGCCGCTGCCACTGCCAGTATCTTTGTGAATACTCTTGGCACTGATGCTATGCTGAAGGGTAGCACTCTGAACTGGTAGTGTTTGCCCTCTATCATGAACCTGAGGTATTTCCTGTGCACTGGCAACATTAAAATATGAAAGTATGCATCTTTCATGTCCAGTGTTGTCATGTAATCTCCCTGTGAAAGCAGGGGGATTACCTCCTGTAGAGTCAACATACGAAACTTTTGAGGTTTGACAAATTTGTTCGCTGGGCGCAAATCTAGTACAGGGCGCATGGTTAAGTCCTTTTTGGGTACAAGGAAGTACACTGAATAAATACCTTCCGGTACCTGGGATAGAGGCACGACCTCTATAGCTCCTTTTTCTAGTAGTTGGTCCACTTCTTGAAGAAGGATGGCAAGGTGTTCTGGCGACATGCGTCGTCCCCTTGGGGGTCTGTACGTAGGGGAACTGTTGAATTCTACACAGTAGCCGCGGGCTATGGTTGATAGTACCCAGCGGTCTGATGTTATACCCTCCCATGCTGGAAGAAAGGATGTTAAGCGACTCCCGACCGGCGAAGCATGGGAGGGGACCCAAATCTTTGAGTCATTTGGTGTTGGTGGCTTGGGAACCTCTAGGGGCGGGACCCCGACCTCTTCCCTTGCCACGACGTTGTCCTCTTTGGTTATATTGTCCACTGGTGCCTTGGTTAGAGGACCAGTTACCTGCAGAGTATTGCTGCTGCTGTTGTTGTTGCTGCGGGTGTTGGCCTCGAAAATTATGTTTGTTGCCATAACCACGTTTGTTGGGAGGCCTTGAAATTTGATCTAGTGTCTTGATTGTGTCAAATTCCTTCTTTGCGGTCTCTAGTGCCTCATCCACCGCCTTACCAAAGAGGTTTGCATCTTCTATAGGTTTGTTAATAAGAGATACTTGTGTTTCAGGTTTAAAGCCTGAATTATGTAGCCATACATGGCGTTTGAGTAGGATTCTTTGGACTAGGGAATGCCCAGCCGTCTCTGCAGCATCCAGAGTATTTTTAATGATGCTTTGGTTGACTAAGGTCCCTTCAGTCACCGTGGCTAGAAGGCGAGTACGTAGGGGCTCCGGTACCTCCTCAATGTCCTTACGTAGTTTGCTCCATTGTGCATCTGCGTAACTTGCCAGCAGAGAGTTGTGTTGGCAATTCTTGCGGAAAAGGCAGCTGAGGCTGTAATCCTCTTTCCTAGGGCATACCATTTTTTACCCTCTATCTGGTGGTGCCTCGCTAGTTGAGAGTGGGACCCCTGCTCTCTTCCTGGTATTTGTCACCACTAAGGAGTCTGGTACAGAGTGGCCCCTGATGTAGAACGGGTCCGATGGAGAAGGACTAAATAATTTTTCTATCTTCGGGTTGACCCCTCTGATCAACGCGGGAGTGGATAGTGAAGGAATAGTTTGTCTCTTTACTGAGGCGAGGAGGGGAATGGTTTGGCTGACAGGGGGTTTCTCCTTAATGATCTTTTCTACAAAGTCTATGTCAGGAGAAGTTTCCCCGGTCTCGATCTCGAAATGCGCTGCTGCCTTGCGTAGGAGTGCATTAAAGGTAGGTTGATCGTCTATAGGAGATGTATTCCTAACAGGTGAGTCTTTGGGTGGGGACAGGTTTATGGCTTCAGGGTCTGAAAACGTTGATGGGGACTGCCAGGGCTGTGAAGCGCCTTCTTCTGGGTCTTCTCTGAAGTCCCCCTCACCCAAATCCGGGTGTTCTTCAAAACCTTCCTCCTCTAGGTTTTGTTCCCCTTCATTGCCTAAGAATGTGTCATCCTGAAAGTGGGAGTCCTCTCCAGTGAGGTCATATAGATCTATATCCTCTTGGGGGGGAGAATCAAACAGCCTGGGGTACTTGGCCCTGGGGTCCTCCTGAGGTCCCTCTCTTGATCTCTTGGGTGTTGGAAGATTCTGAGTCTCCATAAACCTCTCCATTTTGTCCATACAGAACTGGAGTCTTTTTAGGGTTTCTTGAGGTACCCCGGAGCGGTCAGGGGGAGGAAAGGGAGGGCCTTCCGTTAGAAATGCTTCGACCTATCCCATAACGTCAAAGAGAGGTTCCCCTCGCCTTCTGAAAAGCATTCTGGTAGGCTAGGAGTCCATCTCGAAGGAGCGGGCGGTTCCTGCCTTCCTTCTGACCTTTTTGGCATTTCCCAGGCCTTATGAGCGGTAATCGACGTCTCTTTCGCCGTCCGTCTCTGGTTATCGGTGGAAATAATCCTCGCCAGGCTCTCGACAACTAAACTGTCTGTCGAGGGTACCTCCGGCATCGACGTTACAGGCGTTGCTTGCTCTATGCTGATGGGGCGCTCTCTGCCGGTGCGCGTCGTCTGGCGGTTTAGTGATAGCACCCTTATCTGGGGGTAGCCCAGTTGCTAGTCGCGTTTGCGGTTGCGAGGGGGGCTTCAGACTCTTACGGTCTGAGGAGGCTGCCGGTAGGACCTGCGTCTCCGTTGGCGCTAATGCTCTCTTCGTCGAGGAAGAGCTGTGGGTTGTATGTTTATGGGAGTGTTTTCTGTGTGCGTCCTTGTCGCCGGGGTGTTCATCCTCATAAGCAGGGCGTGAGCCGAGCTTGTTGGGGCTGGGGACGCACGACGAGGACCGTGAACGCTCCTTAGAGAGGTCTACGACTTCTGAAACGGACGTCAGGTTGTCACATTCCTCGTCACTTTCTGCGGCGGCGGGTGATGAATCAGACCTAGACATGGCATAGGGTGCCCACCTCTTGACCCTACAGTCTTTCAAAGTCTTCGGCTTAAGGAGCTGACAGGCCGCACAGCCGTCTTCTTTGTGGTCGAGGGGCAAGCAACGGTTACACAGTTTATGCTCGTCTTTCCAGGTAAATTTGCCTTTGCAACGCGGGCAAAAGCTAAAGGGTGTCCTCTCCATAGCTGAGGAACAGATTGCATGTGACAACAACCCCGAAGGAAAGGGAGGGGAAAGGCAATCTCAAAGAGAGACAATAAATGTCCCACAACCCTACTCTCCCTACTGTATTTGGCAGTCGAGGCCAGGCCACATGTTCGGCAAACGCCGAACAACCTCCTCCGTCGAAGGCACCGCCGTCGGAGATCTTGATCGACGGTGAACAGCTTTGCAGCTACGATGCCGAAGGAGGGATGTAAGTAATAATATAAGATAAGGGCGACCAAAGGTCAAATAAAGTTTTTTGCAATGTCTCTCGAGGCGCTCCTCGTATAGGCGACCAATATCTGGGTGGAAAAAAACAATCTGAGCGACCTCGACGCGCGAGGGATTGTGGGTACACTGCACGTCACTATAGGGATAGTGTTACAGATACACCTTGTCGGCGTCCCCTTTTCGACTACGAAAAACAAAATGCAATACTCTGCAGTGACCACTGGATGTCGGACTATGCACAGCATGTGATTCTAAGCAGATTAACAAACATCAGAATTTGATTTTTTTTTTTTAAAGATAGAAGTAGTCCTCTGCAAGTCTGGACTGGATCACTGATGGTCCTGGATCTTAACCTTGCTAACAGTGATTCCTAAAATGTCCAATGGTTAAAGTGAATCCAAGCCACTTACACATAATGTACACAAAAAGCCTTACATACTCAACATCCAGATTGCATGAACTGTGCAGCTCTACGAATAAGGGCAATTGACTCTATAAAGTCAGTAATTGCCCACAGTGCCTCTTCCTCCGTTTTATTTGGATGGATATTCCTTCCGGTAGGGGTATGGATTGAATCACCTCCATAAAGCATAGTTTTGCCTCTTTAAATTTCTGAATCCCACACACCTGCACACGTCTGCTCTCATTCATGCACTGACCCCAGCGCCATGGCTGATGACTTCCAGAGCACTAGTTCTTTACTTTCCATCCAATTCAGCCTGAGGGGACGCAGACCCAATTAGTGAGGCATCTACCATAAGGGTACCAGGAATCGAACCACAGCGCATCACTGCGATCACATTCGCGAAAACTCTGGAAGGTTCTTTTCTTGGAAGTGCTGACTACCTGGCACAAAACTGATAAAACTACTGTGTTGTCCCAGATAATTGTAAGATGATACGCAATTTTCCAGTTGAGTGCAGAAAGCCAATACATAGCTGCAGTAGCTAAAGAAGTTGAGCTTGGGTGATTGACTCGGGGCAATATGTTTAAACTGATGAAGGTCTAACATTGTACACAGATTTCTCTTAAGTGAAATGCTTAAATGTATCCCAAGTGCTGCAACTTCGGTACTTGCAGCAAGAGCTGTGTTTATACTGACTGTGTATTTGGAGAAAGAAGATCCTGGGCGGGGAGAAGCCTGCATCCTTGCTTAATACTGTGTTCTTCTTGATAGTGCGGCAAGCATGTAACATTGTTGACACTCAAGACTGATCTGGGTCAATATTTTGGCAGGCACGCTGGTTTGAAAAACACAAACACCTTGAGACATCCATGATCAGTAGAACAAGAAAGATCCCCTTAACTTAGAGGATTTAGGATGTTGCTTACTGCAGATGAAAGTGGACAATTTGGCTGTAACCAATTCCGTCTTACACTGGTTAAGTCCTTTCTTGTGGAAGGGGAAGTCCACAATTTCATCTTGTACCTCTTATGAAAAGGATAAGGAGGAAATTAACAAGTTGCTTTTAGTAGACGTCTCCAGAACCATGCCATGAGCCGTTGAGTGAGCATGGTTTTAGGGAGAGCTCAGGAAGAACATGGCTTCAATCTTTGTGTCTGCCAAGCACACCAAAATCTCTTTAGGAAGAAGTGGGGAGCACGTACTTAATGCCTTCATGCCCTTTAACATATGAAGGTTTCAGATCAAAATAACAGTATCAGAATTTGTGTGGCTTTGGTGTAGCAAAAGGTTCTGCTAAAAACAAGTGTTTAGATTTCTTGTTTGGAGGAGCTAAAGCAGCCAAATCCAAACATTTGCCCTGTTTAAGAATCATAGAAAAAAAAGTCAAACGCAAACACTCCTCAAAGAGGACTTTGCATGTACTGAAGAATTTGTAGAACACTTTAATCTGTCTTTGTTAAGCAGTGTGAATTTTGCTCAAGAAACCTTCCTCGACACCCATTTTAACACCCCAATTGGAGTCAGCAGCAGAATCAGGGACTGGCTGAAAGGGGGTGGAGAGAATAAGGGGACCTGAATGGAAGGACAAGAGGGATCCCTAATGGCCCGTGTATAACAGGAGGAGGGGAACTGCTGCAGGGCCCCCTGATGTTGGAACTGGATCTGGGGCCAAGGTCAAAGAAGTAGGTAAAACGGTAGACAGAAGGCAAACTAAAGCTGGTAGATCTACATTTTCATATAAGTTTGAAAAAGGTTTGAGGGCACTGCATCTGCCAAAGGTTACAGGTAACCCACAGATTAGGCACTCACACTTGCACGGCAGGGAAGGTGTAGTCAAAGAAGGAATCTTTGCTCATGGTAAACTGTCTTGTGTGGGGCAGCAAGTCTGATGGAACAGCACCTTTGGTCGAACAAACTGCTAAGGGTTTGAGAAAAACGATCAGTTGAGCTCCATCAGGGAAATGTGTGATCAGCTAAGTAAGTGTTGTTGCTGTCTTACTCCACAGGCGGGGTGAATCTCAAAAAGGCCTAAGTAAATGCAGGTGTGCCAATAAACATAAAAATAAAGGGTGCTTCTCAACATCATTGTTCAAGGAGCAGTTCAGAGAATCCTCTGCAAGATTGGGATTGATCACTCCCATAAGCACTGTCTCCTTTCACATCGCCCTGAAAGGTTATAGGGCAGTTACCACCTGTGAATGTGGGAAAAACTCGACCACCTTATTGACATTCGTTGTGGGCCAGTGAGTCCCAAAATCTCCACATACAGAATAACTCCCTTTTTTGGCTAGGTTTCTTAGAACCGATATCATGCAAAGGTGATGTTTCAGCCTCTCAGAATTGTTTAGCACTTACCTCTTTCTTATGAGTTTCAATGAAAAGGAACAACTATTGCAACAAACTCCAGATCTAAAAGCCCCAAAATCTGCCTCAGACGTTTGCAGCTAGGGAATTAGAGGTGGCAGTGCACATTTCAGACAGCATTTGTATAGGGATCTGTTGAATGGCCTACATACCTCTGGGGGAAGAGTCCAAGTATTAGGTGTAGCATACACCCCCAAAGGCCATCTTGTAAAACCGCTTTAACTTAAGGCATGTGAGGCAACTTAGACATGTCAAGACTGAACCGTATAAAAGCCTGGGTCTGCACCTTGGAACCATTCTCGATTTGGAAAACATTGGGCCAAACACTGTCTACAATGGCAGGTGCTTACCATTCTAAAAGAACCAGATCGTAGGATGCCCACCATTGGGACCGACGTGAAAAGGTTTATTTGCCTTTGTTTCCTTGCAAAGATTTCCCAAAAGTCAAAGATGTCAGTGTGCTAGAGCAGGCATTATTTAATTATAGTCACAGAAAAAGAACCACCTTTAAAAACATTTTTTTCAAAAGAACAGTGCACAGGATGCATTCACCCAAAGATGGCAAGCAATACCTGGGAGGATCAGCCTATCAAAAATATCATTTAAAGGATCTACGTTTCGATATTCTGCACCCCAGAAGCAAGGAGGTCAATGAGCAAACCCAAGCTCTGACCATCTAAAATAGAAAAAAAGACAAATGGGTGCCTCGCCAAGATGTATGTCTGCTCCAGTTCAACTGATGCTCTGCATGTGTGTTGGGGAAAGCTTTTGAAGATACAGACCTATGCTGTGCAAAGGCACTGCGGCGCTCGCATGTAGCAGAAGGAATAGCCAAATAGGATGAAGGGTAAGATGTAGGGGGACTGTGGATAACTTTATTTTTAGATAGTACTCATGTCATCCACCTGGTCACCGAGTAACCCATTAGAAGCAGAGGCATTGCTGACCCAAGTCCAGTGTGAGCTGCGCGAGGTAGTAGTGCATGACACTGCTTCTCCCCAATCAACGGGATTTGTTCTTAGCCTGTAGGTTTTCAGCCAGTGGGCCAGGAGGTTACAGCCATAGTTCCTCTGCTCATCGTGAAGGCCTGGGTCGTAGCCGCATTAGAGTGAATGTGGCTGCAGTCAGCTTTTCATAAACTAGAAACATGAGCGCAGCAGTCAATACAGTCTGCAGAAGCTTGGCCTCCAGTCCCTTGTAGAGCCCCAGAAGTCCCAGGCGCCTGTGGAGAAAGCAAGAAGTGGTTACATTTAAAGGCAGCATTTTTCTTTCCATCAGTGAACATTTTTTGGCTCTAACCTGACAGACACCGATGTGACGAATCCCTAACATTTGTCTATAGTGTGTGTTCTGGTCGTGGACCGTTCTTTAGGACAGTATACGGGTGGCGAGTTTTTGCCTCTTTGTTTAGATGGTTTGCCTTTCGGTATTCACCTCTAGAGTGTAATTCCCCCTTCATCCCACCAGGTTCTAGGATTGTAGCAAGATCCTGCCTAACATCTGGGCTTCCTGTGTATTGGGTTTTAGCCGGATGGGTTGCCAAAATGTCATTTTCTGAATGACTAAAGCCCAAGAAGCTGTACAGCACTGTCCTGGCCACATGCTGTTGTGTGTTCCGGGACACAATCAGTATGGTCATCTCTCTTCCTGGACCAAATGCTAAACAATGAGTGATGTGAAGGACCAAATATGGGAGGTTGAAGGAGAAGGCCGGATAGCTTTGTGTAATGACAGGAGGGGCCAAAGTATCAAAGGAGACCACGCCTGTTTATTATCCAGGAAATTGTTCATGAAAATATGGATCCTAGTAACATACATTAGACACATTCTTTTAAAATAATGTTTTAAAATGTTGCACTTTATAGCACACAGTGTTACAATCTGTGTAAAAAGCCACAGCATTTAGAATCAGTCCTGTTGGATAATATGGAAAAATCCAATAGATGCAATGTCACCAGAAGCACACAGTAACATTTTCATGATGCCTGGGCGAACAATATAAGTAAGTATTTCTTATGTGCCAGTATTCCCATTGTAAGAACACACTCATGTTGACTGTTCTCAGTAATGGCAGTAATCCTCACTAATCCTCCTTTAAGAAGACAAGCTCTGTGTGCCAAGTCAGTATTGGCTGAAAGAACACACTCAGGTTGCCTTTCCCCAATAATGGCAGTTTTGCCACTGTAAGACACAATTTACATGCTGAATGTGCCAATAAAACTCAGTATAGTCATTGTGAAAACACACATATAGTAGCTACGTCTAATACCAACATTGTAACTGTAAGAAGACTTTGTTTTAGCTAGTTGGGGAAATATTTATACTAGCACTGCCCTGTATCACATTGAACTGTGGCCACTACCATGATATGCTACGATTGATATAACCATGTCTGCACCTACATGACCCAAATGCTAGGGTACAGCCCATTGGACAATGTCGCAAAACAACCCTTCCCTAACCCCTCACCCTCACCCCCACCCCTCCATACCAAACAACTTCCTTGAGAGTAGATCCATGTATTTCTGTAGTGTAGGAGAAACAACCACAACAGAAAGTACCAGGCCAAAGAAGAGCACAGAAGACATGAAGATTACTAACTCGTAGTACTGGTACCAGGTGGCCCCGAAGATGCATGAAGACCAATGAATCTAGATTTCCTGATCTCCATCACTCCTTTCCTGGGCAAGCTCTTGGAAAAGCTGTCCATCTCTCAGCTTAATATACATACTGAATCTGTTGGTTGCCTCCATGACCACCAGTCTGGCTTCAGAGCTGCCAGAAGCACGGAAACTGCTCTCCTGAAACCCATGAAGACTTGCTCTCCAATCCTGACTCTAATCTCCCTTCTGTCCTCGTTCTCCTCAATCTATCCTCTGCTTTTGACACAGTAAACCATGCCCATCCTGCTCAATCGTCTCCGCAACAGCCTTGGTATTACTGATCAGGCCCTAGCCTGGTTGGAATCCTTTATCACCAACCGACCGACCCTCTCAGGTCTAACTGGGGTCTTTCCTCTCTTCTATCTCTTTCTCCCTACTTGTGGTGGTTCCCCAGGGGACTAACCTCACTCCCTGGCTGTTCAACCACTGCCTGGCACTGCTTGCCCACTGCATCGCTATTTTCTGCTCCAATGATCAATGTTATGCAGCTGAAACTCGGCTCTCTTTCAGGCTCCCTGCACCCACATCTGCTTCTTCTCTTATACCAGACTCTCTGGCTGCAATTCAGGAATGGTGTGCCGCCAATGATCTCTGCCTTAATGCCAGTAAGACTGAGGTCCTCCTCATTGGGAGACCTGCTCCCTCCTTTCCTATCTCTCTCACTGGCCACCCACTCTGGGCCCTCTTCCTGCGAGGCTAAGAACCTTGGTGTCATCTTCGACTTCACCCTCTCCTTTTCACCTCACATCTCTGAAATCTCTAAGAAGCTAAACTATCAGCTGCAGGTACTCTTCCTTTTCTCACTTCCCCCAGAAGCTCAGTGTCTCCAGAGCTTTGGTCCTCTCTAGGCAGGACTATTGTAACATCCTCTTTCTAAATCTTCCTGCCTCTACTCTTCGACCTTCACAACTTATCCAGAACATGACTCCAAGATTTGTCCTTGGCCTCAAGCCCAGGGGTCGTATCTATCCAGCTCTGAAATCTCTTCACTGGTTCCCTGTGGCTTCAAGGATCAAGTTCAAGACCCTCTGCATCATCCACAAGGCTTTCTGGGGCCTGGGACAACTCTAACCCCAACTTTCTCTTCCTAAACATACTCCTTCTCGAGCTCTCTGCTTATCCACCTCCAACTCTCGGAGGGTCAGACACTTCTCCAAGCAGAGAGTTGGGGGCAGATCTACCTCCTGGGCTAGGGCCTCCCTCTGGAACAGCCTCCCTGCCTCTCTCAAACTTGAGCAGAACCACCTCAGATTCCAGAAGCAACTCAAGACCTTCCTTTCCGCTTCCACTTTCTCTCCCTCTCCCCTGCTGATGCACCTCACTGCTTCGCATACTGGTCACCTGGTCACCCTCTGAACTCGGGCCCAGGCTCCTGGATGTACAGTTTCCCTCGCACTGCCACCGCCGGGCTCCCCAGCACTTAAGGGTCTGTATCTGCAACCCTACTGTCCCTTCTCTCTGCACTTATTAGCCACCCACTGCACTTCCACCTTCCATTCCCCCCCTGGCACTTCTTACCGTCCCTCTTCCCCGCACTTGCGCAATCTGAATGACAAGGCCTAGTAAGATCGTTGTTTTGTCCTCCCTTTGTTCCCCCTTCTTGTCTTGTCGCGGCTAGAAACACTTGTGTACAGATGCGTTATAAATGCCATATCATATCATAAGAACAACAAAGGACTTTGACAATCCACCTGGGCGGGACTGGCAACATTGTATAAGAAGAGAAGAAGGACTGAAGACTTGGTCAAGCCCAGCCAGGAGAGGCAGCAGGTGTGGAAACCACCCAGAGCGGGAGTTTCGAATCCTGTTGACTGACCAGAGAAACCAAAGAGCGTAGGACGCCGGCGAGGTGCTGAAGGAGTTCTCTGTGGGTCCAGCTGGAGCGGACCCGAACTCAAAGCAAGAAGAGGCAGCTGAGGTGGCGCAGCTTGGCGCCGAGCAGCACAGATGTAAACGCACAAGCTCTGCCATGAGCCCCTGTCAAATCTGCAATAAATCCATCTGAAATATCCCCATGGGCAGTGGAGGGTGCCAGAAGCTGGTGGTGACCATCAGAAGCTGATATCCCGCTGAGAAGTGGCCAGTCCGGTGAGGGAGACGGTAGCGGCTGGAGCAGCCCTGGGTAACACCCGCCATCTTGAGGCAATCTGCGGCGGAGCTGCAGACCCAGGTTGCCGTTAGAGAGGCGATGAGCAAGCGAGGTCTCACAGGAGGAGAGGCCGGAGCTAGAGCTTGCCAGAGAGGGAGCCGGAGGTGGGCGAAAGCCACAGCAGTCTCAATCCTGCAGAGATCAGGGCCGGTAAGCGGGCCGGGAGAAAGACGCTGCCGTGTCTGCGGCGGCTGGGGGTTATGCCTGCCATTTTGGAGGAGCGAGCTGGGGCACCGTGGACCCAGGGCGCTGCTAAAAGAGAACCCTAGAAGAGCGGATCCCATAGGTGACGGAGACCGGCATCAGTGAAGAGGGAGGCAACTGCGCGGCTGCCCAGAATACAGCAGGCACGTGGATGAGGAGGTGGCCATATGGTGGAGGCGATGTGAGGAGAGATCATGGGCCACCGAAAGAAGCACTAGGCCGGCCCCCGAGAGGTGACCAAAGGAAGGCCTTCCCCTTTCCACCCTGCTCCTGCAGCGGATTGGGGATGAGTCCCATTCGGGGTGTACGCTAGAGGGGACAGAGGTGGACAGGTGCCCCGGGAAACCCGACGCCTGGGCGGACTCGATTAATGGTTGCAGAGAAGAGTGATGGGTGAGCTGGGCAAGGTGACAGAGAGCAGCAGGTGGTCCCCCCTGAGGAAGGTGCTTTGAACATTGCACGAGAGAGGCGGCCAACAGGCGCACACTGGAAAGAGGTGCAGCCACACCTGTATACCAGCAGTGGAAGTGCCCATAGACTGATCCGGCTGCAGAGGACCTCGTGCAGGCCCCAGTGGTGGTAGGGAAAGTGTAGAAAGGCGTCCAGATGGCCGTGAACTGTGGAGACAGACGGATAGGGGCCCAGGTGGTGAACAGACAGAATCACACGGTCAGAAAGTGAGACCTTTCCACATTTGATACGCAGGGGTAGGACCTGTGGACGAAAAGATTGAGCAATGGTGAAAGAGCATCAGTCAGAATGGGGGGCAGGCTAAAATATCCACGCAGGGGCTGGCCGATCAGGAGGATGCAACGACAGGAGGGGAGCCATTGACTATGAAGGCCGTGATGGAGGTAATACAGGATTCCCGCACATCACTAGTCAACAAGGTACAATCGGTAGGGGTAGCGGTATCTCTGCTGAGGGCAGACATTCGGAAGGTGAGCAAGAGTCTCAGCGGGGTCGAGCAAAGAGTGGGATCCACGGAAGATACACTGGCGGTGCTGGAACAAAAAGTAAAGGCCCTGGCTGTAGCAACAAGTACCTTTCAGGACAGGGTGGAGGACACAGAGTGTTACTTCAGACGTTGCAACATACACATCCTGGGGGTGGCAGAGGGCAACGAAGGTCACTGCACTGAGCTATTTTTAGAGTAGTTCCTCACTGAGATGCTAGTCATCAAAGGGCTGTCTAAGTGGTTTTCTGTTCAGCACGCCCACAGGGTCCCTGGTGGAAGACCCCAGGTTGGAGCCCCACCCATGGCAATAATTGCCAAGTTCTTCAACTACAGGGACAGGGATGCAATGCTTCAAGATGCAAGGAGGCGGTCCTCATATGGTCAGGGGTGGGGGTCAAGGATCCTTCTATTCCCCTACTTAACGCAAGAAGTCCAGAGGCAGTCACGGTCATATGAAGTAGTAAAGAGGCAGCTGCTGGAGTTGCATCTTAAGTACATGATGTTTTACCCTGCTAGACTGAAGGTCCTGGACCAAAACAGGGCCTTCTGCTTTACCAGACTGGAGGAGGTGTGGGACTGGCTTGAGAGGAGGAGGTCCGGTACTGGCAGGCAGAGTGGTCAGGGGAGTAGACTGCAGTAAACTGGCATCGGATCAACTGCTTTGGGGGGAATAGGTTGCTCCCATAAAGGATGGAGATGCAGAGCAGGCACAGATATCGGGAGCATGGGTTAAGGTTGGTGGGTGATGTGATGTAATTCAAGAGAGGGTCATTAAGTCGTTTGAGGCCCTAATGGTGTGGCGCCCAGTATGCTCTACCGCTATGTGCAACTGAGGCAAGCGTTGGGAGAACGCCTAAGGATAGAGCAAGACACTCTGCAGGATTCTCCACTATTGAGAAGGGTAGTGGTTGGAAGGGGGACCAATCTCAGTGATGTATAAGTAGCTCACAAGTACCACCTTCATGCACTTGTCAAAGTTGAGGGCCTCATGGGAAAGGGATTTGGTGGAATTGGAAGACTAGGACTGGGAAAGCGTGCTCGGAACAACAAGGGGGTTGACAATTGACTCCAAACTGAGATCTATACAATACAAGATCTTGCATAGGATGTACTATAGTCCCCAGAGGTTGTTTAAGATGGGCAGGAGGGATTCCAAGATGGCCACCGCACGAAATAGACGTGTGAGCGCACGCTCCGTCTTTGTCCTGGCTAAAATCTAGCCCAAGACTGATCCGGTGAGGGGGCATATGAAGCCGGAGTAGCGACAGGGAGAACCCCCAATCACTTGGGAGCGGAGTGGGGAATACTGAGCTCATTCGCTAGCTACTGGCAGGACCGCAGGCCCGATATAGGGCATGCCGTACAATTGAGGGACAGAAGTTGTTTCTCGGAGCACACCGCACTGAGGTAGTCGGTCTCCCCACCCAAGCAGTGCACCTGGTGCTTGATCTGACTGGTAGACTTGTGACCGAGCTCTTGGAGGATCCCGAAGATGTTGCAAGCTAGAGCGGGTGAGGTGCAGACATGTAGGACCCCGGGACCCAGAGAGAGCAGCAGGAACACACACCCACAGTGTGGGACTGGAATACGGGCCAGATGGGGTGCCTCGGGACGGCCCTCGGGGAAGTGGTAAGATGCCGAATCCACGGGACAACTGGGTGTGTTTGAGCTCTGGTAAGTGCACCAGGGTTAAGGATGGGATGTGCCCACGCACAGGTAATATTTGACATTTGAAAGTGCGCATTAGATTTTGCCAAAAGACTTGCGTCCAATTAGTAAATACAGCAAGGGCACGGGACACAGGAATATCAATAAACGAGGTGTTTACAGTCAAATCAACAATTGAAAGGATCTTTGACTGGTAGGGGGCCTATATATAACTGTCAGCGACCCGTAACTAAAGTCCTGCAACAATATAATCTGGACGCACCATGGGGAAGCCGCAGTAGTCAAAGCCCCACCCCAAGCAGCTGATGTACGTGGAGGCGCCCTCTACACAATAGGCAAAAGACAAAAGCATAACATCTGGGACGGTATTACAAAGTTGTGTTTGGAAATGTCCAAATTGACTGAGCTTAAAAGCTTGAATGTGTGATTTGGCCGAATTTCAGCTGTTCACAAATTCTGAGCGGCCGAAAAGTTCGACCAAATCACGCATTCGGTGCTGGATGGGTGTCCCCTTCACCCTTGCTCACTATATTGTGAACGGGGGTTGCAGGCGTGTCCCCCTCAGGCATCCCAAACCCCCCCAAAAAAGGCTGCAGGGGTGTCCCGCACTCTTGCTCACTATATTGTGAGCAGGGGTTGCAGCGTTGTCCCCCCCCCACAGCCAACCGAAAAGCTACACAAAAAAAAAGACCCTGCAGCGCCGGTTCCCGATCACGGAAGTGAAAGGGAACAGGCGTTGCAGGGACATTGCAAGTCGGTAGCCGCAAGGTAAGCAGGGGGTGGGGGTGTGGGCAGGGGCCACGTCAGAAATGTTCAGGGGAGAAAAGACCAAAGGTTATTTCAGAAAAATAATTTTCAGTCTTTTCTCCCTCGAACATTTGGATCTCTGGCTTTCAACCCCGATCCCTTGTGGTCCCATTTGTTTGGGGGAACTGGTAGCCATCTTTGAGCAAGGCACATATACCGTAGTAAATAGAGGGCAAGGAACGGGATCACATAGAGACCTCCAGAAACAACTGATCTGGGCCTGTATATTATAATCATAATAATAATATGATTGGTCTTTTATAACGCGCTTAATACCCAGAGGTTTCTAAGCGCGGACCTGGAGATCCAACCTGTGTTGCTCTGCGTCTTGCTTTCAAGGCAAACTCGTTGCCCTTGAGCTATCCTCCAGAGACGTAAAGGGGTCTCCTCAACCAGAATATAGACGCTATAAACCTACTCTGCGGGTAGTTGATTTAACCGCTCTGGTATTGGCACGCACATGCCAGGAGGCAGGAAGAAGCAGACATCGGCCGCCCACACACAGCCCCTTTCAAAACAACCTAACCCATTGGTGACATTTCTGATGAGACAATCTAAGACAACATTGCCTGGGAGCTCAACCAGTCTACAGCACCCGCTAGTTTCTCCAACTGAGGGCTCTTAGATGGCAACCTCTAAGGAAGATTTAATTAAAAGCTTCCAGGAATTTCAGGAAAAGTTCTCAGCCTCATTTCAAACACAAGTCTCCTCTTTCACTTCAGAGATCCGGCTCTCACTCACTATTCAGCAAAGAAATCACCTCCTTAGGGGACTGAGTGGACACAACTGAAAGGACAATCCAGGAATTAGTGGAAGATGGTAAGTAATCAGACATCGCGCCCTTGAGTAATTGTCAAGGATCACGCAGAATCTGGAAATCCAATATGAGGATTTAGAGAATCGATCCAGAGGCTCTGATATTAGAGTGAGGAATCTCCCAGAAACAGTAGCAGACCCAGAGTTGAAGAAGGCAGTCACACATATTTTTGCAAACCTTATCGCTGGTGAAGAGGCAATCGAGATCCCGGTAGACAGGGTCCACAGGACTGGGCCCAAGAGGGTGGAACCAGGGGCTCATCCTCGAGGTGTGCTGGTGGCATATGGAGCATACCCATAGAAGGAGTCCATTTTGAGAGTGGCACAAACATTGCCTCTGATAACATACAATGGGACAGAAATCCAGCTGAGTCAGGACCTTTCATTGATCACCCTTCAAAAATGCAGGGAAATGCAGGTGGTTGTGAAGACTCTTCAAGCACGCAACATCAAATATAGATGGACCTTTCCGTTTGGTTTGCTCTTCACCATGGAGGGTAGACCGCACAGAATCACTTCCAAAGAAATAGGTATTTGAACGGCTTCAAATCGAGGAAGACTCTACTTTGGGATTGTCGGAAGGTACAGGGGATAGGGCGGAAGGCGGATCTAATCAGGATAAGTCAGCGGAATGGTTCACACAATAGAGCACCGAAGGAGGAGCCACAAAGATGAACAAAAGGCAGATTGGAGAGCTCGTTTAAGAGGTCCAAGTTACAGGCCAAAGAAATTAAGCAGCCTTATCAGGTCACACATGCACAGTCAAGGAAGCACCAAAGGAACATTAAAGTGGACAAGGAGGGAGCGCAACACCTTGGAATTCGCCTGTTCAGGTAGCAGATGCGGGGTTAGGGTACCCTGCACCTAGTCCAGGGTTAATGGGCGATTCGCAGCCGGTGGTTCACAACCTGGGTAACTTTAGGTTCTGCGTCTCACACCTGGGCCTCTTGGGGGGATGGGTAGGGGAAAGTTGGGGGATGGAGGGGCGGAGTAAAGGGGAGGACAGAGGGACTTAGGGGAGGCTATCCCGTTGTGCATACAGAACCTAATAATCTCGAGGATTTATGGAAAGAATTATGTCTAGGTCAAGTTCCTTTCACTGAATGTTAGGAGGCGTAACATTCCACAAAAACGCAGGAAGTTAGGAATCCTCTTGGGGCGCCACAAACCGGACTTGGTGGCGTGTCAAGAAACTCATATTCGAAGAATGGACATGGGTAAACTCTGCTTGCTGCTTGCACCACTTTTGCTGATTTTGCAAGCTAACAAAGACAGCAAGGTTGCTGGAGTGTTAGTGGCAATAAGGGTAGGGTATCAAAGTAATCTGCATAAAGACTCACATATAGAGCAGATACATATTCACAATCTTGGAGATAAACTCTATTAGGTTAACTGTGGCCTGTATACATGCTCCCAACACTGGCCACGAAGGCTTTTTGAAAAATTCCTTAGGACTGTTGGAATCTTTTGTAGAGAGGGATATATTACTTCTCGGAGACCTTAACATCGCATGGAACCCGAAACGCGATAGAAGTAGGCTGACAAATTATGTCCAGGCTTCTCCCTCCATTGCCCTATGACAGAAATGTGCAAAACTGTCCCTAATGGATGTCTGGTTAACCCTCAGGGGAATGGATAGGGGCCATACATTTTATTCACATGTGCATTGCTCATTCTCTCATATAGACTATGCCTGGTCTTCTATTCCATAAGTATCATGCAAATTATGACCCATACCATCACATTATCGGACCATGCTCCAAATACTCTGGATATAAAATTGGCAAGGGAGAAACAGAAGCTTTGGACTAGGCGATTCGCACTTGGATTATTACAGGATCAAGTGATTAGTGAAGAGATTGTTGAGCAGATCAGGGAATACTTTGAGAATAATTTAACGGGGGACACCAGATTGAACGTAATATGGGATGCCTTTAAGGCAACTTTAAGGGGTTTCCTCATAGCAGAAGAGGCCAACAGACATAAGCAGAATTTGGCACAAGAAAATTAATTAGAGGAGCAACTTAACCAAATAATTAAAAAAATTGAAACAATACAGGTCCATCGGTACAGAAAGAGTACAGGGCTGCGGCAGGTAGGCGTAACCTCTACCAAAAAAAAGGAAACAGAGAAAGCCCTTCTCTTCTTAAAACAAAAATATTACATAAAAGCAACAAAATGGATCGCCTCCTGGCCTCTGAACTTCGACATAGAGTAGCTTCTAGGACTATAGAGCAGATCAAGCTCCCCCTGGGCGAAATCACTTCAGAAGTGTAACGCTCACCTGGTATCCACAGGGACGTCACTCAGCCTGTTCTGACCTCTTACGACCTCAAACCCTTCCCTGGAGGCTATTTGACTGGAGACTGGGCCTGAAACACAGGATTGGTAGAGTTTGACTCCCTATCTTCTCTGTGTGCTTGAACCCCTTCTTTCCCGGGGCCCAACCCTTCCTTTGATCCACAGCTCACCTTGTTTTCTTGGATAGTGTGCTCTCCGTCCTGCTTTCAGCGCAGGGGCGCGTTGATTGATGTGGGCTCGTTGCTGCCTAGTTACTTCACTGACAAGAGTCCGACAGGTAAGTATAATGAGTCTTTTGAACAGTTCTCTAACTTTGTTCCTTTCCTTCCTTAGGTGATGGCTGGCGTCCGGGGATGGCGGCATGCTGCTTAGAAGAGTAGCGCCGAAGGTGAGTGAGAGCGCGATACGTGATGCACCCCTTTCGTATTTGTATTGAACTGAGTTCTTTTCCTGTGTCTTTTAGGTGCCGCGACGTTTTCAGCGTGGATGCCGTTTATGAAGAACAAATGCGGTGAGTAAGCGCGGTATGCGGAGCCTCTAGATGTTTCCACGCTAACCTGGAGTGTCTTTTCCCTCTTGCAGATGGATGAGAAGTTCCGGAGACAGAGTTCCCCCAGAGCGGCTGGGATTCAGGTAAGCATTTGAAGCTCGTACAGTATTTAAAAACTAGCGAAGATTTGCAGAATGCTTACTAATGCCTTTTTCTGTTCTTTTCCCTTTTCCTTAGGAAGCGGCATACCGGGATGGGAATGACACCGCCGAAGATGCCCGCAGAACAGAAGGAGCGATGAATTATGGGCAGAAGCACCACAAGGTAAGGCTGTTCCTAACGGTGTTCTTGTTCTTGCAGGAGCTGAGCGCAGAAGAAAGATGCAGGCCGACTGGAGACCGATCCGAACACAGTGTCATGCTGCAGAAAACACAAAGCATGTTTCTCAGCCTGGGCGTGGCTTAAATAGTCTCTGGGTATCCCAGGTGTCTCTGGGCTGAACCACACCTAAAAGACTAGACTGCACATGCAGTTCTGGGAACCAAAATATGTGGGGGCATCCATCTTGTCCCCATCAATGCACTCCAAGTCCAATCCCCAATGTTATCCTATGGGAGTGAGTGAGTCTGGTGCCACAAGCGCCAAGTCTGACTCCAAGTGGGTCTTTGGAGGGATGGAGAGGACCTTGAGGGCCATGTAGGTGATCGTGGCCTGGCTCCAGCCTGACATCTTGGAGGGCTGGGGACATGAGGGGCAGGAAACATGACAGAAGCCTCTGGCATCCTTGCGCAATTCCTCCATTCATATTACTTAGATTGATATAAATCTGATGTACCAGATCCACACTCCCAAAGGGAATACTTGTTTGTTTGTTTGTTTGTTTATTTATATAGCGCTCCAAACCCGGAGGTATCTGGGCGCATTACAGGTTCATTAAGAAGAACAAGTTACTCTCTTACCTGGTAACGTTCTTTCGATGGGATGGTCCGACGACTTATTCCATATCTATGACAGTAATCACCACAGTTGTGCTGCTTCGGAAAATCTTCGGCGTCTGCATCCTGCGTCGATGACGTCGATACGCCGCACTCAAGGACCTCCTCCGACGGCCGACGTCACTGGATGTTATAAGTAGGACGCACGACGCCCATAGCCTCAGTTGTAGTTTTTCCCCAGAAATTGTGCTACCAGTCTTCTGCCAGTCTGACACACAAAGCCTTGTGGAAACGTAAGCTGCAATCGCATAAGAAATTCTGTAGCGGGGAAGGTAGGGAGGGAGCGATATAGAATACGTCGTCGGACCATCCCATCGAAAGAACGTTACCAGGTAAGAGAGTAACTTGTTCTTCGAGGGGATTGGGTCCTCTGACATATTCCATATCTATGACAGACTCCCAAAGCAGTACCAATGCAAGGAGGTGGGGAAAGAATTTAGAAAACAGAAATTTAGCATGCCCAATCAAATTACGGAGTAAAGGACCGCCTTGCCAAAGGCCAGATCCTGCCCCCGGATGGAATAGAGGGAATAGTGACGTACAAAAGTATGTACCTTAGCCCAGGTGGCTGCATCACATATGTTTCGAATAGGAACACCCCTCTGCAGGGCAGTAGAGACAGCCGTAGCCCTAGTAGAATGGGCCCGTAAGCCGACCGGTGGGTCCTTACCCGCCAAGCGGTAACACTCAGAGATAGCCAAAATAATCCAGCGAGACAAAGTCTTTTTCGTCACAGCCTGTCCCAAACGCTTTCCAGCGGAACCAATGAAGAGCTGATCGTCCACTCTGACCCGGGACATGCGTGAAATATAAAAGCTTAACGCTCTCCTAGGATCAAGCCTATGGAGCCTCACCTCTTCGATACCAGGATATGGAGGAGGATAAAACGCCGGAAGAACAACCTTCTGGCATAAATGAAATTCCGACACCACCTTCGGAAGAAAAGAAGGAAAAACTCTAAGGATAACCCTGTCCTGGCGTAACTGAAAGTGCCTGTAACTCACTCGCACTGCGAGCGGAAGTGACCGCAACCAAAAATACAGTTTTAAGAGTTAACAGTCTCAAACGGCATGAGTGCAAAGGCTCAAACGGAGCACCCATCAGAAACTTGAGAACAAGGTTCAAACCCCAACCGGGCACCTGGAAAGGTGACGGAGGGAACACATTAGTGAGCCCTTTCAGAATCTGAGAAATTAAAGGAATTTTAAAATAGGAACACTCTTCAGACGAGCGCTTAAATATGGACAGCGCCGCCAGGTAACCTTTAATGGTACCCACTTGAAGCCCCCTGTGGGCTAAAGAAAGCAAAAAAGAAAGAACCATGGGAATATGACATGCAAAAGGATCCACATTCTTAACCCTGCACCAGTCGTAGAACTTTCTCCAACGGCACAGGGACTTTGTTGCGGGCCTTCTGGCCGAAAGCAACACCTCCATCACGTCTTCAGGGAGGTCCCAATCCTTATACCTCAACCTTTCAGAAACCAAGCATGAAGGTTGAGGGACCTGACCTCTGGATGGGGAACCCGACACCCCTCCTGTGAGAGCAGATCGTCTCGGTAGGCAAGACGACGTGGAGGGCAGATGGACAAGTCGAGAAGGTCCGGGTACCACGTCCTCCGGGCCCACGCCGGAGCAATGAGGAACATCCGGGTACCGAACCTCCGTAACCTCCGCAGTACTTATGGGATGACGGGGACTGGAGGAAACGCGTACAGCAGGGGGAATGACCACTCCACCACGAACGCGTCTCCTAAGGCTCCGTTTGGAGGAAATTCCCGCGAGCAGAACCTCTTGCACTTCCGGTTGACACTGGAGGTGAAGAGATCCACTTGAGGGGCCCCCCAAAGGGCAAAGATCTCCAGAAGAATCTCCTGGGCCAACTCCCACTCGTGATAGATCGCGCTCTGCCTGCTCAGAGTGTCCACCGTCTCGTTTTCGTCTCCTGCCAGATGAACTGCTGAGATCGAAACTTCCTGCTGGACTGCCCAGAACTAGAGCTGCATTGCCTCCCTGCACAGAGGAAGTGACCCTGCCCCCCCTTTTTGTTGAGGTAGTGCATGGCCACCATGTTGTCCGTCAGGATCAGGACATTCTTTCCTCGCACAGTCGGCAGAAAAGCCTTCAGGGCCTGCCTGATGGCCCTCAACTCCAACAGATTGATATGGAGTCTGGACTCCAACGGAGACCAACGACCACTGATTGTCAACTCGTTGGCATGAGCTCCCCATCCCGTGAGGGATGCGTCCGTCACTATAGTCACCTCCGGCCAGGGCAGCCAAAACGGAGCCCCCCTCATCAGATTGTCTTCGTTGGCCCACCACAGAAGGTCCTGGGCAACCGAAGACGGCACCTGAATAGGGTCTGACATCCTGCCGGAGGACTGAGACCACTGGAGCTTGAGTGCCCATTGCAAAGATCTCATCCGCAACCTGGCCTCTGGTGCCAGAAGAATGCAGGATGCCATGAGGCTGAGCAGTCTCAAGAACTCGAACCCTGGGAGAGTCTGGGCAAGTTGAAACTTGTGCACCATCTGCTGAATGTGATGGGCCCTCACCAGGGGAGGAAAACACTGTCCCCCGGGACGTGTCGAGCACTGCTCCGATGTACTGGAGCCTCTGAGTTGGTGTCAAATGGGACTTCTTTAAGTTGAGGCAGAAGCCCAGCTTGTGGAGGGAGTGGCAGGTGACTGACAGATGATTCAAGACTTGCTCGGGAGAGCGCGCCCTGATCAACCAATCATCCAGGTAGGGGTAGACGTGAATCCCCCCTTTCCTGAGGTGCGCTGCCACCACTACCATGAGCTTGGTGAAGGCACTCGGGCGGAGGTCAATCCGAACAGCAGGACCCGAAACTGAAAGTGCGAGTCCCCAACCGCGAACCTCAGATACTTCTTGTGCTTTGGATGGATCGGCACATGAAAATAAGCATCCTTGAGGTCGAGCGACACCAACCAGTCCTGAAGTTGAAGGGCCTGGAGGACTTGAGAGAGAGTAACCATCTTCAACTTGTCCTTCCTGAGGAGTTTGTTCAAACCGCGCAAGTCCATTATGGATCTCAATCCCCCGTCTTTCTTGGAAATCAAAAAATAAGAGGAATACCATCCCTTGTTCCTCTCTGCTACAGGCACCAGTTCTATGGCGCCTTTCTCCAGCAGGGATTGAATTTCCTGTGCAAGGAGCGGATCCGGACTCTTCGAAGAGAGATTCCCCGGTGGATTGTCTTGAGGCCTCTGCCGGAAAGGAAGACAGTAGCCGTGGGTTATGATCTCCAGAACCCACACATCTGAAGTAATGGCGCGCCACTCTGCAAGATGCTGCGCCAGCATTCCCCGAACCGGTGAACCATGGGACATGGCCTCATGACTGAGCTGAAGCAGCTGCGGCGTTGCCTGAGGGCAAAGAGGCAACAACCCGAGCGGCCTTGGCACCTCGAGTACTTTGTTTTCCACCTCTGGCACTCGTACGGTGGCCCCGTTGACTGGCAGCTCCTCTCGCTTTACCAAAGGATGAGTAATAACGAAAGGAACCTCCCCTCCATTGCTGTCCCCTAGGACAAAAAGGCAGAGGTTGTCGAAATGCAACGCCCAACGACTTCGCTGCAGCTTTTGAAGTCTGTAACCTCTCAAGGCTCTCGTCAGCCTTGCTGCCAAAAAGATGCACACCATCAAAGGGCATGTTGAGGAGCCGGGCCTGCACATCAGGAGCAAACCCCGACCTCCGCAACCACGCAAACCTGCGTATCACGGTGCTCGCCGCCATGGACCGGCTGACGCAATCTGCCATGTCCTAACCCGACTGGAGCAGTGCAAGCCGCCGCCACCCTCCTCTGTAGAGCCATATGAAACGGCAGTACCGGGTCAGTTTGTGGACCAATGTCGAGGATATCCATAAGGTCATCCTGAACAAACTCCCCCGGGGGAGCAGACCATCCTAAGTACTCGGTGACCCTTGACATAAGGCGCTGGTACAAAGAATCGGCATGAGTGCCAGGCTCAGGCCTACAAAACTCCACCTCCGGAGAGGTGTCCAGCCCACTAGCATCATGCAGGGACTGCCTCAAGTCCTCAAACTGGCTATGGCCCGAGAGAATCTCGTCTGGCACCGTGTCAGGCACCATGCCATCATCAGAGCCCTCTGAAATGAACCCCAGATGGCGGTAAGAAGGCACAGAACTTGAACCAAAGCCATGCTGGACCTTGGCCAGAGCTTTCCTAGGTGGTCCCCCCGAGCCACGGGGTACCCCCGTCGACACAGCCTCGAAAGGCGTCGAGTGAATCGGCGTTGACGCCGAGCGCGGCGTCGACAGCATCGACGGCGCCGACACAGTCCTCGAGGCCGGGGCCCCGAGTGTGTCCCTCGACGGCCGGGACGCCAATGGCGTTGACGACTTCTTCGAAGGCAAGCCCTCGAAAGAGTCCTTCAACAACCTCGGTGCCACCGGCGTCGACGTCTTCCGTGAAGACACCACAGGTTCACACGGTCTCCAGCGCGTCGAGGACCGGGACCTGGACCGGGCATGCCAAGAACGATTCCCCTCGTCCGAGTGGGACCTTTCCCGCGAATCGTGACGACCACCCGAGCCCGAAGGCGTGCGAGCGGCGTCTCTCGGCTGATCACGACCGACCCCACTCTGAGGCGCGGACGGACCAGTGCCCTGCGATTAGAGAATCGCCAACATTTTCTTCCCGAAGGAAGCCCATTCCTCTGGTGTCGCATGCTTGGTGGGGTAAGCGACCCACCGACGGGCGGAGTCCTCGGATGAGGACGGGGAAGGCGACCGATGATGGCGCTTCCGGCAGTGCCTCGAAGAGGCAGAGGAGTGGCGAGACCGACTCCGGGACGAGACCCACTGGACTTCCGACGACGACGCGGAGAGTCGCCCCTTGAATCGTCCGTCGAAAGCCCCGCAGACCTCGACTTCCGGGGCTTGGACACCATACCTACCGATAACTTCTTCTTGCGCTCCCGCAAGGCTTTCGACGTGATTGACTGGCAATCGACACAGTCATCCGTGTCATGGGCCTCCCCGAGGCACCAGAAGCAGGCGTCGTGCGAGACCGTGACCGACATTTTGGACCCACAGTCCCCGCACTTCTTAAAGCCCGGACGCGGTGTGGAAGACGAGGTAGACCTCTTCACAAAGAAATACTTCACAAACACCAAACAGGTTCGAAGAACCGAGAAACAACAGAAACTCCAAAGAGTCGAGGCGCGCAGAGATTCCCGAAGCGAACATGTTCGCGGAAAAAACGGAACTAAGGCTACGGGCGTTGTGCGTCCTACTTATAACATCCAGTGACGTCGGCCGTCGGAGGAGGTCCTCGAGGGCGGCGTATCGACGTCATCGACGCAGGATGCAGACGCCGAAGATTTTCCGAAGCAGCACAGCTGTGGTGATTACTGTCATAGATATGGAATACGTCGGAGGACCCAATCCCCTCGAATGCATGTTACAGGTAATTTAAGACAGATACATAATGGACTAGTTGGAAGACATTTACACAGTGAGTTTAGCATTAATATAAAACAGAAATATACAAAGCAAATTTACAGTATATATAGGCATGATCGTCTTCTGAATAGTGACCGCCTGAAGCCAATTATATATCCGAGCAAGGACCCAACTTTTTGTTTTTCATCTAAAGCTGAGGAAGTAAGGGTCAGCTCTTAAGGTTACAGGCAAGGAGTTCCAGGCTGAGCTTCCAGGACAGGAAAGCTACTTCCCTCTACTTTCCTGAGCTTTTTTCTGGGGACTTTCAGACAACACGAGTACATGGTCCTGGTGGGGTGTGTTGAAGTATTTTTTGGAAAATTATCAATGAGGTATTTAGGAGCCGCATTATTTAGGCATTTGTGGGCAAGGGTTACAGCTTTGAACTATATCCTATCCTTGACTGGGAACCACCTACTGTTCCGTCTGGCTTCCGAAATGTGTTGCCTTCTTGGAATGCTTAGAGCAGTTCTTAGAGCATTGTTCTGTAAAATTTGAAGTTTATTAACATTCTGTTTACTTGAGCCCAGAAAGAGTGCATGACAGTAGTCAAGTTTCAAAAGGATTAACGCTGTAGCTAGGGTGATGCAGCTGGCTGTCGATAGGAATGGTTTGCAGGCATGGATTAACTTACAAGTGTATGCTGTCGCCGAGGCTGTGGCATTGACTTGCTTGTGGAAATTCAAGGCTGAGTCTAGGTAGAAACCCAGCTTTTTTTACCTCCTTACCCACTTTGATATCTATACCACCAATGTTAAATGATTGAAACTCTTTACTTAATTTGTTAAGTCTGGCTGGCACTCCCATGAGTAGGAGCCCTGTCTTTTCATCATTCAGACAGAGGCCGTGAGAGGCCATCCACATCTGAATGATGAGGTACATTTTATTCACCAAGGCCAAGTCAGTGTCATAAACGCCAGATATAGGAATGAGGATCTGGGTGTCATCTGCATAGTTAGTATAGGTGACACCCAGATCATCAAGGTCATCGAATAGAGGCTTAGTGAAAATGTTGTACATGGTAGGTGATACGCAGGAGCCTTGCGGTACTCCACACTTTATGGGTACTGGTTCCACTGAAGCAGAGGGTGAGAAGACTCTCAGAGCGATTATCTAGAAATGATTGAATCCAGGCCGTCGCTTCCAGTGAAAAATAGGCGGCTGTGGATAAATGCTTACAGAGCACTTTATGATCCACTAAATCGAAGGCGGCAGAGAGGTCTAGTAGCAAGAGGAGGACCAGTTTCCCTTTGTCCTTTAGCTCATCTATTTGTTTTTTCAGATCGATGAAGGCAGTTTCCGTGCCACGTTTTGGTTTTAAGCTAGACTGCCGGAGTCCCAGGAGATTGTTCGTCTGTAGGTAGGTCTGAATCTGGAGGTAGGCTGCCTTGTCAATGATTTTTAAGAGAAAGGGGACTGTAGTTAAGGGTCTGTAATTAGTCGGGGTGGTCGGGTCAATTGTGGGTTTCTTTAAAAGCAGGATGACCCAGGCGTCCTTAAGGTTGGTATGGACAGTACAAGTTTTGAATGACGAATTGATTAGTGAAGTGATGAACTGGGCTAGGTCCTTGGCTTCTTTGATTATTGAAGCTGGGTAGATGTCTACCTGGCATTTGGAAGGTTTAAGGGAGGCTATAATGTCCTCCACTTCCTGGGTGGAAACTTGGGCAAATTTGAATCTGTTGGGTGATTTGGGGGCATCTGACTGGGATCTCTGTGGGGTATAGGGATTCAGAAGGTTTAGTTTTTCCGCTTCTATTTTATCTTGTAGAAGAGATATTTTGTTGGATAATGCATTTTGAATATTTGTACACCAAGTCTTATCCTTGATGCACATGTCAGCTGGTGGAATAGGGGATTCCAATTCTCTTACGATCACAAAGAGTTCTCTTGTACTTGAACTAGCTTTGTTAATCCCATCATTGTATGTATCTTGTTTAGTTTGGAGGATCTCCGATTTATATTTGGCTGTCATTTTTAGTAAATTATCTTTGTTTAAAACTGTCGAATCCTTTTTCCAAAAGGATTAACTTTCCTTTTTTAGCCCGTAAGGCTTTGAGGTTAGGGGTAAACCACAAATTGAGGTGCGCTCTGGGTTTGCCTTTGCACATTTTTAGGGGTGCAATACTTTCTATGGCTTGAGAGATTGTAGAATTGTATAAGCCTACTAGTGCTGCCTGGGTTTGCGCTGACAGGCACAAGATTTGTGATGGGATCGAGAAATGGAAGTATGTTATCCACTGTTATGGTGCATATATTTCTGGCAAGAACGGGAGGTGCCAACAGGTTAGTCCTGGTGGGTAGTGGACTGTCTTGGATAGTGAAGGTTAGTAAGTGATGATCTGTCCAAGTGTAAGGTTCGATGGATATTATTGAAGTCTCGCAATTGTGGTCAGCCACCCGATCTAAAGTTCTAGTGTGTAGGCATATTGTACCCTTTAAGTAAAGCCTAGTTCCGCTATTGCATTGGCGAGTGCCAATGCATGCTGATCATTCGGGGTCGTTGAGACCCAGAGTAAAGACACCGAGTACTATCATTTGAGAAGTGGGTTTGATATTGGTAGAGAGAACTGCTGTAATGTCTTCCTCGAACAAACCAATGGGGCCAGGTCGTCTGTATAAAAGGAGCATAGTTATGGTACGTGAGGGTGAGAGTGGCAATTTAACTGTCAAAACTGACGTGAAAGGTGGATTATGTAGAGATGCTTAGTCCCAAGTTAGATTTAGAGGCGATTACTCTCTCTCAGCTCACTCAAACAGATAGTCAGGCGCTTGAAGCGGATATCACCCAGGAAGAGGTGCTTCGGGTCATTCGTGAACTCCCGTTAAATAAATTACCTTGCCCCAACAGATCTAAAACATAAGGTAATGTATTAGCTCTCATTTTAACTTGATTGTTTAATTCCTTTGTATCCTCAGCTAATATCACCCCTACAATGGAAGAGGCGAAATTAGTGCTTTTCCCTAAACCGGGTAAAGATCCAAGTAGCTGCGGATCTTTTCCACCTATTGCTTTAATAAATATAGATGCTAAAGTTTACACAAAAGTACTGGCCAGCAGGCTAGTGTACTTATTACCGTCATTAATCCATCCAGACCAAACTGGTTTTATAAAGCTGCGGCAGATGCATGACAACATTCACAGGGCTTGTCACATCTTAGAGAAAGTAGAGAATAAACAAATCCCAACTGTCCTCGTCTATATAGACGTGGAAAAAGTGTTTGATCATGTTGAATGGTTGTTCCTTTTTTCTGCCTTGGCAAAGATGGGGTTTGGGTGAAATTTACAGAGATGATAAAAGCCAATTATAAATTCCCTACCACGAGATTGCTGATAAACGGTCAGCTGTCTCATCCCATTTGTCTACAATGGGGAACTAAACAGGGATGCCCCTTATCACCACTACTGTACGCACTACAATTGGAACCAGTACTCGCAGAGGTATGGCAGGCAGAAAGGATTAAGGGAATTGATTTCCGGGGTGTTCCGCACAAAATTATGGCCTACGCCGATGATATGCTGCTGATGGCAGAAGATCCCTTGAATACATTGCCAGCGGTCACTCAGGAATTCTTGAAATTTAGTAAAGTGGCAGGCCTAAAAGTAAATACTAAGTCTGAAGTTTTAAACTCATCTCTTTCGTCCGTTGAAACTCAATCTCTTAGGGATCATACACAATTGGGATGAGCGCGAGAGGGAATTAAATTGCTCAGGTACCTATAACTTCTACAATTAAAGGCTTGCATGCAGCTAATTATCCCCCACTACTAAGAGAAAAAGAAGCACAACTATTAAAATAGGGTCCTCTTACTATCTCTTGGCTGGGTAGAATTAATACTGTAAAAAACCATCATACTTCCCAAAGCGCTTTATATGTTTCAGGCCCTGCCAATACGGTCCCCCTGTCGTTTTTCTGGAAACCACACAGAGCGATCTTGGTATTCATATGGCAAAATAAAACTGAGGGTGGCTCTAAGGATGTGAATGGCCCCAACAGAGAAGGGAGGGCTGGGCCTCCCTAACTTCCAGAAATATTACCAGGCAGCTCAAATAAGGATCATTAGAGATTGGTCCACGGGGGAGGTGGGGAAATGATGGCTACAGATGGAACTAACAGTGGGTGGACCTCATCTAACGGAAGCCCTGTAGTTGCCAAAACAAGATCGACCCACTAACATACATGCGAGTGAAATTACAAGTATGGTTGAGGAAATCTGGGATACAGTAGTCAAAAAGCATAATTTAACAACGTTCCCCTCTCCATTCACACCTCTATTCTCTAATCATCAATTTAGGCTGGGTCTCGAATCCAATGCATTTGGGAGCTGGGAACAAGCTGGCTCTGAGAAGTTGAGGTACATGTACCAGGGAAATGACCATAGATCGTTTAGACAATGTAAACAGGAATTAGGCCTAAGGGGAAAAAAGCAGATTCCATTATTTCCAAGTTAGGCATTGGATTCTTGCCCCACCAATAAACAAGGCGGCACTAAGAGATTTAACACCCTTTGAAAAACGTGTGACATCTAATCCGGAAACATGGGTCTCATCTCGAATTTGCTTAAGTTGTTGGATGATGTAATACCAAATGAGCTCAAACTATAAAGAGTGCTGGAGGGGAACACTGGGGAAGGTGGTGCAGGAAGAAGAATGGGAGTCTCTTTGGAAAGCAATAGCTAAACTTACCAGGTCGAGCCAAATAAGAGTTTTGGTATAAATTGATGGTGCAATGGCATTACACACCCGCTCGCATGAAGAAAACGAAACCTGTGTTAACAGATAAATGCTGGAGGGAATGTGGCCAAGTGGGAGACTGGGAGCATATATGGTGTTGTCCTGTTTTGGAGCAATATTGGGAGGAAGTGAACAAATGTATGGTTGAAATGTTTTCTTTGCAAGAATCGAGGTTGCTGCCATCATGTCTTTTGGTGAGGATTGAGGAGAACTATAGACTGTGGCCGAAGCCAACCACAAAAGCATATGATATATTACAACTAGTGGCCTTGCTGGTGATTGCCCAAAAGTGGAAAGCAAGAGAACCGCCTCTGGTTACAGACTGGCTTTCCAAGGTGTGGAATTGTTTGGCATTAGATTGGTTAACATACTCCATTCAGGTGGATCATCCTACATTCTCCAAAGTTTGGAAAGGGGTGTTGAACTTTTTGAATAAGGATTATAATGTTTCTTACTGTCCACAGACACTTTGCGTACTGGGAATAGCTGTGCGTTTGTGGGGAATAGAAAAAGCGAAAGGAGGAAAAGAAGAAATGTTTAACTTTTATTTGTAACAAGGCATAACACGCACTGTTGTAGGATAATGTATGCACAATGGGAGGGGTGGGTAGGAAGGTTGAAGGATGATAGAGATGGGCGAAAAAGAGTAACGTGTGGGGTGATGGGGATAATTGGTTGTATTCAAATGGGAAAAGCCAATAAAAACAAGTTTAAAAAAAGGATTAGCAGGAGGTTTAACCAGATGTGCCCCAAGTGCAAGACGTAGTTGGGGACAATTATACATGTGGTATGGTCATGCCTGGTGATAGCTGTTTTCACCAGAATGGTAGAAGAGGAATTTGTCTAGACCCCAAACTGTGTGCTGGGGGTATGGGGGCGACAGCTTTCACAGCATGCGGAAGATGCCTGGTGGGACAGGGACTGACGTTGGTGAAGAGGGGTATTTCAATGAGGTGGGGAGGGGAGGAAGGACCCTCTTTGCAGATGTGGGAAGGTTGGATGCATAGGAGTATGGGACTGGAGAAATTGGTATACAAGAACAGGGGATGTCGGCAAAAGTACACCAAGGTGTGGGGAAAATGGATACAGAGACCAAGAAGACTGACCGGGGGAGAGATGAAAACATTGGAAATATGTGGCTGTAGCAATGGAGGAGGGGATGCTTGGGTGGAATGGGATAAGGAGGGGAGGGTTCGGGAAGGGGGTCCAGATGGTGGGAAGTTTGGGGTGGGGGGGAGAGGGTTGGTTTGGAGGGAGTGGGTCAGGGGAGGGGAGGGTTTTGTTCTTGACTAGAATGCTGACTAAGATATACTGTTGGATATTGCTTTGGATTGTTAAGTTGTTGTATCTTATATCAAATAAAGATGAGGTAAAAAAAAACAAGAAGAGGAAGCTGAGCAGTCCAGGAGAGCGTGGAGCCGTCGTACTGCTGCAGCAATTACGGAGAGGCGCAATCCAGTCCCAGGAAGCCCTGGTGGTGTAATGAAAACCCCAAGGAAGGTAATGGGACATATGAGAGACCCGGAGGTTGGGGGGTGACACGGGTGGAAGAGAAGCACTCTGCTGACCAAGTAATAATAGTTAAACTACTGGGAAGGGCGCCTTGCACATCAGAGGAGAACTTCCTTGTCACAGTGGTAGACATAAACCCACTGACCACCAGAGAAGGGTCTGAGACCCAACACAAGCATATTGCGCATCAGAGGAGAACTTCCTCGTCGCAGTGGCAGCAATAAGCCCACTGACCACCAGAGAAGGGTCTGGGACCCCAACACAAGCATATTGAACATTGGAGGAGAACATGATTACTTTGTTTGCCTTGCAATTGTCATTGTTCATGAGTGTCCAATCCAATGCTTCTAGTCCATCCGGTTGAGGTATAGACATAAAGAGACTTTGAACTTCAAAAGACACCAAAATGTCCTCCTCCATGATTTGTGGTAAATTAGTCAAATTATTTAAAAATCTGTTACATCTTTCAGATATGTTGTGGTGGCTTGTACCAATGGTTGTAGAGCTTTGTCCACATAGATTGCAAGTGGATTAAAGATACTGTCTGTGCATGCGACAATTGGCCTTAATGGTGGTGTTTTTTTAGATTTTGATGTATTTTTGGTAGTCCATAAAATACTGGTGTAATTGGAAATTCCTTAGTCATATTTTCTTGTTTTTTCAGAGATCCATCCTGCCTCAGATGATTTGTCCAACGTTGTTTGGATGATTTTCGCGATCTGTGGAGTTGGATCTTGTACAATTTTAACCTAGTTACCCTCGTCCTCTAGTAGTTCTTTAATCTTGGTGTCATAGTATGTGGAGTCCATTATCACGATTGCTCCTCCTTTATCTGCTGGTTTCAAAGTTAGACTCTGATCTTCTGCTAATTCTTTGATCAACTGGCTTTGGTGTCTTCTGATGTTGTAGTGTTTCATTTTTGTGAAATTCACCCTGCCCAGATCTTTCTACATCTGTTCTTCAAACATTCTTATGCCGATGTTATTTACTTGTGGGTCAAACTGACTCTTCGGTTTTATCTCCAAGTATTCATGTTCTTCCGGTGGTTCACCTACTTGTGTTTGTGTGTCGAAAAACACTTTGAGTCGGATCTTCCTAGTTAACCTATGTAGGTTCACTTTTTCTTCTAGTAAGTTCAAGTTTTGGGTCGGTATGAATGACAATCCTAAGTTTAGTGTATCCAGTTGCTCTTTGGATAGTGGTTTACTCGAGATGTTCACTACTAGTTGTTTGGTTTGTTTTTCGACCTGAGGTTTCTTTTCGCCTCTTCTAATAGTCTTTTTTCTAAAAAAAAAGTCGGTTGAGCATTTGAGGTTGTTGCCGCTTGTGATTTGTGTAGATTTGGAACAAGTGTCCGAATGTTCTCTGTCTGGTATTGTCCTCTCTGCTATTTGGTGCTTCACTGCTTGGGTCACTTACGTCTTCCTCACAATTTCTCGGATTTGTTGGTTGTTTCTTGTTAGGTGGTGGTCTTCTCTGTGCATAGTGTTCCTGCCAAGTATTTCAAAAAAAGGTAGCAGGCGCTCCTCTCCAAAAGGAACATGGCATGATAAAGTGTTCTGAGATGAGAGTTTGCAGCACACACTTTTTGCTCACTGTACCTTTCACAGATGGGAAAATTATTCATTTGCATATCAGTCTTTGTCCCGCCCACATGGGTAGGCCACCACAAAAATGCTATGGCAATTCCTCTCTGAACAAGAGTACCAACAGCAACCCCATACACATGTTTCAGCCTTGTTGGGACTCATCAGTGAGGTGAAGCTGCGCCTCTCTGAGCACAGTGAGCAGGGAGTCACTGATGAGGCCCAACAAGGCTGAAACATGTGTATGGGGTTGCTGTTGGTGCTCTTGTTCAGAGAGGAATTGCCATAGCGTTTCGGTGCTGGACTGCCCATGTGGGCGGACAAAGACTGATATGCAAATGGATATTTCCCAGCTGTGAAAGGTTCAGTGAGCAAAAAGCGTGTGCTGCAAACTCTCATCTCAGAACAGGTTATCATGTCATGTTCTTTCTGGAGAGGAGCGCCTGCTACCTTTTTTGAAATGTTCCTGCCAAGTATACACTATGTCCTGTAGATAGTCTAGGGTCTCTCTGCTAAATTTTCGTACTTTGCATTGTTCTATTTCCTTCTTATAATTCTCTAGTGACTCGTTGACTGACTTCTTCCAAGATTTTGTTCAAGTCTTCTTTGTTTTTAAATTTACTTAACTGTTCCGTTAGATCCTCGATTTCCTTGTCCAAGGTGTTCACAGATGTTGCTAGTTCTTCTATGGTAAGTAGGATTAAGTCTAGTGAGCACTTATTTAGAATTTGCTCCCATTTTGTTTTACAAATTCTGAATTCTCTCCGCATAGGGTGTGATCGATAATATTGGGCCAGCGTGGTGGCATGTCATTTTTGAGATATTTCTCTCCAAATGACTCTTTCTAAATGGGTCATTTATTTTTCTGGATTAGTAGTCGTTGGTATACTTGTTTCTATGTCTTTTATAAGACCTAGAATTCGATCAGCTTCCTTTTTATCGAATTCTAATGTTGTAGCATGTTTCTCTGTTAGCGTATTGATTTTTGAAAATAACATTTCAAGATGTCACATTCTTTGTGGGTGCTACTAAGATCTCTGTGTCACTCCCTGGGGTCAGGGGATAATGCAAAGTCTTGATATAGTTAATCTTAGTGCACTCCTATTTCAATCGATAATTTCCAAAATATAAGCTCATTGAAGGTTAGGTAATGGGGTGCCGGGGAGAAAAACAACCCTGACACTGGGTTGTATTACTAGACTACAACACAACAGATGTCCACAACCTTGTGGATCTCTCCCGTCCCCTGCACACACATTAACAATTGTAAAGACAATCAAATGTTATTTGTTTCATAAATTCAATTCATATTTCAAAAAATGATGTAAATCACACGTTATATTTTATAAACCAATTTTTAGTAAATAAAAGTTGTACTCAAGTCTCAAGTGTACTTTGTCAATCAACAATAATACATTTCCTGTTCAATACCAACGTCTGTACTTTGTACTTTCTCAATTTTTCACAATTTGAATAGACAAATACAAATCTTTAGTATCGGATAGTTTTATATTTCCTCATGCTTTCAATAATGACTCTATAATTCAGATTCATAGTAGAGTAGGTTCTTATTGAATATCCGATATTGGATTTGTCTCTCTACGTGTCTCGGGGTGTTCTATCCCCTTCTTCAGGAGTTGTTTATTCCCTTCCTTAAGTTCAGATGTCCCGTCTATGGTAAATAAGTAATTAGAGTATCATCACTCTTGTCTTTAGTTTACATTACATAAGTATTACATCTTCTCAAGGAAACAAGAGAGTTTACCAGTGGCAGCTGATGCATATTTGTGGGAGTGGGGGAATAGGCCCACCCACTATGCAGAAGATATGACTATTCTGGTATGCATAGTACTCCATTTCGGGAGACAAGGCCCATGACAGAATAATTGCCTGCTGGTGGCAAGGGCAGAGACCCTGCATACCTTCATTTGGGGTACTGTCCCAAATAGAGGCCTGCAAGGCCTCTATCTAAGCAGCCAGTAGAAGGAGCCTGGGAGCCCAGCCCAGAAAATGCTATCAGTGTGTCTATTTGGATGCTCTGCTCAAGTCTACCTCTGGGCCATGTTAAAGGTGGAACCTGGGGAGGGAATTGGCAGAAAACCCCCAGCCCTCAGCTTATTGTTCCTGTGCAGGAACTCCAAACGTTCCAGACAGAATGGGGCACCAGGTAGCAATGAAACATGAGTTCTACATAAACCCTGTTTGTGTGCAGAGTTATGAGAATGTGCGAGCATGTACATGTATTTGCGCATGTGTTTAGCTGCATCTGTTAGTGTAATTTCTATGTGTGTTGTAAGGGTGTCGAAGAAGGATGCTGACACAAGGGTGGCATTTTGGTTGGCAAAGACATTTATTTTATAAGACAAGAAACCCTCACTATCCTCATCTTCTAAGTGACATTTCCCTGCCTCAAACTAATAAAGGATCTGTCAGAATGTCTATTGAAATCAAACTCCACCATCCTGTGTCATAAGGTACTTCTATCCTTTACACAACTAAAGAATAAATCAACAGAAAACCTTCCTACTTCAGGAGAATGACTCTTCTCTTTGTAGTTTTGTGGTATTCTCAGAAATGTTCTTTGGCAAAAAGGGTGCCAGGGGGAATGACTCCTCTTCCCCTGGCTTGTGGTGCTACGCTCACCTGGTATCCACAGGGACGCCACCCAGCCGGGTTACTCTCTGTTATGCTTCTCAGCTTTGCCCTGATGTGGTCTGCGGGGAAGGTTCTGCCTGAAAATACAGGACGACTTTGTTCAAGACTGACCGACTGGGGTAAGTATCCTCCCTCCGCCCCCGTATGATTTCAGTCCCTCTTGCACCCTCTCCTCACCTTGTGGTAGAATTAGGCGTGCTCTCCGTCCTACCTTCTTTGCAGGGGCGCGTTGTCTTTCATGGGCGTGTGCGGTCCAGTTACTTCACTGACGCCGGCCCGTTTGATATTGTTCAGGTAGGTCTTATTGCTGTTCTTCAGTTTTGTTGCTATCCTGCATGCCTTTGTTTGTTTAAAATGTCTCTTTTTTCTCCCTTAGGTATGCGGAGCTTCAGCGCGGCGAACTGGCTTGGTTGAGCCCCGCTGGTAAATGATGGCGCATTAAGAGCGTTATGATGCGGTAAGTAAGCGCTATGAAGTCTTGCCTTTGCTAACCTGTGTTTTCCTTCCTTGTATGTTGCAGTGTTCTTCAGCGCGAGTGGAATGTCTGGAGTGGTGCCAGCCGAGAGGCAACCAGCCGGGTAAGCCTTTTGAGCAGTTCGTAATTTGTAAATGTCTCTACTGCTTTCTTTTTTTTTACCAACTTTATTTAAATTTTGGAGCACATAGACATGCATACATTAATAGACCGATCAATAGCATATATGTAATACTACTTACATGTCGCTTCCTTGTTACCCCTACTTGGGGTTTCACCACGTTTCAATGCCAGTGCTCATTTATGATAACAATACAGAGAAAAGGAATAAAAGAATAATATAAATGTTGAACTCCCCCATCCCCTCAAAGTTATCTCCCCAACTTAAGGTGAAGAAGTGATTTGATCCGTCTTATTATTTCAGTCAGATGGATCCTTTCAAACTCAGTATTCGATTCCAAAGATAACAGGTATTGCACGGAGCAATCTGGGCTTGAAGTACATCTGCTCTCTGTCATCTGTGAATTCATGCAATGGTAGCCAAATGTTCAGATATTTGGAATAAGAGCCGTGGGCCAAAACAGTCACCTTCTCCATGGCCATCACCCCCCATAGTCGCATCCACCACATGGCCACCACTGGCCCGTTTTTAGATTTCCATGCCTGGGCGATTGTAATTCTGGCTGCACTTAACATATGCGTAATTAAGGTGGCCGTCGGCCCTGAGTTTGCATAGCAACCCTCCACTGCTTCTCCCAAGAGCACCACTGGCGGGTCAAGAGGGAGCTTTACGCCGTTATGTCTTTAATGTGACTTAGGATCTCTTTCCAGTAGGTTTCCGTTAATGGGCAGGACCACCACATATGTATAAGGTCCCCAGGTTGTCCACAACTCCTCCAACATTCAGGCGGGTATTCTGGATTAATGGCATGCATGCGTGTGGGCGTCATGTACCACCGAAGACAAAGTTTATATTCTGCTTCCTTCAAGGTGCATTTAGAACTCTTCGCGGCTCTATGCGGCACCATGTATCCCAGTCAATTGATCTTCTCAGATCAGCTTCCCATTTCGGCATATAAGTGAGATTCTCTTCTGTGTCCCCCTCTCCCACCAGGCGATATAATCTAGTTATTCCCTTATCTGGGTGGTCTTCCTGTATGGTTAACTCCACTCCTGTAGGGTTCCTAGCTGCACCTTCCTTCACCCTCGCATTTGAGACCCAGTGTCTGAGTTGAACATAGTGGAATCGTTCCTGTTCCGGGATATTGAATCTGATTTTGAATTCTTCAAATGTCAGGGGTATCTCATTTGCATAGAGATCTCTTAGGACCATGCTGCCTTCCCTGCCACCCCAGTTAGCTCAGAAGTTAGCATGTGTTCCAGGGGTAAATTCTGGGTTGTAAACTACTGGCGTAAGAGGCCCTCCCCCTCCTTTAATCTTCTTGTTTCTCAGGACCCTGTCCCAGTACCACAGGGTAGTTCTGGTTGATTCCAACAGTTGGCCCCCTTTTTCCCTATGTAGTGTGGCGATGAAGCCGATACCTCCCAGGGCTAGCTTAGTTGCCAAATTTTCAAGTATAACCAACTGGTTCGGTGCCTCCACCGCAGACCATTGCAGCATAGGAGCTATCTGTGCTGCCCACAAGTACCTACGGAGGTCCGGAACCGCCAATCCCCCCAGGACCTGCAGCCTAAATAATACTTTCTTGGGAACTCTCGGTTTCCTCCTCGCCCCCAGATGAAATTCATCACCTCTTTCTGTAGTGTTTGGATGGCTGGGTTTGGGATTCGTATTGGAAGAGCGCCGACTACATATAAGAATTTAGGATTTAGGGTCATCTTAACTGCTGTAATGCTTGCCAACCAGGACAGTTCCTGTAATTGCCAACATTTTAATTCTTTCGCCAATGTTTTCAGGAGGTCTGGGATATTAGCTCCGTATAACCTATCATATTTAGGGGTCAGTTGAATTCCAAGATATTTAACTGCCTTGTGTTCCCACTTCAGGGGGTAAAGGTTTTTCCAAATCGGGATTTGCTCCGGCCTCTCTGTAATATTAAGAGCTTTAGATTTGGGATAGTTAATGTGGAACCCAGAGACATTGGCAAATTTCTTCAGTAGGTGTATGGCTGCTGGTAGAGAATTTGCGGTATCTTAAGAATAAGAGAATGTCATCCGCTTAAGTGCCACCTTCTGCTGACCTATATTGCCCACTTCATCCCCTTGGATTTCTGGATGGCTACGAACTTGGCATGCAAACGGTTCCATAGCCATAGCAAAGACCATCGGCGAAAATGGGCATCCCTGTTTCGTGACTCTCTGGATGGGGATGCTCCCTGTGAGTTTTCCATTAACCAATAGCCTAGTGGATGCGTCAGTGAAATTGGCCATTACCGTGCGGATAAAGAGTGGGCCACACCCAAACTTTTCAAGGGTCAGGCGTAGGAAGCCCCAGTGTAGACTATCAAAAGCTCTGGAGGCGTCCAGAGCTGCCACTGAAAATCTCTGCCCTGTCCTCGGTCCCCAGTCGATTACATCTATGGCCCTGCGGATATTATCGTATGTATGCCATCCCCTCACAAACCCAGCTTGATCTGAGTGAATTATTTTGGGTAATATCATTGCCAGTCTCCGGGCCAATATCATGGAATATATCTTTGCGTCTCCATTTAGTAAAGAGATCGGACGGTAGCTAGCACAGTCCAATGGGTCCCTGTCTGGTTTCAACAATAATACTGTGGTTGCTGGTCTCATATCTCCAGATGTACGCCCCTTATCTCTAATAAAATTAAATAGGCAGGTAAGGGAGCCTATCAGTATGGTTCTAAAGGTTTTATAATATGCATTGTTAAGGCCATCTGGGCCTGGTGTTTTATGCCCTTTCAGTGCCCTTATAGCGTCCCCCACCTCTTCCTCCGTATGGGGCCTTCCAATTGCTGCCTATCCATCTCACCAATCTGTGGTAAGTCTATCTGGTCTAGGAATGCAATCTGCTCCTCCTCCTTTAAGTTTTCCTTCTTTAAGTTATTGGTGTAATATGAAATCAGGACTTCCTCTATTTCTCCTTCTCCCCTCACTACCTCCCCGTGGCCATTACGAAGTTTAGTTATTCGATTCCTAAGGGACTGTTGTCTCAATTTAGCAGCAAGAAACCGATTAGCTTTGCCCCGTGTATGTAATAAAATTGTTTAGTTTGTACCAAAAGGCGTGCTGCGTCATCTGCTGGGTGAGTTTCTAAGGTCGCTCTGGCTTTTTTCAAATCCCGCCAAGCCTTCTGTGAACCTTTGTCCTTGTAGACCACCTCTGCCTCATGTATCTTGGCTTCCATGTTGTGCCTTACCCTCTCCCGACTTTTAATGTAATTCGAGGTTTGCGCAATGAATTCCCCCCCTTAATACCGCCTTGCTGGCATCCCAAATGGTTGACCAATCCATCCCCGGGGTCTTATTTTCCCGGAAATAGTTCTGCAGGGTTTGTTCAATAATTGTCCGGAACAGTTGGTCCTTCAATATTACCTCATTCAGTCGCCAGGGTTTGCGAGACCGTTGTTGTGAGCAAGCCAATTCTACATTCAGGACTACCGGGGCATGGTCCGAGAGGCAACGCACCCCAATTTCTAAGCCTGTGACTTGTGGGACAACTGTTTCGGAGAGGAGTATCATATTGATACGGGAGTAACCCCTGTGTACCGCTGAGTAGTGGGTATATGCCCTCTTCTGTGGGTTAAAGAAACACCAGGATTCTAAAAGGTGCAGTTCTCTCCGGAATTTCGCCAGGGCTCGTCTAAATGTGTGATCATTAGGGGTAGCCAGTAGAGTCTTATCCATTGTTGCATCCATCACCCCATTAAAGTCACCTCCGATCAAAATTTTCCCTAATCCCCATTGTGCTATTTTGGGCAACAAGTGAAGTATAAAGTGGTCTTGTTTTATATTGGGGGCATAGATCGAGATCAAAGTCACCAGCTGGCCCATCAGTTCCCCACCCCCCCCCCCCCACCCAACATTAGGAAATGCCCCTCTGGGTCTTTTTTAACAAATCTTTTCTCAAATTTTACAATTTTTGCTATTAAAATGCCCACTCCCCGCTTTTTAGTTCCACTAGAAGCTAGATATTTTATAGGGAAGGCTCTGTGTATCAGCCTCAGATCATCTTCAGGAAGCAGATGTGTCTCCTGGAGCCATACCACTGAGGCGTGCATATCAACCAGCCTGGTCAGCATGGAATTCTGCTTAATTGGGGAGTTGAGCCCGTGAACATTCAGCGACACAAGTGTTAATTCAACCATTATCATATATTAGCCCTTAGACCCCTTCTTTATGATCCAACTGAACACTGTTGTAGATATAGCATGTATGACAGTCATTTCTTCACCAAAGAATAGAAAGTATGAATACCCATTCTCCCCCCCCAACTTTTAAACTAAAATGTTCAAATAACTCTCTCAACATAGTATGTGCACACTAAATCACTGCATTCTACTCGCCCGGGAAATTTGGGTTCCGCCCCCCCTCCCTTTTCTTCTCTACCTCATTGTATTAATTCCTTTTTGCGTAAAGTGAGCTTACTTCGGGCAATAAAGTCAATGCATAGGCACTTTCAATTGCAGAGCCCATCCTTCTCTTTAGGGACTCCCGTATCTCAGATTTTAAGTGGATGGTCCGACATCGCGAATGTTCAGCCGTTGTTCAGGTGGGCTCAGAAGGTTTCTGTTCTTTGTTACGTCCCCGCGGACGGGAGTGTCTCAGATTCCTTTGGCCTATCCCATGTCTGCCTTTTGATTCTCCGCTCCGGGATGGGGACTCCTCGTTGTTGGTGAAATTGCCTTCTTCGTCCTCTTGCATGAGGTCCGCCATCTCTTCCTCTTTAGAAATAGAATGCCGCTTGCCCTTCAATTCAAACCAGAGGCAAGTTGGGTGCCCCCATCGGTATCGCATGCCCTTAGTTCTCAACCAGTCTGTGACTACCCTCAGTTTCTTTCTCCTGGCAAGCGTCGCTTGGGCCAGATCCTGAAACAGCTGAATCGGGACTGAGCGGAACCTGATGGGTTCTTTTTTCCGGGCTGCCCGCAAAATGTCCTCCTTCAGTGTGTACAGATGTATCCGGGTTAGAACATCAGGAGTCAGGTTCCTATTAAGTTCAAATGTGGAGTATACTCTGTGCGTCCGATTGAGCACTATTTCTTTATTTTCTTATGTGTCCAAGATGTGACGGAACAAGTCAATCACGTATTGCTGTAGGTCAGAGTCCGGTATCGATTTCGGAATTCCACAAATTCGTATGTTGTTTCGCCTGGATCTATTTTCGGCATCTACTTGCTTGCTCTGCACTTGCTCCATCTGCTGTTCTAATTCCATGACTCTGCTTGCCAAAACATTGTGATCATGACCCTGTTCAGTTATCACCGTTTCTATTTCGTCAACTCTCTTTTCCACGGCCAGGACTCCTTTATTGAGGTCTGCGATCGACTTAGCTAGGCTCGTTGCACTTTCTTTGATATCTTTTTTGAGTTCCAACAGCACCTCTAGTAGGTCCGATTTCCGGATAGGTGGATCTTCAGAGTCTTTTGCCCCTCCGGAGGGGGATTGTGCACTTGGGCCATTGCTTGCTGTTGATTGCGTTTCTGGGTGTCCGCTGTCTGCAGCATGGCTTCTCTACTGTTTCTTTAATGTTGCCTCTATCTTCCTCTTTCAGGTCGTTCTGTCTGGGAGGCGTGCAGATTCGAGGAAGCTATTCTCGGTAGCTGCAAGTGTTTAAAGATGAAGACTGCAGGTAAGATGCTGCTGCTAATGATGTTCCTTTTGTCTCCTTGCAGGTTCTGCTTCTCTGAAGTTCGAGGGAATAGCTGGACATGGTGAGCGTCACGTTGAAAGCTGCAAAGTAACGTGAAGCGTGTTGTCTTGCTCGGGTGTGGTTTAAATAGCCCCAACAAAATAGTCCAGGTAAAGTAGTCCCTAGGCTACCACACCCAAAACACTAGACCGCATAGCTTGGTTCTTAGGAACCAAGCTATGTGGATGCCTCCATGTTGGCTGACAATACAATAATGTAGTTCCCAAGCACATTGTTTTTCATGGTGTATGAGTCTGGCGCCAGAGGCGCCAGGACTGGACCCATGAGGGCCTTTGAAGAGGATTCCAGGCTCTAGAGGCCCAAGTCCTGACTCCACCTGGTCAATGGGTTTGCCAGAGGGGGCTTTGGGCGTGGGTCGTGACATGTGGTTCCAAGAAACCTTTACAGCAGTCAACTTTCTGAACCAGGAGAATGACTCCCTTCACCTGGTAATCATTCACTCACTCCAATATAGTTAAACTCCAAAGACCGGGGGAGTGACTCGCTTACCCTGGCATCTCTGGATCCAAAAGGGCTTTCAGTTTCTTCAACCTTCAGAACCAGGGCAATGACTCCTTTCTCCTCGTATTGGCAAAGTCCCAAGTCCTTCTCAGTGCCTCAGTGGACTTTTCCATGACAATGCAATGAGGATGCTTTCCTCAGATACTTAATATACATGTGTCAAGGCCCCATACCCTTCTAAGGTGGTCAGTTGGCTTGTTGCTGCCCCTGCGATGAGGTGGTTCTCTGATCTGTGTCCACAGGCCATGCACTGTGTGGTGAAGGTAATGGGCTCCCCACCCGGTGAGTGATGCATCTGTTGTGATAATCACTTGCACTGCAGGGTTGTTGAAAGGTTTTCCTTTTACCAGGTTTTCCTTTGTCCACCAGCGTAGCGCATGAACTAGGGCTAGCAAAACAACTATTAGATCGTCCCACTGACCGCTTGCCTGAAACCACCGTTTCGCTAACCACTCTGGCATTGGGCACATGCGGGACCAGGTAAATGCAAAAAGCCATCATCCCGACCAAGCGCATTGCTTTGCATAGTTATTTGGCGACCGGCTAGATAGGTATTTGCAGCAGTATGTTTTGCACTCTTTCATTTGACGGAAAGACTAGATCCTCTTCTGTCTTTATGACAGCTGCCAAAGAACTGTTTTGTCTTGCTTGGAATGAGACTTGATTTTTTCTTGTTGATTGAGAATCCCAAATGGAACAAGAGATTGATTGTTCTCTGGGTACTTTGCTTGCAAATTTGGTGGGGGGGGGATTCCCCTGTTATCAGCCAGTCATCCAGATAAGGGTACACTGGGATTGATTCTTGGCGTAGATGCGCTGCCACTACAGCTAGTACCTTGGTGAATACCCTTGGAGCGGGCCCTATGCCGATGGGTAGCACCTTGAATTGGTAGTGTTGGTTCGCTATTCTGAAGCGCAAGAATCTTCTGCGTGCTGGGAACATTGAAATACGAAAGCATGCATCTTTCATATCCAAGGTAGCCCTGTAGCTCCCCATTTCAGCAGTGGGATTACTTCCTGAAGCGTCGTCCTGCAGAATCTTTGTGGCTTGACATAGGTGTTTGCAGGGCGCAGGTCTAGTAGAAGGGGGGATTGTTAGGTCTTTGTTCGACACAAGGAAGTACATTGAGTAAATACCCTTGTTTACCTGGTTTGCCGGGAAGATTTCTATAACGTCCTGTAGTAGTAGTGCTTTGATTTCTTCCAACAGGATGCGTTTTTCTTCCTGTGACGTCTGTCTTTGTCTTGGCGGGTGGTTGGGATTCCATGTGTTAATTCCGCCTCAAATATCGGGATTCAAAAATATTGCCCTATTTTTGCAGTGAAATTCACACATGGACCCAGCGGGGGGACACCCCCGCAAAACCCGCATCATTTTTGAATGTGCGGGGGATTCCCCTGCAACCCCGGCTCCCACATAATATCCCCCCCCAAAAAATATCGCCTATGGCGAACCAAACAGCCATATCTCCGGCAATATTTTTGGGGGGGATATTATGTAGTGATACCGTGGTTGGCTGGTGTTTGAATTAGCTCTATGCAATTCCCCCCACCGCGGTGAAAGTACCCACTTGTCCGACGTGATCCCCTCCCATGTGTGGGTAAAGTGTGAAATCTAGACCTTCTTTGGCCTCTTTGAAAACCCTATTGGGAGCACTGCCCTTGTAAATAACCGCAGTACGAACTTTTCCCACCCTGTTTGTAGTTAGAGGACCTCAGAGTTCTGTCCTCTAAACCGGCATGTGTTTGAGCCTGCTCTCTGCCCAAAGGGTTTGTTAGTGAGCTGTCCTACGGATTTAAGGGGATCATATTCCTCCTTTTAAGTGCATCCTCAACTGCTTTGCCAAATAAAGCGTTGGGGTCAATGGGCATATTCAAAAGGGTAGCCTGGGTCTCCAATTTGAAACCCGATTGATGGAGCAATGCATGGCGTTTGATTAGTGTGCCTTCTGCCATGATTCTCCCTGCGTTGTCTGCTGCATCTAGGTTGTTTTTAAGGAAGCAGCTTGCTACCTGTCTCCCCTTAGCGATGGTGTGTGAAAGCTGTGTGTTTACGGGCTCTGGGACTGAGTGTATTTGTTGTGCGATCTCGTCCCACTTGTGGCAATTATAGCTGTCTAATAGAATAGCATTATTAGCTCTTCTTGTTTGATAGGCAGCCAAGGAAGCTACTTTCCTGCTGAGGGTGTCGATCTTCTTACTCTCCTTGTCAGGAGGGCCTTCGGCAGAGGCCAGAGGGGTTCCCACTCTCTTTCTTGTGTCAGTGACTGCTAGAGAGTCAGGCTTTAGCTTCCCCCTAATGTATAAGGGTCTGAGCGGGGGCTGGTCTAAACATCTTTTCGATGCGTGGGTTGACTGCCCGTGTCAGATTGGGGGTAAGCAGAGTGGGTTGAACACGCCTCTGGACCAATTGAAGCAAGGGGATAAACTTTGCTGCAGATTTCTTATCCCCAATGGTGTTCTCCACAAAGTCTTTATCAACCTGGGCTTCCTGGGTATCTATCTTAAAGTGCTCTGCAGCCTTTAAGAGCAGGTCATTGTATTGCAGTTGGTTGTCTACCGGGAGTCAGCCACCGATGGGTCAGTGTGGTCTGGGGATTGGATGATGTATGCGTCATCATCATCATCATAGTAGTGGTCTAAGTCCCCTGTGTCCCCTTGGTCCTCTGGTTCTGAATATGAGCCAGGGTCATGTGAGCCTTGAGTGTCATAATAATATTTGTCTTGACCTACATCTTGGTGTGACGAGGTAGTGGCCTGCATGGTGTCCATGCAAGCTTTCTAGGCTGCAGGCTTTATGCTTGCTACCTCGTCTTGTGGGGGACCCTGAAGGTCGCGGAGCTGTGCGAGGTATTCATCAAAGAAGTTTATAAAACTGTACATTCGTCTCATGACCCTATTGAATTGTTCTGGGGTCCACTGGGAGGATATTTGCAATACAGAGGGAGCAGGTGTAGTTGCTGGCTTTGGGGCAGGGGTCTTCTTATGATGCATTTGCCCTGAAAGGGTGTCGTCAACGGTAGAGTAATCACTACTTTTCGTAGCTTGTGACTTGGGGCATCGAAGATTTAGTTTTTTGACATCCTGGCCTTTAGTAGGGTGTCGGGGACGTGTTTCTTTATTAAGTCGCTTATCTTAGAACTTTTTGGCAGGGTCATCGGAACGTCTAACGCCCGGTCGCCGAAACTCAAGGACTTCCCAGATTTAGACGCAGTGTCGGAAACGGGACTTGGGCGTCTGTTTCAGGGGCCTGTCATGTGGTGATCGTGACCGTGATGGCCCAGAGGACAGGGAATCTTTGGATCTTCCTTTTGACACTGCGTGTGGCTTATCGGTCGACGACGTGGTCGACTTTCGGCCATGGGGTGTGTGCTTGGTGTGGTGCTTGATCCGCCGGGTGTCATCCCTTCAGCTGAACCGCCAGCCTGCCTGTTGGGGTCGGAGGCTCGCATGCGGGCAATCCGCTGTATCCAGATCGCCCTCGGCGTCACTAGGGATGCCCATGCTGCCAACGCTGGAGGCTCCCTCGATGTCCATGACGGCCTCGGCCTGCATGGCATGGTGGGCCCAGGGTTTAGTCTTGCAGTCCTTTAAAATGTTGGGCCTGAACAGTTTGCAAGACTTGCACTGTTTTTCGGCGTGGTCCCTACAGAGGCAAAGGTTACACATCCGGTGTGAATCCTTCCATGGAAACTTTCTGTTACAGGAAGGACAGAATTTAAAAGGAGTGTTTTACATTGTCTATCAAGATGGCAGCCTGGCAAAATAAATGGGAGCATAGGGCAATATGCATTCTCTAAGTGAGACTAGAATATGAACCTCCTACCGCTCTGCGTACTGTGCAGGTCCGAGGCCCGCTGGTGCCTTGAAAGGCTGCAGGCAAAAGTTTGTCGAGACAGGAGTCGCTGTTGTAGACGGATGGACTTGCCCTCAAAGCCGTTGCTGGGGATCTGGGGGTAAACGGTTGCCAAGAAGGAACTCGGACATGCGTCCGACTACGATGGTGGAAAAAAACAATCTGAGGGACCTCGACGCGTGAAGGACCATGGATACCATGGACGTCACACTAGGGATAGTATTACTGACACACCCTGTCGACGTCCCTTTTCGAGTTTCGAAAACAAAAAATGTAAGACTCGCAGCTACCACTAGATGTCGGCCTATGCACATCATGTGATCTAAGCAGATCCAAAAGACTCAGAAGAACAAGTTACTTACCGACTGGTAACGTTCTTTCGACTGGATGTTCCTCCAACCCCTTCCACATCTTTGACATGTATTGTCCACAGCTGTGCACTTCGGAAACTTTATCGGCAGAGGGCACCCTGCGTCGATGGCGTCGGGTCCATGTCCCTTGAGGGCCTCCATTGAGGACGACATCACAGGATGTTATAAATAGGACGCACGGCGCCCCTAGCCTCAGTTTAAGTTTTTGCCCCCGGAACATGTGGCACCAGTCTGATGCCTGCTGGACTGCACTTAGCCTTGCGGAAACGGAAGCTGCAATCGCATAAGAAATTCTCCTGAGGGGCAGGCTGGGAGGGCGATGTGAAATGCGTTGGAGGAACATCCAGTCGAAAGAATTTTACCAGTCGGTAAGTAACTTGTTTTTCAAATGGATTGTGTCCTCCAACGCATTGCACATTTCTGACAGACTCCCAAAGCAGTACCAGTAAATGGTGGAGGGAGAGAATTTAGAATACCCAATTAGATTGCAGAATAAAGAACCGCCTTCCCAAAGGCCATATCCTGACAATGGATTGTATCCAGGGAATAATGTTTTACAAATGTATGGATTGAAGACCAAGTAGCGGCATCACAAATATTCCTAATAGGACCACCACGCTGGAGGGCGGTGGAAGTAGCCACGCCCCTAGTGGAATGAGCTCTTAACCCTTTAGGAGGGTCTTTACCCGCCAACCGGTAACACTCCGTAATGGTAAGGATAATCCACCTGGACAAGGTCTGTTTGGTAACAGCCTGGCCCAATTGGTGTCCAGCATATCCTACAAAGAGTTGATCGTTCACTCTGACCCTGGACATTCTAGAAAGATAAAAGCTCAATGCCCTCCTAGGATCCAACCTATGGAGTCTCTCTTCGTCTTTACTAGGATACGGAGTAGGGGAGAAGGCGAGGAGCACCTCCTTCTGACTTTAATGAAATTCTGACACTACCTTAGGTAGGAAGGACGGACGTACGTACTCTCAATACAACCCGGTCCTTGTGGGACAAAGTAAAGGGTGTCTTAGAAGAAAGTGCCTGCAACTTGCTGTCATGAGCACAGGTCGTGTCCCTTGTCATGCCCCTAAAAAGACCTCCAGAAGTTCATGGACTGCAGCATTCCATTGTAAAAGCTAAGAGCTCTCCTAGGATCTAACCGATGGAGACGCTCCTTTTCCTTACCAGGATGAGGAGGACAGTAGAAAGATGGAAGAACCACCTTCTGACTCAAATGATATTCAGAGACTACCTTAGGTAGAAAAGAAGGACGTACTCGCAGTACAACCCTGTCCTTGTAAAACACAGTAAAGGGTGGCTTAGCTGAAACTGCCTGCAATTCACTCACTCTGCGAGTGGAAGTAACCGCAACCAAGAACACAGTCTTGAAGGACAATAATCTCAAAGGACAAGAGTGCAAAGGTTCAAACGGAGCACCCATGAGCAATCTCAAAACCAAATTCAAATCCCAAACCGGCACCTGGAATGGGGACGGTGGGAATACATTAGTGAGTCCTTTAAGAAACTGAGAAATCAAAGGAATCTTAAAAGTAAGAACATTCTTCAGACGAGCGCTTAAAGATAGACAGAGCCGCCAGGTATCCTTTAATGGTACCCACTTGAAGGCCCCTGTGGGCCAAAGAAAGCAAGAAAGACAAAACCATAGGAATGGAGCACTGAAAAGGATCAACATTGTGATCCCTGCACCAGTCGCAGAACTTACGCCAATGGCAACGGTACAGGGATTTTGTTGCAGGCCGCCTGGTCAAAAGCAACACCTCCATCACATCATCCGTGAGTTCCCAATCATTATACCTCAACCTTTCAGATACCAAACGCGAAGGTTTAGAGTCTTGACCTCTGGATGGAGAACCTGACCTCCTCCCCACCCCCACCTTGCGTGTGCGCGAGCAGATCCTCTCGGTGGGGAAGGTAGCGGGGAGGGCAGAAGGTCCGGGTACCACACTCCCCTGGCACAATCCAGAGCAATGAGGATCATGTGGGAACCGAACCTCTGTAACCTCTGCAACCCTTGAGGAATGACGGGGACTGGAGGAAACGCGTACAGCAGTGGGAATGACCAATCCACCAGGATTCTCTCGCACTTCCGGTTGACACTGCTAGCGAAGAGATTCACTTGCGGGGTTCCCCAAAGGGCAAAGATCTCCTGAAGGACTTCCCGTGCCAACTCCGACTTGTGAGAGACTGTGCTCTGCCTGCTCAGAGCGTCCACCGCCGCATTTTCGTCGCCAGCCAGATGAAATGCCGAGATCGAAATTTCCTGCTGAATGGCCCAGAACCAGAGCTGCATCGCCTACCTGCACAACGGGAGCGACCCTGTCCCCACCCCCTTTTTTGTTGAGGTAATGCATGGCCACTGTGTTGTCTGTCATGACCAGGACACTCTTCCCCCATACCGAGGGCAGAAAAGTCTTCAGGGCTAGCCTGATGGCTCTCGGCTCTAACAGATTAATGTGGAGTCTGGACTCCGACGTAGACCAACGACCGCTGGCAGTTAAGTTGTTGGCATGAGCGCCCCATCCTGTAAGGGAAGTGTCCATCACTACAGTCACCTCTGGCCACGGTTGCCAAACTGTACCCCTTTCATCAGGTTCCTCGTTCACCCACCACAGAAGGTCCTGGGAGACAGAGTGGGATCTGAACAGGATCTGTCATCTTGCCGGAGAACTGCGACCACTGCATCTTGAGGACCCATTGCAGGGATCTCATCCGCAGCCTGGCCTCTGGCACCAGAAAAATGCAGGAAGCCATGAGGCCGAGCAACCTTAAGAAATCGAAAGCCGGGAGACTCTGGGCACGTTGAAACTTGTCCACCATCTGCACAATGTGGTGAGCCCTTACCTTGGGAGGCAAACACAGCCCTGATGTAATGGAGCAGTTGGGAAGGTGTCAGGTGCGGCTTCTTTGAATTCAGGGAGAAGCCCAGCCTTTGGAGGGTGTGCCAGGTGACACAGATGATCCAAAGCCCGGATAAGCCAGTCATCCAGGTAGGGGTAGACATGAATCCCCCCCTCGCCTGAGGCACGCTGCCACCACCACCATGAGCTTGGTGAAGACCCTCGGGCGGAGGTCAATACAAACGGCAGGACCCGAAACTGAAAGTGCGAGTTGCCAGCCGCAAACCTCAGGTACTTCCTGTGCGCGGGATGGATCGGCACATGGAAGCATGCATCCTGAAGTTGCAAGTTGAAGGGCCTGGAGGACTTGAGAAAGAGTGACCATCTTGAACTTGTCCTTCCTGTGATGTTTGTTCAACCAACTCAAGTCCATGATGGGTCTCAATCCCCCGTCTTTCTTTGGGATCAAAAAATAAGGGGAAAACCATCCCTTGTTCCTCTCCGCTACAGGCACCAGTTCTATGGCGCCTTTCTCCAGCAGGGAAACGATTTCCTGCGCAAGGAGCGGATCCGGACTCTTCAAAGAGTGTTTCCCCAGTGGATTGTCATGAGGCCGCTGCAGGAAGGGAAGGCAGTAGCCATGGGCTATAGTATCCAGAACACACGCATCTGAAGTAATGGCATGTCATTCTTCGAGATGCTGAGACAGTCTGCCCCCAACCGGCGAACCATGGAACATAGCCTCACGACTGTTTGGAACGGCTGCGGCAGTGCCCGAAGGCAAAGAGGCAGCTGCCTGAGCGGCTTTGGCACCACGATTTCCCCGACCACCACAGATATTTTTTGCTGGCCCCTTTGACTGGTGGCCCCTCTCGTTCTACCAACGGAGGAGTAGAAACGAAAGGAACCTCCCCTCCACTACTGTCCCCTAGGACGAAAAGGGGGAGGTTGACGCACCGCGGCACTTCAAGTCTTTGCCGCAGCTTTGGAGGTCTGCAACCTCTCAAGGCTCTCGTCAGCCTTGCTGCAAATAAATGTGCACCATCAAAGGGCATGTTCAAAAGACGGGCTTGCACATCCGGAACAAACCCCGACTTCCGCAAACATGCAAATCTGCGTATAACGGTGCTCGCTGCCATACTGTCAGCCGTATCCAAACCCGGCTGAAGGGCCTCACACATGGCATCCTTGCACGATATCAAGGAAACCATACCTTTCCTCCCCCTCAGGAATACGCTCAGCCGCAAAAGCTACACAATTCCACAGAGTGTGTGTCAACTTTGCCAAGGCACACGTGGAGTTGGCCGATTTCAAGGCCATGCTCCCAGCCGAAAATACCTTCCGGGCCCAACCGTCGAAGCGCTTGTCGTCCCTATCCGGAGGGAGGTAGGGTATGCCGCCTGCCTCGAGGTGGCCGTAGCCGCCTGACCCACCAAACTCTCTGGAGTGGGGCGAGTAGACAAATAGCTGGGGTCGCTAACGGAAGGGCGGTATTTCTTAGTCAGATTTTTATTCAAAGTTGGAAGAGATTCTGGGCACTGCCTTTTAGGGAGAATTCTCTGTAAAGGCTAATTTCCCAAACCTAGCGAGTCCCCCAGCAGCTTTGCTGGATTTTTGGGGTTTATTTTTTCTCCTGCTAAGAGTGAGACTCTTTTCCTCCCACTCTTAGACATGATTTGAGGTGTTCCTTTGACTTTGTATGTGTTTTATGGGCTATGGGGTCCTTTACCCCATAGGGCTTCATGTGTTTTTGATATGTGGGTTACACAGCACCCTCCGTGCAGTAACCCAGGGGTGTCGTAGCGACCCCCAAACATAGACTCCATACCCTGGGACTGACTACTGTCTCCCAGGGCATGTAAAGTCACCATTGGCTTTACTAGTCTCAAATTGTGACCAGAACCAGTACAAACCATCATATTGTGGACATACTGGTCGGGGCAATTCGATTGCCCCGGGGTCTGTTGTTCGAGGGGGCACTGTCCAGTCCCCCCTGACCGAGTTTTGGCTGGTGGCAGTGGATAGTACTTTTTTTATTCAACCACGAATATATTCAAATGGGATTTTCCCATTGTTCGAGGCTACCACTTTTTAAAACAGCCTCGAACATACCGCTGGTTTATTAAATTAATATAAATTCACTGGTTGGTATTTTTTGCTGAAACTTGGTTCCAAAACGGCGTTTGTGTTCGCTTCTGTGACTCCAACCCAAGTCAAGCCCTTTGTTCCACTTTTTGGTGGGCTTCTCCACCGAAGCTTCCAAAAGTGGTGCCACTCTGTCTGGGTACCACAGGGGGTGTGGGAGGGGGTTTAGGCACCCTGGACTGAGTTGTCTCGGCAACTCAAGTCGCACTCTTGTGTGATTGGCCCAAGTGGTGAGCTGCCCGGCTCACCACTTAGCATGTTTGAGTGATAGCTAGGCTGAATGAATGGGGGTTTTCTGCATAGAAGCAGGGCTTTGGGGACTGGAACTTCAGAAGTCGCCACAGGACCTAAAGAATCAGAAGAGGGGAAAAGCCAAGCCGACCTGCAACGACGACACCACCGGTGGAGCCCTGCTGAACCGTCAGAGGAAACGACAGACGAGATCTCCCGTCCGGAAAGTCTTCTTCCTTTAACTGGTGGGGATAACCAGTTTGCCCGTCGCCTTCCTGGACCATCTCGTGGCCGCCTTGCCCGTGCCAAGCACCCCGGCAACCGGAATACCACAGTTTACCACTACCGCGAAGGAAAGGGTGGTACCTTGTAACCGGGAAACTCCGCGGCTGGTTTCTTCCCTGGCAGTGCAACGAACTTCAGCTTTCCTCCACGTCGAGACGTCCTCTTCCTCTGGACGAAACACTGACTTGCACCCGCTGCCAGGAACAACTGCCCCCGCTGGAGCGTTCGTCCCATTTTCAGGTACTGTGTCCCGCCTGGCTTCCCTTGCGACAGATCGTTCGGGGTGACACTAAATCCTCGACTTTCTAACCTGGGTTAGCCTGGGGCCTGTTAACTAACTTTTCCTGACTTGATCTCAATCTTTTGTGAACTATTTACAAAGACTCTTTGGGCATAACTCCACTGTGTGATCCTGGACACATTTTGCTTGCTCTCTCTAAGAGTGGGCCTGGCATTTGAACTTCCTTGCTCTCCAGTAGACTTTGCCTAACCTGCCTCACTGTGGTTCTTTGAAATGTATTGAGATTTGTGTGCTTTCATAACTCTGCCTTTTCCCCTCCCTTTTTAAATAACTTATTAGAGTGCCATCTTATGTTAAGCGCTCACCTCTGTCTGCAAATAAGTGGTGTTTCTCACTAAGACTTGTCTAATAAGTAACTAGGGTTAATAATTATATACTTTTACACCAAAGCTCTGGTCAGTGTTTGCTTGTGCTACTGTATCTCTGTACCTATTGTGTATACTCTATATACTGCCTAATTCATCTTGAGAGCAGTCTGACTGCTCAGCCACAGCTACCAGGTAAATCTGGGTGGTACAGACTGCTACCAATTGGGTTTACTGCCAACAACCTGTAGTCCTAAATCTTTTGCAGTGGTCCCTAAGGGAACGGCACAGGTTTCTCCCTAACACTGCCAAGCAGCTGCCACCCTTTTATGCAAGGTAGAATGAAATGGCAAAACAGGGTCAGAGGACGGACCTTGATCCAAGATGTCCGTCAGATCATCTCGCACAAAGTCTTTTGGAGGACTAGACCAGCCCAGATACTCCAAGACTCGTGCCATGAGTCTCCTATAAGAAGACTCTGCATGAGCCCCAGGCTCAGGTCTACCAAACTCTGCTTCCGGGGAAGTGTCCAGTCCACTTGCATCATGGAGGGTCTATCTCAACTCCTCCAACTGACTGTCCCCAGAAAAAATGGGAGCATCATCAAGGTCACCAGGTTCCTCAACCTCAGACCTTTCGTCCTCTTCAAAAATATCATCCAGAGGGAGTTGAAACCCAGGTCTGGGAACATAAGAGGGCCTGGAGGCCAAAACCAGCCTCACCGACTTTGAGGTAGCCTTCCTTGGAGGATCCACGATGTCTGGGTACTCCAACGGCAAATTTCGAGAAAGAATTCGCAAAGGCACCGACAGCGCAAATGCAGCGAGTGTGCCAACAACCTCGACGTCGAGATCGCCGAAGGCTTCGGCGTCAACATAGGTGCCGACAGCGCCGTGGGCTGATACGACGACAAGGCGTCGATGTCCGAATCGGACGGACACAGCGCCGAACGAATTGACGCCAGCCCCGAGCCTTCAATAGGTTGCTGCGGTCTCGCTGGGGACGAGGACGAGACCTAGAGACATGTCTCTTGCAACCTTTTTCGAAACCTTTTTCTGTACGGGACCTCGACGGCTCCCGATTTGTGTCGTGTCATGAACCTGAGCCCGAAGGCGTGCGAGCCACAGACCGAGACAGATCCAGGCCGGCTTCGTCAGAAGGCGCGACCGGACCCGTGTCCTGCGATTGAAAAATCGCCATCATAGATTTCTTGAACGCTGCTCATTCCTCTGGAGTTGAGGACTTTGTGGGGCACGTAACCCTCCTCGAGGCACCATCTTGCGAGGAGGACGGGGAAGGCGACCGATGATGGCACTTCCACGAGTGCCGGGACGAGGAAGATGAGTGGCGGGAACCACTCCGGGACCGAGATCCCCGGGATTCCTTCTGACGCGGAGAGTCACCCCTGGAGTCATCGGTGGAAACCCCCTTGGACTTGGAAGTCCGGGAACTCTGAGCCCTTACCTACCTGCAGCTTCCCCTTCCGCAAGGCCTTTGCAGTCAGCGACTGGCATTTCGAGCAGTCGTCGGTGCCGTGCGACATGCCGAGGCACCACAAACAAATGCAATGGTCGGTGAGCGACATTTTAGACTTGAAGTCCCGGGAGGTCTTGAAACCGGACCGCGGAGTCGGAGGGGTCGAAGATGAGACATTTTCAATGAAGAAAACACACGAGGCGTGCTGAGTCTCACAAAGTTAACACTTTCGCTGAAAAAACAGAACTGAGGCTAGGGGCGCCATGCGCCCTATTTATAACATCCTGTGACGTCGTCCTCGACGTAGGCCCTCGAGAGACATGGACCCGACACCATTGACGCAAAACGCCCTCTGCCGATAAAGTTTCCGAAGTGCACAGCTATGGACATTACATGTCAAAGATGTGGAATGCGTTGGAGGACACAATACATTCGAAATAGATGTGTGTGTGTTGGTGTCTGGGTCAGATGTATTTTGGACACAAGGTCCATTTAATTTAGTTTCAGTTTCATAGGCAGGGACATATTCTTTTGGTTAGGGCAAGATAGGCCTTTTTCCAAACCCATTTTCTTTTCAAACCTTTTTAAACCCACCATAACTTGCTTGGTGTTGTGGAAACATGGCCAAATGTTGAAACACTTGTGTATAGGCGCGTTACAAATGCCATATCATATCATATCATATATATATCAAATGCTCCAACCACAAGACTGTCAGGACTATACTGCAAAGGTATGTAGTTGTTTTGGAAGCCTTGCAAATGTCTGTCTTAGGTTTATTAATCTATGTATAAATTATTACTGACCTCTTAGGCCAAGAATTTCCTGGAGAAAAAGGTTTGCATTTGAGCTAATTTGCATACCCACAATGCCTTGTTGTGGCTCCGAACTGTAGGTGAACTTCCAGCGATGGCTACTAGGTGGCATTGTGCAATCTGTGACTTGGTTCAAATGGACTTTCCTATTTTCACATTTCAGGTGAAAGGTTTTTTTTCCAACCTTTTTAAACCCACCAAAACTTTCTTGGACATACACACACACAATTTCAGCAAAACAATCCTTGTCACCGGGTTTTAGCTTCCCGTCCCCTAAACTATTTCAGGAAAAGCCATTTGAAATACTATGTTTCACCAATGTTCCATGAAAGGTGATGAAAATGTCTCTGGCCTTGTCACTTAAGGAGAATACCCAGGAAAATGTTCTTTGTACAAAACAAGTTGAAATGTATTGAAAGACAGTCCCTAATAGTTTTTAGGATGACAAAGCAAATGTTCAATTTTAACAAAGGATTGATATAATAAAATTCCTTCAAGACTGGTTGGAATTTTGCAAGAAAAAGGGCCTCATTACACGGTAGGCGGTAAGGGTTTACCGGTATTTTAACGGTACCGGTAAATGCTTACCGCCTTACTACGAGGTCCCTTTGCGGGTTGGGGTATTTAAAGCCTGCTTTTTGCAGGCGTTAAAAACCAACCCACAAAGGGACCCAGGGAGCCAATTACGGTACCGCAATTTGCGGTGCCGTAATTAGCGCCTTCCCCATTGCCATTATGCCCTATGGGGCAAAAATGAGAATGGGGAAGAGCAATGGTGGAAGGGGGAATTACCGCCCCGCCAACCTTGGAATGGGGCGGTAATTCCCCTTTCCACCAAGGCGGTGCCGGTATTTTACCGGCATGAACCATGGCGCTAATAGCGCCATGGTTCTCCGCCTACCGTGTAATGAGGCCCATGGTCTTTTATAGTTTTTTCAGGATGGCAAAGCAAAATGTTCACTTTCAACTGAAGACTTAATATAAGAATGTTTATTTTCAACACAACATTGAATTTCCCGATATACTTCCTTGCCAGGAATATCCCCCTTTTGGCTCACACAGAACCCCCCTGGAGTACTCTCCTGCAAGGTATATCTTTCCAAAAAAGTTCAACTGAAAATTCTTGATACTGTGGTTTTCACTCCTGTCAGGAATATTCCCCTTTCTTTTGGCTCACACAGATCCCCTGGTTTACTCTCCTGCCAGGCAGCTCTCTCTGCAACATTCATGTCTCCTAAATATCACACAAGTGTACTTCCTCAGTAGCATTAACTGTTTACTTCAATTAGTACTTGCACCAATTTCCCCCATACGGACATTCCCTATATGAGGGGTTGTTCAAGCTCTTTCTGTCAACTTTTCTTGGTTCTTGGCAATGCTTGTTCCAGGTTTCCACCAACTGACATTTCATGTCAGGGGAATTGTACAACGTTCCCTCTTTGTTTCTCTTACAATGCCTTTTGGCTTCTGGCAATGCTGGTTTCAGGTTTCCACCAATTGACATCTCTTATCAGGAGAAATGCACCATGTTTGCCCTCTTCTGTATTGTCTTTCGGCGTATGGCAATGCTGGTTTCAGGTTTCCCCCAACTGACATTTCTTATCAGGAGAATTGTACCATGTTTCCCCTCCTGTTCTCTCTGTAAATCTATTTGGCCGGTATTCAAAACGTTTACTTAATTATCCATATGCCTGTTCGAACATCCTGTGGTTACCACCACCAAAGGGCCAACTCACCAGTATCTCCTGGAGTCTGATTCATGGTTCGCTGTAGCGACAGGGGCCAGCCTTGGGTATGCCATTTGCAGCTTGTCAAACCTCCTTTCAGGTCCTCTGCTGGCTTTGTGGTTCCTCGCCGATACGGTTGCTGCTTTCTGGATTGACATCATTGTGGACGACCTGTCTGCGGTTGCCGGTTCCTTTGCTGATCTTCCCTGAAGCCCGTCAGTCTCCGTTGGGTATCCCGCCACTCCAGTATGTCGGTTTGAGATGTGGCAGCCCGAGAGCACCTCCATCCTTCAGCGGGTTCACTCCTGCACGTCAGCCTCTCTCCGCGGCTTCGCTTCTTGGCTCTGCATACTCTGCAGCCCAATCAGACTTCTTGACTTTAACCAGCAGGTGATTTTTGGATTTAAATATCCCGAGTAATGGATTGAATGAATAACTAGACTCTTGGTATTGCCGTTTATACCGACTGACTCTTAACTCATCTTCTTCGTCCCAGTACTAGAAGCTTTCTGGGAATTGAAGTCCAAAGTATTTTCATAGAGTTCCAAGTTATTTTGTTGAACACTTTTGTCTACATAACAATCATCATGAACATCAAACGTCAAATGAGTTGGACAGGGGTTATGCATATATGAAGAATGGATAACATTCTGTTTAAGATGTAGGTTTCAAGTATTTACAATTAAATGATTCTGAATAATGACAGCAGGCCATTAGACATTTTGGGATTAGGGTTTCTTCTTCACAGTCAAGGGAAGAATACCTTGTCTCCCCTGTCAGAGCCATCACCTCTCCCTGACAGCCATCTCCTCCCACGTGATCCAATCGCAGATTACCACCCCCTGTGTCACAATTTGGTAGCAGCTTCCTTCCCCTGGCCACATGGGAGGAGACTTTAGGCTGGAGATCAATGATTACTCTGCAGGATTCATCACAGACACATAAAAATGAAGTACAGTTCATCTTCTATCATGGTGGCACAAAAAGGACATAAAGAAGATTAATTATTGTCCTATTTGGCTGTATACTGGGCAAACAGTGAAATGCGTAGGTGAAACTTGGTGAGAATACTTTTCGCCTTAGGACTTGCTCGATAAGCAAGGTAGTGTTCCATACCCAAATGCGTCTTGACTGCAATATAATTAGCTGCCAGTTTTCCTTCATAGCAAGTGTCCATAGTCTTTTCCAGCATCCATTCATTGAAATGGTTCCTAGTACTGCTTTTATACATAGTACCAAACTTAGTGGGATTTTACCACAAATCTTCAAGACCAATGTTTGTTAGCATAGTCTTGACATGCTTAAACCACAGCAGTTACTTCCCCCAAGTCTGTGCAACAACACCTCCAGGCCTTCCCTATCAAGTGCAAGTGCCTCAGAGTTCCAGATTTCTTTTGTTGATTTAATCCGTTTTTATAATCAATAATAATAAAACAATACAATGCAAACTCAACAAAACCAACATATATGGAGAACATTTTGATGCTTGTGAATGTTATACAATAGAGACATGAAAACAAAATCATGAATCAAGCGCCCAAGCCCCCCCTACCATTCCCCCAGAGTGCATGTCACATGTCGTGTTACTTCACATGTCACAGGTTACTTTCTACAAAATGAAGCAAGTTTATATTAATATCAACAATAACTGAGTGGTTGTACTCGTCAACTTTCTTCTTAGACCTCAGGGCCATCAAGTTTTAAACAAAAACTAAAGCAGATGCACATACCCAATCAAATGGATATACCAACCCAGATAGGGTGACGGACGTAAAAACGGGTCAGTGTGCATTATCCTCTGTATGGAAGGCACAGTATCAAATAGCGAAGACAAACACAAGTGCTCACAGTTCAAGGGTGTTTATTGAACTTCAAGGGGGTTGGAAAAACACCTATTTAAACCTAAATCTCAGCTACAACCATCAAAATAAAGATAACGCAGTCCTAGTAGTGTCTTCGTCAAAATAAAAGGGCCTATACTAAAAAAAACTATTGCCAATCCCTACTTCTAAACAATAAACAGTGTGGGAAATGATGTAGATAACAAAAAGTGTGTCATGAAATAATAAGTCAGGTTGACTGTAGCGGGTTCACCTTCCCCACGTTTTCACCACGGGACAAGGCGGTACCTTTCGGCTTGGAACACACATCAGTTCAGCTAAACACAAGGGCACAGTACCAGTTCATATATCAGTGCTCCGCAACCAAAAGTCTCTTGCTCAATCAAGGAAGGCTTCTCCCTGGCAAGACAAAAGTTCAACAAAGATTGTTCAAAGCCCATCAAAAGTCTTTTACTTGCACTTTGAGTCCCCCTCCGTCGGGCTCAAACTCCTATTTCCTTCACAGTTCACTACAAACCAAAGACTTTCGATTATGCAAATGATTTGACTTAAACCCTTGCAGGACCACTTCCATTCTCGTCCACATAAATCATATTCACAAGTTCTCTTAGCAGGATACATTCAGGCAGAGACCTTTCGATTGGGCACACACACAGTGCCGGACCACTCTGCTACTTAGTATTGTGCGTTCACTTCTCAAAGTTCAGAAAACAACTATCGGCTTTCCCTTTTCATTTGTGTCTTTTATCAAACACCTTTTCCATTCGACTTCATAAGTCACTTGGTTGCCGCCCGTAACCTTTGTTCATACGCCGCCTGGTATCACAAAGTTGCCTTCAACTTACTGGCTGTACACAAGGTTCGGCTCGCGGGTTTGATCATGGAGTCAAGGGCGATACCACAGCATCTGCACTTCTCCCTCAACCCGACTAGTGAAGCAGGAGGGCCCATGGTATCTCGGACACGCATTGCAGGATTTTCTGGCCTCACTTCTCTGCCTCACACGTGCTGCTTCCGAGTTTAACAGTCCAGCGATTATTTGTCAAACGGCCCACGGGCTTCCCCCTCCTTGGTTACGTTCCGTGACTTTCCGTCTTGCTTTCTCGATTCAGCTGGGGTCTCGAATAGGCTGCTCCTTCATGTGCTCCGTCTCGTTCCTTGCCTTGTTCGAAGTGTGTTCCCGTGCTCTGCCTTTCATCCAGGTGGGGAAGTTAAAGGGGATTCAGGTGTGAGTTGTTGCAGGCAATTGCCTGACTCTGCCTGACCACGGCACCGGGACATGTTCAAGTCTGCATTTCCCCTGTGTGTAAAGGGACTGTATATGTGTTTGTGCATTGAAGGGGGAGAGTTACAAAACTCATGTACTTGATCAGGAAAGAGGGAGTAAGGGTTTTAAAGGGTGGGTGATACCGCGTCTCACCATTAGGAATCCCACACCCACTACCCAAGAATGAAGAATGCCCCATCCAGGTGATCCTCCTGCACTGGTCCACCCCATGGGTCTGTATCCAATAGCGATGGCTGTGCCCCGGCCACCTGGATGACAGATCCCTGAGGACTGGAAAGGGAGACATCTTCTGGTTTCTCACACCTCACACAGCAACAAAACACATGGAAAAAGATCTGAAACAAAAACAGGAGCCCCTTATCCGGTTACATCTTAGATCCAGCTAAGTTCACTCAGACCTCTACGCTGCCCCACAATTGAACCCATCAAGGTGTGTGCTGCCCAACAAGCATCCAACAGGCAATCCCAATTATATATAAGAATCCGCCAGTCCCCAAAATAGATCCGCCAGTGCAGATCGAGACATCCGCTTATAGCTACCCCGCTCCATTGCACAGAGTTTAGATAGCAATGTTGACCATAGGGCCTTAGTAGGTGGTGTTTCCCCCTTCCAATGAAGTATGATATGTTTGCGAGCTGCAAAGATTATAAGGAGGATTAGTTTACATTTCAATGGATCCTAATGCCAGTCTTTGCCCTCCCCAAAACATCATGAGACCCGGGGACAGTTTGATCTCAATCACTTACTCGTGATATTTGATGATGAAGCATATCGCTGAAGGGTCAAATTCGAGGGCAAGACTATAGTATATGTCCCACAGTGCCTAGATCCTCACACTGTCTCAAACAGATTGACGAGTGCTCCAACACCATGCTATATAATTTGGTAGGGGTATAATATGCCAGCTGAATTATTTTAAATAGAATTTTCCTATTTTTGAGGTTATCCCATGTCAGTCCTAAGTCACTAGACCACATCGCGGCCAATGCAGTGCTTCTACCAATGTTATTGGTGATGTACATGCAATAGAACGTACCGCAGCTGTGGGAACATTGTCGCTTCACCTTCTAATTCGATCTTCCATGGAAACGGTTCGGCATTTTGGGATTGGGTCGAAGTGTGTTTTGATGATCACTGAGACCAGAGTCCTATATCGAAGCCAATCTGAGTCTCCCATGCCTAGGACGCACTGTGCCTCTTGGAACGAGTTAGGCTCCAAGCCATCCTATATGTGCATTACCCAAACATGTTGACATTCTGTGTCTTGTCTGGGATGTAGCTTATGTCGCAGTACATATGACAGTATCACTCTCATGCTAATCTAAGACGGGGCCACGCATGTGTCAATGCCCACCATGGATCGCATTTTGTGCCATTGTCAAATCGTGAGCCCTAGAACGGGATGTGCCTTAGTGTGCATGGGAAGTTTCGTCAGTGGAATAGCCAGGAACTCTAGCGTGGAATGCGGGTGTAGTAAAGCAAGTTCCATCTTTCTGCAACTTGACAAGTCCTCCGGGTTGAGCCATCTCTTAGCCCAACACACCTGTGCCGCTAAACAATAGGTTTTCCAAGACAGCAGTGCCAGGCCACCATCAGCTTCGATGCCTGCAATATTTTCTGATAGAGACGCGCTTTTTCACCTCTCCATATACATTTGGAAATGTGTGTGTCTAATTCCGTGAACCTCTTAGGTGTGGGTGAAGTGGTTATCATAGAGGCCAGATTTTCGGGAGGGAATTCATCTTAAAAGGCATTTACTCTCCCTGTCAGCAAGAGCAAGATCCAAATCTTATTGGATTTTATGGAGAACACGTGGATAGTTCAACTCAAGTTCTTGAAGCTTTGCGCTTACATTTAACATTATATATTTAATATAGTGTTGCTGTAATCTAAACAGAGCAACACGGCCCGGATTTCAAGTCATATCCGTTCTCGGGGGAAGAACGTCTTACTTGTCCCAGTTGACCCTATATCTCGCTATGGGCCCATATTCTTCCAACAAGCGACCTTGCGCATTGGCTCATGTAGAGCAGGATATCATCTACATAAAGAGAAATTCAGTGTTCCTCCGGTCCTCCCACAATACCCAACCACCCTGGATCATTGCAGAGCTTCACTGCCAGCTGCTCTATAGCAAGAGCGTATAAAAGAGGTGACAGCAGGCAACCCGACGTGTGCCAGAGTATAGTTAAAACTGGGTGGACGTGATGCCATTTGTCACTACAGAGGCAGTAGCAGTGTGAAACCAAATGTATTCAAGACCACAAACATTTAATCCCATTTGACTTTGTCAAAAGCCTTTTTGGCATCTAGGGATAGGATCACGTCGTACGGATCCGCTTCTACTGCCATGACATTTAACAGTTGTCTTAAATGATCTGCTGAATGCCTTTTTTGGAAAAATCAGGTCTGATCATTCTAGACCAGCAACGGAAGCACTCCTTCGACACGATGAGCCAAACACTTTGCTAGAATGTTTGCATCGGAATGGATCAGTGAGATAGGGCGGTAGGAGCTACATTCTTCTGGGTTGCAGTCTTTTTTGTGGAAAACTACGATATTCGCAGTTAGCGTAGTGTCCGGGTGAGAATTATGCTCAACCAATTCGGAGAACACGGATTCCAAAATTGGGGCTAGATTTGTAGAGATCGATAAGACAAGCCATCTGGACCAGATGCCTTCCCTGGTGCCAGGGCATTAATTGCCTGGGTTATTCCATCCACAGTGATCAGAGAGTTGAGAGCATCTAATTGGGTCTCTGTGAACCTGGGCAGCTGAGTGGAGCACAGAGAATAAATAAATAACTTGTTGTATGTCTCGATAGGGAGGTTAGGCATATAGTTCTTTATTGCCAGTCCAGGTAAGAAGGACGCATCGCCTGTCCTCAATGGTATCTATTATTTGGTCCCTCTGTCTACCTCTTAATGCTAGTGCCATCATGTGCAATGATGGTCTACCACTCTCTGCATAGAACGTTTGGGACTAGCTCGTAAAAGGATTTTTTAACACAAAGTGATGACACTTGTTTAAGTTCTGCCCACAGTTTCAGTAGGTGCATGTCCATCCACTCGCAGCCCAATTTCCCATGGTATTAAGAGCATTTGAGATTGTCAAGCGGGGTAAAAGGTGAACCACGGGTGGCAAGCTATTCATAACACATTGTCCCTTTGAGTTCCTGGTTTTTAACCAGCATAACATGGGTTGTAGCATAACATCATATTTTATTTCTGTTAATTCAACCTGCAGGGCCACAGAGTCAGGGGATGCACTTAGTGGTAGGGCGAGTAGGCGCTTTAGAAATGTGTTCTTTGATATTTGAATTGTGGGGCAAGGTGAATGGCCCCACAATTCAGCGCCACATATAGCTGCATGAATGGCCTTGGCCTTATGTATCTTGAGGGGAACACACTGCTTTTCCTTCAAGGTGGAATGCGAGGCCTGCAAACGCGCCGCAATGCTGTGTGCAAATCGGAGTGCTCTACTCAATTTGTATAGTACATTTCAAATGGTTGGACAGTGTCAGTCATTGGTAAACAAATGAATCAACAGTTTCCAAAAGATGGTTATTCAGATAGAATTTTTTGCGACAGGTCGAGAAGCATGCCCAACAGGGGCACAAATCATGGTCTTAGTTTTGGTTAGGCTGATATGCAGACCTTCGCAGTCACATAAGGCCTCAAACATGCAGAGTTGATGTTGTAGACGGACGTGTTTTAGCCAACAAAACTGCATCATTGCAAAAAGGAGCAGACTCCACTTAAGACTACCCAGGCTAGGAGCATCTTTTTCCACTACATGCAATGCTGGTACTATGTTGTTGATGCACAATAGAAATTAAACGCAGCCCTGCCATACTCCAATGTTAATGAGCACTGGATCAGTTGTTTTTCCACATGGGCCTCAACAAATGTGTGTACTATTTTTCTGATATAAGGATTTGACAGCGTTGCTAAGGTTTACTGGAACACCAAGTTCATCCAGACTTTCCCATAATAGGTTTCTCGGGACAGTGTAAAATGCAGTTTGGAGGTCTACAAATGCTAGGTATATATACTGAGAGTCCAACTACACATATTTTTGGAATATCAATCCAACCTCGCCACTTGATCTATTGTTGAAACCCCTGGTCTAAAGCCCGCCTGGCCATGAGAAAGGATGTTTAAGCTTGCAGCCCAGTTCTTGCGATGTAAAATAATTTTGGAGTACATTTTTACCAGGGAATCGATCAATGAAATTGGTCTATAATTGGACGGTTGATCCTTGTATCCTTTTCTTATAGATGGTATCTTTTACAAATACTTTGGGTACACTTGAAAAACTCTGATTTTCCACCACCGCTTATGGGTGGAGTTGGGGCATGTCGATAAGGTTTAGTGCTCTCAGTCTTGTCGGGCAGGACAATGCGTTGAAGTTTTTATTCATATACTCCAGGAATTGGGACCACATCTCATATCTGCTGTTAGCTTCTCTAGTGCTAGAATTGTCCAGGTCCTACCCAGCCATTGTTCTATCTGCGGAGAGTCTGGGCTCTTCCACAATCTCAAGATGACCAACTTAGCAGCAAGCTAATATTGTCAACCATTTAAAGCCTCTACCTTGGCAGTTCTCAACCATGTAGCTCTCTAGTCCCGGGATATACCCCCTAGGGTCGTCCTGGATCTGTAACCCTATGATTTACTTAAGCTTGGACCTAATCTCCAGCCAGAATCCCAGGATGTTTGGGCATTCCCCCAGAATGTGCAGTAGGGTAGCCTCTCGCCCGCAGTTCATCCAGCAGGCCTTCGGTAAATTGGGGTTGCACGCATGCAGCCTGGCTGGCGTCCTATACCATCTATTTCTTATCTTTGTCCTATACCATCTATTTCTTATCTTTGCCTACGTTTCAGCAAGGAGTGGGCTCAGGGGTTGTGTTGCAGAATCCTACTCCTCCTCCCAGTTGTCTAATGGAAATGCATCCCCCAACTGCCTCTCTCAGCAATCACAATATGATCTGCGTTGGGGTGTGATGAGGTTGTTAATGACTTTGGAGATAATAATGTTAGAGTCTACCGCTAACTGGAATATGTTCTCTAAGGCCGTCAGTTGCCTGGTTGCTACATTTGCATTTGGGGGGGGAAGAGAACCCAATGTCTGGCTTGCATATAGTGGATCCTAAAGCAGTTCCAAAGCCGAGGGAAGGCCAGACACCTCAGCGCCTTTGATGCAAAAAGAGTTCTCCTGTTGACCCTAGGCATGGCCCCCTACCACAAGAAGTGCAGCAGTACCTTCTCCCATGACTCCAATGTCTTCCTGGGATTGGGTATGAAGACCGTCTGGAAAAGGTAAAGTAGCCTGGGCAGGATATTCATTTTAATTATGTACATTCTACCAAACCATGAGATGCAGAGGTGGCCCCACTTACTCAAGTCCTTCCTGATTCCTTCCCTGAAGCAGTGGGGGCACGTGGGGTAGTTAACCCCAAATTGATCCGATAGCCTGGGCGGGATCTGTACGCCCAGGTATTTTACCGATTTAGTGACCCACCTATATGGGTAGGCATGCTCTAATTCCTCTCTTATTCGGGTGGGATATTGAGGCCCAGGGCTTCGAATTTAGATTAATAAATTTTAAAACCAGGTACCTGCCCAAGGATGGTAAGCTCCTTTTCTATAGCAGGCAGGCACGTTATTGATAGAATTAGATCGTCCAAAAACAAGTTTACTTTGTGCGGTATGCCTGCGAAGGCAATGCCTGGTATATCCCCATTAGCTGTAATGTGTGCAGCTAGTGGCTCCATGATCAGGGCAAATAGTAGTGGGTACAAGGAGCAGCCCTGCCTTGTGCCCCTTCTCAATTGGATTGCCTCCGTCAGAGCTCCATTAACCATTAGTCATGCTGTAGGTGCCTCGTAGTTTGCTAGAATCATTCCCTTCAATCTAGGCCCGATATTAAATTTGCTGAGTGCCGCCTCAATAAAAGGTCAGCTTACCCTGTCAAAGTCCTTTTCTGCATCTAAGGCCAGCAACAGAGATTCGGCCAGATTTCTTCCTGACTGGTCTACCAGATGTATCACCCGTCTTACGGTGTCTGACGTTCCCTGCCCCCAGATAAGCCCAGATTGATCCGCGTTGAACCCCAAAGGCATGAACCTCTCCAATATAATTGTTAGTATTTTTGTAAAGATCTTAGCATCAACGTTTAGCAGTACAATTGGTCTATAGGACGAGAACTGTCTGGGGTCTTTCCCCAGCTTTGGAATAAGGACTTGGGCCTCGGCCATAAAGGGTGGTAGACTGCACCCATCTCCGATTACATTGTAAACAGTTGCTAGCGATTTCGCCAAGATCTGGGCCAGGGCCTTTAAAAAGGAGGCAGTCAGGCCATCCGGTTCTGGGGCTTTATGCACTTTCACGGATTTGATGGCACCTCCTGCGTGTCTCAGAATGCAGGTATTCCCGATTCGTTGCAGACAGAGTCCAGGTAGGATGTTATTTCTGACCGGTCTGGAGTCGTGGCCCCGTAGACGGCAGTGTAGAAGTTGCAGAACAGCTCACACTTTTTACTTTCTTCCCCATTCCCTCCCCTGACCATCAAGTAGCGTATGTACAAAGGCCTTGCCCTCTTGTTCTCTCAGGAGCTTGGCCACTAACTTCCCTAGGACATTCCCCTGTTCGTAGTAGTTCCTCCTCAATCTGGGCAGTGTGCGTTCTGTTGCTTGGGTTCTCAGCAATCTTAATTGCCCTTGGGCTGTGGTCATGCCCTTTCCCTTTGTTTAACCTCCCCCAAGAGTTGTGTCTCCTCTAGGCCCCGCATTCTTCTCAACATTGCTGTCACCGCTATGAGGCTCCCCCTAGCAACTGCCTTTAGAGCATCCCAAAACATTCCCATAGAGGTATCCGTCAGAGAGTTGGAGCCCACAGTGACAGTGTCCCTAAGGGCCTCAGGGTGCATGCACCAAGGTCTCCTCACCCCCTGTCCCCTCCCATTCTCCAGTGTCAGCAAGAGCACACTGATCAGACAGCTGCCATAGAGTGCCACATGCAGCCAGTCGGAGCGAAAACAGTCAACTCTAGAGGAAGAACCACGGACTCTGCCTAAACGATGAGAAAACTGAGCTACTAATCCTCGATTCTCACGCTAGACTGAACAAATTAGACCCTGCCTTCAAATCCTTCACTGTTGATGGCAACACTATCAAGGTCTCCAATAATACGAAAACCCTAGGTATCTATCTCGATGCCACACTATCTTTCACCAAACTAACCCTGTAGTAGCAGTGTCAGCATACACTTGCAAACTAATCACTGCATGCAGGCCCTCCCTTGCGACATCCAACTGTATTATTCTTGCCAGAACCCTAGTTATGGCCAAAATTGATTATTGCAATGCCCTCTACTCAGGGATCAGCCACAGAAATATCAATAAGCTCCAAGTAGCACAAAACAATGGCATCAGGGCTGCACTCAACATTCAGAAGAAGCTCCACATATCGGACACAAGACGTAACCTTCATTGGCTGTCTGTCGAGCACAGAATCTCCCTTAAAACACTTGCTTTAACGCACAAAGCAAGGGCGAATCTTGCCCCAGCATATCTCACCAACAGTCTCTCTCCACACACTTCCACAAGGCCACTAAGAGCTGCTCAAGTTCACACCATGTACATCCCGAGATTTAAGCTCCAGAAATCTGGAGGCTCCAGTTTCCCTGTTCTGGCGGCCAAGCTCTGAAACACGCTTCCCTCCTCCCTCAGATTCGAACCTTCCTTCCAACTATTTAAGAGCAACACTAAATGTTGGTTCCAGGAACTCAATCTTGCTGTGCTGTACTCATAAGTTTAGCTATTCCTGACGGGGATTACTAGAGGGCTCTCCTTTCCACACTTCCCCCCCTACTAGTTCCCTCCTTGTATTGCAATCTTACTGTGCTCCTTTTATGTGCTGCTACCTGTTTTATTGTACCTGCCTTATTCAATACTCTGTATTGCCTGACTTCATGTTGTAACCTATGTAAAATGTAAATTTTTGTGTAACACCATGTGCTGTAAGACTTGCGCCCAGATGCCCCAGGGCCAGGAGCACTTGACAAATAAAATAAATACAAATATGTGCGAGTTGAATGTGAACCCCCTATCTGTCGGGTGTAGAGTGCGCCATGTGTCCACCAAATTGAGGTGAGCCAACTTACTCTTCAGTTCCCCTGAGGCCGTTCCTGCCCAGGAAATGTGCTCCTTGCCGACCTATCGACCTCCCATGCCATCACCAGGTTCATGTACACAATCATTATAACTTCTCCTTCCACCCAGTCCTCCAGCACCCGAATCAGGCCCAACATAAATGGTTCCTGTCCCGCATTAGGCGCATGAAAAGCATCCGTCCCCCTGACCCGCATTTAACTCCTTTCAGGACCTTTTTGCTGGTAACTGCAGCCAACTGTATGTCTCCCCTGACCAGGAGTGCCACCACCCTATTGGATGATGCCGAGGAGAAATACTGTAGGGGAAATACCATATGCCTCAGCCGCCCCTGGTCGCACCTCAGTAGATGAGTTTCTTGCACCGCCATTATGTGGACGTTTAGTCGCTTGAGTTCACCGTACAGGCAGGAGCGTTTGTTTGGGGTATTCAGTCACCTAGCATTTAGGGTCCCTATTATCAATGCCATAGTGAAGCGCATACCGGACCTCCCTTGAACCCATTCTGCACTTGTCCTTGTCTTCTCCAAAAGTCCTTGTTAGCCCCAAAATGAAAGTGGTAACCCACTGATTGCCCTGCTTTATCCCCTTTGCTCTGAGCTTGTACCCTGTGCGTAGCCCACTCCCTTGCCCCCCGGATCCTGCATTTCCGTTATTGTTGTTTTCACCTGGCGTAGTGCCTTAATGTGGAACTGCCCCTTGCTCATTCTCCCCCACCGCGACTCACAAATGGATCATTATCCCCCTACCAAGTACCAAGCTGTGATGCAGCCCAGCATTATGTGAGCCCCTCGATTCAGATTCCTCCCCCACACTACCGGAAGCAACCACAAACAAAACGCAGTCAAGTCAAAACGCGGCATGGCATTGAACCATAGCCAAACATATATAAGAGCAAAGCCAGCCCTCTCAGACCGCACGAATCAGCAGCTAAGCCCTGTGGGACTGCGCCCTGGAGACCATGCTATGGTGGCTTTTCTGATTTCATTCAGTGTTCGTGTCAGCGGTCTGCTCTTTTCTTGCTCAAGGGGACCGTTCGCTACGAGTCCTACCCCTGGCCTCTTCCGCTGTTAGCCGCTCGCCCGCCTAGGTCATCATCAGCCACCGGGATATTCAGTAACTTTCCTCCGGCCTCTCGCATGAAGAGGGTGTGTAACTTGCCATCCAGCTGGAACTGCAGCCCGAAGGGGTAGGTCCACTTGTATTTAATGTTGCACTGCTGCAGCTCCTCGACTACCGGTCTCATCAACCGCCTCTTCACAAGGGTAGTTGAGGATATGTCCTGGTAGATCTGGACGGGAGAGTTCCGGAATTTGATGCGGTCCATTTTTCTCTCCTCCCCCAGTATTAGCGCTTTTGACGTAAAATCGTGCATTTTCACCACAATGTCCATGGGGTATAAGTACTTGTCTCCTCTGGGCATTCCCAACCTGCAGGCTTGGTTGATCTTTATGATGGCCTGTGACTGCTGAGACAGCACTTGCCCAAAGAGCTGTTGGATACAGGACTCTATGTTGCCCTCCTCAGCCCCCTCTCTCAGAAAATGGACCCTTAGGTTGTCTCTTCTCGCCCTGTTCTTGAGATCATCACATTTGGATCTTAGGAACTCATAAGCATCCTTCAATTCTGCCACCAATGCTCTTGTTTCCTCCAGCCTAGATTCCAGCTCTGTGAGAGCCCTTAAATTCTGGTCCGTTCTGTCCTCTAGGGTGGCTATGTCTTTCTTGTTTCCCCGAAGAGCACGAGGAGCTCTCTCCGCAGATCTGACATCACTGTGTGAAGAGAGCCCTGTAGATCTTTTTTAAGCGTCTCCAGAGAGCGACCCAGAACGTCAGTAGTGGGGCCCGACCCGCTCACCAGATCCGGCCTCCTATACACTCCTCCCCAGGCATGGTGGGTTTCCTGGATGGAGGTGTAAAAAAATGCCTGAATGCCAGAATCTTACCCCTACGCGAGGGTTTTGGTATGTCCCACTGGATGCAAGGCCCCCGACCTCTCCCTGCTGTTGTGGGCCCCAGCCCAGGGTACAGGGCCACCTCAGCTGCCTTTGTGCTGGTCTCTCCTTGCGCAGCAATGCCTTGACAACTCAACAGGTATTCAGTGTGCCGCTCACCCCTCTCTCACTGTGTCTACTCCTTTTCCTGGCCCTCAGGAACCCCCACCACAGCAGTATGTTTGTCCTTCCGTCGGTTCCTGCTTTTGTGGCAAGGCCTGGCACCTGGATGACTCACCAGACACCAGTTCGCTGCTCTCTCCACTGGGCCCCTCCGGGCACCACCATGGCCCCTCGGGTCACTTTGCCGCCATGGACGGTCCAGGGTGGCCGGCCAGCCACACCACTTCTCCTTGCGGGCCCCTCTGACATCCCTTTTCAACACAGACCCCTGCCTCCTGGGCCAGATGACCTGTAGTGTGGCTCCTGTGCCTCTGCTGGGAGAGCCTGCACCGCTCGCAGTGTTCTCAGCATGGCGGCCGCCATTTTGCACTCTCTCCCCAAGGCAGCTCATCAAACGCTGCAGCCGGGTCTTGTGTCTCTAGGTCCTCTGCACCGTGGGGGCAAGAGGTGCCTCACTAACCTCCAACACTGCGGTGGCACCAGGTGAGGTGAGGGGGTTTTGCTCAGGCCTCAATCTCCTGACTACATTAGCTGGAGCAGCACCCCGGCAGCGATGATCCCACGTGGCCCTGCAGGCTGACCTCCCCACTGGCTGTTTTCATTGCAGGTGCCACGGGCGGCTCACACAGCCCTCTACATCCGCTCCCTTAACCTTCTGCACAGCATACCACCAGGAATTATGGAGAGTTGCAGTGTCTGGGTGCATTAAATACCTGCCGCAGGCACAACGATCGGAGCGGGCTACAGGAGCGCGTCCAATCAGGTCGCTATTTTGGCCACACCCCCCCAACAAGATCATTTTTAAACAAATCAGACAGAACAAAATCAGGTCCTGGAGCTCTGCCACGTTGCTGTTCGAGTACTGCCTGCTTCACTTCATGAGGAGGGATGGAAGTAGTCACGGCGCCTCCGGGCAATTGGGAAATTCATTCTATGGTCTGTCACCAGCTCATGAGGTCTTAGGTGGTGGTCAGAGCCTGGCTCATTGCATAAGGAAAAAAAGCCAGGGGAAGGCAGTGCAGACAACTCTTGTGCAAAGTGTCTTTTATTTTGGCAATGCATTCCTTCAAGAGTCAGTTTAGGCACTCGCAGTTCTGGGTGATCGATGATGATAATTTGTGTCTTATTCCCAATAGAGATGTAATAGTTTCAAACACCTAATTTACAAAATGGGGTTCATTGTCAGAACAGACATCTTCGCACACTGCCCATTTAGGTAATACCTCTTGTATAAGGAATTTAGCAGCCGATATGGCATCTGGATATGTGCAGGGACCTGCTTCTAGCCAGCGAGAAAAGAGACATACTACCACGATCAAATACTGGCAGCTATTACAAGTTTGAAGCATATCCACAAAATCTATATGCAAATGCTCAAATGGTAAAGTAGGATTGGGTATTGCTCCTCTCACCATTCTTAATGTATACCCGGCAGTGAATTCTTGACATACTATGCAGTTAACAATATTTGTCACATGTTCACTTAAATTTGGGACAAGCCAGTCATCTGAAATAGATGTTGCAAGAAACTCCTGTGTGTGCTGGGTATTGGAGTTGTTCCAGCACTACCGTGAGTAATGCAATAGGCATGACATGTTTCCCTCTACTCTACTGTTGCCAAATTAGCTTTGTGGGGGATAATGAGCACCCCTTTTTTCTCCACAATGTCTGCTCCTCTTGTGGCAGACGTCCCTGCAACTCTACAATTTGTATTACTGGTAGTGTATTAAAACCTTCTTTCATCACCATGTTGCGTGTTTGGGGCAGATGTAATGTTTAATATCTAGAGGAAATATGCTGTCATTTTGGCTTCTGCATCTGTGGCTTCATTGCCACAGCAAATCAGTCTGCACCCCTTGTATGCACAGCGCACTTCAACACGGCGATCGCTGAGGGAGATTTGCGTGCATCTAGTAACCTCTCTAACAATGGTGCATGCTGTACTGGTGTGCAGTCTGCGCACTGGAAGCCCCTCCTTTTCCAATGTGACAGTCCTGAGTATACTGTTGACGTCACGTAGTCAAAGTTGGAATACACTGTTAAAACCCACCTCATCCTTATGTGCTTCAAGCGCTAAATTCATGGCTACAAATTCTGCTGCTTGCGCTTAGAAATGTGCTGGTGGGAGCCACCAGAGGGCGTCCAGATGCAGGTTTCCTGTTTCTGCAGCTTCAGGCCGCCGGGCAAAAAAGGGTGTCAGAGTCCCCCATCTCGACCCCCAACGGAGGTGATTTTCATAGCCCGCTCTAGGTGGAAGATCAGGAGCCCCGTGGGAGCAGTTTGGGCTGGCTAGCTTGAGCAAATCCAGAGCTATTGTCACCTGGAGCTGAGCCGGGAGAGAGCAGGGCCTCGAGCCGCACAGGAGCTCTGAAAAGAGCAGCATTGCAGTCGCAGTGCAGGGCAGCACAGAGCGAGTAATTTGGAGTCGGCAGTCCAGCGTAAACGGGATCCACTTGATCAGAGCTGTCCCCGGTGGGGTCTAGCATAAGAGTGTCCCCGTTACCTCACCAGAGGTCTGGTGAGGTAACGGGAGCATCCAAGGTGGGTGGGTCTGGGGCGGGGGTGAGGTGGTAACAAAGAGCAGCTTCTTTGGCTCCGAACTCCCCTTGCTTTGCCCTCAATGCCTTTTGGAGCCAACTGTGCATGCAGGGGATCCTGTGCTGGGCGAAGGCCATAGGTTCTGTGAGAGGAGCTGTGGAACCTGTAAGCCGTGCGTGGTGGAGAGGACCTGGAGGGTTTCACAGGCGCTATGTGCACTGTTTGCAAACAATATGTTGTGTTACCTTACAAAGATGACCTCATCCCTCCTACAGCTACTCTCTCAGTTTGCGTCCTTTGGCTACTTTTCAGGTCTTAAGATAAATATTGACAAATCGTGTGTATTGCCGATGGAGGAGGGGACATCGTTCCTGGATTCCAGGACAAGGCTGGCAGGGATAAGAGTGGAGAAATCGGTCATCACATATCTCGGAGTTCACCTTACTAGGATCCTAGGTAAGTTAAAACAGGCCCACTTTCACCCTATGTTGAAGAAGATCAAATTAGACTTCAGACAGTGGGAGCTTGAGATATTGTCATGGTATGAACGCATGACTTTGGTTACAATTAATATTCTGCTTCCGCTCCTATATCTCTTAACAGCCCTCCCAATAATTCTCTCGGATGCCTTCTTTAGGGATCTAAATGCTGCCGCTAGCAGATTCATTTGGCAGAATTAGACTCCCAGACTGAAGAGATCCACGCCAGGGGTAGTGGGGGATTTAGGTTCCCCAACTTCCTCCAGCATTACCAGGCTGCCGAATTGAGGGTAATGTTAGAGCACACGAGGGATAACCAAAGGACATATCTGGAGGATTTGGAGACTCACCCTCGTAAGGTCAGGGATTGCTCTGGGCTCCCACTAACAACATCCCAAGAAAATTGAGGGTTCATCCCACTGTGGGCCTTCTCTGGGCTATATGGAGAAAGAACAGTCTAATGTCGGGCTTTCCTATTGGCCCTTACCGTTGATGTCGATATAGGGTCCGATCGACCTTCCCCGACATGGATTCAAGGGCTATCAACATTTATCAGATAGAGGACTGGCTGGCGGGCCAATTGTTTAAAGGGGGGAAGCTTGTTGAGTTTAATGAGATGAGAGATACTTGGGCAGGGGTTCTATTGCAATTTTTGACTACATTCGCCTTAAGGAAATATACTGTGACCGGAAGTGGGGCGGGAATCTCTCTAGAGATTTTACAGTTTGAGAAAGTCCTAGAGGAGTCTGTCAGTCAAAAAGGTATCCTTTCAAGAATATATAAAGTCTTAATCGCAGCTGATATAACCGGCAGACTAACCTTTAAGAGATACTGGTTTGAACTGGCAGGGTGTATATTACTGGTGAAGATGGGCAAAGATCAATACAGTAGCCTTCCATGGGAACTTCTTCACCTCAACCATGGAGCATAATTTCAAGATACTCTAGAGGTGGCATTGCAATCCTCTTAAACTATCTAGGATGTTCAAAGGGGTCTCCCCTCACTGCCCCAGAGGCTATGGGTGGGGTCGCTAGCCCACATGTGGTGGCACTGCTTGAAGATTAAATTTGGCTGGAATTATCTCTTAAGTTGGATCAAAGATATAATAGGGGAACAGCTTACTCTGGACCCCTTACAGATGTTTATTGGGCATCCCAAATCCAGGCAGGGAGGAATATAGATTTCCAAGGCTGTGGGCGGCTATGTTTAGAGCAGACTAAATATAGCTCAGAAATGGAAGAGTGCAGTGGTCCCGATAAGGGAGAATTACGGGGGTGGAAATTACGAGAACATTTTGTTATGGAAAAGTTAACGGCTGTAGTTAACGATCTCCTTGGGTCCTTTCAGGAGGAATGGGGCACGTTGATTGCAAGGTGGTAGGAGGAATCGGGATGTCTCACATGAGAGAGGTGCCGGAGGCGGAAAATTATGAGCTCACAAGGCTTTTTGTGGTGACGGAGATAAGCTGGGGTATCAGGTGCATGTTGTGGTTTGTTGGGCTATGTTGATGGGGATGCCTTATCCGGCAGTCCAGGCGCCTTGTTAGTATCATGTAATGAAAGGATATGTATTGAATGTGCTATGACCAGGATAGTTCGCTGTACCTCAAGAATGAGTGAAAGCATGTTCTTCTGTCAGTGCATGCCCTAGTTTGCAAGATTAAGTAAGAGGTTTGTGGGGGTGAGGGGGTTGGGAAGGGTGTGGACATGTTGACAAGTGATTGGAGAATATTTAATATGTTGGATGTTATTTGAAGCAAAAAACAAATACAAATTAAAGCTAAAAAAAAGAAATGTGCTGGTAATCTTGCACACTTCCCTATCTCAAGCCTTCCACTCTTTTCTGCCTTCACCACTACCGTTCCACTATGCCTTTCTCCAGAACTTTGATCTATCATCAGTAAACCATCAATGAAGAGAATTATCCCCCACCTAAGGCATTTTCTTTGACATGAGGCACGTCATCATAATAATCAGTGTAGGTAGTACAGTCATGTACATTATCTCCCTCCTTGACTGGCTTTGCTATGAACCTTGCAGGGCCCACAATGCAATTTTAATTGATGGATTTGATATTATGACCTTGTAATCCAATGCTCTCTGCTTATGGGCTTTTCAAGGATGACGAAAAGAGAATGATCAACATATAATGTAACTGAACAGCCCATCGTTCAATTGGATGACTTCTAAATTGCAAAAGCTGCTACAGCCAATGCTTGCTCACATGAGCAATGACCTCTCAATTACTGGTCTAAGATCCTGCTATAAAATGGCAGTAGTGTGCATCCCAATGAAGATTTTTGTGCGAGAACAGCGGTCATCACAACTCCATTTGAATAACAGGCAAAAATCTTATTCATCAAAGACACCCATCATCTCACCAGTCTATGCAATGTCACATTTGTCTTTCTGTGTTTTCTTCACTCCTAAGAGGGGCCGAACCTATGTGCTACAGTCAAAGAAGCACACGCGAAAAAAAAAACTGCTGTAACTCTTACTGTTTCTGGGCAGGTCGTTCTGGTAATGGCTTCTGTTCCTTCAGGTTCCACCTCCCTCCCCTCTTTTGATATTATCTGGCCTAGATACAATATTACCTACACTAGCAAGTCATCCACATACTGTATTACTGTGCTGTCTGTCTGTACATTTCCCAAGTCCATCTGCAACACCCTATTGAAGACACTGGGGGGACACAGTACCCTTGTGGGATGCGTCAGTGCTGAAACCTGATTTCACGATAGGTAAACACAGTCAAATATTATGATTCCTCATGCAGGGGGCTGGAGAAAAAGCATTTTTAGGTCAATCACTGTAAAGCATTGGCCCTTAGGCAGTATGTTACATAATATTGTGGCTGGATTTGGCACCAATGGAAACTCTGCCTCAACAATATTGCTCAAAGGGTGTGAATCCTGTATAAAGCTCCAAGACCACCTTGTTGTCTTTTTGACTGGATTCACCGATGTATTGCATGTCAATTCTGAATGCACTAATATACCTTGTCGCATATGGGCAGCAATAGTTTCACAGATACCCTCATCAGCTTCTGTTGACTTGGATACTCATGGTAAAATGGCACCTTTTTCAAGTTGTATCTTAACCGCTCCAACTTCTTTGAATAAGCCGACATCATACGTACTGCTGGTCCACAATGAACTCGGCACCTTTGTCAAATCTTCCTAAAAATGTTTTACTTTTCTCACCAGTATTATTGTTTGGGGAACCTCTCTGTACTCTATATGCAACTGATAGATAATACAGATGTTCATCATCACCTCATCATCTAAATAATCATCTTCAAACAGTTTGTCACCAGTCAAGTCAGTAAGTCTGTGTGCTGAGTCAAGCACTATTACTGTGCACCACGTTACTCCTTCGTCATTAACTCTATACAACAGGGAGGGATCCTGGCAGACCTGTGGGAAACGGAAGGAGAATTGGAAAGGGCGCTGAAAGGGGAAAATAAAGAAGACACCAAATTGATACTTAAGCTTCAGCAGAAATGTGTTGGGCACTGGGAAAGACTGAGTAACCTTAAGTATAAAAAATACATAGAGAGACAGCATGCGGGAGGGGATAAACCAGGCAGGATATTGGCATGGCTATATAAGAGTCAAAGTCCCAGACCTACGATCAGAACAATAACGAGTGAAGATGGTTGTGTGGTCGATACCCAAGAGGGAGTTAACCAGGAGTTTGCAGACTATTACAGGTTTCTATATGGAGATGAGGGGAGATTAATTACGAGATGATAGTAGACACATTGAAAGATATAGGATTGCTGCAGATCAGTGCGGAGGAGAGGGAGGAGCTAGATGCGCCCATTACTTTCGAAGAGTTAGAAGAGGTGGTAAGAGAGTTGCCCACTAGCAAGACTCCGGGAGCTGGTGGACTCCCAAGTGAATTCTATAAAATATTTAAAGGAGAGGTGCTACCTGCGCTGTTGGATATGTTGAATGAGGCATATGAGCTGGGCAGACTGCCAGAGTTCCTTAGGGAGGCGATTCTAATACCACTTCCTAAACCTAATAAACCTGGGCAAAGCTGTGGTTCGTATACACCCCTATCAATGCTAAATCAAGATAGTAAAATACTGACAGCTGTTTTGGCAAGTAGATTGAGGGGGGTTATTGGCAAATTGATACATCCCGACCAAACGGGCTATGTCCCGAACAGAAATATATCTAATAACATCAGACGACTCCACCGGGTTATTGAGCATGTTAACGAGAATGACAGTGAATTGGCAATTGTATCACTAGACGCAATAAAGGCCTTCGACTCGGTCAAATGGCCATGGATGTTGGCGGCCTTGGCGGGCTATGAAATGGGGCCTGGATATTTGCAGTGGGCGAAAATGTTATACAGTGAACCGCTGGGCAGAGTCAAAACTGGGGCAGTGATATCCGAAAGGTGGCAACTCCGTAGGGGTACCAGACAAGGATGTCCATGGTCCCCAATGCCCTATATATTGGCTTTGGAACCCCTAGCAATATATTTGAGGCAACAATATGATACGATAGGTATTGCTGTGGGAGGACTCCCTGTATGCGGACAATGTGCTGTTGTACTTGCGACATCCTGGAAGTGATGGAAAGATATGCTGGGCTGTCTGGTATAGCGGTGAACCCTCAGAAATCTAGCATGTTCCCATTGGGTGGATACAAAGGGATCCCATTGAAACGACTACCGGTGTTACAGATACCATGGGAGGTTAGCACATTTTGCTATTTAGGGATAGATATATGTTGCACGGTGGAAGAAGAGCATATGTGTAATACTGAGGTAGCCATAAAGAAAATTGAGAATTGCATGAGGTTTTGGGTGAAGCTGCCTTTAGCGATGATGGGACGGGGGGCGATGTTGAAGATGGTGGTTCTACCTAGGCTGCAGCACTACTTTGGGAATATACCGCACTTAATACCCAAAAAGTTCTTTGCCAGATTGTATAGTATGTATAGGGATTTCCTCTGGCATGGCACACGGAATAGGGTGGCCCTCTGGAAGCTACAGAATTTTTATGAGAAAGGGGGTATAAAATTGCCCAACTATGAAGTATATTATATAGCGCGCCAGCTGAAATATGTGGCTAAATGGCTCTCAGAGGAGGTGACCTCTGAGTCCAGGTTGTTTGGACAGGATTGTGCCCCATTCTATTTAAGGGAGATCATGTGGCTTCCCAAGACAGTAATGGAAGGGCGCCCCAAAATGTTGATACTTGGGTGGAAGATGTGGCGCAAGGCTTGCCGGAAGATGGGGAGCCCATCCCCATGTTCTCCAAAGGTGCCATTGGTAGCACTAGCAGGGGTAGAAAAGCAACTAAGGATGACAATCAGAAACCACTGGGAACCGGTTGGGATAGTGACGATGGGTGATGTCTGGCGAGAAGGGACTATAATAGATTTTGAGGTGTTGAGAGAGGAAACAGGGTTAAATACCGGCCAGTATATCATGCATCGTGGAATGGTGCAGAGAATCAAGAGGACATGGCCCAAAGTGATATTAGAGGAAGAACCAGATGGCACCATAGATATAATCTACAACATAGCAGAAGGGGGGCATGAGATATCCAAAATATACGAGATGATGTCTAAAGTAGGAAAGGAGGTAGTGCAGTTGAGACAAGACTGGGAGGCGGAAGTGGGAGCCCCGATGGATGATGGGATGTGGGAACGAGCCCAGGGGTACCACAAGAAGGTGTCAAGGAATGCGACACTAAAGCAGATACAACTGTATATCACGCATAGGGCGTATATGATGCCCCAGAAGATAGCTAGGTGTGGTACTCTGAAGCAGCAGTAATTGTGGCACCAGCACTTCAAACTCTTTTCTTGTACCCGGCACTGCGTGTGAGAAGAAAAGCTCTTGCCGGGAGTTGTATTGCCACAACCCGCTTCCTGGAGGAGGCAGAGCTAGAGCTGCTCACGTGTGCTGTCACGTGATTGGACAAGCCCTTATTACTGCGCCCGAGTCACCCTTGCAGCGTTAAGCCCGTCGGGGAGAAGGGCGTTGGCTGTTGTGCGGCTCTTTGGCGGCGATAAGACACTGAAAACAACGCAGACCGAGTCACGCATATTTTCCCCCAAATCCAAAAGGGAATACAGAAAATTGCTAGTGGAGACTGTGGGCAAACAGCCTTTAATCCACTTCGAGAAACATCGGTCTGAGAGGCACATCAAGGAAAAAGGCCCTGAAATTGGCGCCTAAGAACACAACTCTCCTACAAAAAAAAAAAATGCTAATTCAACAATACAAGTAATTAACCACCAAGACAAGCAAATATAAACCACAAAATAAAAACCAAAAACTACATACGAGAGAAAACATACCCTACAGTGCCGGAACAGACAAGAAAGTGCGTATCACTAAACCCCACTCCTCGAATGACACGTATAACAAAGCGCGGGAAACCTGCCGAATTAACCCCCCCGCACATGAACCTTAGAGGAAAGACTATGGAGACGCCAGAACTACATCATGCAACGACCAAACCAGGTGGTAGCAACAAAAATACTACCCTCAGAGAATGTAACACCAAAGACTTACCGACAACTATGGAAAGCGATAATAAAAAAAGTGGAGCAACAGAAAGAAACCAAATGGTTACACCAGCAAATGAAAGTGAGAGAAACATCAGTGAACCGCCATCTCCAATCATGAAAGAAGACACAAAAGAGAACTCCCCAATTAAAGAGAAACAAAACATACCAGAACCAAAAGAGAAGTCTGCAACAAAAAGCGAAAATGAGCAGCTTGCTACAGGAGACTCGAAATTAAAAAAAAAGAGACCATCAATGTGGACCTAAACAACATAATTACCCCTCGTCAAAAGAACAAAATAAAAACAAACAAGGAGGAAGAGATAAAGGAAAGTGAGAAGATGCCCAAGCCATCGGCCCTACAAGAAGGAAAGGACGAAAAAGAAAGAAAACTTATAACCCAGCAGGAAAAAGCCGCCAAAGCACAAAAGAAATGGCAGGCCCTGTATGAAAGTCGCAGACACTCGCAACAACTTGACCCAAAGAAAAACGAGCAGACAATCCTAAAACTGCAAGATTATCACTTGATATAACAGAAATCGAAAACCTAATGAAGAATCATGAAAGAAGAAAAGAGGTCTTCAGTAGCCCAACATCACTCGCAAGGAAAAAAGACACAGCCACTTGGACACAAAAGCTACAAAAAGGAAAAGTACCAATACCAAAAGAACAAGAAATCTACAACAGAGACAGAAGACCACAAAACAAAACTGATTCGCAAGTCGAATGTGAAGAAATACAAAATTCAAATCAAGAAATAGCAGATAAATGCAGATGCGATCAACGTACTGAACACGAGTTAGCATCTATACCAACTTCAATGCTAGATCTACAAAATATGTTGATAACTACAACACAATCATTATTGTCATATATGAAGCTGCAAAAGGCACTAGTAGGCTCAATAAAAGATCAAACTACACTCATGGCATTGATACATTCAAAACAAAGCTATTTAGCACAATGCATGAATAAAATACTTGAGCGACTAGACATCGAAGCACAAAATAGCCACCTATGGCAAAGCAGGCTATTTGATATCGCCCGCAGCGACAGAGCCGAAAAAACAGACCGGACTCACGCGCTAATTACAATGATGTCAGCAGCAAACCAAGAGAAACCAACGCAGATGGCTTTTCCAAACCATCAAAGTCAAAGTAACACCACAGCACAGCAAGAAGGGACAGAGAACAGTGAACCCCAAAAGATACCGGAAAGACATGAAGTAAAAAGGAATCTCACCCCCGTAGAAATATATCTAATTGACCTTACCGGGGAACCCGTCAAGGAAATGAAGACAAACAACCATACAGACAGAGACAAAGAAAAAGACACAAGCAAATCAATTGATGACAAGAGACCTATACCCCATTCGAAAGGAAAAGAAACGTATGAAATCTTTTCGAAAGGAAATAAGACACAATATAACAGAGAGCAGGATAAAAAAGGAACAACACCCAACAAAAAAAAAGCAAAGAGGTTCATAAGCTTTAAGAAACCTAACCAATCCTCCAAAAGAACCACATCCGAAAATGAACAAAGTACCACAGCAGAACAAACAAAAACACCTTGAACCCAAAGAGAAAAGGAAAAGCCTTAACCATAACGAAGAATACACAGAAATAGATGAACTAATCAACCTATCAAGTTATACGGAAGATGAAATTGATCAATCTGAAGAAGCCCAAATCGAAATTACAGAGGAATCGTTGATTACGGTAGATGAATATGAAGAAGAGCAACCATGAAGAATCAGGATACGAAATGACACTTGACGAAATATCTAAAATTGAATGGGAAGATGACAATGAAACAATATGGGATATGAATAACCAACTCACACCGACAAGGGAACTTCAAAACAACAACGATAATGATAAAACAACCGATGGACAAACCGAAAAAGTAATAAAACTACCAATTTTTGCCCTCCCACAAAACCAGCAGACAGAAAAAATAGACAAGAAAATAAAAAGAACAACAACAAAAAACGGCAATCTAATCATGAACCGCTCCAATGTGTTAAGATTGATACAAGCCATCCCCAACGTGAAAGAAATCACAACAAAAGATATAATAACAGTAGAATTATGTGATGAAATAACAACGGACCAAGTGAAGATCTCCTTTGATTCTGAAAAAACACTGAACAAAATGATAGACAAACAAATCTGCAAGTAGCTAGGCTTCGAAGTGACCCTGAACGAAGAAATGCAAAATACAGAGAGGAAAAAACAAAAAACATTAAATTGGAGCCAGTCTGGGATGAACCAAAGTATGTGCGAATTGGACGACGTCTATGAGAACACACCACCAGAACATAAGAGCGAAGATGACAGGTATGAGAACAAAGCAAACGACAAGAAAGATTACCAAAACCGCAACAACCTTTACAGAAAATATAGAATATAGAGGCAACAAGAGAACTCACCCGTAAATACAGAAGAAAGATACAACCAAAGAAGATAACAACTAAAAGAAGACAGTCTGCACACCACCATGCTATGCTCATGGAACACCCGGGGACATAGCCATTTATTTAACACAACAAATCCGAATCTCATATTGGCTGAAATAATCTGCATCCAAGAATCATGGATAACGCAACAACCGATAGCTGACGGATACACCATACTAATGAACCCCGCAATCCAAAAGCAAAAAGGCAGACCGTCCTCTGGACTTCTAACTATAATCAAAAATGGTCAAAACATTGACATACTAGAATACGAAAACTTAAACCCGTGGATACAAATCACAATACTTAAGCACCAAACGGGAAATAAAGAGAAAGAATCTTCATCCGAGAACCATAAGAAGGACCGCTTATGAGCACTAATGAATCTATATTGGAATCCAGCAGGAATAACGGATGAGAAATTTATAGACACAGTAACATCAGCAATAGATAACATCAAAGGAAAATACAATGAGATAGAATTTATATGATGTGGTGATCTAAACATCCACATATTTAACGAAAAAGGAGAAGAACTAGAAAAATCTCATCTATCAACCCGAGCCAAATGCTGGATCAAAGAATTACACTGCAGGAATATGAGGAGATCATATAGCATCGATACAACTACTGGAAGGCAAAAGGAAACTTGGGCAAGAGGCCAAGTCCAACGCCATAATTGACTACATATACATGACTGAAAATATATATGAAGAGCTGAGGGAATCCAGAAACATTAAAACAGAAGTAAGCGACCACTACATACTGAAAAGATCGTGGAACACTGGAAAAACGACGAACAACAAACTGGATTCAACAAAAATTGAAATAAACAACGGAAATAACAGATTAAGAATTGGGAAAAAAAAGAATGGAAGAACTGCCAAAAATAATGAATAACTCAACACTAGACGAACTAGAAAAAATCAACTATGGATGGCTACTTTTACCATACAGATGCCAAAATACATCAAATGAAAGCAAATAACAAAGAAACACATCCATGCATACAACAAGAAAATAACAATTAAGAAAAGAGAATTGAGAACAAAAACAAAATTATTAATGAAACAAAACTTACCGGGAAAATATAAGGAAATCAAAACAGCAAAACAACATTACAGAAATTGGATAAAGAACAACAAAGCCATGATAATACAAGATGACGCAGAGAAGATGCTCCAGACACTAAAGAATAGAAACACGAGACAACTTTGGGCGTTACTACACGACCAAACACAAACACAAAACAGTATGGTCACTGACGTACCAGAAGCAAGATGGACGGAATATTTCACAGAGATCTACAGGAACAACAACACAACGAAAGAAGAAAACATTACACAACAAAATACATGGCAATGGGAATGGGACCATGAAGATCTAAAAAAGGTGATAAATACGCTAAACACCTCCAGAGCCCCAGGCCCAGATGGCCTTTCCAACACGATAATCAAGCAGAATGCAACAGTCTGGACAGCGATATGCGAGAGCATCTTCAAGATGATACAAAACACAAAAAAGATCCCAAACACATGGAAGCAAGCTACCATAATACCCATATTTAAGCAGGGAGACACAAAAGAACCACAAAACTATCGACCTCTGGCGCTCGTAGACCCTTTGGGTAAGATTTTTGCAAAAATACTACTAGAAAAACTGGACAGATGGGCAAATAAAGAAAAGAAATACGCAACAAGACAAACTGGATTCATCAAAACAACATCAACCTATTTTTACTAAACATACTGAAACATGAAGCCATAAGAAACAAAATACAAATTTACGCCGCCTGCGTAGACTTACGGCTAGCTTTCGACTCTGTGAGCAGAGACATTCTATGGGAAAAACTGATTGCAAGGAAGTGCCCAACTGATATCATCGAACTGATTAAACTCTTATATGAGGACACCAGTGTTGGAGTTAGACTCACGGAACAAATCAGAACATGGAAAGGTCTGAAACAAGGATGCCCATTAGCAGCCACTTTATTTCACCTCTACATGGCAGACCTTGAAATAAACATCTATACACCGCAAACAAACCCTCCAAAAATTACCAACACAGCGATACCCTGCATTGTGTACGCTGACGACATAGTGCTTCTGGCAAAAACCCTGAGAGGACTGCAGATTGCACTTGAAAAACTAGAAACATACATACAAATATGACAAAGAACAAACTGAAAATAAATACGAAAAAAAACAAAAATCATGACTCTAAAAAAAGAAAACAATATCAATCGCCAGCTCCCTCCCTTCTATATAGGAAAGCAAAAAATGGAAACAGTAAAAACCATAAAATATCTTGGAATATGGATCTCTCAATCGTCAACAGAAGAGGAATGGGCTGTACACTTCAAAGAAAAAATCTTGTCCTTAGCCTGGCAAGCAAAAATAATCCACCGAAAATACGGAAAATTCTCTATGACCCACATTCTACAAACAAAAAGTTACGGCCATACTAACATACGGAGCGGAATCCATGATAAACATCAACATTTGGGACAAACTAGAAGGGTGCTTTTGGAAAAAAGTGCTAAACCTGCCAGTATCACTACCCATCACACGAATCCGAACAGAACTTGCACTCCAATCGGTCGAATCCATTGTCTTATGTAAACAACTTGATTTATACAGGAAAATTATGACTAAAACCAACACCCCACCTCTGGAAATATTCAGAACGGGGAAAAACTGTAACAGAGATCATGGAAAAATGAAAAATGGAAAACAGCGACAGAAGAGAAAAGAGAAGAGCAAGATATATCGATGGAAATGTTATTAGAGAGACCGCAAAAAGCGAAAATAAAACTAAAAGAGAAAGACTGGCTGAAAACCAACCAAGAGAAAAATAAATACTGGCATAATATACATAACCCATCTGCCAATAGAAGAGTTAACCAACTACCTTCATACTTACAAATATTTCCGTCGTCAAAAACAAGAGATACATCCATGAGACTACGGCTGAACATCCTCCCGACTCGAGAAATAATGGCAGCAAGAAAACAAATCCCCAAAAGCAAAAAATACTGCCGATTCTGTAAGAACCTCGAGATGACCGAGAGTTTACATCATATAATCATGACATGCCTGGCATTGAATGAAGAAAGACAACAATCGAGAGAATGGTTCATGAACACCCAAACTGTCCTAACACCTGAAGATCGCTGGGCGAGGATGATTTCTGTGGAAAAAAAACTGGTGTTTGCCCTGATATCATTCTGGAACAACATGAACAATAGATGAATAGGATAACACGTATACATGAGGAAAGAAAGCAAGAAGCAAGAAAAAGGACAAAACTCCAATAACCTACGCTATGTAACTTGAGTAATAATGATAAGAAAAGCAAGATGAAAGGTTTGAATGCAAACCAAACATTAAAAAAATAAAAAATAAATAGCTAGGTTCAAAAACGTGGGACGACAGGCATGCCCCAAATGTGACAAGGAGAATGTTGGGGGCGTTTTTGGGGTGAAGTGGCACACAGACTAACAGAAAGAGGTATTAAGATTGTAGTAAATACAGTGTGGGCCTGCTTATTAGGGGGGTTCACTAGACCACAAAAACTCAAGCATGTGAGCAAACTAAAGGATCTGGCATATGTGCTAGCAAAGAGGAGAATCGCTATGGGGTGGAAGACATGCCATAGACCACGACTAGAGGTGTGGTGGAAAGATTTGCAGAAATGGGCTGAGGCAGAAACCATGGTATGGCAAGAATCAAGTAGTGCTAGGGGGCAGGAGGAGACAGAGACCCTGATGGCCTGGAAATTATTAATTGTGGAATTATTTGGGTCAATGCGAGACCCGACGGAACCCATGGCAGAGGACACCCTGTCAGGAGATGCAGGAACAGAATGTGAGCTAGAGTAGGCTCGAAAAGGGGGGAGGGATAAGGGGTGCAGTGAATATAATCAATTGATGCATAATTGAAATGTTGCCATATACCCTGCAAGTTTGGTTTGTATTGTTTGGGTGAATACATTAATAAAAACATTTATTAAAAAAAGAAAACTCTGTACAATATCACTCTGTCCTCTCTCACTAGCATTGCTTCTAATTCAACTGCAAAAATGTGCCCTTCTTGTACCACATGAAGGAAAACCTCTGGGTTTAGTGGCACCCCTCTTTGTGCTCCCTGGCCGTAAGATGCCCTTACAAATTCTTGCACGTTTGCATAACGAACACCTGGTGTTGAACATATTAACCCCTCTTCAGTGAAAGAGGTGATCATGTTTAATTTGCTCATGAAGTCTCTCTGAAATATGTTAACTGGTGTTTTCTGAGAATATAATAATGGCATAGCCATTTCATGTTCTCCTATTGTTATGGGCAAGTTATCTGCAAAATGAACCGCTGTCATGGCCCAGAGAATCCTTGTGTGTCCGTTGATATTCCTGGCATTTGAAACTTTCCCACTCTTACACAGCAGCTCATCACCCCAGTGTTAACCAAGAAGGAAAATGGTCTTGTCGCCTATGGTCACCCCTACCCTCGGTTCCTCTTGTGGGTCTGGGCTAATCAATAGAATTGGGCACATCAAGTTGCTCTGTGGGCTGTCCTGTTGTGGATACATGTTCAGTCCTGTTCCCGTAAAGGGATTCCCTCCCACTACTGTCACGTCCCCTACTCTAGGTATCGGCAGTGCTTGCAGCAATATGTTTGCGTCCCATCGTGGTTTGTATTCTGTGTTACTTGTGGTTGTACATGTGCTTGCTGCATCTATTTGCAGCTGGACTGTCTGCTGTACTTGCAGCGCCTGTCTCTGGGTTGGTTGATATCATGTATAGTCTTGGGTGTTATCTTGCTGTATAGTGCTATATGTCAGTGGATATGCGGGCCCCCCTCTTGGGCCAAATTGCTGCCAATTTTGTTGCATTCCTACCCTACATCTACAAACCTGTGCAACGTGTCCTACTATTCCACATACCCAACACTGCGCTGCAAATCCCCCAAATCGTGGCTGTCTTCCGTTAAACCCTCCTGTCTGTGGTGCTTGAATTCCAAACCCTCTTCCTTTTGGTGAGACCCCTCTGCCCCAGGCATAATAATTATACTTTTCTCTTCCTACAAAATTTTCATTAAAATCAGGCAGAATTTGTTGTGCTTCATGCACACTGTGGTTGTCCCCAACATTTGTTAATATCTCTCCTTCTATTGCCAATTTTGACAATTTCTTTTGTACTACCTTTGCTTCCTCTGTCTTTCTTTCCTCAACCTTTATTGTGTCTTTCTCTTGTTTTAATCGACAATGATGAACAATGGTCAATTGTATGTGGCACATGGTTTTGCCTCAATCCCCACAATTTCCTTTAATAGCCTTTACACTTCTTTAAGGAGTCTGTGACATAAAATGTGTTAAAAATTGTTATATTTCTGTCCCAAGCTTCCCTTGTTTCTAGACACCATTTCTCTTGTATATTAACAGCTGTGTCTTCGTCTGTCTTCATTTTCCGTGTCATTATTGCACTTATGTCTGATGTGTCTGGAAAATGTATTCTAAGTGCCCTCCAAACGTCTGCTCAACAATTATTAAAAGGTGTCCCGTCATGTCTCATGTTTTGGGCTGTCACCCCAACGTCCCATGCCCATTTCCAAATGTCTTCCGATTGCGCGCCCAATATGGCAGAAAACAAGCTTTTCATGTCTCCTACAGCCACAGTCATACCTGCAGTTTCCCTTTCCAACTCATAAATCCACTTCCCTGTGCCTGCTGTAATTGACTGCAATTTATATATCAGGTTATTTTGTCTGTCTGTGGCCAGATTAACAGTGATAATCCTCTTCCTTTCTGTAATAAGGGGAATTGGGTCCATCCACTTCTGCGCATGGGTGCAGCCACACCCTTTGTTTTCGTTTAAATGGCCTGGTAGATCTTAATCTGTTTTCACATGGTGTGCTTCTTTCTGGACTTGTTGGATGTCTCTATGGGAGCAATGGATACCTGATGGACTATCGCTCTTCCCTCTAAATCTATCAAATGAATCTCTCTTCCCATAAGTGCACCTGTAAGGGGTGCCTGTACTGCTTCCTCCTACCTGCTCTTATCGTCACCTTCCCATTTCGACTGTATTTCTTCTTCCTCATATTTTCCCTCAAACTCTAGCCTTCTAAGGGGCTCTTTCACTAGGTCCCACTCACTAACTCCTCCAATACATTCCTACCCATACTTTGCGGTAACTTCCTCCAATTCTCTTGTCTACTCATGCTATCTCTTCTACTCGGTCATTGTTCCTTCTTGTAAGGTCTTCTCTCTCTCTGTCAGCCAAAGTATGTCTGCTAATTATGTCAACTTCCTTTAGGCCTCTCGCCCTTTCTCACTCTTCCTTTATCTTTCTCCCTCTTTGTAAGGAAGGCATGGTATCAACAGTAAGACAGACACAATTGACCACAGTTCCAGGGTGTTATTGAACTTCAACAAGGGTATGATAAACGCCCATCTAATTCTAAATCTACGGATGGGAGCAAGCTCCGACCATCAAATAATAATAATGCATTCCTAGTGGAGTCTCGACAAATTAAAAGGACCTATACTAAAAAAAACGATTGCCAATCCTTACCTCTAAATACAAATAGTGTGGGGTAGTGTTTATGAAAAAGAAAGAAGTATTCACAAAAATGATGTGTCGGAGTGTTCAGGCTGTTGGTCTCCCTTACCCACGGGACAAGGTGGTTCACTGGAGCATAGCACACTCTCTGGCTTCTTCGGCAGAGTATATAGTTCAACTGCTAGCATGAGGGCCTTCTGTGCCCAAGTCTCTTTACTTTCAAAGTCTCTTGATTCAGAGGGCCTAATGTACCAAAACAAACGAAAAGTTCCTTTCCTTTTACAAGTACTCAATTCAGGTGACACACTCTTTACTCTCAATCCCTCTCAATCGGTATCAGATCCCTTTTATACAATGATTGTGACTTTGGATCCACCCTCTTCCAGGCTTAGATCCCCTTTTCCAATGTTCAGAGAATATTCTCGAGTGACTCACGGTTCACCCCCAGATTCCCCCTCAGCCGGGCTCAGAACCTTCCTTTTACACAATTAGTCTCCCTCAGCCGGGCTCGGACCAATTCCAGTTCAACTCAACTATCGAATACTTTTGAATGTGCACAGGGTTTAGCTTCACCCGTTGCAGGACCACTTTGATTTTACAATTGACACCTCTCAGTTGGATACCTAACAGAGCCCTTTGAATGAGCACCCACGTGGCACCGGACCACTCTGTATACGGTATCCATCTAGGTTTCCAAAGGTTCAGTCACTCCTCTGGAGTTCAATTATATTTGCATCGCTCGTCACATACACTTTACACATTTTTCACTTTAGATTTCTCCATACAGTGTTGCTGCTTGCAACCTTGGTTCGAACACAGACCGGTCTGGTATCAGCCTCCCTGACTCACCGGCTGTGCTGACCTTACTGGTGCTTCTTTGTCATAGGAGCCAAGGACAGTACCACAGCAGCAAACGCTCCTCCCAGCCTTGACCATCAATGAGGGAAAGCCCCGGGTAACTCAGACACACAATGCAAGTCTCTTCAGTTTTAATTCCAGGTCCTATGTTTCTTATTTTCCAAGGCTCATGAAAGTAACAGTTTTCTTCTGAAAATGTAAAGGGCACTTGCCGACTTGCAACCCTCTCTGGTCTCACTTTCTTTCTCCTTGTATTAAACTGTCACCTTGAAACTGCTGCTTCCTTGTGTGCGTTGCCTTGCTCAGAGTGTGTTTTCGTGCTCTGCCTTTTATCCATGTGGGGAAGTGTGATTGAAGTCAGGTGTGTGTTATGATCAGTAATTGCCTGACCATTGTGTTGGTACATGTCAGGTATACGGCTCGGGTGTTAGTCCGTTTTCTCTCACAGTGAGCTGTCCGAGAGAAAGTGTTCGTGTTGGGAAAGGGGGTGGGTTGAATTCCAAAGTATCCCAACTTGTAGGACGGGGAAAAGGTGTTACAGGGAAGGGGGTACCGTGTCTCACCATCCAAAGTCCCACTGCCCGAATACTCCCTATCCAGGTGATCCTCCCGCATTGGTCCACCCCCATGGCCGTGTCGTGGCCACCTGGATGACAGATCCCTGGGGACTAGCAGATGAGACACCTTCAGGTTTCTCACATCTTCCTCCCCCTTTTCTCCTTCTCTATCTCCTGTCTGATTTCATCTTCTAACACCTTCTCTTTCGAATGGTCTTTAGGGTCAGGAAATGAGAGATCTTAAGAATAATAGTGTTTATGCTCGGGTAACACTGTCTCTGGCATTTCTTGAAGAAATTAATTGGCTACCTGATCTAACATTGGGCTTGTGGAAATTGAAGGAAGAAGTTACCAAGACAGCTGAGGGGTGAAACAATGGCCGCACGAGATACGCAGATGGGGCCTGGCCGAAGTGGAATATCTAAATAAACAGAGATACGGAAGGGGAGAATACACTAGTGGTAGATTGGGGGCAGATGCTGAACGAGCTGGCAACCACTCAGGATCTAAAAGCCCCCTGAAGAGACGAGGGTTGAAGGGGTTGTCGATCTAGAAAAATAGACACCCCTCGATCATAAGGCTATGTATTATGTTGGCCGAATACCAACCATCTCATGCATCTAGTATTAGAAATATATAGCCATAAGCCTGACTAAGGTGCGGCCATTTTGAAGCGACTGAAATCGGCATTTTGTTTTTCTCTAACATTTGCTTTTTGCCTCATGTAAAACTGCTTTGCTGAAATGTTATTCTGCTTCACTGGTGCACAATGCAAGGCCGTGAGTGGCATGTTGAAACATAACGCAGTAACTCAGACAGAAATGTCCGGTCCCCTCCCTCGCATATCCTTGGAAAGTGAGCAGCAAGGCATTCTAATCAGTACAGCAGGTGCCAGCTAGTCTCGGTAAGCACAGTAAAAACGCTAGAGCGAACATTAAATGACTTGAATTATGCTCTTCTTTGCGGCCCCCCTTCCCTGAGCCCGGTACAGCCCTGGAGAGCAAGTTGACCCCCCGGCACACGAATAGAAACTAGGAGATAGCAAGGCCTGGAATGTGTCTCTCCCTACGCATAGCTTGCTTGCAGAAAACAGAAGCATTGTATTCTTTAAAACACAGACTTAATGTCTGTGGGCTTATTAAATTACAAACTGTTACACAATGAATGTTTGAAGGTGTCAAACTCGTCACCATTGTTAATCATCGTGCCTAGTTCAAAGGAAATGCAATAGGGGCGGTATAAGTTGTGACACTACTGATTACTAGATGCTTGTTTTGTATATATGTAACTGTTGTATGAATTTCGCTCTCTTGCGTCCCCCAAGGTCTGATACACACATCGCGGGGCGTGGGACCAGTTGGCCAACTGAGACTATTTGTTTTGCAATAGACCCTAGATTTTGGAAATACAACCTTGTGTCTGGCGTATCAGTTTGTGTGTGGTAATTGTGCCTTGTTTCCACAAACGAGGGTCCCTCAGGGGCACCTTCAAGATGGCCCATCAACAGGGACCCTCCCCCACTTGTTCCATCGTGTACGTTGAGAGATAAGGAAGGCGGAAAGAACGCCGAGGACAGAACGATCAAGCCGGGATCAAGAGGTGTTCGGGTGGCGCCCCTGCGTAAGCGATGAGACTCCTATGCAGATCTGCACACATCTGATCCCTGATCGATGTGCCCGGCCAGAGAACAAGGAGGCAAGGGTCCCGAAACGAGGCAGAGTGAGCCAAGATACGCAGACACGTCGTCATTGGTTGCGTCAGTATACGGACGAATTGTGTCTTGAAAAGACAACTTGACTGATCAGGTGATTTGTGCCCCGATTCAAAAGTGATCCTGATATTGGTTGAGAGTTGATTTTGCAAAATCAAACACCCAGATTAAGGTTGATTAGCCAAGGGTAAGGTTAAAACATGCCTGGGGTATTGTCCACTCTAGCGGGTTTTTTCCTCTGCGGCGGACAATCTTTGGAAACTGGCCCGGTCGCGCCCCCGAACGCCGGCGTATAAGATGTATGTGAAATACGGTGTGGGAGCAATAATGTTTTGTGATTTGGCATAAGCAAACCAGAAAGCAGGAAGATCTTCAGTGGCCTAGTCATGAGAGTTTTGAGATGACGAGGATAGATAATTTGGAGAAGGTGTTAATAAAAAAGAAAACACGCCCTGTGGCATTTGATATCCTTAGGGACTGGAGAAGGGAAGCTGCGCTTCATTGGAGAAGTAGAGAGAAACATGCGTGCAGGCATAAATCGAAATCGGAGAGCGCGGAAGAGAGGGAGGAGGAGGAGTGGAATAATAGTTTGAGAAAATCAAATAGACGCGACCAGTTGAGTATAGAAAAAATATATCCACAACGAGAATTGCATACATCAGATGAATTGATAGAAAAAATACTGACTGATACGAAACAAGGCCCAAGACGAGAGGCTAAAAAGACAGTGTTAGTGGCTATAGCTCAAACCCTCTTTTTTTCCATTTCAACTCCCTCCTGTTGCTCAGCCCCTCCTGACTGTTCAGATCCTAGCACAGCCACAGACTGCACATGCAGCGCCTCCTGTTACCCAATCAACATCGCAACAGATCATGCCCGTTCCCATGATTTCATCTGCAGCTCCCACCTTAGAGATCGTTTCTGTCCCATCTGCCCCTCCTGTAATTGAACTTGGAGTTGTTGAAACAGAAGAAGAGGCTGAACAGAGGGGATGTACGAGAGTAACTCTTAGTGCGATTAGCAAGGAGAGGAAGCAAGAGTTGCAAGAACAGGCTGAAATGTATATAGATGGGGATGATGAGACGGCCGCGATGGCTTACATATTTGACTTCAGGAGGAGCAACGAAAGACAGGTAGTGTTGGAAAGCATGGGTGAATATTTAGTGGCTAGATGGAAACAGTTGATTGGGAAGTTACCGACACAACGATTGTTAGATTTGAATGCATTGGCACGTTGTAGAGGGAGGGATGAAGCGATGAGGGAACATGTAGACCGACTTTTTGAACTCAAGAATTAACTTCATAATGAGTATGCTGAAATGTTTGCCACACCTGGCTATAGCAGTAGAGATATTAGGAGAGATAGAACTGAAGCGGTAGAGCCATATATACAGCGGCAATATTTGTCATCATCAAGACAGACAGGTGACCGACTAAGAGTGTGTATACGAGAGGAGTTGAAATGGAGATACATGAGATATTTGATGAGTACACCTGGCCCATAAAACGAAAAGCATTGCAGATAACGGCTGAACATCTGATAGACAAAGATATAAGTGAGAAGAAAGCCAGCCCCCCCCCCGAAATAACAGTATATAAGAGGGCATCTAAACGTGGAACAGGAGAATCAGCCTTATCACTTGACTTGGGAATATTACTACATATGAGAGAGGGGGGAGGAACAGTGAGTGCAGTATTTCCCATGAGAGAAGTCCCACCTACCTTTGTACCGAAAGTAGAGATTCCTGCAACAGGTACTGAAGCGGCGCAGGTAACGCCAGCCCATTATACTGCCCAATATGTACATGTCCCCTTTTCCAGGCAGGAAGTGAACAACATAAAACAGATGATTCCCGATATAAGAATGAATCCCGGGGGATTTTATAAAGAAGTAGAGTCCTGCTTGCAATCATCCGTGCTCACTATGGGTGACAGATTTAATATTCCCAGTAATATTACCAGCAGATATATGGAAGCAAATAAGGAAAGTGGATGATGCAATGGCCTATGGCGCCACATGGGCGGATTTAGTACTAGAGGATAGGAATAAAGAGGTGGGAGGGAAACCGGGGCCGAATATGGAGGCATTACCAGCACGAATAATACAGAAATTGAAAGAATGTGTTCCAGAGGAAAGAATTCAATGGGACAAACTGACTGCATGTGTGCAGGGCAAGGATGAACGAGCAACAGATTATTTTAATAGATTCGAGGAAGTCTTTACAGATTTTAGTGGACAGGATGTAAGTACAGAGGCGGGAAAAAGGCTATTTGTTGATAAATATGTGAGGTTAATACTTCCCATTCAAAACTTAATAATGACATTGGAAAGTGCATGGCAAGCAAAAACGTTGAGTTAAGTATTACATATGGCTCAATATTACGAGAACAGAGTAAACGCCGAGAAAGAGGCGAAGGATAGAACAAATTTAAAGACAAGGGTGCTACTCCAGCAAGTAGCGGGATACAATAGAGGTAGAGGAAACGCCCAAGGCAGAGGTAATTCGAACATGCATGAAGGGCCCCTGGGATTGAATCAGTGTGCGTATTGCAGAGAGGAAGGTCACTGGCGAGCACAATGTCCAAACTTGCAAAATAGAAATGGGTATGTCCAGAGAAGACATCATAGGGGGCATCCAGGAGCAAATGGGCATAATGGAAATAACATGCAGCAGCACCAAAATAGTCAAGGGAATGGTGCCCAAAATCAGAACCAAGCTCAAAATCAGACCTCTACTCAGATTCAGAGCCAGCAGAACATGCAAAATGGAAATAGAGGAAGGGGCGGGAACATTTTTTATACTCACGAGAATGCGTACTATAATAACAGCAGCGATTACACATCGGATGATGTGTTGTTTCCCCAACCGGACGTCCCAAGACAGGGGTCTGAACCAGTGTCTATTCCTGTTAATCAGAAAGGACCCTTCGTAGAAATGAAAGTCGGTGATAGTGAGCACAGATTCCTCGTGGATACGGGGGCACAAAAGTGTTCGATAGACCATCACTTGGTTCCAGAAATACCACTGTCAGGGCATGAAAATATTTCAGTAGGGTTCGCAGGTACCCCAGTGATTAATCCAGTGTCCCAACCAATAGCATTAACATTAGGCCCATTCACTGAATACTGTCCATTCCTTTTAACAGAAAACTGTGGGGAGAATCTGTTGAGATTGAATTTATTGAAAAAACGAAGTGCAGTTATCCACTGTACGCCAGATGGAGTATTTTTGACCACAGGATGTGCCAGTATCTGAATTTCTGTCTAAACCTTTGCCAGGGGAATTAAGTGAAGTGCCAACTTGTATATGGGCGGTAAATGACAATGTTGTGGGATGCTTGAAGATAGAGCCAGTGAAAATTATGCTAAAAGAAGGAGTAACGTTACCACGTATTACGCAGTAGCAAAATCTCAGCAGAAGGAGAAAAAGGATTGAAAAGTATTGTGTCTGATTTGGTAAAATTGGGAGTGATTGAAGAAATTACAGGCAGCACGTGTAACAGTCCCATTCTCCCGGTGTATAAGAAAGGCGCTAATGAGGTACCGTACCATTTCATAATTGATTTGCGTGCATTAAACAAAATAGTAGATCCGCAATTTCCATTGGTCCCAGATGTTATCACAATTTTGACAATGATTCCTGCTTCAACAGAATACTTTAGCGTTATTGATTTGAAGAATGCTTTCTTCAGTATTCCAGTACACCAAGAAAGTAGATATTTGTTTGCCTTCACATTAGGAGGACGATCATTCACATTTACACGTATTCCACAAGCCTACACAGAGAGTCCGAGTATTTACAGCAGAGCATTGAAAGAATAACTAGACATGCTAGAATTACCAGCAGGTTGTGTATTATTACAATATATAGATGACCCACTAATTGCAGAAGACACAGAAGGGATTTGTAAAGAGAGTACTGTTTTACTATTAACACATTTAGCAGCACATGGCCACAAAGCAAGCTTAAAGAAGTTTCAGTATTGTCGAAAGGAGGTGGCTTATTTGGGTTACCTACTTTCGAGAGAAGGGAGAAGACTAACGCCAGAGCGAATAGAGAGCATTTCTGGTATGCCTATTCCAAAAACACAAAAAGGAGTCAGAGCTATAATAGACATGGCTTCTTATTATCGGCAGTGGATAGTGAATTTCGCTCTAATTGTGAAGGCAATGGTGGAGTTGACAAAGAAGGATGCTGTGATGCCTTTGCAGTGGAGTGAAGAATGTCAGAGTGCATGTGGGTTGCTCAAAACTGCGTTGTGTTCCGCTCCAGTTTTGGGCACACCAAATTATGAAATTTCTTTTAGATTGTTTATGAGAATGACGGCTGCGCGCTGGCTATTCTAACACAGGAACAAGGTGGAAGAAATAGGCAGTGCGGCTATTTTTCTTCTGCGCTGGGCCCTGTAGTGCGCGCATTACCACGATGTTTGCGAGCTGTTGCAGTGGCTGCTGCGTCAGTGAAACAAACAGAAGGTATGGTATTGGGGCACACCTTAATTTTGATGGTGCCACATGCCATAGACGTTCTATTAAATAGAACACAGACGCAACACCTCACCTCTGCTAGATTGACTAGATATGAAATTGTCCTGTTCGTGCCACACATCCAAATTATGAGGTGTAGAGCTTTGAACCGGCTGAATTAATTCCACTGCCCATGGAAAAACTTGATGGAAATGAATCACCTCCCCATGATTGCTTAATGGTTACTGAGGAAGAAACAAAGGGGGGAATTGATTTGACAGACACCCCACAAAAAGAGCCAGTTGGAGAATCGTTTTGTGACGGCTCCTGTTTTAAATTGCCGGATGGCACATCAACTGCTGCCTATGCTATCACCACATTAAAAAGTATTGTGGAGAGTAAAAGAATCCCCTACAACTCTGCACAAGCAGCAGAGATAATAGCATTGACCAGAGCTTGTGAGATTTCTGAAAATCTTAGTGTAAACATTTATACTGACAGCCAATACGCCTTTGGTGTGGTTCATAACTTCGGCTGACTTTGGGCTGAGAGAGGTTTCTTAACATCACATGGGGCTAGAATACAACATGGCCCTTTGATTGTACGATTTTTGTCTGCACTTACGTGTCCGAAGCACCTGGCAATAATAAAATGCGAGGCGCATAAAAAAGTAACATGCAATGGGAGAGAGGGAAACGCATTTGCAGACAGGATTGCGAAACAAACTGCCACTGACCTGAATGCCAGAATGTTCACAGTACAGTCAGAGGAAGTGCCCTGCATGATAGAGAATGGAATTGCCACTGTCAAAGAAATGCAGGCGGAAGCCACTGCAGATGAAATACAAGGGTGGGCTGAGGGCTCTGCTGAATTAGATCTGGAGGGTTGCTGGGTAGACAAGAAGAATAGACATTGGATGCTGCCCAACTCCTCCGTAACTGCAATGGTCACGATGGCTCACAGCCCTACTCATATTTGTGCCAAAAAGATAGTTCAACACTTAGCCACAGTATGGGAGAATGCGCACAAAGAAAAATGCTGAGAGGTTGGTGCAAGATTGTATCACGTGTCTACAACATAATGTGGGGAAGGGAACGGTGACTCCAACAGGGAGTTTTGGTCCTCCCTCTATGCCGTTTGAGGTAATCCATTTTGATTTCATAGAAATGGAGAGATGCCAAAACTTGAAGTATGTCCTAGTGGTCATATGTGCATTTAACAAGTGGGTGGAAGCATATCCATTGAAAGACTGCACTGCTATGAGTACAGCGAAAGTAATGTTATAAGAATACTTTTCCCGTTTTGGCCTGCCCCATGTCATATGGTCAGACAACGGTCCACATTTTGTGGGCGCAGTAATATTACAGACTTGTGCAGGTCTCCAGATCGATAAACGATTCCATTGTTCTAGGCACCTCATGTTTGCCGGTCTTATTGAACGCCATAACGGTATCTTAAAATCTAAGATTAGCAAGATATGCGCAGGAAGCAAGTTAAGCAGGGTAGATGCATTACCCCTAGCGTTACAGTGCATGCACACATCTGTACAGGCGAGAACTGGGCTCTCCCCGTATCAAATCGTTATGGGGAGACCAGCGAATGTTTGGTGTGCACCTCCACCAAATAGGCTGAGGGAACTGGAATATCCTGTGTTCAGTATCTATTGTAATCTGTTAATAAAAAAATTGCGTTTGATTCATCAGCAGGTGCAGGAGGCATTGCCAATTAGATACACTGGTCCGGGACACACACTGGAGCCAGGAAACTGGGTGCTAATAAAGAACTTTGAGCGAAAGACATTGTTAGCACCCAGATGGCGTGGACCCTATCTGATCCTCCTGACTACGCAAACGGCAATTCGGGTGTATGGGAGGAAGGCGTGGATACACTTAACACACGCCAAGAAGGTTGCACCACTGGCTGAAAAACTGACTGATCGAGATGACCAGAAAGACAGCGGTCCCAGCAATGAAAGACACGATTGCCAGTTCTTTGCCACAAAATCTGCCTGATCCTGAAAGAAAGCCTGGAAAGATTGCTGTGAAAGAGGAAGGGCAAGGAGTGCCCCAACATTGTCCAGCAGCATCTGTATCACTGCTGGCAAACACAGAATGTGTACCTCTTTGGCGCCCACCCTCTTTCGTTGTTGCCCAGCCTGAAACGAAAGCCGCATCATCACTGTGGCGCTCATCATCATCTGCTATTGCGCCACAGGCTGACTCCGAGCTTGAATCTGGAAGTGCACCTGCACTATTCGTTGATCACACGATACCAAGAGCAAGGCGATACAATTTGCGGCACAGGAAGAAGGAGTGATCAAACCTGCATTCCTGTTGATTTTCTTTTTATTGCCTCTGTTTCTTATTCTCGGATGAAGTAGGAACCGGAGGCCTAGAGGAGAGCGTTGTGAGGGTTGTGTAAATCGGACAGCCCAATAATCGAGACTCCTCGGTGCTAACACAAAATCCATGTGTCCTGAACCCGTACAGACAAACGGGGTGCACATGGTACGAAGGCAATTGATAACTGCTCTGGAGTTCCTTTGAGCAAATGTGCAGACACACAGAGATCTTGCCCAACGTGTAGCAATCCAGGCTGCTAAGAACTGGCAGGATAGACTGTTGACATTATCAAACTTATTGACATTCCAACGAGTGCAACAACGAGAGACATTCACGACGAACAATGCAGAGGAAGAAGGACTGTGAGAGAAAATGCCAGAACCAGCTTTTGCCTCCTCTTGCACCACTGCTGATAATGAATTAAACATAGAAACTGAAAGATTACACACAAAGTTATCGAAAAAATTGTATGCCGATTCTAACAATAATAATGTGCGTAATGAGCATAATAGCCCCAGTAACAACAGCACTGGTATTATGGTACCTGGAAGAAATGCACCCCTTAGAAATTCTATTGCCCATAAGAAACAACTCCACCACTGAAAGCCCTGTTCATGTAATTACTTACACTCCCCAATGGAAGAAAGACAGAGAAGGTTATGGGAATAACACATTACTGCAAATAATGAATATGACGCATTCAATTTTGAAAAAGAATAACTGTTGGGTGTGTGCTCATTTGCCACAGCATGGTGGCAAAGGAATAGGTTGGTATGTGCAGCCTCTAACATTAAGTTCTGCATGCAGTGCATTTCTGAGTACATTATATTATGGAAAATTGAATAAAAGCGAAACTGGTCAATTAGATAGCACAAACATGAATGAATTTGAGGAGATAATCATGAGACCTAGAGGTTGCTCCATATTTTATAGAGCACAAATGATAATGTTAAGAGCTATGCCCAAACCAATGCCACAAGATAGATTGATTGTGCCGGAAAAACCATCAGTAATCATATTTCGTATGAGATCAGAGGGAAATAAAGATGCAGTGCCTTCCTCCTATACAGTAAACTACAGCCCACGTTCTGTTCCTTTTTGCTTAAAGAAGAAGGGTTCTTATTCAGTAGGGACATTCACTAGATGTATGAATACAGCGATTCTTGCTAGGGAAGTAAAACCAGTATATGTAGGTGACCCTGTGTATTTTATATGTGGAGAAAAAGCGTATCCTTGGTTGCCTAGAAACTGGGGAGGTACTTGTTATTTGGGACTTTTGTTCCCAGGAGTGTTTCTTTTAAAAACAATGGATATAGCCAAACTATCTAGATCCAGGCCACGAAGGAGTAATGAGGATGGATTAATAGTAGAAGACGTAGCAAAATCATTTGTACTATTTTTGGCCCAAGCAATAAACTCCTATAATATACGACAACTATCCAGAATCTTAGAAAAAACAATAAATGGAACAGATATATTATATAACATGACATTAGAGGAGAAAGGAATTAGATTAATGACACTTCAGAACAGAATGGCTCTTGATGTAGTCCTGGTTGATCGTGGCGGTGTTTGCAAAATCGTCGGATCAGCGTGCTGTGTATTTGTAAACTACTCCTCTCCTACAATTTTTGAAGCGATAAGAAAGCTACATGTCTTAAGCTCTGAACTCCATACCCAAGAAGGCGGTTGGGATATAGGCTCCTGGTTCTGGGAGTTATTCTATTCATGGGGATGGAAACTATTTGCGATCCTAGTAGCAGTACTAGGAATATTTATGACATGTTGTTGCATACACTGCTTACCTGTAATATGCACCGAAATTAGTGAAGGGTGTGTGCCGATGATAGCAAAAAAGAGCACTATTAAATCGAGTACCCATGGTAATGAGGAAACTAAGACAGTCAAAGAATTCATGTCCATCAACGTAGATGACAATAAGGAGGAAACAAAAAATGCACAAGATTCAGAATCAGAATCTAAATCAGATACTTGGTCAGAAGAGGATGCAATGTACGGATGAGATGTTTGGCATGCGGCCAAAAGGAGGGTTTGTCGATCTAGAAAAATAGACACCCCTCAATCATAAGGCTATGTATTATGTTGGCCAAAGAGCAACCGTCTCATGCATCTAGTATTAGAAATATATAGCCAAACATTGACTAAGGTGCGGCCATTTTGAAGCGACTGAAATCGGCATTTTGTTTTTCTCTAACATTTGCTTTTTGCCTCATGTAAAACTGCTTTGCTGAAATGTTATTCTGCTTCACTGGTGCACAATGCAAGGCCGCGAGTGGCATGTTGAAACATACCGCAGTAACTCGGACAGAAATGTCCGGTCCCCTCCATCGCATATCCTTGGAAAGTGAGCAGCAAGGCATTCTAATCAGTACAGCAGGTGCCAGCTAGTCTCGGTAAGCACAGTAGAAATGCTAGAGCGAACATTAAATTACTTGAATTATGCTCTTCTTTGCGGCCCCCCTTCCCTGACCCCCCCGGCACACGAATAGAAACTAAGAGATAGCAAGGCCTGGAATGTGTCTCTCCCTGCGCACAGCTTGCTTGCAGAAAACAGAAGCATTGTGTTCTTTAAAACACAGACTTAATGTCTGTGGGCTTATAAAATTGCAAACTGTTACACAATGAATGTTTGAAGGTGTCAAACTCGTCACCATTGTCGATCATCGTGCCTAGTTCAAAGGAAATGCAATAGGGGCGGTATAAGTTGTGACACTACTGATTACTAGATGCTTGTTTTGTATATATGTAACTGTTGTATTCATTTTGCTCTCTTGCGTCCCCCGAGGTCTGATACACACACGTCGCGGGGCGTGGGACCAGTTGGCCAACTGAGACTATTTGTTTTGCAATAGACCCTAGATTTTGGGAAAACAACCTTGTGTCTGGCGTATCAGTTTGTGTGTGGTGATTGTGCCTTGTTTCCACAAACGAGGGTCCCTCAGGGGCCCCTTCAGGGTAAAAGAAGGAGGTCTGAGGGAAGGGGGTTCCCTAACTCGCAAAAGAACGAAAAGATGAAGGTTAACTACAGAGAGCAATTGCAAGATGTGGCACTTGGGGTTGGGAGGGGGGAGTCAGGGGTAAACCGGGGACAAGGGAAGTTGGGAGTGGTGGGACGGTGAGGGGGGAGTTGGGGGTTAAGGTTTCTTGTTGAGCGGTAGGTCACAGAGACTGAGCCCCCCTAATAGGGTAGCACTGGACGGTTTGTGCAACATGGATACTAGAGCGAATTACATGACAATAAGAGGGACACAAAGGGGATGGCGCTAACAGTCACAATGACAAAAACATGTGAAGTAACGCTTGTTGAAAAATGCATTGTTCTTACACAGTGTTCATCTTTAAAATAATAAAAATAAATAATTTAAAAAAAAGTCTATATCATAAACACTATCAGTTGAACTATAAATACATGTCCCATCAACGGTATTCGATTAAATGTCCTGACGTCCGAATACAACGTTTCTACTTAATGTTGAGGTTGGATCAACTCTCAGTTCTTACAGTAATCAGCCCACAGTTGGGTGTGCCGAAAGAGAAGCAAAATGTCCAGTTTAAGTGAAGACGCTTTTTGGATTTATTGTATTCATTTATGTAGTACAGGTTTAATGATTACCTTGTACAATGTCTGGAAGATTGTCAAGGGCATTTGGGGGAGGGGATCAATGGGCTGATTTGTGTAACATGTGGTCTTAATTGTTTTAATTCGGGTTGAGTTCTGTATTCATTTAAATGCAAAATTGATTTACTGACGTATGGATTGATATATGCAGGGGAAAGTTTAAGTTTTCTGCTTTTGTCTTTTTATCGTTCGTTTAAGTTTGTCTATATGTTTTAAATGATTTAATTATATACGTATGTGAAATAGTTCTTATGAAATAATATATACATTAAACTAAATAGAAAATAAGAATAGTCGATGTCTCTGCTATCAAGTTTAAGTATTATTTACCCTCCTATCCATTTATCTGACACAATTGTTGTCCCAAGCCCCTCTCCCTGCATGCCTCTCGCTCTTTCACTTTCTTCCTCTGCTTCTGTTAGCTTTGCTTGCAAACTATGCCACGCGTCATATTCTACTTGCAACGGCAATGGTTTTTGCTTGTTCACTTTCTCTCCCCTTATGCTGTCATCCTCACTATTTGCTGGGGGTAAATATTTAGGGTTGGTATACCCTGCAGCAGCCTTTAAAGGCTATAGTTCCTGTACAATCGAGAACGGTACACTAGTCAGAAGAGGAGCAGCCGTGGGCGGTGTGCGCTCTTCGTCATGCTGCTTAAGAATTAATTCTTTCTTACTTGGTTCCACCACCTCTTCCTCAAATATTTTCCACAGCTCGAGTATACTTCGCCGGCTCTCTAAATGTTTTCCCTTATGTGTGGTATGTAAATAGGTAAACATGTGTTGCAGCACCTCTTTCGAACGAGTATTATCTTGAGGTCAAGGCATAAACATCTTGCCAACCTATCTTTAACCCACTGAAAGTGGCATTTACAAATCTTGTCTTTGTATCTGGGAAGTGACTTGCACAGATATACGATGGAGGTGTCCGACATAATAGCAAATTAAAAACGCAACTTACCAATGGTCAATAATCACCACTTCAACACTCGCTCACCCTTGTATCTCCTTTCTCCTACCACTCCCCTACAATGTATTTCTACAACACTAACACACCCGGGTCTCTCTCTGAGCCCACGTGACAATCCCTCTCCTGAGGAGCATCACAAAACGCTGCTCACAACGTAAACCACTTTTCCTAGTGAACAAAAAAATACACTCTTCTACTAACACAACAAAACACCTCTATTAACCTACTCTATACCACAACAAAGCACAATGGTGCCAACAATCATTAACATAATTAAATAAAATACAGCTGTCTTCCCATTATAGGAGGGTAATCCTTCCTTTATTTCTCTTTATTTCTCTGCCCTTAGAAAGTGCTTATTGCACAGTCTTTTCCGACCCTTGTCGAAAGTTTCCTGTCTAACACTAAATTCACTAAACACAAAACTTCTCTGCCTTGTTGTAAATACATCTATGATTGTATAATGACAACACTGTGTACGTATTTCTTGAATAAAATCTGCTCAGACTCATTGTATTTTGAGGGCTACTTTCATGCTATCCCTGCCATCATTCAATGTTTTGAATAAGGGTTTTACTGTGCACTACGAGTACTTCATTATTGAGTATTGTTTTTATCTTAGTGCAGCAATCTGGGCCCATCTCTACACTTGGTAGCAGAGGATGGACCCCTACGTGTTTTGTAGACTTTTGAGGATTCCTCACCATCCCCCTTGGACAGCAAGGGCAGCTTGTGGAGAGCGGAAATAATGTGCATCTAAGAAGAGAGATTGGCAGGTACCCCTGTTGCCGATAAATCCTGCCCGGTCTCTCACTATTGCAACTAAGATGACAGGCTTGAATTAATATAGGGGAAGCAATAAGGTTCTAATCCCTGCAACCTTAAAAACATCCTTGTAATGTTATCGAGCAATAATCGGGGACAAAATGGGGGTGAAGGGGTGCCGTTTGGACAACGGGGAGAGAGTTTGTTGAAGGGGCGGAGCTGGTGAAGGTGCAGCATCTGGCAGAGGTGGAGTAAAGTTGGGTGGTGCATACACTTATTTGGGCCTAGGGCCCCAGAACACCTAAATATGCCACTGCATACAATATCAGTTACAAAACATATGAGGGATAAGGATTGGTTAATATCTTAAAATACATATACATTACATAAGTGTTCATTGCTTCATTGGTCTATAACTATCTGATGGCTCCTCCTGAACTCAGCCCATCCTAGATAAGAGTTTCACTAAATCACAATATTAGCCACAAACGGGCTGCTGCTATCCATCATGGGCAGTACGGCAAGAGGGATTTTTATTGGTTGGCACATTACTCATCAATCTTGGATACTTTGATGACAAGTTGTCAAAATATGACACACACATTGGATAGGGCAGAGAGAAGTCCATGGTCTGCACTAATTCCAATTAAAAGTACTCCTCATCATTCTCAGGCCACGTGGCCTATCTATTCCTTTGTATTTGGTCTTGTGTCTCATCTTGTGTCTGCGTGCTTGCCAGGGAGTTCAGCAGATGTCTTATCTGGATTGGCTTATGACGAATAGCTAGTGTTCATGTCTTGATCACATGTTAGGGGACCGTGTTGGAGAATGAATTTCTTCTTATTTACTGGGATTTTAGCAAATTCTAACGTGCATGTTGTACCCTTTGCGGCCACTAGAGACACGCTTCATCTATCCGCGACAAAGTCCTTTGGCATTCTGATCTCATGCACCTGGACATAAATGCCTGATTGTGCTTTTATTATACCTTTAATTAGCTTGGGAATCTATTTCTTCTCGTCCCGAGAACAGTTATCTCATCTCTGCGTTCTGCACGTCCACTATTCCCTTTCGTGTATCTGACCTTGGAGCTTGCTACGAACTACTGTCTGGAAAGCTTCTAAAATAAATGGGTTTTTATGAACTTAGCATCTTGTCTGAAGCTTTGCTAAATTTCAGGCCTGCTGCAGCCTTTATGCTAGGAAAATGGTTGTACTTCTGTGCTTATCGCATACATGTTGGTGACCAATATTCGTATTTGTTCATGTAACTGTCACTTTGTGCTTCTGCCATACGTTGATTTCACTGCCTCTTTATACTGCATCTATTCTGCCTATTATTCCATCTGCCCCATCAGTGTAGTGAGTCCTTCACATGGTATCCTGGAATCCTCCTTCCTTCTATTCTATACTTAGCACTCTACTTGTTTGTGCATTCGAGCGCCCTAAAGCAGTGAACTCTAATTCGGTGCTGTGCATGCTACGGTGTCAATATGGGGAAAGAGCATCAGACATAGGAGTCCCTTGTAATATTCTACACATTACGTAAACTCCATTGAACCCTTCCGCCCGACCCCACAAGTATGTTAACACCAGAATTTGTGGGTAAGTAAATTCTCACTGCCACATTCAAGGTTCAATAAAATCCACAAATGCATTTCAGGAAGGCGTTCAAGACCCTCCTCTTCAATTAATTCCTCCTTCCTAATACCTAGGTACAAGCACCACCCGCACCCCATCTAACCTAAGACTGGGTGATCTGCTACCCTGTTTCCTCTGCTATTTGTAAATCCCTTGCTGCCAAATTGCCTGCCCACCTCCCGTTTCCCTGTATCTCTGCTTCGCACACTGTGTACTTCCCCAGAAACTACAAAGCGCTCTGTTGCTTCCCGAAGCTAGGTCTGCTCCCAATAAATACCCCAATAATAATAATAATAATAATAATAATAATAATAATAATAATAATAATATTTTCAGGTACACTATAGGCAAAGAAACAAACTGACAAGCTGCAAATGGTGCAAAAATGCATCTATGATGATTGAACATCTCTGAAAGAGGTCACATTTTGGTTGACAAAGGCACTGTTAATGTGAATATGCAAAAATCGAATGCCAAAGCATCATCAATAGGACTAACCGAATTCGTTGATGAAGGAGGTATAGAACATTACGGAGGCTTCCAAATGTGCGCCGTTCTGGATTTAGTCTGTGATGTCCAAACTGTAAGAAAGAGAAGAAGCAATAGATATGGGTTCATTTCTCTGCCAAGTAAGAAGCAGCAGTAACCTCTGCACATACAGGAGTTTAGGCAAGTGGAGGGAATGTGGAAGAATTTAATGCACATTAACGGGCTTCTGCACTTCATTGGAGCACACCTTGAGGCCACTGTGCATCCACACACATCCCTACAAATACTTCACAAAGAATTACGAACATCTGTCAAAATAGAAGCATGATCAAAACCACCTGCACCGTACTCCATTACTCAGTAGCTTTTGCTCAATCAACTACCGCAGAGAAGTCATGCATCCAGGGATAAAAGCACTACACTACCAATCTTCCGGTACTATTTATTGTATCTGGCTTTCCTGTTATTCCCTTTCCTCTCCACTCACCGCTCTCATTTCTAACTATACTCGGAGCCACACTCTCCAGGTGTGGGGCCAATTACAATGTTCTTGGATAAGCCTTGGCACTGAGAGACTGCTAGGGTGGTGGCAGGCACAATATAAATGACAATTTACTTACCTAAAATATTACTTCTCCGGTGCTGGGACTTTCAACAGATGCCCATGGTTAGATGAACCTTCTCCCACGGCATCAGTGTAGACCCAAGTAGAATTAGAAAGACTTAACTTTTACTACCTTACTAGCATCACACAATTTATGGAGCCAGATCCTCTAGCAACATCTCATTTCATTTTAAAATAAAATGTCCAAAAGCTCAGAAACAGCTTTAACATGCAGCAGCGCCTCCCCGAATTTAGTGAATATACGGAAGAAAACATTGTTACTTCTTATTTATTTTTATTTTTTTATTTATTCGCATTTGTTGAGCGCACAGCAGACCGAAGACATCGATAGCAACTTCCAATAAGCCAAGTTTGTGAAGAAAATGTACAAACCCAAATAAGTTTTAGAAGAGGACAGCAAGAGGTTAGCTTTACCTGAATAGGCTCTTGAGAGCTGCTTCATCTACCTGAGAATGAAGATTGTCCATGCTTATAGCGCAGGGGAGTATTGATTCTATTAAAGACACAGGCGAGCATTATGCTGTACATTCTTTAATACTGCAACTGACAGCTTTTCAAAAACATGAACATTTAAACTGGGAATTTTTGTTTACTCATAAGTCCACCATGAGAAAATGGAAATCCAAAAGTTTAGAGCGTTCAAAAAATGGGCACTGCAAGCTCCATGAACCTTTAGTCCTTGGTAGTCCTGAGGCTCACATCCTCCACCTATCAGGTGCCAGCCCCCAGTATAAGAGACTCCTGCACTAGGTCCCTTCCTCTTTCTTTTGGCAGCAAACTCTGCCCGATTCCAAACATAGAAACTTGCTCCATGCAAACTCCTCTGAGCTCCGGACTTCCAACTGTCCTGTCAACTCCACGGTCGCCCTGGTCCAACGGAACAACGTGCGTACCCAGCGACAAACTCCTGATGCTCTCGTTACTCATTAGGTTGTCTTCTGTTCATCTCCTAAGAGGAACGGAGAGGATATTGTGAGGGTGGGAAATGAGCTAAAGAACGTCCACACTATGCATATACATGATGAGTTTTAAGTCTTTACCATTTTAGGGTGGGATATAAAGCTCGCCTCTGTATCTTTAATAGAATAAAGACTACCCTGCGCTATAAGCATAGGCAATCTTCATTCTATGTCAAGACAGGAGGCAAGAATGCTGCTTGTTCAAAGCTCGCCACCACTCTATTAGTTATCTCAGATACAGGATTTAAATAAACCGTTTTAAACGTTGCTGCAGAAGACCAATTAGCTGACTTCATAATGTCTTGCAACGACACCCCTGCTGAGAACGCTCTAGACGCCAAAGCTCCCCTAGCAGAATGAGCGCCAAATAAGGATAGGTCTATGCCCGCCCAGTGCATTACTTCTCTAAACCCATCTCGCTATAGTCGCTGTAGCTACTGCGTGGTACGGCTTTCTCTGTACAATTGGCAGCGGCGTCACTCCTGTTGGTCTAATCTAATGTGTGCTGTCGCCGTTTCATAATCTTGAATGCACTGCGTTACGCATATCTTTTCATTTTCCGTAAAATAGGGGTAGGAAATGATCTTGGAATCCCTCTTTGTTCTCTTGGCTATGTTAACTGCTACTCCTTCTGGGCAAAATATTTTCCTGCCCATCTCCAGTGCTTTAACATCCGACACTCTTCTACATGCCGCCAAGCAAAGTAGCATCGCCAGTTTCCCTGATAACTGAACGAGATAGGATTTTATTCACTGGCCAGCGGAGGAAGAGATTAAATACGTCCCTGACGTCGCATATTACTGCATACTCCGGCTCCGGTGGCTTCTTTATCTTGATTCCCTTGAGCAAACAAATGACTGATGGGTGCTCTCCCGCTGGCTTTCCTTCAAGCTTATCGTGGCCTGCTGACACTGCTTATCTATACACTCCTATGGTTCTGTAGGCACAGCCGTTGTGGAACCTGTTGGCCAGGAAATTGAGAATGGGCACTATATGGGCTGAAACGGGATGAATATCATGCTCCGTGCACCACTGGGACCACCTGTTCCAGGCGGCGCCATAGCTCAGAATGGTGGAAGGTGCCCAGGAATCTTTCATACAGTTGGCAGCGAGCTGTGAAAAGCCATAAATTCCCATCTTTTCCTGAAACCCTGCAGGCTATCAGTTGGAGAGTACCTGCCTCTATCAGGGGGCACGGGAGACCAGTCAGGCTGAGCAGAAGGTCCCGCCGATAAGGAACTATCCTCTGGAAATCCGAAGAAAGTTCCATCGCTACTGGAAAGCATGCTTGGGACTTTCGAAACGGTATTATTATTACGAGCTCTGCTTTCTCTCTGCGAACTTTCGCTAGTACTCTCGTCAGCATGACTAATGGCGGAAAGGCATAGTGCACTGCTCCGCTCCACAGGTGCAAGAATTAGTCTGTCCCTACTGCTCCCGGGTCTATTCTCCAACTGAAGTATTTAGGTCTGTGTGTGTTCAACCTGAATGCAAACAGGTCGGTGTCCAGGGGATCCCAAATCTCCTGCAACTGATAGAACACCTGGGGATGAAGTCTTCAGTCGCTGGAGTCTGCGAGATACAGAGAGTTCCAATCTGCTAGACTGTTCTACACGCCTGGTAAGTACTCTGCTGATACCACAATCTGATGTTGCAGGCAGTGATGCCAGAAATCTTTCGCTAGCTCTGCTAACATTCTGTATTTCGTGCCCCCTAACTTGTTTATAGGCGCACAGCTGAAATGTTGTCCATCTTCAGTAAGACAAAACATCTAGCTTTGACCTTGGTAAAAGCTTGCACTGCGAAAGAGCCTGCTAGGAGCTCGAGGCAATTTATGTGCAACTTCAGCTCTTCTGAAGACCATTTTCCTCCTGTCTCTGCCTGATCACATCTGGCTCCCCAGCCTGCTGTGCTCGCATCTGATTCTATAACCAAGTCTGGCACATCGCTGAAAATCGCTCGACCGTTCCAGGCTTCCATAGTTTGTAGCCACTGGTGGAGATCTGCCAGAGCCTCTTGGTCCAGGGTCACTATCTGATGATACCTCAGTCCCCTTGTAAGTGTCTGATCTTGAGGCTCTGCAATGCTCTGTAATGAAGAGGCCCGGGAAAGATTGCTTGAATCGAGGCCGATAGTAGGCCTACTATCCTGGCAAGATTGCAAAGCGAAATAACTTTCTTCGCTATGACTGCCCTCAGTTCGTTCTTGATCGCTTTGACCTTGTGGGTTGGCAATTCCAGTACTGCTTTCTTTGTATCTATCATGAACCCCAAGAATTCTATCCTCTGCACTGGTTGAAGCTGCGATTTGTCTGTGTTTATGATAAATCCCAGTGAGGATACTAGGGTGAACGTTCTCCCGAAGAGCTACTTTGTTCTGGGCTAAGACAAGGATATCGTCTATATAGATGATGATCCTTACTCTCTCTCTCTTATGGCTGGGGCTACTGGCCTCATTAGCTTGGTGAAGGCCCAGGGGGCGGATGCTAGGCCGAAAGGGAGATGTCTGAAGCGCCATGTCCCTTTGTTCCACCTTAAGCGTAGAAATCTCCAATGTGCTTTCGCTATCGGAATAGTGAGGTATGCGTCTCTGAGATCTAAACGCGCTAACCAATCTCCTGTGCGTAGGAGATCTCATCTTGAAATGATTGTAAGTCACCCACTCGTTCAGGTCTTTTAAATGTATTACTGGCCTTATCTTTTCCCCTCTGTGAACTAAGAACTTGCTGCTGAAGAACGCTGGGCCCCCTTGAGAGGAGTCGCGCTCTATCGCGTTCTTGTCTATCAGCTTGCACAGTTCGATTTGCAAGAGATTTTGCTCTTCCTGTGGCATGTGAATCGGCTGGGGTTTGCCTGTGAACTCTAGGGATAAACCTGCCACTGCTTGCAACACCCACGCATCGCTGGAAAGCGCTCGCCATTCGCGCAAACATAGGAGAGTCCTCCCTCCCACTTTCACCAAACAGGGTGTTTAGTGTACTCACCACCTGATGCGCCTGGCTGTCTGTATAAGTCCTACAAACTCTGCCATTTCTTTGGCGAAGGTCTCTCGAAATAGCAATCCCTTTACTCCTTCACCGACCTCATATGAGGCTAAGTCACCGAGCTTGCTGTCAATCTTTAACAGGACACCCCCTCCTCCTCTCAGAGGACAGCACCTAGGTTTGCATTGGCTAGAAGGCATACTGCGTGTTGGGCCCAGTTCCCCAGTGCTTGGATGTCCACTGGCTTTGCAGTGTCTTTGGCTTTCTCCGCCAAGTCCATTATTTTGGCCAGGTGCGGTCAACGCCTTTTCTAATGTCTCTGGCCGCCTTCGTAACGAATGTGACCGTCTTTGGATCTAGGTCGGGGTCTCTGCTAGTTTGTTCGGCAACTCTGGCCGTGGGCATTTTGATCTCATTCATGCGTGCACATCCCTGTCAAGGAGGTTCGGAATGTGCTGCGACATATATAGGGCTACCATTGATGAGGGACCCATTCCGATGATCTCAGTTGTCTGATGGACTCTGGGTCGAACATATCGCCTGTCCCGTCCTCCTCTTCTGGGACTGGCTCTTCTTCAAGGGGCTTCTCGGGGGTCACTTCCTCCCCGTCTCCCTCGTCGTCTGGCAAATAGCCATCGTCATCCTCCCTGAAATTATTCACCCCTAGGGTAGGTGGTCGGTCGAGGGTAGCAGACTTCAATAGGAAGGCCTTTTTCAGCCTGGTGACTGGGTCGGCCACCTCCTGGGGAACATTTACCCTTTTGGTTTGGCTCTGGGTGGGGGGGGGGTCTCAAGTGGTCAGCCTCTTCCGAGCTCTCTTACACCCCTTTTGGTCAACCCCTTCGTGGGGTGTCTTACTGACGTTCCTTCGTCAGGGCTGTCTGCCTGTCTTTTTATAGCAGCTAGCTGCTCTGCTTTTTGTTTACACATTAGCCCTTCCAGCATATCTAGATGCTGCGCTATGGGCTCCACCCTTTGGGAAACATCATGGGACAGGGAGTCCCCTAGGGCTTTCTTGAAACTGAGGGAGTGTTCTGCCTCCTTCTCTCTGGGCTTTTCGACCCACTCTTCCTCACTCCGTTCAGGTGTGGTTGAATGAGACCTGTCTGGTTCCACATGGTAAGCCATGGGTGAAAAGGGATTGGCAGGGCCAGTATATGAACTGTCAGCTTCTTAGTTGGCTTCAAGCAGTGTAGTAACTGTGGCTGCTTGCAATCCCTTGTCTGCTCTGCTCGTTTCTCTTTTTTTCTCTGTTTTTTTTTTAATGCCCGTGAAAATCACTTAATCTAGCAACGTTCATGCTATGTGCGACATTCGCAATGAGGAGAAACAGTTAGGAGAGACCAGGGGATGATGGGAAGGCTTGATGCTTCCCGCTCCCCTGGGTCCTACTGCCCGTGAGATTCCCCGGTGTTATTACGCACGCGACAGCTTAAGTACAATCTTGGCGTAGAATCTTGGAGTGGGACGGGTGCCTAATGCGAACGCGCTCGCTCGCGGCTCCGGCCCAGACTCCTGAATGAAATATACTTTGAATATAACTTTAATGTCTGCAATGCAGCTCCTGTGCGGCAACGCTCACGTCGCACTCCCTCAACAAAAGACACTTCTTTATGAAATATTATGCACGCGGGCACGACATAGAAGAGAAATATATGAATATAGAACGTAATCTCCATCTTCGCGCTGCCTCACACTAATAAGGAATATATATGTAGCGCATTTATTGTGAATATATACGGCAAATAAGACACAAATCTACTCATCTGTGAGCTGACAGCTAAAAGAAAGAGGAAGGGACCAAGTGCAGGAGTCTCCTATACTGGGGGCTGGCACCTGATGGGTGGAGGATGTGAGCTTGAGGACTACCAAGGACTAGAGGTTCATGGGGCTTGTAGTGCCCATAGTGGAAGTTTTTGAAATTCAATTTTTTGAACGATTTAAGTTTTTGGATTTCCATTTTCTTATGGTGGATTTATGAGTAAACAAAAATTCCCAGTTTAAATGTTCATGTTTTTGAAAAGCTGTGAGTTGCAGTATTAAAAAAAGTACAGCATAATGCTCGCCTCCTGTCTTGACATAGAATGAGCACTTGAATATGAATCAAGGCAGAAGTGATTGTGGACAATGTGGGCTGATTGGCAAGCCACAGCCTTGCATTTCTCGTCTAGTTGGCATTACATCAATGATCGATTTTTCATGTGTACAGGGAGCACTGAGATGACCTGGATGATGATTAATCCCTTGGTTACCAGCAAATGATGGAGGAACCTAGCCCCCTCCATAGAACAGCAACTCATGCTGGAACCTAACCCACATATGTCTTTTCTAGAAAGAACATTTCTTCTAGGAATTGAACGTTTACAGAATAAAAACAATTGTGCAATGCTAAACTTATATACAAAGGGCAGAATTGGTACTTCATCCGGATGAGGTTCTCTGTGGACCAACATAGAGGATCTGCCACATTCACACAGTTTAGCCATTCACATATACTCACACACTGCATTCAAACAGTAAAAAGAAACAAGGAAGTATAGTGTGCAGAACATGTCTTATCTCACATTGTGGCTGTAGTGAAATCAGCGAGCAAAATCTAAACTGCACGTGGAATGGTACCAGAGATGTTTTAGTATGCTTTTGTGTACTGGCTCAAATGGTGGCAGCACCGGTCCACACAAGACTGAATTTAAATTCAAGTTGAATGCAACATTTTAACCCATTATTTTGAAAGAATTCCCAGGGGACATCCCCTGAAGCCCCCTTGATTGGTTCAGGCTCCCTCGCTACGCTCGGTTGCTATGGCATATCTGGTGGAAATATTTATGCCCCTCCACTTTGAAAATTCACCAGACGCCACTGGCCCTGGGACTGTGCTGAGAGCAGGGTGGGGAGCCCAGGGACTGTGGTGGGAGCAAGATGGGCGGGAGACATGGGTAAATGGTGGGGAGAGCCCAGGGACTGGGTAGGAGTGGAATGAAGGAGTCCAGAGACTGTGATGTGAGAAGTTGGGGGAGAGCAGGGACTATACTGGGAGTAGGGTGCGGGGACGGCAGGCAACAGTTCATAGCCATTTGGTATTTTTGGGGGGTATGGCGGCCTGCCCCCATTTTGCTCAGGGGTGAAGGGGGGAGCCTAAAATGTTTGAAGACCACTGCTCTAGAACATGAAACTATGAAAGCATGCAACTCTTAAATCCCGAGTTGCCATGTAGTTTTCTTATTTAGAGAAAGTATGAACACTTGAAACGTTGCCATCCTGAACTGCTGTGGCTTGATGAATTTGTTCGCTGGGCGAAGGTTGAGAATTGGTCTCATCTAGACTTTTTTTTCGGAATGAGGAAAACAGTGGAATACATTCTTATATTCCTATTGCGAGAAGGGAGCTTCCTCGATGGTCCCCTTTATCAGAAGTGTAGCTATTGTTGCTGCTAAGAGAAGCTGGTTTTTGGGTTTTGTGTGGCTTTTCCTTGGTACACTTGTGTAGAGAGGAAGTGATCTGCTACGATGGGCTTGAAAATTAAAGGATAGTTCCGGGACTTTTTTTTTATTGTCCCTACGGGTCGGCCATGTGTTTGTAAGCACTCTTAACGGAGTGGCTCCTTCCCTTGACTGGTGGGGACAACCAGTTTTCGCCTTCTTTCCGTTCTTTGAGGTATCTCGTGGCCGCCTTGCCTGTGCCAAGCACCCCGGCAACCGGAATACCACACTTTACCCCCATACCGCGAAAGTCGGCACCAACCCTTTAACCGGAGGACTCCGCGGCTGGTTTCTTCCCGGGCAGTGCAACGACCCTCTTCTTCTGCTCTTCAGCGAGAACTTCTTCTCCCCTGACCGACGTCGAGCCCTGCTGCCACTGCCTGGAACAACTGCCACCGCTGGAGGATCCTTTCCGCTTAAGGTACTGTGTTCTGCCTGGCTTCCCTTGCTACCGACTGTACGGGGTAGATTTAGTCCCCGGCTTTCGAACCTGGGAGTGCCTGGGACACTTTGGCTAAACTTTCTGAGCCACTCTAACCTCTTTTTGACTCTTTGCAAGACTTTGAATCTCTAACTAACAGTGTGATCTTGGGCACATTTTCGCTCCGGCTACTCTAAGAGTGGGCCCTGCCTAGTGACTTTTGCTCACCTGTGACTTTATTCTTCTGTAAGCCTATTGCAAGTGCTCTGGACCTTAGAGTGGTGTGTCTAACCCATTTCTGCTTTTTCTCTCCCTTTCTTGGAAACTACTAGAGTGTCATCTAACGTTAAGCACTCACCTCTGTTTTAATTAAGTGGTGTTTTACCTAGAGTTGTCTAGATAGGAGAAAGGATTGAATCTACTTTCATTATAACTGTGTTGAAGTACTTTTACTATATTTTTGCTAGAGTGTTTTTAACTTATGTGTATTTTAAATAAATAACTATATACTTTTGAAACCAAGCTCTGGTCAGTGTTTGCTTGTGCTATTGTGTTTTGGTACATATTGTGTATACTTTACATACTGCCTAACTCTTCTTGAGAGAAGTCTGACTGCTCAGCCACAGCTACCAGGTAAATCTGGGTGGTACAGACTGCTACCAAAGGGGTTTACTGCTCTACCTGTAGTCTTAAATCTTTTGCAGTGTTCCCCAAGGGAACTGCACAGGTTTCTGCCTAACACTGGTGTACAGCGGTGGGATTTGTATTGAGTATACATTTTATTGTGCTTTAAATACCTTAGTGCAACTAACCACAAAGCTTAGCACTGAAAAAGTAAAACCTCTAACATGTCAGTTATAGAAAGCTATAGTCAAGAGTCCCTTGCAGCCAAAACTGCTGATTGTTTAAGAATGCTCTGTAAACATAAGGATCTCCTGACTAAGGGCAAGAAAATGGAGCTGATTGAAAGATTGTTAGCTAACCAAAGTCTGGGTGATGGTTCAGAGGAACCTACCACTCCAGCAACTGTAGATGACAGTGTTGAAATTAACATGGAGCAAAATGTTGATGATTCTGAGGAAGAGTCAGAAGAGGAGGGTGAGGCTGTTGTAACTGTCCCCCCTAGGCCTCTGCCTGCTCTACCTGCTGTGCCTACTGGACCTTTACCAGGTCCCACATTTAGTCCTCAGTACTTTGAACTGGAGAAAATGAAGCTAGAATTGGAGTATAAGAAACTTAATGCTCAAACTGACAAAGAACTAAGGCTAAGGGAAATGGAGCTCAAGTATGACTTAGAAATGAAGAAATTATCTGTTGAGAATGTTTCTCTCTCTGGCTCCTCTAGAAGTTCCAGTCCTAAAAGACCCCGGATGCCTAAAGAATTGGTTGGTATGTATGAGCCTAAGTTGGATGTGTTGGATTGGTTGTCTCTGTTTGAATATAATCATGGGCTCCAGAACATCACAGGAAATGACTTACTCACCTGGTTGTTCTCTAGGCTTCCCCCTGTTGCAACTGATGTGGTAATGGAGATGGGGGAGGAGGATAGGAAGGACTATGAATGTGTGAAACTAGCTTTGATAGCTAGATTTGGGAAGACCCCTTCCCAGTATCTTAAGAGGTTTAGGAGCCTCAAAAAGCATGATGGTACCCCTTGGGCTACCTGGGTGAATGAATGTTTGAAAAACTTAGAGGGATGGATTAAGGGTTACAAGGTGAACACTTATGAAGGTATGAAGAATTTGTTTATGTTGGAGACTATTTATGATGCCTGCTCTCCTGAGCTCAGACAACACTTGGCTGATTCCAGGGAATTGGATTCCCGGAAACTAGCTAAGGCTGCTGACTTGTGGGTTGCCAACAGGGCCACTCACAAGGATTCTGGGGTAACTCAGAAGAAGGATGGGGAGAAACAGTCTAAAAAGGACTCCAAAGAGAATTCTAATAATTCCTATCCCAAAGAGGGCCCCAAACCACAAAATAACCAGGGTAAGCCACATGGGAAACCTAGTCAGGCTACTGTACCTTCTGGCCACAAGCCAGAAGGAGGTCAGAACAAGCCACCCTTCCAGAGAGCATTTGGACAATGCTATGTCTGTCAGGGTACTGACCATATCAAAGGAGATCCCAAGTGCAAGGGTAAACCTGCAGGGATCAGCACAGTCTCCTTAGCCTTCACTCCTGAGGATGAAGTACAGATGGCTAGTGCCCACTTTGAACTCTTTGCTGAAGAACCCTTGGGTCTTCAAGCCACTGTAAACTTAGAGCCTATGGGTCTGGTTAGTCCCCAGAATAGGGTTGTGTATAACTCCCTACCTGTTAACTCTAAGGTGTATTATGTGGACAGTGTTCTTGTCAATGGCCAGGATACTCCTGCCAGGAGAGACACTGGGGCCAGCAGAACAGTAGTGGATGAAAGCTTCTTTCAACCTGAGGATGTGGCCAAAGCACCCAAAGGTCCCACTAAGATGTCTGGAGGCCCTGTCCAAATGGTTCCTATTCTACCAGCCCTCATTCAGTGTAACAACATGACAGTGAGGATCCCTGTCAGTGTTCAGACTGAGGTACCTGGGAAGGTCCTGTTGGGGAATGACCTAAGAACTCTAGGAGTAGTGTCACATACCCCCAGGCCTCCCAGTATGGAGAAGCAGAACTTAACCAAATTGGCTAGAAAGGCTACCTTGAAGGACCCTTCTAAGCCTGTGGGACCCTCTACTGAGAACCCCACTACAAGCCCTGGTGTTAGTAAGTTGACCTCTAACCCAGGCACATTTCCGGATAGTATGCTAGGAACATGGGAGCCCCAACCAAGCTCCATCATTGTTCCCCTAGTTTCAGAGTCTCTGACCCCCCCTGCTTCTGAGGAAGAGGTGGATAGACCAACTAGGCCCCTATCTAGACCTGAGAGAACTGGTAATTCTCAGTGCTGGTGGAAAACCAGAAAAGAAAAGTCTAAGGCCAAAAACCTTCAGACTGTTGGACCTTCTACTGAAGACCCCAACTCAAATCCTAATATTAGGGGGGAAACTCCTAAAATAGGTAAGGGTAGATCTAAGAGGAAGGGGAAGCAGGTACATTGCCTAACCCCAACCCCTCCAACCAAGAGGCCTAAGACCCAACCTGCTCCCACAAGAGAGGTGGTGAGGAACCTTGGAGGCCCCTCTAGATCTAAGGGAATCCTTTATAAGGACCCCTTCAAAAAGCCTAACATAGGTTCAGGAGTTGTACCAACTTCTGAGGGACTGGTCAACCAGATCCCCTATAACAAAAAGACTGATGTTCCTCAAAGGGTTTGTAGGTCCTTTAGCTTGCAAAAGAAAACCTTTGAGTTCTCCCTTAAGCATAGGTCAAGGGGTCACCATCAAAATGCTGATGGACTCTCTAGGATGTATATCATCGACTAGAGGTATGAGGTTCATCCAGGAGTGGATTAAATCCTCCTGTCCCTTAGTCTGGGGGGGGCGAGTGTTAGGGAGAATTCTCTGTTTAGGCTGAATTTCCCTACCTAGTGAGTCCCCCAGCAGCTTTGCTGGATTTCTGGGGTTTAATTTTTTTCTCCTGCCAAGAGTGAGACTCTTTTACCCTCACTCTTGGACATGTTGAAGTGTGTTATCTTGGACAAACCTCGTGTTGAATGGGCTATGGGGTCTTTTACTCCATAGGGCCTCATGTATTTTTGTGATGTGGGTCACACAGCACCCTCTGTGCCGTGACCCAGGGGTGTCCTAGGGACTCCCCAACATAGACTCCATACCCTGGGACTGACTACTGTCTCCCAGGGCATGTAAAGTCACCAAAGACTTTGCTAGTCTTGAATCCTGAACAGAACCAGTACAAACCATCATATTGTGGACGTACTGGCTGGGGCAATTCGATTGCCCCAGGGTCTGTTAGTCGAGGGGGCACGTCTCCGTCCCCCCTGATCGAGTTTTGGCTGGTGGCAGTGGAAACTACTTTTTATATTCGACCGCGAATATTTCCCTATGGGATTTCCCATTGTTTTAGGCTAACACATTTAATTATTTATTTACGGTAGCCTTAAACATACCGCCGGTTTATATATTTATTTTTATAACTCCGGTTGGGACTTTTTGCCAAAACTTGATTCTAAAATGGCGTTGGTGTTCGCCTCTGTAACTCTGACCCAAAGTGGAGCCCTTTGTTCCACTTTTGGCGGGCTTCTCCACAGAAGCCCTCCAAAGTGGTGCCACTCTGTCTGGGGTACTTAGGAGGGGTGGAGGGGGATTTAGGCACCCTGGACTGAGTTACCTTGGTAACTCAAGTCGCACTCCGTCCTGATTGGCCCAAGTGGTGAGCCGCCCGGCTCACCACTTAGCATGTTTGAGTGACAGCTAGGCTGGGTGAATGGGGGCTTGCTGCATAAAAGCAGGGCTTTGGGGACTGGGACTTGAGAAGTCGCCACAGGACCAAGAATCCGACGAGGGAAGAGCTGAGCCGACCTGCTTCGACGACACCACCCGGTGGAGCCCTGCTGAACCGTCTCACCACTTTTTCCCGACGACCGAGGAGAACTCTTAACGGAGTGGCTCCTTCCCTTGACTGGTGGGGACAACCAGTTTTCGCCTTCTTTCCGTTCTTTGAGGTATCTCGTGGCCGCCTTGCCTGTGCCAAGCACCCCGGCAACCGGAATACCACACTTTACCCCCATACCGCGAAAGTCGGCACCAACCCTTTAACCGGAGGACTCCGCGGCTGGTTTCTTCCCGGGCAGTGCAACGACCCTCTTCTTCTGCTCTTCAGCGAGAACTTCTTCTCCCCTGACCGACGTCGAGCCCTGCTGCCACTGCCTGGAACAACTGCCACCGCTGGAGGATCCTTTCCGCTTAAGGTACTGTGTTCTGCCTGGCTTCCCTTGCTACCGACTGTACGGGGTAGATTTAGTCCCCGGCTTTCGAACCTGGGAGTGCCTGGGACACTTTGGCTAAACTTTCTGAGCCACTCTAACCTCTTTTTGACTCTTTGCAAGACTTTGAATCTCTAACTAACAGTGTGATCTTGGGCACATTTTCGCTCCGGCTACTCTAAGAGTGGGCCCTGCCTAGTGACTTTTGCTCACCTGTGACTTTATTCTTCTGTAAGCCTATTGCAAGTGCTCTGGACCTTAGAGTGGTGTGTCTAACCCATTTCTGCTTTTTCTCTCCCTTTCTTGGAAACTACTAGAGTGTCATCTAACGTTAAGCACTCACCTCTGTTTTAATTAAGTGGTGTTTTACCTAGAGTTGTCTAGATAGGAGAAAGGATTGAATCTACTTTCATTATAACTGTGTTGAAGTACTTTTACTATATTTTTGCTAGAGTGTTTTTAACTTATGTGTATTTTAAATAAATAACTATATACTTTTGAAACCAAGCTCTGGTCAGTGTTTGCTTGTGCTATTGTGTTTTGGTACATATTGTGTATACTTTACATACTGCCTAACTCTTCTTGAGAGAAGTCTGACTGCTCAGCCACAGCTACCAGGTAAATCTGGGTGGTACAGACTGCTACCAAAGGGGTTTACTGCTCTACCTGTAGTCTTAAATCTTTTGCAGTGTTCCCCAAGGGAACTGCACAGGTTTCTGCCTAACACCCCCGCCCCTGAAACAGACTTTATCAAAACATTCATATTCCCCGCCTCTATCCGTGACGTGACTGAGCTGCGTAGGCAAACGCGCCCAGGCGTCTTCTACGCGACTCCACACAGACCCCGGAAATCAACACAGATCAGTTCACAATAATACAGCGCACCACAATTCGGAATATGAAACTGTACTTTGAAATCAAACCGCAAGATTGTAAATGTGGTAAAGTACATTTATTTGACATCAAATGTTTAGAGAATATTCAGCGATTTGCATTTTTATTTGCTCATGTTCCAAAAAGTTCGTATTGAGGGAAGCGATGTTCGTGTGCAGTACACAGGGTGTTGGTTTACGATAAAAATAAGCTCTTCGGTCGCACTGATAATCGCATGGCTGTTCCAACAACGAGGCACTAGGCCACCACAACGGTAGGTATGTTGCATCTAACCGTTAGTACCGCGTAAGGGCATACTTGTACTTGGCGATCGTCCCATAAAATGGTCAGGGTGGTAACGTTGTTCACGCGGAGAAGCAACTGGCGGCTGTAGAAGCCGTCCGCCGGTGTCTGGTACTCGTGACACAGACAGTAGTGAATGATGTACCTAAAAACATAAAAAATGAAATTAGTCTCACCATCAGATCCTTATTAAAATTATTCATTTCATAGCGAGGACAGCGCTACTGGGTGTACACAAGTGTTTAAAGGCGTGGCGAGGCATGGAGGGGGGGGGAGTGGAGTACAAGGTAAGTAGCATAAAATAATAAATAAATAGGGCCAGCTGGTGGCAAGTGCAAGGTAAGTGCAGAACAAGTGCTGGGAAGGGGGGGGGGCTGTAGGATACTGAGACAGTCCCCCAGTGCAGGGGTTGACAGGGAGGCAGTGCAGGTGGAGAGTGGAAGGGCCCAGGACCGAGGTCGCAGACAGTGGACCAGTTGTAGCAGGGGAGAGGGAGAGAGAAAGCAGAAGCAAAGAGGAAGGTTTTGAGGTACTTCAGTAAAAGCAGATGTTTCTCCTCAAGATAGTGCGCGGTAGAAAACAATATGCCACATAGAACGAACAAGTACAACTGAACCCGTCTTTAAAGCCACTGTATAGTAATGAAATTGCGGTATAAACTCATCAAAAGTTACTTACATTATATTTGCATTTTCCATTGTGTCTCTGTGTAGGGCAGACCCGAAACACCACTCCTTCTTTGCCGACGTTACTTCTTCTAATGAACGTGGCTCATCGTTTCGTTTCTGAAATTTTATTCATTATCTTTTCTTAGTCTTTCGGGATGGTCCCGGCCTGTCAAGGTCAAATCACAATAGAACCTTATACTGGGTCGTGGGCCGTTCCGCCACCCGAGCAAAACATCAAAGCAGCTGACCTTCACTTTGAGCGAGCACACATTTCTAGTTTGGGCCTGCAACATGAGGAGACTCGAGAGAACAGACAATCAAATTACAATCATTTAAACCGTGATGTGTATTTCTCAATGAGCTCTGCTTTAGGTGGACATGGAACAGAGGCAATGTTGGGTGGCAATGCAGTTGTCCCCTGCATAGGTTCGTTCACCACTCCATGTATGTGCCTATCGAGGACATCTACGATAAGTCTCTCAATAAACTCATATTGCATATCCTCAAACACTGGTTTGATCACCCATTGTTTACTTCTTTTAGTGAAGGCCTTATTGTAGCGAAGCGTCCCTAAAGTTCCGGTCGTCCTACTTTGTTGACGGCCAACATTATGGTTATGTGCCAAGACCGCTAGAAGAGTCCGATTTATCATGCCTTCCATGCCAAAATGCAATCTTTTGGGCCTGTACTTTAGGCACATATTGTGGAACACCTCCAAATCTCCTGTGTGGCAGAATTCCGTGAGTCCCCTCAAATCTCTTGTTATAGTTTTATCAAATACAATCTTTTCAATGGCCTTGTGAGTGGGTGATGAAGGAATCAACCACTTCTTCTTCCGTGCCTCCTCTGTGGACAAATGGCCATGTTCACATTTGTGGAAATGTTCATTTGTCGACCATCGATGTACGTTGCTACAGTGCAACATTACTGACCGCCATTTTTCCAGTAGAATTTCCAACGACCCTTCACATGTTTTTGAGCTCCACCAAAGATGGTTGCTGATTGACTTGGACCACTGTGAAATACCTTGCATATCTTTTTTTTTTCCTGCAGCCGACAATTTTTTATTGATTGTTTTTGCAAGATGCCATACGTCAAATTGGTGATTTATATTTTTGTACTCTTCTCTCATTGTCTTGGCAATTGAAACGTGTCTGTCCGTGGCTATCAGGTCGATCACCATTCCCCGCGATTGTAGTTCTTGCAATGATGCTACAAAGCCAACTTTCTCCATGGCCACTGAGGATGTACTTTGTGACACCTGCACGACCACCGAACTCACAATTTTCTTACTTTCCATGTCCTGAAAGTGGTAGGTGCAGTACTTGGCTGAAAATCCTGGGCTGTCGCACTGTCCATCACCGGCTAGCCTGAAGCGTTTGCCCGCGAATGTACTTTCCATTGACATTTTTTCCATTCTCCAAGCTTCGCTGATGGCTGGAAATAGATAATCGGTTTGGTATTTGTAGAACTGAGTTTTCGCAATGAAATGGATTCCCACAAACTGAAAGAAATACTGTAACTTTTTAAAACTTGAACCACTAAAAAGTGTGGCCGCTGCACAAAGTAGATTGCCTGCTGGCAGTTGCCCCAGCATGGGTTGTGCAGACCATGAGAAAGGATGATATTGTGTACAGGTGGCATGTATTTTAAGGTTAGTGCCTCGAATTGCACGAGTCACATTAATCAATGGCTCCCCACATACTTCCCCACCAACCCAATGCCCACATTTCATCATCATAATAATATCCATCAAACAGCTATCGAATACAATGAATTTGGCCTCTTTCCTTATACTGTCACTCTGCATCCCAGCTGGTTCGGCCTGTAACGTTGAGGACATGTCACTCGCATGAAAGGTACAATCTCGGATATCGTCTTCCGCTATGCTGAGTGATATTGATGGTGTTTCATTGTCGTCCATGTCATTCTCTTCCACTGCAACAACTGTTCCTTGTCCGGAGATGGGAGAAAAAAACAATGTCTTCAACTTTCGCGCGCTCTTATTTTTTGCGGGTGTGGATTCTGTGAATTGATCTCCGACTGCATCCAAACTACCAGGAGGACATTCACTATCAATGGCTGGTGGTGGTATAGCTCCGTTGTCAATCACTTCATATTCTTCCCATTGGCACGATGCATCTCCAGTCTCAAGTCCCTGCCAAAAGGTTTGACAAGCAACATCTCTCGTTCGCTTCACTGTCTGTGTAGATCTAGTTCTTACACCCACTCGCAACTAGAGGACAGATTAGAAAAGGGATGTTCAGTTTAAACACAATTTACAGTATTGAACTATTGACAGTGAAAGACAACATAATATAGTGAACAGGACACTAACCTTCTTTTGCTTTCTTTTCTTTGAAACTTTCTTGCCTCGAACTTCCACATCTGGACGCTGTTGCTCCGACTCGTGTGTGCATGTCTCCACTTCCTCTCGCGCTGCAACGACTATATTTTCATGATAAGCACATCCATCACTCACTGAGGCTCCATCGACTCCCTGAAACATAGAACTTTCATTAGTATGTATAATAATATTGAAAACACAAAATGTACTTGGGGACCAATACCCATACGTACATCTCAATAGCAAAACACGAATGAACGCATTGTGTAGAACATTCAAACGACAATAGTTCACGCATTGTTGATCTAGTTAGATTGAACTGTCAAGATCCATACCTCGGGCTCCGCATAGACTTCCATTGATGATATTATTGAAGATGACGCTTCAGCAACTCCCTGAAACACAGTAATTGCATTAGTATGGTTTTCTATTTTGTTTAAAAGAACATAAACTTTCTGCAGGCGTCAACGGCTCATCTAAATAGACCTGCACAAATGATCAGTTGTCTAAAATAAATAATGGATATCTAAATATGATTCGATTTGCTCCATCGTTGGAAGTGTCACCACCCAGAGATCTGCATCAACTACTAGGGGTGATGTTCTTGTTGAAGAAGCTCCGTCAGCTCCCTGAAACATAGTACTTGCGTTAATAAAGAAGGAAGTATAGCGGATGTAATCACGTCATTTGATCTCGCATGATTGATCTGTCAGTATCCATACCTCGAAATGCATAAGAACATCAAGGGACGCTGTAACTGCGGTGCACACTTCTGCAAGCTGTTGCGCTGACCCGTAACTGCATGCTCCCCCTTCTTCTTGGACTAATGCTCCATCGACTCCCTGAAACATAGGACTTTCATTAGTAATGAACACAATATTGAAAAAAGAAGACACATAGGAGGGCGACGACAGAAGGACATACCAATGGCTAAAAACGAAAGAAACATTGTGTGTAACAATCACGCTACAAGAATGCAAGATCTGATGATCTCCATCGATGGAACTGTCCGGAAACGTACCTCGAGCATCTGAGTGACATCTACGGTTGTCGTCAATGCGTTGGACTCCTCAGCATCTCCCTGAAAGACAGTACTTGCATTATTTTGGATAACAATAATTATAACTGAAAACAAAGACTAGAGGACGAGTACTGTGGTGTACCATTAGGTAAAATAATTACACGATCAATTAAAACTATTGATTTACATGCCTAAAACAAGTCAGTGTCAGAATAGCTAAGTAAGATTACCCGATAGGCGCTTGAAGTGGCTGATGACTGCAATAACGACACGGATGGAGAATCTTCCGCCTTCATATTGAGTGGATACATAAATGGGGAAATTATTGTTAGCTAATGCTACACACTACCGCAAGGCCGAGAGCTAAATCCGTAAACTTGACTCACCAGTGGAGGGATGTGGACGAATAGAGTGGGAATAGCGTTTGAGAGCAATTTTCGCCTCGCTCGCGGTGTTTTCTTCTTTATTAGCAATGATGTGGAGTACATGTCTGGGCTAAAGTGCCTGCTGCAGATGCGGTATCGATCACCCCTCTTGTCCGCAAAGACTTCTAGGACTCTACTTTCTAGCTCAGAGGCTGGATATCCGCAATATCGGACCCATTCTCTTATCTGATCTATTGTCTTAGGGAAAACATGCATTATAGTACCTTCAGATTTGTTATGGGTCTTCGAAGGGCAACCGCCAATGGAACAGGCAGGCATTATGGAAAGTTCTGAAAAGTAAAGATCAACAATTCTCTATGAATACCAATGTGTTAAAACATTAAATGACACATAAAAGGTTCAATGCAAGGTCCGTTTTGGTTCTTGGAACTATACACGTTATTCACATGCGGATAAGTATTTCAATAACTTTCAAAAAATAGAAAAAGTAATTTGACTAAACTCAGAACATGTGACTAGTTCCTTGCATGTACTGTCGTGAACGAAAAGAAAACATGGATGCAATTTGATGACTACTAGCAAATAGATATAAATTAAAAAATTGGACGCAAAATGATTATGGTACATGGACTTACCTTGACGAACAAACAGTTAGATGCAGGGATCAGAGTAGTTTCTTGTCGTAGAACAGGGAGCAGTTCACAGGTTGCAAACTGACGAGTTTGCTCAAAGTGGTCACGGAAGTTCACAGAGACGAAGAGCAGATAACCAGCACCTTCACGGGTTGACTAGCAAAGCGCAAAGAAGTTCTCATTAGAAATATGAAGTGGGTTATAAAGAATTCGAAACAGGGGTGTGTTTGTGAATGAATGACGTGTATATGTCGTGGCATTATGCGGATTGCAGGGGGGCGTCCAGCGTGAGGGGGGATGCTTGGCAGGAGACACGGGGTCTGGAGGTAGACATGGGAACAACAACCCATGCTCTATAGACCACTTTGAAGTGTACATGGTCTTTGGCACCTCTTGGCCTTTATCGCTCCCTGACAGCTCCACTTGCCAGCAGCGCAAGTACCCTGGTGCGAACTGCCTTTGATAGGGCGGGGGGTGGATCGGGGCGGTGGTCGTGCAGACAAGACACAGGAAGACTCGTGAATGGAGACACACTTATGTGGATTGCAGGGGGGCGTCCAGCGTGAGGGGGGATGCTTGGCAGGAGACATGGGGTCTGGAGGTAGACATGGGAACAACAACCCATGCTCTATAGACCACTTTGAAGTGTACATGGTCTTTGGCACCTCTTGGCCTTTATCGCTCCCTGACAGCTCCACTTGCCAGCAGCGCAAGTACCCTGGTGCGAACTGCCTTTGATAGGGCGGGGGGTGGATCGGGGCGGTGGTCGTGCAGACAAGACACAGGAAGACTCGTGAATGGAGACACACTTATGTGGATTGCAGGGGGGCGTCCAGCGTGAGGGGGGATGCTTGGCAGGAGACACGGGGTCTGGAGGTAGACATGGGAACAACAACCCATGCTCTATAGACCACTTTGAAGTGTACATGGTCTTTGGCACCTCTTGGCCTTTATCGCTCCCTGACAGCTCCACTTGCCAGCAGCGCAAGTACCCTGGTGCGAACTGCCTTTGATAGGGCGGGGGGTGGATCGGGGCGGTGGTCGTGCAGACAAGACACAGGAAGACTCGTGAATGGAGACACACTTATGTGGATTGCAGGGGGGCGTCCAGCGTGAGGGGGGATGCTTGGCAGGAGACACGGGGTCTGGAGGTAGACATGGGAACAACAACCCATGCTCTATAGACCACTTTGAAGTGTACATGGTCTTTGGCACCTCTTGGCCTTTATCGCTCCCTGACAGCTCCACTTGCCAGCACAAGTACCCTGGTGCGAACTGCCTTTGATAGGGCGGGGGGGTGGATTGGGGCGGTGGTCGTGCAGACAAGACCCGTTTGCCGCAGGGCCTCACCAAGGAGAGGCCATCTAACTGAATGTAAGAGGATGGCTGCAGGATCTACTACATGGAAGGCAGGGGGGTGAGTTTATAAATACCTCACCCTCCCAGGAGAATATATGGGGGTCATCTCTGTACCCGGTGCCCAAAAAGAGGATTTATTATGATCAACCATATTTATTATTTACCTATAACCATGTTTTGTATCAATAAAATCCAACGGCTTTTTATTGCCAACGCTTGATGCCAACCCACAAAATAATATATGTATGACTGCTGCATATATGGGTTCAACGGTTATGTGGATTGAAGGTGTGCGGCCAGCGTGAGGGAGGATGCTGGCCGGAGACATGTGGTGTGACAAGACAAGGCACTGGAAGGCTATTCAACGGAGACACACTAGATTCATTTAAAAAATCAAAACAACCATTGTTAAAATATATGTTGGGCTTTATTTTAGATTTTAATTAAACATAAATAATAAACATTACACATTGTAAAGTTGAGGTTGCAGCACATCGAGGGAAAATCCGCGGTATTGTCCACTGTCACTGGGGAAATGTTGTCTAATGGCAAGTACCGCACAGGCAGGTATTACTCTCTGAACGCGGTGTCCGAGCCTCCCGTGAAGCCACCAAGTGAAGCAACGATAGGCCACCAGCCTGTACCACCTGTGAAAAAAAAAGATGCAAACTGTATTAAACTGACAAAACTTTCTTATCAATGTCGATTCAGGTAACACATGTCATTTTTCTTAGAAAAAAATTATATCTAGAAAATGCACTATATGGAACCAATTTACATGCGTTCGAATGATATGTAAATGTAATTTTATATGTGGGAGACGACCATGAAATAGTAGTGGCATCACTGACATCACAAACAGAGTATACTTACTCGTTACTCGGATTACGCGGACGAACAGTGCCACGAAGTTCGTGCATAAGCACCATCATCATCCTCAGCACGGTCCGTGAGAGGCAAGCTTCCCTGAACTCTGGCAGCTCGGTGATGCATTGCGGACTTTGCTCGCCTTCCTGCAGACTTTGCTCGCTTTCCGAAATGTAGGCCAAGCACCCGGAATTTTCACGGCAGCAGCAGTTCTCCTCCTCAGTTGGCATTAGCTCGCACCGATTGCACGTGCACCAGGTGGAGACGCCGTCCATGCGACATGGTCCAGGCTCTTCATCCGTTGACTGGTCCTCCCAACTGCCGTCCGAATCCCCATCGTTTTCGCGTGCTTGCCTTTCCAGTAGTTCCTCCTCGGTGTACTCGGGCTCGTACATATACGGCATTATTGTGGCCATTGTGCGGTAAAGATAGTAAAATAATTTACAGAGATGGTACAGGTGTTCACACGGGCTACAAGCGGCGAAGGTAGCTGACCAGAGCACTGAAACGAGTCACAGAATACTCAAAGTAACACAGAGAGAGGAATGGAATCGAAAATCTGCTGCTGTGTGTTGTGAAACGGTCTGTTTATACTTATTGGGGAAAGAGGCGTCCTGCCATTTCCATGGCAACACGTCAATAGCTGAGGCGCAGCGATTGTTGACACGAGACGTGCTTGAAATGGGCAGTACGCGTCTGCTGATGTCAGGCTCAGGGGCGGGGGATTTGATTTAGTGCCGCAAAGGCAGGTGAGCCAGGTCGATGGGGCGAAATGATAGGATTATCACAAAATGGAGGCTGATTTCGAGTGCGATAATGGGCGAAAAGTCGGGTAAGGTCCATAGGAAAGTTTCCTACGATCTACCGATTTATGCTTACAAACACATGGCCGACCCATAGGGACAATAAAAAAAAAGTCCCGGAACTATCCTTTAAGGTTGCTTTTGTTTCAAGCTTGTACCAGGTCATCCTGAACAAAGAGTACTGCTTGTGGACGGCAGCATTGGCTGTCTGGTAGCCTGCTATTTCTGCAGCATTAAGACTTTTATGGTGACATTTTCTTCCAGCTGGTCATTTTGGACTGCGACTTAGCCCAGATTCTTTCAGGCATCCCCCTTAAAAGGTGCGGCATATTGTTACATTTAACTACTACCTTGCTGTTAATGATGTAGAATTGGCATATGTTAACTGCAAGCGGTAGAAGTAGTAATTTGTCTTATCAGGGAGCACATAGGTATGCTCACTTTGCCTGTAGGCACATCTGTGGTAGATGCTGGTGTGCAACATCTTCAGGCTGAAGTGATGACAATATTGTCCGGCTGCAACTGCTTTCTGAATAGGAGAGGACCTGTGGAGGATGATCTGTACTTCTTCTCTATTATGGGTTTGACTTACTTACTAGTGGTTGGTGTTCCTAAAATAAATCAATTTTTCCACCGACTTCCGTAAAGGTATGCAGTGTGTAATTTGATTGAACTCATCCGAAGTATCTACAATGAAGTCTGTCCTCTTTTTCACCTTGTATTAGTCCTAATTTGTTGGTTCCCATCTTACAAGTGCAATATAGGTACACTGGTCATCAGAGTTTGGGATGTATATACTTGTGGCACAGTTTTGCAAGGGATTACATATCCTAATCATCAGGATCATCATCTTTGGGATGTAGGCTCCCATGGACCGCCTACTTGCCTTCAGGATACAATTCTTCCTCCTATATCTCTTGTGGTTGGGAACGGTCTATTCTTCTAATCTTTGAAAGGGGTTGGTCTTTCTTTCTCTTTTTCCTTTCTTTCATAAGAAGGGACAAGTTTTTTTATGGGTACTGGATAGCTCTCAACTGCAAAGCTTGCAGCTGTGCAGTGGGCTGCTTTTCTTCATACTTCTCGTGAGAGCTTTATTATGAAGGGTGCTGGAGAGGGGTTGTGATACAGTAATATAAACTGGCTCTTTGGGTGGTATTAATTTCAATTCAGACTTAGACAGAGATCGAATAGGTATCTTTAGCTGTTTTTGACATCAAAATAGTTCCAGGTAGTGATATGGTGCCTGTACACAGGGTGAACTTAGACTGATCAATGACCACGTTTGGACTTGGGAATGTGGGTTAATCTAAAAAGGTGGCATCGACTTCTTCAGTGGTCGAGGCTTTGGCGTCTCTATGCGTGTGTGTGTCATTTTTATGGATCTTATGGCTGTTGCACCATGTTTTTTAGAAGGCTTTTTGGTGACCCCGTTCCCTGGCACCAATAGCATGCAACACTTTACCCCCGTCAGCAGCATGGGATGGCTCCAAAGCTGTGGGGTGCTTTTTGGAGATGGGGAGGGGTGACTGGCTGGAACCTTTTTTTGTTTCCTTCAATTGGGACTGCTACGTTTGTGGTCAGAATCGACCCCTGACCCTATGACTCGGACACTACAACATCAAACAGGCCCTCTTTGATTAAATTGACTTTCCTACCTGTATTTGCTGCCCAATGCAGCTGTTTTCGGCTCCAGGGAGTTTTTGGTTCAAACTTTTTGCATGTGCAGCAGGCCTCTTTGTTGTAGTCCCTTGGGAGGAATTGGTTGCACACTAGAAGGGTGTCCACCCAAGAGAACATAGCTTTACATTTAGGAGAGAACATAAATGATGTTTTCACCAGTGAGGTTGGTAAAAATGGGGAAGCCCAACACACTACATTCAAGATTGTGCATTTAAGAAATTCTCATATGAACTGTCCTAAACGCCTAATGTGGAGTTCGAAAGACGTTGGGTGTCCAAGAAATGGGCAGTCAAAGCCGCTATCCAAGTTGAGCTGAGTCTCCCTTCCTCTGAAGATTGCTGTAATTTTGATCTCTGCTGCTTACTCTTGCAAACATCCAATGACGACAGAAAAGAATCTGAGGGCATAGTCATCATGGGGCATTGTGGGCGCCTTAACAGGTAGGATTTGCATGGTGGGACAGGAACGCCCCCATTTATGCTTATTTTGACTTTTAACGTAAACTTGCAATACTCTGGACCAACCACTAGATTGCAGAATATGTGTAGCATGCAACTCTTAACAGATTCACAAGTCCCAGAAATAACATTAGTTAACTTTTAGTTTTTGTTATTGTTTTTTTATTAAGTTTTCAAATGTACATAACATAAATCAAAATCAAAAAACAACTCCCCATACCCTCCTCCCCAAAGACCCTCTAACCCCTAACCCCCTCCCCATTACCCTTACCCTCCAAACCCCCCCCAAATACACACGATTTCAAGATTATGCCGGATTTAGAGTATATTCTATATTTGCAAGTTCTGTGGGCAGTGTTGTTCCATAAAGTCCTCATGGAGGAAGTTTGAAGTCGACGCCCAGTCCGTGGAGAACTTATCCTGTTCCCATTGAATCACATAAGTGACCCACTCTATAGACACAAAGTTCCATATTTTATAATACCAGTCTTTTATATGTGGAGGCTCAGTATATTTCCATTTCTGGGCTATTACGATGAGAGCTGCCAATTGAAGAATATAAAATGCCTTCCTCTTATATTTCGGCCACATTTGGTTATTTTGCTGTGCTAGCCCCTAGAAGACTTTCCTCAAGAGATCCCTTCATCTTAATAGCAAACATTATCCTCATATTTTCCTGCTCTTCCTTCCAGAAATGAGACAGTTTAGGACATGACCACCATACATGTATCCAATGTCCTTTCCCTCCACATCCCCTCCAACAAGAGTCCGAAATTGATCCAACATTCTCTAATCTGTATGGATCTTGTCAATCTCGGGATATCCACCCATAATCGGGAACATGATTCCTCTGTAGGCATGAAGCCCAGAGTCTTTGCTCAAGCCAATTGAAAAGTAGGGACCTTTGGCAGAGGCTCATCAGTTAAAAACGTATATAATCTGGAGGTCCAAGTGTTTGTCCCCTGAGCTAGAAGTCACAAATTGCTCAAAGGGTGTAAGTGACCTAATGGCCGCTGACTTATTAGGTGGGGCCATCAAACAATGACAAACTTGAAAATATTGTAAGCGATGAATCTCCTGGAGAGCCAACTCCTCCTTGCATAAAGCAAAAGATTGAATCTCTTGTCCCTGAAACATGTCACAGAACTTTGTACATCCCTCCCTTTTCCATTAGAGGAAGGAACTAGCGAAGACTCCTGGAGTGAACTGGGGATTTGCGAATAGTGGTGAAAAGCAAGGGAAATGCATGATCCCATATATCCTCTACCACTACTGTGATCGCACTATGATGAATGTTCCGTGGTCTATCTGATCTAGGCAGCCATAATTTCTCTCCCATTATAGGACCTACTATGGATCTTTCCATCTGTTTCCACCAGTGTCTAGCTAACATTGTATCTGCTTTGTTTGCATTTACATATATTCTCTGCTTTAAATACAGTAGACTTTTTTCTGACTGTTTAGTTCCTATTAGATCTAGTTTACCCTTAGCTTTCCGATATTGCCTTTGAAGGCTCGGGGATGAGTCTAGTTCTATTTGTTTTAGTGTATCATTTACCTCAGCCTCTAAATCTATATCTATCTTTCGCCTAAGCTTCTCCCTATGTGCCTGTATCGCAATGAGATCCCCTCGTAGGGTCGCATCCCAAACCACATCGAAGCTCATTTTCACATTCAGATTATAATTTTAAAAATCCTCCATTTTCCCCTCTATTTCATCGCAAAAAAACTGGTCTGAAAATAACTTTCGGGACCTTACATCTCCATAGAGTGGGAAGGACTTTGGGGAAATTAAGGTTAGAGGGGCATGGTCTGAGATGGTAATTGTGTGAGTTTCAATTTGTGTCACAATTCCTATCAGGTTGACCGAGGCCCAGAAGTAATCTATCCTGGAGAAGGATTTGTGTACATGGGAATAGTATGTTTATGCCTTTTCATCTCCTTTCAAAGTAGGCCAAACATCTTTACGTGTCAACTGGTCAAATTTCTGTCTAAGGGCTATAGAGGGTAAGGGACAAGAATATGAGTTGGTAGAACTTCTATCCCATGAAGCGTCCCATACAATATTCAGATCTCCCATCAAAATCATTTCACCCTGAGCAAATTGTTCCAAATTAGTTAATGCTGACTTCAAAAAATCCTCCTGACCCGTGTTTGGGGCATAAAGAGAAGCCAAGATTAAGGTCATTGACCGATCAGTACTATAATAGAGAGGAAACAACCCTCTTTGTCGGCCTGCACCTTTGTAATAGAGGTCTGAATATTTGTCTTGAAAGTGATAAGCACCCCCACTGTCTTCAGCTTTGCATCCGCCTGCTTAATTATCGGGTATTGTTTTAATTTCAACTTATGTCGATCCTGATATTTAATGTGTGTTTCCTGTAAAGCTAGAAGATCAGGCAGATATGCGATAAGTAATCGTTCCAGTTTCCTCCTTTTTATGGGGGTATTAAGCCCCCTAATATTAAGAGTCAGACAGCGGAAGGTAAGTCCTCTTTTCAAAACCGCTAATTTGAATATACCAAACACCACTCTATATCTTTGTCTTCGATCCTGTGTACAATCCCTTACCCCTAAAAATTCCCATCCATCCACTACCACTACCCTCCCCAACATTCCCCCAACAACTTCCCCTTCCCCCTGGTGTACACCACCCTTGTTACTCTCTCTTCAGACTCCGTCCTCAGAGATGGCCTACCACTTAAACCAGAGAGAAGTGCAGGGTATCCTAAAACCCCCCTTTTGTCTTTAGCGAGATCCAAGATGAGCTTCTACTGTGCCCCGACTTTACACCATAACAATTTTATTCTGTGGAAAAGTACCTTATTTGACCATAACCTCGACACAGGTAAAATCTCGATCCTTCATGATTCCGGGGGTTTCTCTGCTGGTAGAGAGCCTTTTTGATTTCTTTAACGGGTCCATTGTACAGTTGTTCATTCCCAGTGTCTCGGTCCTCGGGGAGAGTAGGGTCGCGTCTCCCTAATAAGGCCCGGTTGGTCCACCTGGTCTAGCCGCGAAATTCGAGCCCCTTTCTCCATTGTTGTAACTTGATGCTGTTTACCCCCCCCCCCCTCCATGTAGATAAAAAACCAAAAGGAGAAGTGCATCTCTAAGGAATCTTCTGGTTTTGTAAATACTTCAGGGTCTCGCGCATATCTCTTATTTTTTGTAGCGTCTTTGGGGAGAGATCCTGAGACAGCGGAATTTCATTCCCGTTAAGTGTGATCTGAGTCGCCTTCTGTAATGCTCACCTGGTATCCATGGGGACGTCACTCAGCCTGTTCTGACCTCTTACGACCACAAACCCTTCCCTGGAGGCTACTCAACTGGAGACTGGGCCTGAAACACAGGATTGGTAGAGTTTAACTCCCTATTGTCTCTGTGTGCTTGAACCCGTCTTCCCCGGGGTCCAACCCTTCCCTTTGATCCACAGCTCACCTTGTTTTCTTGGATAGTGTGCTCTCCGTCCTGCTTTCAGCACAGGGGCGCGTTGAATAATGCGGGCTTGTTGTTTCCTAGTTACTTCACTGGCAAGAGTCCGACAGGTAAGTATAATGAGTCTTTTGAACAGTTCTCTAACTTCGTTCCTTTCCTTCCTTAGATGATGGCCGGCGTCCGCGGATGGAGGCGTGCTGCTGAGATGAGTAGCGCTGAAGGTGAGTGAGAGCGTGATGCATGATGCACCGCTTTCGTATTTGTATTGAACTGAGTTATTTTTCTGCGTCTTTTAGGCGCCGCAACGTGCGGTGAGTAAGCGTGGTATGCGGCGCCTCTAGATGTTTCCACGCTAACCTGGAGTGTCTTTTCCCTCTTACAGATGGATGAAAAGTTCCAGAGACAGAGTTCCCCCAGAGCGGCTGGGATTCAGGTAAGCGTTTGAAGCTCGTACAGTCTTTAAAAATAAGCAAAGATTTGCAGAATGCTTACTAATGCCTTTTTTCTGTTCTTTTCCCTTTTCCTTAGGAAGTGGCGTGCCGGGGTGGGAATGACACCGCCGAAGATGCCCGCAGAACAGAAGGAGCAATGAATGATGGGCAGAAGCGCTGCAAGGTAAGGATGTTCCTAACAGTGTTCTTGCAGGAGCTGAGCGCAGAAGAAAGATTCAGGCCTACTGGAGACCAATCCGAACACAGCGAGTGTCACGCTACAGGCTCAGAAAACGCAAAGCATGTTTCTCAGCCTGGGCGTGGCTTAAATAGTCTCTGGGCTGAACCACACCCAAAAGACTCGACTGCACATGCAGTTCTGGGAACCGAAATATGTGGGGGCATCCATCTTGTCCCCATCAATGGACAAGTCCAATCCCCAATGTTATCCTATGGGAGTGAGTGAGTCTGGTCCCACAAGCGCCAAGTCTGACTCCAAGTAGGTCTTTGGCGGGATGGAGAGGCCCTTGGGGGCCATGTAGGTGATCGTGGCCTGGCTCCAGCCTGATATCTTGGAGGGCTGGGGACATGAGAGGCTGGAATCATGACACCTTCCTGGCTCCCCCAAGAATGTGTTCCTTCTGAGGGTATCTTGCCATTGTCACCAATGTGTCTCTGGGTTGGGTGCCCAGATCTGGACATTTTGGACCAACTTTATGAATTCTATCCATGGGAATTGTTACCTCCTCGCCTGTGTTTAGTAGACCTTTAAAGACTCCTGTGACTTCCTGTCTCAAGGCGGAGTCTGTCACCGATTCCGGAATATTGCGAATGTGAACATTGGACCTCCTAGATCTATTTTCCAGGTCTTCACATTGTTGCTCCACATTGTATGTTGTCCTTGCCAACTGTTCATGGAAAACCTCAGATTTTGTGGATTCCTGGGCCAGATCTTGTAAAGCCGGCTCGTTAGTATCTGTTCTTTCCTCAAGCAAGGCAATATCCTTATGTAGGTCTGCTAGGGCTGATTTGAATTCAACAGTAAAATTGTCTAATTGTATTTGCAATGAGGATGAGGCAGTTTGTCCAGGAAGACTTGAAAACAGTGCTCAACATCCTCCTTCGAGGGTGCCATCTTAGAATCTGGATTTCCCTGTTGCACCTCAATCGGGTCTCTAGTATGTTCAGGGTCCTTTTGGGCGCCACCAGACCGGAGCCAACAGCTTCTTATTGGATTCTCTCTAGCAGAAGTTGGGAGTGAGCAGGTGCAATCTTTTCTTTTCCCTTTGGGACCTGACATTGGCCGCGTGTTCGCTATTATTAATACTGGTTAAACATTTTCCTTTCGTTTCAAATTCACTCTGAACTTTTAGCTTCCCTGAAAATGTCCATATTGAATGATACTGCAGTCAACTTTCCCGTAGTAGCTAGATGAGAGTTTTAACCCTCCCCGGCTGCTTGCCCATCTGAACGTCGTGTTTCTCATCATTTAGACATTGTTGGAGCAAGTGTATGTCTCCTGTAAAAGATATAGAGTTTAGGCAAGTGCTGTGCAGGGATCGTTCTAATCTTTTTCCATCCCCTGTATGCCAAACCGTTTAGGCTAAAACGCTTCTAAAATATCTATGGACGCTCTAATTTTCCTTCAGCAATTGTCCATCGCTATGTGTCCTGTGGAGGCCGTCTAATCCCTCGTTGTGACCTTAAGTGCTTCAAATTCCCAACACTGGGAGCACACGACTTCAACAGACAGAAGGGAGGGGGTCTATAGGGAGGCGTGCAAGGTTATAGCTCTGCCGGGCTTGCTATATCCTGCCACGAGGTAGATGGGGTACACAATGTTCAGAGACTATTTAAATAGAAGTATGGGTCACTAGATCAGTTTTCTGGGGGCTCACTGTGATCTATTTGTGCCTGCAGGGCTTCCTGTTACCGGTCTGATAGCCCGGGCAGTGCCTTGGGCGTTGTCCCTCTGTACCATCTCGTCTAGCATATAATTACATGGAAATATCTCACTTCAAAGCTGGGTAGGCGGAGGCATTCAAACTGGCCAGGTCATATCTATTGACTCGAATGCAGGTTATCGTGGAGATAACTGGGATTTTCCCACTGCTTTCCGTGTATTTCTAAGAATCTAAGGGGTTAGAATTTGAAGCTACAAAGAAATATAACGCATAGAGAATTGAGAAATAAAAAATCTATGTGTCTCTCTCTAATTTTCTTATTCTTTCCACTATTCGATAGGCTGCCAACTAGTGCTGCCTATGGATAGTGGCCTTGAGAGGCAGGGATAGATAAAACCTTCTATGTCCTCTTTTATTTCAACATCTTCTGTTGAGTAGTCTCCTCACCATAATAAGCAGAGGAATGCATTATTCCCTGACTCTGACAGGTAGTGACTAGTTGTCTCTGCTCCTCCTAAGCAGAGATATTTTTAGAATATCCATTCACTGAGGAGCATTAAACATGTCCCTCACATACAGACTTTTTAGATTTATGGGTTGTATGTCCCCCCTTTTATTCTTGTTAGAACAGAACATCAGACTCAAGAACGTTAATTGATCTATGAAGGGCTCAGTTGGTAGCTGATGCCTTTGCCTTATATTTTATATAGCATTAGTATTTATTCTTAATGTATTAATTAAAGCTGTATGTATGATTGCCTTGTATATAAGCCGCTGTGTATGTGTATCCTTATAAACATATTTATTAATCTCATCTGTCCTCCATCCTTTCACTCTGTTCCGGCACAAGAATGCCGGCCATTGTTTTTTCTGTGTAACATCGTTTTAGTTCATGTATCAATAATCAACATTTCTTTATAAAACAGTATAAAATATCTGATTCCCACTTTTTCTCAGCAAAACATTTCACACCCACCTACCACCTCCTGAGATACATTCCCTCTCGGCCCTCGTTTTTACCATGGGGTAGCATCTTATCCTGAGTGTCTCCCTTAAAACTGCTCCAAAGGGTTCATGGATATTTATGTCTGTATCCCGTCCAGGAGAGCTCTATATCACTTGAATTGTCGAGAAGCAGTCTCGTTAGACTCTCCATTTTGAGATGTTCCTTCTCTTTCGGGACCACTACTCCTCAGAAGGTAGAAGATCTCTCTTCCATTACCTTGCTAGACACTAAATAGCCACCAATAACAGAAAATACATCTTGTGTGGTACTGGCCACCTGACTCTTTCCATCTATTTTAAGCCAAAGAGTACTAATGTTGGGTCCAGCCTCCTAGTGACTCCCTCCAGGTCCTTGATCCACCCCAGAACCTCTTTGCAATATTCCTGCACTCTTTCGCATCCCCTTCACATCAGCAAAAAGCATACCACCTCGCTATATTTCCTCCAGCACAAAAGGCTCAGCATGGGGAACATCTTGGACGGTCTGGCCGGGTCATATTGCCATATACACAGTAACCTCAGGCCATGCAATTTGTATTCACACGAGATGGAGGTCTTGTGTGCGTTTCTACAGAGCTGCGACCATTCCCCCTGCAACACCTCAGTTTGAAGGTCATGTTCCCATTTCCTCTGCAATCTTCCTCCCCAATGGTGCATTGTCCTGATGTTCTCCCTATAGAGCTGCAATATGAGGCCTTTCGAGTTGGTCCATCTATCTAGTATCCTCTCAAAAGGGGTAAGGCCTCTCTGCATCGCCTCTTTCCAACATATGTCTGTCAGGACCTCCTTAAGCTGAGATCTTCCACATGCCCAGATCCTCCTCCAACTGTTGGGAAGTTTTGAATACACCTTTGCTCCACATCTGCCCCACTCTAGCCAGTTCTGCTTCAAACCAGGATTGATATCTACTATTGCATCTCTGATCGGTGGGGCCCATATATGGCTAAGAGGGGGTGGCCATGTGGTGATCCCATTCATTTGTCTTCCCTTGTTCCATATGTTCCAAAGACAGCTTAACGTCCTGTAAAGTCTTACACGCTTTGGTATCCTGTTATCACCGCCCCTAACCATTTCCCTACTGTGACTGGGGCAAACGACTGATTCCCCAGGAAGACCCAGTGTTTTTCATTGTCAGATGAGCTATCGGTACCCTTGAATGGCTCACTTTATGGTAATCCTATATATCCGGAAAGCCGACCCCACCTTCCTCCTTGGGTAGTATCAATGTCTGATACCCTATTCTCGTTTTCCCCCTTGCCAAAGGGCTTCTATGAGTCTAGTCTTTATCTCACACAATTCTCTTTGGGATTTCGAGGGGTAACATTTGGAATAGGAATAAGACTGTGGATAGTATGATCCTTTTTATGACATTGACTCTGCCCAGCCACGACATGATACTTTTTGACTACTTATTGATGTTCATAAATCATTTTCAGGAATGGTGCGAGATTTGCTTCATATAGATCATTAATATTTTATGTTATTGCTACCCCCAAGTAATGTAGACCCACTCCTTGTATTCTTAAGGAGTTACCCTCTAACTCTTCTGTGCCTGCCCCACTCTGTCTGCCATACGGGAATATCAGAGACTTATCTCAGTTTACTGAAAATTCAGCGAGATGCCTGTAAGTTCCTATCTCCCTGAGCACTGCTGGCATAGAGTGGAGGGGTTCCTGCAGGTGGAAGTAATCTGCAAAGAGTCCTGGTTGCCGACCCGAATTCCCTTTATGTCTCGGTTCAATTTTATTCTCTGAGCGAGGGGCTCTAATGTAAGCACAAACAAACTCGATACAGTACTGCGAAAAAGAAAAGGCCAACCTACCTGATCAAATGCTTTGTCGGCATTCAGGGAGACTAAAACTGAGTCTCCCTGTTCCCTAAGGCACCATTCCATAAGATTTAGGGTTTTGTGGACTTCGTCCGCTGCCTGCCTTCCTCTAATGAACCCCATTTGGCCCGTAGCTACGTGTTTTAGCAGGACTGTGTGAATAATTGATGCCAGAATTCTTGTGAAGACTTTTGCATCAACGTTCTGTATGTAGATCGGCCCCGTATGAAGCGCAAGAGAGTCCCTGTCCTCTTTATGGATCACAGCAATAAGGGCCTTTCCTGAAGGAAGGGGGGGAAACCTTCCTCCATGATACCATTGTATACTTTGGCTAGGTGCTGTGCCAAAACATCCATGAAGTGCTTATAAAAGGAAACCGTCTTTCCCGGGTGCTTTCCCTGACCTCATCCCCTTAATTGCTACCACAACCTCCTCATTGGTTATTGGTGAGTCTATTCCGTCAGCACTCTCCTTATAAAGTGTTGGCATTCACAATCCTGCCAAATAATTAATTGCTTACTCCTGCATCACCTTCACCTCTTCTCTATATAGTTCTTGGTAGTAACCCAAAAAGCACTCTGCTATTCCCTGAGTAGTACCTATCTTATTCCTCGACTTGTCCTTTATCTTACCAATCCTTCTGTTAATCTTCTGTGCCCTTAATCTGCATGCTTGCCAGGTACTTACATTATCGCTTTCTCATAGTAGTTCTGTTTCAAATTGTGTAATCTACGAAACAACACTCCCAGATCCAAGTCCCTCAATTCTTGTTTTTTCCCCCTTGATGTCCTCCAAGAGCTTGCCATCCTTCTCGGCTCCACCAAGTTCCCTCATCTCTCCCATTAACTTCTTGACCACTAGTCTCTCTTTGTTTCTTCCTGGATCCTTCTCATCAGTAGACCGCGTATTGTTGCTTTAGTCACCTCTAAGTCCACAATACCCTTCATATCCTCACTTTCATTCTTCAAATCCTTCTTAATCCCTAAATTTTTGAGCAGGTAATCATTGCACCTTCAGAATCTATCCCCTCTTCCTACTTCCCCCATTTCCAGCGCGGTTACCATTTTATGGTATGTCCATGCCACTTCCACCATCTCGCTCTCCCTAGCTCTGTATTCCTGACCCCTTTCTATTAGTATATGATCAATCCTCGTAAAGGTGTTGTGTGGTATGTAAAAGAATAAGAAATCTCTCTTCTCTGCTTTCACTTACCTCCCAACATCGCACAGTAGTTGTGAGAAACCTGAAGGTGTCTCCCTGACTAGTCCCCGGGGATCTGTCCTCCAGGTGGCCAGGACACGGCCATTGCTATTGGATCCAGTTCCTGGGGGTGGACAGTGAGGGAGGATTGCCTGGATGGGGGGGTCCTCGGGAAATGGAAATTGTGAGACACAGTATTCCCCTTCTTATAACACCTTTTCCCCATCCCACCACGTAGGATACTCAGACACTCTACCCGCCCCCCTTTTCCAAAACGGACACTTTCGCACACCACGAAAGACAACGGACTAACACTAGAGCCATTTACCTGACATGTCCCAACACAAGGGTCAGGCAAAGTCAGGCAATTGACCAGAATCACACACACCCCCGACGGCCCTTTCCCTTCCTGACAGAGATAAAAGGTGGAGCACAAGAGCATACAACGAGCAAGGCAAACCGTACGACGGGACAGCTATCCAAGCACAGCAGTTCAAGAGGAGGAGAAAGGTGGCGAAAATCGAAAGGGTGATGAGAAGAGACGCGACCTTGCCCTTTCCAACCCAGACCCACAAAGTCTCTGTGAAAGGAATCGTAAGACCGCGAACAAAAGCCAGAGTGTGTTGCAGCTGATGTCAACAGTACACAGAGTGACCGAGAGAGACACCTGCTACTGTCGTACTGTCCATGAATTCAGATACAAGAAAAGCCAAGCGGTTCATCACAGCCGGTGAGTCGAGGGGCGAACCAATAAGAAACCGAACTGTGTTGAAGGAAAGTCGCAAAGTGGCAAATTAAGGAAAGTTCAAAGAACTGTTAACATTAAGAGAAACTCAGCTGCAGAGGGGTCCGGCACCACGCGGGTGTTCACTTGAAAGACAGTGGTTGATCCCGCGTTTGTTGAAACTACCGATACGAGAAGGCCCTAGGAGAGCCTCAAGGTAAAGGTCAAAGTGGTCATAAAGCGGGTCTAGCAAAACCCCCTCTACAGTCGAAAGTCTTTGACCGACAAACCATCAGAAAAGCAAGGGACGTGCATCTCGCATTGTAAGAAGGGGGGGGGGGGCAAAAGTCTGAAGTCCCAAGGAACAGTAGGTTGACAACAGTGAACCCGGCAGAGGGATGTCCACAGTGAACTGTTCCTGTCCCGTGGTTACAACGTGGGGAAGGGAGACCCCGGCTTCCACAGCCTGACTTCTCATTTGTGAACACTTCGTTCCTTCTTGTGAATCCTATCCCACACTCTTTTTGTATTTAGCTGTAAGGATTGGCAATAGTTTTTTCTTAGTATAGGCCCTTTTATTTTGACAAGATGCCACTAGGACTGCATTATTATTATTTGATGGTCGTAGCTTTCGCCCATCTTAGATTTATTTTTAGATTAGACATTTTTCCAACCTGCATATACAGTTTAATAAACACCCTTGAACTGTGATCACTTACGTCTGTCGTTACTGTTGCCACCATGAGTTGCTTACAATGTCTATCAAGGACGTGTTTAAGGTTCCCCCAATGTATTGCCTCCACTATCGCTCACCCCTTCCTTGGTGGCCTTTCTATCCAAGAAGCTATCCACATGTATGTTGAAGTCTCCTCCAACAATCAATAGCCCTTCTGCTATGTCCAGTGCCTTTCCTAATATTTTATCCCCAACCATCCTCTGCCCCTGGTTTGGAAAATATATTTAACCCAGTGTTATGGTAGCAGTGTTCAGCCTCCCCTTAATAGCCAACCATCTCCCATCAAATCCTCAGTGTCTTTCTCAGGAGCATTCCCACTTCTCCCTTCTTACATTTCCCTGATTCCCAAAAAGCTTGTCCAATGTGCTTACTAGTCATAGTGTGCACTTTCACTTGTATCAATCACGTCTCCTGTAGGAATATGACATCCAGTTTGTTCCTTTCAAATTCCCTTCCCACCAGCGACCTTTTAGTCAAAAAATTGAGCCCCTTCACATTGAAAGTGGCTATTTTCAGGCACCCTTAGTTATCCCGCCCTAGTTCAGCCTGCATCACATGCCACCCATCTCTCCCTAGCTCCATCCGCTCCATCCTGTCTCCTTTCATATCCAAGACCCCTCCGTGGCTTTTTCTTTCTGATCACCTATTTGTCCCTGATCCTCTTCCTCCCCAGTGCCCCCCCCCCCGCATTCTCCATAAAACATCCCTTCTTTAAAATCGCAACAGAACTAATAACGTAAAACAACCTAATTGTGGCCCTCTAGGGACGTTCTGTGTCTTCCTCTTCTCAATTATTCTCAACTACACGCTATTCTGCAATCTGGCCATTGAATCTAGTTATCGCCTTGCTAAAATCCAATGTCCATGAGTTACTGGTGATTCCATATCCTTCCTCTGATCGTCTGGGATCCTTTATCCTGTGGATCTCTCCCTTGTCTCCTCCCGTTCCACTTTGGATATTTCAGGGTCTGTTCTAAAATGGCACCGCTCTCATCAGTCGCAAACCACTTATTCTGTTACCTGGGCTGCACACTTGTCTTCTTCACTTCTTCTTTATGTTGTCCCCCAAGGTTCGGTACTGGGTGCTCTTTTCTCTCTCTACACCGCTCCCTTTTCTGCTCTCATCTCTTGTTTTAACCTTTCCTTCCATCTTTATGCTGATGACACCCATCTTTTTCTTCTTTTGATTCTGTCCTACATTCAGTTTCAAATTGTATTTTAGCTGTTCCGAAATGGATGTCTTCTCACTTCCTACATCTTAATCCCTCAAAAACTGAAGTTCTGTTCTTTTTATCTTCCACTATTTCTCCCATTCCTTCCCCTCCCTCTCTTTCCTTTCCTCCATCCACTCTTTCTTTTTCTCTCAAAAGCTCACTCTTGCCACTATGCTCTGTTTAACATTAGTCGTGCTCATCTCTCTTTTCACGCCACTAAACTTATTTTTTCTCTTCTTTTCTCAGAACGACTACTGTCCTTTGTTATTACTTGGTCTCCCTGCTTGTCATCTTTTGCCTCTTCGTTCTATTTATAACTCTTTCGTCCACCTTTTTTCTCTACCCCCTCGTTCCCCTATTGCTTCTTCGTAACTTTCCATTTCACTACTTCCCTTTGAATCCTGTCTTTTGTATCACTTTCTCCCGATTATTTTTAAGTGTACCCACGGTTTGGCCCCCTATCTGGCTTCTTTACTTTTGTTTTATGTCCCCTCATGCCCCTTGCGATCTCAGAATCTATTTCTTTTGACTGTTCCTAAGCCACCTTGTGTTTCTTCTCGTTTCTGCTCCTTTTCTCTTTTAGCTCCAAAGCACTGGAACGCCCTCCTCATCTCTTTGTACTTTCCAAACTATTCTTTTTTTGTTAACTTTCTTTATTGGCATTTTCAACATAACATACAATGAGGCCATGCGCTGACAAACTTGAAACCCGCTCCCTCCTCCCACCGCCCCCCACCCCATGAATTAGCATAGTCTTTGAATTTAAACAGTTATTCGTGTGGTGCTGTCCTGGTGGCCGTGTCGTTGTGTAGTACGCTGATGACCGGACTCCGTGACGGAGATGTTAGCTGCGAGTTTGATGTGTCTGTCGTTGATAACAGGAAAGCAATGTATGGCCTCCAAATGTCTGGGGGGCGTGAGTGTAGTGGTAGAGTCTTTAAGAAGTCTGTCTCTACGTCTTGACAGTATGTGATGTCTTTATGCCAGAGCCAGGAGCTTCGGGTGGGGGCCGCTGCCCCACGTGCATGCAACTCTTCTTCGCACGAGGACGAATAATAGATCTGTCAGTTTCCTGACCGAATCCGGCAGCGATTGAGTCAAGCCCAGCATCGCCGTTTTAGGGTCTATATCGAGGTCCATTCCTATTATTGCCGAGGTTTTTTCGAAGATTGCGTTCCAGAAGGTGGCTACAGGAGGACAGGACCATGCTTGGTGAAGAAAGTCTGCCCCCAGCGCTCCGCATCTGAGACATTCTGCAGATATTGATTCTCTTTGTGTAGGGAGTCGCTTCGGGGTGTGGTACATTTGGTGAAGGAAGTTAAAGTGAATCAGTCTGAATCTCGGGTTTATCGCAACCTTTTGCGTAAGGGATAGTACGTAGGCCCATTCTTTGTCAGGAATTGTATCTTATGCTTTTTCCCAGTTTTTCTTTGCCTTCGAGCACGGTGGTTTTTGTTCGCTGAGGAGGTCTTTGTAGATATTCGTCACTAAGTGGCCCTCTCCCTGGGCTTGAATTGCGTTGTGTAGCAGCGGCCAGTCAGGTGGTTCATGCGGAAAGGTCGGGATTGCCGCTTGCAGTGAGTATCGCAGTCTTAGGTAGACGAAGGTATCGAGGGTGTTGTTATTTCCCCTTTCTCATGCTTGTTGCAGGGTCAGGAAGGTTCCCTCCGGGAAGAGATCGTGCATGGCAGTCAGCTGGAGTTTTGCTGCCAGTAGCAGAAATACTTGCTCAGATGTGACTGGAATTCCTGGGATGTGTTTGATTGGGAGAAGTGGGGAAAATCCGATTGTGACATCGTTTTTCTTAGTTATTTTCTCCATATTGAGTAGGTGGTGGCGACGGCATTCATTGAACGTTGGCCGGTTGAGAAGTGACCGAAAATTATGGCATGAAGGAGGTGCGGAGATGCTAGTGCCCTCTCGATTTGTACATGGGGCCTTATAGACTGTGTTGCGTACCAGTGGCTCAAAAATGGTGCTTGGGCGGCCCAGTAGTAGCATTCCAGGTCCGGGAGGGCCAGACCCCCCTGCCTTGTTGGCAGAGCCAATGTGGTGTATGCAACTCTCGCCACTTTACCAGCCCAGATGAGGTCAAGGACCATGCTTTTAATGTGTTGCAGAAGCCTCTTGGGGAGCAACATCGGACATTCACAAATAGGTACAGTAGCTTTGGCAGAATGACCATTTTTACCAGTGATACTCGGCCCCCGAGGGTCAGCGGCAGCGACCTCCACCTGTCGATCTTGAGTTGGATGGAGGCAAGTGTGGCCTCGTAGTTATCGCGTACAATGTCTTCTTTCAGTCTGGACATGTGGATGCCAAGATAGCTCACATTTGAGTGTTGCCATTGGAAGCCAAAGTCGTCTGTGAATTTGGTGGTCGCGGCGGTGAGTGGGAAGATGACGGATTTGGTGTTGTTAATTTTAAGTCCTGAGAAGTGTCCGAATTGAATAACTGCTCTCATCACAGGGTTCAGGTTCTCCTCGGCATTCTGGAGTACAAGGAGATGATCATCCTGTGGGGCCCGAATGAGAGGCCTCTGTGGATGTGGTGTAGGCGTAGGTCAGAGGCCAATGGTTCCATTACGAGAGCGAATAAAAGGTACTTAGAGGGGGCAGCCTTGTCCGGTCCCTCTTCGGAGGTGAATGTCTGCCGATTGCAGGCCCCCCCAGAGTGATGTTGGATGTCGGCTTTTTGTAGAGTAGTGAGATCATGCGTATAAAGCGTTTGCCCAGGCCCATCCTCTCGAGAATCAAAGAGAAAGGGCCATTCGACCGAGTCGAATGCCTTTTCGGCGTCTAGTAGCACTGCTACCGCTTGGCTCTTCGGGTCAAGTGCTTCCATTGCTCCAAACAATCGTCTTATCCCGTACGAGGTGTTCCTTCCAGGGATAAAGCCTGCTTGATCTGCTAGTACCATGGCGGGCGTGAGGGGCAGCAGTCGCTTTGTTAGAATTTTAGCATAGGTTTTGTTGTCGAGATTTATCAAAGATATGGGCCTGTAGGAGCCGCAGTGAGTTGGGTCCTTGCCAGGTTTGTGCAAGAGTATGCTGTTGGCCATATACAGGGTAGGCGGTAGTTGGGCACTGGTCAGAGCTTCCTCGTAAACTTGGAGGAGTAGCGGGGCGAGGAGCTCGGTGAAGAATTTATAAAATTCGCTGGTCCAGCCGTCTGGGCCAGGCGCTTTTGCTCCTTGATAGCCTCGAGGATCTCGTCGATGGTGATGGGGGCGTTCAGAAGTTCTCTGGGCTCCGAGTCAACCCAAAAGAGCTCCACAGTGTTTAGGTATTGCGTTAGCTCGTCCGGGTGGATGGAATCATACAGATCCTGATAGAAGCGCGGAATGTTTCAACAATTTCAGCCGAGGAGTGGACAGTGTTGCCGGAGTGATCGGTCACCGATTCAATTGATGTAGGTTTTCTGTCAGCTGCTATGAGTCTCGCCAGGAGGGCTCCGGGTTGTTGCCCTTCACCGTACTGGCGTATTTTACGGTGACGGTCGAGGAATTTCACCTCCCTCTCAGCTGCGTTCCTGAATGTTTCCAGCTCCTTTTTGATCTCAGCGAGGACCTGCGGGTTATTGCCCACCAGGAGGGAGCTTTCGAGGTTTTTGAGGCGAGTTTGGTTAGTACACAGTTCTCTGCGCATCAGTTTTAGAATTTCGCATTCTTTTGCCATACAGACTCCTCTGGTGAAGCACTTCAAGGACTCCCACAGAGTCTCGGCCGAGGCCACTGAACCTTGGTTGACGTCCAGGAAGGGTGTTATTTCTGATCGGAGCTCGTCTGCGAAGACAGTGTCCTGAAGGGATCTGGGTTTAAATCTCCAATGTGGAGTAGTTTTGATTGTCTGTGCGGAGGAACACTCCAGAGACACCATGGAGTGATCCGATAGTGCGCGCGGTTGTATGTTGCACTCTCCCCATTGCAGACGGCTGTGTGCGGACACCAAGAGATAGTCTATACTTGAGCTAGTTTTATGTATACAGGAGTGGTATGTGAAGTCTCTGGTGTCGGGTGTTTGTTTCTCCAGATGTCGACAAGGGGGTAGGCAGTGCAGATTTCCCTAATTTGCATGCTTGCTTTGGAAGGGGTCGCTGATGATATATGCGATTTATCTTTAGAGGGATTGAGCGTTGTGTTGAGGTCTCCGCCCCATATGATCGTGGAGAGTCCCACGGAGTTCAGCTGGGTCATTACCCATTCGAAGTTGCTGGGGCTGTCAGTGTTTTCACCATATGAATTAACCAGGGTGATGTCCTCACCTTCGATTGTTCCGCGTATCAGTAGCAATCTGCCCTCTGTGTCTCTCCGTTCTGAGATTAGTCTGAAGTTAATTGTTTTACTGATCAGAATAGCCACCCCTCTATCATACGATGAGAATGAGGCAAAGTAACGGTGGCAGCCCCAGTCTCTTGCCCAGGGGCGTTCTGTGGTCAGGGATAGGGGAGTCTCCTGGATAAGCACTATGTCGATCTTGTGCTGATGCAAGTATTTGGTCATCTTTCTCACTTTGGCCGGCTGGTTACCTCCTTTGATGTTCCATGTGGCTACGTTGAAGGTGCTGTTCTTTGGTTATTTTCCGCCGGCATGTTTGGGTGATGAGCCACCAAGGGGTGGCTGCGGCGTGTGGTGGTGGGGGGGGGGTGCAGGGCAACGCGTGGTCTCTTCGTGGGCAGCGCATGTGGGTAGCCTCGAACTTGATATAACTTGTCAACTCCCAACTGGTGTGAATCCCCCTCCCTTTTTTCACGAGCAACCCCCAACTCGCTCGTCGTGTAGACCCAACTTAGAAACCTGAAACTGGTGGTCTTGAACACTGCTGTGCTAGGGGCACTAGGATCCTCCCAAGTTGCACGGCCGTGGGGTGAATAGCCCCTAGTGGGGTGTACCGGTGGAACAATCTTTTAGTTAATGCAGCATTCTGTTGCCTGTAGATGCCTATGGTGGGTTCTGTTGGGCCCGTTCTCTCTGTGCGTGTGTTTGGTTGTTCTCAGAAGGGCCGCAGCCTTTTTGATCCAAATATATGTGTGCTTCCTCTGGAGATTGAAAGAACTGAATCTTTCCCTGGTGTTGCACTCTTAGGCGAGCAGGAAACAGCATTGAATAAGGGATTTGATTGGAGTCTTTGTTTGATGCTGGTGAAGGACCTTCTTTGGGCCTGGACGGCTGGCGAAAAGTCGGGGTAGAAGTGTACTGTATCGTCGTCGTGATGGAGCACGCCCTTCTCTCTGGCCATTCGCAGGATCGCATCTCTGTCCTTATAATTTAGGAGTTTTGCAATGATTGGTCGGGGGGCGCACCGACAATGGGTTTTGATGCCGGTATTCTATGGGCTCTTTCGATGACAAATATATGCGAGAGTGCTTCTGGACCGAAGAGGGACTTGCACATCTCCTCGACATAGTCCTCCATTTTGCCTTGGAGTTGTTTCTCCCTTACCCTGACTATCCTGATGTTACTCCTCCTAGAGCGCCCTTCGAGGTCTTCATTCCGTGCATTGGCCGTTTTCATCTGGGCTTCAAGAGTCGCCACTCTAGTAGTGAGGGGTGACATGTCGTCATCGAGGTTGGATATTCGTTGTTCCGCCCCCCTCTAAGCGCTCGCTGTGATTAGCTAGCCTGTGTTGGACCTGATCCACCTTGGATGAGAGGTCGTTCAGTTTACTATCCAGGCTGCTAATTCCATTTTTTAATTCTAGGAGCAGAGCTCTGATATCGAGCGTGTGTGATTCGCACTCTTCTTGGCCGGATGACTGTGGTGGGGATTCTGGTTCACAGTCATGTCTTGGTTGCTTGGACGAAGTGCTCCCTTCAATGTTCAGTTTGCGTTGCGAGTTGTCGGATTTCCCCATCGTGTGCTTGCGTGTGCTATATGGATGTTGTTCTGTTGGATCAGTCGACTGGTGGATCGAGGTGATGGCGCCGGGCGACAGTTCTAGGCGACCACACGGTTTGGTCGAAGGGCATTTGCCACTGTGGGGTTTTCGGGGTAGCAGAGTTGCCAGTTGCGGCTGTGTGATGCAGCTCTCGGAGTACTGAGGAAGAGACTCGACAGATGCCTGATGAATTGGGGTGGCATCAACACATCAGATTAGCTGCGTTGTTCAAAGTTGTGTGAGAACAGGTGTAGTGTCATAATTTTTGCAGGGTAATGGTGGCGCGGGAGTAGGGAGGCGGCTAAAGGGGCTGTGCCAGCTGTTGTATGAGCTGTCGCCGTCTGCCGCGGCCTCCCCACCGCAAATGCAGTGTCTCCTGTGGCAACCCACGGGGGGAGGGCCACCCGGATGGGCTCGGCCCCCAAGTGTCTCTGAAGTGCCGGATTCGCCCCCCCCCCCGCCGCAAGCGCCGTACCTGGGTGTTCCAACACTCTCTCAATGTCCCTCAAGGGTTTCACTGGGCGCGGGTGTGGGGGTTCCGCCAATATCTCTCCTTGAGCGGCCGCCAGAGCAGGGCGCGGCGTGGCCAACAGCGATAGGCCGTGGGGGGGCAGTTTCCACACTGCCAGGAAGGTCCCCCCGAGTGGCGCCGCACCGCACTCAAGCGGGAGGCGGCAACGGCGCCGGTTCACTGGCTTCGGCTCCTCCTGTGAGCCCCAGTACGCCGCGGCACCTCAGGAGACTGTGTCTGTGGCCACCGGCTAATCTCCACACTCCTCTCCCTGCCAGGCAGCGCTCGTCAGAGCCGGCTCACGCTACAATCGGTGATAGCGCCCGGGTGTTCTCAGTCCGCCAAGGGCTGTTCAGAGTCGCTCCCGCTGCTGTTCTTTGCCGCGGCCGCTGGCACCCCGCCGGAAGGCTCGGTGAAGGCAGACGGGCGCCAGTGGGCCTCTGGGTCTCCCTCTTCACACGGACGCATCGGTCGGGATTTCTGCTGTGTGGGGCACCAGCGAATGCCGATTTTCAGCCTAATTGATGTCTAAGGCTGTTGTGGCAACGTGTGCTGCAGGCTAGGTACGGAATTCCACCGGAGATAACAGGATTAGTCAGGATTTTGTTGGGCCGTGCGGGAGCTCACAGGGGAGCGGCCATCTTGCTTGGGTCACTAGCGCCCTCCCCAAACTATTCTTAAAACTCCACTTCTTGCTTCTCTAATTCTTTAAAAGTTCTTTAAAAGTAAAAACAAAATGTTACTTCTCGGTTGATGTAAATTTGTATTCATTTTTATCATTATGATTGTACTGTTTTTTGGATTCTTTTATTGTACAGCGCCTTTGGCCAATGGCGCTTTATAAATGTAATAAAAATACAAATCCTCACAAGTCCTCATCTTGTCAATGGAGTGTTGATTTTCCTGAATTTTTGTGCCCCAGGGATTCTTTTCAGTGATCTCATATCATCTCATCCCTCTCTTTCTGCCCACTTCTCCCTCTCCATAGCCGTTGCCTGCATACGCTGACCTGTTGCCAAGAGATGCTTGAGGGTTTGATTGGCTTCTTCCAAATTTGTGATTCTAGTCTTCCCCCGAACCTAAAGATCAGGGCGCACAGAAAGGTCAACCTATATCGTACTCCCTTTGAGTTTAACTATGCCATAAATTGCCTGCACTCCCTCCTTTTTGTCAACCGTAGGTTGAGAGGTCTTGGTAAGTACCCCTCACAGTTCACTTTCTCCACTTCACAAGTCTTAATCAGAACCTCTGATTTTTGTTTGTAGTTCAGGCATTTCACTGCTATTGCCCCGCCTCCTCCAGTATGAGCTCTTTCTATTTGCACCTCTTTACCACCTGTCTCTCTGAGGAGTTTATTATTTGTTCACTTTCCTCTCCACTTCTAATGGGGTCTCACCTTCAACTTCCTTCAGTCCAATGATCATCAGGTTGTTTATCTTCCCCTACTTTTGAGGTGGTCTACCTTCATCTCCAGTTCTTATTCCCTTGTCTCTAGGTCGACCTAGCATCCAATTTCACTCCTAAAATGTCCACTGAGAGTTGGTTGGTTTCAAGCCCCTTCATCCTTTCCTTTACCTTGTCCACCCTCCTTCGCAGTTCCGAGATGGATGTTTCTCTGTCTGAGCGGAGGGACTTTATTTCATGGAGGATACTCCAGATAGCTCCCTTTGTTGCCCCCTCTGTGCTCGAATCCTCCTCGACCGGTCTCTGCGCACGTGTGTGTGTGTGTGTCCCTTTTGGGCATGGAACCCGTGGCTCTGCGGTACCTCTGTAATGCTTGAATCCCTGGAGGGGGGGGGGGGGGGGACCGCCTCCGCACTTGATGTATTGAAGCAGCAGATCGTGTTGCTTCGACTGTCCACCCCATCGCTCCGGACACTGGTTTATGTATTGAAGTACCTCTGCACCGGCAAGGCTAGCCTACCACACAGTATCGGCGACCACCCCTTTCTTTCCAGTTTGACTTTCTCCCTGTGACCTGGGGCTTCCCTTTTTCACTCCTGTGTGTAAGCTGGGCCTTCCGCCCTAAGATAGACTCTTTCAAGATAGGTACTCACTCCACCCGCCTATTTCACTGTTCTCCTACACTTGCTGCACCTCCGTGACGGGGTCCTCCTGCGTCCTGCAGGCTCCCACTGCTGTGTGTGCCCCTCCCCGGCTGCTTCCTGGACCCCCGACTCCTTTACCGATCCACCTTCATTTTACTGGGGTATGTCTCCATCATCACCACCACTCAGCCAGAGTGACAGCCCACCCATTCTGCCTGTCCGGGAACACCATCTTCCATGGTCCTACTTCCCTCGCGCCTCCAACTGGTAAGCCCCCTGGATTTACTTTCTCTCATGAGCCTCTTCCAGCTCTATACCCCTCCAGTAATTCTTTCTGCGTGTCCTGTGGCCGGAGGTCTCCCCGCTTCAAGGGCCTTTGGGGCGGATGAGTGAGTCTGCTTCCCCTGTTGTTACTGATCCTTATTTCAGGCCCCTTTCCAATTCCCATCTACCCTTTTCTGACGCTTGCCGAGAGACGAGCGAAAGCTTCTGCTCCAGTGAGCGGGGACCTGCATTCATCTACATTAATAGAACGAATGATCAGTCATTCCAGACGAGACTTCCAAAATCTTGGATCCATCAGGAAAGTCTCTAATGTGCATACCGGAAACTGCAGCCTCAGCCAAATTCTTGGCGCCTCTCAGGCTGTGGCTGGTCCTCAGGAACGAAAACCTAGCTTCCACCTGATTCTAGAGCGTGTATTGGGAGCCAATAATGGTCTGATCCTAAACCGCTCTAATATCATGTGTCTACTCTACTGTGTCCTGAAGATAAGAGTGATACACACGAATGATATAAAGATTGGGGAATTTCTGAATGAGGAATGTTAAAGGATATTTGTACCGTGCACTATCACCACCGGATTGGTCCCCTGGCGCTCTGAAAAGGGAAGGGGGGTTAGTTACTGGGAGTAAGTGGGAAAAGTGCAAGAGAGCAGTGATGTGCTGTTGGCAGCCTCAACACGGTTAACACCGTTCTCTGGGCTTGAGGTGTTTTCTGGTCGGAAGACGTTGTGTGCTGTTGTGCGAGTCTATGCGAGGTTTGTTTTGTTGTTGCGGTGTAGTGACGTTTGTACGGTTTGTTGTTGTATAGGGTTGTGGTTGGGTTTGGTTAGAGTTAGAGAGGTGTAGGCGGAGGGGTGACATTGTTAGTGGATTGGTTATTGGCATCGCTGTCTAGAAGCGATGTGCTGAATTTCCATTTTCTTTCTAGGTGTATCGCGCGAACATCATTGCATGTCTAGCACTGGCAGCAGCCGATATTCATTATCCCTTCCATAAATGACGCTCACCAATATTCACAACTGTGCCCATAATTAGGCCCCTGCCCACCTTTGGAACCTGTCTATGTGTGCGGCTAGCTGGTATTCGCAATTCCATCCAAATCTGGCCTCGATAGCATTCCCAATACAGTTCAGGCGCAGCTTCGCTCAACAACACCTACTCTATGCAGATGTGGCAATGGTCGGGATTCACAGTCCTACCCAGCTGCTCACGTGGGCTATCGCTCACAACCCCCTCTTCCAAGCGAGGTACATGCCAACCCTTGCAACTATGTATAGGCGAAGCATTTGCCATCATTCACACCTCCGTCCGGGCTCTGTGCATGCAAACGTCCATAGCTCTGTCCAAAAGTGGAAACTACTAACATTCATAATTCCATCTAAGTATGGCAGAAAAGAAACGAGTGATTCTGCACATGGCTTTGGCTTCTCTACCTGCTTTGCTTATGGACGCACGTGACGACATCCGCCCTTTAGGCTTTGACACGAAAGAACCCGTTTCTCCCAAGTGCTCAACCGCCACCAAAATTGGGACTCCTGTCAAATATCCGGTTAACTGCCACCATAAGGTCGAAAGCCGTTGACTAGCTACCTTTTTGTGTCCAGCCTGGCCCCTCAGATGAGGAAACTAAGTTTATGTCTAGCAATTTGGAACACTTTAGTATCACCACTAAAGAACTTAATTCCACAAGGAACCGAATAGTCCCCCACGGTCCTTCTGAGCCCACGGCTTTGGATAAGGTGCAATAATGGGACTGATTAGCCAAAGCACTAACCTCTACCGATCAAGATTAGAGCCAGATGAATGAAGACTCGTGGAGGCTGGACATCAGGTCTTGGAACACCTGGGGCTTCTCCCATCTCTTCCTGGGCCTACCTTCCTCAATAGCCGTTCTAGGAATCATATGTTTGCAGGAAACATGGTTTCTTGAAACCCCCTCTTTGGGTGGCTTCTCAACATACCTCAATTGAGCCATAAAGCGTTTGTTGGACAGACCAGTTTCTGGCCTACTGACTGTCATAAAAAAACAGCTTAAAATTGGAGGTCACCCGTGTAATTGAGCCAAACACGTATATCCGGATCCTAGTCCTCAGACTTCACAAACACTGTCATAATAGCCTTGATCACCTGGTTTTATTTGATGTTTATTGGAATCCCGAGAGCTCGGAATCGCCTGAGTTTGTGGATAGTGATGGCTTGGATTGATGAACTGTACTCCGTCATAAGCGAACCATTGCTGATAATTAGTTGCGATCTCAATATTGACTGCCTAAAATTGAATCTGTGTGATGTAGGGGTGGCTCCTCGGGGCTAAGAATTAAAAGACTTCGATTTCAACAATGGACCACCTAAAAAGATATTAGACACATTCACATGTTGAATGGGAATGTGCAGAGAGACCTTGATGGTGCCAAAACTTGGCACAATGGAGACCGGAGTGCAACCCTAGATTACTTCTTTGTATCTAGGAATGTAATAAGGGTTGCAACTCTAAGATTTCTCCCCACCCAAGCTCGCAATCACAATGCAGTGGTTTTATCATGTAGCATGACAGGCAAACCAAAAGTTGCTTTGTGGAGCCAACAAGTCGAATTGGCCCCTGGAAGAAACAGACTTTGTATTGGACCAAAAGAGGTATTGCGCCTAACAGATGATTTACGATCCTGACAAGAGCGTGAAGACTCGGGCGTGGAGTACGATTGTGTGCTGACTTCTTTCAGAGAACAACTTCACAAAGGCCACAAACCCCTTCTTAAACTCAAGCACTCCTTTGATGGAGCAGTCATAGCTCAAAAACATACTCTCTGCAAGCTCCTTAGAGTCCTCTAGGAAGTCCCTATGATTATTAGAGGCCAAATGATCAAGAAGCGCAGGCAAAAATATCGAAACTGGATTGTACCTCCTAGATCGGCAATGTACCAAAGAGAAGCGGAACTAATGCTGCAAGCCTTAGAACCACAGAATACCCAGAATCTGTGGCAGCTCTTGAACGGCTCAGAAACTGCCAATGGCTCCCTTCAGCTCAACCCAATCCCTGAAAATCTATGGATGTCTCACTTTGAAAACTTGGCAAAAAATACCACCCAACTAGCTGAATATTTGCCTGAACAAAACAAAGAAACATCAGTTTTGATAAAGAGGAAATCTTAATAATAAAGAAATCCAGCAGTTCCTGTGCCCTGGGACCAGATAGCCTAACGTAATATTGAAAACTGCTTTATTCCAAAGGATCATGCTGAGAGGTAAAGTCCCAGCCTCATGGAAGAAATCTGTGGTGGTCCCAATCTTCAAGAAGAGCGATCGGGCTGACCTGAAAAACTACCGCCCTATTGCCCTCCCTTGAGGTTTTGGGTAAAATCTTTGCTGGGGTTCACCTAAGATGACTGAATGAGTGGGTGAACGCCTCAGGAACTTATGATCTCTGCCAAACTGGCTTTGTGAAGGGTGTGGGCTGTAGTTTGAATGTGTTGTTACTTAGTCTCCTAAAGGTGAAGACCCTAAGGGGCGATTGCAAGATTTATCTAGCATGTATTGATGTGGAACAGCCTTTTGATAGCATCAATAGAGAACAATTGTAGGAGAAAGTGACTACCTGTCGGTCCCAGAAGACCTTTTATTGTCAATTAAGGACCTGTACACAGGGACATTACTACAAATCGGACTCGACCAAGAGGGAAACCTGTCAAAGTGTATTCCGACTTCTAGGGGTTTAAAGCAGGGATGTCCCCTGGCCGCTGCGCCGTTTAGCCAATTCATTGCTGACCTGTGCAACGTCATGGACCCTTTGTCTTCCTACTCCTGAAAGATCGTTGGTTCCATGACAGGATGGCTCTTGTACGCCGATGATCAGGTGATCTTAGATAGAACCCCCCTTCGGCCTACAAAGGAGACTCGATACCCTGCAAAAGTATGTAGAACAGAATGGTTTGAAAAATCAATGCAAGCAAAACTGAAATATTGATCTTGAAGAACCTAAAGGGTCGAAAGTCTACAACGCCAATTTGGACCTTGAACAAGCATAGCATTAGACCGGTAATGTCCATAAAATACTTAGGTGCAATGATAAGTGCAAGCGCCTGTGAAACCCCATGGAGAGGGTAAAATAAAACAATTAACTGCTCAAATGCCACTGATTGGATGGAAATATGGGAAGTTCTCGTTCCTGCCGATCATTCATTTTTACAACTAGAAAGTGACACTGGCCCTCACTTATTTATGGCTGCTGAAGCCTGCCTCGACTTTCCATGGGAAATATGCGACCACCTTGAGGGTATATTCTGGAGACAGATTCTACGTATACCCAACGCGGTACACATGGCGGTGCTAAGACATGAAATGGCCTTCTATCCTTGTGTGTAAGGGTGTCTTGGAAGTCCCTGCTTCTCTTTGGCAAACTATACGCCCCCGATTGTCCACCCCAACATAAGATCCTACTGGCAAATAAGGCTGCAATCCCTTTAGGTTTTTGACTTCAGAAACCAAACTTTTCATTGCTTTGCAAGTATGACCAGCTTGAACAGGAAATCCATCCAGGGGTGCATTAGATGCCCAGTCCTCTCTCTGGAAAGTGGGTGCATTAGTGCTAGGAAACATTTATCTTTTTGCAGATTTTCCCATCTCTTTCAATGGAACCCACAGCATATCTGCAGTTTGTGTGATCCTGGCTTAGTTTAAGTGAGTGAGGCCTTTGTAACCTCACTCACTTAACTCATTTTGTTTGAGTGACACTGCTTTATTCATCCATTTTTATTTATTTATTTATTTAGGCATTTACAAAGCACACCAAGCCCATAGGCATCTAAGCGCTGGTTACAGTGTAGAAGGGAAACATGGGAGAAAACAGTGCCGGATTGTCAGTTGTAAAGGTGAGAGTTTAAGCCTTTTCCTGAAGCTGTTGGCCGGTTCATCACGCAGGTTGGTGGGGAGCTTGTTCCAAAGAGAAGCAGCCCAGATTGGAAAACTGGACCCTCCGGCCCGCCGATATTTTGTGGTTAAGTCTCGGCATAATGAGGCAGTGCTTGTAGGCGGGGAGTGTTTTTTTAGTTTATTTAGGAGGTAGGATGGTGCATTGTTGGCTATATAACAGTGAGTAATGGAGAGAATCTTGAAATTGACTGTGTCCTGGACCGGGAGCCAACTGGCGCATTTTCTCTCCTCAGCGATGCGTTACGCTTACTAATGTCTAGGGCTGCTTGCAGTGCTTTGTTCTGTACCATTTGAAGCTTGCTTAGGTTTTTGCTGGATATGCCGCGGAGCAGTGAGTTGCAATAGTCACGTTTTGAACACACTAGAGCATGTGCTACTTTGAGCCAGTTCTTTACAGTCAGGAAAGGTCTGCTGGCTGTGATGACCTTTATGGCGTATCCTGATGTAGAGAGAATATGATTGATCTAGCGAGTCATGTGTAGCGAGGTGTCCAGATACACACCAAGGGTTTTCACGGAGGTGGCCACAGGGATGATATGGCCGTCGATGGCGAAGGCTTTGTACGTCTGGTGAAGTTTGGCGAGGCGGACTGAGGGGCTGATGAGGAGAAGCTCTGTGTTTTCATTGTTGAGGCAGAAGCTGTGTGAGGCCATCCAGGATTGTATAGTTTCGTAACACTTACATTACTCACCATAATTGTATTTCTGATGATTTTATCTACTTATATTCACTTTCTATGCAAATAGTCCAACATCTAGTGGTAATCGCGTAGTATTGTATCTCTCTTTTGAAGATCTAAAAGGGTTATCGACCTGGGCATGACTGGAACACTATCCCTATCATGACGTGTAGTGTACCCAGCATTTTTCACGTGCTGAGGTCCCACCGGTTGTTTTTGTTCTGCCGTGAGGGAGCCTTACAGAATGCGTAAGTGAGTACAGAAGAAAAGAAGGTGTAACATGTCTCTACTCCAAGCGGGGAGGAAGGGTGGGCGCATGTGAATCCAAGCAAATACAATCATCAGAAATAACATTACGATGAGTAATGTATGTCTTCTGATGCTTGTGAATCTGCTTAGAATCACATGCTGTGCACAGACTAGCGAGCAGTACCAGGAGATGGTGCTGCTTGTCCCACCTGAGAATGAGACTTACAGTACGTGTCTAAGCAGTAATGTTGAGTGTGAACAGAACTCCAGGAAGCTGTTTTGCAAATAGAATCAAGATGAACATGTGCAATAAAGGCTATAGCAGCTCCTGTGCCTTGGGTAGAATGAGCAAAGAGTACATCTCTTTTGGCAAGAGAGTAACACAGGGTGATGCATTTAACAATCCATCTAGAAATAGCCGACTTAGAGACAGGGTCCCATTCTCTACCAGCGGCAACAGACAGAAAGAACTGTTTTGTCTTTCTTAGTAATTTAGTCTTCTAAAGGTAGTATACCACTGCTCTCCTAAGATCTAGTGTATGGAGGCTTCTTTCAGCTGAATTAGTGGCATTCGGAAAGAAAGTTGAAAGCTCGATGGATTGGTTCACATGGAACTTAGAAATGAATTTAGGTGCAAAGCGTGGCGGTGTGCACGGTACCACCTTGTTTTTATGAATGGTCACAAATGGGTCTTGAACTGAGAGAGCCTGCAGTTCACTAACTCTCCTTATAGAGGTAATGGCCAGTAGTAAGGTAGTCTTATAGTTGAGGGGCTTAAGACTAGCCTTATGCATTAGCTCAAAAGAAGGTCCCAATAGTCTTGTAAGAACATTTAAGTCACATCCGGGAGTTGGGTTAGAAATAGGAGGGTGGAGTCTTTTGACCCCTTCCACGAATGCCTTAATTACTGGAATTATCCACCAGGAAATCTTGCTCTGAGATGTGGTGTATGCAGTGAGGGCAGCAAGGTGGACCTTTAGTGAGTTGAAAATGAGGCCTGAATCTAAGAGGTGTGTTAGATAAAGGACTATAGGCTTCATTACACGGTAGGCGGTAAGGGAAAAACGATGCCGGTAAAGGATTACCGGCATCTCTAACCGCTCCTGTCTATTACGACCCGCTCAACCGCTATTAGCGGCACCGCTAAGAACGGTGCCTCTAATAGCGGCATGGTCGCGGGCGCGTGACCCCTCATGGCGGCAATAGCGGCATGGCGGAAATAGGAGTGCATCACAAGTCATGCGGACATGCAAATAGTGGCATGAAGCAGGCCCAAAAAGCGCATACCGGCATGGCAGAAATACTGCCATCGCGAACCACCCGTAAAGGGCCATGTGCAGTGTACCCAACTGCCACAGGTGCACACAATCAGCACAGGTGGAGGCAATGGAGACTGGGCCAGCATAAAAAGGAGCACACCACAGCCCTTCCCACACCAAAATGATTCCAATACTAGTAGTATTACTAGGGCTTTAGGACATGATTGCATTGCAACAGCAACAACAACAGGCAGCACAGAGGAGACGCAGGAGGAGGAGGAGGGCGAGACAGCCACAGCAAGCCCCACCAGTGCAGGTAGATGTACCACAGAGGCAGCCACCAATCCCCATAATCGGAGCCAGTCCATTCAACCTAACCCCTGAGCAGATACACACCCTGTACCGTCTGGACCGGGATACCATCAACACCATCGTGAACATGATACACAACGACATTGTCAGCCTCAGACACCGTACTGCCATCCCCCCCTATACTGAAAGTGGTCTCTGTGCTCCACTTCCTGGCCACAGGCACCTACCAGCACATGGTAGGGCAGATGCATGGCATATCACAACCAGTATTCTCACGCACGCTGAACCAGGTGCTTGATGCCCTCCTGAAGCACACAAGTGAACACATATCCCTGCCACGGACTGCCCAGGAGATCTCCAACACCAAAGTTGGCTTCCATTCACTGGCCGGCATCCCAAGTTTCAACGGGGCCCTCGACTGCACCCATGTGGAATTGGTGGTCCCACATAACCATGGAGGCAGTGTACCGAAACAGAAAGCAATACCACTCCATCAACGTCCAAATGGTATGTGACTAACAAGATCATCAAACATTGTTGTGCCTGATATCCCGGATCAACCCATGATTCAATGGTCCTGCGGAACTCAACGATACCACGCTACATGGAGCGACATGCCAGACAACGTTTGTGGCTACTCGGTGAGTAGCATGGCAAGCACATGGCAGTGTGATGTGAGGAGTAGATTGGGGGAGGGGGAGAGATGCATACTCCAACTGGGTGTGATGTGGGGGGGGGGACAACTGGGTGTGATTGGGGGAGGGATGCATACTCCAACTGGGTGTGATTGGGTGGGGGGGAGAGATGCATACTCCAACTGGGTGTGATTGGGGGGGAGAGATGCATGCTCCAACTGGTTGAGATCAGTTGACAGAATAAACAATGCCCATACAGAAACTCACCACTGTCCCCCAATGCAGGCCAGACTGAACCTGACACATGAAAACTACATGCAAGACGTAAGCTGCACAACAATGACATTAAGCCATTACCGCAACCATGCCATACCCATCCACACGCACACTGCACATCATCAGACCTTACCCTCTACAACACAATGCAGCTACATGCTGCCAATATGCACAATGGAAATGTCCGCTGAACAGCATCACAACGGAAATGCGACCTTGAGTGCATACAAAGGGATCACCTGTAGCTATTATACTGAATCTCACCCGAACACCACAACAGAAGTGCTGCATGCCAGCATGGGGACATCAAGTTTGGAATGGCAGATCACTAGAAGTCTGGTTCAAACGGTGACAGGACCGAATGATACGAATGACTAAACATCACCTAGTACATGGTAATAACTGCCGTAGTCATGCACAGTGCATGAACACTTGCAAGGACTAGATCACCTTCCCACATTGCAGTTACTTTGATTACCTCCATGCATGTAGGGATATGTGGATGTCATCCACAAATCGAAGTTGACTTGTGTGTGATGGGTACTGGTTCCATTTGATGTAATCACTTACACAAATCCATTATTGCACCCATGCAGGTGATGCTGGCTATCCCTTGAAGAGGTGGCTCCTTACCCCTGTCCAGAACCCACAGAACAGGCATGAAGAGGACTACAATCGTGCACATACCTGTACCCCTGTGGTAATTGAGCAGACATTTGGCCTTTTGAAGACACGGTTTCGGTGCCTCAGCAGGTCGGGTGGGGCACTCCTGTACGGGCATGAGAAGGTGGCCAAGATCACCATGGCATGTGTCATGCTGCACAATATGTGCATCAGACGGAGGGTGCCTCTGCCCCCTGACATTGAACTGCAACCACCTAGTGAGGATGATGATGATGAGGAGGGAGAAGATGGGGCTGCACGTCATGCAGGTGGAGATGCACAGGAGGGACGTGCTGTGCGCCAGCATCTGATAGACCAATATTCCTAATACACATGGATGAAGAGGGTGCAATGGATGTGGGTATCAGGGCACTGGGTGTTGTGGGGAAATGAACACTGTGCACTGTCCGGCAATAAAGCACACTTACACAATGAAAAATGTCCACTCATGGGATTTGTTATGACACAAGTGTGTATTAAGTTTCGTAAGAATATGAAGTGCATGGACCCTCCACCACAAACACCCTTTCCCCCCTCCCCCAACAACTCCCCCAAACACCCTCCCCCCCCTACAACTCCCCCAAACACCCCTTTCCCTCCACCCCCCACAACTCCCCCAAACATGGCTTGCACATCAGTGCAGCATTAGTGTACACAAGTCACCATCAGGCTGGCCCTACTTTCCACCTCCTCTGCCAGCATTGGGTGGTTCCAAGTTTGTGCGCCGCATAGCGCACATGGACCTGCCTTGAGCTGGCAGTGGAGGAGGTGCTCGGTTGGTCCGGTCCCTGGGCGGGGTTCTGCCTCTCCATAGCATCTGCGATGCGTGTGAGGACCTGCCTCACAGCCAATAATTCTTTGCAAATGCGGTTGGTGCTGGCTTCAATGGCTTGTTTAATGCCCTTGGCATGTTCCCTGCACTCCTCCCTCGCCTGGGCTCCATCGCCCACATGCTGGCCAACCAGCGCAGTTAGGTCTTCCTGGCGCTGTTGTATGATGCTCATGTCATGGCCTCTGTGCCTGCATTTGTTGGTACCTGACGCAGCTTGTGGCATGTGTCCGCCATCAGGTGATGTCACCATGGGACTCCAGCTCCCTGCCACAAACTCACCAGCTCATGGCTGCTGGCATTTGATGTGGGGCGTGGGCTTTGTTGGGCTGACTGCTGCGGGCTGGGTGTGTGGTGTTCCATGGGTGAAATGCATGTTTCCTCCACATCTGACATGGGTGCCGTGGCAGCTGCCTCGCCAATGAAGCTATTTGTGGCGGACAGTGATCCTTCCGCAAGTGGATCCTGCGTGGTGGGAATGGCTGGAGTGGGTGCTACCACATTGTCTGATGGCCTTTCATGCCTGGAGTGGGTGCTACCACATTGTCTGATGGCCTTTCATGCCTTGGTGACGTGGGTGAATGTGTGGCTTTGGCCCTCTGCGGCAGTGCAGATTTCCCAGTACCCCTCGATGTGCTGGCCCTGGTGCCTACTTCCATGCTCTTGGCCTGTTTCTTTGGTGGTGGGGCCTGCGTCGCGGAGTACTGCTCCTCACTGTCAGATTGTGAGCCTGTGGGGGACAAAGAGAGGGATAGCATCAGTGATGGGTCAACGTGCATCATGCAGATGTTGTTGCTGCAGTTCTATGCATTTGGACTTCAAGTTTGGCCATACAGGTTGTTAGAACAAATATGTAAGGGACGCCTGCTTTTAAGTCTGTGGTCTATCAGGCAAAACGATAAAGCTAATGAAAAATTAGACCATCCAGACCAGAGATGACTTTTTCAGTTTGTAATCCTGAACTGTTTATTTTTGTGACAACCTATATGTCAAATTACACAATAACAAAATATATTTATATAAAATATGGCTCTTTGAACTTAGAAAACAAACACATCCCTCCGAGCAAACTTCATTCACAACTTCTTCATACATTCATCACATTCACAAACAATAGAAAAAGAAAATGATATTTTGTTCATATCACAATAGAAAGCATTTCTTCGTTTCACACTCGATTAATTTACAATGTGTCCATCTGTCAACATTCAGAGGATAGAAAAACTGTTTGTCAACATGTTTCGGTTGAGTTCTTGAAGTGGGCAATAACTTCCCTTTGTGTATTATGTTCAACCTTCTTCAGGACAAGAGACGATCGCCAATTCCGCGTGGTCTCATAGACGAGTGGGGGTGTGTGTAAGGCAAAGAGACCTAGGTCTCCTCTGATTTTTTCAGTGGCTGGCGTGTCGGTTCAATGGAGTAAATCCCGGCGTGAGAGGTCTCTTTTAATGAGTTCCACGTCGTGCATCTCAGTTGAGGGGCTCGCAGAATGGTCAATTCGTCCGAGCTGGGGGTTCGATAAGATTCTAGGTTCTCTGGAGTGAATCCCTTGGGAGAGTGTGCACGTTGCTGGTCAATCGCAAGTCATACATGCATACACCGACGGATAGAGCTGAGGTCACACCGATTTCGTGACTCCCTGACTTGCGATTGACCAGCAACGTGCACACTCTCCCAAGGGATTCACTCCAGAGAACCTAGAATCTTATCGAACCCCCAGCTCGGACGAATTGACTATTCTGCGAGCCCCTCAACTGAGATGCACGACGTGGAACTCATTAAAAGAGACCTCTCACGCCGGGATTTACTCCATTGAACCGACACGCCAGCCACTGAAAAAATCAGAGGAGACCTAGGTCTCTTTGCCTTACACACACCCCCACTCGTCTATGAGACCACGCGGAATTGGCGATCGTCTCTTGTCCTGAAGAAGGTTGAACATAATACACAAAGGGAAGTTATTGCCCACTTCAAGAACTCAACCGAAACATGTCGACAAACAGTTTTTCTATCCTCTGAATGTTGACAGATGGACACATTGTAAATTAATCGAGTGTGAAACGAAGAAATGCTTTCTATTGTGATATGAACAAAATATCATTTTCTTTTTCTATTGTTTGTGAATGTGATGAATGTATGAAGAAGTTGTGAATGAAGTTTGCTCGGAGGGATGTGTTTGTTTTCTAAGTTCAAAGAGCCATATTTTATATAAATATATTTTGTTATTGTGTAATTTGACATATAGGTTGTCACAAAAATAAACAGTTCAGGATTACAAACTGAAAAAGTCATCTCTGGTCTGGATGGTCTAATTTTTCATTAGCATACAGGTTGTTAGCCAGATGGGTGGATCATGCAGGCATGAGTCTGGGTGACACGTGTCTGAGGTGCTGCATGCATGTGGTTGTGTCGGTATGTGCACAGCATATGGGCAGGGTTGTGTACATGTATGTGTGATGGCCCCATCCATGAGCTAATTTCCAGGTCACATTTGGGGGGGGGGGGGGGGGGGAGTACCTCATGCTTTGCATTGCAGTGTTTTGTGTGGACACTCGCCTCAATCTGACGATGACGGCACACTGCGCTCCATTTCACCCACTCCCTCAATGGATTCGACGCCAATGGTGCTGGCACATGTGTCCTCCAACTCCTGCATCTTGATTGGGGATCCTCCTCCGCCTCCTGTACCCATGGCTAGGCTCCTGTTGGCTGCTAGTATACTCCGTACACGGAGGCGCAGATCGTCCCACCGCTTACGTACATCTTTTACAGTGCAGGTGGTGGAGCCCACCGCACTGACTTTCCGTGCCACCATTGCCCAGATCTCCTTTTTCTTTATCAGTGCAGGACGCCGCATGTCGTTTGCAAAAACAACCTCTGCGTTAGCAACAAGTGTGTCTGCTAACATTGTCAGCTACTCATTGGAGAAGCGTTCCTTGCGCTGCCGCACTGCACCTTTTTCTTACGGCCTTGGGCATTCTCAGGTCTTTCATGGATACGTTTGGCCAGCTGTAGTGCTGCTGCAGGTCCTGGGGGCAGAGTATGGCAATGGATTGTGTTTTTGAAGATGGCCGCCGTGCTCTTTCCCATTCTTGTGCGATGACGCTACTTCCGGTTCTGCTTATTTACGGTCACCGCTTTTAGCGGTGACCGCTAATGCCGGATTCATGGATGGCGGAAGTGCTATCATCGCTTTCCTTGGTGCCGCTAAGGGACATTTTGGGGCCTTTTACGGCCTGGCAGTAATGTCCTTACCAGCATGGTGCAAAGCTTGTGCCCGCGTACTCGTAATGCCACGCAATTAGCGGACTGCTTACTACATGGACACGTTATTAGCGCCATGCCGGTAAGGACCGTTACTTACCGCCTACTGTGTAATGAGGCCCTATATCAATAGGGTTGACGTTCTTATTGAGCCAAATGACAAAATGTTTCCATTTATTGGAGTAACAATGCCTGGCGTTAGGTGTTCATGCCTCTTTAAGTATGTCCATGCATTTTTGATGTAGTTGGAGGCGCCCAAAGTCTATTACTTCAGGTGCCAACCTGCTAAATTAAGTGCTTGGAGGCACCGGTGCAGAGTTTTCCCTAGGTCCTGTCCAACTAGGCTAGTCCATCTTATTTCTAAATGAGTACTCATAGAAACTGTTGGACTTGACTAGGGACCAGACTCGACTTTCTCGTTTATCCCAGGTTGAAAAGAAGAACTAGTGTCTTTTAACTGTTCCCCTTAGTCTTCAACTATGTTGCCATTTCTTGGTAACTTTTAATCTATGCGCCAAGTACCTTACAGTACTGCGCATAGGGGTCCTTTTGTTTTATGGCCCTAGCCACCCTTTAAGGATTTTTGGTGATTGTACAAGTGTGCCTAGGATGAACTGGTGGCAGCAGTTTACTTTTAAAGCATTGTTACTTCTTTTTGATGGACCATATCCCGTTTACCGCGTTTGGCCCAAGACTGTGGTCAGTACTGAAAATAGCTGTGCCACAAAGTCTTTTGTTCTGTCCTTTGGCCATTTTGTCCCTTTGCCTTCCCCCAGGTCGAGTGACCCCGGTATTCCCGATTTGTTCATGCAGCCTCCCGCGAAAACTGCATCTTTTTTCGTGGGCTCCTTCATGTCACATGTGCTAGTGTCCAGGAAGAGGGTTGGGACTGTTTGGACCCAAACCACAATAGTGGTGCCAGTATGACTGGAACCACTGTGGGACGTGATTGGCCCATGACTGGCTTGAATGCAAGAGAGCAGATCTTCCAATGGCTATCCCAGATTTGTGCGCAAAGCGAATCTTGGATAAGAGAATGGGCTCTAAATCCATTCCAGGTCGATCAACTGAAGTTCACACCGAACTACAGAAGAAGCCAAGTATCCTGAAACGAAAGAGCAGACCCGTGGACCTGCCAGAGACGTACTGGAAGGTTTGGCACCCTGACCCTGCTATTGTCCCTTTTCCCGTTGGACCCTTGCTTTTGTATCGAACACAGAAGGCCTGCAAGGGCACTTTGACCCTTTGGAGTAGTGGGACCAACTACTCTCGGCACATCCTGCTTACCCTAGAAAATAGCCTCTTTGGAAGTGTTCCTGGGCCATCCAGCAAACTGACCAGCTTGAACCTGAGGTATTGTACAGGCGCGCTGCCATCCAGAGTTGACGCTTGAGACTTTGGGAATTGTTAACTTGTGGTCCTTGGCCCTCTCCCGCCTAAACTTGTTGTCCTAGCTCCTCTAGGTCGCGATTTATGAGAGTATGCCACACCACAAGCAATTGCGGTCCCTGCGTCGCCCTGCTGTAGTGACAGTCGTTGTAGGAGTCTTGCATACCTGGCCCCCTCTGCCCTGAGACGTGCTGCACTGGAACGGTCCGTCCTCCTTTGTTCATCGACAGCTGACAAAAGGCTACTGTCACGCCACGGACGATCGTCCTGTCCCGCAGCTGCTGAGAGCCGGAGCGACGTGTAACTGCAGGGGTGAAACCTACAAGCGACCTGGACTAGACTGGCAAAGTTTGGCTTGGACTCTGTCGAAGGTCGGCGAGTACTTGCATCAATTACCGGTGGCCCCCTGGCACAGCCTTTATTCTTTACGCATGAGAAAGTCGCTGTACCTGCAAGGGTAGACCCTCCTCGAATAATAGGACACTGTTCTTCATCACCTCAAGCCCCTTCCTGAACTGCTACAGCTCCTTGAAGAGGACCCGCTTTCACTTTTACGCACAAACTCGCGTTGTTAATGCACTGCTGTACTTTTTAGCACAAGGCTCTCCACTTCGTAGGGCTCGACTGCATAAGTTAGGGATCGACTCTGAAGAACTGACTATTTGTGTTAACTTACGTCTTCTGTTGCAGATTGTGGCTGTGTTCTCCTCCTTATCCACATTAGCTGGAATGCATTTTTATACATGGTAAATAGTGTAAGGTGTGTGTGTGGTAACTGTTTATTCTTACTGTGGTTCATTCGTGTTTAGTTATAAGGACTATAATAAATGTATGTTTGAAATACACTTGTCTAAGAGTATTCTGAGGAGTGTGTGTGCTCATTGTGGGCTTCCGATCACTCGCACCCCCTCCTGAGACTTAGTCTTGACCGCCTGCCAAGTTACTGTAGATTGGTCTTGTTTGTCCAGAAGGTTCCCCTGTTCTGCTAAACTAGGACGGCCTCCTAAACCCCTGCCCACCAGGTCAGAGTTTAGAAATCCATCTTAACAGATACAAGAAAGTATATTGAATAAATACCCTTGTTTACATGAAGATCTGGGACAACATTGATCGCTTCCTTCTGCAGTAGGATAGGATATCTGCTCTTGGGTGGATGGTATTGGGGTGGTTGCAGGAATTCTATGCAATAACCGCCACTGACGGTTCCGAGTACTAACTGATCCGAGGTGATGCCCTCCCATGCGTGGATAAAAGATGTTAATCGCCCACCTACCGGGGAGACATGGGAGGGGACGTGAACCGGTGAACAATTTGCTGGCTGGGAAACCTCTGGCTGGAGAGTTCCTCCCTCTACCCTTTTCACACTGAAAACACCATTGTTGAGGTGTCTGGAAACTGCTGGAAGTGCCCTGCCCTGAATACCAAGGAGTTCCTCCTCATCTCTAGTTCCCCTGAGAGGAGTGGGAAAAGGATTTCCCACAAAAGGACCAGCGGGTGTTTAAGGCACCCCTTTGGACAATGGGCTTGACAGATCCGGTTCAACGACTTCAGTGTCTCATGCTCTTTATTAGCAGTCTCTAAAGCCTCATCAACTGCTTTACCAAAGAAGGCAGAGTCGTCTACAGGTTTATGAGAGAAGCCTGCGTTTCTAGTTTAAAGCCGAGTTTTTGAGCCATGCATGGAACTTTAACAGGGTCCCTTGTGCAAGAGCACGTCCTGCCATCTCAGCTGACTCAAGGGTATTCTTAAGAATGTTGTACGTCACTTGACGCCCTTCAGCCACCACCGCTAAGAGTTGTGTACGAGTAGGTTCTGGGACGTTTTGTAGGCCTTGGTGCACAAGTCCCCATTGGACATTGCAGTAGCTTGCCAGGAGCGTGGTACTATTAGCGATTCGAGTGCTGAATGCAGCCGAGGTGGTGATCAGTTTGCCAAGAGCAAAAACGCTTTTTACAATCATTGTCTGGAGGTAATTCGGTCGACGAAAGTAGCACCCCTGCCCACTTTCTGGTGATTGTAACAGCTATGGAGTCCGGAACAGCATGTCCTCTGATATACAAGGGATCTGAGGGTGCTGGACAGAACATCTTTTCAACTGTAGGATTGATGGTCCAGGTAAGCTAGGGTGTAAGTAAGGAGGGAGCATGCTGTTTCTTTACTGAGTTCAGATGAGGAATAGCCTGACTGACAGGGACTTTTTATTTGAATCCTCAATGAAACCTGTGCTGGCTATGGCTTCCTGGGTTACGATCTTGAAATAGTAAGCAGTCTTCTTGAGGAGGTTGTTGAATAACATCTGATCGTCAATAGGCGATGAGTCCCTGGGTTGAACGACCGGAGGAGTATCCAAGAAGATATTGTCCGGGTCAGGTTCATGGACCAAGTACCTTGGTCACCAGCAGGGACCCAGTTATCTGGGTCTTGAGAGATAGGGTCTTGCGAGACATGATCCGGATCTGGGAAATAATAGATGTCATCATCAGGTTCCTCCTGGTCCTCATGGAAGATATCCACAGGAGCTTAGTGTCAACGTTGTTGTGACATGGATGCAAACTGTGTACCTGGAGAGTGCTGCCTTGGGGACTTGGAAGGTATAGGGCACGTGTACACAGGCTGATCTCTTAACTAAGTCAACAAATGTGTCTGAAAAGTTAATAAATTCAGACATCCTCTCCATACAGGCCTTAAATCGCACCGTAGTCCACACAGAGGAAGAGAATCCATCAGTGGCAGGGAAGGATGAGGTATCTGGAACAGGATCCTGTTTCAGGGCCTGAGACAGAGGGGGCGAGGCTGGATAATTCCCTTCTGGCAAAGGGGAGGCTTTCATAGGCACAGAGCTGTGAGAATGGGTCTTAGATAGCTTTTCCCGAACCTTGGGAAGCTTTTTAGAAGGGAGGCCCTGTTTCGGTGCGTCTTTCGACACTACCGCACTGAGGAACGAATATTTATGTGAAGCGCCCGGTAAGGTTAACGTCTTAAGGCCTAGCACAGGCCGAGATGGCGGAAGCGCAGAAGGCTCCGAACCATGCGGTTCGGTAGGCCTCGTCAACGTTTTCGATGGGCATACGGGTGTCGATGGTTTCCTCGAACAGTTTGTTGGGTGAAGCCTGGGGGTTGTGTGCTTAGGTTTAGAAGTGTGTGTCCTTGTCGCCAGAGTGTTGAGTCCCCATCACACTGCCAGCGGCATGCTTATCGGGGCCGGGAATGGACACGTGGGACTCAACAGACACCACAAATGCATCTATAGCGTCCAAATCAGAACCGGAGCTGCCAACGGACTTCTCATCCAAAGCGCCGGCCCGAGAGTGCCTCTCGTCCTGCATGGTGTAGGCTGGCCACCACTTGGTGCGCCTGTGTTTTAGGTAGAAAATATTTACAGGCCTTGCAATGCCACTCATCGTCGTCACAAGGGAGGCACTGATGCACTCTTTATGAGAGCCCTTCCAAGGAAATTTGCTGTTACAAGACGGGCAACATTTAAAAGGTGTTCACTCCATAATGGAGAGAAAAGGCAGACGGAAGGAAAAAGAAAAGGTGGGACAATGAAAAGGCATTCTCAACAGAAAGTCAATAGAAATGTGTCCCCACTCTCCCTAGTGTGATGCCGGGCCTGGGGCCAAGGCCGTGAAGAAGCAGCCGCTGAGTCACCGTATTCAGATGTAGAGTCAGTGAAGCAAGATCAGCCATTGAGAGGATGTCAAGTGCCTGGCGATAACAAGCCAAGCAAATAGCAATAAAATAGCGATATATACTCAGTAACGAGCTCTGCATTAAGCGACCGACTAGAAAGGCAGAAAAAAACAATATGGTGGGACCTTGACGTGTGAAGGATTTTGGGTACACTACAAGTCACAATAGGGATAGTGTTACATTCACTCCCAGGTCGACGCCGCTTATCGATCTTCGAAAGAAAGATGCAATACTCCACGATTACCACTGGATGTCACTATACTATATATGATTCTAAGCAGATTCACAAACATCAGAAATAGTATTCACCCTGAGGTAGTCTTGTATGTGGTTGCCGTAAAGGGGGATGAGAATCTGCGTGTCTGGCCCTATTTTACTGTGTAGCACTACTACCTTGTTTTTAATGGCATTTCAGCCTTAATCAGCGTAGCCCATACAGGCCGGTGGCAGTGGCAACTTATTTCTAACTGTTTTGGTGCACTCCTGTGCACCTTTACTTTTTTACAAAAAGGAAGCACTATTATGACCAAAATGGCTAACCTCGTTTTTTAGGTCCTGTCAGCTCACTATTTTTGCTAGCCATCTTCCCCCTGGGCTGTGGATTGCCATATGGTCATATATTTTCATAAACAAGGTTATACTGCTTTTTTCTGCTGCTCCAGAAAGTCTTATTTTGCTGCCTAATTAAAGCTGTGAAGGAGAACGAGGGGCTAACCTTCAAATAGTCACTCCAAGACTCGGAGCATCAGGAGTGTTTCCTGCGTGGAGGCTATCAGCGCTATACTGCTTTTTCCTGCTGCTCCAGAAAGTCTTTTTTTGCTGCCTATTCGAAGTTGTGAAGAAGGAGGGGCTAACCTTCAAACAGTCACTCCACGACAAGGAGCGTTGCAGAGTATCAGGAGTGTTTCCTGTGTTTCCCTGGGTTGACCAGGCTGGACTGAGAAGTGATGTCTGATCCCGAAAAGGCACTCCTCCCCACCAGAAACCTGGCAGCTGAGCTCAAGCCAGCGCGGATACATCTGACGTCGCTGCAGACCAGGCTGCAAACTCGCCGTGGACTGTTGCAACTAGCAAGGCTCCCCTTTGTGGACAAAGGAGAGAGAAGGAAGTCCTTGAGCAACAAAGCAGTATAGGTAAGCGCAAGCCATCTTGCTCCCCTGCGTTCCTGCTTTTGTCCTCCCTCGAGCAGTAGAACAAGTGAAGCCGTGTCCCAATCGCTGCCCCAATCCTCTCCAAGACTCGCTCTCAGCGTACGAGACGAGCACCAGTAGCAAAGCATTTCACCCATCTTCCCCTTGCCCCTCTCACATACCAAATCACACTCTGACTGCAGCGGAGACGCCAGCGGAGTCTTTCTCTGTGTTGAAGCGTTCAGTCCCTCGGCTCGCAGTCTTGGCTGGCTGCGTGATGCAGGCAGCCGGCATCCGGCCGCAGTCACCTGGAATTTGGCATAACCAACCTTGAGCTGGGGATGTAGCATGCACTCCGCTGCTATTGTCCACTCCACAAGCGCAAAATGACTGGCAAGGTGCCCAATGCTTTTTTGATGACACGATTTCCTCACGCGAGGATTAAAACCTCCTGCCGAAAATAGGAAAATGCAAAGGAAATACAAGAGTCCAGAATGATTGGGAGACGGAACAAGCATGTATCCCCGGCCGAGATGACGACAATGGGTGGGACCTAGTAGCACAGAGTACAAGCACTTGGTCAACGACAAAATCAGCGGATCTTACACATGTGCCACCAATGGGACAAAATTAGGGACCGGAAACTGTTTTGCCCTCACACTGCATGCCCACTCGCTGTTTGCAGACAACATTGAGTGAGGTGGCAAATGAATCAGAAGCCCACGGGGAAGTCACCCATTCACGGAGGAACTCCTTAGCCGTGGTTGATGAGCTGCTCCACGATCTAACCAAAATAACCTCCCAAGTGGGACTTAACAGAGCAGACAAGCTAACGAAGGCAATAACCCTCACCCAGGACGAAACCATCGCTTGTGACAGAAACAGCATAAACAACAGATCACACAAGCACAGGAGAGTCGATTGCAGATGTCCTCCCAGCATCAGCTGTTCTCAACGCAAATAAAGTTTGCACATCCTTTTAAACACAAGACGCCATAATGCTGAAACGACCGCCCCAGAAAGTGCAGTTGTGCACCGAGGTCGACAGTCAACTTCAGAGTAATCTTCCACTGACTCGTTCATGCAGAGAGACTTCCCAAAAGCGAGAAGGCATGTGCCTAATCGAAAACCAGGTGGTACACCTCAAGGTCTTGGTCCCAAATAAATGATGCAACAAGTCATACATGAGCTAAGCCCCAACATCATGTCAGCACAAACGATAGCTCTAGCACCATTTTTAAAGATGTATGAGCACATCAATGAAAACTATAAAGACCAAAGCACCTTGACAGCAATGATGTATTCTAAGCTCATCAATATTGAAACATCAATGATCGTGCTCAAAACAAAAGCAGCTGACGACAAAGTGAGATCTGATTTGACGTATGAATCAATCTTGGAGCATCTGAAAACCAACAACGAAGATAAAAAATCATTGGCAGAGGTTGCCCGAGACGCTCTTATTACTACAAACAAACAAAAGTGCACATAATGCAGAATTAGATACAGGAGTCACTAGCCACAGATTTCATTGAGAAGCCAAATCTATACCTCTGCAAAAGAACAAAGCAGAGGACTTCAAGATGGCGGCCGTTGGAAGCAGACGTGTGTAAGCGTCTCTTCCCCTGGGCCACAACTGAACAAAATGACAGTAAACATATGGAGAAATGATACAGTGAAGAAGCCCCCGGGAAGAGTGAGGCGACACTGAACGGGAGAAGTGACGGTCTGCAGCCATACACAGAAAGCGGGACCCCACAAGATAAGGACGCGAGCGGGGGAAGGGCTGACCCGCACAGAACAGCAGGACCGAGACGTGCATATAGCAGCAGCGCAGAGCTGCCGAAGAGAAAGCCATTACCCCCGGAACAGCAGACTGTGAAGAGACAGCAGTGACAGGGAGCAACCTCTGTGCCCAGGCTCCAGAAGGTAGAATCATGCGGACCACCCCCTGAACGTAAAGACAACAGGACTGGCAACTGAGAGAAGGAGGCGTGGGTGGGGAAAGAAGCAGCAGCACCCACGAGAGCCAGGAGCAGGAACCAGCAGCTGGGGGGGGGGGCGAAGGGATGGAGACGGAAGGACAGGACAACAGGACTACAACTCGCAACAGTAAAAAGGTACAGAGCCCACCCAGAACCCCACCAGAGAACTGCTATACAAGGGCACAATGGCACAGCGAGTGAGAAGCCAACGAGAGGCCCGCTCGCCCACCCACCTGAAGCTGCTACAACAGCCGCACTCCATAGCCAAGGCACCCCATGGAGGTATAAACGTAGAGGGCAACCAGAAGAACAGCAGCATTCCCGTCAACGCGCTGGCCGCCAATCAAGGTCAACAGGGGGACTCCACTCCATTACGCCACACATAGGCCCACCAGGGGGCCCATTTGAAAATAAACCCTCCCAGAGCCGACAATACTCCGGGGGAAGCCGGCACAAAGGTGGAATAAATTGAAGGAGCACAGGCCTCTCAACATAGGATACAGGAGGATCACACAGCAACAGTCGAGAAATAGGGAAGCAATCAATACCCCTAAACCACATGTAAAACGCTAAAGGGGTCCAAACACTGCCAGAAGGGCTGATAACACCAGGATTCACATCAAAAGGTGAGACACTCTGAAGAACTCCAGGCATCCCTCCTCAGAACTAGAAGGCTGGGTGGCAGCCCTGCAGTGCCACAAGAGGATACAAGGAGGGCGGCCCAGACCACAAACCAGCCGTAAAAGGGTGCACAGAGCAGCCCAAGGTTGAGCAAGCCCCCACCCACCAGGCAAGCAGTGGCACAACACTAGGGGTGGAAGACCGGGATAGATAAGCAACGCCAGCACATCTACCCACACAGAAGCACCAGGTAGCAGATAAAAAGAGGGAGTCCCTCCCAGGATGACAACCAACTCCATGCTAGGGCAAGCCAAGTGGAACACAATAATCCCGGGACACCAGGAGGGACACACGCCTGACAGCTCACATGTCCAAATCAAGAGCAAAACGGAACCAATCGATGGCGCAGAACCCAGCAACCAAGCAGGATTCCAGCTTAATCCAACTGTGGGGCACCGACACAGCCATCCAAACAAAGGGGAAGGGCCAGGGAGAGATACTCTCAAACATAGGACAAACCTCAGCACAGACAATGGCGGCAACAAAAGAGGATATGCAAATGTAGTTCAATGAACTCCAGGACCAATTTATGACCACAGCCAATTTGAATCATTAAAAGAAGAAATGAAACTGGCAGTACAACTACTACGGGTCGACGTGGCCAAACTAGAAGAACAAACAGATACAGTGGAGAGAATCGTGCAAAATGTGGAGGAAGAAGCACAGCAAAGTGGGGAAACACAAGAGCACCTGATTCGCCTCACACATAATTTCGAACTCCAGTACGAGGACCTAGAAACCCGGCCCGCAGGTCTAACATCTGGATCAAGAATATGGTGAAAACTGTAGAAGAAAAAGACAAGTCTTTAAGGATATACTGTCCAGTAGGGAAGACGAGATCATGATAGACCGAATTCACTGTGTAGAGCCATGAAGAATGGTTGAACCGGGCACACGCCGCAGAGACGTCCTGGTGGCGCTCTCTTTATATCCCCAGAAGGAGCAAATCCTGTGTAAAGCAAAAACGATGGGGCAAATCCGAATGAATGGGGTGGAAATACAGCTTTACCAAGACTTAGCCCAGTCGACACTACAGAAAAGGCGAGAGATGGGCCCTGTGGTGAAAGAAATGGCAGCAAAGCAAATCTGATATAAAGCGACCTTCCTGTTCGGCCTTTTATTTGCATGGGACGGCACACAACACAGTGTGACTACCTGTGACGAAGGCCTACATTTCCTGAACCCACAAGAAAAGTAAAGGGACGTGGGAAAGCAAACAAGCTGCGACATACCACGAAGGAGACCATGGGAATGGAAAATGATTCACCACAGGAAGAAATGCAATGGTAATACGAAGTGAGGGTCGCAGAAGGTCCGGCAGTAGTGCTGACTCCAAAGGAACAAGGTATCCAGCGGGGACACTTAGCAGCACATAACCCCGGAAGGGGCAACAGGTAACATTATCCAATAGACAGGTTGTGGCCCGGAAGGGACCAAATCTGGGATCAGCCACTTGGAGCCCAGGTGGGGTTTAGGATCCCCCACAAAGTTCTCCAAGGGTAGGGTGTGACGGGCAACACGCACAAGCAGTCATAGGATCCTGGATCCTCTTCAGGGCAGTTATGGGATTGGGGGGATACACCAAGTTGAGGGAGGACCAGGACACAGACATGCAGTTTGACAGAGTCCACCGGGTGGGCCCACGCAGTCCAGAGCCGGGTTCTTGTCCACGTGATGTGCTAGTGGCGTTCCACAATTTTGCGCTGAAGGAGAAGATTTTGGAAAAGGCGAGAAGGGCCATGCGCATCACCCATAATGGTCACGAAATAGCTCTGTATCAGGACCTGGCACGGATTACGTTAATTAAAAGGAGAAGGATGGGCCCGGTCTTGTCCTATCTACGGTCCCAGCAAATTCAGTATAGATGGGCCCACCCGTTTGGTCTGTCATTCACTTGGCAAGGATCCCAAGATAAAATCACGACCTGTGACCAGGGTCTGGCCTTGCTTGGTCTGGAGGAGCGGTCGCTGTCCCTTGTGGCGCTGCGGTAGGCACAGTCTACCGAGCGTAGACCTTGGGAATGGTCTACGGCTAAACCCAAGCAAGGAAAGAGGAAAACCACGGGCCTGGCTCCCAGGAGGGACATTAGCATTGATACAGCGAGGGATCCTTCGGGGGAGGCGGGTCCCCCCTTGGACACACAGGCCCTTGAGCAGCCATGCGGCCACCAGAGTTGAGTCCAGGGAGGGCATCAGTCTAAGCTTTTATATACCAGTTGTTGGGCAGCATATTTGTGGTGTTTGAGCATCAGGGAGGGAGGAGGGGTGGGTACTTGGAATGGGATTGGGTTATCCCGCGTGGGGAGTTTCCGGGTGTGTTATTGAGTTCGGTTCGCGGGGAATGGTCACGAGGGGGGCTTGGTGCCAGCCGATCTCGCATGGCTTGGGCGGGGGGTGGGAAGGGGTTGGATCCAGGGGTCGGGTTTTGGGAGCCCGTCTTGTGTCCTGAGGTGGAAGAGTTCCTTCGGGTGGTATACAATGGAGTACTTTGGGGCCCAGAGTGGGGCAGCATGACTTCGCCAAACTTGAGTTATGGCTAGTGCCGACTTCTTAAAGTGCCTTTCACTAAATGTGAATGGCCTTAATTCCCAGGTTAAAAGGTTGAGGATGGAGAGGTTTCTTAAGCGTGAACAACCACATGTAGTGGCCCTTCAGGAGATCCATGTCCATACTAGGGACACCAATAGGATTAAATTTCGGGGCTATTCCCGGCTATTCCAGGCCACACAACCACATAAGAAGGGGGGGGTATTAATAGCCCTGAGAGATGGACTTGATCTCACCATCAGCGCTATGCAAAAAGACAATTGCGGTAGATATCTAGCCCTGATTCTGGAAGGGAAGGTGGACACTTTCACGATAGCGACACATTATGCTCCCAACCAAGCCCAGGATGCCTACATACAAAATATTCTGGCCCGCCTAGTTCTAGTTACAAACATCAGGGACATCAATGGGGGCCACCATGGCACCCACATATGCCAACTGTTTTATGTACAAGTTTGAGATGGACAATGTATTAAATAAGCAAGAATGGAACAAGGATATTCGTCTATGGACGCGCTACATTGATATTTTTGGAGTGTGGAAAGGCACTAGGGCATCCTTTGATGTCTTTTTTGAATACCTTAATAACATCGATCAGCGCATCCAGTTCACGAGAGAGACCTCGTATGACACTATTACTTTCCTGGATGTCCTTGTCAAAAAACAAATAACTGGCTACAGCACTTCTCTATTTCGCAAAACAACTGACCGCAATAACCTTCTACACCGCCTCAGCTTCCACCAACCCAGTCTACTCAGAAACCTCCCATATAGCCAATTGCTACGAGTCAAAAAGATTGTAAGTGACCCAGAGGACTGCAAAGCACAGCAATTGGAGATAAAAGAAAAATGTCTTGCACGCGGTTACAAGCAAGATGAACTTGACACAGCATCTGCAAGAGTTAGCACCTTGTCACGTGATACCCTACTGTCTACCCAAAACCCTAATAGCAAAAGAGAATTGAAGTCACCAGTATATGTATCCAAATTCTCCATTCAAAGCAATAAGAAAACCATAAAAAAACACTGGGGGATCTTTAAAAACGATATCAGGGTACAAAACCTGTTCAGCGAATCACCGATGTTTGCCTATCAACAGAGTAGGAATCTCAGAGATGAACTGGTTCAAACAAGACCACCCCTTAAAGAACCAATGACTCAACGAACTGGAACATTTCCTTGTCTTCATTGCATCAATTGTAATTCAATCATTAAGGGCAATATCATTAATCATCCAAGAACAGGGAAGAAGATTACCCTCAAAACATTTGGAACCTGCGACAGCAGCAACATTATCTATGGCATCAAATGCCCATGTGGAAAGTTTTATGTAGGTCAATCCACAAGAACGGCCAAGACACGAAGGAATGAACATCGGTCCTGCATTCGGAATGCAAACACCAACTCGGCTGTAGCACGCCATTGGGCTGAAAATGGACATAATGTGACACAGATTAGATTTGTCATTTTGGAAGTACTAACGAAAAACAATCCACATGAAGATTTGGGCCAGCGGCTCAACCGCAGAGAGACTTTCTGGATAGACAAACTGGGCAGCTTAGCGCCTAATGGACTCAATGAGGAAATCAATGATCACTGTTTTCTATGATCTTGTGTTATTTCTACTGTCATGATTGGTATGTTCCTAGATAACATTTTATACAGTGCCCATATATCTACTTTAATCCATGGACTCTTAGTCTGGGACCAAAGGTGCCGTCACTCGATGATACCAATTACAATTACCAATTACTGAAGGTATGCACACTGTTGTGCAATATAGATACTATTTCTTATTCTATTTATCTCCTTACTCCATCGCTGCACATCCTGGACCCTGTGTCTAGGACCCAAGGTGCCGCCCTAGGACGACACCAATGGCAGCAGAGTTTGTCACTAGCATTACTCTTTACCTGTCTTTTTTTCATTTGTTATTTTACTCTGTCAGTACAGCCTTCTTGCACCAGTATTTCTTCTATTTCTACTATACTGCTTTTTCATTATTTGATCACTACAATTTTTTCATTATTTGATCACTCTACAATTCTTCATTCATCCTCATGAGGACTGATAAATGTCTAGATTTATTTATTTCAAGCCCATCGGCCTGATTACAGCATCTGTTATTGCCTGCGCGCCCTCCAGGCCACGACGCGGTCATGTGTCGTATTTAGGAAGCGTTGCCTCGGCAACACTCCGATGCAACAACGGCAGTCTGCTTCATGCCGGCTACGGGAGAACAGCGCCGCTCCCGCCCCCGGTACGGTAAGACTTCCCTCACCTTTTAAATAATCATGACTACGGATGAGAACCGCTTTCAACAACGGGTTTCTTCCGTTTCCAGCAATCGCATTGCAGGCTACTTTTCTGCGCGGATTCCTGTCAGGCAGTTCGATTCGGTGACCACATGGCCGCTACACTTTAGTTCGCCACACTCAACATTCTATCTACCTGTCACAGGTAACTGGCGCTTTTTCTTTTTCATTTAACTGAGTTACCTTTATACAATAGTGACTCATTGGCCTTTTCCATTTTTCTTTTTTCTGCTCTTTCTTACTCATCTACTACTGCAACCTCAACTGAATGGTATGTTTTTAATTTTACCACAATGATGTATGACACCAATATACAAATTATGCACCGTTTTGAACTGTTTCCTTTGTTCATGTATATGTATGTATCATTTTTAGACTGGCCTTGATGAAGGAAATTTATTACCGAAATGCACTGGCAAATTCGGCCTGATTGATGAATTAATTGTGGCAAACTCTTCCTCACTAAGAAAATATTACTGACCACTAATTTTTTTAGATCATTTTGTTGATATAAACTATTCTGAAAAACAACAGAACTTCTCGTTTATCTTTTTGAAATTTGAAGTATATTTTTGACTTGCAAGCTGAACTGTTAGTAATTTTGAAAAACCACAACCCAGGTTGGGTAACGTAGAGAGCGGCTGTGTGACTAGGTATTTTACTTGGTCTCTTGCTTCACATGTATTTTTTAGTTTGGGTGTCTCCAAAATTGTCACAACCAGCTCCTTTTCAAGTATTTTGAAATATATTGTTCGAAAGGATTTTTTCGTGCCCTAATTTTGAATACCAAAGACAAGCAGATTTAATACCAGTGGTGCCCGCTCACTTCACTTCTTCTGCCTAGGGAAATTTGCCAGGGCTAATATTCTCCTGTTGGGAGACTTTAATTTAGCGTGGGACCCTTCTAGGGATAGGAGCTCTGACTCTTGGGAACCACAGGCGGGGCCATCGGGAGACTTGGTGCGGAAAATGCGGGATTTGGCCCTGGTCGATGTCTGGCGGGAACTCTATGGGGATGCTGCAGGCTTCACCTTTTACTCGCATGCGCATAGGTCACATTTGAGGATAGATTATGTCTGGGTTTCAAAACCATTGTTGGGAAGAGCTCTTGCGCTAGAGATTGGGGCGATCGCCCTTGGGGTCATGCCCCACTTACCTTTAAGCTCTCCACTCCGAAAAGCCATGCGGGCATTTGGAAATGGAGGTATCCAGTCTCGCTGTTCAGGGACCCCATCCTGGTTCGGGAGGTTGAGGAGCAGGTGGTAGAGTACACCGGCCACAATAATTGGGAGGATACAAACCCCCGAATTTGTTGGGATGCCCTTAAAGCTACGATCAGGGGTAGGATTATAGCCATAAAAGCAAGAAGGGAACGGGAGCTGCGTCTGGAGGAGCAGCAGCTTGAACTCAGACTTAAAGAAGTGATGACTCGTATGGGGGTAGGCCATCGGCCGCTGTTAAAAGGGAATTTAGAGCAGTGAGAGGTCAGCTTAACCTAATTCAGACCAGAGCTGCAGAACGCACACTTCTCAGGCTGCGTCAAAAGTTCTATATCAAGGGCAACAAGGCCGACAGTTTGCTAGCCAGAAAACTTCGGAAGGAGTCAGGGGATACGACAATCCTAAAAATTAAAGGTGAGGGAGGAACCCTTCGCACTAGGAACTCTGACACAGAGAGGGAGTTCTGTAAGTATTACACGGCCCTCTACAGGTCGGATGCCCCATCGCGTTCGGAGCAGGAGACATACCTCCGATTGGCAGGGTGTCGTCAGATGTCGCAGGCGGATAGGGAGGCGCTGGAGGCTGAGATCACCATAGATGAAGTCCGCAGCGTGATCAACAACATGCCCTCCAACAAGGCCCCGGGTCCTGATGGGTTCATGTCTGAATTCTACAAAACACAAAGAGGTCCTGATCCCCATCCTTACTAAATTGTTCAACTCTATTGGCTCCACAGGGCTTATCCCCGATTCCATGAATGAGGCTAAAGTCATACTCCTTCATAAAAAGGGTAAAGACCCGCCTAACTGCGCATCTTTCGTTGATTAACATTGACGCTAAAATCCACACCAATATCCTAGCCAATTGTCTCGAGGGGGTCCTCCCCACACTGATACACTGGGACCAGGCAGGTTTTATAAAGGGCAGGCAAACTTCCGATAACATGAGGCGATTGGCTCATTTAGTGGAAAAGGCTCAGAAAAAGAATCTACCGGCCCTGCTTTTGGTGATCGATACTGAGAAGGGCTTTGATCGCGTGGAGTGGGGCTTTTTGTTTGAGGCTATGGGTAAAATGGGTTTCGGCCCGGGCTTCCTGAAGCGAGTAAAGGCAAATTACTGTGCCCCTATGATACGTTTAGCAGTAAACGGCCACATTTCTCCGCCGGTACGATTAGAAAGGGGGACTAAGCAGGGTTGCCCGTTGTCTCCGCTCTTATACGCCCTCGACCTGGAGCCGTTTTTGCAAACGGTGAGATTGACTACGGACATTGAGGGTATCCCGTTTGGGGGCCAGATCCATAAGATCGCAGCCTTTGCGGATGACATTATTTTCACACTGAACCACCCGATCACCTCCTTGCTTGCAGTGACGAGAGAACTAGACAGGTTCGGCAAGGTAGCTGGTTTGAAAATCAACACCCATAAATCGGAGGCCCTCCCTCTCACCTTGAAGTCGAGTATGGTCCAGGGCCTTAAGAAAGCGTATAGCTTTCGTTGGGTTGACAACTCACTAAAGTACCTTGGCATTCATCTGACCAGGAACCTCGGCGACCTCTACACCGCAAATTACCCCCCGCTCCTTCAGAAGGTCAGATCGAAACTGGTAGATTGGGGCCCCCTGGAGATCTCTTGGTTGGGCAGAATCAACACCTTGAAGATGGCGATCCTCCCGCTCCTGTTGTATCATTTCTCGGCCCTCCCAGTGCGCATCCTGCCGTCCTTTAGAGCCCTACAAAAGATAACAAGCGGCTTCATTTGGAAGCAACAGCGGCCGAGGGTGGCAGAGTCCCTTATGAAGGCCTTGGCGTCCCGGGGGGGAGTTGGGGAGCCGGACTTTAGGGTATATCACCTGGCAGCTCAGCTCAGGGTCATAAGAGATTGGCAGAGGGATGATAGAGGGAAGGTATGGAGGTTCATGGATAGGGCGGTGGTCGGAGGACAATTAGAAGGGGTTCTGTGGATGCTGAGGCAAGACAGACCGATCAGAATGTATTGCAGCGATATCACGTCCACCATAGGGGACGCCTGGGAAGAAGCTATTAGAAGGGCACATATCACTACTTTTCCCTCCCCGTACACGCCCATACATGGCAATCCGCAATTTACTTCTGTGGCCGCAGGAGACCCTTCATTTGACACCTGGTTTCAGGGGGGGTGCCGCTTGATTTGGGATATGTTGGCGGAGGGGGGACCACAACGAGGCGCACAAATGTTCATTTCCGTTTCAGTTCAATGATGAGGAAGGGCTTCCACTTGTACTCTTGGATCCGGGGGGGGGGAGGGTGGATTTAAAGGTTGGGGAAAACCGGGTTTTTGTGTTTCTTTCTGTGTTTGTTACATGTGAAATTCTCATAAAAAAATTATTGGGAAAAAAAATGAATATTCTCCCCAAATGATTGTATTATTTTCAGGCGTTACCAATCAGAATCCCCAAGACCACCTTTAAATCTCTAACCAAAGCAATTATGGCATATATCTGGAGAAAATACTGCCAGAGTGGCAAGAAGGGTGCTGACAGCACCAATACACACAGGAGGGTCAGCCCTACCGCATTTGAGCAAATATTATGAAGTGGCGCAGTTGTGGGTACTAAACGAATGGGTCCCAGCAGACTCACACAAGATCTGCGCCAACCAGGACAGGGCGGTGGCGGGTACACCACTGTCGGAACTGCTATGGAGAGGGAAAAACCAAGACACCCAAACCTTCAAATCAGTGAGGTGATGAGGGCAGCTCTATACGTATGGGACAAAACAAAAAGAGGCGAGCTACTGGGAGAACCGGCACCCTTTAGACCGATGTTTGGAAATCCAGAATTCCTGCCGGGGCTACAGATGGGGGCATACAAAAAATGGAAGATGGCAGGGGCATAAAAATCGGGGACATGCATCAGGACCAGAAAATTAGATCATTTGAGGGCTGTAACACAGCTGGGTCTGACAGCAAAAGACAGATACAAATATGAACAACTGACACATTGGCTGTTGACCCCCCCCCCCCCAACTATAAGGCAGGCAGCGACCAGAGAGCTAACACCCTTAGAGCTATACTTAACAACCCACACAGGCTGAAAGAAACTCGTCTCAGACTTGTACACATTTTTAAACACACAAAAGGAGGAGATTCAATGGAATTATATGAAGAAGTGGGAAAGAACAATAGGGGAAACAATACTGAGAACACAATGGGAGTACACCTGGAGGGCAATCCCAAAACTGACGGGGGCAATTCAGATGAGAGAAATGTAGATTAAAATGATGGTCCAATGGCACTACACCCCCTAGAGGTTGAATGCAATGTATCTGCAAAAATATAACCTGTGCTGCAGAGGGTGTAGACAGGAAGGAAACTGGAAACACATTTGATGGGATTGCCCGGGTCTCCAAGTATTTTGGGTCGAGGTGAAAACTCAGATGCAGGCGATGTTTAACGACCTAAGTCAGGTGGGTGAAAAGGTATGGCTCTGTGGGCTGTGGGATCCCTGGTCAAGGGACATGACGAAATCGCAAAAGCGAAGCTTCATGGGCTTACTGATCGCAGCATATGTTACAATGGAATGGCTAACATAAGATTCAGGACAACCAAGAAAATGTCCTGAAAGAATGGGGCGTAGTGCTCTCCTTCCTACAAATTGACCATATGCACAATGATGCCCACACAAGATTCCGGCTGGGGGAAGGGAGGAAGACAGAGAGGGGGAGGCAGATGTTTGGGAAATGTTGATTTTGAAATCAAATAAAAATATGTAAAAAAAAAAGAACAAAGCACATACACAAAAAGATACTCCAAATAATACTTGAGGAAACTGGAACCTTATATAACCATGGCTCAGCGTTGCAAACTGGAGGTCATTCGAGCAACAGCATAGAGGCTGTGCAGCACAAAGCCACCAAATCCAATAAATTGTTGCTAAAACACAAAAGCAGTTCAACAACAGAACCGGAGGGTCCATCGACGAGACCCTCTGCTGACACCGAAGGCTTCGTAGGAAACCCGAGCGACCCGAACAATCTAACAAGGTGGTTGCAATTATTCAATCTTTCACCCTGGTAAAGCTGGCATTAAGTCCAGTACGATTGTTAAACTCACCCAGACTAAAACCTAAAAACCAACCCAAAGGCAAACACTCCAAATCTAATAGTTCGGGAAATTTCTTGCGAAACATCAAGTCTTTTTCTGCGGAAACAGAACAAAAGAGAACGATCTCAAAGACGATAACACCTGCAAATGTATACAAAAACCCACAAGAACAATCCAGTCAAAAAAAGGCAGGTCCCTCGCCCGCCATGTCAAATATGTCGCTCAATGACATATCTCTGTTATTAAATCTAACAACACACGACATAGATCTGGAAGATTAAATTTCTCACGCTCAAAATGGCTCGCCTGAAACAATATATGATGCAGATTTAGAAAGAGATGAATACCAAGAGCTGGACGAGATGTTCACAGTAGACTTATATTTGCTCACACCTACTGAAAAGTGAAAACAACATGATGGATCGAATCGCCGGGTGGAGTTCGAAAACCATAGCAAAGAACAGTTCACGACGGACTTCCTTACTCTGGCAGAAAAGAGGGAAAAAATAGAAGCAACGAGCCGCACAGAACGGCCCCTGGATAAAATCCTGCCACATGCTCAAAAGACCAGTGACATGCACTATAGAGATGAGTCAGCACGTGACTTAGATCGCCCAGTCCGAGGTCAAGAACAATCTCCAGAGCCTCACTCCCTGAGTCGCAACAACTTCAAAGATGATGCAACGCTGAGAAATCAGGGAAGTCGAAGGATCACCACTGACAAAACAAGGTCAAGTAATAAACCACTGGCCAATTATCTATTTAACATTGGAACGTAAACTATCAGTCAATGATGGGCTGATATAAAACCGTCAAAACGTGTTACAGTTGCTCTATCATGTTCCAACTCTACGAGCAATCGATTCGGACGACATTGGCATCATAGAATTTACTGAAGAACCACAACATGATTGTGTGTGCCTGCATATTCACTCCATAATGATCTGCGACCTATTGCTATGTGCTTTATCGTCATTATTACCCTTAGGATTTGATATCATGGAAGCTTAAAAAGATAACTTTTGACAAAAGACCAGAAAACATAAGCAAAAACAAAGAAGAACAAATAAATATGAAATCAGAAGAACACAAAAAGCCCCTGAACTAAATGGTTGTAACATCTTGAGCCCAATAACAAAGGCTGCAACCAACTACACACAGCGGAATCGAATAATTAACGTGACGAAATTTAACACCAGTGTACAACACGAGGCACCACTAAAAACAACATTCAAGTGTTCTAACAACGATAATATGTGAAACAGCAAAGAAGAGAACTCGGCAATCATAGATTCAAAGGCAGAAACATGGAGCTGGTTAGCCGGAGCTCTTTGCCTTGAGACCAACAGCTAATGCCAAGAACCGTGTCAAACTTTAACACACTTAACTGGATCGTGGAACACCCATGGATTCATACACTTTCCCAACAACACTTGTGTTATTTCCCAACAACACTTGTGACCCAGAGCGCTTTGACATCCTCCGTTTGCGGGAAACATGGTTATCCACACAACCAATCGCTGAAAGCTTTGAGATAACAATGAACCCAGCAATAAAAGGAAAGAAAGGGCATCCAATGGAGGCCTACTTACACTAATAAAAAAGAAAAGTAGACTGAGTTTTCAACTGGGAAAATCCAAGCCCCCCCACATCCAACTCACTGTGGTAGAAACAACTCAAGAACCCAAAGTAGTGGGCAACCTGATCACTTTATTGACAACACAAAGCTGCTGGCACCTATAGCTACATTGACCAAATAACCACCGTAATTGACCATCTGAAATCCTCGGCCGAGACCCCCAATATAATATTGTGTGGTGACCGAAACATCAACTGTCTAACATCAGACAGCATCGCTAAAAACAAAAATAATAACAAATCTGAAATCAGAACGAGTACAGCCAACACATGGATGGAAGAAAGGGAGGCAAAAGACATGTCCATCCTAAATGGGCACTCACAAGGCCATATACCGCTGCGACCCACGTGGAAAAGAGGAAGTCAGGAATCCACATTGGATTATTTCTTCATATCGGAAAGACTGGCTCAGAGAGTTGCCTCGCTACAAGCCGCACTAATGCAGCACAGTGACCACAATCTAGTGGAAATAACGTACCACTCCCAGTCATTATCGATGCAAAAATCGTGGAAATCTTCAGTCACAGTGAGCCAGGTAGAAATAGAATAAGCTTAAATGCTACCAAAGTGTGTAACATCACGAGAGAATATCAAGAAGGACTCGGCAACGGAACATCAAAGTACACTATCACTCGCTGTTCGACCAATATGTAGAAACAGAGCAGGGTTCACCAAGATGTGGCTTCCAAAAAAAACATGCATTTAACCCAGAAATATCAGAAAAAAAAGAGAACTACAAAAATAGATTAGGTCAATTGCAAATCTGCACAACACAAATAAAACCGTGATGAAGAAGAAATTAAAAAAAATATATAAAAATTGGATAATCTCCCATAAACACAACAGAACAACGAGACGCAGAAGGCATGAGGAGAACCCTTTCAAACAGGAACTCGACAGACTTTTGGAAACTTATTAACAACATAAACGTCCCACAATAAGCAATTCAGAGTAACATGGTATCTGAAAAATCATTGGGTCAATCATTACGATGAGTTATATAAAAAGAAAGGACACACTCAAAATCCTGATCTACTCAATGTAGATAAGTGGGACCTCCCCTTTGACAAAGATGATATCCTAACAAAAATCAAACACGCTAGCTCGTCCAGAGCCCTGGCCCAGATGGCAACACCAACCAAATGCTAAAAGAAAATCCTGATGAATGGGCCGAGTTTTGCATGTGCCTCTTCACACGAATAACAGACGAGGGAGACATTCCGTCTTCCCGGAGAAGTGCAATCGTGGTTCTGATCTTCAAGAAAGGACTTAGATCTGATCCGAATAATCACCCCCACAATTGCACTGTTTGGCGTTGTGGACAAAGTATTTGCATCTGTGATCCAAACAAAAATGACAATCTGGATCAAGCCTTCACAGCATTACGATCCTAGACAAACAGGTTTCATAAAGGGAGTGGGATGCGGGCTCAATTTGCTCCTAATAAATATGCTAAAAATGAAAGCAATTAGACAAGGAGCTAAAATCTACCTAGCCTTCATAGATTTAGCTCACGCTTTTGACAGCATGGATAGGGAGCTACTATGGACGAAAGTAAAAAGGTGGAACTGCCCAACGAGCCTCATCTTGGCGATAAAGGAATTACACTCCATTACTGAAATAATAATACGCCTTGATCAATCAGGCACTCAATCTGCTCTGATCAAAACATACAGAGAAGTTAAACGGGGCTGCCCACTGGCATCTCTTCTTTTCAACCTTTTTATATCCAACATCGGTGAGACTCATGGAAGCGTCACTGCGTTTCTGCCGAAAATCGATGAAGAACATCTGGGATGGATGATGTATGCAATGACCTTGTGCTGTTGGACGTAACACCAATTAGCTTCCGGTGGCCTCTTGGAAAAGAAATACTGAACTGTGTAGACTCCACAAAATACCTAGGGATGTGGATCAACTCTAGGGTCGACCCCCCCCCATGGGTGAAGATCACAAAGGCAAAAAACAAGCAATTAACAGCGCAAGTAGTCGCCATCTTCAAAACATTCTGCAAATTCTCGTTGCAAGCAGTAACAGCTTTTTATAAACAAAAGGTTGTCCCGGCCCTAATTCAAGGTGCAGGCTGTGCACTAGGATGTCCTTGGACCTTGTGGTCATCCTTGGAAAACAACTTCTGTTGAGCAGTTCTGCATCTTCCAAAAGGCGTACCAACAGTCCTCATAAGATACGTGTTGGGACTGATATCAATAAACATGTGATGTGGAGTATGCTGTCACCCTACAGAAAAATTGCGATAGACGACGGTCCCCCACAATTCAACATTTAGCACCAACAAAGCAGCTTTTTGAATGAGCCAATACTCAAAGAATGGGCTGAGCGATGCGATAAAATACTAGTGGAGCTCAACACGACTCTGGCCACGCTACGGTCAAATCCTGAGGCTGTAAAAAAGAAATTCTGGAACAGAGATTGGGCCGATACTGCAGACCAAAGACTCAAACACAAACTGTTTCAAAATATATGCAACCTTGTTTTGCCCAGCCATAAGAACAAGACATCTGGGACTCTTTCTAGCAGAAAGACCGCTATTAAGCGGGGCAGAATGGTGGCAACTACTATGCAATGGATTGAATACTAAATTAACCTACGCATTAACCACCTACTTGGATCGAATATCCAAATTATTATCAGCCTCAATAGACAACATTCAAATGCAAACATAAGGACCAAATCAAAATAATCGAAGGAGACCGATTGGGAGAGTAAACCATAAGAGACATAAGGACTGCGAAAAGCTGGAGCTCATCTGACATGTCAGTTATTTCGTGCCTTTTTAAAAGTTTGAAACACTGGACAGAGCATCAGAATTGGCCTGTGTGTACCCAAAACTGGTTTGGACTGGATAGGACAGGAAGAGTTATACCTGGACTTCATGACCAAACATATCGGTTACATATACACACTATAATTTTAATGGAATAACATGTTATATTGATATGTCAGGCATACATGTGTAATGTAATTTCTTTTTTTTAAAGCATTTTTATTGGCATTGTTAAATGAAACAATATTATGTTCAGTCCCCTTTCATGCCACATCCCCTCCAGCACTTCTCCATAGTTGACGGAAACATTTTATGCAATCTCTCTGGGGTATAGTGCCATTGGGCCACTATTTTATACCACGCTTCCCTGACCTAGATCGACCTTGTCAGTTTCGGAATATGTGCCCATAGATGTTTTCAGTGTTCCCTTGGGAGATCCATCCCCCAACTCTTTTCCCACTTGTGCATATATCCCTAAACCTGTCCCAACTCCCCTTCCATCAAAATCGAATATAGCTTTGACACCATTTGTCTATTACCCGTATCTGTGGTCACACATTTTTCAAAAGCTGTGCGCTCTCTTCCCCTCTACTGCTTTACCACCTGAACTGGCTTACCAATGTCTTAGTTGATAATACTCCAGCCTATCCTTCTCCGAAAGACCCACAAATTATTTGCATTCCTCAAATGTAGATATCCGCGGGGGCGCTGTTGTGTGCGCACACATGATGGCTGCCTAAAGAGTGAGCTCCTCATCAGCGAAGATCCTGTTTCATAAATAATCCTGTTAGGTGCCGCCCGGGAGACCCAGGCGACGTGTAGCTGTTAACACTATGGTAGAGTACCCTCGGCGAAAATCCCGATAGAAAACGGAGAAGATTTGGCCAGGAATCTGATCCGACATTTTCAGCGAGCGCTGTGGCAACGTGAAGCTAGCTGGGAGTACCATGCAAACGACACTCTATCCCGCCGGCTGGAAAACGCATCGAGGCCCCTGAGTGGGTGGAGCCTAAATGGTCGCCTAGAGAGCCCACGCGGGCTTGCCCACCCCATATCCGACCACTGTGCCATAACCAGGCAACCGTTCCAGAGAGCCTCTATTATTCAACGGTACTTGTCAGCTGAGTCCCGTGACAGTTATCTCGATTGTTGCTGGTGCGGTGAGGGAACCCTATGTGCCACAGAAGACATACTGTGCGACCGGAACGTTTCTGCTGTGCCCGGAGGCACCCGGCCCCATCTCCGGCAGACCTACACCCTGAGAGCTGATTGGGAGGCGTGTTGGCGGTGGCACTGCAGCCGAGAAAGTAGACCATAACCCTCCTGTTGCCCCACCACTGCTGGCCCCATCCGCCCTGCGTGGAGCGTGGTACACAACCCAACAAGGCAACATCCTGCGCCGTGACACACAGGATTAACTGGTGCTCCGCACTGACAAGCCTGGCCGATTGACCACCGAGAGGCCCCCCCCCCCTGTCAGACTTGCGACGCGGGACTGCAGTGCCGGTCTGGAACACAAGCTCTAAAGGTACTTGGGGCTATCATAATTCAAGGGAAGGTGGGGACGGAGACTGTAACAACTATCAGCTTTACCATACACGGTGCAGCTGAACTCTTACACGGAACATTGTTTTCCCTTTTAGGAGCGTCTGGGGCAGAGGGTTTCATAAGCTGCACAAGGCTTTGCACAGTGACTATTAGACCCCCGCAGAGGACACACAAGGGAGGACAATACAGCCGGAGAGCCTGAAACCAAACTTGTGCCATAGACTGAATATGGGGAGAACGCGCCACGCTTGACGCTTCATTCACCTGGCAGCATGGGGTTTGCACGGTGCATTGGGCAATCACAGTAACTGTCGACTGTCACGTTCTAGAGTTGCACTAAGAAGTTCGCCCAATCAGCTGCACGAAGATAGTTTGGCTGAGCGTATTCTCCACTACGGGGGCTTCAGTAAATACATGCCACACGGAGGTTACTATAAGAAGCCAGACGTGCGCTGAAGTGGAACAATATAGCACTGATATTAACTAATCTGGCGGCATGAGAGACCACAACCCATTAAGTCATCCTGTCATCACACGGATACGCAGCCACACGCATGTTTTTGGAACGGAACTATTTACCATGGCCCTCTGAACTATTTTTGTTTGTTAAGAAAACCAGGCGATATACTGCCTGAACTGGGTATGTACTAGGGAACCCGATGAGCAGGTTACCACGAGGGTCTGAAGCAAGTGAGACATCCCGTGGCACCAAGTGCTGGCATTTCTTCAGACAATTGGCCCACGCGGCCGTGGGGAGCAGAACGCGGGGGGAGGTTGGGCCCGCATACGTTTATAGTAGATACACACAACGAAGTGGGCGCAATATAAGGTGCAAGATCAACCTAGACAGGACTGAAAGAACAAAATACACTTTTTGCTGAGATACGTGAGAGAACACAACCCATCCTAAGAACTTGCTGATGGACAGACAAGCAGCTTATCCTTCATCCACGGAATGAAGGCACATGCCTCCTAGTACATAAGCCCATTACTAATGTTAAGATCCTGCGCAGAATATCCTGAATTACCCGTTGATAAATGTTATTGGGCTAGTAATTCGATTTAAATTACTCAGCATTTCTAGCCCTGTGGATGTGACTCCCCTGCGGGCCGTCTCGGCCACAACCCAAAACGGCTAAGTAAATTGAACTCTGACTTGGTGCTTCACCAACCGCTGCTGCAAACACCGGAAGCATCACTGTAGCTGGCCACACGGAGGATTGCCGCTGGAACTTGACGGTCCTCTACAAAAACTTGCTATGTTGGCGCGGACCCGATTGTGTGGGCCTCGTGTGAAAGGGACGGGTAGTGTCGCTTTGCCTACCGGCCATGCCCAGGGGGGCTAGCTCCAAGAAGAAGAAGACCGGCCCTATGGACTCCTTTACGAGCAGCCAAGCTTTGGGCATCATGCCCCCTCCGATCACTGATCCTCCGGCAGGCACATCCGAGAATGCCAGATATGAACAACTCCTAACTACGGTGCAAAATGGATTTGTGTCAGTCAATGTGAAATTAGACGAATTTGTCACCACCATTGGCTTGTTAAAAGCCCACGTGGAGAGGGAAAGTTTGCGCGTCACAGAGGCTGAATCAAGAATTACTAACAATGAAGACTCCATTGGCCAAAACACTTGTGAGAACACCCTGTTGAAGAGCGAGATGGACAAAATATGAGGGGAGTGTGACGACTTGGAATCCTGTCCCCGCCAGAACAATATCTGCATCGTCAGGATGGCGGAATCCTTTTGCAAGGGCCCCATGGAGACATGTGGAGGCACTGCTGAAATCCTTGTTTGGCGAAAATGTCTTCTCAGAACATTTCCTAGTTGAAAGAGCCACAGCACGCTGCCGCTGATACCCAAACCCGGGGCCCCACCCCGAACTATAATCGCCAGATTGTTGAACTAAAGAGACAGGGCTAGAGAGATGGAGCCCCTCCGGTATGAAAGCTGCAATATCCATATTTACCCAGATTTTGCGGCTGGGGTACAAGCCCAGAGGAAATCCTACGATCAGGTCAAAAAGCAGCTCCGCCTACGACAGGTCCCATATGCGTTGATTTTCCCGGCAAAACTATGCATAGAGCATGGAGGCCGGGCTCATTTTTTTGAACACCCGAGAGAAGATATGGACTACATAGAAGCCTCAATCCCACTGCCGCCACAAGAACTGAGAAATGACCAGAACAGGCCTCCGGCCCCGCAAGAGACAGAAGAGACCCACTAGAATGACCACATCGATTGCGATATCCTCTGCCATAATGGTATAAGTTAAGGAAAGAGGTGCCCGGGTGGCACCGAAAATCAGTAGTTTTATTGTCCGGTTGAGTGATAGCCTATCATGGCAGTTGTGGGCAGCGATTTCTGCTCTCCTGGAAGGTTCCAGAAGTTGGGTAATGGGGCTCATCATCAGGTTGGGTTTGATGGTGCGGGTGGGGGAAGGGTGGAAATGTATAAGACGGTCTAAGCTCCACACTAGGTGGAGCGATGTTGGGGACGACCGGTTCATTCAGTATTAAGTTGGGAAATGTTGGGCATAACCCGGAGAATGTTGGGACTGTTGTGGTTACAAAATCAGAGAGTTTCACCAATGCTAGAGCTACAATATTGCCCGAACGGTGTCAAGGCACCGGGACCAATACTTCTACGAAATGGCACACACAACACATGGTCATAAGGGGATAAAGATTAAACTGTTCTCCTAGAATGTACGTGGGCTAAACAACCCGATTAAGGCCGGGAAGGTTGTGGCATACGTCGCCAGACACAATCCTCAAGTGCTTCTACTTCAGGAGACACATGCACTTCAAAAGATGGTTTCTAGTTTCCTTTCAAGTTGGGGACCTCTGAGATATGGGACGGAATACTCAGCCCAATCTAGGGGGGTCCTTACACTTATACACCCTTCAGTGGGCTTTCGAGACCTGGACAGCATGATAGACGCCCAGGGCAGATACGTACTGGTGTGGGAGAGAGATCGCTGGGCGGGCCGTGGTCATAGTAAATACGTATGGACCCAACGTAGATGACCCTGAGTTCTATCGCACGATCCTAGACATGTTGGAGGCAAAGGATAATGCTCTGATATTGTGGGGAGGTGACTTCAATACAATCCTAGATACACTGTTGGACCGCTCCTCCACAACTCCCCGGGGTCCGGGGTCCAAAGCTGCATCCATGATAAGACATATGTCTCAGGTAATCCTTACAGATGCCTGGCGCACACTTCATCCACTATAGTATACATTTTACTCGTCAGTACATGACTCGGAATCACGTATAGAATCACGTATAGATTGTTGGCTTGTGAGCTCATCCTTGGTGTGTTTGGTTGTCGATTACAACATATATCCCTGTACCCTATCAGATCACTCTCTGATATCCATCACCCTAGCCCCACAGGACGACGCTCCACGCACTAGGCGATGGAGGATGCCCTCAGCCATGCTTAAAGATCCCCATATATGCGAGGCACTCCACACAGAAATAGAAGAATTATTTGTTATAAACGAAGGAACGGTTGACACATACTCTATGTTGTGGGAAACATTCAAGGTATGGATACCGGGCGTCATAGGTAAATCCACGATCTACTAGCTACTGTCAGGAGGGAACTGGGAACGGCTCAAACCGAACTGGCTGGGTTGTAAGCAGAATACACAGAGATTCTGTCCATAATTCATAATGAGATAGGTGAATTTCACAAACTAGCCGACAGAGATTCTATACATAGCCCCTCCCGCCAGAGCTCGGAGGTATGGTGAAAGTAATAAGGCGGGGACGTTTCTAGCTAACATGCTTAAAGCAGAGAGCCATAGAAACCCAATTGTTAGTATACAAACCCCTGTGGGTGACACAGTCAATCAGGAAGCGGACATTAATGCTACATTTGTCGACTTTTACAAAGCCTTATATTCCAACCGAGACACTAAATTCATTGACGAGATCACTGATTATCTGCACGATATAGAACTCCATGCCCTTACCCCCGAATCCCGGTTGGCGTTGGACTCGCCCATAACACTAGACAAAGTCATAGCAGCTATAAAGGCATTAGCTTCAGGTAAAGCCCCCGGCTAGGATGTCTTGGGGGCTGAACTATATAAGGACTACTGCGACAAGCTGGCCCCGATTTTATTGAAAGTATGGGAGGAGGACTCGCTCCCACCGTCAATGAGAGAGGCTGTAATTACGGGGCTGCTCAAACCATGGCACCCAGCACACGACCTATCCTCCTACAGACCCCTTTCCCTTATTAACACAGATGCCAAGGTTTTTGCTAAAATACTTGCGACCAGACTTCTACCACATATGCCCTCGCTGTCCATCCAGACCAGGCGGGCTTTGCCCCCATGCGGTCCACGGCCTTAAACCCAAGACGCCTCTTTGGTGTGATGGCACAGATTAATCCCAAAGCTGATGCGGTAATTGCCACTCTAGATGGCGAAAAAGCTTTTGATCCCGTGTCATGGTCCTACTTATTTGCAGTGCTCAAACGGTTCGGATTAGGTCAATACTTCCTCAGGTGTGTCCGGCTCTTGTATACAACCCCAGAAGGGAATAGTTTCTTACCTGTAACTCCATTTCTCCAGCATTGGTATCTTTCATGGATTCACATGCTTAGAATATTCCCCGTCGTCAGACTGGGACCCCTCGGTACACATATATAGCCTTTTCCAATAGGAAAACTTCCAACACTTTTGTGTCCTATCTACGTCCTTTTAGGACCCACCTACGCATTCTCCGTAGGCCGTCCCCGTATAAGAGGCCCGCCCCCGCGGTTCCCCTTCAGATTTCGGCCCCTCCAAAGTAGGAAGGGTTAATTTTATCCATTAAATACATTACATTCCGGGGAGGTTGGTGGGCGCATGTGAATCCATGAAAGATACCAATGCTGGAGAAATGGAGTTACAGGTAAGAAACTATTCCCTTCTCCAGCATTGGATCTTTCATGGATTCACATGCTTAGAATAGATTGTATAGCAGTAACACTTGAGACGGTGGTGAGAATGTAATGTAATATACCCTCAACATACTACACAATGCATATGTACAGTAGGAATAAGTTACCTCATATAACCTTACCCACATAAAATGAACTGTCATTAAAAAGGTAGACAACAGATTCTCCACAGCGTGGGGCTTACCTTACTGAAACAGATGGCGCAGGACAGCTCTTCCCATCTGCACCTCGTCCGCATGCTGCCTAGCAAGGCAGAAGTGGCGGGTAAACGTGTGGGGCACTGACCATGCCGCAGCTTGGCATATGTCCGTCAACGGAATTCCTGCCCACAAAGCTGTTGAGGAGGACATCGATCTTGTAGAATGGGCTCTAGGATGTCCTTGCAGTGGCCTTCTGGCCTTAGAGTGACAAAACGCAATCGTCGATGAGACCCATCGAGCCAATCCGTGTTTAGAGATTGCTTTTCCTCTCGTCGACGGACCATATGCGATGAACAGTTGTCTAGTAGACCTGAATTCCTGTGTACGATGTAGGTAAAATTTCAGAGCCCTCTTAACGTCCAGGGTATGAAGAGCTTTTTCTGCTGCCAATGATGGTGTGACGAAGAAAGTAGGGAGAACAATGGACGAGTGTTTGTGATACACTGTCAGAACTTTTGGGACGAACATAGGATTAGTTGCCAGGACTACTTTGTCCTCAAAGAATCTTAGGTATGGCGGGTCTACGACCAGCGCTTGCAGTTCCGAGATTCTTCTAGCTGATGTGATAGCAATCAAGAATGCCAACTTCCACGAAATGAATTTTATGTCGGACGTGGCCATAGGCTCAAAAGGCGGTTTCATTAAGCCTGCCAACACTGTGTTGAGACTCCAAGTCGGGGGGAAACGTTTTTCCGGGGGAAAAGCTCGAAATAAACCCCTCATGAAGTGTTTTACAAGTCTGTCGCTAAATGGAGGAGACGACTGCCTTTTCCTTGTGAACCTCGAGATGGCCGCCAGGTGCACCTTTATCGATGTGAAGGATAATCCCCTCTCCGCTAAGAGGAGCAGGTAAGGTAGAACTTGTTCCGGCGTCACCGACAACGGTTGTAGGCCCTGTTGCCCCTTACACCATTCACAGAACCTCCGCCACTTATAGGAGTAGGATTTGTTTGTAGAAGGGGCTCTAGCCGCCTGTAGAATTTTTTGGCAATCCTCTGAAATGTCTAAGGCGCCGAACTCCGAGAAATCAGGAGCCAGGACGTAAGGTTGAGACTGTCCGGGTCGTGATGCCACACCGTGCCTCTGTCCCGGGATAGAAGGTACGGGACTTTCGTAAACGCTATGGGATGTTCCAGCGACAGATGGAGGAGGTCTGAGAACCACGGTTGCCTCGGCCAGTATGGTGTCACTAGAATCACCCGGCAATTGTATCTGCGTATCCACTGTATTGTTTTCCGTATGAGGGGAAACGGGGGGAAAGCATAGAGGAACATGTCCGTCCATGGGAAGGAGAACGCCTCCCCCACCGACCCCTCTTGGGGCCATCTGCTTGCAAATTGCTCGCATTTCTTGTCGTCTTTGGTCGCGAAGGCGTCCAGAGGGGGTTGACCCCATTTCTCGAACACTTACCTCAAGTGACCTGTGTCCACTTCCCACTCGTGTATCTGGGCCATGCTTCTGCTGAGGGAGTCGGCTTGGCCGTTCCTCACTCCTGGAAGGTGATGAGCCACGAGGGAAATTCCGTGCTTAGCTGCCCAATGCCATGTTTTCTGGGCTTCAATGGAAAGAGTCCTTGATCGTGTCCCTCCTTGTTTCCTCAGATAAAACATGGCTGTTGTATTGTCGGTCAGTATTCGCACTCGCGAACTCTTGATGTGTGGTAGGAACGCCTTCAAAGCCCATCGTACCGCTCTGAGTTCCAGTACGTTTATCTGTAGGAGTGACTCCGTTGGAGACCAGCGACCTTGCGTTTGGAGAGCACCCATGTGCGCTCCCCATCCGGTTAGGGACACATCCGTAACTATGGTGCTCTGAAACTCCGGCTCCTGTAGGGGCACACCGCTGTTCAGATTGTGGGAACTCTGCCACCACTGAAGGGTCCGACGTAGCTTGTCGTCGTCGACGGTTATCTTGTCCGACCACGATCCCTGAGCCTGTGTTCATCGGTCCGCGAGGAATTCTTGGACTGGCCTCATGAATAGTCGACAGTTTCTCACCAGATGGATGCAGGATGCCATGGCCCCTAGGACCGAAACATACTTTCTCACTGAGATCCTGGTGTTTCGCTGTAGTCGGGCCGCTTGTTGAATGAGTCTTGAGGTCCTGTCGAGGGAAGGTTTCACCAGCCCTAACTGAGCCTCGAACTGTGCCCCCAAGAATACCAGCGTTCTCGATGGCCGCAGAGAGGATTTCTTGAAGTTTATGGCGAATCCTAGCCGTTGTATAAGCTGCATGGTGGCTTGCAGACTTGTGTTGGTCGACGCTGGGGAGGATCCCCTTACCAGCCAGTCGTCGAGGTATGGGTATACGTGGTGGCTTTGTTTCCTTAGCCAGGCAGCCACTGGAGCCAGGCATTTTGTGAACGTTCTGGGGGAGGTCTTGAGCCCGAAAGGAAGAACCGTGAATTGGTAGTGAGTTCGCCCTATTACAAAGCGTAGGAATTTCCTGTGTTTCTGACACATTAGAATATGGAAATACGCGTCCTGTAAATCCAGGGACGCCAGGAAATCTCCCTTTTGAACTGCGCGGATCACCTCCTGCAGAGTGAGCATCTTGAATTTCAGGTTCTTTAAGGACTTGTTGAGATCGCGTAAGTCTAGAATGGGACGCCATTTGCCGTTCGGCTTTTTTACGACGAAGTATCTTGAGTAGACTCCTTGACCTCTCTGTGATGTTGGAACTAATTCTATCACGCCCTTCGCTAACATGAGTGTAACCTCTTGTTGCAGTACCTTCATATGGGACTGAGCGGTGAACGCAGGTGGAATTTGCGAAGGGTTGTGTTTGAATTGCAGAGAGTGTCCGTTTCTTATGGTGTCTAGCACCCATTGGTCCGTCGTTATCCTTTCCCATTCGTCGACATATGCTGAAACTCTCCCCCCAGAACGGTGTGTGGTATGTCACTGCTGATCTTTATTCTGCTTGTCTCTCGACGACGTCGGGTATGATGGTCGTTTTCTGTAAGACTGGAAGTTTCGTCGACGGTTAGCCGATTGTGAGGCACGTCGGTATCCCTGGGAGGGGTAAGCCGATCTGCCAAAGGATCTGTCTCCAGAAGAGAATCTTGAATTACCTGAAGCCCCTCTAAAGGGACGAAAAGACTTGTAACTTCTGCCACTCTGGAGGGCACCCAATGAACGTGCCGTGTCAGAATCTTCTTTCATCCCTTTTAGGGCCTCGTCCACCTTTTCACCGAAAAGAAGGTCTCCCTCAAAGGGCATATCTAAGACCTTGTATTGCACTTCTGGCCTGAAGTAGGTGTACTTAAGCCATGACTGTCGACGCAATACCACCCCATTGTTGACTTGCTTGAAGCCTGACTCAGCGAGATCCACCGCGATGTTTATTGCGTGATTTGAGGCTTCCTCACCCTCTCGGACCAGTAGCATCGCCGCCTTTCTCTGTTCTTCTGGAAGATGGTCAAGCAGCGGAGCTATTCTGTGCCACATCCCCCTATCGTATCTGGTCACAATTGCCAGAGAGTTTGCGGCCTTTACTGTGGTCGCTCCCACGGAGAGCACTTTCTTGCCAAAGGCATCTTGGCGTCTCGCCTCGTTCTCAGGAGGAGTCGTGCACTTGTACTGTGCCTTTGCCTTCGTCGCTGCTGCCGCCGACACCACCGAGTCCGGCGTTGGTTGGGAGGATAAACACTTGGGGGTCGATTCTCCTTTCACTGCTGGTTCGGAGAATGGGTGTCTCATTGTCTGCAACCCCTCTTTCCATACATGGTCTAGTATTGGTATCGAGAACACCGACCTCCTTCTCTTGCCCATGTGGTCGAACAAAAAACAATCCTTTTTCTGTTCTTCTTGGGACAGACCAAATTCTTTGCATGCCTTCTCCATCATAGAATGGAATGACGCAATGTCGTCCGGAGGGGACGGGTGAGCCGGGCTTCTGGGGTTTTCCAACTCCGCTTCTGGCTCCCAGGTAGGATCCCTGGAGGGGGATAATGAGATATCCGACATGGCTCCCCTGTCAGACTCCGAATCTGGTAGCTCACCTTCCTCCTGTGCCAGTGTTGAGATTGGCGTGCGTGGGTGCGTCGGTCGACGGACGGGCCCGGCTCATCGACGAGTGACTGTGGCAGGCTTGCCTGGGGTAGTCGCTGGTCCAACGACTGCAACAAGGACTGAAGCGTGGACAGAATATCCAACGACAGAACCGATTGAGGAGAGGGGCAGATACCGGTGTAATGGATGCCCTCGTCGACGACTTGTCAGCCGCTCGTAGCCCTAGGTCTGCTGGGCCGGCAACTCTCTCGTTCTCGTCCTCCGAGGACAGCAATATAGCTTGTTCTTGAAGCAAAGGCTCCGGGGGGGTCGGGTCAAAGACTTCAGGTCTCCAGGCCTCCTGTAGGAACCCCGTCGACGAGGCCCTCGTCGACGGGACGGTGGATGCCCCCTGTGCCAGTGGCAGGGAGGCGGCCGATGACTGGACCGCCGTCGACGACGAAGACTTCGCAGGTGGTTTCGGCGGTCTCGCCTTCTCCACACTGTGCCCGCTTTTACTGGACTCTCGACTCGTGGTCGATCTGTGATGATCGCCAGAGGAGGGTTTCCTTTCCTTCTCATGCTTTTTTGATGAGGATGATTTCTTTGCCGAGGAGTCTCTAGTGGAGTGACTTCCAGACAACTCTTTTTCCGACGGTCTAGATTTCTTCGGCGGTGGTTCCGACGAGGCCGTGCGGCGTGATGTTTTCGCCAACTGTGTGGAGCCCACCTCCGAGGGGGGGTATGCCCCCGCTCCATCATTCAGCCATGCCACCAGGCATCGGTTCCGGTCTTTGAGGGTTTTTTGAGAAAACCCCTTGCATATGTCGCAGGTATCCGCCGAATGGTGAGGGTGGAGGCAATATATGCAGTCCATATGTCCGTCCCCCTCGTAAACCTTTTTTAAGCCGCATGTCGCGCATGGACGGAACAACGCTTTACCTGGCACAGCGGACATTATTACTCGAAATCCAATGACGCAACCTAGCACAAAATAGTAGGACAACACGAGGAGATCCGATTACTTTGGAGACGGTTGAAATCTGAAGGGGAACCGCGGGGGCGGGCCTCTTATACGGGGACGGCCTACGGAACATGCGTAGGCGGGTCCTAAAAGGACGTAGATAGGACACAAAAGTGTCGGAAGTTTTCCTATTGGAAAAGGCTATATATGTGTACCGAGGGGTCCCAGTCTGACGACGGGGAATATTCTAAGCATGTGAATCCATGAAAGATCCAATGCTGGAGAAGCCCGGGTCCTCACACTAACCAGTCCATTTCATCCCTATTTCCACTGGGCAGGGATACTAGGCAGGGATGTCCTTTTTTCCCCCCATACTGTTCGCCCTTACGATCGAACCTATGGCAGAATTCATCCGGCAATGTCATAATACACATAGAGGCATCAGGATGCCTGGAACTCCACAGTGAATATCCCTATATGCTGATGACACCCTGCTATATGTGCGAAACCCCAAGGCCAACCTGGAGCCTATAATGGTAGATATTCATGCATTTGTGGAATACTCTGGGTACAGAATAAATATATCCAAGTCTGAACTGTTCCCCCTAACTCCGGCTACCCAAGATCTATCTGGTATGGGAGGGTTCAAATGGTCTCCGGTCCGGGTCCGATATTTGGGAGTGGTGGGGTCCAGGGATAAACGCACTTTGTACACAGATAACCATGAAATGCTCTTGCAGTCTTTAACCATTAAACTGCAACTGTGGACCAGGCTTCCCATCTCCCTATACGGCAGAGGGGCACTACTTAAAATGATAGTCCTCCACAAACTACTTTATTATTTTGGCAACATACCAATCTGGCCTGAGAAAGCGTTTTTTTAAAAGGCTTCAATCACTAATCTCCACGTTTATATGGGGTGGTAAGACAGCCAGAATGAAATGAACCAAACTGACACAGCTGTGGGGGCATCTCGGCCCCAGACTGAGTTATACTATTTAGTAGCCCAAGCACAGTTTGCCAAACACTGGTATGAACCTGAAGACAGATCAGCAGACATTCCTATAGAGAGATACGACGCCTCTCCATCTGACGTCCGCTCAGTTATGTTTGACCCCAAACACAAAGACTCCTGTGAATTTGACCGAGTAAGTGCAACCGTTCATGCATGGCTCAACATATATAAAAGAATCAGACTTACAAACCCATATGACCCGGAAGCCCCACTGTGGGATTTCCCCAATATTGCCCCCAACGTTCGAAAATAGCTGCAGCAGTTATGGGACCAGGATAAACAGTTTAAAATGCGCAATATGTATCCTGAGGGCAGATAAATTAAACTAAAGGACTGTGTGGAAGCGATGGGGAAGGGGCCGCTCAGGAGCCTCCACTTTTATCGCATGAAAGCCGCATTCGCAGCTAAATGGTCAACTTTCCCTGATGAACCCCTCACACATGAATGTACAAGAGCGATAACAGCAACAGATGGTCGGAGGAAGGAGGTGTCTGTTCTGTACGCTCTGGTCCAAGCACACTCACCATCTCACAATACCATAAAGGAGGCCTGGGAGCGTTACCTGGGACATACAATAAGCGACAAAAAATGGCTTAGATACTGTCAACTTACTAGAACCGTCTACCTAAACTCAGGGTTTAGACTAATCCAGTTTAAAATTCATAATGCGTTACATTACTCCCCTGTAAAGCTTGCTAAATTTGTCGGAAACTGCACAGGTAAATGCCCGAAATGCGATACTAATAACGCAAATGCATATCATATGCACTGGTCTTGACCCCGATTGCAAAATTCTGGGATGAGGTTGCAATGGCCCTTGAGGAGATCACTTCTATCCCTGCCTCCCCTTCCCCACTAAAATACCTGTTTGGAGATATAGGCAAAACTGCAGAGACTACTAGACGACTATTTAATATTATATGTATTGTTGCAAAACGCTGTATATTGAAGTGCTGGAAGTCCGTCAATGCATCCCGGAAGGAAGATTTCTTCTAAGAACTTTCTATGGTGAATGAATGTGAAGAACAATTTATTTTGACTATCTGCAACATGCTGCCCTAAAGATATCTGGGCCCCCTTTAGATAGTACCTCTGTAACATGCTGTCGGACAATGACTCTACCCCCCTACCACTCCAAGACAAGTGAAACGCTGTTTGTTGTGCTTTAATTCTCGGCTCGTTGATAAGATGGAATTGTGATATTGATGTTGTGTTTATTTATGGCGGTGTAACTCTCTTTAAAAAAAAAAAGTTTTTTTTTTTTTAATAGTAGATATCCGCTCCCTGCATCATATCTCGCAGCTTTGTGCACCCCGCTTTCTGCCATTGCCTAAGCGCTCCCTCTGCCATCCCTGGTCAGAACTGCGGATTCCCAAATAACGGGATGAACGGGGATGGGTGCGTAGATAGGCTTCCCTTTTCTAGTAACCGGTCCCATATATCACAAACCACTGCCAGTACCTTGCTGATCTGTGTGTTCTGGGGCCTGTCTTGTCTGTGTAGCCTGAGGACCCCTTCCAATTGACACTCTGCCACCGCCCTATCCATCCTTGACTAGGATTTGGAGGTATTTCCCATAAACCATTCGCACAGTACATGCAACTGTGCAGCTTCGTAATATTTTAAAAAATTCGGAAGAGCCACCCCTCCACCATCTCTAGGTGCCATTAGCGTACGCAATGCCACTCTCTGGGTTTTATTTCGCCAAATAAATCTTGAAACCACTTTATTCAGTGCCACAAACAATGAACATGGAACCGGTATCGGGAGAGCCTGGACATTGTAAAGTAGTCTGGGGAGAGTCACCATCTTAATAGTAGCTACCCTTCCTAACCATGAAATATGAAGCAGGTCCATTATGCCAAATCTGCCTTCACCTGTGAAGTACTCGCGGATAGTTGCTATCAAACGTCTGCGAAACCGCCTTATTTATATTAACCCCCAATTATTTAGTGCAGCCGCCTGCCACCACAAATGGAGAATAGGAAGGTAAAGCCTACTTCTGCGTTGTAGTGAAGCCCAAATCTAGCAGCTCTGACGTCCTCTTATTTACCTTGAGGCCCACCACTAGCTCTACGTCTTTCAGTTCCGCCACCAATGCCGGTATTGACAGCTTGGGGTGTACCAATGCTATTAGCATATCATCCGCAAAGGCCACTATCTTATGCTGTGCCCCTCCAAAATGGATGCCCCGGATCGCCAACCTCGATCTGAATTTAGGCAAAAATGGCTCCAAATGTATTGCATATAGAAGCAGTGACGAGGGGCATCCCTGCCTTCTTCCCCAACCTATTTTTATGTTACGGGACACTTGTTTATTGACCGACAGACGTATCTTAGGGGCCTGATAGTTTGCCCGTACCATCCGTATAAACTTAGTTCATATTCCCATCTGCTCCATAGCAGCAAATAAAAAAGGCCACTCCACCTGATCAGACGCCTTTTTGGCATCTAACGATACTAGCACTGATGTAATCTGTTTACTGTTGACCTTCTGGATGAAGTGGATAACCCTCCTAATGTTATCTGTCTCCCCATGACAAACCCACAATTGATCAGTGTTTATCAAGTCCGGAAGGAAAGGCAGTAATCCCGCCATCAGAATGCCCGTATACAGTTTTGCATCAATGTTCATCAATGCGATGGGTCTATATGACCCACATTTCATCAAGTCTTTACCTGGTTTCCCAAATACCACCATCTTCGCCTCTGTCATGGTCGGTGTTACCACCCCACTAGCCGCCACAGCATTAAACAACCCCGCCAACCTTGGGATTAATTGCCTAGCATACTTTTTGTAATAAGCTGCCGGGAAACCATCTGGTCCCGGCGCCTTATTCGATGGCAATGCCCTAATAGCTGCCTCAGCCTACTCCTCCCTAATGTCTATGTCCAACTCTTCCTGCTCGATAGCCATTATCTTTGGCAGAGATATATCTGAAAAATGCTGATGTATCTCCCGAGGGTCAGTGGTGGTCTGAAGCATATGATTCATAAAACTGAGCAAAGGCCTCTATTGTGGCCATCGATTTGGTAGCACTCGAACCATCGGGCTGCTAATCTGCTGGATCATCCTCACTGCCTCCGATCCCTTCAACTTTTGAGCCAACAGCTTATCTGCTTTGTTGGCTCACACATGGTACTTCTGCTTGGTTATCAACAAGAATCTCTCTGCCCTGCGGGTCCGCAGCAAATCTAATTGGCTATGTAGTTCCTTTAAACTTTCATGTAGGGCCCTCGTTCTACATTTCACTATAGTCTGTTGGGTATCTCGCAATTGAGTTTCCAGGTCCTCTTCCATTCTTGCCCTCTGTGTCTCCCGCTGAGAACGCAATGCGATAAGTTCCGCCCGGATCACTGCCTTAAAGGTGTTCCAGGTCCCCTCTGGCGAGACAGCTGGGTTGTCATTAACAGAAAAATATCCATCAATCTTGTCTCTGATCACCTCTACCGCCGCTTCACACTCAGCAGTTCAACTGGAAACGTCCAGGCCAATAACCCCAATGCGCGGCCCCATATCCCTAACCCTCACTAGTAGTGGGCTATGATCGGACAATGATATGGAACCCAGATCTACTTCCCTTACCTCCTCCATTAGCCTAGCTGTTACCCACGCATTATCAGTTCTAGACAGGGATTGGTATATATGCGAAAAGCATGTATACCCCCTTTCGTATCCCCCCTTAGTCCGTCAAACATCACGTAGTGTTACATTTTCAAAGCTTTCCTTTAGCGCCCATGTAGGGAGTACTGTTCCCTTCCTCACGCCAGCACTTCTATCTACAATAGGGTCCCACGTCAAATTAAAATCACCCGTAAATATAATTTCACCTGCTGCAAAGCCCTCCAACCAAGCTACCACCTCTCGCAAGAACCCAACTTGCCCTGCGTTAGGCGCATATATCGCTACCAAATTAATTGGTCTATATTCCAGGTGCACTAATAGAAATAGAAATAGATCCCTCTCCTCAATATCCGCTAGGTACTGCATAATCGTAACCCTGAGTGAATCTTTGAGTCCTATCAAAACCCCTGAGGTCTTCCCCCATCGCATAGAATTGAAAAATTAGGGAGAAAAGCTGCCATTTCACTGCCGGTTTATCGGCCTTACTAATACGCCTGCAACATAATGACATCCTCACTCTCCTTTTTTATTAGAGCTTCCACCTTTTTACGCTTTACAAGGAAGTTTAACCCCCTTACTTTATAAAGCACTGCCTTGAACGCAAAGTATAATTGGACTGCTTAATGCTGTGCATATATTGTTCTGCAGCCTCCAACAGTGTCCATTTCTTCACACCCTCTGCCCCCCCATAACCCCCCAACTTCCCCTACCAGCCCCCTCACCCCAAAAAAAAAAAACATCTCAGGACCAGGCTGTAGATCCTATGATACCCTCGGGACCATCCCCAAAGCTTCGGCCTAGGAAAACACCTGAGGTCACCCCCTCTGGGAAGAATCCTAACACCTCCCTCGTATTCCAAAACATTGTCCACCAGCCCTCCGCTCCAGGTGAAATAGCCAATAACCTGCTCCACATTGTCTACCCACCTCCCCTTCTGCTTTAGCTTCACCATTTACTACTATGAGACACCATCCGATCCTCCCCCTTGTCCTCTCCCCAGCTGACCTTTCAATTTTGCCCCCTACCTCACCTCTTCCCCTTCACAACAGACCAGTCCAATTGTTGCATCCCACGTTGGGAGGAGGGCCTCGTTCGTCTCTCTCCAGGCCCTCCTTCTTCCGCCAGGTTTAGCAGTGCCAGACCCTCCACACGTGATGCAATTGAATGCTGTGCGCCGTCCAGGTAGAAAAGTAAACCAAACTGAAATGTCCACTTACATGGGATCTGTTTTGCAATCAGAGCTTGTGTCACCTGGCCCATGTCTCTTTGCTTTTGCAGTGTTAACAGCGCCAGGTCCTGGAACAGCTGGACCTGTGCCCCATTCACAGATGTTCCGGTCTACTATTGCAGTACGCAAACTTTTCTCTTTTAAGCCATATGAGGTTAGGGCAACCCAAACATCTCTTTGTCTAGCAACCAGTCCCCTTCTCCTTGGCCCCACTCTATGGACTTGGTCAATTCCTATGTCTTCCGGCTGTATGTTCGTCAATAAGTTTCAAAAGCATTGTTGAATCGTACTCTTCAAATCAGTATCTAGTATTGACTCACTTAAACCCTTCACCCGAATGTTAGACCTCCATGAGCAGTTTGAGGAAATAAGGGCTCCAGGCAGCAGTGATGAAGAAACAGTAATGTATTTCATTACAGCGACAGCGGCCTATGAGAGCCCAGTGCCAACATGGCTCTCTCCCTGCAGTCTCTACTGTCTCTCTTCCACATTCTTAGAATAACATTCTTAGAACTTAATGAGCTCATAGTGCAGCTCAATGTTTAACTAGGATCTGGTAATACATTTTTATGAACTTGTTTTAACATACACTTACATCATAACACATCTCATCCCTTATGCGCATGCAGCTGTTTACTCCACATAATAATCCTTAAACCAGCCGGGTTTGTTCTTAACTCTATTTGAATGTGTCTCTGCTGCAGACCTTGAATTGTTGTCATCCTTGGAGCACTTATTTATGACACTAGAGTCTCTGATAGTGTTATTAGCAAATTCACCATTGTCATGTTCACCATTGTCATGTTTATCATGTGCATTGTCCTTCATGCATTCTGGACATTTCACAATTCTGGACATTGACCAACACTCCCCCCCTTCTACAATTACTACATTGTTTCTTACCGCAGATATTTTTTTGGAACCAATGTATTTGCTTTCTACACATTTGGGAGTGAATCTAGGGTTCTTTATGAGAATACAATCTCCCACTTTCCAGGTATTACTTTTGACACTCTTGTCCTCATCAAATCTTTCTTTGTACACATCCTGTGCTTCTTTGATGAGTCATAATTCTCTCGCGATCAATGTTGGAACTCTTGGCTAAGTCCATCCACCCTGGACATAGTTTTGTTCCAGGTTGTCTCCCTTTCAATGACATGAACGGAGATACATTTGTAACTGAGTGTGGTGTGGTACAGTAGTTCCATATCATTTCTCTTACTACACCAAACCATCTTAGATTAGAAGCCATGGCCAATTGCAAACCACCCTTTATGAACCTATTGGCTCTCTCAACGAGGCCGTTGGCCCTTGGATGATATAAAGCAGTTCTAGTGTGTTTGATGCAAAATTTCTTCAAGAAAGTTAACATCCTTTCAGAACAGAATTGTACTCCGTTATCAGTGATTAATTCTGTCGGGAAACCCTCCCTGTAAAACACTTCCTCGAAGAATAACACCATCTCTGCAGTGGTTGCCTCACGCAAAGCCTTCCATTCAATCCATTTGGAATGGTAGTCTACTAACACAACAATGTATTTATACCCATTGTCAAGGTTTTGTAATGGTCCCATCAAATCAACTGCAACTTTTTGCCATGGTTCACTCAGTACTTTGACAGGATTTATTGGTACTTCTCTAACCATCTTGGTCTTGTCACTCTTACCACACTCTCTACAACCCCTAACACACTTCTCTGCATCGCTGTCAATCCCGGGCCACCAGAAATATTGCCGCAAATATCTCTTTGTTCCTCCCATGCCCAGGTGACCTTGATGTGCTATATTCACTAAATGAGATCTGACTCCACTGGGGGGTATTATCCTATTTCCTTTTCTAAGTTTACATCCGTCCTCAGGCATACTTAACTCGTCCTTCACACCAAAATATCTGTCAAACTCTTTTCCCACAATATTCTTGTGAAGCCATCCTTCTCTGGTCCAAATCATAACTTGATTCAATATTAAATCCTCCTCACCAGCTCTTATCCACATCTTTTTATCAATGGCATCATGCAATGCTCACATCTTGAAATTCAGGTGCTCTCTCCAATTCACCATCACACACAGGTAATCTGGATAAACAATCTGGAACTTGTGCCTCTCGAATGTAACATTTTTCTTAGGCTCAAAATGATCCTTGAGTTGTTTAATCGCAAGGGCATATTCATCTGTGTCCTCCGCTTCACCAGCTTGTGCACTGCCTCCCTAAGCCATCAAACACTGCACGGCCTTCCACACCAAGATTGTGAAGTAATAATGCCTTTTTGCGAGTTGAGCTGAATCTCTCTCCTCCCATTGCCACCAGGTAGTTTTCAAACATGTCTTTCCACCTGTCCCACCTAACTTGGGGGCGTCCAGGTTCTTTCAGAAATGACATTGGCGGAGGTATTGAAGCTGCCATGTCTTAAGCGGTAAAAAGGTGGTAAAGAGTGGGCTTGCTGGATGCAACCAATAGACTCTGGATCAGTTCAAGTATGCCCAGTGGATGCACAGACTGAGCAGTGACAGTGCTGTGCTATGCAGACAAAGGGATCAGTCTTGTATGAGTACAATCCCTTGTGTATGATGTCACAATCCTCCTTACATCAGTCTGAATTGGAACATGATGGCTGCTCATCCACAGAATGGATACATGTCATAATGGCTGGCTCCTGAAACTTGCCAGAACTGCATGGGCAGGTTGCTCAGCAACGATAATGTCAATGCTAGGGATCCTTGAAAGTAAACATTGTTGCTTTGAGACAGTCAATACAGTAATGGGGAAGGCAAGATTACCCCCCAGGGGACGCGCCTGCTGACCTGTTGTTCCGCTCCTCCTGACCTTCCTGCAGCGTCCGCTGTCGCATGGGAGTGTGGAATAATGCAGGCCGCGCTATGACGAGACTTCAAAGGCGTAGGGAGACACTGCTGAGAGCCATCCTCGTCGCCAATGAGGAAATAAGGGCTCCAGGCAGCAGTGATGAAGAAACAGTAATTTATTTCATTACAGCGACAGCGGCCTATGAGAGCCGAGTGCCAACATGGCTCTCTCCCTGCAGTCTCTACTGTCTCTCTTCCACATTCTTAGAATAACATTCTTAGAACTTAATGAGCTCATAGTGCAGCTCAATGTTTAACTAGGATCAGGTAATACATTTTTATGAACTTGTTTTAACATACACTTACATCATAACACAGTTCTCCAAGTCCTCCACCTGCATGTGTGAGACTCTAGCCAGCTGATCTAACAATTCACTATTCTGCCGTCTCTCATCAGACATCTCCGCAAGGCCCTGTTCAGCAATATCCACCCTTTCCCCCAGCACTTTCAGTTCCCCTTTGACTTCCGTCAGGGAGTATCTCAGTCCATCCCGCAGCAAAGCAAACTGTTATTGATATTGCTAATGATATTTTATTTCTATCGCACTCCTACACAAGTGTTTCAGAGCGCAAAAGTGCTTGCGATTCTCCCTTCTATATCGCCAAGGCATTCCTTAAGGTCTTCCATCCTGAAAGCCATCTCCCCTCTCTCCAGGACATCCCCTTTCTCCTCAATGTCCCTTTCAGCCCCTGTTGTACCTTCACCACTCTGTTTCCAACAACGCTCCAGGTGACCTTCCTGCGCAGTTTGGGGTTGCCTTCTTCTGACCGGGATACCCTTTTATTTAGGTTTTGTCATCTGGGAGGCATTTCCCCGCCTATATATTATATACGTTCCTCAGCCACTCATGATAGGGAGCACCCACCCACCCTGTATATGGCCCGCTCCCCCTCATATTTATGCACACCTATATTACATGCGTGCCAGTCCCTCAGAACTTCATGTCCACTGGTGATTCTCCTTTTTGCCGCTTTCAGCCCCACCGGTTATCTTCTTTGAGGGGCACCCCCAAGTAGCATACTACGAGGATCTGCCAAGCTGTAGCTCCCCTTTATGCTTCCACCGGGGCGTTCACCCTCCTGCCACCATCACACGCCAGGAAAAGTGTAATTCTCATGCCACAGGGGGTGCTTCTGGCTCAGCTTTCCTCCTCACATTCACTTTTACCATAACGACAAGGCCGCCTGGCCCCTAGCTCGCCCCCACCCCCACCAGCTACTATTTAACTGTGAAGCACCGGCCAGGAGTAGCCCCTATTACTTTCAATCTCTGCAGCTGACTATGCATCCCCCGATGGCCGCCTAAAGTGTGCCTCGGGCTCTATTCCTTGCTTCCGAGCTGCATCCAAGGTCGGACAGCCCCCTTATTCCACGCCACACCTCCAAGCACTGCACCCCTTTGCCAATGATCATCTCCTACGCCGGCTCCATGTGTCACCAATGCCCCGTATCCAATATCCAGCGGGATCCTTCCTAAACATGATGGGGGTGGGGAGGGTGACGAGCGCTGCCATGGGTCCCCACCAGCCTCCGCCCTTTGTTTCGTGGTCGTTGCTGTCACCCAGTCCGCCTCCGAAATCAGATAAGCAAGGCTTGCTTAATCGCACCGGAGCAGAGAACTGCATGTCCTAGATCACTGGGGCAGCCATTTTGGAATCACGTGTGTAATCTTTTATTGATCATTGTATGGATAAATGGTTTCAATGTATCTGAATTTTTAGAATTATTTTACAAGATTAGTGCATAAAGGTACCTATTTTACTGTAACACAATTTAATAGTTCAGCAACCAAACATTGCATTGCAAGTATGACCAAATTGAACAAGAAATAAATCCAGGAGTGGATGTGATATTTTTTTACTCAGTCTGGTGTGTGGAATGGTGTTAGGATTTTTTTTGTACCTATCCCTTTCATTGGAACTCCCTACATATCTGCTGGGTCCAACATTGCCTACTACTGACCTGACTCAACATGAGACCACTCTCCTGGCCCCTCCTGACCTGCTCCACTTATTCAGTGTGCCACCTCCACCCCTGTCCACACCCCTGAAAGTGTGTCCCAGTGCACCCTTGAAGGAATATGGTGCAAGTTGAACAGCATTGGTCAGTGGCAGGAGCACAAAGAAAGCAGTGTGGAGCAGCAACTGCAACACATGCAGGCCATCATGCACGGCTCATCCCAACGGATGGCTAAATCAATAGATAGGCAGTGCAGCCACCTTACATATGCAACAGAATCCAACATGGTGGTGGGCCACAGGGTCTGCAAGCTAACAGTGTCTACATCATAAAGCACAGGAACAATGCAGAGGTCACTGCTTCTGCCAATGCAATACATCCGGGGCTTGGTCCTGAAAGTTTCACTTCCGTCAATCCCACTTAAAGATCACTGCCTGTGTTTCACTATCAGAGCAAATGGTTACTTAAATAGGGCTCCTGTTCCTGAGACATTCATGATGGCGATGAGGATTGGAGGGAGGACAAGGGAGTTGGTGAAGAGGATGGGAGGAGGGCACAGGAGTTGTGCAGTCCGACAAAGTCAAATTTAAACATCAATTGAGCAGAGCGCAGTCATTGAATGGATGCCAAATATTTACTTTGTACCTATACACAATCATGTAAAGTAGATTCAAGCAAATGTACTTTGGAAACATTCTCAGAGTTCCAGGCACATAATAAATCCTTCCATGCATTCCACATACCAGTGAATGGTGGCATGTGACCCCAAGCCAGTACCGTGTTATTCTTCTCCACTGGTGCCATGTTACCCTCTGGGGGACTGGGGACACGTCATTTGATGCACCCATTGTGCAGCATGGCACTCAATGAATATTTTGCCTTCTTTATTTGCCTGTTCATTAGGTCCCCTCGACCCCCCCGGTCTGATGGAGGCACCACAACCTTCACTTCAGCAAGCCAAAAGTAGGTTGTATACTCGGCTTGGTCCTGATGTGTGCCTCGTTACATGCCACTACCTTTGCTGTCTGTTAGTTCCAGATAGATGGCATTAATCACAGGAGCTGGGGATAGCTATAGTCACCTGCAAAAACAATGAGGTTGGATGTGGTACAATCGACAGGGGTCATTTGTAGTTATGACATGATGTGCAAACTTGGAGCCAATTTACATAAGGCAACCTTGAAACTTCCACCATTGGAGTCAGTGTCCATCAGTTATTTAGAGCGCAAACAAGCAAAGGACACCATGCCACATTTCATTAAGGAGAATTCCTCACTTCCTCCATCACTGAACCACCAGACATACCACCAATACACCATTAATAGATTGCTAATCGCCACGTTCTTTGTGGATCTTCTGTACTTTGAAAACATGCCTATGCTCCGTTGAGCTTTCTGCAGCTGCACTTCGTAATGTGATTCTGTCACATATGGGTAACCAGAGTGCATCCCTCCCAAATGAAGAGATGTGGCTGGAGCGTGGAATGTTTAGAGCTGATCTTAAGGCGTTGTTCTGCAGGACTTGGAGTTAAAGATCTGTGAGGAGGAAGCGAGGAATAAGGTGTTACAATAGTCCAGCTTCGAGAGAATCAGTGCTCTGGCTAGTGTTAAGCGGCTATTCGTTGATAGGTAAGGTTTGCAGGCATTTATAAGTTTGTTGGAGTAGGTCGTGCTGGATGCTGTGATGGTTACTTGTTTAAGGGATAATGTGGAGTCCAAGTAAACACCAAGCGTTTTTATTTCACTAGAGACTTTTATGCGGTTTCCGTCAATGATGAAAGCAGAGTAGCGCTTGTCTAGTTGGTTAAGTCGGGCTTGGGAGCCGATAAGGAGTTCAGTCTTGTCATCATTTAAACAAAGACTGTGGGTGGCCATACATGCTTGGATCTCTAGGTAGATGTTGATCATTTTTGTGTCATTTATATAGCAATCAGTGAGCGTGATGAGGATCTGGGTGTTGTACGCATAATTAGTGTAGGGGACACCCAGATTGTCAAGACGATCAAAGAGAGGCTTGGTAATAATATATTATAGAGTGTTGGGGAGACGCAAGATCCTTGCAGGACTCCACAATCGATAGGCTCTAGCGCAGCAGAAGCTGAAGGTCAGAAGACCCTAGTGGTTCTTTTTGATAGGAAGGATTGTATCCAGCTAGCAGCGTTCGGTGAGAAGGCTGCTGCCGAGGTTAGGTGCTTAGTCAGGTCGACCAGGTCGAAGGCTGCTGAGAGATCCAAGAGGAGGAGTATGGCTAATTTGCCCTTGTCCTTTGATTCATCCCTCTGTATCTTTAGATCTAAGAGAGCTGTCTCAGTGTCGTGTCTAGGTCTGAAACCGGACTGATGTAGACCTAATAAATCATTATCTTCCAAATGTTTCTGAATTTGGAGATAGGCTGCGCGGTCCAGAATTTTTAGAAGGAAGGGGACCGTTGTTATAGGCCTATAATTGGTGGGGATGCTGGGATCTAGATTAGTTTTTTTTTCGAAGCGGTCTGACCCATGGATGAGTTAATCAGAGTTCTCCAGCGCCATCCTTGATGATCGAGGCTGGGCAGAGATCGCCTTGGCAGTTAGAGAGTTTTATCCCAAGAATTATGTTTTCTACTTCCTTAATGGAGACTGATGTAAATTGGAAGGGGGTACACAGTGGGCTTTGGTGGACGTGTGTTCTGGGGATGTTTGCATTAATGGGTAGGTTATTTTTTTGTTTCAGTTTTACTTTGCATGAGTGCCATTTTATCTTATATGGTATTCTGAATATTTGTACCCCAAGCGGTGTCTTTCAAGCACGTGTCATCAGGAGGTGCCAGTGACTCTAGTTCCCAGAGTATAGTAAAAAGTTCCTTAGTATTAGACTTAGCGTTCTGGATTCTTTCATTGTAAATTTCCCTTTTGGTGTTATGAATGGCAGTTTTATAGGTTGTGGCTGAAGCAACAAAGTTTTCTTTGTTGGTGGTGGAGGGGGATTTCCTCTAGATGGTTTCGGCTGTTCTCTTTTCGTTACGGAGTGATTTTAGTTCTGCTGTAAACCAATTATTTAGGTGGGTTTTCGGTTTGGCTTTTCGGAGCTTTAGGGGAGCAATCTTATTTATTGCTTGTTCCAAGGTGGTGGTGTACCTTTCCACTAGGAGGGCGGGGTCCTTGTCAGCATTGGGTGTGTTGGTGATGGGCTGTAGTAGTGGCAGTAGGTGTTCTATGGTTAAGTTGCACTTGTTCCTGGAAAAGTTGGAAGGAGCAAGGGTTACCGTTGTGTTTATGGGGCGTTTCCCCTTTATAGAGAAGGCGATGCAGTGGTGGTCAGGCAAGTTGTTCATTTTTTAGGATGGTGGTAGGGCAGTTGAGATCTGCCAACCAATCTAGAGTCCTGCCTTTGCTGTGGGTTGGTTCAGTAATGTTAAGTTTGAATCCGAGTTGGGAGATGGTATTCTCAAGGGAGGATGCGTTCGTATCTTTAGGGTCATGCAGTCCCAGGTTTAAGTCACCTAGTAGGATGATCTGTGTGCTCGGGTTAGTATTTTGTGTTAGGAGAGTGGAGAGGTCATCCTCGAAGGAGGATATAGGGCCGGGCGGCCGTTAGATGAGATGTAGAAGTATGGTTTAGTTAGAGGTGAGAGGTAATTTAACAGAGTAGTTCAGCAGACGGTAGTGGTGTGCTGGAGAACTCTCTCAGGCCGAGGTGGGTTTTGGCAATGAAGGCAATGCCGCCACCTTTACCAGTGGCTCTATCGGCTCTGATAATGGTGTAATTGTCAGGGAAATCCAACGTTACGGCGGGTCCAGAAGCTGGGTTAAGCCATGTTTCGGATATGGCCACAAAATCCAGTTGGTTGGATGTGATGTAGTCAGCAATGTCAATGGCATGGGCTGCTAATGATCGAACGTGTTTGCCAGAGCCAGTCCTGCCCAAGAGGCAGGGTGAGGAAGTTGGAAGGGCCACAATCTCTGTCCCCTCTAGAGTTCCTGGCTAAACTATCACTTTTGATCATCCCATAGCAGCCATAAAACATGTTGTCCAGTCTTTTCTCGCTTTCCTTTCAGGATTGCAGATACCAGAATTCCTTGCGACGGAGGACAGAACATACAGCCCACCAGTGAGAGAGGCTGCAGTGAACATTAATCAACGAAACATAGCTCGTGGCACACCGAGAATCCAGACGCTCATACAAAGCAGAATATGAACTTTGAGATTTTGATTGTGCTTTGTTTACTCCCACTGTAACCTTGCCCCTGGGGAAGAACAAGGCATAGATTGGGCCAGGGGAGCCGTCTGAGAGCCAATGGAAGGAGGAGGATAAAGAGAGAACGCAGGAGTGTGGGTTAGCTTGGGTGAGGTCAAGGCAGGAAAAGGCAGACAGAGAGGCCAGGGGGAGCAAGGATGTTGTAGCAGAGCTTGGAAGAGAATTACAGAGTGTGTGTGTGCAAGGTGATGTATTGGGTGATGAGAAAAAGTGGTACTTAGGTGTGAGAGTGTGTGCCTGAAGAGTATGACTGAGTTAAGTGCAAGTGTAGGGGGAGTGAGTGAGAAAGGTGAAGATTAAAAGGAAGGGGACCTGTGAGAGAAGGAGAGGTGGAATGTGGTGTAGAGTGGGAGGAATTGTGGAGAAGAGGAGAGAATAGTTTATTTATTTATTTGTAAAGCGCACAAAGTGACCCTTAGGCATTGTGGCGCTGTTACAGTAGGGCTTACTTCGTTGCAAAATGAAAACCACAATAAATAAACATACATTAAACAAATGAGGCAATTGCATGGTGACAGTTGCCTTCTAGTTCTGTGGTTACAGGGGAACCAGATCATGGCGATTAAACACTAGGGGTACATTGGTTGCAGGGGAGAATACATACTGGACAGCAAGGACCAGCATAAACATTTGAATAAAAGGGATAATGACAAGATGATTTGCATAATGGTTCCATGGTTACAGGGGAACCAGGTCAAAGGACAAAAAACAATTCCTGGACATGACAGATATTATAGAAGTAGCTGAGAGCCATACAGGACTGATGATGAGGGGATAGTGCACTACTCTTAGATGAAGAGTTTGGTCTTAAGAGCTCTATAATGGAGGAGACAGTAGCGGAAGGAGAAGGTAGTAAAAGGAGAGAGAGTATAGTGGGAGAGGAGAGCGGAAGGTAGAAGTAAGGAGTGGAAGCGAGAGAACGAAGAACAGAGGAAGAGGAGAGTGGGAGTAGGCTAGAATAAAGGGGAAAAATGAAAGAGTTTGTGAAGTAAGAGCATGAGAGAGACCTGCGCGTTTGGAAGGTACTACATCTTGATACCATTCATCTTGTGGGACTCCAGGCTAGGATCCACCCAAAAAGGGAAGGCATTTCCCTTTATGTCTTCATCACTAGCCAGCCAGACTATAGACAGTATGGGTTACAAATCTCTAGTGACCATCTTGGGATTCAAGTAAATCTGGGCTAGGGTGGAGGGAGACATGCGGAAGTAGAGAGGGAGCGGGACGACCCTTAGTTGGACCCAATAAAATACTTAATAAAAACCCTTGAATAGTCTTTGAGAGTTGTTTTCTTGAGGCTGTGACATCAGGTAAGGCATCCCAGGGAACGCATTTTTTCGCTTTCCCCACCACTAAGTTTGTGGAGGCACAGTATTATTATTATGCCTGAACTCTACAACGGCCGATGCAATGACAAATTAGTTTTGACTCAAAGGGTTTGTAAGAGGAGAATCCTCATCCACGTCATCTCTTGTGGTTTAATGTTGAACTGTGAGCAGGGTCCCACATTACTGCTACATATTTGGTTTGGTTATTAGGGAAGTATTACTTGTGAGTCCAGACTACAGTCAGGTGTAAGAAAGGGTTGAGTCCCAATTTTTTGTTTAAGGGGGATTGAGCTGAAGTAGGGACTAAATTGTGAAGTGTCAAAAAACACGCAAAACAAAGCTCAATTACCCCTCTTTTAGTCCACCTTGCACTTGGATCAGGGACAAAAGGAGAGAATATTGTGATAGGTCATCTGTTTTATCTATCTAAGAATCACATCAAACAAACATAATTTTCCAAAGAGTAGGCAAAGTAAAAACACATTTTTTTAATCAAAGAAATATTGATGACACAAAGAAATATATGTGATGGGTGCTTTCCGCAAGACACCACATAAACCTAAAGCAAATTGAAAAACTCAAAACATTAAAAAGTCCAGCAAAAACACATTTTCTGCTAAAGGTGTCTAGGGTTAGTATAATGACATTTGTAACAGATCACCTTGGCAAACTATTTCAAGCAATTTTGATTCTTTTACAAATCTTTTCGGGGAGAGGAATATTCTACGTATACAGCATAGGATTCTAATACTGCGGAGAAAAGACACGTTAGTTGTAGTGTCTGTGGGATGTCTACATATGTTTCGGCACACAGATTACATCAACACCATCCCTGGTGTTCTGCTGTTTTATTTGTGGCCCTCTTCAGGATGGTAAATGGTTTTTAAGTTGACAAAAAGTTCAGAAAACAAAGTTCAAAAAGCAAATCCCCAGGTGTTTCACACTTTTTTCGTGCTGTAAGAAATGGAGAAGCGGAATTTGTGTTAGTGCTTGGTCTATAACAGAAAACGATAAAAACTCTTTTGGTAAAAGTTCGTGTGGGTTGGGCTTTTTTATTTCCCATGTCTCAACTTTTCACTGACCTTTCTATGCTCTTGTGGTTGGACTAAAGGTTGGTTTCTATAACGGGGGAAGTGAAAATTCACTTCTTTTTCATGAATTCCGTAGTGCATCGAAATCATTTCTGTTCTGCTTTCACGGTCAATGGGCGATTTTGTCAGCCGGGAGGCACTTATAAGAATATTTTCTTTCAAGCCAAGATTTCTTCTCCAGACCTGGTTATAGAACACAATCGTATTTTTGATTTTGGTATTTGTTTCTTAGTGTGCAGAATGGTACATGTTATCTAACGTATGTACTAACCTTGTGTTTCTTTGGTGACTTATTGATAGCGTTGACTCTAGGTCCTAGAAGCCTTCAGCCTTGATTCGGACACGGTCTTTCGGTTTAATGCCGTTTTAACTTCTGTCTTGCCCACCGGCCTGTGAGGACAAAAGGTGGGGAGGAAGTTAGGAGGGCTCTTCTTAAGTTACTTGTAGGCTTTCTATAGTTTAACGGGAGAAAGACATCCAAGTGTTTCTGTGCCTTGGTTTTTCCCGCTTTTCACATCTCAGATGTTGGAAAAAACGGGAATAATTTACCTTATAAATGATACCGATAGGTTCAGAAGGCTCTCGGATTTGTAGCAGCTCTTCTTGGAAGCCAATTCAACTGTCGCTGTGCCCTGGGAGGGTGGTGGTTCTCTTCCGTGTTTGCGTGTCGCGTCACTATACGTGTGTATGTCTGGTCTGCGTCTTTCTTTGGAAAAACACATCTGCGTCTGGTCCAGACGGCCATCTTGGAAAGGTGTAAGTACATGGCTACTATATGGCACATTAAAACGTTAGTGAAATCCTTCCTATACTCAATCTTATTGTGGGAAAAACCATAACGAGTCGTGGACTTGTGGTCTGAGAGTAAGAGACGTTATGACGGTAATTGGGTGTGTTGATTCCCTATTCCATTACGAGTTGTATTTCACAAAACTTCTAGAAGAAGATGCTAGAAGAAAAGACTAGAAGAAAATGCCCCATTCCACCGCTGAATTCAGACCATTTTTTACTGTATTCAAATAAAAAATCCATTTCTGTTCGCATTTGCGTAGCGCCAAATCTCGATCTCCTCCTCTTTTTGAAATTTGGACTGTTTGAATGATGAACCAAAACATTTCGCAAGGTTGCCGCACTTGAAGTGTCCTATTACAGGTGATAAGTCCCAGAGTGTTCTTTGTGTGTCAACTTTTGTTGTTGTCTGAGGATACATGTGGACAAGATTGTCTCGCAAGTTCTTTTGTCTTCTGAAGGCAAATGTCGGGGGTGCTGGATCAAAGTCTTCTGTTTTTATAATGTGCCCGTTTTTTAGGAAGAGTTTACGTAAATGATGGCTAATGGGGCTGAAAGTTTTAACATAGGTCATCTTTTCCAATGCTATTTTGTTCGGTGGATTAAGGCATGTTTCTCGGTTTCTATTTTTCGCTCTTTTGTATGCCACGTTAATTTGTTTTTTAGGGTAGCCTTTGTTCAAGGCGTTTTTTAAGTTGTTTCCCGTGCGTTTTGTAATCGTCTAAGGTGGTACAATTGCGACGAACTCTGAGAAATTGGCCAATGGGAAGGTTGGCTTTCAGACATGCTGGGTGGTAACTTTTGTACTCCAATAAGGTGTTTTTATCAGTTTTTTTCCTGAACACATTTGTGCTTAGAGAGCCATCAGACTACAGTCAACCTAGGCATACTCTGCTTCAACTTGCAGATCTTCCTCTTCTGTGAAATAATCCTCCTTTGTAATTCTGGCCTGGTGTGCCTCTGCACACTGTCCATCTTGTAGGAAGCTGCATGTTTTTTATCTGCAGGTTTCTTCCCCTTGGCTAGCCATTCAATCCATTAAAAGAGGCTTCTAAGAATCTGAACTTTTTGAGTGTGTCTGAGAAAGTGTGCGAATGTGTGTTTGTGAAAGAGACAGAATTCCATCTGCGAGGGTATGCTATCCTGAGCTTTCTTTGTTTTTTCTGTGAAGAATGATGCTCGTTTCCCCTTCTGAGAAATAGAACTTTGCTGAATAGGCCTCACTTTCCAATTCTCCCCACTTAAAAAGTATGGTATGCACATGCAAATTTGCTGGACTCTGTACTGACACACCAGCAGCTGCAATGTCGGTGCTCAGGATTCAAACCATGAAGCATGATTATGCTGCAGGGATCAGCAAAATGTCGGTCATTTGCTTGTGTTTCTTCATTAAACCTTTTATAATGAAGAAGGTGCAGTTGCCTTATTTTTACTATGGTTGATCTAAGTAGAATTTCATTCTTTAGTGGAGCTGTTTGGATGTGCCAGCCCTGTTCAACATAGTTGCCGAATTGGTCTTCACAGATCTAATTGTGTATCCCATTGGCCTGAACGTTGATTATATGTTATTGTTACTTTGTACATCGCCTTATATACCATTGGTATGATCTCAAAGCGCTCTGGGTTGAACGCCCTTGGGGACCGTAGTCCAGGTCAGTGGAAAGAGAAGGGTAGTCTATAGCGCTTGGGTGCACTCAGTATATGTGCAGCCTGTTGGTTTGTGCGGTGGTTAGCTGCATTTTAATGCTATGCATTGTGCGGTGGTTGTGGGAGATCAGTGGAATGTGTGCAGCAGGATAGTTGGCCTCCAAGTCTGCATTCTGGCGGCAGTGGAGCCTGTGCATGAGATTATGTGTGCAGCTAGGCAGACTTGTTCTGTGGGGTATAGCTGCATTCTAAAGACTGTTGGTGTTCATGTATGTCGCAAGCTAGGCTGAATTGATTGAGGGGTATAGATGCATTCTATTGTTTGTTGGTGTAAATGAGAGAATAAGCCTATTGGTATGAGTGAGCGCCTGTGCATAATGGTGAAAGCCCCTATTACTGGTTACTTTCCAGAGCCCGCTGAGCTGACCGTGTCCATCTTGGTGGTTGTGTTAATGGATCTCCAAAAGAAATTCCCTGCCTAGTGCAGAGCATGTTGTGATTACCCAGTTAGAGGGTCCTTGTTTCTGAGGCTCGGCTGTAAGTGCCAGAGGGCCCATTTCCCTGGTCCCTGGTCATTGTTTGTAGTGGGTGGAAGGGTATTCCTGCACGTTTATGGGTTGAGTTGTGGAATTGTATTGCATCAACGTTGTCCCTTCTGAGAGCAGGAGTGCTAGATAGCTCACTGGTTGGAGGACAGTGTGTAATCTCAGGAGATAAGAGCAAGTCCAACCAGGCATAGTTGCTATAGCGCCTCGGGTGAGAGAGTTCATGGCAATATTCCTAGGTAGGCCTGGGTAACCTAACTAGATCAGATACAGCCTTGTGTACCCGACGGGTGACATGATCTGGCCCAGCCATAATGATTGAAACATAAGTAGTACTATTATTTTTATTTTATTGTACTTTTATTTTATTGTGCATTTATAAGGCACTTATACAGCAAGTAAATTGTGTCTCAAAGAGCCCACAGGGCAACAGGGTGGGAACATAGGGAATGAAAATCCATTAAAACAACGAAGGAAAGAGGCGGACTTGCTAGGCCTTGTGAGCATTCAGAACGTGCAAGTGCAAGTGCAGATAGAGGAGAGGGGAAGAGAGTGTGGGGGGGGGGGGCTGGGTAAGTGTTAGTTGTGCCCAGAGAGAAGTGCTCAGAAGTGAGCAGATGTAAGTGCCAAGCGGAGGAAGTGCTAGGGAGTGACCAGCTGCCAATAAATAAATAAGTGCAGGCCCGTGGTAGCCAAGGCCAGTGGGAGCCGAGGCAAGTGCTGTGAGCGGGCAGAGGCTGAAAGCGATTGGGTGTGGGAGGCCAGGGCCCAAAAGGACACATAAGGGCACTGGTCACCAACCTCAGCAACTGTGGGATTAGCAGAGGAGGGAGGAAGGGAAGGAGGAGGTGAAAAGGAAAGTCTTGAGGAGCTACCAGAATTTGAGAAGATCCGGTTCACAACGATAGTGGCTCTGCGTGTTAATACCCAGCTTGGTAAAGCTTGACACAGAATTAACAGGAGCAGGCCAAATAGTATTTGACTGACAAGAGGAGCTGATACGGTCTGGGATTCTAGTTATGGGCGCATTAGTTTGTGGATAAGTTGGTATGACAGTGGTTGGCACCTCCTGGAGTGATACCGCTGTGCTTACTTAGGGTAAGAAAGCTGACTGATCCCTTGAGCCGGCTTCTGTGACCCGACTGTACTTACTTTTCGGTGATAATGCTGTTCTAGCCGGCTTCCGTATGTAAATATAAAACTATATCTAGTTGAAAGATTGCGGGGTGTTACCCTGATGCGTTAATGTTCCAGGGCACTGATGTTATTATTCAGCTGGCTCCAGACGAAAGGGCCATTTACTCCATATCTTGGATGTTTTACAGAACTTGCAAAAAGGGGCAAACAAATTGTTAAGGAATTTACACATTTGCCTCTGTATTAGCTGGGTGGATGGTTGACTGGAAGCAAAATTGACACATTTGAAGTAATGTTTAATTTGGTTGCATGCAAGCATATTCTTAATAATTCAGTGGCAGAGTTACACAAGCAAATAGTGGACAAGATCATCACAGACTCAAGGGAGCTTTCTCAAGCTACTGACCAGTATTTGACTACTCCCATGCAAATGAAGGTTAAAGCAAGCACACTCAAATCAGATAAGAAGGCCTCTGAGAAAAATAAGAACAAGGAGGATAAGGTTCTCACTCACCTTCCAAGAAAGGCCCTAAAAGTCAGAAAGGAAATCCAAGTCACATGGCTAATCTGCCTCCATAGAAAAGAAGAATTATGCTACCTCTAATACTGCAGCAGAGCACCAACACACTCAACACCTAGAGGATGTTTTCGGTGTGGAGTATTGAGCCACAGAAAGGGAGATCTGGCATGCAAGAGCAAACCCAAACAGGCCACAGCCAGTGCCGGTCTTGTGGAAAAGGACATATTCAGTGTGTGCCTCCTAGCGGATTAATTCCCACCAGGCCAAGGAGTGGCTGAATCCTTTCTGTCTAAACTGAGTGGGTACCCCAAGAGAGATCAAGCTCTATGAATACACAATGATGGGAGTGTAATCCCTGAAAATCCTACTCACAACATAGTACATTAGGTGTTTGGGTTAATGGAGCAGTCTTAAAAGAATTTGAAGGCCAATCAGGAATTGGCGAAGCACTGGCATGACCAGAAGGCAACCTTAATTGAGTAGACTCCAGGCCAGTTAGCCTGGATAATGGAACCTGTCAATCCCTGCACACGTCAGGATAAGTGGACTGGGCCCTACACAGTACGTCAAGGGATTGGTGAGCTGAACTACCTTATTGACACAAAGGCTCCTAGGAAAGCGCAGAGTTTTTCATGTCAATCGGCCGAAACCTCATTACAGCAGGGATAAATTGATGCTGGCTTCGGTATCTGATAGTGAGTCTGAGGAGGAGACTGATCCCCCTCCCAGACGTGCTACACACAGAAACCACAGATGGGTCTACAGAGGGGGTACAAATCTCTTCTGACCTGGAAGAATAAAAACTGCAAGACTCTTCAACTGCTGGCCCCGTCTGCAGGGTTGTTTCCAAAGACTCCAAGTCGCATACACTGGTGTATCCATGACATTGACACAGGAGTCAGCAAAGTGATGAAAAGCAGAATTCACTGGATGTCTGACAAGGTAAAGGACATCATCAAGGAGTAAGTCTCCAAGATGTTCGCTGTAGGGCTAATTAACTGTGTGACAAGGAAGGATGCTCAGCCCAATAACTACAGTAGATGGGCTTATTGATAATGTTCTATGTGATATAATTGCCGGAAATAACATTGATGGTGACTCAATATTTTTTAGTCACTATACACCCTTCCCAACATATTTTAGGACTGGTGCAAATACATAAATTAACTGCATGTTAAAGACATGTGCTTCAACAGTTTTGATTTTTCTGTAAGACACTTACCTGCATACCCCCATCACCCAGAGTGCTACTTTCATCTACACTACAGTCTTACTGTTATAAAAACATGATTGGGCCGTTATTTCGTTTTGGTACTTACCGTATTATTGTTTGGATGGTTCCATGCTGATTCACACCCTCCTCAGCCCATGCTACCTTAAAGAGGTGAAAGGAGGTGTACCTTTATGACCGAGAAGAACAAGTTACTTTCTTACCTGGTAACGTTCTTTCGATGGGATGGTCCAACGACGTATTCCATATCTATGACAGGTAATCACCACAGCTGTGCTGCTTCGGAAACTTTTTTCGGCGTCGGCCTCCTGCGTTGATGACGTCGATGCGCCGTCGTCGAGGACCTCCTCTGACGTCATCCGATGTGATAAGTAGGACGCACGACGCCCGTAGCCTCAGTTGTAGTTTTTTCCCCCCCAGAACGTGTGACATCAGTCAACTGCCAGTCAGACACAAAGCCTTGCGGAACGTAAGCTGCAATCACAAAAGAAATTCTGCAGCGGGGAAGGCAGGGAGGGAGCGATATGGAATACGTCGTCGGACCATCCCATCGAAAGAACGTTACCAGGTAAGAAAGTAACTTGTTCTTCGAGGGGATTGGGTCCTCCGACGTATTTCATATCTATGACAGACTCCCAAAGCAGTACCAGAGCAAGGAGGAGGGAAAGAATTTAGAATCAAAATTTAGAATTGCCAATCAAATAGCAGAACAAAGGACCACCTTGCCAAAGGCCAGATCCTGTCCCCGGATGGAATCGAGGGAATAGTGACGTACAAATGTATGTACAGAAGCCCAAGTGGCTGCATCACAGATGTTGAGAAAAGGAACACCCCTCTGCAGGGCAGTAGATGCAGCCATACCCCTGGTAGAATGGGCCCGCAAGCTAGCCGGCGGGTCCTTACCCGGCAAGCGGTAACACTCCGAGATGGCCAAAATAATCCAGCGAGACGAAGTCTGTTTCGTCACAGCCTGTCCCAAACGCTTTCCAGCATAACCAATAAAGAATTGATCGTCCACTCTGACCCGGGACATGCGTGAAACATAAAAGCTTAAAGCTCTCCTAGGATCAAGCCTATGGAGTCTCTCCTCTTCCTTACCAGGATGCGGAGGAGGATAGAATGCCGGAAGAGCAACCTTCTGGGCCAAATGAAATTCCGAAACCACCTTCGGAAGAAAAGAAGGACGAACTCTAAGGACAACCCTGTCCTTATGAAATACAGTGAATGGTGGCTTAACTGAAAGTGCCTGTAACTCACTCACTCAGCGAGCGGAAGTAACCGCAACCAAAAACACAGTTTTCAGAGTTAACAGCCTCAAAGGTCAAGAATGTAAAGACTCAAACGGAGCACCCATAAGAAACTTAAGAACAAGGTTTAAATCCCAACCGGGCACCAGGAAAGGTGACGGAGGGAACACATTAGTGAGCCCTTTCAGAAACTGTGAAATTAAAGGGATTTTAAAGTAGGAACACTCTTCAGACGAGCGCTTAAAGATGGACAGCGCCGCCAGGTAACCTTTAATGGTACCCACTTGCAAGCCCCTGTGGGCCAAAGAAAGTAAAAAGGACAGAACCATGGGGATGTCACATGCAAAAGGATCCACATTCTGAACTCTGCACCAGTCGCAGAACTTACACCAACGGCAACGGTACAGAGACTTTGTTGCTGGCCTTCGGGCCGAGAGCAACACCTCCATCACGTCTTCAGGGAGGTCCCAATCCTTATACCTCAACCTTTCAGAAGGCAAGCGTGAAGGTTGAGTGATCAGACCTCTGGATGGAGAACCTGACCCCCCTCCCGTGAGAGCAGATCGTATCGGTAGGGAAGACGACGTGGAGGGCAGATGAACAAGTCGAGAAGGTCCGGGTACAACGTCCTCCGAGCCCACGTCGGAGCAATGAGGATCATCCGGGAACCGAACTTCCGTAACCTCCGCAGCACTTGCAGGATGACAGGGACTGGAGGAAACGCATACAGCAGCGGGAATGACCACTCCACCACGAACGCGTCTCCTAAGGCTCCTTTTGGAGGAAATTCCCGCGAGCAGAACCTCTCGCGCTTCCGGTTGACACTGGAGGCGAAGAGATCCACTTGAGGGGTCCCCCAAAGGGCGAAGATCTCCAGGAGAATCTCCTGAGCCAACTCCCACTCGTGAGAGATCGTGCTCTGCCTGCTCAGAGCGTCCGCCGTCACGTTTTCGTCTCCGGCCAGATGAACTGCCGAGATCGAAACTTCCTGCTGGATAGCCTAGAACTCGAGCTGCATCGCCTCCCTGCACAGAGGAAGTGACCCTGCACCCCCTTTTTGTTGAGGTGGTGCATGGCCACTGTGTTGTCCGTAAGGATCAGGACATTCTTTCCTCGCACAGTCAGCAGAAAAGCCTACAGGGCTAGCCTGACGGCCCTCAGCTCCAACAGATTCATATGGAGTCTGGACTCTGACGGAGACCAACGACCGCTGACTGTCAGCCCGTTGGCATGAGCTCCCCATCCCGTGAGGGATGCATCCATCACGATCGTCACCTCCGGCCAGGGAAGCCCAAATGGAGCCCCCTTCATCAAGTTGCCTTCGACGGCCCACCACAGAAGGTCCCGGGCGACCGAGGGCGGCACCTGAACCGGGTCCGACATCCTGCCGGAGGACTGCGACCGTTGCATCTTCAGTGCCCACTGCAAAGATCTCATCCGCAGGCGAGCCTCTGGCACCAGAAGAATGCAGGATGCCATGAGGCCGAGCAACCTCAAGAACTCGAACGCTGGGAGCGTCTGGGCATGCTGAAACTTGTGCACCATCTGCTGAATGTGAAGAGCCCTCAACTGGGGAGGAAAACACTGCTCCAGGGAAGTGTCGAGCACTGCTACGATGTACTGGAGCCGCTGTGTTGGCGTCAAATGGGACTTCTTTAAATTGAGGGAGAAGCCCAGCCTGTGAAGGGAGTGGCAGGTGACGGACAGATCCAGACCTTGCTCGGGAGAGCTCCCCCTGATCAACCAATCGACCAGGTAGGGGTAGACGTGAATCCCCCCTTGCCTGAGATGCGCTGCCACCACCACCATGAGCTTGGTGAAAACCCTCGTGCGGAGGTCAATCCGAACGGCAGGACCCGAAACTGAAAGTGCGAGTCGCCAACCGCGAACCTCAGGTACTTCTTGTGCTTGGGATGGATCGGCACATGGAAGTAAGCATCCTTGAGGTCGAGAGACACCAACCAGTCCTGAAGCTGAAGGGCCTGGAGGACTTGTGAGAGAGTAACCATCTTGAACTTGTCCTTCCTGAGGAGTTTGTTCAAACCGCGCAAGTCCATGATGGGTCTCAATCCCCAGTCTTTCTTCGAAATCAAAAAAATAAGGGGAATACCATCCCTTGTTCTTCTCCGCTACAGGCGCCTTTCTCCAGCAGGGCTAGAATTTCCTGCACAAGGGGCGGATCCGGACTCTGCAAAGAGAGGTTCCCCGGTGGATTGTCACGAGGCCTGTGCCAAAAGGGAAGACAGTAGCCGTGGGTTATGATCTCCAGAACCCACACATCTGAAGTAATGGCACGCCACTCTACAAGATGCTGCGCCAGCCTTCCCCCAACCGGCGAACCATGGGACATGGCCTCATGACTGAGTGGTAGCGGCTGCGGCGTTACCTGAGGGCAAAGAGTAACTGCCTGAGCGGCCTTGGCACCACAGGTACCCTGTCATCCACCTCTGGTACCCCTGCGTTGGCCTCTTTGACTGCCAGCTCCTCTCGCTTTACTGAAGGACGAGTAATAGCGAAAGGAACCACCCCTCCATTGCTGTCCCCTAGGACGAAAAGGCGGAGGTTGGCGAACTGCAGCGCCCAACGACTTCGCTGCAGCTTTTGAGGTCTGCAACCTCTCAAGGCTCTAGTCAGCCTTGCTGCCAAAAAGGTGTTCACAGTCAAAGGGCATGTTGAGGAGCCGGGACTGCACATCAGGAGCAAACCCCGACTTCCGCAACCACGCAAACCTGCGTATTACGGTGCTCGCCGCCATGGACCTGCTGATGCATTCAGTCATGTCCAAACCCGAATGAACAGACTCACACATGGCATCCTCACCATCCTGGATCATAGCAAGGAAACCATCCCGTTCGTCCCCTTCGGGAATATGTTCAGCCGCTAACGCAACGTAGATCCACAGAGTGTTTGTGAAACGAGACCAGGCACAAATGGAGTTGGCCGCCTGAAGCGCCATACCACCAGAAGAAAACACTTTCTTCGCCCAGCCATCAAAACGTTTGTCGTCCCTATCAGGAGGGATGGTAGGGTACGACGCCTGCTTTGCCGGGGCCGTGGCCGCCTGCACCACCAAACTCTCCGGAGTGGTGTGCCTGGTCAAGTAGCAGGGGTCGCTACTGGCTGGACGGTATTTTCACGACAAGGACCTGCCCACCGCCGGGAGACTCTCCAGAACAGTCCAAGCCGCCGCCACCCTTCTCTGTAGAGCCATATGAAACGGCAGTACCGGGTCAGTTGGGGGACCAACATCAAGAATGTCCGTGAGATCATCCTGCACAAACTCCCCTGGGGGAGCAGACCATCCCAAGTACTCGGAAACCCTAGCCATAAGGCGCCGGTACGAGGAATCGGCATGAGACCCAGGCTCAGGCCAACAAAACTCCACCTCCGGAGAGGTGTCCAGTCCACTGGCATCATGCAGTGACTGCCTCAAATCGTCAAACTGACTATGGCCCGAGACAATTTCATCTGGAACCTGACTAGGAACCAGGCCATCAGAATCCTCATCCACCTCCGAAATATATTCCAGGTGGTGAAAAGAAGGCACCCGAGAGTGCTTGCTCTTAACCAGAGCCTTCCTAGGGGGTTCCCCCGTGCCACGGGGTACCTCCGACACCCCGGCCTCTAAAGGCGTTGAGGGAATCGGCGCCGGCGTTGAGAGAACAGGCATCGGCGCCGAGAGGATTGGCGTCGACGTCAGATGCAGTGCCGCCAGCATCGATGGCGTCGACACAGTCCCCGAAGCCGGAGCTCCGAGCGTGTCCTTCGACCACCTGAGCGTCGACGGCTTCGACGACTTCCTCGGAGCCGGAGCCTCGAGAAAGCCTGTCGACGCCCTCGACGCCTCAGACGTCGATGTCTTCCTCGAAGACATCACAGGTGCACACGGTCTCGAACGCGTCGAGGACCGGGACCTGGAACGGGTACATCGAGAACGAGTCCCCTTGTCCGAACGGGACCTCTCCCGTGACTCGTGCCGACCACTCTTGCGAGCAGTGTCTCGCGACCTCTCACGACCGACCCCACTCGGGGGCGCGGACGGCTTAGTACCTTGCGACTCGAGAATCGCCAGCATTTTCTTCTCAAAGGAAGCCCATTCCTGCGGCGTCGCACAGCTGGTGGGGTAAGCGACGTGCCGGGCAGAGTCCTCAGAAGATGACCGCTGTCGGCGCTTCCGAGAATGCCTCGAAGAGGCCGAGGAGTGGCGAGACCGACTCCTAGAAGGAGACCCACGAGACTTCCAACGATGACGCAGAGAGTCTCCTCTCGAATCATCCGTCGAAAGCCCCGCAGACTTTGACTTCCGGGGCTTGGACACCCGACAACTTCTTCTTACGTTCACGTAAGGCTTTTGACGTGAGCGACTGGCAGTCGATACAGTCATCCGTGTCGTGGGCCTCCCCGAGGCACCAGAGGCAGGCGTTGTGCGAGTCCGTCACCGACATCTTGGACCCACACTCCCCGCACTTCTTGAAGCCCGGACGCGGGGTCGAAGACGAAGTAGAAGACCTCTTCACACGAAGGAGATTCTCACAAAAACGAACAGGTTCGAAGAACCGAGAAGAACAGAACTCCAAAGGGTCAAGGCGTTAACCGAGATTCACGAAGCAACACGTTCGCGGAAAAAACTGAACTGAGGCTGCGGACGTTGTGCGTCCTACTTATCACATCGGATGATGTCGGACGAGGTCCTCGACGACGGCGCATCGACGTCATCGACGCAGGACGCCGAAAAAAGTTTCCGAAGCAGCACAGCTGTGGTGATTACCCGTCATAGATATGGAATACGTCGGAGGACCCAATCCCCTCGAACTGCTAGTTTAAGTAGTAGTCTGGGGCAGAGTATGAGTTTAGAAACCACAACTCATCTCTGTATTCCTGCAGAGCAGTAATCATTTCGTCACAAGAGAGCTTGTTTGTGTGTGAGAAGATGGATCGTTTTGCAGGTAAATGTCCATAAATGTTACCAGTCCACTGGTGTAGCGGACATCCACAGCTCCTCCTCTTCCAGTTCCTCCATTTGCATGGGGTCAGTGACGAATACGACTGTCTCACCTCTGTCCTGTGCGATCTCTTCAGCACCCAGACGCACGCTTTTTAAGGCTATTGTGCAAGCATTTATCTGATTCTGTGTTGAGTTTTTCGGTGTCATGTATTTGCCCTGTATGTGGTTGTTTTACTGGGCCGTGCTACCTGTAAGCATGTTCTATTCCAAGTCAACTTGGCACCATGCACTTTTTGAGTAACATTATTTCATGCCTTTTTTGGCATTACCATTTTGGGATTGATCCCTTCGATTTTATGTGCTTGACTGAAACCTTTAGACAAAATGTGTTTGCAATAGCTCCCAAAGCTGTGTCAAAACCTTTCAGTGACGCTGTTTAAAGGAACTCCTTGCCTGGAGGATCCAGAGTAAGGGACTGGATTTGAGTGATTTATCGTTTCTATGAATGGGAGCTTGAAGTCAGCCTCGATTGCAGATGCATAGTGCGGTTTGAAGATTTTAAGTGAAATGGGTTCTATAGACCTGTACACATACAGAATTGTTAAGACTCGCACAAGCGTGACACGCACATACGCAGTTCTGACGTGTAAAGTATTACATTACGGGCATTTGTGAAACATTTAGAAACACTCATGTTTAGATGCACTCACTGACATATTTGCCAGTTCACAATTTGTACAGTATTGGTGGCCCAAAAGCTGCAAGTGAGCAACAAAAGTGCTAAACTACAGCCACATCCAGGCCCTGGTTCACATTAGGTAACATTATGAAACATTTGAATAAATATCAGTGTTGGCTTGTCCCGGGGATTGTGTAAACCGTTCTATCAATATGACATGCATTTCTTACCGTGATAGTATTTCAGATTATTGTATCTGCTTAGATTCACATGCTGTGCCTATGGTCCGACATCCAGTGATAACCGCAGAGTATTGCATCTGGTCTTTCGAGGATCGAAAGGGGACGTCAGCATAGGCGTGTCTGTAACACTATGTGTAGTGTACCCAAAATCCATCACGTGCCGAGGTCCCTCCAATTGTATTTTGTCTTCCATGAGGGAGCCCAAGGCTAACGTGAGTACATAAAAGTAGTAAGATGTCTATGTTCCTTCCACCCGAGCGGGGAAGAAGGGTGGGCCCATGTGAATCTAAGCAGATACAATCATCAGAAATGCTATTACGGTAAGTAATGCATGTCTTCTAATGCTTGTTAATCTGCTTAGAATCACATGCTGTGCATAGACTAGCGAGCAGTACCCGGAGTTGGAGGTGGGTTGTGAGAAGGAACAGTAGAGAAAAGATGTCTTAGTACTGCTTGTCCCACCTGAGAATCAGACCTAGAATGAATGTCTAGGCAATAGTGTTTTGTAAAGGTGTGTACAGAACTCCAGGTTGCCGCTTTGCAAATGGACCATTTGCAATGAATGCTATGTAATCCCCAGTGCCTCAAGTAGAATGTGCTCTAGGCTTGAAGGGCAGTTCTCTCTTAGCAAGAGTGTAACAAAGTGTGATGCATTTGACTATCCACCTTGAGATAGCCGTCTTAGAGACAGGATCCCCTTCTTTGCCAGCTGCAACTGAAATGTAAAATTGGTTTGTTTTCCTCAGTGGTTTTGTTCTTTCCAGGTAAAACATGACTGCCCTGCGCACATCTAACGTGCGTAGGCTCCTTTCGGCCATGTTAGTGGGGTTCTGGAAGAAAGTGTGCAGTTCTATTGATTGGTTCACGTGGAACTTGGAAATGAATTTAGGCGCAAATCGAGGGTGAGCGCATAGAACCACCTTATCTCTCTGAACAGTAACGAACGGATCTAGTACTGAAAGGGACTGTAGTTCACTAACCCTTCTAATAGAAGCGATAGCCACTAGGAAGGCTGTCTTATAGGTAAGGCCTTTTAGACTTGCCTTGTGCATAGGCTGAAAGGGGGACCCCATGAGTCTAATCAGAACCACATTTAAGTCCCATCCGGGAGCTGGGTTTGAAATGGGGGGATGAATCCTCTTAGCCCTTCCATGAACATCTTGATAACTGGTATTTTCCACCACAACACCTTTTGCTGTGACGTAGTGTAGGCTGAGAGAGCAGCTAGGTGAACCTTTAGGGAATTAAAAACCAGGCCTGAATCCAGTAAGTGGGTCAGGTACAATACAACGCGAGTAGGAAAACAGTCAATGGGATTGACGCCCTTGGCATTACACCAGATAAAGTGTTTCCATTTACTGGAATAGAAGTATCGGGTGTTGGGTTTTCTCGCTTCCCTGAGTATGTCCATACATCTCTGAGGGAGTTGAAGGTGTCTGAACGATGGGCCTTCAGGAGCCAGGCCACTAAGTTCAGAGTTTGCAGGCATGGGTGCAGTGTCTCTCCCCTGTCCTGAAACAACATGTTGTACGGGCAGGGCAGTTTCATCGGAGGGGAGAGGGACATCTCCATCAGATGAGAGAACCAGGGTTGGCGGGTCCACATAGGGGCCACCAATATCATGGTGACTGGCTCCTTGTGCATCTTCTGCACGATCTTGTTGAGTAAGGGAGTCGGGGGCGGGGGGTGGAAAAATTTCCCTGACCATGTTATCCAGAGCCTAATCCCCTTGGAGCGGTTCTGTGGGTACCTGGAGGCGTAATCTTGGCATTGAGCGTTCTCCAGAGTTGCAAACAAGTCGATCTCTGGGAAACCCCATTCTGTGAAAACGGAGACGATGTCTTCGTGTAGTCGCCATTCGTACTCCATGGGCAGTGGGAAATCTCTGCTGAGCACGTCTGCCAGAAGATTGAGTTCCCCTGGAACGTGTTGGGACAACAGGAATATCCTGCGTTTGAGAGCCCATATCCAAATGTTTTGGGACAGCTTGGATAGCCCTAGAGAGTGTGTGCCCACTTGTTTGTTCAGGTAGTACATGGCTGTGGTGCTGTCTGTCAAGATCAGGACTGTCTTCCCCTGTAACTGTGTCTGAAAGGCTTTCAGTGCTTTGCAATCCAACAGAATTATGTGGTTGGACGCTACTTGTGGGGACCACATGCCGTGCGCCGTCTGCTGAAGCAGATGAGCCCCCCCACCCTGTGAGTGATGCATCGGTCGTTAGTGTGGTTTCTACTGCGGGGGTGGTGAAGGTCTTCCCTTTCAAGAGGTTTTCCCTCGACCACCACTACAGAGAGAGAACGAGGGATGGCGAGACAACTACCAGATCTTCCCATTGTCAGCTGGCCTGACACCACTGGCTGTTGAGCCACCCTTGCATGGGAAGCATGCACAGACGCGCGTGATGAACTAAGTAAATACAGGACTATATCATCTCTAAAAGTCGCATGGCTTTGCGTACCGTCACTTTCCGACTGGCTACATACTGAGGGATCTGAAACAGCATGTTTTGAACCCTCTCGTTAGAGGGGAAGACTAAGCCGTCTTTCGTCCTAATTAGAGCCCATAGGAACTGTTTGACTTGACTGGGGGCTAGGCTGGATTTCTTCTCGTTGATGGAGAATCCCAGACTGAATAAGAGGTCTAATCTCTTCTGAGTGTTCAATAGGCATGTTTTGTAGGACAACTGTTATGAGCCAGTCGTCGAGGTAAGGGTAAACCGGGACAGATAGTCTGCGCAGGTGTGCTGCCAGTACGTTTGTAAACGCCCTCGGTGCTGAGGCAATGCCGAAGGGGGGCACTTTGAACTGATAGTGCTTGTCCTCTATCATGAACCTTAGGTATTTTCTGTGCGCTGGCAACATTGAAATATGAAAGTATGCATCATTCATGTCCAGTGTTGCCATGTAATTCCCCTGTTTCAACAGCGGGATTACTTCCTGTAAAGTGGCCATACAAAACTTTTGAGGTTTGACAAGTCTAGGCGCAAGTCTAGCACAGCAGGCATTGTGAGATGCTTTTTGGGTACAAGGAAGTATACTGAATAAATACCCTTGTTTACCTGTAGAATAGGGACGGCTTCTAAGGCATCCTTTCCTAGAAGGGTCTGCACCTCTTGGAGTAGGATTTGCAGGTGGTCCGGCTTCTTGATCTTGGCAATCTGTATTGGGGTGGTCAGGCAAATTCTATACAGTATCCATGGGCGACCGTCTTTAGTACCCACTGATCTGTTGTTATCCCCTCCCATGAAACAAGGAAAGATGTTATACGCCCCCCGATCAGGGTTGCATGGGAGGGGACCTGGATCTGCAGGCCATTTCTGACCAGATGCTGGGCACCTCTGGGGTTGGAACCTCATCCTCTACCTTTCCTACGACACTGTCCTCTGGAGGATAAGAGGCGGAGGTGTTAGACCCTTGTCCCGAATTCCAGTTGTTTCCTGCATTATACTGGGTCTGGTAAAAACGAGATTGCCCGCAAAAGGACCGGCGGGAGCCACTTCCTCTCTGAGGAGAGGGTTTCTGGGTAATCTGTTGAAGGGACTCGAGGTTACCAGTCAAATGGTCGAAAACATTTGGTCGACAGACAATTTGGTCGACACCATTTGGTCGAATGCCAAATGGTCGAATTTTTTTTTTTTTTTTTTTTTTACCCATTTTTTGGTTTTTTTTGGGGGGGTCCCCCCCCCCAGCCCCCTTTTTTTTCTTTTTTATTTTTTTTCCCCACACGAAAACCCACAACACACATATATATATATAAAAAAAAAAAAATTCGACCATTTGGCATTCGACCAAATTGCGTCGACCAAATTGCAGTCGACCAAATTGCAGTCGACCAAATTGCAGTCGACCAAATTGCAGTCGACCAGTTGACTGGACACCGGGACTCGAGTGTCTCATGCTCTTTCTTGGCTGTTTCAAGAGCATCGTCCACTGCCTTACCATCGTAGAAGGTTCCACTGGACGTCCGCGTAGCTGGCCAATAGCGTGGTATTATTGGCTATACGGTTGGTAAACAGCAGCCATTCTTTGTTATTCTCTTCCCCAGTGCATAAAGTCTCTTGGATTCCTTATCGGGTAGTGCCTCTCCTGTAGACAGGGGGAACACCAGCCCGTTTTCTAGTGGTGGTAACCACTAAGGAATCCGGAATGGCATGACCCTTGATATAGGCAGGGTCGGTTAGAGAAGGCCAAAAAAGTTTCTCCACTCTAGGGTTTACCGCCCTGGTCTGGGTTGGTGTCAACACAGAAGGTGCCAACCTCCTCTTGATTGAGTTCAACAAGGGATGGCTTGGCTGGCCAGAGGTTTTTCTTTGATTATATCCTCAACAAAATCAGAATCTGGTAAAGCCTCTTGCGTGTCGATCTGAAAATGGTCAGCCGCCTTCTTCAAGATGGCGTTGAACGCCATCTGATTGTCCACTGGGGAGGCTTGCCGAGCCGGAGTGGAGGGGGGGGGATCTAAGCACAGGACATCGGGGTCCTGGGTGGGAGTAGGGGACGTCCAGGGATGAGCATCAACCTGACGGCTGTCCTCCCAATTGTCCATACGACCTGTCTGATCATCCATATTGTAGTTTTCCAGAAAGGTGCCAACTTCATCCGGATCATAAGTGTCCATAACATCCTCTGTGAGGACACAAGCAAACTTCATGTGGATCCTCCTCCTCAAAGGTCCTTCGAAACTTAGATACAGGGGTAGAAGGAAAGTCTTCTCGAGGTCTCTTAGGAGCAAGGGCCTCAGAATAGGAGAAAAACATTTCTCATCTGTCCATACATCCTTCAAATTTCTCCCTGCTCCATGAGGGTAAACCAGAGGTGTCCAGGGGAGAAAAGGGTTCATCTTCCTCCCTGTGGCATCGGGATTTTTCCCCTAATGTGCCTGACAAAGGCGCAGGGCTCTCAACGTAGTCCTGGCGGGGTTCTGGGCGCTGTGGCATATCTTTCGACATGTCTCTTGACTGTTCTTTGTGTTTCGCCGCCTATTTCGATGGCACCTTCAGTCTAACTGCCGAAGTAATCCTAGCGATGCTGTCGGCAATGGTAGAAGAATCTAGGTGGTCTACCAGCTGAACCAGAGGATGAGCGGAGGATTTCGCCGCTTCAACGTACGCATGTCTTTTAGTGTTAGCGTCCTTGACCTTGGATTGCCCAGTGGCAGGCCGCAACTGCGGTTGCGGGGAAGGCTGCCGATCATGCGGATCCCGTTGAACATTTTGACGGTTACGTTGGTACGCTTCGACACAGTCGCCAAAGCAGAGCATTGGGTTGTGTGTTTGGTGTTATGATCGTGTGCGCCCCTGTCGCCGGGTGTCTTCCCCGTATAGCGACTCGTGTTAGGCCTGGTGGGGTCGGGGACGGGCGTCGTGGACCGAGAGTGGTCAGCAGTTAGGTCAATGGCTTTCGACATGGAGGCCTGGTCATCGCTAGTTCCCCCATCACTTTCGGCGGTTGCAACATCGGGGGAAGAACATTCGGCCTGCAACATGCTGTAGTCGCCCACCGCTTTAAGCGGCGCTCCTTAAGCATTTTAGGGTGCAAGAGTGTACAGGCCGCGCAACTCACTTCTTTTTGGTCGGCGGCAGACAATTGTTGCACCGAGCGTGCTAGTCCGTCCAAGGATATTTGGCCCTGCACGAGGGACAAAACCTAAAATGGCGTCTTTTCCATAGCGAAAGACAATTAGAGCGATGACGAAACCCAGGGAGCAGAGAGGATGAAAGAGCAAAGGCATACTTGTAAAGGATATGTCCACCCTGACCTCACTCTCCCTACTGTGTAGGCCGGCCGGAGGGCACGGTTACATGGACGGCAGCACCGCCGGTATCAACAGGCGTCAAGAGTCCACAGCAGTTTTTGGCATTGTTTCACCGGATTGAAAAGTCGAAGTGACTTAATGGGAATAACGACAAAGTCGATAACGTCAATAATGCCATCTCTATGTAAGAGCTCCGCATTAGGGCGACCAGTAATCTGGGCGGAAAAAAACAATCTGAGGGACTTGCTGCGTGAGGGATTTTGGGTACACTACACGTTGCGTTAGGGATAGTGTTACAGACACGCCTATGCCGACGTACCCTTTCGATCCTCGAAAGACAAGATGCAATACTCTGCGGTTACCACTGGATGTCAGACCATATGCACAACATGAGATTCTAAGCAAATTAACAAGCATCAGAAACATGACTGTGTCACTGTGCGTGTTTTACTATTTGTATTTGTCCCTGGAACTTTACCTAGGTCCTATTTCGTGGGTTCACCCCCACAAATTACAAAGGGGTATGTTACATCGTGGTAGGTTTCATCGTGGGGTGGGTGGGATACATTTATTTAGAAGGCTGGGGGTGTGGAGAAGTGGGAAATAAGGTGGGGGAGGTGGAAAGGGTGGAGAAAATGGGTTTTGGGCGCCATATTAAAAGAAAACAACAGATCCCACGATGAAACCTATCACAATGTAACTTACCAGTTTGTTATTTGTGGGGATGAAATCACGCAGAAACCTGGGTCACATTCCGTAGTGTTATCACAAATTACAAAATGGTAGGTTGCAGTATCCCCCTACCCATTTCCCTGCAGCAGTTTCACCGGCTTTGGCTGCGGCACATATCAGGATGGCGCACAAAAAGTGATAAAATGTCCCAATGCAGGGACATTTTTTATTTGATTTTTATTTATAAAGCGCTAAATGGCAAAGCACTTCACAAAAATAAAATGTGCTACAATTCATGAAAAAAATGAACGGTACAAATGAAAAGGCAAGAGAGTTTTAAGGCGTGAGCACAAAGCATAGAAAGAAGAGAGGCATAAAAGAAGAGAGGGATCGAAGAGGGAGTGAAAGCACCTTCCAGTGCTTGGGGGCCAAGAAAGAGAAAGAGCCAAAACGTGAATTAGCACAAGGGGGGCAAGGAACAGTAAGAAGAAAGATGAAACATACAAAGAAATAAGAAAGCTAGGTAGGGTCAAGATCATGGAGACATTTAAAGACCAAGCAAAGAAAGTTAAATAGCAAGCGTGACTCAAAGGGGAGCCAATGAAGTGAGCCAAGAGCAGGGACAGCGAGAGAATAGAGAAAGAGGAGACGTATAGCTGAGTACTAGATGGAGTGGAGGTAAGAGAGCTGAGTAGCAAGAAGGCCGAAGAGAAGAGAGGAACAGTAGAACAGGCGGGAGAAAATCAGAAGAGACAAGAATGTTGTTGGCAGTGAAGTAAAGAAAAAGTCTAGCCTTTCGGATGTTAAAACACTGAAACCGACAGAAGCAGGAAAGAGCAAAAATATGAGAAAGAAGAGCCAAGAACACCACCAAGATTCTGGGGAGAAGGAGAAATGGGGCGAGAGGAAGAGGGGAAACGAGATAAAAGGAAGAGGTAGAGGAGGGGGCAGAGTGATGGCAAGGAAGAAAAGAACGTCAGTCTTTGAGGGATTGAGATGGAGGAGGAGGCGGCAGACATCCAAGACTGAATAGCGGGAAGGCATGAAGAGTAGAGTGAATAGACATAGAAAATGAGTAAAAAGAAAGAGGTGCATATCATCAACATAAAGATGAGAAAGACCAAAGCAGTAGATGTGAGGCAAGAGGAATGGTTGAAAGAGAAGAGCAGGGGACCCAAGATCGAACCCTGAAGTACGCAATGCTGAAGAGGAAGGGTAGGAGAGTTTAGGCGAGCCCAGGATACACAGCAGGTGCAATTAAGAGTGATACGAGTGAAACCAATTTAGAACAGACCTACAGGGATTAAGAGCAGAAAGATTGGAGAAGCAGAGAGTCGTCAACTGTGTCAAAAGCGGCAGACAGATCGAGTAGGACAAGGAGAGATGATTACTTGGAGTGGCAAGCTGAAAGAAGTGCATCACAAACTGAGAGAAGAGCAGCTTCGGTGGACTGGAGAGGGCGAAAACCAGATTGTTGGATAGGAAGGAGGGAAGCACTGTTAACATGAGCAGAGACTTGAGAATAGACTATGTGCTCGAGAAGATTGGAAAAAAAGGGTAGGAGGGAAATCAGTCGGTAGTTGGAAGGGAGAGCGGGGTCCCAAGAAGGAAAGGTAGAAGACTGAAGGGAAAGATTACAAAAAAGAGCCAGATTCCAAGAAATGCAGGGATAGACTTTGGGAATAAGAGAGGAAGGAAGTGTGTCAGAGGTAGAGGTTGTAGAGTGGGCTATTAAAAGAAAGCTAGAGATGTCAGCAGCAGCGACTGGCTAAATGCAAGACAGTTGAGGGACAGGGTGGCGTCAGGAACAGGAAGGGGAGGGAGGAAGAAGCAGATGAAAATGGACGAGCGAAAAAGGGTGACTTTAGAAGAAAAGTAAGGGGCAAGATCGGAGGACGAGCTAAATGAGGAGAGGGAATGATCAGGGGTAGAGAAGGATATAAATGAGAACCTGGAATAAGTGGCAAGGATAGGGGGAGAGAGTCTCAAGAATATTGATGTGGAACTGTTGTTTGGCAAGTAGCAGAGCAATGTCAAAATCAGAATGGAGAGAGGAAAGATTGAGAAGGTCAGAAGTAGAACGAGATTTCCTCCAGTGGCATTCAGCACGATGCAGAAAACAACTAAAGATCGAAGAGCTTGAGTAAGCTAAGGCGGCTTACATGAAGGGGGAAAAGAGCAGGACAGATACAGAGAGTCAAGAGTATTAAGGATAGAAGTTGATAGCAAAGAGGCAAAGGAGTCGACAGAGAAGAATGAAGGCGTATCCAGAGAAGGAAAGGAAGATGTTAAAGAAGAAATAAATAAGGAAGCATTGAAGGACCGGAGGTCTCAACGAACCAATGAAGAAGAGGGAAGAGAAGGATGAGAGGGAATACGTGAGAAAGAAGAGTGATCAGATAGGTCAACAGGGCTGAAACTGATGTACAGGCAAGAAGAGAAGATGTGGGAAGGAAGAGTGGGAATAAGTTCAAGATGATAGGAATCAAGAACAGCAAGAAGAGGGATGGCAGAATGGGCGGAGGAAATCAGGCGATTGCAATCACCTAAAAGAATTAAAGTAGCATTTAGTGGGAGAAGAGAAAGAAATAGGAGATCAAGATCATTACACAAGGAGTTAGGAGGCCAGGGGGAAGGGGCGGTAGATCAAAAGGAAAGAAATAGAGAAAGGCGGAGTTGTGCGAGTTGGTTAGCAGAAAGCAGTCTGTGCAAGCCGGACGCCTCGGTCTCATCATCTACGGCAAAAACTTTGACTTCATGAGTCGCATAGCGGGAGTGTCTCTGCTGCCTGTTGTTGTCTCATGTTTACCTGCATCCTTGGCATTGGTCTGCTTGCATGCTTAACTCGGGCAGCCTACTGTTAACTCGTGCTACAGAGTAACTGTTTTCCTTCTATTAGTATATCGCACGATCACAATCCAAAAAATAAATAAAAGGAAACACTGCACCGGGGATCGGCTTGATGCTGAAAAAGCGCATTGGCTACATTGTATTTCCTCTACCCAGCACATTTTTATTTTAAACGGGCTGCGACTGCAGGCTTTTTGTCTTTCTTTGAGCAGTCCCGTTGTTTAGACACTGGAAGACTGAGGAAGGTCACCTATTCCAACCAGATTTCTCCTGTGTCTTCTATAATTGAGCTCCATCTTTTTTTTCTCTCACTGCTGATACAGGCAGTTTGTTTGGGATACAGACGTCCGCTTTAAATACCATTTATTATTTGTGACTTCATTTTATTGCTTTACCCCGGCTCTACCCGTGCAGGGACTGCAGGCTTTCTTGCCTTTGAGCTGCCGGGATAGAGATTAAGGTTTTGTTTCCTTTTTTTTCCTGCTGTTTTACCTTGGTCTGTGACTGCGGGCTCCTTGCCTCTGAACTGCTGGGGGTCTAAAATACTTGGTGTAACTTTTTTTTTCTTTTTTCTTTGAACATACCACTCCTCTAGTGTTTAAGACAATTAAAGCCTCTGTGAGATGATTGAGGAGATTTTTTAAAATTATTTCCTAATATTTATAGCTGTTTGTTTTACACTGCTTACTTGTTACTCGTTATCCTCTACTGTCTTTTTGGAGTCTGTTTGAAATTAAGAACATTTGGCCAGGGCAAATTGTCCCATCAAGGGGAGGGCGAGCCGACCTCAATCCATATGTTAACTACCAATGGACACTAGGAGGCACCCATGGGTTCCTTGTTCTTGCTCAAAAACACTGACAATATTGGTGAATACTCAGACTAATGGGAATGAATTAGATTTGACTGATGCAGAGTGTTTGCAGGAATGTCTATCTGCACCACCTATTATGGCTACCAGGAAGGTGCTAAGATTCAATGCATCTACTCCTCAGCATTCAAGTCAGCCCAATAAAGATATAAGATCTTTAGGCCCCAACAACTGTTTGCTCTCGTTTTTTGGGTAAGGAATCTTGCAGTTTGCCTAGCCAATCTGTGTATTCCCCCCTTGTTCCTACCTCCCACTCTCCTAAAGTCTTTGTATTTGGCAAATCGTGTGAGGAAGTCTGGATTTCAACGAAAGCCAGAAATTAGGGGGCTCATGGTTCTCTCTCTCTCTCTCTCTCTGGTGATGAGGGGGAGGGGAATAGAGGAGGGAGTGACCCAGGAGCTGGAGTGGGAGTGTTTGATTATGGAGGATTCATTCCATCTAGCTGCAACGACATCTAGGGAGTTTTTGAGGAACATTATAGATCTAGACATGCCCTCTATTTTGGATGATGCAGGCACAACAAGAGGATATAGGTTGCTGTCTGGTGTTTTTCCTCCTGTAGGGCTCAACACTAGTAATCCTCTGGGAGGGCTGGCTAACAGAGTTAGGACCCCCATAACTAGCACAGGATTGCTTAACTTGGGGGATACTAGGGGTGAAGGTAACAGATTGCATGTATGTTCGGTTTCCACAGTTTACGACCTGGGACAGGACCTACTATGCAAGGAGGCCCAGGAAATTATGGCGAAGCAGTTAGTGAACACCGACATTCTGAGCACACTTGAGGGGAGGGTGGGTCTTACAACCTTGCCCCATGTTCAGTTTGAGTCTACTAATGGGCATGGAGTCCCAAGCGTACCTCCCGGGATTGTGGTTCATACTTCTAGGGAGGGACCAAATCGTCAAATTTAGATCCTACTACATACAGCCGTTCTTGGGGGGGTTTTAACCGAAGATCTAGTACCTCTATTAATATAATTTGCACATCATTCTTAATCTTGCACTAAAGAACAAGTTGCTCTCTTACCTGGTAAAGTTCTTTCGATGGGATGGTCCGACAACGTATTCCATATCTATGACAGTAATCACCACAGCTGTGCCGCTTCGAAAAATCTTTCGGCGTCTGCGTCCTGCGTCGATGACGTCAATACGCCGCCCTCGAGGACTTCCTCCGACGGCCGACATCACTGGATGTTATAAGTAGGACGCACGACGCCCGTAGGCTCAGTTGTAGTTTTTTCCCCAGAACGTGTGGCACCAGCATTCTGCCAGTCTGACCACACAAAGCCTTGCGGAAACGTAAGCTGCAATCGCATAAGAAATTCTGTAGCGGGGAAGGCGGGGAGGGAGCAATATGGAATACGTCGTCGGACCATCCCATCGAAAGAACGTTACCAGGTAACAGACTAACTTGTTCTTCGAGGGGATTGGGTCCTCCAACGTATTCCATATCTATGACAGACTCCCAAAGCAGTACCAATGCAAGAAGGTGGGAAAAGAATTTAGAAAAAGAAATTTAGAATGCCCAATCAAATTGCCGAGCAAAGGATCGCCTTGCCAAAGGCCAGATCCTGCCCACGAATGCAATCGAGGGAGTAGTGACGTACAAAAGTATGGACCGAAGCCCAGGTGGCTGCATCACAGTTGTTACGACAAGACGTTATGTACAAGACCCTAACAATTATAGGCCGATTGCTTTAACTGTTGCTACCAGCAAAGTTTTCACTATACTTCTCCCGAGGGACCTTAATCAGGTAGTTAAAAGAGCTAAACTCCTGAGTCGATTCCAGGTAGGGTTCAGGCAGGATTTGGGTACCACCCTCTATGCCACTGACATGGCCCATTTAAGACATCATGTGCAACACTCACGAGTAGGGGAAGTATTCATGGCTTCTTTAGATATGTCTAGCGCTTTCGATGGTGTTGTTAGATCTAGGCTTTGGCATAAACCTCTTGGAATGAATGTTCAAGAAAGTTGGTCCAGCTTCTTGCTCTTCTTCATACCAACACAACACTACGTATTCACTTGACTAAAGAAGGGTCACTGTTGAGAGTAGTAAACTCACATGTAGGAGTGAAACAGGGATGCACCTTGGCCCTGATACTTTTCAACTTGTACATGAGTGGTGTGGAGGGGCTGTGGCAGGGGCCTTTGATTTTGTCGGCCCGGCTGGGCAGTACTAAGCTCGACTGTTTGTCTTTTGCCGACGACTTCATACTGTTCGACAGAACTCCCAGAGGCCTTTAACGCAAGATTAATTTATTTTTTGAATATGCATATGCTAATAACCTTTTCCCGTACGCTTCTAAATCAAAGGGGATAGTGTTTTCAAGAGGTACCAAATCAAAAACAAGACCCTGGGTCATTGGACCTGAAAGAGTCGAACAAGTTCTCGCAGGGACATATCCGACATATAACCTTACTAATAAGGCTACAGCGGAAACGTGGAAAACCATTCTCTATGCTAAGGCGAAGAAATCGGTTTTCCAGTTGAAATGTTTGCTGAATAGAATGTGTACATTCTCCATCTTACTGATATGTCATTTCTATCTAGCAAAGAAAGAACCAGTGATCCTCCTCTACGGCCTTGACATGTCCCTTCATGATTTGGGTAACTTGCTCAATACTATTCAAGGCAAGTTGTGGAAGGAGGTTTTTTTTACCATCTCTGGCGATTACCAAAGCTCTTATTAGACACAAACTGTGCCTCACCTCTCTGAAGACTCGGTGTACTTGGAAACAACTTTCAACATTGAGAAAAATTTCCGATCCTCCCGAGAATTCTCTATATGAGGATCTGAATAAAGCAATGAATGCTGAGTCTGTTTCTTCTCTTAATTCCTTCAGATTGAGGATGCAAAGTGTACTCCATGTAATTGGGGCATCTGAGATAGATCTGATACAGCGACCTGGAGATGTTAAAAAGAGTCTTTAGGGCAGATTGGGTTGAGACAATTCAAAGTATTGGAACTTATGCCACCTACGTTGAATACTCACATTTTACTCACTCTAGAGAATGCATTCCACATTATTTGCAAGGTTTTCGATGTGATAAGCGAAAGGACCAAGCATTGGAAAGATTAGCCATCTAACTTACACTCCTCTTTAAACTGTACATTTTGTGGTACCATGGATACAGCGGAAACACTAAAATTTGGTCATTTTATGTGCACATTTTGCCAATACCCGATTTCCCTGTTTTAAGGATATATGTGGCGACAGCTCTGAAGTGTCAATGAACTTGTTTTTGTGTAAATTAATGTGGGGGGACTAATGTTTCTTTAATTCTAGCTTTGAATACTTTTCTGAATACCATTTTAAATTAATTGAAAATTGACGTATGATTTTATGATTTATGGGTAGAATTACTTAGTATCTGCTGTTTCTTTTGTTTTTATTTCCTGCTGTCTTATTTTGTGTTTTTATTTCCTTATGCGGCTTTATGTTGTGTAAGGTTTCCTGTAAACCATGAATGCAACTTTAAAATAAAATAAACAAATTAAAAAGAAAGGCTTTGTGGAATACGAGAACTGATACTCAAACGATTGAAAAAGAGAAAGATTGGGGAAGGCAAGAAAGCAAGGTATAGGAAGACTGGCAAAGAATATCAACACAGCCCCCTCAGCCCGAGGAACGGGGTGTGTGAAAGAAAGTAGTACAAAAGAATAAAAGAACAGAAGGGGTGACAAGGTTGGTTGGCGTGAGCCACAGTAAGCCAAAGAAAATGAATATTGAGATGAAGGAAAGTATTGAGCACAGAATGAGCTTTGATGCAGATGGAACGTGCATTCCAAAGACCAAGAATCAATGGGAAGAAATAAGAAGGAAGAGGAGGATAGGGAGAATAATGCGAAGTACAAAATGAGGGGATTGAAGATGGCATGGCGAGGGGGGAAACAGGGATGGAGGCGAAAAGAAGATAAAAAAATAACAGAAGACAATGTGAGGTAACAAGCGCCACAAAGCTGTTAAGTAAATAAGAACCCAGAGATGAGACAGGAGAGGGCGCAGCGGTGGGCGTAAGCCACAGCCAGGCATGGAGCGCAGAGATCACGGGGGTAGTACAGCGATGGAAGCAGAACTGAGAGAACAGACATAGCTAGCAAAGACGATGTTAAGGAGTGAGAAAATAAGGAGCCGCTTCCATACGCAGACCGCATGGAGACATACCCACACTTCGGCATCTAATAAGGTCCAGGCCGCGGGTAGGAGACGTGGAAAGCAGAGGTATGTCATACATCTATTGGTTACATTGCCGTAGGTTTCTTCATGGGTGGTGGGGATGACAGATAGCTCTTTGTAGGTCGGTGTGGGGATTAGAAAAGGTGGCACTGGGAGCGGATGGCACCCCCAAATAATGTTTTGGTGTCATGGCTATTAGCCAAATAAAGAATAAATGAATGGGAAAAGAAATCCTATTATGAAACTTACCACGTTGTAACTCGCCACTTTCTAATTTGTGGTCATGAAATCACGTAGAACCATCTGGTTACCCATTTCTGGGAGTGTATCACTACATCAGTTGTGTGTAGTTTAGCACAGTGAAAATAAATCTTGCTGCTTGTTTTATTTGCATATTTGGTCAAATAATACCTTTGTACAGGACAAAATACAATGCAATTTTAAAAAGCTATCTTCATTTCCGATTAAATAATTTAAACTGAAACATTTTCTTTTCTATACCATTCTAAAATGTCAAACATTCTAGAGTTATTCTATGATTGGTACCAGAAATATTTTCGTTCACATCAACACTGAGCCTGTGCAAAAGCTGTGCATTTCATTAACAGATTCAGAGTAGTTTCAATTTGATTTGGCCTATCAAAAAAAATCGACAAATTCTAACTGTATTGGGTGCACCACTCCACACTCCTAGTAAATTCCTTGGGCAAAAGGTTAAACCCAAGACACATATATACCCTCCTATACCACAGGCAAGGAAATACATCCACGTATTCAGCACTATATGCTGCAGCTGGTACATAATTTACATATTGTTTATCCTAAGTGTACTAATATAGCACTCGCGTTCAATCTCCATGGACTTCTGCTTTATCTCTTGGATTATAGCATACATATCTTCAGTAGCCAAAGTATAAATATTGAACATGTATATAGTTTGACAGGTTTTTGCAAATGTATATTCCTTTGCCTCAATTGGCCCTTAGATAGATTTAATTATTTAATATTTTATGCGTGCATTAAGGTAGGCTTTAGGAAAGGGCATAACCTTTAAATAATCAGTAAATGCTATCGTCTTTGTCAGTCTAACCAGATGTCTTACATCAGTGTCGACCTAGGTAGGCCCAACGCTGATTTTTGATAACCACTCAAATTTCCTTAAACACTTGTTACTACCAAATGCTCATAATTGTATATGTTGTGTTATTGGACATTGGTATAGCACCTTTTACCACTGGTATGAATCCAAAAGGCTGTGGGTTGAACGGTCTCGGGGACGTAGTGCAGGTCACTGGAGAGAGTAGTGTAGTAAAGTGCTTAGGGCAGATTTAAGTGGATATAGCAGGGGTTATCTTCATCTTGAAAGCTGTAATAAGTCAAGTTGAAAAAAAGCCACCAGGTTGCATACTAAATTCAATCTTTAGCTGCAGCAAGGACTTGGCCTTACTGCGAGTGGATTGTAAATGGCTATTTCAATTTAAGAGTACTGTGTGGGAAGACGCCAACATATTTATAAATGTTGACCAACTATTTTCTGAAATAAACCTGTAGATCAACAAATGTAATTGGTGGGACTTCAGTATGGGTTTACTCTAAACAGGGATACCCCTACCCCTCAGTATGCTACTCTTCCAGTCCTCAGCCATACAGTTACACACCTTACTGTGTGATCACCGTGTCATTTTGAGGCAGTCTCTAAATGGTAACCCAGCGCAGTGAAGTCTGGCTGATCTGCACCCTCCCAGGCACCCTCCATACAGTCATTTACGCCAGGGTGTGTCCGGTCTGACCCGTAGAGTCATTCTCCAAACAGCTGCCCATGAAAATGTGAGCCCGGCTTGCCGTCGATGCATCGTTACAGATACAGGGACTGCATCTAATGTAGACCTGGTTTGTCTCGCCTAAGTGTGCACCTATCATGCCTCAACATAGTGTGAACATTATGTCCCTTCCAAACATTCTCCATACCGTTACCCACCCTGGTGGGAGTTTCTCTTGTCCCACACAGCGTGCACCATGCAGTGCTCCAACCTCGTGGGAACAGCCGGGTTCTCTCAGACATCCACATCCTTCTATGTACGCTGCCTGTGCCTCACAGGTCTGGCCCACAGTTAAACACTCACCCGAAGCACAGACTGCACTGTCTGCAGTGGGTACGTGACGGTTGTGGCGATCGCCTTTGCTATGGCACCAATAACAAATACTTGCTTCGACGAGAGCTGCAGGAATAGGAATGAGAAAGAGGCCAGTATTAAAGAGCATTCTTACATTCAAGTTCCTTCAGTCCTACAAATGACATGCCTTCTGATTGGATGGTACAGGAGCACGTGCCCCACACTTTATTAGAGCTTAGAAATTAGGGCTAAAAGCCCAGCAGGCCTTGTTTAACAATTTCCTCCTCCACACATTCTTGCATTGCACTACCTGCGCATGAGTATTTTTTCCTCTGCCGATTTATTAAAGCAGTCATTGAATTCAGAGTCTTGACATTGTGCAGGACGAAGCTTTTACAGCGCATTAACTCGCTCTGCTTTCCTCGATGCTGTGTGCTGCTCTCATTTGTTGTATCCGTCACTGTTTTTTGATGTCTGGACTGGTGTGCACCACATGAGCTAGTACCGAGTACAACGACCCTGAACTCTATTTCCCAATGGCAGAATGAGTTCCCTCAGCAGGTCTGTACTGCTTAATGAAATGTCTAAAACAAAACTGGGCTCACTTTATGGGGATTTTGGGGCCTTTCAGTGACATTGTGGGAACAATGTTATTCTGAAAATGGGCATCTGGTAAATATTTTGTATTAATTTGTGGTTCATTTATTTATTCGAATTTGTGTTCCGTGCTGGCCCTAGTCACAGGGTCCATTTAGAAAACTCTCAAACCCTTCCCCTCTGGAGAATAACATTTTCTTTAACAATTCTTGGTATTCTGAGTCTTGTAGTCAGTCCTAACTTTAAAACAAAATCACAAGTACCAGAATTCCAGGACATCAGCAATGCCACTAGTGGACACCAAATAATTTAATCTATGAATTTTTGTTTTAATTGGTAGTTATTTTTAATTACTCATCAATAGGGTGCAAGGTCTTCCTCCGGGTATGCCAGCATGAAAAACAAGGACAAATGGAAATGCATTACTCTGCAAAGGAATAAACATGTACTGTGTGTGCAGAAACACAAAAAGATGCCCAGCTGTTAGTTGGAACGTTTTGTTCATGTATGATGGCTTTTCCGCAAAATGCCAGCATTTGGCCCTTTAAGGACACATATGTGATGTCTTTGTGCCAAACAGCCAATATTTACCCCTTTATGGACACCATACATAAGGCAAATGGCATTGAAGTGCAATTTTGCCTCAACTGAAAGAGCAACCCCTACATGTGGGAGAACAATATTTTTACTCAGGGGGGGACTGGTTATGAAAGAGTTTGATTGCCACTGACTTAGGCCCTGGCTACCACATTCTGTGTCCTCTGAACAATTTCAAGAGCTTGTGAGGAATTAAACCTGCACAATGTCAAGTCACATAGTTTAATATTTGAATTCTTTTCGTTGCAAACCTGCAATAGTCAATGGTGGGAGTCCTTTCTATAAACAGTACCATAGCTTATTCAAAGATTCTAGTGCACTTCACTTAATTCTCACAGGTGACGGAGCCGATCTAAAACAAATACATACTGTTCCCAGATCCAGCATGAAAAAAAGAGGTGAATTTACACACCAATCCCAAACTAAAATCCCAAACTAAAATTCAATTTACAGTTTTAAAAGACTAGTTTTAACACACATTGCACAATCCCACAATGGAGCTGCAAGAGGAGGGGTACAATGGCGGGGAGGGCCGTGGGGGAGGCAAATCTGTTTAGGCTGTCTTGAACAGGAAAAATATTTGCCACTCTGATACAGTTTACCTAGTACAAGGATACAATTCTGCCATGCAACCTTCAATAGAATTTCAAGTTAGATGCACCACCCTTCAGTCACAGGGAAAATGTGTAAAGAAAGCAGGAAAAAGCATTACAAAACGGTGTATTTTGGAGAAAGCCATTTCTAAAGTACATCCGGGCCAACATTGTGCTAGTTTGGAAGCAGGATTACAAAAAGAAAATGCCTGCACATATGAAAGGGACTGAAGTGAAGGAGGTCCAGCAAGTCAGGTTAAGTTTTATGAAAGAATTAATTCTTACAAAAGTAGGCTCCTCCTGTCCAAGATTAATCACATTGCTGGACAGGCTGTCAGCCTTATATGCACTGTGAATTAGAATCTTTTTAGGTTCTAGGTTACCCAGGTAACCCAATAACATGTTCTCACACTGACCACCTGAGTTGCAACAGGGTAAACAAATACATCTTTGAAAGTAGCAATGACCATAACATGTTTATGTATTCAGTTAACAACCCCAAAACATGTTTCTTTATTTCAGTTGCCATTATAATGATTAGAAACTGCATCTCTCATAACAGACATTAATAACATTTACCAATATTAATACAATATTTATAACATATTGATACAACCTATATTACACCAATTTCAGGGCCTGTGGTAGCAGCCCTGTAGTTATGGTTAAGTTGCTCAACTCATAGAAAGAGCACTTTTTGGGCAGTTTATTACTCACCCCCCCCCCCACCCTCCAGGATGAATACTCACACAACTTTGCATAAAAACATTGCATTGCCCCCTCAGAAGGATTGTGAAATTTGGTGCGGTTTCGTCCGGGGTGCGGGGGCAAAGTTATAGGGGTGTCCCAAAATGTGTGGAAATCCTCAGACGCAATGGAAAACAAGTTTGGACGGATTTTCACCACATTTGCGCCAGGAGCGGTGGCTTGGTCCCAAAAGCGTGCTTTTGTAAATTTGGTGTCAATCCGTCCAGTAGTTTCTATAAAAATGGGCAAAAAGTATGTTACAAATTAGTGACATCTGGGTTCGGTCATCGGACTCATTTCTTGATTCGGGGTCCGCGGACACCCCATCGACCAATCAGATCGCAGCATGATGTCCGCTGATTGGATGCTCAAAAACATGAGGTGCATCATATTGTTTGAAATGGTCGCCATATTGAATCCGCAGACAGCCGCTGGTGTCCGCGATAGCGCAGTGAGGAAAAAGTGTGGAAAACACATTTGGTTTTGTTTGTGGCCGATAGACGGCTTGGAAATGGTGGGGTAGTGGAACAAAGTTGATGGGGAGCTTTTTATAGTTGAAAAGTGCCGGTGCCGCCGAGTTTGTGGTCACTTCTACTGTCCGCAGACAGAGCGGTGAGAAAAAAGTGAGGTAATTATATTTAGGGTTCTTTAGTGGCCGAAAGAGGGCCTGGAATGGGTGGGGGCGTGGAATAAAGTTGATAGGCAGCTGTTTTTATAGGCAAATAAAAGCATTGCAGGTGCTGCCGTGTCCGTGGATGCTGCTGTAGTCTGCAGACCCGCACATGCCATCCGGGTCTTTTAAGGGGTAATAGCCAATCAGGTTTTGTAGGTCTGGAGGAGGAGTTAAAGTGTACAGGGTAGGAAGGGGTTTCTTTGTTGCATGTAGTGAACATGGCTATGGCTGTGAAGAAGCAGAGTGTGTGGATGGTGGGAGATTCCTGGATCCATTCATTGAAGGATTATAGTGACTCTTGTGGTATCACTGCTATTATTGGATTGGACGAAGTGGAAGTTTTGTGGTATGCAGATTGTGGGTTAAACTGGGTAACCTTATTAGCATTCTGTGAGGAGATGACTCACTTTAAACGTCCAGATATTATTGTTGTGCATTGTGGAGGCAGCAGTTTGGGCTATGTGACTCCAGGAACTTTGCAGGTTGCACTGGCAGATATGTTGAGAAGCCTAATGGAACTGTTTCCAGCTGCAAAGATTATTTTTTATGAAATCAATCGAAGACAAATATGGAGACGTCCAAATTAGTTTTGTCCTCAGATGGAAGAAGGTATAGAGCTTGTGAATGGCGGTGTATGTGCTTTTTCATATGCTTTAGGAATGGCATCTTTTCACACAGAAAATGTGTGAAAAGTGAATTTCACCGATATCGGAAATCAGATTTTTTTTTCCAACATCCAAAATGCACTGAAACAATTTTTGTGAACTTGTGAAATATGTCGTGAAGAATATTTTTAGTAGTTCTATTAAATAAAAAACAAAAACAGAATAGAAAAGAAAAAAATTAGAAGCAGTTTTTGTGAAAGTTGGAAAAAATAAATAAGTTCAGTGGAACATTTGTTAGTTCAGTATATAAAACCCCCTGAAAAAAATGAAAAAAAAGAAATCACTAAAGATTCTTTTAAGAGCCACTATAGTTAAACAAAAAACTATTTAAATGATTTTAATTCCCCCACACCACTCTTGGAATTTTCCAGGAGTCTGCGGACTATCATACTGTCTGCTGACCATACAGGCTGCAACAAATCCTGTGTGTTATTTTTTTAATTCTATTGATTTACTGGGAAAGGTGGCTCCTAAAGGAACCTTTTTTGTGTTTCAGGCTTTTATCTTTTTTGGGGATTTCTTTTTTTTGGTGTTTTTGCAGTACAGGCGAGGAGGTAAGGTGGCGGAGGGAAGGGGCATCAACCATAGATATGGAAGGACAGGTGGAGAGGGGGAAGATGTTGTTGGGTGCGCCTTAAATGTAAGGTAGGGGGCAGGGTTTCCTGTGCTCCTTGACTGAACCCTCGAAAGTACTTTAAAACTGCTCCACCCTGTACAGCGGTGTGTCGCAGTACATGCAGAGAACTATGACGCTCGAAAGGTAAGGATCGACAGCCTCCTGTACGGCCTACGAGGAAGCTGGTGGCATCCTCTGCCTCACAGGAGTACGCTGTGTGGTGGCAGGAACAGTTGAGGAAGATGGGATAGAGGACATTAACCTGCTTCTCCCAGAGAAAGGAGCAATTTTTCTCAGAGCGCCTGGGTGATTGGATCTGGTGTGGCTGTGCATGGAGGTGGTCCCGAAGGAGTAGTGCCTGTGTTGTTTGCGACTGAGTGTGACCCCACACTCAATGCATTCAACACGGGCAGCCAGAGCCTTTGGGAGTCCCCCCCCCCCCCACGGTCGTAAAGAACCGCCACACCGATGACTGTCCCCGGGCGCTGCAGGTAGGCACTTCCTCTACCTATTCTTCATGTTCTTCGTTATCCTCCTCTGCATCACTTTTAAAAAAAAAGAGTACTTTTTCGCAGCTGATAACTTTGGTGCCATTCGGCAAATGGTCAACAAACTTTGCAGATAGGCACACACTGATTGGATGTTTGAAAACATGAGGTACATTATAATTTTTTAAACAGTGGCCATATTGAACAGGTGGATAACGGGTTTTGTCTATGGACAGCACTGTGAGGAAAAGTCATCTGGAAAATATATTTGGGGTTATTTTGTGGAAGAAAGAGGGCTTGGAAAGGGTGGGGGAATGTGGAGAGATGTGGATATAGAGCTCTTATTATAGGTGAAAAAAAGCTGTGAAGATGATGGTATGTGTGCTGTGAATTTTTGTGTCCGTGGACATTATTGGGAGTGGGGGATCTGGGTGAGTGTTGTTATTTGAAGGTGTATTGTACATATATGGTTTGATTCCATTGTGGTGGTTGTGGCAAGATTCTTAGGGGCATGGCAATAGACCGTGCACCCAGGAATGTGGCTACTGGCTGCATACACAATAGTAATATGTGTATTGTTATTATATGTAGTATAAGGGGAGTAAACCGTATTTGTAATATGGTGTAAAGATAACATTGAAGTGTATATGGTATTTTAGATTGTAGTACACTTGAGGATGGTGCGCCTTGATCTCTCAGCCGCTTTTAACACAGTGAACCATTCTATGACTATTGAACGCCTCCATGATACCTTTGCCATCACAGACCGGGCACTGAACTGGCTGACCTCTTTCCTGAGTAACCGCCCTTTCCAGCTGCAACTGGGCCGTTTGTCCTCCACCACCTCACTTTCAACCTGCAGCATCTCCCAGGGTTTTATCATATCGCTCTGGCTCTTTAATATGTATCTCGCCCCTCTGGCTCACCTCATCTGCTCCTTCTCTCCTAATTTCCAGTGTTATTGTGATGCTTAACAGCTTTGCTTGAAACTTCACTCTACTACTTTCTCTGATCCCCGATTGTCTGACCGCCATCAGGGAATGGTGTGCGGCTAACAATCATTGTGTGAATGCCAGTAAGATGGATATATTTCATATTGGGACACCTGTCCCTTGTTTCCTTCCTACTTTCTGGCCGCTGTCCTTGGGCTCTCTATCCTCGTTATCTTGTGAGGCCGAAAACGTTGGGGTTACTTTTAACTCACTGCTGCAACAGCCTCTTTGTGAACCTCCCCCTTTGTTTCATACGGCCCCTTTAGCTAATCCAGAATAGGGCTGCAAGATTTAGGCTTGGCCTGAAGGCAAGGGATCGTATATTGGCAGCCCTAAAACGTATACAGTGGCTTCTGGTGGCTGTAGAGATAGAACTGGAGACCCTCTGCATCATCCACAAGGCTTTCTGGGGTCTGGGACCACGCTATTTCCAACTTTCTGTCCCTAGATACTCCCCTGCTAGATCCTTCTGTTTGTTTAACTCGAATTGTCTGCTTGTGAAACGCTTCTCCATACAGAGCGGGGGGTGGGTGGTAGATCCCTCTGTTTAGCTGAAGCCTTTCTTTGGAACAGTGTGTCCCTGACCCTTTTAGATTTTGAGACAGACTTAATTAAGTTCTGGGAAACTTTAAAACTCTGCTTTTGTCTTCCTTTTTCCCTCTCTCGTTTCTCTGCTAACTGTTGCCACTGCCGCGTAAAGTGGTGGTCTGGTGCCTGATTAACTTCACAGGTTCGAGGCACTATGCCTAGTGGACAACAGTACCTTCTCCCTTCAGCACTGCCCTTGCAGGCCCACTGCTTGGCGGGTGTGCACCCCACTCTTGGGACTCTTCCTCCCAAGCACTTAGGTAGTGGCCTCCCATATTGGCACATACAGCCAAGTCAAACAGTTTCTGGGGGCTCTAATTCGGACCAAAGACTGTTATCTTTCCCTCCAACAAGAGGGTAAAAAGCATGCTGTTCCAGATCCCTCACTATGTAGCCAGTCACGAGGTGACTCTATGCCAAACCATGCGTCTGTTAGGGATGATGGCCTCCTGCATTTACCTAGTCCCACATGCACGTCTGCGCATGCGCCCTATGCAAGAGTGGCTCTCGAGCCAATGGTGTCAGGCCAGCGGACAATGGGACGATCTAGTGGTTGTCTCAGCACCCCTTGTTCAGTCTCTGCAGTGGTGATCAAGGGAAAACCTCCTGTAATGGAAAACCTTCACCACTCCCGCAGTCGAAGCCACTCTCACCACAAACGCATCTCTGATGGGTTGGGGGGGGCTCACCTTCTGATGAATCGTGACGAATAGGTAGCATTGCAGGTAAGTGAAAAAAATAAAATAAATGGGGGCTGCAGGGGTTTCCCGCACAACCCCCGCTCACTATACTGAGCGGGGGTTGCGAGGGAAAACCCTGCATCCCCCGTAGTATGTAAGTGTGTTCGCATGAGAAAGGTGCAAACTTTTGGTAGTTCGCACCTTTTTCATGCGAACATTCCGGCCGTTGCAAAATTAGCCACGGTCGGATCACTTGGAGTCATCCATTATCTGGAAAAAACAAAACCACTAAGAAAAACAAACCAGTTTTTCGTTCAGTGGAAGCTGGTAGAAAAGGGAACCCTGCCTCTAAATCTGCTATTTCAAAATGGATCGTAAATTGCATCACACTGCTACACTCTTGCCACAAGAGATCTGCCCTTCATGCCTAGAGCACACTCTACTTGGGGCACCGGGGCCACCATAGCAGTCATTGCAAATGTTCCTCTTTATTTGTAAAGCAGCAACCTGGAGATCTGTACATACCTTTACACAATGCTTTTGCCTAGATACACGCTCTAGTTCTGATTCTCATGCGGGACAAGCTTTGCTTAGACATCTCTTTGCTACTGCTCCTTCATACAGCCCTCCACCATCTCTATGCACAGCATGTGATTCTAAGCAGATTAAAAAGCATCTGAAGACATGCATTAGTCACCTTAATAGCATTTCTGATGATTGTATTTGCTTAGGTTCACATGCGTCTACCCTTCTTCCCCTCATGGAGTAGAAAGTACATAAACATTTTACACCTTCTCTCTTCTGTATTCACTCTCGCTGACTAGAAGGCTCCCTCACAGCAGAAAAAACACAAACTGAGGCACCTCAACGCGTGAGGAATTTTGGGTACACTACACGTCACGTTAGGGATAGTGTTACAGTCACGCCTATGTCGACGTCCCCTTTTGAACTTCGAAAGAAAGATACAATACTCCACGATTACCACTAGATGGCGGACTACATGCACAGCATGTGAATCTAAGGAGAATCAATCATCAGAAATACTTTTACGGTGAGTAATGCAGGTCCTATCAGTGAAAACACTTTGTTAAAGGGACGTTCTGGTTAAGTTGCACTAATTAAAACCTATGAAATTCAGTGAAATAACTTTGTTAAAAGGACGTTATTGTTACAAGTAAAACCGAAAAACCCTTAACATTAAACTCGTGTCACCACTGTGCACTGCTAAAACGAACACCCAGGACATCAAAGATGACATCACATATCTGGGCCACTTGTTTTTGTTCACTGAGATGTCTAGGCCAGTTATTTTTTTTCACTAACAGTAAGAATTTTAAAATTGAAAAGGCGCTATATCTAGACGTTAACCTTGTCCTATGTTGTTATGGAGCTTTCCTTAGGGTTTCGCCTCAGCTCATGGTGCACATACATGAGGAAATAAGCACACCTCAAACACACAATTCATTTGTATACATGATAATAAACTAATGTTATTATAATTTGCTTGTGATGCTCTTTTTTTCCTTCTTACTGGAGTTTCACTGTTTGTGCCTCAGATTCCAATGCACTGTCTCTTTAATGTATTGTTTGTACTAAGACAAGTGTGTAGTAAATCTTGTATTGTTAGCTATTAATTTCAAGTTTAGCATAGACTAAATTACGATAGCCTTGCACTCATTATTTTACTAATATTACCGGATTACAAATACTGTACTTCTGTGGAGCATATTAAGTTGTTTTTATTAACAAGAACACTCCAATATAACAGTTTGTTTAAATGAGTACATTTTTAATACATTAAGTAGTTCATGAGATGTCCGCCGATTATGCATGAGATGTTCCTACCAACATTGTACACAAGCCCCTTCTAACGACTTCATCAGAATTAATTTGATATGTGATTTCATCAGTGATGTCATCAGTGACATTTGTGATGCCATCTTTGTGCTGGTTGTTAGTCTTGACAGTGCATGATGGTGACGCAAGGTTATGGTTGTTTAGATTACCATAACTGGCGAATTTCAAGGGATTTTCGGTTTTACTTGTAACCATAACATCCTTTTAACAACGTTTTCTCATTGAATTTCATAGGTTTTTATTAGTGCAACTTAACCATAACATCCCTTTTTGACCATGCTTTTTCACTGAATTTCATGGTATTTAACTAGTGCACCCTAATTTGCTACAACTTCCTAATAGCATACTCACCGCCAATATAGCAGCATATTCAGCCGATTTAGGAAATTCAACTAAAAAACTGGGCCATTTCCCAGCCCCTTGCAACATTTGTAATACTTCTATAAATGTACTGCAACGTTTTCCACCAGTTTTTGGTTCGTCGACGTCCGCAAACATCTGATGTCATTGAGGACTTTACCGGACAGTGTCAAATGACCATACCGTGATGACGTGTTCGCAAACGCGCCTTTGATTCGTGAACGGGTCCGTGCTTCGCGAACAGTTCAAAACTGCATTTTCAGACGACCTAGGAAGTTTCAAGCTGAAAGTTTACCCTTGCACAGCTCCTAGACCTATTCTTACTGATTTTCCATCTGTAATCCAGGAGAGCGCACATGCTTGGAAAGGTATTACCACAAATTGCTTTTTAACTTAAAATATAGCATCAGCCATTGCCATCCTCCCAAGGAGCCACCACCACCAACTGAAAGGCCTAGACAATGTAAAAAACGCAATGATGCAGAGATGAATTGAGAGACCCGGGAAGATCAGATAGAGGAAATGTCTACCTCCAGAGAATCATGGGTGTGGCGGTTCTTTACTGCCGTTGGAGGTGTACCGAAAGCTCAGACTACCAAGGTGAAATGCACGGAGTACAACATTAGTCGCGGACAACATGGACAGTACACCTACGGGAGAAAGGATCACACGGATCTTGCACACCTAGGTAGGTTGCGTATGTAATGAGTTAAGCTAGTAATTATATGCACTTCAGGTGCGGAGAGAGTGATACCACCCTGGCACAAGTTAGAAAGAAAAGAGTCCAAAAAAGGTAAAGACCCTTGCGCCCCCTGCACACCACTATACTGAAATATAGTCAAGATTAGTCAGGATCTATGGGTATTACGGTGACAAAGAAATAAAAGAAAAAAGCACAGTTATTTTAATAGTAGTTGTGTAGTTTGTTTGATTATATTAATCACATCTGTCAGCACAGTTTTTGCTGCATAGCGTAGACCCTAATTCGGTTGTATTACACATTTCTCTTTAGAGTGTTACACATTGAGGTAGACCACCATTCTTGAAGAGAGTTGTTCTCACAAACGAATTCTACACACAAGGAGCATTTATTCCCTCTACAATCCAGGTGAATAAATACTCCTGATCATGGGAGATTGCAGAGATGACATACTTTTGTTCTAAATTGACCTAGTTTGAGCGAGCTACATGATTATTTTATCTCTAAATATGTTTTATTTACCTCGTCGTACATGAAGACTGAGATGTTCTGGAATGATATAAATTTTCTCCTGACGAAGGGGTAATCCCGAAACACGCAGAGCTCTAATTTACACATTGTACTATTAAAATAACTGTGCTTTTTCTAAAATGATTTTTACTTTGATTTCTTTGTTACCATAATATTCATAGATCTTGACTGTATTTCAATATAGTGGTATGCTGGGGATTCAAGGGTTCTTACCTTTCAGTACTCCTATGGGACCACCTCCATGCCCTGCCACACCAAATCCAACCCACGGGATGCTCTGAGAAAGACTGTTGCTTTCTCAGGAAGTAGTAGGCGGTCTTACTCTACCTCATCTTCCTCAATCAATACCTGCACTACACAGGCTACTCAGGTGGGGCAGAAGGTCTCACCAGCTACCTTGCAAACCATAAAAGAGGTTGTTGATCCATATCTGTCGAAGACAACAGTATTCTCTATATCCTGCAACACACCACTCTGCAGTTTCGAAGTGCTTTCGAGGTTGCAATCAAGCAGCGTGAGAAATACTGCCCCTTACCTTAGATTTAAGGCATAACCAACATGTACCTCTGTCCACCTGCCCTTCCGTATCTATGGTTGGTGCTGCTTCCCTCATTTCACACCCCCCTACCTTACTTCCTGGCTTCTTCTGCAAAAACAAATAAAAAAACACCAAAAAAAAGATCCTTTTGGAGCCACCTTTCACGGTTAATAAATAGAACTAAATAAATGTATCTTATAGATTCCATCTACTTTGCATTTTTGAATAAAATAGTTACACTTAATAAGATTCTCCAATATTTCCATTAGCATTTTACACTATATGCTAATGGAAATAATAATGGACAATTGTATAGTAGAGAAAAGAAAAAAGGACAAACAATTTTCTGTCACAAATACTTTTCTCTAGCATACAACGACCATAATGAATGGACCTCTATAACTATCAACGGTCTCCGCAGTCCCTTTTCCAGACTAAGCATCATTAAAACACCCGGATAGCACGTGCACACCATCTCACAAAAACAGCCCTTCTACCCTTTTCACTTTTATGTTTACAACACTTATTGCCTGCTTTCCAACAGTCACACATCCATCCAGCAAAACTTCCAAAAATTCTACCTGTAACCCTATCAACGTATTAAACTTCCACACACCAACTTTTCTCGTTGATTGAGAACCCTAGGTTGAAGAGGCGATCTACCGTCTTCTGGGTATTTGATAGGCATGTTCCGTACACATCCCCTGTTATTAGCCAGTCGTCGAGGCAAGGACAGACTGGGGTGGACTGCCTGCGCAGATGAGCAGCTACTACCGCCAGTACCTTCGTGAACACCCTTGGAAATGAGGCAATGCCGAAGGGAAGAACCTTGAACTGATAGTGGGTGTCCTCTATCATGAAACTTAGGTACTTTCTGTGCGCTGGCAACATTGAAATATGTAGGTATGCATCTTTCATATTCAATGAGGCCATGCAATCCCCATGCCGCAACTTTGGGATTACCTCCTGCAATGTTGTCATTCTGAATTTTTGCAGCTTGACATACTATCCAGAAGAATCTGCACCTCTTCCAGCAGGATTTGCAGGTGTGCTGGTGATAGGCGTCTGCTCTTCGGTGGGTGGTATCGAGGTGGCCGGTGGAACTCAATGCAGTAACCATGGGTGACTAACACCCACTGGTCTGATGTGATCGCCTCCCATGCGTGGATGAATGATGAGACGTCCCCCAACCGGGGAGGCATGGGAGAGGACCTGAACCGGCAAGTCACATTGCGGTGGAGGCCAGGGAGCCTCTTGGAATAGAGGTCCTGCCTCTACCCTTGCCTCGGCGTTGACCTCTCTGCTGGTATTGGCTGTTTCCAGATGAGACTTGGCCGGAGGACCATGGGGTACTTCCAGAGCCATATTGATTATGAGGAGACCTCTGAGAGGGTGTCTCATGCTCTTTCATAGCAGACTCCAGGGCGTCGTCGACAGCCTTGCCAAATAAGTTGGAGCCTTCGACAGGTTTGTTAATCAGAGAGGCCCGAGCCTCTGGTTTGGAGCCTGGGTTCTTCAGCCAGGCGTGTCTCTTAAGAAGAGTTCCCTGTGCTAGAATACGTCCCGTAGTCTTAGCAGTGTCTAGAGTGTTCTTTAAAATATTATAGGTCACCTGTTTGCCCTCAGTCACGACCGCCAGCAGGCGTGATCACGTGGACTCTGGGAGCTCTTGCAGGCCTTCCTAAAGCAGGCCCCAATGGACGTCGCTGTAATTAGCAAGCAGTCTCGTATTGTTAGCTATTCGGGTAGAATAGGCTGCAGATGTAGTAATACGCTTCCCTAGAGCCCTTCTCGTCGGGACCTCTAACAAAAACCTTGCCAAACTCCAGCTAGCCCAGAACAATGCACTAAGGGCAGCCACCGGCACCGCAAGAAGAAACCACATCTCTGAAATCAGAAGGCAAGTTCACTGGCTCCCTGTCAAAGAGAGAATTGTCTTTAAAACTCTTGCCCTCACCCACAAATGCCTTCACAAACTTGCCCCCCCTACGTAACAGAATTACCAGGCACTCCGCCACAAGACCGCTCAGATCCATCTATGGCAACACCATTGTTAGGCCTACATCACGGAAAGTGCGCACTGGTGGCTCCAGTTTCCCCACCCCAACAGCCACACACTGGAACGCCCTGCCTCCTCGCCTAAGACTCATTGAGTCCCACTTAGCCTTTCGTAAGGCTATCAAAACCAGACTCTGTGTGAATTAAATCTGTATCCTCCGCTGCCTATTTGCATGCCAAATTGGAACTAAGAGCCTCTGGCACCTGTATGTAATCTTAAATCTATGTATCCTCTGTAACAGCGCCTCAATGCCTTATGGGCTGCTAGTGCGCTTAACAAATGCAAATAAATAAATAAAATAGAGCATAACGTTTTTTGCAATCTTTATCAGGGGGAGCTACCGCTGTGGAGAGTGGGAGCGCTGTCCTTTTTCTAGTGGCCCTTACAACCAGGGAGTCCGGAGTGGCATGATCTTGTATATACGGAGAGGGGCAGAACAATTTCTCAACCCAAGGGTTGACTGCCCTTGTGAGGGAGGATGACAAAGAAGGAGCTAGGCGTTTCTTTATTGAACTTAGCAGCGGAAGAGCCTGGCTAGTGGGAGGCTTCTTCTTGTGAATATTTTCTACAAAGTCGCCATCAGGGGCTGTCTGCTGATCTCAAAACGATCTGCAGCTCTTTTAAGGATGGCAATAAATAGCATATGATCATCCACAGGTGATGACTTCCTTTGCTGAGCTGAAAATGGTGGGTCTAGACAAATAATGTCAGGGTCAGGGGTATGTGTGGGTGAAAGCCAAGGTCCCTGATCTGCTTGCTCATCCTTTTCCAAACGGATTGTCCTTTTATATATCCTGTTCCGAGTAATCAAAGGCCTCCTCTTGGTGGACTTATGTAGGAATGGGAAGCTTTTGCAAGCTTTGGTGGAATGGGGCAGGAGTCTTCCTCCCTGTCTCTTGGGAGTAATGTATTTATCAGAGAAATCTATAAATTGGGCCATCTTTGCCTGGTCCACAGGGAAGATGCAGAGGGGTCAGGAGGCGGAGAAGGCTGCTTGAAAGAGGCTGATTTTCCTGACAAAGCCTTCGAGAGTGTCTGGGGGGTGTGGGGTCTCAATACTGCTCTCGACGAGAGAGGGTGCCCCTTAGGTTCTCCTGCTGCCAGAATAATAGCTGCAAGACTTTAATACTAGGTTTCTACGTGCCTTGCGGTGCCGTTGCAGTTGACGACTCTACCGAAGCCTTAGGTGCTAGCGCGCCCTTGGACAGCATGTTGGCGATCGTGTGTTTTTTTGAGGGGGAACGCCCTTGTGATAAAAAAGCCCAGTCGCATGCCGAGAACACGGTTGCGCAGAAGGCGCTGAACTGCAAGGTTTGGAAGACACTGCAAAGATTTCTACAGGTCTGTTGGCATTACGTGCTTCTTTGATGTATCCGTCGAAGAGGCCTTAGGGGTTGTGTGTTTGGGCTTAGGTGGTGCGTGTGTGTCCCTGTTGCCGGGGTGTGAACTCCCCATAACAGAGCCGGTGGCCTGTCTGTCGGGCCTAGCATCTGGGAACCAGAGTGTTACGCCGAAAGGTGTATGGCTTCCAGGTCGGAGCAATGGCTGCAGCTGGAATCTCATCATCCGAACCTACAGCGCAGACAGAACAAGCTTCGGCCTGCATTGCGTAGGCCGCCCATTGTTTTGTCCACCTGCCTTTTAACATTTTGGGATGAAAGAGCTTGTAGGACGTACAAGAATGCTCATCGTGGTCATGGGGTAGACACCTATTGCAACAGCGAGTGGTGTCCTTCTACAGGAATTTGTCATTACACGGCAGACACATTTTTAAATGGGTGTCCTCTCCAGTCCTCTCGCAGATGTAGATGGCAGCCAGACCGAATAGGGAAAGAGAAGGGAAAAGGAAATGCATTCTCGAAAAAGAATAACCCCAGGGCCGCACTCTCTCTACTGTAAGGGCCTGGCTGGAAGGCCAAGGCCATGAGGTTGACAGACATCGATCAATACACCAGTTGCCGAGCAGTGGTGGACGTCTTCGGCGGCAGGAATTCCACGAAGCAGTTGTCGAGAAAAAGAAGTAGTCAGGAGACTAGACGACCGTAGGTCGTGGGACAAAGTAACAATATGGGGCAATATCAACTTGGGCGAGCTCTGCATAAGGCGACCAACTAGTTAGGCGGAAAAAAACAATCTGAGGGACCTCGACGCGTGAGGGATTTTGGGTAGACTACACGTCACGTTAGGGATAGTGTTACAGTCACGCCCATGTCGACGTCCCCTTTTGATCTTCGAAAGAAAGATTACCACTACATGTCGGACTATATCCACAGCATGTGAATCTAAGCAGATTAACAAGCATCAGAAATACGACTACGGTGAGCAATGTATCCCTTCTGGAGCTTGTGAGAAGTTAGAAGGGTACAGCGTCAAAGAGATGTTTTACAAACGCTTGTCCCACCTGTTAATCTGCTTTAGAATGTGTGTCAATGCAGTAATGTTGTATGAACGTATGGATGGAACTCCATGTAGCAGCTTCACAGATGGAGTCTAGAGGGACGTTTGCAATAAAAGCTAAGGTAGCTACTGTACCTCTGGTAGAGTGTGCCCTTGGTGTAAAAGGTAGAATCTTTTTGGATAGGGAATAGCAGAGTTGCATGCATTTGACTATCCATCTGGAGATGGCGCCCTTTCATATGAGATTGCCTTCTCTACCAGGCGCTATGGAAACAAAGAGTTGATCTGTTTTCCTTAGAGGTTTTGTTCACATAGTACAAGACTGCCCTCCATACATCAAGTGTATGGAGGCGTCTTTCTGCGGAGTATGATGGATTCTGAAAGAAGGTGGGACGTTCTATGGATTGGTTTACATGAAACTTTGAAATGGATTTAGGTGAAAACCTATGATGTGTTCGGAGGACAACCTTGTCCTTGTGTATGATGAAAAAGGGGTCTTGCACAGGCAAAGCCTGGAGCTCACTAACTCGTTTTATGGAGGTGATAGCTACCAAGAATGCAGTTTTATAGGTAAGATGCTTCAGGATGGCCTTGTGCATAGGCTCGAAGGGTGGCCCCATGAGCTTGGAGAACACAACATTGAGATCCCAAACCGGGGGAGGGTTGGAAATTGGGGGGGGGGTATGGCCTATTTACCCCTTCCATGAACGCCTTAATGACAGGGACTTTCCACGAGGACACCTTGTTCTGTGAAGTGATGCAAGCAGATAGGGCCACCAGATGTACCTTTAAGGAACTGAATACTAGGCCAGAGTATAGTAAGTTAAGCCTGTAGTGTAGAATGTTAGCTGGAGAACATTCTAATGGATTTAGTGATTGTGATGTGCACCATATCACTAACCTTCTCCACTTATTAAAATAATAGTGCCTGGTGTTGGGTTTTCGTGCCTCTTTGAGGATATCCACACAACTTTGTGGAAGGTGTAAGTGGCCAAACTTTATGATTTCAGGAGCCAAGCTGCCAAGTTCATTGATTATGGGCATGGGTGGAGGGATGCCCCCTTGTGTTGTGACAACATGCTGTACGGGCACAGGAGCGTGATAGGGTCGTACATCGCCAGCTTGAGCAGATGTGGAAACCAAAGCTGTCTCGCCCACAAAGGAGCAACCATAATCAGCGTTACCTGTTCCTGGTGCATCTTGTACACTATCTTGCTCAGGAGTGGTGTCGAGGGAAAAGTGTAAGCAAATTTCCCGGACCAGTTCATCCACAGGGCATTCCCCCTTGGACCCTGGCTGGGGAAACCTGGACGCGAAGTCTGAGCATTTAGCTTTGCGACGAACAAGACTAGTGTGGGGTGACGCTATAGTGAGAACATTCCATCTAGGATATCTCTGTTCAGTTGCCACTTCTGGTAGAGGGTGTCTGCTTAACGTGTCTGCTAGAGAATAGAATTCCTCTGGAACATGTTGGGATGTTAGAAACATGTTCTGCTTGAGTGCCCACCTCCATATTTTCTGGGATAGTATGGACAGAAGAGTGTGTGCCTCCCTGTTTGTTCAGATAGAACATGGTTGTAGTGTTGTCTGTGAGGACCTGCACTGTCTGACCCTGGAGATGTTGCTGCAAAGCCTTTGAGGACTGGCCAGAGCCCCAGGAAGTTGATAGGTGTTTGGGCAGTAGCGAGTGTCCACTGTCTGTGGGCTGTGTGGTGGAGGGAGTACGCCCCCCCCTCATCCGGCAAGAAAGGTATCTGTAGTTAGGATTGCTTGGGCTGGTGGAGCACGAAAAGGTGTTCCTTTTAACAGGTTGTCCTTGGAGCACCAGCAAAGAGCCTGAACCCGGTTTACCGAAACAACCACTAGAACGTCCCACTGTCCGCTTGACTGAGACCACTGTTTCGGTAACCATTCCTGCATGGACACATGCGCGCGTGAGGAACTAAATAAATGCAAGAGGCCATTATCCCTAGCAAGCGCATTGCTTTGCGCACAGTTCTCTGGCAATCAACCTTGTATTGAGGTACCTGCAGCAGCATATTTCGTACTCTCTCAACTTGAGGGCAATGCCAGCTCCTTTTGAGTTTAGGATGTCCCCCAGAAATTGTTTTGTTTGGCTGGGGACTAGACTTGATTTTTTCTCGTTTATGAAGAAACCCAGATTGAAGAGAGAAGGTCTACAGTCTTTTGCATATTTAACCTGCAAATTTGAAGAGAATCCACAGTGATCAGCCAATCGTCCAGATCAGGGTATACCGGGATGGACCTTCTGCGCAGGTGTGCTGCCACTACTGCGAGCCCCTTGACGAACAGTTTTGATGCTGACGCGATGCCGAATGGGAGTATTTTGAACTGATAGTGTACTCCCGCCAACTTGAAACGCAGGTATTTTCTGTGCGCAGGGTGAGTTGAAACATGAAAGTATGCTTCTTTCATGTCCAATGTCGACATGTAGTCTTCCCATTTCAGGAGTGGAATCACCTCCTGAAGCGTGGTCATCTGAAACCTTTGTGGTTTGACATATTGTTTGTAGGGTGCAGATCTAGTACTGGTTGCATAGTACAGGCTTTCTCTGGCACAAGGAAGAATGTTGAATAGATACCCTTGTTTACCTGGTTCGCTGGGACAATTTCTATTGCGTCCTTTTCGAGCAGCACCTTTCCTCCAGCAGTATGGGCGTTTCTTCTGCTGTTAGCTTCTTTAGTCTTGGCGGGCGCTAAGGTGGTTTCGGAAACAACTCGATTTAGTACCTACCTGCCACGGTGGACAACACCCACTTGTCCGATGTTATCCCCTCCCATGCGTGGGTGAATTGAGCGATTCGGCCTCCTACTGGAGTGCCATTGGAGGGGACCTGAAACAGAGTTGTCACTGTTTGGGAGGGGCTGAGCCTCTCCCAGGTGAGGTTCTGCCTCCAACTCTGTTTCTTTTATTCCCCCTTTGAAAGCTGGACGAGGAACCTTGACACAGGACAGTCCTCCCTGAGAGTAGCCCGAGGAACGTTGACCGCTCTGGCCCCGAAATCTCTTAGAGATTGGGGAAACCCGTTGGGAATATGGTCTGCTAGTCAGCTGCCCAAGGGACTTAAGAGTGTTGTACTCTTCATCTGCACTCATTAGGGCGTCCTCTACAGCCTTACCGAATAGGACGTTTGATTCTACTGGCATGTTCAGGAGGGTTGCTTGGGTCTCTAGCTTAAACCCTGACTGCCTAAGCCAGGTATGCGTCCCTTCAGCTATGATGCTTCCTGCATTGTCCGCCGCATCAAGGTTGTTTTTCGGGATGCAGCTTGAGATTTGTTTGCCTTCTGAAACAGTCTTAAGTAGTAGGGCGCTTAGTGGTTCTGGGACAGCTTGTAGTTGTTCCAGCTCGTCCCATTTGTGGCAGCCGTAACTAGCTAACAGGGTGGTATTTGTTTTTTTTTATTATTTATTAGGTTTGGATTATTACAAACCTTTCATAAACTCATATCTTATACATACATATAAACCATCTTCCCACTGTCCATCAAATATTATCTTACATCATCATAAAATCTCCTTCAGCTAGCCATTGCCTACTATTCTGAATGGATATCAATGTCTTAACAGTTTACATACTCAAACAACATCAAAGTCTATCTGACTTGGTAATTATCCCTTTGCGATTTTAATGTTTTCCTTCTACCCTCAGATCACTCAATTTCATCACCCTTCTTTATAGCTCAAGCACCTCAATCATTAGTTTTGCTACAGCCAGTATCATGTTAAATTTTCCACCAATCAGTAGTAACTTCCACCATTCGTCCATAGATAAAGAAGTGTAGTCCGTAACTATCTCACCAAGGTGTTTCTGTCTCACTGCAAGGAAGCTCACGCATTCCGTTATCAAATGTTTCTTAATTTCCACAAGCCCTTGCTCTTTACAGAATCTACAAGTCCTGTCTCTATTGGATGTTTATTTTATTATACAGAGAATCTCTTTGGTGGGTAGAATGTTTAACTTTAGTCTCATAAAGAAATCTCAATGTTTAAGGCTAGGAAACTTAACCAAATTATTTGGGAGTTGGTATAAAGCCCTCCTTTCATGTGTTAAATCTAAAGGAACTTTATATGAACTTCTCGTGGCCTGGGTGTCGATCCAATCTTGTCTTTTCACATGGTTTATCTGATCAGGATTGGCTATTAATGTTTCTTCAGTGTGGGTAAACTGTGCCAACCTTTCATGATAATCCTTTTTCCAGTTATCTAGCACCTCTTCGTTTTTACTGTGATCCCTATTTTTTAGTATCTCAAAGGAGTGTAACTGTTCATTATCCAAGAATTTCCGATAGAGGTCTAGCTTCCTCCATTCAATCATGGATTTTAAAGATTGTAGTCCCAATCTGTATCTCATTTGCGTCACAGGTAGTGATCTCAGCAATCGAAGAACATTCTTCCAGAATTGGCCTTCAACTAAGTTCCAAAAGTCTCGTGGAATCGCCAAGGCAGTTTCGGCACCATAAGTCAAGATTGAGGCAACTATCTGTTTATAGAAAACTAACAGTTTCAGGGTGAATTTTCCTCATTTCTTGAGTATTATGGCAGCCTGATTTGCTAGCCGTTGGCATTTGGATCCAATGTTCGGTCCAGATTTCTTCTTTGGCACTACAACTAAATGGGATCCCAAGATATGTAATTGAATCCACTACCCCCCACCCGGTCCTTATCGACAACCCAGGAATATTTCTGCTTTCTTTCTACCTTTCCTGGTAGTCAAATTCATCATTTTAGATTTTTTGATGTTTATTTGTAAATCGTTTTCTTTTACGAAAATTATTTAAATTATCTAGTCTTCTGTGCAGACCTATGGGGCTTAGGTCCATCATGACCATGTATAATAGCCATGGTACTCTCTGGTAGTAGATTTTAGGGGGAAATGCTCTTACCATCATTTGTGTTGACCCCAAGTCAGACATGTATAAGAAAAACAGGGTCGCCTCCAGGGGGGCATCCTTGTTTTATACCTCTACCTGTATTTATGGCTTGAGTCAGTAGACCTTCCCGTGTCATTCTGACTTTAACTGATGTTAAGGAATAGAGTGTCCTTATTGCTTCCAGCAGCTCTATTGCATAACCCCATTTTTCCAATTTTCCCCAATGTTTTTCTCTATTAATTGTATCGAAGGCCTGTTCTAAATCAATGAAGGCCAAATAGACCTTCTGTTGGGATTTTAGAGCCTTCATGTTCAATATTATCAGTATAAAGAGATTCAGGTTTGTGCCTATCCCCTTGGTGAAGCCTGCTGGTCTTTTGTCCAAAATGCCACTCATAGATGCCCATGTATTCAGTTGTCTCAATAGGAGTGAAGCAAAGATCAAGCTAACTGAATCAAGAAGGGCGATGGGAGTTTTTTAGATCTTCCCAATAGGCCCTCTAATGTTGGGACAACCACTTCAGTCTTCCAAGAGAGCAGGTTTCTCCATGTTCGAATTACTTGGTTAAACACCATGTAACAAAGGTCGGCCCAATCCTCTGGCTTTTGTTTTATTACAAAATTATTTAGCCTGTCTGATCCGGCTGCTATAGATGAATTCAGTTTACTAATTAAACTGATAATGTCTTCTTTATCAAACGGAATTATCCATGGGCCAATGTATTGATTTTCTACTAACTCTGTTTGCTTAAATGTCGTTCTTTAACGCCCATTTCCTTACATTTAGGTGTAGCCATGCCCCTTAATTACCCGAAGGTCTACATAAAGATAATCTGAGCTTGTGCACTGCAGCCAGATTTATTGCTTTATTGCTTTCCCTTGCCACCTTTCCAGTTCTCTCTCCCTCTCCCTTCGCCTGTTGCCTTTATTTTGTGTGATGATCTGGTGCTGTAGGACCGGGTAAGTGTGTGTCTGTGCTTTGCCGCGCAATATAATTTGTGCGTTGTTGACACTGGCGGGGCCGGTAGATGGGAGAGATAGGCGGTGAAGTGTAGTAAGGTGTGGTACGTACTCTGCAGTGTGAGTGAGGAGAGTATGGATATAATCACCTACATTTGCACATGCAGTTTTGCTAGTGGCGGTGGTGAAAGTTATAGTAGATTGGTTATAGTGTATTTGGAGAGCTTCCAGTGAAGAAGTCTGCTGTCCAGCTTCTATCATAGTATATCGACTTTGCATCTTTGGAGTCTGTGGCATTTATGAACAGTGAATAAGCATGTCTTGGACTGTTCCCTTATGACATTTGTGTAATAGTAAGAAGTGAGACAACAGTGATAACTGCATAAAAAAATGGCGACTGATATGGCTAAACAATGTTTAGAGCTACACAAGGTGCTATGCGGGCTGCGTATTTGTATACCCAAAGGTATTATCCACCCTAAAGCTTTACAAGTGGCATGCAAAGAAATGACTGAGTATTTTCCTAAATTCTCAATATCTACAACTAGTAAAGAGGTGGCGACGAGAGTTAGTTTGCGAACTCACAAAAGAGCTTGGCTGTGTACGTTCGAAATTGCTGGATGATGTGATTTGTAGTGATGATTTGTACATGTTGAGTGCAAATGTTCCATCACCATTTAATACTACATCACACAGTGTTATTGTTCCCACGAGTACCTGCTCTCATGTTGAGCTGATTCCATTTGAGAATAATGATGAGGGTAGTGGTGTTGCTGGAGCTGCTAGCGATGCTCCTGTTATATCACTACTTACTATTGAGGGCAAGAACATAAACACCCAAGTGATGGTACATAATGGTGTCGAAAGTGGTTTGTCAGCAATGGCAAATAGTTATATCGTTCTCCCATGTTGTGACTTGGAGGAGGATGGAGTAGAGTATCTTGGTAATAACATGACAGCATAATTTTGCGAGTCCTCCACTCCTCAGGCTCCTATTAAAATGTCTCTGTTAGCTATAGCCATGTTTCCCTTAGAAAAGGCAAATATACCTGGAGTTGGTGGTGGTGCGGTTGATGGGAATACTCATGATGGTTGGCTATTGGTTGAAGGTGCGACATCACAGAAATTCATTACATGGATGAACCCATGACCAAGGCTATACATGATCCCAGTGAGAGTAAGAATGTAAGAATTGGTGATGATAGCATGACATCCAGCGAAATAGTCAATGCATCTGAGAACCTGCTGACTGAATTATTGGCCAGGTGTTCACGATTGGAAGTAAAATTGGATGTACAATCTCTTTTAATCCATAAAAGTATGAATGTCGGCGGAAAGGTAGTGTGTGAACGTGGCGCTAATACAGCCCAATTAATCGATGAAAATATAAAGTCGATATAATGAAAGGTAGCACATAATGATTGTAAGTGCAGTTCAAACAAGAATAATGTGTCTGTTCCTAAGAGATCGTCCTCAGTAGTAAAGTAGTAAATCATGCATTTATGTATAATAAAAAATAAAAAATTGAGGAAAAATGCAAAAGGTGAGGTTAAAAGAAAATAAAAAAGCAGTACTGTCATTAATGATTCTTGTCCGAACTCTGTGTTCGAGAAGTCTGTGCTAGAAGTTGTGCCTCTGATGAATTTGAATATTAATGCTGCGGATAATGTCGCTATTCCACAATCTGCCAATCCTACTCCTGCTGTCCCGATAGTGATAGAAGCTGATGTAGAAAATGTAGATCATGCAGACGCTTATGAACAGAAACAGAGTACCCTACCTGGTATTTCGAATATTAAATCAAGTACCAGAGGGATGAAAGTGAATACTGCTGATGTACCCATAAAACCAGTCAAGAATGTTTCTCAAAATAGTATTGAGCTAGTGAATGCAGTACAACTACATTTGATATTTAAGGAGAACAACCAACGGCCCCTGAATAAGCACATGTTCTAGAAATCTTTCATTCAATAGTCCCTTAAAGATCTATAAAGACACATGACCTAAAATGAGTGGACCAGGCTGAAGTAGTGGGTCAGTATACGTCCAATATATGATTCAACACTGAGTCTCTGCTAGGCTATGTCATGAAATTTGAAGATTTCTTGCGTTTGGGGAACAATTGTAGTGTGGTCACAATACCTATATCCAAATCTCGTCCTTCTATAATTGTACAAAGGGACGAATTATGAAAGAATACGCAAGTGGTGTGTTTGAATCCAATACCCACAATTAGTGTTGTTGAGTGCCCTGGGAATACAAAGACAGCAGGAAAGGCACAGATTAGCAGCAAGAATGAGGTATCATCAGTACCAGTGGGTAAAGATCTTGTGTTGACTGATCAGAATGTCAGAAACATGATGACATAAATGGTGTTTTGTCCATTATGTTTAAACAGGGCATTTGGGGGGGAAAATCGAAGAAAGGGGATAATGGGATAAACATTTTCTAAAAGGAGTCAGTATAGAGAATCTCCCCCCGCTCTCCCTACTGTAATGGGCCGAGGCCTGTGAGGCCGTCTGGGTGTCGATCAGTCGTCGACGCTCTGGGTGTTCGTCAGGAACCGTCAAGTGGATGAGCGGTTGTGCGGCGAGGCTAACAATAAAGGAAAGGAAGACATTCTACCAATATAACTTAAGTAAATCAAAAGCGTCAGCCTAGAGGAGAACTCTGCATTTGCGACCGACTTCGATGGCGGAAAAATAACTGAGGGACCTCGACGCGTGAAGGACCATGGGTATAGTACATGTCACACTAGGGATAGTATTACTAATCACGCCCTGTCGACGCCCGTTTGAGTTTCGAAAACAAATCTTGTAATACTCTGCGACTTCCACTTGATGTCGGACTAAGCAGAGCATGTGATCTAAGCAGATACACAAGCTCCAAAAATAAATATATAACAGATACCCATCAAGATGTTTCCAGCACGATATCATTAGTCACAAACAGTATAAAGTCTGCCAGCAACATTGCTTATTAAGAGATTTCCATATTTGTAGAACAGAAAGCAAAGTACACAATGAACGCATGGAAACTACACAGATAACTGTATGGGGTCTATGATGTTGCAATTCAGATCACATTACATGCCAAGGAATTCCAAGCTAGCCAGCTAAGAATAATAGGAAACGAGAAGAGCATGTTCATGCAAACGTTTAAGCATCACATACCTCAACAGTTCACTTTGCTTAATACGGAAAACTAGGTTAATTTAATATGAATCAATACAGGCAACAGCAATGTTACATGTGGAGTGCCACCTAACACAAACAACCAACACAAATGTATGTTACGACATAGCATAGAGGCCGATCAGCTGTTCTAAAGGAAGTGCAGAAGCTTGCAAACCTAACTTCCACACGCTTTTAAAAGTTAAAAAGCATTTCTGGATTTATGTCTTTATTTAAGTACTACTTAGTTACAAGTACCCTTGATTACATTTGTTATATTCTTAAGATGTGCTGTTGGTGGAACCCTATATGTGACAGTGCTCTGGAATCATGCAGGGTTCTGCTGAGGGTCCCTTGGTGTTTCTTCTTGGAGGGAGGTAGTGTTCAGAGGGGCCTTTGCCTACAACTGCTACTTAAGTTATGAAACAGCTGACCAGCCTACTTGTGACCCTGTGTGATGATTCATCATTCATCACTGGCGACGACTGGGTGGCCCCATTGAACATAGGATTGATGGAGGAATGCTGCTATGCACAACTAGCCAACACTGCTGAGAAGTGGCTCTTGAAGGATATGCACGGCAAGCAGCAGGACCACATCACACTGAGCGACATGGCGCTCAGTATGAGAGAAAGACAGGTGCATTGCTCTGGGGCGAAAAGAACTGGAATGACCCGACCATGTTGGTGAATGAGAGTTACATCCGAAACGGGGAAAAAGGGAAGGAAGGAGCCACAGCACTCAAATGTATTTGGAACAGACCCCACGAAGGAATGGTGACTGCGAGCGCGAGGAAAAGCACTGCACAGGGGATGCTTTGCTTTCTTTGCATTAGAGGACCAGGCCACCTGATAGAGTGAGAGGGTGCAAGAGGTGCGCCATTCAGAAAAGAAGGGTGCATGCACAACTATTTCCCCGGAGCAGCACAGCGGCCATGTTAAAGTCAGGTAGGACCAGGGCAAGGCAATTACATTCAATGGTGGACACCATTTGAAGGTCAGGCAGCAGGGAATGACTGCCTGCTAACATTCAATAAAAAACACCCAAAACATTACAAGGAACTCATTTTGGCAGATGGGATGGCACTGCACTTATACCACAGTGAGATCAGTGACAACATTAAGTGAAGAGTTGTTTTTTAATTTTGAGTAAAGAAAGTGTGGAAAGAGAGGGCCCTTTGAAAGATGCTGTCAAAACGTTTCAAAATCGGGTTTGAGGAGGAAGAGATGGAGGCATGCGGTGTGGTAGATGGAGATGGTGGTGTGATCTTTTTCAGGTAGGGAACAGAAAAATGAAGGTAGGAAAGCCACATGCGGAAGAGTGAATGGGATCCCCGTGCTTATACCATCATAGACTGGAAGACTTGGAAGGAATGCTATTAGGGGAAGGGCAAGGCCCACGACCAACCCAAGTGTACGCGCCAATTTCAGTGGTGTGAAAATTGACATTAAGGGACAGTTTGAGGGAAAGCTTGAGTGCTTGGTGTCCAAGAGTGAGGGGATGCTAACAGGGTACGTATGAGCGGAGTGAAATTAACATCATACAGGATACCAGTGTGCCTGGAATGGTGCTTGTGACAGGGAAATCGAGCAGGGTGGAGGACTATTTCGCTGATGGGTATGACGACAGGTTGGGATGCCTCAAATCTTACCAACATCCGATCGGGATTAAAAGCAATGCTGAACCAGAAGTAGGCAAGGTGAGGAACGTTCCAATTCTTCTCAGTGAAGAGGTGAGCAAAGAATTGGAAAAGTTGGAGCGACTTGGGGTGATTGAACATGTGGAAGCATCAGAGTGAGTATCACCCACTGTGGTGGTCAGAAAGTCCTCAGGGGAGGTGAGGCTATGTATAGACTTGAGGGGGCTCAATCAGAGTTATAGTGGAAAGGGTTCCCTTAACGAACATTGGAGAACTGATTATCTTAGTAGGAGGAGCCAAATTGCTTAGCACTTTGGATCCTGATTCACCATATTAAGTAAATTTGCATCCAGACTCTAGGAATTATGCCACCTTCATTACTCCGGATGGTACATAAAGGTTACAGAGAATGCCTTTTGGGCTGGTTCCTCCAGCAGCTGTTTTTCAAAGGGTGATGCATGCTTTGTCCAAGGGGGTCAAGGGAGTTTTCAGCTTCCAAGATGAGATTTTGGTTGATCTGATGAGAGGAAGCTTTAGCAGAGGTTGTGAAATGTTCGTAAGAAAATAAGGGAGGCAGGTTTAACCTTGAAGAAGGAAAAATGCAAGATAAGGGTGGGAGACATCTCATACTTGCGGCATAAATTAAGCACGTGAGGGGTGGAGCCAAAAAGTGAATTGGTTTCGGCAATTGTGAATTCGGAGAGGCCAAAGGTCAGACAAGGAGTCATGTATTTTTTCAGGCGTGTTGAGTACTACGCAAAGTTTGTTGACCATTTTCCAGACAGATGCAAGTAAAGTTTGAGAAAAAATAGGGAGTGGAATTGTGTTGTTCTGAGTAGTGTCAAAGGGAGTTCACCGATATTAAATATGCAATTGTGAGATTCTGAGGGCAACAGTGTTGGCTAGCTTTTATGTGCAGTGTCCCACTTGGATCATGACTGATGCCAGTGACACTGGGATTGGTGCAGTGTTGTTGCAAAGGCGACAGGGATTTCACTGAGTAGCAGCGTTTGTGTCGCACGTGCTGAGAGGTGAGTCCCAGTACTCAGTGATCGAAAAGGAGGCGTTGAGTGTGATATGGGCCATCAACAAATTTCATGTGTTTGTCTGAGGAAGAAAGTTCATGGTGAGGATGGAGCACCACCAAAGGGTTGGTTAAGGGTTTCTAGGAATATCCTGAAGTGGGTGGCATCCCTGCAAGGGCATAACCTTGGAGTATAGTACATTCTGGGGAGGGATAAAGTGTTGGCAGATTTGTTGTCAAGATCGGAAAGAGAAGGTGGTGGAGTGGAGGATATAGAGGAATGGGAGAAGGATATTGATCAGATGTTCCAAGTATGCAGTGTGTTTTTTTTGGGTTTAAATGTTTTATTTAACACATTTACAAAACTGTAGACACGAGCAGAACCTTTTTAAGACTCCTCTGTCCCAGCACATGCATCCCCTCACTTTGCGTTTCGGGTTTAGATGACCTGGGCTCTGTGTTTCGATACAAGTTTAATCAAACCTTTGTTGAGCAGCTCCTTAAGCGCAGCCCGGGCCAGGGAGCATCTGATCTTCAGCCTCTCAGACACCACAGCAGGAGTGATCAGCTTGTAGTTGGACACCTCCTTGCACAGTTTATCGTAGGTGGCTTTGTCGAACAGGACCAAGTCGTTCAGCTTGTCCCTCACTTTGCCTTTGGGCCACTTCTTCTTCTTGGCTTTCCCGCCCGACTTGTTGACTGGATCCTTGTCCTTCTTGGCGGACTTGCCTCCATCCTTTTTCTTCTTATCGTCTTTGGGAGGCATGCTGCTGCTCCTGTGAGATGGTGGATAGAAAGCGCAGTGTGATCTTTTACACAGCTGAGAGGAACAGAGCTACTGAGGAGGATTCCTGCCTGAATATGATGATTGTGGCGGTTAGGCCAGGGTGGTGTGAGCAGCCGATGGATGATGCCTTGAAACAGTTTTACAAAGTACGGGAAGAACTTAGTTTGGAAGAGGATATGATGTGCAAAGAAGGCAAGATTGTTCCTCCGCTGTGTTTGAGAAAAAGGATATTAGATTTGGCCGATGAGGGACATTTGACAATGACTAAGTGCAAAGGGAGATTGAGGGGAGCTTATTTGTGGTCAGGGAGAAGGAGAAGCAAACGCCATGGAAGCCGCTGCCGACCACGAGGAAGCCTCGAAAGGACCTGAGCCTCCAGGAGAGCTGCAGCTGCTCAGGAAACCCTGGTACCTTCCAGACAGAAGCAAACAGGTATGCAGGTTCCCCGAGTAGCGCAGGAGGTTCAGGGAACAAAGACAGAGGCCATTATGGAAGGGTCTGGGACCCTAGAAACCGGTGCAAGTCAAGGACACGCATCCATTTGAAAGTCAGAAATAGAAACCAATTCGAACATTGCAAGTCAGGGACACAAGAGAGACGTCCTTCAATGATTTATATGGGTAGTCTGAATGTCTAGATTTATGAATTTAATGTATGGGAAGTGGTGTTATGTAGTTTAGCTGACAGTGAGTGTATGGTTGTGTGTTAGCGTGTGTGTTTTGTGTTTGGGGAGTATCTTAATTCTGATGTGGTTCATTTTGTTAATATCTTTGTTATTATTGTATCAATATTTGATATTTTTGGCACTATTTATCTTCTTGTACTATTTATGAAAATGTAGAATAAACATATTTTAAAAAAAGCATATAGAAGATATTATGGTGCACTATCTATTGACATTTGTTTAAGCAATGATAGGCCTAAGAGGACCCAAAAAGAGAATAACAAATTGAATGAGGATTCTAGGGGAAAGGTTTACAACCCTAACCTTGGGAGCCTACAATTTTGATAATTTCTTTATTTTTGCCATTTTTACCCAAGAGTCTGGAAACCTTTCTGTTTATGGAACTCACGAAAAGCATCTTTACTTTGAGAAGAGATCATCCTTTCACAATTAGTTTATGTTATTAGTGTTAAGGACAGAAGTAGGCTTCTTCCACCCTGACACCCCTCCAGCTAACCTAGAACATGGCAGCAAGACGCATCCTTGGCCTCTAGCCCAGGGACCGCATCGCTCCTGCCCTACACTGCCTTCATTGGCTCCCAGTCTCAGCACAGATTAAATTCAAATCCCTCTATATCATACACAAGGCAATCTGGGGCCGGGGACCACTCTATCTTCAATGCTTCCTGACCAAATACTCTCCTTCTAGACTTCTCCTTTCCTCTGGCACCAACTCCCTGCGGGTAAAGGGCTTTGCTAAACAGAGAGCTGGTGGGCGATCACTTTCCTCGGCTGGCTCCCTCCTGTGGAACAGCTTCCCTCTTCCTCTGCGTCTAGAGCAAGACCTCCTTAATTTCTGGAAAAACCTGAAGACCTTTCTCTTTACCTCTTCCGTCTCCTCCTCTCTTCCCTGCTAATCTTACAGCAGCATGACTGATGTGCAGGGCCCTTATGTGTCCTCGGGGCCTTGCCCCCCCACATCTCTCATCCCAGCCGCTGTCTTCTGCTCACACTACACATGGGTGGTTGCACTTATGTACCTCTTCTCTTAACACATATCCTGAGCACTTCTCTGTGAGCATCAAAGCACCTTATCCCTTCCCCATCCGCAAGGCATAGTAGGTTCGTCTCCCCTTCCCTTTAGTTTCAGTATAGGTTTTGTACTATTAGTGCAATTATTTATCCTTGCTGTAATTCATTGTCTACCTTCCCCTGTCCCCACCCTGTTTGCCCTGTGGGCGCTTTGAAACAATTTTGCTAATTGCATAAGCGCCTAATAAGTGAACAATAAATAAATAAAATAAATTGGGACACAACAGGGATGGACTTTATAATTTGAACATTTTGACAGTTTTATTCGTTTTCTCAGAGGCAGAGAAACCCCTCTTAGCTTTAGGGACAGAGAGCCATTTTGAAACCTTTATAACAATATAAACGTTTCTGCCCAAACAAATGCCACCTTTGTGTCAGAGCCTTATTTCTGCACCCTTACCATATATTGTAAGGCATCCAGAACTAACACTGGTCTTTCAGACTAAGTTCCCATGTACAGAGCTTCATGCTGAACTCTTTTTTGTCTGTGTGAATAAATATAAATATTTCTTATCTTTTTTAAAACAGGATTTCGATTCAGCCAGAAACAGTTCTAATGCATTCAGTTAAAAGGTGGTGGGGGAACAACACTTGTGTTCCAAACCCCTCAGGTACCTCCAAAAGAGTAAGCATGGGTTTTTGGGTCACAGCTCGAAAAGGTCATTAAGGTTTTGTGCAAGTACTGTCAAATGGTCAGCTACCGAATAATTGGTGATTTTCGAGTGTGCAATGCTCCACGCAGTCACTATCTGCGGTTGCAGGTGAAGGGGTCCCAAAGATCCAGTGATAGCGAGACAGCTGCAGATGGTTGGTTAAGCCAGGGGGGCAGCTCGTAGCCAGTAAAGATGGAGCGCTAAAGCTGGGGTATCTTGCAGACCAGACTGATGGAGGCTCAGCTGCAGAGTTGCAGGATTGCTTTTTATCAGCTGCAGATTTCAAACTACCAGAGTGTCAATTCCAGCACCTTCATCTCTTCATTGGCCATTTAGTGCAGGCAAGCAAGGATTTCTTGACAGCAGTTTATGTTCAATGCTTTGACAAGGCTGATCAAAAAGAGTCAACGAAGGCGAGTATCATTGCCCGTCTCGCAAACAAACAAGTCACCCTCTGGGGGATTACTAATGCAAATAGGCACCCCTTTCAGTGTTCACTACGCAATAGGAACTTTGCGGGCAGATCCTGAAAATGGAATGTCGGGATGACATTTAGTTTAACGAAAATAGGATTTTGCCTCAGCTCATGCACTGAATGCAGACGGATGACATTATTCCCCTAGAGATTCATCAGAAACCGCAGTGAGCCTGTTCTAGAGTTAGATGGCAGGCCCCTCACAGTCTGTTTCCGGAAGCTTGGTGTAGCTCGGATCACAGGCAGTGTCATGCAAATGAACAGAGAGGTAAACCCTCTATCACATAGAATAGAGTTGAGGGGTCAATCTGCAGATTCCAGACTTGTTGGCAGAAGGACCTGCAGTCTTACGGAGCAATGGCAAAACAAACCACTACACAACCCCTGACAAAGATGCCCGTCCTTTTGGGAAGAGCCCTTGGTATCCTTGCTGCTAGTTCAGAGGTGGTTTCTCCCATACCATGCTGAATTACAACAAAGTGCATGGCCAAAAAGGCCTCATAAAGGTTAGTGCCCTCATATTAGTTTGCAGACTCAGGCTCCAGGTACACCCTGCGGACTGACTCAAAGATTGTTAAAGACTTGATTAAAATACAAAAATTGGAGAAAGCTGGGCACAGAGCCCTGCATTTCTTATAGCACACCAACTACATAGAAGCTAATCGGAGTGCCTGCCAGGCAAAATGAAGGTCAGTGGTTTACTGAAGAGGTGTTCCTTTCATCATTCCTCAACTACTTCCTTGTTCAGCTTAAACAGTCCCCCATACTGGGTCCCAAAATAGATGTACCTTCACCACATTAAACGTTAATCTTCCACAGAATTCCAAGTGGGCACATGTGTGCATGTATTGCTTCAAAGCAGACATTAAAAGGGATCCTCACCTTATCTGAAGACACTATCGTTCTAAAGATAACCCTAAAGAGGTCATGCCAAATAAATGTAGTTGTCAAATTAAAAGGTCAGAGCAGCCTGTGGGTGTCCGGTACAGACCCTGCTTGTGCACCCTGCTCTACCTTTCAACCCAGAAGAAATAAAGAACAGAAATGAAAGGTGTAGGAAAAGGGCGTGCAAAGGTTTATGAGACACCAAGACAACAGTCTACAGAAAATGTGTTAAATGAACTACCATGACTCAATCGAAGGTGGTTGCAATCATAACTGCTTCACCAAAATTTGTAATAAAACAAGTTAATAATTATATTTTTATGTGAAGAGGGGGGAGTGGCTCAGGTCACTCCACCAATCAATGAGGCTCCTTGTCTGCCAAACTATACAAATGGGTACCACTGAGCACATACTTCCCATCATTAGCCCGACTCTTCTGTGGTACAGTGGAGTAAGGAGCTTGAAGGCATTCACACCACAATACACTTGGGATTATTTCCCCTGATGCACACAAGCCACTTTTAATGGGGACTGTCCAATGTGCTTGGTTTGTGTCTCAAAGTCAAGAATCACCTGCATGTTAGCCTAAAGCAGTTTCATTGTGTACCCACCACCCAGAAACTCCAGGACATTGCGGCAGTGATTTCCAAATTGTGTGACAAGAAAAAGGAAATATTAGCATTAAAAATATATAGATTTTGCAGCATGTATGCCTTATTAAAACAGTTAATGGTAGCTAGAAAACTTGCAGCACTCCACGCCCAAAGCCCTTATTGTTCCTCCCGAGTAAAAACAATCTCTCCCAAATGGACTTCCTACGTATATATGACATCGACTTGCTGATCAGACAAATTATTATAAGCGACAGATCGGTAAAATGGTTATGTGATTATATTGAAAACAATTTCAGAGAGGCAATTTTAAACTAAACCAAAACAGCGATTAAAAATACAGACTCCTTTTCTTTTCGAGGGGGGGGATCCCACCAAAGCCCCCGTTTGTGTATATGTTTAAGATCACCCCGATCCCCTCTGCACCCTTTTCATCCCCATACCTAACACCCATCTATGTTTCCACAAAAATGTGGTGTTCTTTTCACTGTTTTTGTTTCGTTATAAATTCGCCCTCCAACTGTTTTCTCTGTAATCACTGGATACCGGGTAAAATACTAGATTTTGTGCCCAGTTAGCTACATTAAATAAACTTTGCTGGACATTTAAAAATTAAATTGTTTTGTTGCGATTGCAAAATCCCGATGGTCTGACCAATCATAAACCAGAGGTAAACCACTGAGTTGTGCATCACAGGGCATGTAGGTTTCTCAATAGGTTTCTCAAACATAAGCTTAGGTTTCTGCAAAAACATCTTAAGGCATGTCAGATGCACTTCCAAAATGTTGCTAGAAACTGCAATGTCATCCAATTAGGAAATCCAAAAAGGTTTCCCAAACTCTGGAATCTGGTAGCTGCACTCTAATCTAAAGGGTATGACTGCAAACTCAATCAATTAAACATACTTTATAAATCATACATTATTCATCATTGTATACAAATATAGACAGTAACAGATAAAACATTAAGAGATAAATAGCCAAATATCCCCAGAAATTACTTGTCAATACTGTTAAAAACAAAAATTCTCCTGAGCCAGCCCTGTACAGATACTTCGCCACATTTTGTACCACGAGCGGCTCACTAGTTATTGTGCAGAAAAGTAGTGCATCCGCTACCCTGTATACGTCGTGTCGTTTAGTCTAAACATGGGTAATAGGTATCTGGATCTTAATAAGTCATACACAGGGCGCAACAACATAAAGTGAGAAACGGTCTCATTTAGGGCCCCACAAATCAAACCACTTCACAGTATAAGCAGCCATTTTCAGGGTGCCAGCTCTCAGGTGCGGAAAAAGTGACCGTGCATAGGGTGGTTGTATTAATTCAAGGTAAGGTTCAAAGTCAAAGTCGTCCTTGCGGCCTAAATACTGGGGACCGCAGGAGAGTTTATGAAAAGTATACTACAATAGTGTTCCTGCAGTGCTGTACACTCGCTGTCTTGGCCAGGTTCGAACATCCCTTAGTCATAGCCAGTGGTTGTTCCCACAGGTTAGCCAGATCAAATTTGCATAACCAAAATTTGACATGTTGGTGCCACAGAGTTCAGCCACTACATTTCAGTGATATAAAATCTATCAGCACTGATCTATAGTCTGAAAAGACTGGAGAAGCCCACACACATCTGTCAAACCACTGCTATTCTGGATATGTCTTCGATGAGCTGCAGGGGGCATTCCAAATTAGGATTAGGTTAGGTTGGATGAGCATGGATTTAAAAAGGTTATTTTCTGTAACTCCCGAGGAGGTCGATTTGGCATATCCCCAGATTTCTACCCCATATAGCTTGCACAGATTGCAGCCTATATAGATGCAGCGCTAGGGAAGGTGCCCCCCCACCATGTTATGATGAAAACTTTCCAATGCCCCCTCCACATTTTTCCAGCTTCAGGTTCGCTTTCGACACATGCTCTGTCCACAAACCATTCTCAGTGAACCCGGAGGCCCAAATAGTCATAGGCCGTCACTTGCTACAGCTTTTCCCCGTTGACTTCTATGTGGATGTTAGATCTCATAGATGATCTATGCCTAAAGATCAAAGTTTTAGTTTTGGCTAAGTTTATTTCCAGGCACAATTCCCCACAGTTCTTTGCAAACTTTCTCATGTCGTGCTTGACTCCCATTAGGCTTGTTACGAGCAGTACAGCGTCATCTGCAAAGAACAGCACTGGGTAGCGCATGTTATCCATCCTGGGTGCATCCAGGTGGTTGGCTGCCAACTCCTCTATTAATTCATTGATATATAGACAAACAAGGAGTGGGGCCAATACGCACCCCTTGTCTCACGCCTCGTTGTACCGCGAATGACTGTGCATTCACCTCCCACACCCCAGCGCACTGCAGCTTTACTGTCCTTGTATAGAGCTTAGATTATACCAAGTAGGGCTGGTGGAATGTTATAAGCAGCTAGCACCGACCAGAGTTTGTATCATGAGACTGAGTCGAAGGCAGTGCAGAGGTCCACAGAGATTGCATAAAGCATGGTGTTGCAGGGGATTGTGTGCTTTTTCACCAGAGATCTAACCGTACCCATACCATCTTGGAAGCAAGCTTGTAGTCGACTCAAGATACCTACCCTCAGATAATTTCTGCAAATTTTCAAAAATTACTTGCGTAGATTTTTCCTGCCCCATCGATGAGTGAGTCAGTAGCTGGTACCATGCCCAATTTAACAACAGCATTAAACAGCATTAAACACCGTAGTTAGTAATGAACCCCAAACATTTGGCTCATCTTTGTATAAATCAATTCTTATACAATTCTTATACAATCTGGTCCGTGGGCTTTTCCACTTATCATGGCTCTGATTGCCTTAGTCACCTCCTTCAGGGACACTCTGAGACCCCTATCAAAGAGGACTACACTCACAGTTTCCTGGTTGCGGAAGCGTTATTACTCTCTGCAGCCTTATATAAAATCAAGAAATGGTTGTGCCAGAGCAATGCTGCACTGTAGTTCACCTGAAGAGTTAGTGGTGTCACCGGCCACGAGTTTCCAAAAAGTGCTGGAATCGTTCTTACACACCTCAGTTAGGGTTTCCCACCTTTTCATGACATGGGTCTTTTTCTTTCCCCTTGTGGTCACTTTATATGCTGCTCTCAGGATTTGCAGGCAGGCTGCATCTACTGCCGGATTTCGCTCTACGACAGGAGATTAAAGCTACTTTGTATTTTCTGCAGTCCTCAAACCAGTTCGGTCTTGGCTTATATTTCTGCTTAGTGGCTTTCCTAATTTTCGTTAGCAGAGGTAGCAGGATTTGCTTTATGTCCAAGAATACTTCTATGATAAAGTATGTATCCTTTCGAGGGCCAAATATCCGAGCTACATGACCTTCGACAGCCTGATATAGTTGTGATTTCTTGTTGTATTCCATGATCCTTGACCACTTCACCACCCCTGTGATTGCCTCTGAATTTCAATATCCGCAACCCTCTGCAGCATTCTCTCTTTGTGCGTTCCAGGCTTCAGAGCAGATACTTCACAGGCTAGGGGTTTGTGATCACTCTCTTGGTGGTCCATCACTTCAAAGGACCTCACCCAGTTCCATGACGTTGCATTGATTGGGATATAATCTGCTCTGCTATTGCCACTATGCCTGTGTAAAGTACTTCTTGCCGGTTGAACATTCGGACACCGTCCGTTACATTTGTGATATTTTGGGGTTGCTTTGCCCTCTTTTTTGATGAGGGGGGCCTATGTCATGAGGGGTAACAATATAAGGTAAGGGAGGACATAGGCTACCCCACCTGTCTGACACTTGCCCGGTGTGGATCCAGCATACGTTTTAACAAATCACAACATGTGGTCTGTACACACGAGATTACCCAATGTGCATGTAGCACTTTAGCAAATATTTATTTTCATATGGTTTAAAAATAGCATCACACGGCTAACATCATAACCTTTTTCCTGCCCGTAGTTTCCGGGGATACACAATATTTAGGGCATCTTACAACAACCTCATACATTGATGTTTTGCATTTAGTTTTTTGCACAACCTCACATCTATCTAGTCTACATGGCGTAAGATTGTTGTTATCCAAGATTCTTGCTGCCTCTAGGGACAAACAACAGGTCTTTTTAGGGTAGTTGTGTAACAGTAGGGTAGTCGTGTAACAGTTGTGCTATCCCCAAAGCCACGTCCTAATCATCCCAGATGTCATCTAGGATTCTCAGTGGTTCGTACTGTAGATTAAAATCGCTCATTGCCATTGTAAGGGAGCCTGGAAGGATACAAAATGGTTGTGTTTGCAGCAGGTCGTTCATCCCGACTAGGCTCTCCAGGGGAGACACCCCTGAGGTCCTCTTATAGATGTTATACAGGTTTATCCTAGAGCCCCTGCCAGCTCTAATGTTCAGAAATTGAAGAGCTGGAGTTTTAGTTTCCTGTTGAGTTACTACCCAATTAAGTTGGAAGCTCGCCCACGTCAGCAACCCTCCCATTGGTCGACCACTTTTGCCCTTCGAGACTGGGATCGCATAGGTAGCATACCCTTGAATATTGCAGACATCTATCACCCATGTTTCTTGGAAGCATACAAGATCAAATCCTTCAATAAATTCTCTCCAGGCCAGGCCTACCAAATGCTTTTCAATTCTGGCGATGTTCCATGAAAGGATCGTCAGGGTATTCAATGGAGGCTGTAGTCAATGGATATAGTCCAATCCAAGGTCATAATATGCCAGTACGACCAAAGCTGGGCCCCGTCTACGCTTGCGATGCCTGTTATATAAGGGGTCGATTCTTAAACTCATCATGGAGCCGATGGGGGATATGAACAGGCTTTGATAGACAAAAGGCTGTTAGCTAATGAGGTGTACCGCAAAACCAAATAGAGTACATCTTCGCCAGAGGTGTCCAGACCCTTGTACACTGTATAAGGTCATGCCTAATAATGGAGGTGCAGCCCCTGATGTGTCTTATCCAGTGGATGGCCTTGTTCTGGGTTGGATCCCAGTCTTCGAATTGGCCAGAATGTAATTTTGGGACACCACACAGATGCTCTCCTCTATTTTCATTGACAAGCGCCAAAGCCCCTTCTCGGCGGGTCGAATCTGCAATAGTTGTCAATAGTATGCCTAATGGCACTGTCGTTTTCCGGGGCGCATGCCATAGCTGCTATGTTCTTCACAGAAGGTATTTGTGTAGATGTTCTTGGGGCAGATATTATTCCACTTATTGCAGGTGATGTGTTCTTCTTGTGCCTCATCAGTCAGCTGGTAGAAGCATGGGCTGAGGGTGCTTCTATTTGATTTACCGCTTTCCGGTACCGCTCATCCTTAATGCAGGCTGTAATGGGCCCAGACCTATAGCCCTAAATTACTCCATTGTCTATATTGACTAGGGGTTTATTCTGAGGCATCACCTCAATCTTCACCATCAATAATTTAACGATAATGTTTAAAGTCATCAGCTCTTCTGGCATTTTGGTAAAACCCTATCTATTTGAACAGTTACAATTATACTTGCAATGACTGCTCAATTGTATGTCCTTAGGTGAAATTGGGCCCACATCCCACCCACTCATCCATGCCCTCAAGCAGCAGGAATCTGTTGGGTAATTCGACATGCAATGCAATTATTGCTCCTTGCCATTCAATGAGGTCAGCCGTCATGTTCGTTGCATTTACCAATTCCACTTTAATCCATTGATGGCCCATTCCATTTGGTGTCCTGGTAACTTCCCTTTCTCAGAGTTAGGCTCCAATTGTATCGCAAGGTCCGTTAGAGCTGGGACTGGAGTTAGTAGGATGGCTGGGGCCATCCGATTATGGTCGACGATTGCTCTGTTCTTTGCTGTTGTCAATGGTCCCAGACCTCCTGCAGGAACAACATAGCGTTTCCCCTCTTTCTGCTCCTTCCCTTTGACCACGTCGTATTGGAGTCGGGGTCAAAGTTATGTTTGGCTGTTTATCATTATTGGATGGTTGTTTAATTGTTTTTGATCCCCCTCCACCTCAACCCCCTGCAATCTAGGTCTAGTTCAATAGCGTCTAGCTCATATGATACTGTGGCACAGTTCGACTAAATACCACATTTCTCCTTGACCACGTTGTGGTTATTGATGTCAAAGAGGAGATCTCAGTGATGAGCACATTCACGTCCAAAATGGGTTTAAATTCTTATGTGGTTTCATTGGACCATCTGCTAGGGAGATAGAACTGCTAGCTATCTGTGTGGACATTAATTTGGGCAGTAGTGCCTCTGGTTTGGCAGATCTACGGAGTCACAGCAATGTGTACATCAACAACTGCTCAATGATGTTTTACAGAGCGGTCAATTAGCTGTGGGGTACTTTAGGGAGCTTAGATCCTTTTTCTCAGAAGGTGCCTCCCTCTGGAATGGCCTCCACTTCCCTCTCAGAATTGAGCCGGATGTCCTAAAGTTCCGGAAGCTTCTCAAGACCCTCCTTTTCTCTTCCCCCTTCCCTGCTAATGTCCCCCCTCTGCCTCTTTTGACTGGCTGCCTGGTTGCTTCAAATTCTTACAGGGCACCAGGCCCTCCTCGACCAGTCTACCCCTGCACTTGATCTCCCCTGACCAACCCAACCCCAAACCTGCACTTGCTCCTCCGGGCTCCCTCCCCCTGCACTAGCCTGGCTGGGCATGCATTCTTTGAGCCATTCCAGCCCTGTCCCTTGCCCTTTGGGCCTTCATTCCTCTGCACTCTCTGCTTTTCCCTGGCACTTGCCCACCTGGCCTCCCCTTGGCACTCTCATAAGCCATGGGCCCTCCGCCCCTACCGGCACGTCCCCCTGCCCCACACTTCTTGTTGCTGCACTTGCATGAAGCGAATGACAAGGCCTAGTAGGACCGTTTTTATTTTTCTCCATCCCTGTTCCCCCGACCCCCTCTCTCTTGTTGCACCTTGAAACACCTTTTGGTGTATGGGCGCATTATAAATACCCAATATATAAAAACATGAGTAGCGCCCCTCCCCTGCTGAACGCTATCTGCCAATTGCAATCACTTTACCCAACTTTCCTTTAGCAAGCACCCAAAAAAAAAAAAAAAAAAACACGTTTGCAAAATGTAAACTCCAAGTTGACCTGTGCACACAACAGCACTTTCCAATGCAAATGAGTAATCAGGCGGGATGTAGCACTTTTGCTACAGTGTAACCATGGAATAATACAAAGTAACCACAGTAACTACATATCCTGCAACTACTTGCCTCCAAGCGCCGTCAAACGCGCTCTCTAGACACACCAGCGAACCTCTTTGCATGGCTGCAACCCACAGCAACAGTTGGATTCGGCTGGGTCTCTGTTCAATTCCGCTGACTCCGGGGTCCGCTGCCTATGAGGTCCTGCTTCCCGCTGTGTAGGCGCTTGGTGGGTCATAGGTGCACACCCTACACCAAGCACAGTCAGACCTGAGAAAGGGACCTTATGGAGTCAACTGCACTACTCGCAGGTAGTTGCTTCCGACAGCCTCCCGCAAACTGCTATACACCCTCTAGGGTGAGGAATGCAATTCACTCCTGCTCAGAGCAGGTCTTCACAATCTTTCAGTACCCATAGGTCAAAATTAAGGTGCTCACGAACTAAGCAGCACCAGAGTGATTCACTATTTCATCAACTCGTGGGGTGGGACTTTGTGACAGCACTGAGGCTCCTGTAATCCAAACAGAACATGGAGTCAGTGGCCCCAAAATTGGAACCCAGAAAGACCAGGTTTAAAACTGGACTCTAGTAGGGGTCAATCAGTCCTCAATCCAACATCTTCGCAAACTCAAACTTGATTTGACCTATAACCTTGTACAAACTAAGGTATGTCTTACATTTGACAGGCAAACTATCTCCAGTGTCTTGGAGGGCAAATCATCTGTCGCAGAGAATTAGGCAAGCAGAGTATTTGCTTAAAGTAAACGATTCAGAGCCCTTTCCACACTGGAGTAACAATTCTGGAGAGGATGTACTGTCAGGATCTTCTCAATACACTGAGTGAAGATTGCGGAGATATTACCAGCATGATAACAAGAACAGCAGCATGGCCAAGGGAACAGGTGAGCAGGGGCAAATAAATATCCAGTACCAACCATTTATTTTGAACTCCAAAAAGGCTGTCCAGCCTTGACCATCTGGGTTTTCCTTGTCATGCGACGATGGCCAAATAAAAAGCCTGATGGGATGAAAGGTCAAGAGACCCAAAGTCAGCAAGTCATTAGAGAGCTTGGGGTTTCCTCCAAATCTGATCCCATGCAGAGGGAAATAAAAGAAGCAAGTATATCCTAGGGTGGACGCTGTCTGGAACCCAGAGTGGAGACACGGCTGGTCCTGCTGCTATAAGGAGAATGAAGGGAACCACTGTCCATGTATTCCGAACCTGCCATTCCTTGAAGTGTTGCACACCCCGAAGCACTGGGCACCATGAAAGCTGTTAGCCACAAAACCACTTTGCACCACGAAAGCGCTGTAAATCTTAAACATGTCCTGCAAGCATATTTTGAAAAAAGGAAAGGACTGGAGAATGCCTCTGTGAAAGTGTTACCCAGGTAAGAGTTAGAAGAAACCCCTATTGAGTCAGTTTAATTGCTAAAGAAAATACTATTCAGATGAAGAGCTGTGCACCCTGAAACAATGTGGATCATCGTTACAGAAGTCTTTAAAGAGCAGGGTGAGCAGCACCCATTTTCTCTGCACAGGGCTGACATGCTGTAATAATGGCGGGCCGCACTCGATGGCATCCAAGTTAGTGTTCGGGGACTTCTTTCATGCTGGCCACCCCGGTTTCATTGCTGTGTGCGAAGGCTGGCGAATGGTTGGTGTTGTGCGTGTGTGTGTGTTTTTTTTTTCCTCTCTCTCTCTCTTTACCCCCCGTGGTAAACACATTCTACACCTATTTAAACACTTGCATCACCCTAGCTCCCTACCAGCTTTCTCTCTCTCTCTCTCTCTCTCTCTCTCTCTCTCTCTCTCTCTCTCCCTCCTCCCTCCTCCCCCATGGTAAAACACATTCTACACCTATTTAAACACTTGCATCACCCTACCTCCCTACCAGCTTTTTTTTGTTTTCTCTCTCTCTCTCTCTCTCTCTTCTTCCTCCTCCTCCTCCTCCTCCTCCTCCTCCCCACCCTTCCCCCCGCCCCCCTCCCTCCCCCCCCCTCCGCTCCCTCTCCCCCCCTCCCCCATGGTAAAACACATTCTACACCTATTTAAACACTTGCATCACCCTAGCTCCCTACCAGCTCTACTGGCACCCAACAGCCCAGAGGTTTGCTTTCAAAGGACATTGTATACAAAGCCATCCACCTCAAAACCCCATCACCCACACGAACACAAACCCCAGACAAGCCACCCAAAATCTCGTACACATTCCACTCTGCAAGCTACCCTGCAAACTAAAACAAACCATCACACAAAGGGCACTCTGAGCCTGAAATACCCACCAACCTCCCCCACCCTCTTCCCCATGTGTACCACACCTTTCATAATCACCTTCCGCAAAAGCCTCAAAACGTACCTCTTTGCCCACACCTAAACCAGCCAGACCACCCCCCCTTCTATCTTTTGTCTATGCTAATCTACCAATCCCATTCTGAAAACATTCCAACTTATTTTTCCTCCTTCTCCCTTTTAAACTTTGTAAGGCGCTCCGACACCCTTGGGGTAGGGCCAGCACTGTATAAACGTTTAAATAAAATCAAATGATTATTTGCCCCACCTTCGACTGTCAAAACTGTTCCTATGCCTCTAAAGTGGTGCATGGCAAAGAAAGGGGGCAACAAGACTTACAAGATGGTCTACCTCTTTGTAAGACTTGACTATGACTTACTTACAAAGCATGCAAACGATGATAGACGTATCATATGTCCACTACCAATAACAAGGGACCTAAAGCCACTCAGGTTTCATATTCGACCTATGTGAAATTTGAAGGAGGCGTTGTGTTAGAGTTATGGCTCCAGTCATGTCTCTGATTAGATTATTCTTTCTTGGTTTAAACATTTCACCGAGAAGCTGGGACACTCTGGTTGGTATTGGCATAAAAAACATTTTCCTCGGATTCCAATAAAGAGCAAAAAAATACCACTGCAGCAGTGAGTGGTAGAAAATCTTCATTCCTTCGATTACATTTTGCATGTCATTCGGTGTTACATGATCCCCCAGAATTCCAAGTTATGAAAATAGTTTCCTGCTTTATGGGGTTGATTTACTTTCCTGTTTACAATGTGTCTTCATGAGCGTCAATGACAAGTGCACTGGTCAGGGAACACATAACATTACCATTAAGGCCTGAAGGATCAAATGGGCACGTAAAGCTATGCATGAAGCCCAAAGGTTCAAAGCTTACTTTTGGGAATTTCACCAAGGGTCTTTTGTAAGAGTATGGCCATGTTTATAGAACTTGGGGGCCATCTGGCAGAGGCAGGTATGGGTTCTGCAGAATGAGAAAGCGCGTCTTTCCCTAGATTCCCCTTATTTGGGAACCTTGGCTGAAACTCTGATACAGGATCACCCTGTCCCTTAAGAAGGTTGTTGGTTCTCCTTGGTCGGGGGGAAAATGAGATTCGGAGTCTGGGCTCGGGCGGGAGGTGACGTGGAAACGAAGGTCAAAATACAAGTAATCGGAGCGCCCCCCTCCCCGCACGGCGGCCCCAAGGCAGTGGCGGAGGGTCCACTCAGCGCTGAGGAGGCCCCAGCTCTACAATCCAAAAGATGCCACATAAACCCGCTATCAATCCTACCTAATAATGTCTCAACCGGATAAGGAACTCTCAATGCTGACCTGGAACGTCCAGGGTCTAAACTCCCCCCGGAAAAGAAAGTCTGTGGAACACAGGCTCGCTCAACTGGCACCTGACATTGCTTGCCTACAGGAGACTCATCTCCTCAGGAGCGACGAACGCCGCATTGCCTTCCACCGATACAACAAAAGCTTCTTTGCTTCAGCAGATCTCAAAAAGAGGGGGGTGGCCATCCTGTTAAACCGGGACTTACCTTTGACCAATATAACCACCAAACGGGACCCCGAGGGCCGTTATCTCCTGCTAAAAGGCCTCCTGGTAGAACTACCCATCACCATCGTCGCCATATATTGCCCAAACACCGGGCAAAGCAAATTCCTGCGGAATCTCCTACCAACTCTGTCTGCCTTCAGAGAGGGTCAATTATTCATAGGGGGTGACTTCAACTTGACTCCCGACCCAAATCTTGACAAATCGCTCCCACCATCGAATGATGATTTCAGCAAAGCCCTGGCCATGGCAGAATTCTTAAGGGAAACCGACACCATAGATGTATGGAGACTGGCCAACATGGGGGAGAGGGACTACACTTTCTTCTCTCACGTGCACCTGGGATACTCACGGATCGATCTCCTTCTAATCTCAAGTAACCTCATTCCCTGTGTCGAAGCCATCCAAATCGGGCTCAGAGCCCTCTCAGATCATTCTCCAGTCACATTGAACCTAAGGGTATCCTGCCTTCCGGAGCCACCCCAGAGGCAATGGAAACTCCAAGAGCACATCCTCTCAGACATCGCAACCAGAACTGAAATTGCGGAAGCCCTTAAGAATTATTTCAGGGAAAACACTACCGAAGACTCATCGTTGGCTATGATTTGGGACGCCATGAAACCCGTCATCAGGGGCACGGTGAACGACTGCACAGCCCGACTCAGACGTCGGGATAAAGTACAGCAAGACGCACTCGAAGCAGAGGTGGCAGAAGCGGAAAACACCCTTAAACGAGGCCCAAACAGGAAAGCGAGCCGCATCCACCAAAAGGCGAAACGTTCCCTAGAAATGCACCTGGCCGACAAAGCTGTCAGAGCGCTAACTTACACAAAACAGTTTTATTATGTGCACAGCAATAAAGCAAATCGGCTCCTGGTTCACAAACTAAAAAAGCTACAAACTAGAAACCTCATCCACAGCCTCGCTGATGAGCAAGGGACACTTCGCTACTCTATCAAAGAGAAAATGGAAATAATGGCTTCTCATCATAGATCGATTATGTCGGGTGCTCCCACCTCCGAAGCAGCACAAGCCAAATACCTAGCTGAAGTACAACTTCCCCTCCCAGGTCCGCAACTTGAGGCCCTGGAAGCCCCCTTTTCGTCAGAAGAAGTCAGTGAAACCATAACCAAACTGAAAAACTCAACCCCCGGCCCAGACGGGCTCACGGCCCAATTCTATAAAAAGTTTGCATACATCCTAGCCCCCCACCTGGCTACCCTATTTAACTCATTTCTATCCTCAGGCACAACCACTCCTTCCATGGAAGAATCAATCACAGTGCTACTGCCGAAACCTGGAAAAGACCGGAGCCAGTGCACCTCATATAGACCAATCACCCTCCTGAATTATGACGCAAAAATTTTCACTAAAACCCTAGCGAACAGACTGGCCCCACTGCTCCCGGCTATCATCCACCCGGATCAGACGGGATTTATACCCGGCCGTAGCACCCACGATAATATAAGAAGAACTATCAATGTCATTGAATCAGCCAACAGGAGGGGGCAGGCAGCGATGGTACTATCCTTGGACGCACATAAAGCTTTCGATATGGTTGACTGGGGCTACATTCGAAATTCACTCGTTCATTACGGCTTCGGCCCAAACTTTATAAAATGGACACTAGCTAATTATCAACACCCCTCCACCAGCCTCAGAATGAATGGAGTCAGATCCGACACGATCAAAATCTCAAGGGGCACTAGACAGGGCTGCCCCCTCTCCCCCCTGGTATTCGCCCTCTCCATGGAGCCATTCGCGACCAGAATTCGCCGCAATGTAAAGATCCAAGGGCTGTCAATCAAGGCCCAAACATATAAAATCGCCCTTTACGCCGACGACGTCCTTCTCACCTTAGTCAAGCCAGAGGAATCCATGAAGGCCTTATGGAAAGAACTGCTAGAATTCGGGGACGCCTCAGGCTTTAAGGTCAACCTTACCAAATCTACAGCACTGAGCATCAACCTACCGAGCCAGCTAGTAGCAGACCTGGAGGAAAAATACCAGATACCCTGGGCCAAGAAGAACCTCCCATACCTGGGGGTCCAGCTCCCCGGCGCTCCCAGCAGACTATACAAAGCAAACTTCCCGGCATTCCTGAGAGAACTCAGAGCTGATATCAGACGATGGCAAAAGCAGGAGATCTCATGGTTCGGAAGAATCACTGCCCTGAAAATGAACCTCATCCCCAGACTCCTTTATCAGTGCGCTGCCATACCCACCTTGATCCCGAAACAGGAGATCCAGAAGCTACAAAAATATGTCATGAGCTATATCTGGGAGGGGAAACAGCCACGCATTTCGCGAAGGATCATGCTCCGGGGCCGTGAGACTGGAGGCCTGGGAGCGCCCGATGTGGCAAGATATGTGCTGGCTGCTCAGCTCTCGTCGGCGTTCGCCTGGCTCCCCACCACCTCCAAACCCCGCTGGCTGGAGCTGGAGGAGGCCTGGAGCTCAAGTCCAATAACGTCGCTGCCACACCTAAAGGAACCCAGTGCAATCGGGGACATGGGTCCTCTAACGGCGACGGTAAATACTGTAAGAAGCTGGAAGACAGCAGCGCGACTCTGGAATCTACGCAGCACGACGGGCCCCCTCACCCCAGTCTGGGGAAACCCAGATTTCACCCCGGGCTGTAACCCCAAGAACTTTGGGAGATGGAAGAATGGAGGGCTGGAAAGACTGCAAGATTTTTATGAGGAGGGAAACCCCCTGGACTTCGAGGCCTGCAAGGAAAAATTTGATGTGCCAGAGAGCGAGAGATTTAGATACACGCAGCTCCGCCACTGGCTATCGAACAGGGAGGTGAAACGCCATGGAAGCAGAGCCCTTACCGCCCTGGAACTCACCCTCACCGGTCCCCCGCCAAAGGGCAGAATCTCCACCCTCTATAAGCTCTTGGACAGAACCGACCCAGCACGCAAAGAGCCATACATGCTAAAGTGGGAAAACGACATAGGGAGACCTATCGAGGTGGAGGAGTGGAACCACATCTGGGCTAGAGCGAACAGGAGTTCGAAATGCGTTACCAACAAGGAAGGTGCATTTAAGGTATGCTTCAGATGGTATCGGACCCCAGAGATACTCAATAAATGCAATCCCGCAATCCCCCCGTCCTGCTGGAGAGGGTGCCCAGACAAAGGCACACTCTTTCATCTACTCTGGACATGTCCCAGGGCCACGGAGTTCTGGAAAACAGTGCTGGACCACATCAACAAAATCACAGGCCTCACCATCCCTTGGGACCCAGGCATTGTCCTACTTGGATCAAGCGGGGCAGACCAATTCCCCCTCTCCGGGCATAGAGCAGAACTATGCTCCCATCTGCTCACGGCGGCAAAAATCTCCATAGCCAGGCTGTGGAAAAACCCAGAGGGCCCGGCAGTGCAAATGTGGTGGACAAAATGTTGGGACATAATTGCAGCGGAGAAAATTACTGCCCTACGACTCGGAAACAGAGATAAATTCTTCCAAACGTGGGCTCCCTTTCTAGACTTTACCCAACAATTTCCAGGCCTAGCACGACAGCCCCCTTCCCTGCGTTGGATGAACAAAACCGACTAAACACAAAGGGGCCAAGGCTGTGCGGAGGTACAAAGAGGTCCAGGGTCTGGCCTGTCAACGAACCCAGGAATGAGGCTCTAAGGCCTAAACAATCCCACGCACTGCGAGCTGAAATCGATCAAGGGCATAAAAGCTCACACAAAGTCCCCTTGTCACCCACATTTACCCCATTTCGGCCCACCAGGGCTAAACTAATCGCTGTCCTCACCCCAGAATCCCTCCCCTGACCTGTTGTTGTTATGACTGTTGTTCTGTTATGAAGGACATTGTCCTTGTTGATTTAACACTTGCACAACTGAACTCAAGCGCGCGGCGCGCAGCGCCCAGCGCTATTTATGTACCTGCAAACATCCAATGCAATGCATGTATAAAACCAATAAAAATATATTTGGAAAAAAAGAAGGTGGGCTGCAGGAGAAGTGGGAAGTTTAGAATAGAGGATTTCAATGGTCACTTCATGGTGAGCTCTCTTTCCTAGGGTATTCTTTTTGGAGTTGAAAGAGTAAAATATATCCTTTTGTAACCCCTCCCATGATGCCTATTTTCATGCACAGTTTTGGATGAGATTGACTACTGATGAGCTGTTTCGGTCAGTGGAATGATGGGATTCCTCTTCTGATCCAGAGCTGTCCACCACTGTGAAAAATCAGGCCATTTATATAGGCAGCAAGCTGCTTACCAAACCTCTTTTGGTTCACAAGAGGTCCCACTGCAGTGGTATCACTCTCGCGAAAGGAGTACCTTCTTGGAAAGTCATGCCAACCTCAAGAGGCAAGTAGACACACAGCTGGTAGATTTAAAAGCTGCCCCAGAGAAGTATTGGTGAGTGTGATGGGAAGAAGGACACCTTTCCCGGTCTATAAAAAAAATCAAGAGATTGCAAAAAGAGGTCCCGTGCCTTCAGCCTTAAGACACTGTAGCTAGCTAATCAAAAAAGATGATGGTTATTAACCCAATTATCATATGCACTGAGCAACTTAGATTCCAAACTAGGCAAAAAGGTCCTTGATGGAGACACGTTTCTGAGAGTGACACTATGTGTGAAGATCTAAATCCTGAAAGCAAGAAACAAAATCATTATAATACCACAAATATTTGTTCCTGCTGCCAGAAACAAACAAAATAACAACCTGTCGCTTTAGAATTCCAACAGGGAAACATTCCTGCCCACAAAACTAAACGCTGATGCATCTCATCATCAGAGGCAACCTACATACAGGAGGACAGCTTTAGTGCTTCAAAATGCAGACACATTCAGCTAAAGGTTCGGAGTACTCCATCAGCACAACTGATGCATAGACTAAGTCGGAAAAAAGTATTCTCCACCAGGGTACATGCTTCACTGAAGCACACCAGGCACTGAGCTGGTCCAACCCTTCCAGTTAGCCTTCATTATGAACCCACATTCTGAACTTTACCAGTACTCATTTCATTCATGCACACTGCACAACATTGCTGGCTGTCCCACTTTCGATGATTATGGGTGCCAATGGGCTGTCTTTCTAGTTAGTGTCTTGACTATCAAACTCCATGTTCCTTGAGCAACTTCTTTACTTTCTCGCTGCGTATTGTTTTACTAAAGTGGTCATTTGTGGTGCTTTTGTAGTGCTTATTATCTTTACACTTGCAGTTACTTTAGAAGAGCTACCAGAAAGTAAGAGAAACATTTCAGAACCCTTGTCCAAATATTGAGATTAACAAAAATATTCAAAATTGGACAGACATAAAAGAACGGACGGACCAACCAAAACAGATGCACTTATGTGGATAGAGAGCAAGTGGCCATAAAAGGAATCATAAGGAGGACAGAAAACGTACCTCTGTCTGTCCAGAAAGCAGTTGGCGCTTCAATCCCTCGTAGAACATAAACTGGATAGCAGGGTTAAAGACGAGGAGTAGAGATGGAAAGGTGCCGTTCCAGAGCGCAGCAAAGCCCTCGTCACGCACAATCTGATGGAAGGCATCTAAGAAAATTAAGAAAATATGCCACGTGTGGCAAAGAAGATTAATGGTGCAGAAACCAATTTAAAAGGCAAGGGAGTTAGAAAGGTACATTGGCAGAACAGAGTGTAGCTCACACTGGCGGTTTAGCAGAGGTACTGTAGGTCAGAATGAGGTACGCTTTTGGTCCCAGTACTTGAATAGCAGGGGATGGTGCTGATCGCCGCCAAGATAGATTGTCAGAGAGGCGTGTAGGTCCCAGTATTAGAATACCCAGGCTGCAGGCCATGATTGTAGTCTATTTGTAGAACGCTTCCGGGTTCTAATTCCTGGAAAAGCAGGGATTTCTATAGGTCAGAACCAAGGTGTATTCGCATAGCTGTGTGGTGTTCTCTTTGCTGGAATATATGACATTGATGCAGCAATGCAAAAACAAATTACTTACCCCAGGATATGTTCTTTTGATGGATTCGTCTCTCACAGATTCCTCATCTTAGATACTTCATAGGCAGAGTCAGTGGACACCAGAAAACTTCACCCACAGTGGGTGCTGTGTGCCTTGGCACTGACCTCTTCAACAGTCCAGTCCTTGGCCCAGGAATTCAGAAATCAGCCTATTTATTGGGCACACCACAGCTCGTTCGCTCAGTTCCCCGTTTTCCACCTATGCTCAACAACTAATGGAACTCGAACAAAAATCAATCTCTCGCTCTTTACCAATGACTGAAGTGTCTCTGAAGCTCTGTATGTGTGGTAGAATGGAAGAGCGATGAGAAATCCGTTGGAGGGAATCCACCAGAAAGAACATTAACAGAGATAAGCAATTTGTTCTTCTAATGGATTGCATCCTCCCACTGATTAATCATATTAGATACATTCTCTTAAGAGTACAATATATCAAGAGGAGGGAAGAAATAGCAAGCAAGCCCATACAATATTACTTTGGGAAAAGTGAGAAGCGAGGCCCAAGTAGCAACATGGCAGGATGTAACACCCAACATACCCATCTCTATAGTGCCAAAGTGGCTACAGAACCCATAGTGCAGTGCACCCTTAAACGCAAAGGCATGTTCTTCCCTACTACATTCTGCAATGCAAAGAATTATCCATCTGAAAATGGGTTTGGAAAAGTACACCCTGCCTGGCTCTCACAAATAACTCGTCAAGGGGTAGCCTTTAGAGCTAGCAACATAAAAACGTTGTGTTCACTTCGGATCAAGCCTATGGAAATGGTCTTTCTCTCTGGAGGAGTGAGGAGGAAAATTGAACACAGGAAGGTTACTTTTCTGATTCAGGTGGAATTCGTAAACAACCTGTGGGAGGAACACGGGCTCTAGCATAAACTCCTCTCTTGTGAACACCAAGTAGGGCGGTTTGACTAACCGCACCTGCAGCTTGCCAATACCTTTGGCCAAAGTTACTGCCACTAGGAAAATCACTAAGTCTCAGGGGACAATCGTGAAGAGGCCCAAAAGACAAACCCCATCAAAAAGGTCAGAACAAGTGTCAGGAAAGATGATCTTTTTGCAGCTTTACACCCAATGACATCAACTAAGCGGCCCACTTTAAAATAACCCTTGACTGTACGTAATTTGGGGGCCTGTCTTTGCCATGGACCAAAAGGAACTGCAAAACCAAATAAGCAGTAGAGGCCATAGAGCTCCGGATTCCTCTCCCCGATTTAAAACTTCTCCCACCAACAAATATAAATGGTTTTGGTGGCTGGGCTTCGTGCAGAAAGGAGAACCTCCAAGATCTCTTCTAGCAAGCCCCAATCACTGTATCTCAGCCTCTCAGTAACCAAGAGTTCAGAGATTCAAACGAAGGCCATGTCCTCCTTGATGGAAGGGGAATGGCTGCTTTCTTCAGGAGACTTCGAGGAGGACATGTAGCCATGTCCTTACAGCCCAGTCCGGGGAATTAGGATCACTAGTCTCAAATCTCTCACCTCCAGAGAACTTGCAGGATGACTGGAACTGGTGGGAATGCATAGATGAGATTGAATCGAAGGCGACTAAGAACGCATCCATATTTGCCCTTCTCTGGGGAAATTCCTTGGAGCAGAACAGCTCGAACTTACATCAGGAGGGTTCCACAATTGGTGAACATTTCTGCCAGAACCTCCTGGCACTGCTCTGATGCATGAGACCTGCTGTGTCTCTTCAGGGCATCTGCCACCACATTCGTCAGCCTGACCATATGGGACACTGGCAACACCATGTTCTCCAAGGTCCAGAACCAAAGCTGCATCGCTTCCCTGAACAGGGGCAGTGACCCCCCCCACATCACTTATCTTGTTGAGGCAGTGAGTAGCCACTATGCTGTACATCATGATCAGAACACTCTTCCCCTTGATCGAATGAAGGAAGGCCTTCAGAGCCAGTTTGATCTCCTGTAGCTCCAAATGATTGATGTACAATCTTGATTCCACCAAAGACTAAATCAAGCTCATCCTAATGAGTGCTACAGTCTTTCAAGGAAGCATCTGTGGCCACCGTCGGCCACAGTGGCAAAAATGGTCGCCTGCCCTAGGATTGTCCCAATGGTGCCACCACAGGAGATCCTGTGCAACATCAGTCGAAACCTAGAGCAGTTCAAACATGTTGACTGAGAATTGGAATCCCTGAGAACTGAAGCCAATGGAGTCATCTCTTCCTCAGTTGGGCTCCTGGGCACCAGAATGATGCAGGATGCCATGAGGCACAGAATACAAAGGCTGAGGGCTGGAAGAAAGTTGCTGTTCTGGAAACTCTCAACCATCTGGAATATGTTTATGATTATCCCCTCAGTAGGAAAAGCCTTCCCCGTTTGAGGGACCAGAACTACTCAAATGAACTGGAGCTTTTGGAATGTTGTCATCTGCGACTTATTGAAATTCGGGGAGAAGCCCAGACTCTGCAATAGCTTACAAGTGTGGTGAAGATGGGAGACCACCAGCTCCAAAAAGTGAGCTCTGATGAGCCGGTTGTCTAGAAAGGAAAAAACAAGAACCTTTTCCCTCTGTAGAAAACCCTTGGGGCGGAAGTCAAGCTGAAAGGTAAAACACGAAATTGGTAATGTGTGCCATCTTTCACAAACCTCAAGTATATCCTGTGCCTTGGATTGCTAAGGCACATGGAAAAAATGCCAGTGACACCAGCCAGTCTTGAAACCGTAGGGCTTGAAGGATCGGAGAAAGGGTGGCCATCTTGAACTTGTCCTTCCTGTAAATTTGTTTAGGAACCGCAAGTCCAAAATGGGACAGACACCATTGTAATTGTTGCAAACCGGGAAACAGGGGCACTCCCACTCCTTTTCCCATTCTGCCATCTTTTATGTAGATTGAGGTCAAGCCCCACCCCCCACCCAAACTCCCCCATCACCACAGGAGCTGGGTGCAACCGGGATAAGTCAAAACAGTTTTGGGTTGTGGAAGAAGAGGCACAGTGGCACTTGATTCCTGGTTTTACAGGGTTCCCCGACCGCTGCTGGGTGGGTGCAATATCTCAGATATCCCTACATGGTCGAGTTCCCTTCATGGTTGAGAAATGGGTCGCACCCCTGAGAATGAAGTGAAACTGCAGAAACAATGGCCTCCCGAAAAGTAGGACACATTTTTTTTGCAATATTCAACCCTTCCTGACACAAAAAATTGCAGCTACTCTTGCCACTGCCCTTATCAATTCCTGCCTTGATTACTATAACAGACTCCTAAGTGGCTGTTCTCAGCTTAATGTGCCATCCCTTCAGGTCTCCCAGAATGGATCAGTTTGTGCTATTTAGGGCCTCTCTAGATGAGCTCATATAACCGCTTCCAGGCGGGATCTTCATTGGCTCCCCGTGAAGCTCAGAATTACTCACAAATTGCTTACTTTGACTCACAAATGTTTTCTTAATTTGGCCCCTAAATATCTTGCGGATTGCCTAATGCATTATGTTCCAACGCGCACTCTCAGTTCTGAGAATCAATGCAAAATTGTACAGCCTAAATTTAAACTTGCCAAGGCTGGTGGACACAGTTTTGATGTCAAGAACCCGATTGCCTGGAATGCACTCCTGCACAGCATTAGAGCCATTTCAACAACCGTGGAGTACAAAAAAAGGCTGAAGACATCTCTTCAACTTATCGCCAGACTAACCGGTCTTTGCCCTTTCTTCTTCTTGCCCTCTGCCTCTGGATCTCTTGCTCTAGTTGAACTGTTCGTTTTGTTCTGTCTTTCGTGCACGCTCCGATGCCTCTGGAAATGTGGCGTGGTTTATGAAAAAAAGGGAATTAATAAATAATACATAAATGAAAGGACAATGGATGTTGCACTTTCCTTGGAGGCTTTGCATCTCTAAAACGATGAATCAGCGTTTGCTCTGAAAAGGTGCAGCCAATTGAAGAACATGTCCAGAAGTTTAGCTTATATATCAGATGCTGTTAAGATGAATTTTCAGAATCAGCCTTGTGGACAGCTTTTGAGAGGCCACCCCGTTTCGGTTAACAGAGAAAGGCACTAATGTTGAGCCAAACTGTTCGGGTAGTGTGACTAAACAGCAAGGCTGATCCTACGAGGTCCCTCCTCATGGAGGAGAGCTACAACTGCAGTGTAATGCTTCTTGTTTCTTAAGTCGAGGATCAAAAGTGTCCCATGGCTCAACTCAGGATGACGGCCATTGCAGCAAGATAGCCTGATTTGAAGCTGGTCAGCCCACAGGATAGTTCCGGGATGCTTCTGAAGGCTTCCAGTGGCAGGATCTTCAAGCATGGGTCGAGACTGATTGTTCTCATAGGTCAGGGGTCGAAGCACCAATGAAGGCCTTCTGAAGATCTGAAAAGGATCAGGACTTCACTGGGATGGTTGAAGAAACTGCTGCTTGTGGGCTTCAACAATGGGTTCCAGGTCTTCTGCAGGATGCTCCTCTTCATAGGAGTCTTGGCTGTAGCAACCATATGAAGAATGGCTGAAAGGGTCCCCCTCTTATCAAAAGGTCAAGCTGGAGCCTACCAATGGTAACGATATGCAGCATTCAAACCGACAAGGGCTGTCCAATACAAGAAAGCCTCTGGTCAACACATCTGCCCAGCAATAGACACTTTGGCATGGATGTGGACTGGGACCACATAGAAGCACCACCGCCAGCGTAGGAGTGGGCAGGAGCCCTCCTCCTCCCCAGCATTCGCAGCGACCTCATCTTTGAAAGAAGCCATTGACAGGATTGCAACACGGAGAGATTCCGCATCCACCCCAATGTCCGTCTAGCTCCTAACCCAGTACCTGCACATAGGGTGAGAAATGCTGATGATCCATCCGATGCCTACCATCTCTGACCATTCCCCGTTACAGCCTGCCACATTGCTGCCGAGCATCTGCCCTTCCCAAAATGGCCGGCGCAATGCGGCATGAAACTGAGGCTGTGTTCCTCGGTTGCTAGGCAACGCATTGCTTATTAGCCAATTAATGCTACCGTAAGGCGGCAGCCGTCCTGCGTCAAAGGCTGAGGATAAGGCCCTGTTTTGCCTCCTGTTTGCCAGAAGCTCCACTGCGAGCGTAGGAGTGGGCAGGAGCCCTCCTCCTCCCCAGTATTCGCAGCGACCTCATCTTTGAAAGAAGCCATCGACAGGATTGCAACACGGAGAGATTCTGCATCCACTCCTATGTCCGTCTAGCTCCTAACCCAGTACCTGCACATAGGGTGAGAAATGCTGATGATCCATCCGATGCCTACGTTCTCTGACCATTCCCGTTACAGCCTGCCATGTTGCTGCCGAGCTTCTGCCCTTCCAAAAATGGCCAGTGCAATGCAGCATGAAAATGAGGCTGTGTACCTTGGTTGCTAGGACACGTCTTGCTTATTAGCCAGTTAACGCTACCGTAAGGCAGCAACCGTCCTGCCGAGGATAAGGCCCTGTTTTGTCTGTTTGCCGCACTGTGCCGGCGTGAGACTCAAAGCACATTCTCAAAGGCGAGCACTGTATAACTTTTTCCTACTATTTTGTTCGCTTGAAGCGCAGCTGTAAAGTGCCCACGCCATGATGCACGGCTCGTAATTGTACCGTTATTATCAGTGGTTTACCCCAGCTTCCTGCATCTACCGTGCTCCCAGTACAACTTAACGTATCACCTCCTAACCTACTGCATACCCTATGATACGTGCTATCTGAGCAACTTGCCACATCGGTGCCCGTTTCACCCTTGTCGTTGACTATAGTACCATGACCTAAGAACTACTACGATCGTTGCACCACGTCAGTCAATATACCTAAGATACCCTCTTGGGCCCCCTGCTACCTCCGAACATTAGGCCCCGAAATTTGGGATACAGCATCTTTTACCTACTTCACCCAGATGCTTTGGATGCCAAACCGAAACGGACCACACCGTTCATATAGGTCTGTACCTCGTTCTACCTCCTTATGCACCTGGCACCTGCCCTACTCAAGCTAATGTGGCTCACCGTAGAACGTACAACTTGCATGATACGGCGACACACTGCCTAGTTATTTCTAATTCTGCTGTGTATGCTTTCACATCACTTAAACCAATGTCTTGCAAACTCCATACTATGTCATGTACCACGCACAATTTAAATGGTACTCGCAATATTTAAGCTAACATGCCTCAATGTGTAACGTATGGCTTGCATGTTACATTGCCACATTGCCGACGCCTTTCTAATCAGCTGTGTACGCATCTGCACTATCCAAGCTAATGTATAACGTATAGTTTGCATGCCATTGCTCCACACCGTTTATGTTTCTTTAACTCTACAGTGCGCCTCCTTCTACCTATTGTAGGCACTTGACTTGCCTTGTCACAAGTCCACTGCTAGCCATACCCCCACCTATTGTTCATATTGTACCAACTCATGCACGATCGATCACCATACTGTATAAACTGAATGAACCCACTGATCATGACCAACTACCTGAACCACACTAGTCTAGGCCTGTTGTCCCACTATTTGAACCCTTCTTGCTTATACTTGCTATCTAGTGCACCATTGAATACTGTACTAGTCTACGTATGATGCTCACCCTTTTTGCTTGAGCCGCATCAGCCTGTGCCTACTGTTCAATCCTGCCCTGAATCTTACCAGCCCATACCTACTGAGACCCATCCTTCGCCAGAACTATACTTGCCTAGGCTCCACTCCCAGAAGATCGCGCGGTTCACCCCTTTCCTGACTCACTCTCAGCTCTAGATCCTCCCCCTAACTGACCGCCATCCACTACAATTAAGCAACCTGAGTAATTGAGAAACTATGTTCCCTAAGAAGTTCCAGCTGTCCCTGACATCTCGGACTATAGCAATAATCATCCTGCAGATTACAGACTCACCTTGCCCTTTATCGGCCAGGAACAACAGACTCTGGGCCGGACCACCTCGCCTCTATGAACCCCAGAGTAGCAAGACCATGACACCCAGCCATAAATATTATGAAAATATCTCCGGTATTGAATCTACACTCAGCCCAGATATTGAGACGCTGCATGGAACCCTGACTTCCGCACCTCACACACCCCACATGACCAGAATTAAGCCCACTGCCGCTAAAACCCCTCGACCCCCCAATACAGCAAAGGATCCTAAAAACCATGGCAGCGCCATGATCAACGCTAGATCGCTAGTGGCACATGCCTCCGAAATAGCAGATCTGATTTCCATAGAGGACCTTGATATTCTAGCTGTCACAGAATCATGGTTGCATGACGCAGCTGGCCCAGTCCTCACGCTACCATACCCGAAAACTATCAAATATTTAGAGCAGACAGAACTAATGCCAAAGGAGGCGGATTAGCCCTTATAGCTAAATCTGACCTTGCCATAAGACTTTCGCCTCCATCCCAATCAAATCTTGTGAAATGCTTATTGCCAAACTCCCTATTTCCAATTACTGCACCCTTACCATTTACACTTTGGCATGGATGTGGACTGGGACCACATAGAAGCACCACCGCCAGCGTAGGAGTGGGCAGGAGCCCTCCTCCTCCCCAGCATTCGCAGCGACCTCATCTTTGAAAGAAGCCATTGACAGGATTGCAACACGGAGAGATTCCGCATCCACCCCAATGTCCGTCTAGCTCCTAACCCAGTACCTGCACATAGGGTGAGAAATGCTGATGATCCATCCGATGCCTACCATCTCTGACCATTCCCCGTTACAGCCTGCCACATTGCTGCCGAGCATCTGCCCTTCCCAAAATGGCCGGCGCAATGCGGCATGAAACTGAGGCTGTGTTCCTCGGTTGCTAGGCAACGCATTGCTTATTAGCCAATTAATGCTACCGTAAGGCGGCAGCCGTCCTGCGCCAAAGGCTGAGGATAAGGCCCTGTTTTGCCTCCTGTTTGCCAGAAGCTCCACTGCGAGCGTAGGAGTGGGCAGGAGCCCTCCTCCTCCCCAGTATTCGCAGCGACCTCATCTTTGAAAGAAGCCATCGACAGGATTGCAACACGGAGAGATTCTGCATCCACTCCTATGTCCGTCTAGCTCCTAACCCAGTACCTGCACATAGGGTGAGAAATGCTGATGATCCATCCGATGCCTACGTTCTCTGACCATTCCCGTTACAGCCTGCCATGTTGCTGCCGAGCTTCTGCCCTTCCAAAAATGGCCAGTGCAATGCAGCATGAAAATGAGGCTGTGTACCTTGGTTGCTAGGACACGTCTTGCTTATTAGCCAGTTAACGCTACCGTAAGGCAGCAACCGTCCTGCCGAGGATAAGGCCCTGTTTTGTCTGTTTGCCGCACTGTGCCGGCGTGAGACTCAAAGCACATTCTCAAAGGCGAGCACTGTATAACTTTTTCCTACTATTTTGTTCGCTTGAAGCGCAGCTGTAAAGTGCCCACGCCATGATGCACGGCTCGTAATTGTACCATTATTATCAGTGGTTTACCCCAGCTTCCTGCATCTACCGTGCTCCCAGTACAACTTAACGTATCACCTCCTAACCTACTGCATACCCTATGATACGTGCTATCTGAGCAACTTGCCACATCGGTGCCCGTTTCACCCTTGTCGTTGACTATAGTACCATGACCTAAGAACTACTACGATCGTTGCACCACGTCAGTCAATATACCTAAGATACCCTCTTGGGCCCCCTGCTACCTCCGAACATTAGGCCCCGAAATTTGGGATACAGCATCTTTTACCTACTTCACCCAGATGCTTTGGATGCCAAACCGAAACGGACCACACCGTTCATATAGGTCTGTACCTCGTTCTACCTCCTTATGCACCTGGCACCTGCCCTACTCAAGCTAATGTGGCTCACCGTAGAACGTACAACTTGCATGATACGGCGACACACTGCCTAGTTATTTCTAATTCTGCTGTGTATGCTTTCACATCACTTAAACCAATGTCTTGCAAACTCCATACTATGTCATGTACCACGCACAATTTAAATGGTACTCGCAATATTTAAGCTAACATGCCTCAATGTGTAACGTATGGCTTGCATGTTACATTGCCACATTGCCGACGCCTTTCTAATCAGCTGTGTACGCATCTGCACTATCCAAGCTAATGTATAACGTATAGTTTGCATGCCATTGCTCCACACCGTTTATGTTTCTTTAACTCTACAGTGCGCCTCCTTCTACCTATTGTAGGCACTTGACTTGCCTTGTCACAAGTCCACTGCTAGCCATACCCCCACCTATTGTTCATATTGTACCAACTCATTCACGATCGATCACCATACTGTATAAACTGAATGAACCCACTGATCATGACCAACTACCTGAACCACACTAGTCTAGGCCTGTTGTCCCACTATTTGAACCCTTCTTGCTTATACTTGCTATCTAGTGCACCATTGAATACTGTACTAGTCTACGTATGATGCTCACCCTTTTTGCTTGAGCCGCATCAGCCTGTGCCTACTGTTCAACCCTGCCCTGAATCTTACCAGCCCATACCTACTGGGACCCATCCTTCGCCAGAACTATACTTGCCTAGGCTCCACTCCCAGAAGATCGCGCGGTTCACCCCTTTCCTGACTCACTCTCAGCTCTAGATCCTCCCCCTAACTGACCGCCATCCACTACAATTAAGCAACCTGAGTAATTGAGAAACTATGTTCCCTAAGAAGTTCCAGCTGTCCCTGACATCTCGGACTATAGCAATAATCATCCTGCAGATTACAGACTCACCTTGCCCTTTATCGGCCAGGAACAACAGACTCTGGGCCGGACCACCTCGCCTCTATGAACCCCAGAGTAGCAAGACCATGACACCCAGCCATAAATATTATGAAAATATCTCCGGTATTGAATCTACACTCAGCCCAGATATTGAGACGCTGCATGGAACCCTGACTTCCGCGCCTCACACACCTCACATGACCAGAATTAAGCCCACTGCCGCTAAAACCCCTCGACCCCCCAATACAGCAAAGGATCCTAAAAACCATGGCAGCGCCATGATCAACGCTAGATCGCTAGTGGCACATGCCTCCGAAATAGCAGATCTGATTTCCATAGAGGACCTTGATATTCTAGCTGTCACAGAATCATGGTTGCATGACGCAGCTGGCCCAGTCCTCACGCTACCATACCCGAAAACTATCAAATATTTAGAGCAGACAGAACTAATGCCAAAGGAGGCGGATTAGCCCTTATAGCTAAATCTGACCTTGCCATAAGACTTTCGCCTCCATCCCAATCAAATCTTGTGAAATGCTTATTGCCAAACTCCCTATTTCCAATTACTGCACCCTTACCATTTACCTACTTTACATTGGCACTTTTGTGGAGGATATATCCAGTATTTTGGCGAATAACACTAAAGACTCCTCACAAATATTATTACTGGGTGATTTCAATCTCTGATTTAATGATCCCACTGACAGAAATGCCCAAGCAGTAGTCAATATCCTTTCAAAACAAGGACTAACACGAAGAGTGTCTTCACCCACCCACGTTCAAGGAAGCACCCTAGACTGGGTGGCGGACCAGAATTGCAAAACCTCCATTACTATGGTTACCCCACAACTTTGGACAGACCACCACCTGATCGCCTTCACCTTAGCTACTCCCAGACATCTGGTCAAAGATAAAGTCATGCCACAACCTCTTCGCACGAGAAGCAAAAAAATATGACACTGGAAAGATTACTCCCACATATCTTACCATCGCTTAACTCAATCCCAAATGTACCTGACCCAAACTTCCTGGTTGAAGTATACAATAACACTATGTCTAAGGCCCTAGACATCATTGCACTGGTCAAATTGCGCAGAAGCAAACAGCGTGCACACCTTAATGCCTGGTTCACTCCTCATCTCAAAAACCTGAGACTCCAAAAAGAAAACTAGAAACCATATGGAGACACACTCCCACTGCAGAAAACAAGTTACATTTGACTAACTTTGCAAATAGCTACAAAAAGGAAATAATTTGCACTAAAAAAAGACCTCTACAATTAAATAATCTCCAAGGCCAGTTCCAATTCGAAGGAACTATTTGTGATACTATGTGAAATGGAATCCCCTATCTCACCCATAGACAACATGCCAAAGGATAAACTGTGGTGCACAAGCATACAAAATGCCCTAGCTAACAAAATATCATTACTTCAAAACAATATTGCAAATAAGAAAGCCTCCCGGCCTAATCTTGAGTCGCATCCAACCCTTCCCACTGAATCCCCTAGCACCCGAGAACCATTCAGATTCACCAAAGTATCCATCCTTAAAACAGCAAAAATTAGCTCATCACTGAAAGCTTCCAACTGCCAAGGCGACAATTGTCCCACTCAGATAATTACAGAGGCAGCGAGACACCTAGCCCCATTTATCTCCAAATTAATCAATGCCTCCTTCGCAACCAACACTGTTCCAAGCAACCTAAAATAGTCTTGGGTCCTACCACTTTTGTTTTTAAAAAAAGACTCTAGACCCCGCCATCCTTATCAACTATAGGCCTATTACCACGGTGCCGTTCCTTCTCAAAATAATTGATAAAGTGGCTTACTTGCAAATACAGAACTACCTTGAGGTCAATCATCTCTTAGGCTCCCGCCAATCCGGCTTTAGGCCACAACATGGCACGGAAAAGGCATTAATCGAACTAAAAACCCAAATTGATGAGCTCAAGGACAAAGGGAAACAGCCATGCTCCTTTTGCTCGACTGCCTTTGACCTGGTGGACCATGAAGTTCTGTGCAGACACTTGGCCTCGGCTGCCCACTTCTATAAGGATGCAATTGCCTGGGCCCAATCCTTCTTAAACAACAGAGTTTTCTCCCCATCAGCAGCTGCAAATCCTATCCAGACAACATGTGGCGTCCCACAAGGATCCTGTGTATAGCCAACTATGTGTAATATATTTACAAAGCCTTTGTTTGACAAATTGGACAGGCTAGGTGTCGCCTACACTAATTATGCAGATGATACCCAGATCCTCATTCCCTTTTCGGGCAATTATGATGATGGCCTGTCTTTGGTAAAAATAATATACCTCCTCATTCAGGCATGGATGGCAACCCATGGCCTCTGCCTGAATGATGACAAAACAGAGATCCTGATTCTCAGAGCAGCGGCCAACCTAAAAAACTGAATAATTGAAAGATTGTACATCAGTAATGTTTGTTTTTAAATAAATATGTATAAGAATTATTTTATTTAATTTAATTTTGTAAAGGTGTTTGTGCACTATAAACAAATAAAAAAAAATTACTCTGCCTTCAACATAGATGGAAACACTATCAACCTTGATTCCACTCTAACCCTTGGCAAACGGGTCAATTCCTTGGCGTCTTCCTCTGCCTACATGTGCAAGCTCATCACAGCGTGCAGGCTATTTCTATCTAAGGCTCACTGCATTATCCTCGCTAATGCACCAATACTCGCAAAATTAGATTACTGTAATGCCCTCTACTTAGGTGCTAATAAGGTGCTTAAAAGTACATCCGAGACAAAATCCAAATTTGACAGAATAACACACTAAGAACGTCCCTGAACATACCTAACGGAGAACATGTTTCAGAAATCAGAAGAGATAATCACTGGCTGAAGATAAACGACAGAATCCTGCTTAAAACAGTCTCCCTCACATTTAAATGCCTAAATAAGGCAGCACCCCCATACCTAACGGAGAGAACTGTAAGGAAAACGTCCACATGCCCCTCCAGAGTGGCTAGTGCCTTCTGCTTGAACATACCCAGATTCCATCTAAAAAATCGGGAGGAATTAGTTTCCCAGTGAAAGCTGGCCAGTACTGGAACGCATTTCCCATCTCTTAGAGCCGACCGATCCCTCTACAGCTTAAGATGCAATACTGTGAAATGGCTGCGATCCAACGACATCTGACCCCTCTTTATTATGCACAGTTTCTGTAGTTATCTGGCACACCTGATATGCACTGCCTGAACTATACTTGCACTTTGTTACCGCTGTACTTCACTGTTTCAGATTGTTATCCGTTTACCCTTCTGTATATATGTAACCTGCCTGACTTTGTAACCTAAGCCTCAAGTATCCTTGTACATGTGTTGCGCCCAGTTACCTCCGGGTTCAGTGCGCCTTACAAATTAATAAACAAACAAACACCCTCCCCACCCATATCCGGCCACAAACACTGAACCCCCATTTTGCCTGGGAAAGCAGACGCTTTCCGTAGGAAAGGGCTTTCCATATATGGCAATTTCAGTTCTTTAAGAGGAAGGAAGAAGGCCAGAAAACAGGATGTCCAAAGGATATGTTAAAATCTTGTGGCGTGGCCATTTTAGAGTATATGGTACTCTATTTGGCATTAAGTGGTAAATGCAGAAGTGCACGAGAAAATGAAAAAAAAAACGGTACAAAAGCATCCACATCAAGATGGACACATGAAGTTAGTAAGCACAAACTTATAAATAAAAAAACTACAAAGGACACAAGGTGTCCATACCACACTTAACTGTAAGGTGATGTTTGCAGGAAAAATAAACATAATTTTACTCTGGATAACAGAGTTCTCATGCACTGATAGCAATAGGGACTGATCAGTGCCCCCAAATAGATGAGTTTAGCAAGGCCAGTACAGGTAAAAAGCTGCACTGGCCTCCAAAAGTCAAATTCAAAATAGTATAAAAATGTTGGGTGTCCCATTGATGTCTACGGAGGGAAATTTGAACATTAAAAGTCTTTCCTAACAGATACAAAACCGGACGACCACATCCTTGAGTGTCCTTACCACCAAAGGTGGGCCCAGGGCCGGCCTTAGCAGCAACAGCGCCCTGGGCTGATTAAAAAAGAATTGGCGCCCCCCCTGGAGGGGCAGGGGGGTAACTCCCAGCTACGTGCCTGGCAGGAAGTTAATCACTGGAATAGGACGCTCATGCTAATACACGAGTGACCTATTCCAATGAAATCCGCCTCGCTCTTGCGTTGGGGTGAGGAGTTCATCATCTGAATAGGTTATTAAATGCGCCACACCGCCACAGGCACATTTAATAACAAAAAGAGGCACATTCTCCCACTAAGCGAGCTCGGGGAGCCCTTGAAAGACTCTCCAGAGCTGGTGTGGCAGGGGGCTAATGGCGCCCTAGGCGGTCGCCAGGCCCACCTTGCCCTAAGGCCGCCCCTGGGTGTGCCCATGAACCAAGCTACACAACTTGCTGTGTCTAAGTCTGCTTGGAAGGCTTGGCAAGCAGTCTCCTTTACCATCAGTAACTAGGCCTTTGAAGCCATTCCTTATCTCTCCCTGTGGCAGGTGCTCTGCTGCCTCCAATACATCCTTCCACAGCACGTGGTAATATTTTGCAAGCACACAAGATGCATGTATGGCCTCAAGAGAGATTGCGTCCCAAACACATTTACCCAAGGCCTTAGTTATTTGCTTTCGTATTTTGTGGAACTGCTTCAAAAGGTAGCAGACATTACACCAACAGTGCGCACCAGGTCATATGTTCAGAAGAAACTGTCTAAACCGCCATTACCTTTTTTTCATGGTCCTTCTTAAGACGACATTTGGATGCCCATAAACAGAGGTCTCCATTATGTCCAAGTCTGGCAAGGGATCGAGACTGCTGCCATTTTAAAAATCTGCTTCCAGGCCACTGAAATCGGGTTCATCCATGATGAATACCATGGGGAAGTGTTCCCGGCAAGTTCCCATGAGTTCGAACTGAAAAAGGACTCGGTTCCCTTCATCAAGCACCTCCTGCATCGCTATAGTGCCCCCCTTTTTGCTGTGTCGAGATCATCAACCTGACGAGACGTGATAACGGCGGCAGTAATTCGGCTCTGGTCTTCGAAGGGATTTTGGTTTTGGGAGACAGGGCCCGAGGTCTCTAGCATACAGGTGCTCATTTTCAAGAAATCTCCGCTGGCCTTAACAGGCACAGTGGCTCCTTGCTTCTCTCTCAGAAAATAAGACTTTAGCGCTGAAGCCGTCGGCACCAAGCCCTTTGAGAATATCTGAACACTGTTTTGCCCATAGAATCCCGTTGCTCCACAGTAGACTCATCGCTTCTTGAGCTGTGCGCAGAAGAGGACAAAGAATGGCATTGGTTGATCTGTAACCAAGAGCAACCTCTTGGGGGGGGGGGGGGGGGGTCCCGTGAATTGAACGGAAATCTGCTAAGCACCACCTTTACCACACATTCCATAGGGCCTTGGGGTTCATTGCCATGTTGTAGTAGACCCCCAAACAACAGAAACAGATAATATTGGGGCCGTTAAAGGTCATTTTAAACGCCCAGTTCTTGCAGCGTTTGAAAACAGATAGTAACCGATCCTGGCATAATGAAACAGTTTGGTTCTATCAAAGAAAGAGCATTCTGGTGCAGGGTGCCAAGCACGGAAAAAAGAACTGAATTCATGGGGCATGGTGTGCACTATGTATATGCTGGTCGCCCTCACTTTCTGGAGTCATGGAGTGGATGGTCAAAAAACATGGGAGAAACAGGCACACCTCACCCATTGCTGGCGAAAAACGTCTGGTGTCCGGTAACGCGCCCCATGAAATATCTAAGATGAGAAATCTGAGAGAGGATTCAAGCCGTTAGAATTAGAAGCTTTGAAAGAGCTGTGTGTGGGTCTTAGTGCTGGAAGTTGGAAATGCAGAGAGTATGGACTGAGGCGCATCAGCAGAGATGTGTGTGGCCCTCTGCCATAAATCTAGAAACCCCTGGAGTGCTCTAGGTTAGGATGAACATGCATGTGCAGAGTGGAGTGACATATTCCATTTGATGGAAAGGAAGGGTGGGGAGATATGTTAGCACCACTAAACCACTTGTTGAGGTAGTGGATGTGGGAGGGAGCTGTCCAGGGTATCATGGGCCCTCTGAGTATCTTAGGCCTCTATATTTTCCCTCTCACCCCACCATATGTTAAGTATCTAAAGTGCATACTACTATTACTACTCCAGAGGTGCTGAAGAGACTATGGCCATCTTACAGTATTTAATGCTGCCTTAAACCTAGCACTTGCAAATTGCTGGCTGCACTACCACTGTTTGTTGCCTTTATTATTATTTATCTGTTTCTCCTCTGCTTCACACTTTTCACTTCTCCCCCCTTCCATGCACTTTCCCCTCCCCCCTCAACCATGCACTTGCGCGTTCTCAATGTCACTGGGCCTAGTAAAATCGCTGTTATTTTCTCCCCTGTTCCCCTCCCTTGCCTTGTCCCGCTCTGAAACACTTGTGTACGAGCGCGATAGAAATAAAATAATCAATCAATGACAACAGAAAATCATAGTGAGGACGAACATAGAGTTAAGCACAAGAGTGAGCATCAGGACTACCTAAGCAAGGCACCATCAATGGGACTACAAGTAATGGTTCCCAAGGCACCTGCTGCTGGAAGCTAAAGGTAGGGCCCAATATAACAGCACCCCAGGGTTTAGTGTCAATATTTAACATGAGCCCAAGTAGAGGGACAGCCTAACTGTGTGCTATTAAGAATGCGTCATCCAATCCTTAAATTCCGAGGGATGGGGGGGCATTATCCTAATTTGGACAGCTATCCAAAGGCATGCAAAATAAATATATGTAACTATAAAACTTCACTACGGCCCTTGACATCCTTTGTACAAAAGAAAGGGATGGTCAAGTTTAAGCAAGCTCATATGTACAAATATGAGTAGCCTAATTCACCAAGATAGACATTATTGAGTGGAAAATAAGCCCCAACCGTCGCATCTTTTTCTAGCTCGTCAGGGCTCTAGAGAGCGGCTCTGGAGAAAGGAGATAGATGAGAGATTAGGGAATAGGGAGTTTGCCTTGCGTGACAAGGCTTCCATGTCCAGCAGTACGGATGTGCATAGGCTCAGGAGGGGTGTGTCGCAGCAGTGAAAAAGCAGAAGTACAAATGAGGATTAAACGGACAGTGCCTGTGAAAATACTGCATAAGCATGGGGTGTTGAAGTTTAAGATGTGGGAGCATCGGCAGCGCTTTGTTCATGTACCAGTACAGAGATAGCAGCGGGGTGTTACATCTCTTACCTAGAATGCCCTTGTAGTTGGTCATCTCGATCTCATCGTTCCTGAACTTTGCCCCCTGCAACTTTAGGCGTGTGTTCACCACCCAAAGAGGTGTAGTAAGCAGTACATTCACCACTCCTGCAAAAGACACATAGTAATTAGAAGGGAGATAGCACACACAGATCAGCGAGATAAAGGGACGTTTTGTGAAGATATATTTTTATCAGTTACTTTTCTTATAACAGGAATTATTTCCATGGTATTTTGTATGCATTTATTGATTGGGTTTTAAATTGCGCCACTCACGAAGCCGCTCCAGAAAGCAGAACGACGTTATGTTGTGTTACTTTGCATTTATATAGCGCCTTATGTACCATTGGTATAATCTCAAGGCGCTGGTATGTTGAACGCCCTCGGGAACAAAGTTCAAGGAGAGAGACAGAGAGAGACAGAGAGAGAGAGGGGTAACCAGCTGTGTTTAGTTATGATGATAGGGAGTATGAGGCAAGTGATGGTATGAGAACAGCTATATCGAATGGTGTCATAGTATCCGCTGTGTTCTAGTTGAGTGGTGGTGTAAAGAAGAGAGTAAGCGTGGAGATGTGATATGGTGGTTTACCTTAGGTGCTTGAGATCGAGCACACGCCAATAGTTCCATGCACTCCAAACCGTTCCATTCACTCAGTTTTATGCACTCCAACCATTTTATGCGTTGATCCACATACGTCATCCGTTCATCCACCCACTTCATCCGTTCCACCCACTTCACCCGTTTCATCCACACACTTCTTCCGTTCCACCCACTTCACCCGTTCCACCCACTTCACCCATTCCATCCATCCATCCATTCCCCCCGTTCCATCCACATACTTCACCCGTCCTTACACATATTTCACCCGTTCCATCTATCCACTTCACCCGTTCCATCCACTCACTTCACCCGTTCCATCCATCCACATACTTCACCCATTCCATCCATCCACATACTTCACCCGTTCCATCTATCCACTTCATCCGTTCCAAATAGATACTTGACCCGTTCCATTCACATACTTCATCTGTTCCATCCATCCACATACTTCAGCCGTTCCATCCACATACTCCACCCGTTCCTTCCACATACTTCACCCGTTCCATCCACCCACTTCACCCGTTCCATCCATCCACATACTTCACCCGTTCCATCCACCACATACTTCACCCGTTCCATCCATCCACTTCACCCGTTCCATCTATCCACTTCATCCGTTCCAAATAGATACTTGACCCGTTCCATTCACATACTTCAGCCGTTCCATCCACATACTTCACCCGTTTCATCCACATATTTTACCCGTCCTTCCACATACTTCACCCGTTCCATCCACCCACTTCACCCGTTCCATTCACGTACTTGACCCGTTCCATCCACCAGCTTCACCCGTTCCATCCTCCCACTTTCTCTGTTCGAACCACATATTTCACCCGTTCCTTCCACATACTTCATCCGTTCCATCCATCCACATACTTCAGCCGTTCCATCCACATACTTCACCCGTTTCATCCACATACTTCACCCGTTTCATCCACATAATTCACTCGTTCCACCCATCCATCCATGCATGCATCCATTCCCCCGTTCCTTCCTCATACTTCACCCACCCCATCGATCCACTTCACTCGTTCCATCCACCCACTTCACCCGTTCCAACTACATACTTGACCCATTCCATTCACGTACTTGACCCATTCCATCCACCAGCTTCACCCGTTCTATCCTCCCACTTTCGCTGTTCGAACCATATATTTCACCCATTCCTTCCACATACTTCATCCGTTCCATCCACATGCTTCACCCGTTCCTTCCATATACTTCACGTGTTCCATTTACCCACTTCCCCCGATTCCATCCACCCACTTTGCCCGATCCATCCACCCACTTCATCCTTTCCATCCACATACTTCACCCGTTCCACCCAGTTCATCTGTTCCACCCACATACTTTGTCCGTTCCAACCCCATACTTCACCCGTTCCGTCCAAATACTTCACCCGTTCCGTCCACATACCTCACCCGTTCCGTCCACATACCTCACCCGTTCCGTCCACATACCTCACCCGTTCCGTCCACATACTTCACCTGTTCGCTCCACACTCTATACACCCGCTCCACACTGTATACACCCGCTCCACCCTCTACACCCGCTCCACACCCTACACCTCCGCACCTCGAAGTACTTTTAAGTAAACCGTTTACTGTTTGGAATGCTATCGAGATCGCTTCTGCAGTGTGAGGACTTCTGGCTTGAAACAATTACAAGCTTCATTTATTGCAGCGGATCGCCGCACAAGAAGAGGACGTCCTCCCGTGTTACACGGAAGTTGCCTGACCTAGGTGATTTTGGCATTTTATGATTACGGTCACGTTGTCTCAATTGTTTAGACACGGTTATGGACTGAATCACTCTTCAAGCATAAGTACCAATAACAACGCGTGTATCCGTGCGGACACACGCTCTCTCTCTTTTTGATTCTTAGAGAGACTGTGATTGGTGTAGTGTCACCGGTCCCGCCCCTTGGCAGCCCCTCCCAGAAACTACATATACCCAGGGTGCAGCGCACCTTTAAGTACTTTTAAGTACACTGTTTACTGTTAACTGTGAGCGCTCTCTCAATCGAGAGTTTGATGGTTTTTGTTATATTAGAAAGTATATTATGAGAAGCCCTGTTGAGATAAGGACTCTTCAGGCTGTGTAGGGTTGTGGTGGGCACGCAAGCACGTATCTGTACAATATATGGTTGGAATTGTCAGCTCTCCTCAAATCGGATGCACTGTTTTGCTGAAGCTGTTTGGTGGTAATGTATTTCTGATCCTGGGAAACTGCTTGAAGCAGTTACTGAGCTGTTTAGCTGTTGATTCGTGTGGTATTCACTAGTGCTTGCATGCTGCATCACTTATATAAGTCCAATATGCCATCAAAATTAGAAACTCTTAGGCTTGTACAACGGTTAAAATGTACCCCACTTAAGGAGAAACACGTGTCTAAGACTGAAAAGTTTGGTGGGAGGAGAATTGACTAAAGTGTCCTCGGACATTCGCTCCTTTTACCCAGTGAATACAGGTACTGCACCTTTAGTCAAGGCAAATATAGATTCTGTAATTGCTATAGACATAAATGACTCCGTGCAGGGAGACACACATACATCTATAACGGAGGTCTCTGTGTATCCTACGCCTTTATCGGATACACATGGCCCTAGTCAAACTCTGCCGACAAAAACTGCAATTATTGGTCTGGTTACGGATTCTTTAGGTCAGGTCACGGAGTATTTGGTTGTGAGCGAATCTCCAGTATCAATTGAAAGTCCCACTCTGATACTGGATCGTGAACTATGCAGTCCTGTAAAAAATGTATTAGATTCAAAAAAAGTAGCAGCTGCTAGTTCTAATCACACAGTAGCGAAGGATAGAAATCTTAAAGAAGGAACTAGGGACACTAATTTATTGCACTATTCCTCACTTTCACAAAATTATGTTTAAAGCTACTGTTCCTAATTCCTCACCATTGTCAATTACATTTTCGGATCACTCACCACTAAGAGGATCTGATAAGAACACATCCACTGTGAAAACACCAGCGGTGGATGTGATATTACAGCCTACTTTAGTGGCTACGAATCTGGCACTTACCACGATGCTCAAACTATATGACCACATTGATGCAAAGTTGCAATTACATACAGCCACACTCCATAGCATAGCCAAAGAACAACTAGAGACTACTGTTATCTTACATAAACTCTTTACACAATGACAAACATCGCAAATAATCCCTGGAGACTGCCAAAAGCTGGAATTGTTTCCTTCCGCTTTGGCTAGTCCCAAACCGAATGGAAATGAGTTGAATACATCGGCATCTGTGAGACCTCGAATCTCTCACGTGGAGATCTCGGATTCTGCGATGATTTGCATCAGTACTCAATCTGTAAATGAGCATGGGATATCGGATCACAATGCCAGTGTTAATGCATCTTCCACTAGAGTCCCTACTCTTACAGCCTTGAAGACGGTAGGACCAGTGGTGGAGTTCGATATATTCTCTAAAACTACTAGCACAACACAAACAAAATAAGGTTGTACTACCTATGAAAAAGACAAAAAACCTTATGAATCCCTCTCTTCCGTCTAGTGCTGCATCTAAATAATTCATCAACAGTTTATCTCGACCTAACAAACAAATGCTAGATACAAGTGCGGCAATAAGTATGAAATACTTGACTATTACTAAGAAAAATGGCAAAAAGAGTAAAAAAAGAGACCCTACATCCGCTCCATGCTATCATCCACTCCACACCCGGACACAGTGGGGCTGTGGAGAGAGATTATTATAGTCGCTGGCGCTATGGAAGCATGTTCTCATGAAAGGAATGGTCAGTGCTGGAAATTGACAATATTTGGTGGGGGTATCCCCCGCACCCCTTTCGCACGTGGATGGGATTGTCAGTGGTGTGGGTGGGGCTGGAGCCGGAGTGTCAGTAGTGTGGGCGGGACTGAGTGGCGGAGCTAAGTGTGATGTGCATGCCCCGAATATAGGATGCTTGCTGCTTTGCATAAAAACGAAGTGCTTTTGGGTAACATAAGAAGGACCACAAGTTTATCAAACGTGTCTTTGCTAATAATTCAAACGTGTTCCTTCTGAACATGCAATACACACTTGGTATGGTGCTCATTTCCTCTGTCAGAATAGTCAGCCTGACAGTAAAATGTGTGGAAGCACGAGACATATATTCATTGTTTAAGTTTGGGCTGTCGGGCTGTTCAGCTAAGGGTGACTTTCAGATGCAGTCTGTGAAAATGTGCACCACTAAACTGCATGAAACAGCGTTCGGGAGACTCGCAGAAGTCGTGGGAAAAGAGCTTCCTCAACTTGGGGCGATATTGATATTTTATTTCTATCACGCTCATACACAAGTGTTTCAGAGCGTGGGAGGGGAGGGGAACAGGGGAGAACAAAACATCGATCTTACTAGGCCCGGTGACATTGAGAACGCGCAAGTGCATGGGAGAGCGGGAGGGGAAAAGTGCATGGGAGGGGGGAGAAGTTGAAAGTGTGAAGCAGAGGAGAAACAGATAAATAATAATAAAGGCAACAAACAGTGGTAGTGCAGCCAGCAATTTGCAAGTGCTAGGTTTAAGGCAGCAGACAGGGTAGGTCTGATAAGTGCAGGAAGAAAAAGGGGGGGGGCTGTATGGGTACAGATACAGACCCCAGTCCAAGGGGTGGCCCGGAGGCAGTGCGGGAGGGTGGCAGGGTGAGCAGGTACCTGGGCCCGGAGGACAGAGGGTGGCAAGGTGCACTGTGCCAAGAAAGAACAGATCAGCAGGGGAGATGGGGAGTGAAGGCAGAAGAAAAGAAGAAGGTCTTGAGGTGCTTCCGGAACCAGAGATGGTTCTCCTCAAGTTTTAGAGTGGCAGGCAGGCTGTTCCAGATGGAGACCCCGGCCGAAGACAGATCTACCCCCAGCTCGTTTCTTTGACAAACGACTGACCCTGAGGGAGTTAGAGGTAGAGGAGGGAAGAGCTCGAGAGGGGAGGTATTTGCGGAGGGATAACTGAAGGTATTTTGGACCCAGGCCCTGTGGACAATGCAGAGGGTTTTGAATTTAATCCTTGCATCTACTGGGAGCCAATGGAGAGATTTCAGAGCTTGAGATACACGATCCCAGGGCTTGAGGCCAAGGACAAGTCTTGCAGTCCTGTTCTAGATTAGTTGCAGAGGGCGGAGAGCAGAGGCAGGTAGATTTAGAAAGAGGCTGTTACAATAGTCCAACCTAGAGAGAACCAGAGATTTGGGTAACATGAGCTTCTGGTGGGAAGCAGAGAATAGAGTGGTGGTTTGAGCCTCGTGTCTACACAAAACAGCACTCCGACAAGACAGTTTTAGCAGGAGGGCCGCTCTGTCGTGTGCGAAACCTGAGGGTATTCTCCCAAGTAAACCTCAGAAATCCCTTATTCAGGTGGCATGGGAAGGGCTGGTACTCTGAGATCCCAACCCTGGGTGTGGACGAGCAGGGGAACCCAGGTTTATGCACAGGGGAATGCGGTAATATACCGGAGAAAGGGGCGAGGAAGACATGGGCCTCAAGGCTTTTGTGGACTATTAACTCGACCTCCCTGCCACCAAATGAATCTCCTTTTCTTGAATCCACCATCCCCTGCGCATACAGTGAATCCATTAGACACCCTGTTGCACTTAGAAACCACATTCCCCATGAATTCCTGTTTCCTACCTGAATACTCGCAGTCATTCTTCTTCACGTCCCCTTGATTATTCTTTCTAGAACACCCAATCTACCTTGACAAAACCCTACCAATCCCGTTCCTCAGATTATCATTTCCTGCATTCCCAACCTGCTCAGACAAAACACCATTGTTCCCACAAACCCACCTGTTTATTTTCCGACAATAATCCTCGTCTTTCTAGTTTGTTCGACACAGCCTACAAATCTCAAATTTACCCAAACCATCTAAATGTACCCAAACCTCTAGCAAGAGAACTATAATCCCATACAACATCTCTTCCTCTCTATACCCCGTAGGATATTCAAACATTCCAACCCCCCCCCCTTCCGACACAAACACCTTCACACAACATGAAAGACAACAGACTACTTCTAGAACTGTTCACCTGGCATGTCCCAACCTAAGGGTCAGGCAAAGACAGGCAATTGGCCAGAATTCCACACACCGGGCAGCCCTTTCCTTTCCCCACAGGGATAAAAGGTGGAGCAAGAGAGCACAAGAAGAGGAAAGCAGACAGCACGAGGAGAGAGCTATCCAGACCCGGCAGTTCAAGAGAAAGGCAGCAAGAACCAAGAGTGTGACAAGGAGTGAAGCGACCTTGCCCTTTCCGTCCCAGATCCGCAAAGCCTTCATAAGAGGAAACCGAAGACCGTGAACAATAGCCCAAGTGTATTGCCACAGATGTCAGGGGTACCCGGAGCATGCCTGCGCCAATAAACTGGAGCGAGAGCAACTCCTGCTACCGTGGTACCGGCCTGGACTACAGAGACAAGGAAAGCCAGGCGGTTCATCACAGCTGGTGAGTCAAAGGGGAAACCGAACTGTGTTGAAACAAACCCGCAAAGTGGCAGATTGAGAAAGTTGATACAACTGTGAATAGCAGAGGGAAAACCAGCTGCAGAGGGGACGGCACCAAGTGGGTGCTGACTCGAGAAACTCTGTGCTCGAATGTTGAAAAACTGCTGATACCAGAAGGCCGTAGGAGAGCTGCCAAGACAGGTGAAAGTGGTCATACAGGAGGTCTAGCAAAATCCCTGTACAGTCGAACGTTTTTGACAGTCAAACTGTTAAGAAAGCAAGGGAACTGAATACTGCATCAAAAGAGGAAACCTTTCAGTACCCAGAGGAGGGATGCCGATAAAGAGGGGCGAAGTCCAAAGTCCCAAGAAACCGTGCGTTGACAAAGGTGAACCCGGCAGAGGGTTGTCCATGAGAACAGTTTAAAAAGACCTTAAGACTTTATGAAAGAGAGGGAGCCAGGGGTGACGAACCATCACCCTAGAATATGTGAATAAACCATAGTGACCCAGCAGAGGGAGGTTGAGATTCAGGAAGGGCCTACGCCCAGAAGAGGGGGACCCAAGGGTGACAAATCCACACCTCAAATGCAATCCGAAAAGGAACTTCTGTTTATTTTGTTTCTTTTGGAACTATCATACCCTCGTTAAGCAGGAGACTCGGGCACTGATGGTTCCGATATTGATAAGAACTGTTTAAGGGGTCTATGCCCGGAAGAGGAGGACCCTTCGGTGAAGCCATGACCCAACGTACATGTGGAACAGAACTTTTTGTTTGTTTGTTGAGTACATCAGGCCCTTGAAGGCAAGAGACTTTTAGTGAAAGAGACTTGACTATCGAAGAACCCGACTCCAGATACCGAACTGTCGGCTCGTGCTGGGAAAAGCTTGTGTGTGTGTTGAGGAGCTCCACCTTGTCCCGTGCTCAAAATATGGGGAAGGGAGACCCCTGGCAATTACATCCTGACATATTTGTGAACACTTCTTTCTTTTGAAAACCTTATCCCGCACTCTTTCTATATTTAGTTGTAAGGATTTGGCAATATTTTTTTTATTTTTTTAGTATAGGGTATTTATTTTAACAAGATGCCACAAGGACTCCCTCAATTTCATTTGATGGTCGACGCTTGCTCCCATCTTAGATTTAGGTTTAGATTAGGAGTTTTTCCAGCATTCATACAGTTTCATAAACACCTTTGAACTGCGATTACTTGTGTCTGTCTTTACTGTTGCCACCATGAGTTGGGCCAGAGGGGAGAATCAGAGAGGTCACGAAAAAGTACAGAGGAGGAAGAGGGAGGAGTTGAGTGGTTGAGGCCAGGAGGGAGGGGAGGTCCACCCACTCAGAGGAAGGAGGTGATCTGACCAGGTGGCCGATAGATGGTAGCCATGGTAAGAGACTGACCAGGAGCGAGAGCCTGCAGACAGTGCATTCAAAAGAGCAGTAGGTTTGCAAAGGAATGATAGAGGCAGGAATCCACACAGGAAAGAACAGGGCTATACCCCCTCCGGACCGGGTGGATCTGGGTGCGGAGAGAATCTTGTAGCCGTCAGGGAGGGGAGTATCAAAACTCGTGACAGAGCTTGCCGTGAACCATGTTTCAGTGAGAGCGAGGACATTAAGGTCAAGTTCTTCCTGGAGGCGACAGATGTCAGATGAGTGTTTGACGGCTAAGCAAGAGAGTTGAGAGTGGCAATATGGAGAAGGTTGCCATCCTTGAAAGACTTCGGGGCAGGGGTACAGATCAGAGGTATGCCCTGCAGAGGTGTAGAAGGAGGTGTAGTCAGAGCTGAAGGGGGGGTAGGAGAGGAAGGAGAGTGCAAGGTAGCCAGGGAGAGCCAAAGGGGGGACGCAAGGAAGCAGAGAAATTGATAGAAGGGACAGCAGGAGATGAAAGGAAATTGATGAGGCGTGGGAAGCGTCTATCAAAGAGAAGGAGGTTGGCCTGAGGGCCTTGCACCAAGACGGTGATGTTCAGGTAGACATTAATGATGACCTTAGAGGAGTCGAAGGGGGCCAGGAGGACCTCACAGCGGGTGCTACCATTAATGGGAGGAGAAAGGAGAGAGCACAGGCACCATATGAAGAGTCGATAGATCTGGCAGGGTAACAACAGAGGATGTCAGGGAGGGTTTGTCTGGAGGAAGCGCTACTGTAAGTGTCAGCGATAGGGAGACCAGGGTTGGAGACCAAGATATCCCTTTTCAACTTCTTCCTACCAGATTTAGTGAGCGGGGAAGGATAGTTAATGGAGAAACAGTTGGAGAACCGGAGAGCACCATGGATGATGTAGGGAGAGAGAGGGGGGGGGTAAAAGCAGAGGGTGAGGGTCAGGACAGGACCGACGTGGCAGAGTAGCACAATGCAGTCATTGGGCCAACTAAGTACAAAGAGAAAAAAGCATGCAATACAACGACAATGGCACAACTACATTTAAAGTGGAACAGAGAGTGGATACACAACTAAATTCAAATTGGAACAGTGGGTGGAAATGCAACTAAATTTAACACTTGGTGGATACACAACTACATTGAAATTGGAACAGTGGGTTGAAGCAAAGTAGAATAAAAACACCTCCTCCTGGTACGACTCTGACCTAGCCACCCTTAACCGTGAGTGTAGGGTGGCTGAGAGGAAACGGCGGCCTTCTCGTACATCCTCTGACAAACTGGCCTGCCGCCTGCTCCAAAGGCATTACCGACTCCTTGTCCGGATTTAGAAAAGAGTCAGCATCCAAGCCTGCGTCTCTGCACCCACTAACAACTCAGCCAAACTCTTTAAAATCTGAAAGGATCTGGCCAACCCTGCTGCAGTCTCTACCTCTCCTGTCGCCTCCAAGGCACTTTGCATGGCCCTTGCCTCTCATATCACCTCCAAAACCCAGGACATCCCATCCACCCTCCCGTCCTTTCCTCATCTGGCTCCATCTCTCGCTAACTCTGGCCCTCCTACAGCTGCCTCCCCTCCCACTTTCTCATCCTTTCCTCTTTTCTCCCCGACGAGGTTTCTAGACAAGTCCAATCTATGAAAGTCTCGTCAAAGCAGGTCCTTCCCGGTTCGTCTAAAACCATCAAGGACCATATTGACACCCTTGCTCCTGTTCTGGCTGACTTCTGTAACCTCTCCTTTACCACTGGAGCCTTCCCCTTCCCTCTGAAGCACTCTCTTGTGCACCCTCTTCTCAGGAAACCCACTGTCGGCCCCTCATGCCCGGCTAACTATCGCCCGATCGCCATCACTCCTTTCCTGGGCAGACACCTGGAAAAGTTGGCCATCTCGCAGCTTAATCCTCACACCGATTCTGCTGGTTGTCTCCATGACCATCAGTCTGGCTTCAGTGCTGCCAAAAGCGCGGAAACTGCTCTCCTGAACATCCGTGAAGACCTGCTCTAAAACCTTGATAACATCCCTTCTGTCCTCATCCTACTCAATCTCTCTTCTGCGTTTGATACAGTCAACCATGCCATCCTGCTCAACAGTCTGCGTAACAACCTTGACATCACCGATCAGACACTGGCCTGGCTGACCTCTTTCCTCTCTGATCGACCCTCCCAGGTCCAAGTTAGGTCCTGCCTTTCCCCTATCTCATTCTCTACCTGTGGTGTTCCCCAGGGGTCTAACCTCTCTCCCTGACTGTTCAACCAATACCTGGCACCCCATGCCCACTGGATTGCCGCTCTCTGCGCCAACTTTCACTCAGCTCTTCTTCAGGCTTCCCGCCGCCACCTCCTCTCCTTCTCTCATATGCGACTGTCTGTTATCCAGGAGTGGTGTGCCGCCAATGATCTCTGCCGTAATGCCAGCAAGATTGAGATTCTCCTAATCAGCACACCTGCACCCTCCTTTACTGCCTCTCTCCGGCCAGCCTCCCTTGGCCCTCTTCCTGCTCCCACCTGTGAGGCTAAGAACATCGGGGTCATCTTCAACGCCACACTCTCCTACTCTCCTCACATCTCCGACGTCTCCAAGAAAACTACCAACTACACCTACTCAGAGGTATTCTTCCTTTCCTCTCCTTTCTCCAGAAACGTACTGTCTCTTGAGCTGTGGTTCTTTCTAGGCTTGGCTATTGCAACAGCCTCTTTCTAAATGTGCCTGCTTCTACTCTCTATCCTCTGCGACTCATTCAGAACAGGACTACAAGACTTGTCCTTGGCCTCAAGCCCTTGTATCGTATCTCCCCAGCCCTGAAATCTCTGCATTGGCTTTCAGTGGCTGCAAGGATTAAATTCAAGACCCTTTGCATTGTCCGCAAGGCTTTCTGGGGCCAAAATACCTTCAACTCTACCTCTGTAAATACCTTCCCACTTGAGCTCTTCGCTCCTCCACCTCCAACTCCCTCAGGGTCAGTTGCTTTTCCAAGCAATGAGTTGGGGGTAGATCTCTTTCCTCGGCTGGGGCCTCCCTCTGGAACAGCCTCCCTGCCACTCAAAACCATATCCGGTCCCGGAAGCACCTCAAGACCTTCCTCCTCTTTGCTTTGCCTTCGCTCTTCCTCTCCCCTGCTGATCTATCTGCTCTATCTGCTTTGGTACCCTAACGTCTGGTTACCCTCTGACCTCGGGCCCAGGTCCATGCTGACCCACACACTCACCCACACTGTCTCTTGGCAACCCTGCACTTGGGTCTGTATCTGTAACCCTACAGTCCCCTTACCCGCACTAATCAGACACCCCTTGTCTGTGTGCTAAACTCTGCGCTTGTCACCTGCTGGCTGCACTACTAGCAGTTTTTTATCCCTTGTTAGCACTTTCTACTTCTCCCCTGCCCCCTGCACTTTCCCACTTCCCTCTTCCCTGCACTTGCACATTCTCAATGTCACTTGGCCTAATAAGATGGTTTAGTCATCCCTTGTTCCCCTCCCTTGCCTTGTCAAGCACTGAAACACTTGTGTATGAGCGTGATACAAATACAATAGATCATATCATAATGTGCAAGATAAACAATGTTTCCCACTTCTATAGCGCTTCATAAAATATAATAAATTATATTCCCACTGTGTAATTTTGGAACTCTTAAAATGGCTAAACATTCTAAATATCTCAAACCCAGTTCCGGCCTATTTATTTCGACCGGAATCGATTGAGGGAGGCCCAAAATGGGTTCCAACAGTTTCCCTTGTAAGGTGTGCAAGAACCACAAAGGCTGCCCAGTTCAGTCTCATATTATAGGGACTAATTTCTACGGGTATGAGTTACTCAAGGGTACTAAAGAAATTCCTCCATTACTGGGGTCGAACCGTCTCCAAGCTGCCAAAATGGTCACAGTCTTCATTGCAACCTTGATTTCTAAAGGCTTAGTAAGCCGACCTGAACAGAACCAAAATCCCAAATATGTAAATGCCATTACTAAACTTGTTTTTGCTCCCCGAAATTCCAAGAAAACATTTAATTTGTAGGTACCTTATGCAAAAACAGCATCGTCTTTGTTTTTCCAATGTTAATTTCCAATGTATCATCTATAATATATTGCCACTCATCATTCAAGCTGCAAAAAAGAAACATGAGTGCCCAAGTTTAGGAGGAGTAATTCACAATTGTTGAGAGTGTATCCCCAAAATCTGCCAAATACTGTGTAGACAGACAAAGGGCTTGGATACAACACTGTTTCAATCCAGAATTTGTTGGAATCTCTTTATAAAATACACCTTCACAGTTTAGGTTTACAGTTTGATCTCTGTGTGCAACTTCCATGAACAATAAATTCTCATGTTGATAATTTAGTCCTTATCTTACCCCTGTAAACTTTATCCAAAGCCGCCAGGTCTAAGAAATGTAGCATATAAATGGGGATTACAGTTAGAAAGGACTTGAAGTTCAAATTGAACCCATTACAGGTGGTGCCATATTTTTCCTAAACATAGTTTTAAAAATAGGCCTAATAATTTTAGCACTAGTCCAAGCCACATAATATTTTATAGGGCGGGAAAAAACGTTTGTGCTGGAATATCTAACATAGCTATTTATATCAGCAAAGCTCTTCCTGTCTCACTGGTTTATATATAGGAACTAGTTCATGTAGTGGGAAACATGGATGTTTCCAAAATATTTGAAAACATGGTTGTTAAATTATCTGCCCTAATTGTAAGCGGTTCTTTTAAAACAATATTAGATAAACCATCTGGTTCCAGAGCTTTCAACCTTTAAAAAAAATTAATATCCAATACCCACAGCATGGAAAAGAATCCTGTCCAATTAGGTAAGCGTAAAGGAGAGTAACGGACAATTAAAACAAGCATGAAAATAAGATGGCCATTCCTACTCCCCAATGCAATTTAGCTGAGCAACAGTCTATGGTCTGCATTTGTCACCAGCATTTGTCACTAGCACCTACTAACGCTTTACTATCATTTTTCACAACAATTTTAAGTATATTTTTCCAAAGGTGGGCGTTTTCATAATCTAGTTTGATGATCTCCCATTTGTGAGCTAGAAGTTGCACCCTAAAGTTGAAATGTCTTAAAAAATAGCACAGCTCTTTTTTACTTAATAGAAATTTCTTTTATATGAGCGTCTATAAGAAGAGCGTTTCATTTTGTATTCACAAACGAAAACTTGTCGGTCTAGGACTTCAAAGTCTCCCGAAAAAAATAAGGTAAACAAAGTGTAGCAAAATGGCCCTGTTCTCCACCGATCCCAAACTACACTCCATATACTTTCAATTTTCATCTAACTTCTATTTGATCAAGAAATAACATTTCTTGCACTATTAACGCTAGTATGTAGCGCTTTTTGGTGATTTTATTTTCCACTCACAGACATTAGGGATAAATGAGCATGGTCACTCCATCCATTAAGTGACACATTCAAATACATTCTCTGAGAAAAAAGGCAGAACAAAAATAGTTTATTAAGGATTAGGATTGATGTGTGAAATCTTTGAGAATTTTCCAACAAACCCAACCATTGATTACTATAAAGTCCCATTCACGAAATACTATGCCCAGACCAATGCATCAGTCTTAATTTGTTTCATAGTTGTTTTCTGAGTATTATTGTACAACCCCTATGCTAACATATTCCTTCATGGCATATTCCGCCAGGCTTAAACACAGCTCACAACACCTCTTTCCATCAGAATGCAGCAACGTCGTCGACTAAATTCGGTCTTGCTGGACACTTAACTACTCTTCTTGCTATCGCACATATTCCCCTCTGCCCCCCACTCAGCACCCATCCATGGGCCTGACCTCATGGGTAGCTCTTTTGGAGCCCACCCAGCCCTCATAACTCCTTATATCTGCCAAATACATGCACGCATTCTAGCCTACACAAAATGTCCCACACCTTGAACTTCGGTCCACCCAGGCCGTTCCCACCACAGACAAGTTGGGGCCATATTTATGGGATAAAGAAGCTATACAAATGACTACTACTACTTTGACATACATCTTGATATTTGGCATTAAAATCACCCGCCACAATAATTTTATCCTGGGGCGATTCATTTTTCAGTACGTCAATGAGGAATCCTTTTCAACTATAATGTTCTGATACTTATTAAAGACAATGTACACATTCATAATTAACCAGTGATTTGCAACACAAATAACGGCCAACACATTCTTACACCTACTCTCAGTTTCAAATACATTCAGTGAGATTGCTAGCATAAGGGCACCACATTGGCTAGGGAGACAGCAGTAGAGACTTTTTTATGTCCATCTAAAAGCGGTTTAGACATCAGGTAGATCTCTTGTAGCATGATGACATGATAATTACTTAGAATGGAATTATCTAAGCCTTCAGTCATAACACCTCTAAAACCCCTTTGACTTCCAAGAGTACCAAATTAGTGTTCTTATTAGGGATGAAGGATAAGTGATGATTGAAGCAGCCAGGCCCAATAAATTGCCTTTATATGCTGATCATTTGATTAAACTGTTTGTATTTTTTGTATTTGTTTATTATTTATATTGCGCACCGAACCCTGAGGTAACTGGGCGCTGGAAAAACATAGGAGTTACATACATGGAGCAAAGCAAAAACACAATAGAAGTTAGGAGGACCAATGGTTACAGTTGGGTCTCGAATCAGGAAGCATTTATACAATAACATAAGCACAAGTGCATCAGGCAGTCATAAAGTGGAAGTTCGGGGGAGTAGCAAGGTACAGACGAAGGGGATCTCATTGGAGAGGCTCGTTACTCAATCAGTTTTTTATTCCAGATTTGAATGTCTGGAGGGAAGGGTCTTGTCTGTAAGAAAGGGGTATGATTGGACTGGGAAGCTGGCTCCTCCTGTAGTTTTTAGGTTGTACCTAGGTACTGCAGGGCAGTGAGATAAGGCAGGTCTGGAGGTGCGGGAAGATTGGTGCTTACAGATTTTATCGGACAAGTATTTGGGGGCTGTGTTCGCTAGGCACTTGTGCGTGATTACCAAGGTGCGGAGAGTGATTCTGTCACGGACTGACGGCCAGTTGGCATTGCGTCTAAGAGTTGAGATGTGGCTGGATCTGGGTAGGTTAAGAGCTGCTCTCAATGAGTTATTTTGAAGGACCTGAAGCCTGTTTAGGTTGAGTTCAGAGGAGCCCAGAAAGTGTGTGTTGCAACAGTCAATTTTTGACAGTGCTAATGCTCTTCCTAGCGTTAGTCAACTGCTGGTGGACCGGTAGTATTTACAACTGTAGATTAACTTATTGGTGTAGGCTGTGGAGGCCGTCACAGAGCTGACTTGTTTCTTGAGAGACAGTTTTGAGTCAAGATAGACCCCCAGTGTTTTTCTTTCCTTGGAGACCTTGATCGCGTTACTGTCAATATCGAAGGATGTATACCTATGGTCAAGCTTGTCCAAACGTGCATGAGTGCCGACAATCAGGAGCTTGGTCTTATCGTCGTTAAGGCATAAGCTGTTGGTAGCCATCCAGGTCTGGATTTCTAGGTAGATCATAGCAACCAGTGAGGGGGATGAGGACTTGGGTGTCATCTGCGTAATTAGTGTAGATGACACCCAAGTTGTCCAGGCGATCGAAAAGGAGCTTCGTGAATATGTTATAAAGCGTGGGTGACACGCACAAACCTTTAGGGACTCCACAAAGTGTGGGGCTCGGGTCTGCTGTGGCTGATGGAGAAAAAACCCTGGTGGTACAGTTAGAGAGAAAGGAGTTGACCCAATCAGATGCATTGGTGGAGAAGGCTGCAGCTGTGGTGAGGTGTCCAGTTAGGATTTGGTGGTCGACAAGGTTAAAAGCCACTAACAAGTCTAGGAGCAGGAGGATTGCTAGCTTACCTTTGTCTTTCGCCTTGTCCATTTGCATCTTCAAGTCTAGGAGAGCTGTCTCTGTTCCATGTCTCAGCCTGAAGCCGGATTGTCTGAGGCCTAACAAGTCGTTTTCCTCTAAGTGCTTCTGAATTTGCAGATATGCGACTCGGTCCAGAATTTTTAAAAGGAAGGGGACGGTAGTGATGGGCCTGTAGTTTGTTGGACTGTTTGGGTCTAGGTTATTTTTTTTTAGGAGAGGCATAACCCAAGCTTCCTTGAGATTGTTAGGGACTTGATTGGACTTCAAGGATGAGTTTATCAATGTGGCGAGCTCGTTCCTTTATGATGGAAGCTGGACAGATGTCACCTTGATAATGAGAGGGTTTCAGACTTTTAATGATGACTTCCACTTCCTTCACTGTTACTTGGGAGAATACGAAAGGAGTGCATTGCGTGTGACTTTTCTCTAGCACAGGTTTAGGGCCATGGCAGTTTGAGAGGCTAGTCTTTTTAGATTCAATCTTACTTTGTAATAAGGTGATTTTGTTATGCGTTTGATCAGTATTATCCCGTTCAGTTGAACATTTAACCTTCAAACAAGTCAAATAATTATATGAAGTAACTTGTTCCCTCTCCTAGCTTCTACAATTGGTGCTGGTTTCAGTCGGAGTGGACTATGTGTGCAAAAGAGAAGAGAGACTAGAAGGACTGTTCAGAAAATATCAAAAGCTATCGCCCAAAATGTTTCCAACAAAATTAAATCTGAAAACCCCAGAAAATTTAAAATGCAGATTAGTGAATTAATTCAACCTGAAGAAAATCTTCAGAAGTGTTGAGCATTTGCTCAATAATTCCATTAAACGCAGAGTCTCAAGTGTCAAAGATGGTGTTAGTAATCACGAGAGTCAAAAGAGGTGTTGATGGATTTTATTACAGGAAATTAAAATCTGTGTTACTGTGTTCTTGAGACTGTAGGTAGACTTAAATAACCGGTATGTCTAATTGATCCCCCTACCTCTCAGGCGATCTCCACCCTACACCGGCTTCCAAAGTACCCAGAATTAGCATGAATGCTAGAGATCGGTGACCTCTACGGTCTAGTTTATTCTCACTAAGGCCTTATCTCACTAACTCACTTCACTTTGCCTCTCTCTTTCACTCCTTTCCCCGATATTGCTACCCTACTCCCTGTTCCCCTTTCTGCTCCTACTACTGCTCTCATCCCCTTTATTCCCTCTCACTGTCTTCCCTCTCTCCCCACCTCCTCCCTCAGCCTTCTCACTCCATCTCATCATTCTAATCCCTCCTCACTGTTCTCTTTCTCTCTCTCCTCTCCTGTTGGTATGGCCTTAACACACTCCTATATTTCCTATTTCTACCATTTCCCTCCTCCAGTAACTACTTACTCCAACTTCCCCATCTCCTACAACTCCTTCCTCTATTTCTCACCTCTCCCTCTCACAGTCTCGTTCTGTAACACTGACTCTCTACTATCTTCTTCACCCTTTACATCATCACTCTACACTACCTCCTTCCACCCTCTACACTACATCTCACATACACCCTCACAATAACAGGTACACTCACAATATGCCACCTGCACCTTTATCCAACTCTTCCACAGACTCTTTAGCACTCTGCTCAACCATCCATCCTTCGCTTGGTCTCTTGGTCCACCACAACACCTCCTGACCCCACCCAAACACCTTTCACTGTGTCTTGCTCCTACAGGTGGTTTATACCCCCAGACTTCCTGTTTCAGCTCTTCCCTCCTCCCCATTTAATCCCCACTCAACCTGACTCAGGGGCTCAATCGCCATATGTCTTTTCCCCCCCGGGGATTGGGTTAATGCTACATAAGCCCTCCTTTAGGTGCGCAGCAATTCAAAGAGTCTTTGTTACTTCCTCTGTTGTATATTGGTTTGGCGTTCCTCTTGCTCTGAGCTGCAGTGAGTAACTTTTCTCACTTTTAACAGGTGCCAGAGTGTCAATCTGTATGGATGTCATCTTTCTTCAGCGGTCCGCTAGGCTCCACCAGTACTGCATTTGCAGGATGGTACTTGCAGTTCTGAAATAAAACAAAGAACTCGGGTCAGAATTGAGCGTGCAAGGCATTGGGCAACTGACAATGGTACCAGAATCAACAGTAAAGGCACATAGAGGGGTTTCAGGGAGTAGTCCCCTTCCAAATCTGTCACCCCTCCGCTGGAGTAAGGGCATCTCTGGCATACGCCCTGGTAGGCTGCTTACCCCCCCAGGTATGGAGGGATCCCTGTCCCTCCCGACAGGGTCATGCCCCGACTCTGCCACAAAAGATACAAGCCCGATTTTGCAGATTATGCACCCGCACCACTCGACTGAGAGGCTCCCGTGCTGCCAGGATCACCACCCTCTTCTATCACCCTCATCTACCTCTGTTCTACCGCTCTTTCACTTGGCCTATGCAATGCACAATCCCTCTGCAACAAGAATCATACATCAGTAACACCACTTTGACGCTGATCACCCTCAACTTTCACTTCTTGCCATCACAGAAACCTGGATCTATCCTCATGATTCTGATACACCAGTAGCACTCCCTCCACACAGACTCTGCTACCTTCTCCCAGACCCGTTAGGAAGGGGGCGGTTCTGTATCAATAAGGCCCTCCACACTGCCCCTCTACCACCCTCTGACATCAACACTTCCTCTTTTAAGTAAGCCACAATGCAACTCCTCCCACTTACTGCTCTCACTGTTCGAGCTCTCGATCAACACCTTGGTCCCCTCAACTCCTCCTTCCCTGATTGGACCCCTCTCCCGGAGTCCACTTCATGGACAACACCCAAATCTTCTTCTCATTTCCCAAACTCTCTGCTGATCTCTCTATCAAAATGTCCAACTTTCTCTCTGCCATCAAATATTAGATGGCCTCCCACTCTCTGATGTTCAACTCTTCCAAAACAGAGGTGCACTTCTTCCCTGCCAAATAGTCTCATCTCCACCCCTGCCCATCTAGTTCCCACCTGACACTCTCCCCTACTCCTCTTCAGCGAGAAACCTCAGCGTCATCTATGACGCTTCGCACACCTTCTCCACTTTCATCTCCAAAACTACAACGGTAGCTCGCCTCAACCTCCTTTATTTCAACATCGTCAAGCATCTTTAACCACTCTTTTCTTCCCTAAACTGGACTACTGTGCCAGCATCCTCCTTGGTGTCCCAAACTATTCTTTCTGCCCTCTCTACAAGATCATTAACTTTGCTACCAGGACTCTGTTGGAACTCCCTCACTTTACACCTACTTCCTCTTAATGTCACCAGGCTGGATGGCAGACGAGGCAAAACGGGGCCAGAATTACGTTTCTTCTCCTGGTTCACAAATCTATGCGCGGTAAAGCACCATTGTGCCTAGGTTAAAGGTCGAGTGAATAATATGTTTGTGCACCACCCTAAAAGTAGTCCCATATAATAGATCAGAACTATAATAAGATTCTAACAGCAGAGACCCAACTATGACTAATATTCACTTAGTCCAAGAGAAAGGGCATAAATGCACAGTAGTTAGGTAGGGTTCTGTGCCAGTGTTAATTAGACTCAATTCAAATGTATATATACACAATAGATGTATTATTTAAAAATTATTTCTGTCCTTAGGTACACAAAGCAGTCCTAAATCATCCTAGGCTAATATTTTAACCTTCCTAAGCAAATATCATCCAAATGGTGGCACATGCCAATGTTTCTCGAGTAACCAGGCTTTGTCAAGGCGTACCAAAAAATCTATCCAATTTGAAATCAATTGATATTTCTAGATAAACAGGTTATTTCCTTGATCCTATTATCATCCAAGACACAATCTTAAATGTTGTCAACCATTAGTTGATATAATTCAGTCCCAAGGTGTATATTCATCCATATGTTATAAAACCTACAACATATTTGTTACAAATTAGTACATGATTACAATCATCATGTATTGTTACAAAATACATTTACAGTTGTCATTTCCCATGTTACATAGAAACCTGTGGAGGAAAGTAAAAGTAGAGGAAAAGAGGAGAAGAAGAGAAAGAAGGAAGGTATTGGCAAGGATATATGATAGATTTATATCCATTTATATTGATTGGTTATGGATTGGGCTAACTATAGTGTTCATGCAATCTTGCTAATCTTGTCAAGTTTTTGCATGCCTTTCTCAAGATATCCCACATCTTTCTAGGTAGTAGGTTTCAATTTTAGGTATCAGTACATATATACAATAGGGGTTAGCTGTCTCAAGACATCCACGTTTCTCTATGAAGAACGTCTGTAAATCTATAATTCTACATCATTGCATGGATGCAGTTTAGGAGCTGCAGGTTACTGCATGAAAAACCTGTACATGTGAACCTTTTCTATTACTTATCCTATTGTCGCAAAGTTAAGCTATATAATTCCATGGATGGCGCTAAATACCTTTTAGTCTTGTGCGGGGTAGTGGTTACTTAAGTGAGTCCTTGAGGCACATAAAGTGCGCGGATCTCAGTTCTTTAATAGTGGTATCTGTGAATCAAAAAGCCCAGAGTTGGTACAGTAGAGTATATATCGGAGTGCTATTCACTATTCTTACAATTATTCCTTGTTATAATAAGGGTTCAGTACATTACAGATAGCTTATATCTCCAGAGTTCATCCTTCCATAATTTATGTAGTGTGCTTTAGTACAAACTCTGTTTTGCATTCATATTTTCATAATTCAATCTGTATGTTTCAGTATTATGTTAAGGCTAGAGTCCTTGTCTATAAAACCTATTGGATATAACAAAAAAGAGAATGCTCACTAGTTTGATAATCCAATTGAGGTGAGTTACAATACTGGGTCCTGGTTTGCAGTACACTTACCCGATTAGGTAGAGGCTCAAGTCATTTTCAGGATAGCGGCACACTGCACGCATGTGGGAGCACTACCAATTTGAAAATTAGCTTTTTGTTTATTGTGCGATTACATCATGCATTGATCAACGTTGTGACATCATCATTGCAATCTACAGCTGCTTGTCGTGGCAAACACAAACGAGCATGTCATACTGAGTTAGTGTTCAAATGCAATTGCTATAAAAAAAAACATGACCTTTCATACACTTTTAAAAGTGGGACAATACCCATTGTTAACAGATACGATGAATGCACTTATTTAGCTTTTATGATGCTCGTGATTACAGGCGTAATAAAAAAGCAGATCTGCATAATACCAATTTAGGCCAATGCCCTTTCTGTGTACGTTTGTCTGGCTATACAAAGCCACACTGTTCAACCCACGTCTATCAAATTTTGCATAGATTACTCATTTGTCTGGGGTAAGATTGTAGTCTGTTTGGATGCTAAAAATTCACTCCGTAGACACCCTCATTTACTGATGCTCACCCAGATTCCCTACAGTAGGTACTAGAAAGAGGCAAAATTTGCAAAAGTGTCTGAAGCAAAATGTTCGATGTGTTGGTTATTCCTTTGAAACTTATTACTACTGTTACAGTTTGAAAGTGTTTATTAAAGCAGTTTTAAAGGGAATTAAAAACAAAATGAAAACATTTTTTATCACGCCACTCCAAATATGGGAAATGGCAAGGTTACAGTTTACTTAAGTTCATTCACGAGAAGAGAGCAGAATCAATCTTTCGTGGACATTTTCTCAAATGTGCTGAAGCCATTAATTGACTGAAACATGGCGCACCCAAAAAAAACGAACATCACTTGGAAAAGCTCCATCTGATGCAAAGCGAAAATCAATATCAAAAGCTTCTGAAAGACAACAAACAGCAGCACGACTTACCGACCAGAGGACAAGAGCAACTTTTTCCAGGGCAAATGAGATGCCAGAGCAAACTGAAGCAAGACTTGCTGAAATGAGGATAAGGGCAACATCCTCCAGGGCACATGAGACAACACTTGATCAGGACAGGGGCAACGCCGGGTACCCCAGCTAGTTACTAATATATACGATTACTATATATGTGCCAAACTGTGTTTTCTTGGCTTATAGGATGCTCATGATGACTGATGCATTGACAAATACAAATCAGGCATAATACCAAATTTAGAAAGTGCCCTTGGCTGCAGCACATGATCTGTTGTATAAGTTAAGACTGGGAGAGAGTTTCCCTGCCTAAACTGGATAAGGCACTATTCATTACTGTTGGTGGATACTGTGTATTGAAGCACATTGTAGTCCTGCATAGTACAGAGGAGGGACAATTGATGTAATCCTAATCGGTTACATAAATTGCAAAAGGTGCCTGGAAAACAACATTGAAAGTGCCAAAGAGTCTACCAATAGTTGCCATTAGAGTTGAACTTGGGTTGCAATCCCTGCACTCCATTATATTATGGAAATCATTATCGTTACTGAGGAAAATATGAATGGACAAACCATCCATTCCATACAGCATCCTAAAGCCAAATGTTCCAGGGAAAAACGTTGCTCTCCTGGACATATGGAAAGAAAATGCATGTATCAACTTGAGTCGTCCTTGGAAACACTCTTTTGTAATCCTTGTGGGGTAAAAGAAAAACTAAGAAGATCAGATTGGATTCATACTCTTGATTTAAGAGCTCATTATAAATCTCTTAACTCGGCTCAGGATCTCCAGGCCCTAAACACAATTCCACCCTACCTACAGAGATCCCCAAGCAGATACCACTGTAATCAGTTCCTACGTACAAGATTAAATATCTATCCAACAAAGGAACAACTGTATACAAAGGGACAACAAGAGACTAACAATGGTGTGCGTCGATTTTGTAACAGCTCAGAGAATATGGAGACAGAGAAACACCCGATAACGATGTGTCACGCAGTGATTGCCGAAAGATCGCTATTTCTTTTGAAACAGGTCAAGAATGCAAGTTCTCCGACAGCTGATGAATGGTGGAACTTGTTTCTCTGCGGTGGGAAACCAGCATTACTATGCACAGGAGTCAACTTATTAGATAAAATAATGAGCAACCAACATCACTCAGCTGAATAGGTTGCTCAAATGGATCTATTAGATGTATAAACCTCAGTGTGTAAAAAGTTTGTTATAAACGTATTCACACAAAAAAAGCAAAAGGCGCATATTTGGATGGTTATGATTCTCATAGATTAAAGTACTCTGAAATTACAAATCCTGCATAATTTCAGTGTGTGACAATGCCCCTTCACTGTAACACAAGATACATTCCACAAGTTATAAAGAGGAGAGAGTCTCCCAGTCTGAGCAAGATGATTGCACTGACCACCATAGTGGGCGGCTTATTGTGTACTTACAGTAAATAGTAGCCATTATTGAAAGCTGAAAGGCTAATGAAATATTGCGGGTTGTAGAATGCCCAAATGGGCAACCTCGTCATGCTTAGTCACACAAAATAATATCTGTTCTTCATTCAAGACTCTCATATTAGTATTATCAAGTGTGTTATCCTCAATGAAAGACTTTAGAAAGATATACATTGTATTTGATTCTTCAGTACTCTTATTCTAAGCATTTTCCAAAAGTGCACATGTGGCATATTACATTGCATGGTCTTTTATCGGGGGTTGCCTCTTAGCACTCACCCAAACATTACAAAAGTAGTCAAAAAGGAGTGTACGCCGGTGCAAGAAGTAAAGCAATTTTATTCAGGGCCCCAGATGCAGCTGGGATAGCAAATCCAAACAGAACGTGGAATAGAACTGCATGAAAAAGGTGCCGTCAAAGAACCACCCTCAAAGTGAAAACTGTAGACAGGAAAATAATTAGCATTTGCAATAGTGCAAAATAGAATTGCCCCACAAGAAATTATTGGCGCTTGCACTTTGGACTCATTTAGAACCCTAGATTATGCTGGATCATTGGGTCAATGAACCTTCCCACACTGCCCTCAATCACAATAATGTGACGTCACAATCCACCCCGCAATTCCCACAACACAAGATTATATGATTGAAACATTTGAGACGACCAGCAGACCTTTATTATTCTGCCCTGGTCTCCTCTTCCAGATTTTCATGGTAACGGCTACCCATCACGACACCATCAGAGCCATGACCCACAGAGATACTTTAAAATGACTGTTGCATATTGGGAACATTATAACCCTCTTCCGAGGGAAAATGGTCTGCTGGCTATTTGAAATGGCTGTGTGTCCTGCCGGCTTCACTAGAAAAATCACATTTCATAAATGATTTTGAATTATTAAATGGTCATATTTTCATTCCTCTTTCATTGGCAGACCTAGCGCGCACTAATCAGTTGACCTTGGAAAAATAACCTTGGTGTGCTTCTCTGAATACTTGACCAGGGAGCGCATGCTCTGTACTAATGAACTGGCTGCAGTGGCCTTTGCCGCAAGCAAAACGCTTGCACACGTTAGAAGCAGGCTTTTGGAGCCTATTTACTGCGCTTCATTCTACCATTAAGTTTAATTATACTTACCTGTGCCCCAAGCTTTACGGATTCGTTTTATTAAGCTTTTAATTTCTCATATATGAGAAGGGCCCCCTCCCCTTTTAGAGTGCTACTCTCTGAGCTGATAAGAGCATTCTTTCATACCACGTTGGACTTGCATTTTTATTACATTATTCCCCCCTTTTATTAATTTGATTAATAACTAAATCTTTCTGGGCGTCTTGTTCATTTTTAGCCACTTCATCTCTATGGATCAATATCTTTTCTAACTGGGTCATGTCTCACTAGGTCTCTTCCCAGCCATTCAGGTCTTCTCCAACCCAGGAACACCCTGTCCCATATTGTAGGCACTGGATCCAATACTGGTTATCATTTTCGATATCAGGAGGCTGTGTAAACCCCCATCCATCAGGATCCTGCCCTCCATTTCCCCCTATTACTTTCTTCCTACTTTTCATTTTAATGTTATTTTTATCAGTAGTCAAGGGTAACATCAAATGACCTTATTGCATATTAAAAAATATTTTAAGGGTGCTCTTAACGCAGAAGGTGATGAGAAGCAGCTCAAGCACGAGGACAGTCACTCTGAATAGTCCAGAAAGCCAGATGGGCACCCATTAAAATACTCTGTCCGACCAGTCTTTTGCTTGCACTCCATTAACTTTGCTTGTCATCTTTCCCTGCAGTGCCCTTATCTCTTGTATAGCTGTACTTAAAGTTCCATTAGAGGCCTCCCCGTTAGGGGTTGCCATACAACAGCTTGACCCAAATCGAGCGCACACACCTCCTTTATGGCTGTTAGGAGGTCCAGTACAAAGCAATTCTGAAGGGCCACCAAGCACAATGCCCTCATTTCTTCTTTGATTGCATTCAGTCCCTTCACTGTGGAATTAGCCGGTTGCAATAGCTCATAGCGGTTCAGCTACTGCCATTTCGCATTGGCTTCAGCTTGCCCTCCTGGAAGTAGTAATGATGTAAAAATAAGTTTCTTGCCAAAGGGAACAGGCTGTACTCATCCGGGATAGCAGCCAAATTGTCATAACTTTTCCTGGAGAAGTGATCACTCTCCCTTTTCCGTCTCCTCGCTGTTTTTTCTTTGCTCATTTTGATGTGCCATATTCCCCTGCAGTGTGATCTTCATGGCAGTGCTATTTCAAGGCACCACAAGTGCAGAGCTGTGCAAAGTGACGAGGGCACACACTCCACTTCAGTCTGGCGGAAACTGGCCATATATTCTGGATTCGCAGGCTCACCACAGGTCCATAAGTGCTGCTGACCCCCGCGCCAGCGCCACGTTCTGCAAAACCTTGACGCAGCCTGAATTGGCTCCCAGAAAAATGGACCCTTTTGACCTGTAAAGCTCCTTATTTCAACTGGTTGATGTTTTTCATGTAACCAAGTTAAGGCATGAACATTAACCTTGGCTACAACATTTTGCTCAAACCCCACCAGTCCTTTAGCACGACATTGCATTATTCCCCCCTCCCATTTGGCCCCATGCCTCACTGCTCCCTCTATTCGCATCAGCGGTATAGTAGGACACCAGGGGACACTTTTTCCTTCATTAGTTGTGCATTGGATTCTTTTACGATCCTTTATTTCTAATTCAACCTCTTGATATTTTATCACTTTGTGCTTTGGACCCTGATTTTGGAGCATTCGCGTTAATTTCACATAATTATCCCGAAAACATTTTCCCCTTCATCCACCCAGTGAACAGCTACTTTGTTTCACTGGAACATACTTTGAGTTCTACAAAGACCGGTGCATAAGTCATCCGGCCTCCTCGAAGGACATAGCCTGGGGCAGAAGACCGTTAGACATCCCTACCACTTGTGGAATGAGAGCGCACACATAGCATGTGCCATTTGCTCTCTACGTTCCCACACGCATCATCTCATCGCACCAGGCATTGCTAGTTAATGAACTATGCTCTTCCTCAGTGTCGTGGTGGATGCCCTCCCCATTTATCACACTCCTCCTTACCATTTATTTTTTGCATTCACCTGTGTTTCGCTTCTTTCTTTGACAAATATGTTAAATAAATACAACAATTCTATACTAAAGCATATAAACATAACACTCCCAAAACTGGAACATTTCTTTTTCTTGGTCATCTTTTTTACAGTACAAACCTCTTCTACTCCCTCTTGTGCTGGTTTCTGAAAAAATCTCAATGCAGTTAGTAAATAAAAAAGGAGCATTCCGTAATACTTCCCATCATGTTGTGCTTTGTGAGACAGTACTTTTGTCTCTGCGAACGTGTTATATGGACCCATCTGTGCCTTCCCTCTATCTTTACTGCAGTCGGTGTAGAGTAGACTATGGTATGCGGGCAAGTGAAACGCTCCTCTTTCCACTTCCTTAGATGGTTTTTGACAAGCACTTTGTCTCCCAGAAAAATAGGTTCTGCATTTGGGAATTGTCCATTCGCATTACTTGCTGGCTCACATTGATTTTTAGGCCTTTTCAGTAATTATATGCATTTAAGGGACTTGGTAAGTTCTTGAGATACTCATCAAATTCCCCTCCCGGAATAGCAAAAGTCGAATGACCATCAGAGATTGTACGCAACAGTGGATTTGGCACATGCATTCTCCGCCCTGTAACAATCTGATGAGGAGTCAAGTGATGACCTCGTCCAGGCGTATTTCATAGAGCGAAGAAAGCAAGCAGTGCACCCATGATTTGTCAACTGTTTGCAAAAGCTTTGCCAGTCGCATTTTCAGCAGTCCATTAATCTTCTCTACCAAAACGTTGGCTTGAGGATGGTAAACTGTGCATAGTTTATGTCTTATCCCCGGGAGAGTTGTAATTTCCTTAATTAATTTGTTTGCAAAGTGCTGCCCGTTATCAGAGCGAATTTCATCTGGAATTCCCCACCTCAGGAACACCCCCTCACCAAGAATTGTGCCACCGAGCGGGCATCGGTATAGGCACCTGTCTCAAGCCAACGTGAGAATGGACACACCACTACTAGCAGGTATTTGTATGAAGAACATCTCTATGCCATAACTTTGTAATCAATATGCAAGTGCTAGACGGGGCCCTCCGGTCAAGGCAAAGTTCCCTGTCCAACTCTTAATAGATGACCTGGTAGGTATTTCTGGCACACCATACAATTGCTCACATGCTCAAACATATTCATACAGATTTGGCACACACCAGTCTCCACTTATCCCTGCAGCCACATGCTCTTTCGAGACGTGCGATAGTGAAGCTGTTCCAATGTCAACTGTAACAACTTTCTTGGCAAAACAACGTTCCCTGTGCTATCATGTTACCAAACCAGATCAGTCGGAGACAGAGTGAACCATCTCCTCTTCCACAGATCTTTTTCAGCGTCTGATGCTTCTCCTTGCAGCTCAATTATTTGTAACATTGGAATTGCATTAAAACCTTCTGGCGATGCATTTTTTTCTTTGCTCATTTTCAATACTGCTATTAGGGGTAGTTATTCTTCTTCGCCAGGGTACAGCACATGTGATCCCTCTGGCAGATATGCTGCTTCTTTTGCTGCTCTGTCTGCTCTTTCGTTTCCTAGTGAGATAAAAATCCTGCCCTCCTGTATGGGCTATGCACTTTATTAATGCTAATTCTACTGGGAGTGGTAACGTTTCCAGTAGTTCTCTCAACAATGCTGCATGTTGAACAGGAGTACCATCACTTCTTTTAAACACGCTCCTTTCCCCATCTTGCTAGTCCTGAGTGTACTGTGGAGGTGACATAAGCCGAGTCCGAGAAGATGTTTACTGCTTGGCCTTCGGACATGTTTAGTGCTTCAATTAAAGCCACTAATTCATCTGCTTGTGCAGAGTAATAATTTGGCAATCGTGTTTGTAAGTACACTATTAACTAATCCCCTTTCATAATCCCCTTCCATACCCCACTACTGCACACCCCGAGTGCCTCTGTCCCGTGGTTTGATCAATGCTGGAACTTCTGTCAATGAAGATCATGTCCCCCCCCATACCACCTTTGGTTATTATTAATGTTAAAAAGGTATTCGTACCACGCACTGTCACCACCGGAGTGGTCCCCAGACACTACCTCATACCCAGAAGACCTACCTCTGGGTAGTCCGTGTTCATTTAGTGTTCTCCAGTATTGCAAATAATGCATGTTTCACATACAGAACTACTGGGCACCTGTACTGCTCTCCCCCGAAAAGTACATGAAACAACCATAAATCATCAATGCAGTTATAGAGCAAGTACTTTGAACCAAAAAAGACAGACAGACACAATAACTCACAACCATGCACTCTTAGAAGATAAATCAGCTCTTTACGGCTATTTATTCAAAGCTTACAAGTACATAGAAATAACTCATAAAAATATGGACATAGATCACAGAAGAAATAAAGAAGACAAAAAGAAATACATCACCGTGAGCGTAATAGAAGTCCTCATCTTGTCCAGAAGCAGCTGGAAGACCCCGAGAACAGCCAGGCTGAGAGTACCACAGCTCACAGGAAGGCCAGACGTAAGCGTCCTTCTCTGGCTGAAGTCTCAACTGACCCCCTCCAGGTTTCCGCATATATACACACTCCACAAAGGGGAGTTAATTCTCGAACATTCTGGAAATTGCACCTGCGCAGTTGAGGAACAGCCGTCGGTTGCCAGCTGGGTCAATTGAGAGCTCCCCTCAAGGAACGCAGGGCCTCCCTGCTCTAAAAACACGCTCCACGGAGAACAGTAGCAAGCCATAACAACGTTAGCTTTCCCAGCAGAAATGGCCTTGACCGCATACCAGGTTTGGAAAAGCATGTTTGTCTCAGCACTGTGAATCTAACAGTTCAGCAAAATGTGTGCAGCCTTTCACTGCGGTGTGAAGTAAATATCCAACATGGCTCCGAGCGCTCCCAGAATGCATTGCGCGTCCGCGCCATTTTGAATCAAGCATAAATCAAGCATAACAATTCCACCCTTTGGATATTTATCTTCTGTAGCCAGGTGGCACTGGAACCGCTCTCTGAAACCTACGAAAGATTAAAACTAAACTGGGAACACATTGAAGGCAACAACAACAAGCAATGATAATTGACAGTATAATAAAAATGCAAGCGAAAATATAACGTAGTGTACCCCCCCAATATCAGGTATCCATGAAAATAACCAATCCCACCAGTTTCTGTTACGATCTTGAGACAATGGAGAAATGAGATCCTTCAAACCTCGAATATGACTTTCAATGGATCATGAATCATCACTTAAATTGAAACACATACCTTCAAAGGCGTTACACACTAAATTATGTTTCAGCAATAGATAATCAACAGCAGCTCTGTTCTGCAAAGTTGCTTTTCTAATAACTTGACTATCAAGGAGTAATTCTTCTAAAGCCTGCGAAGTATGATTAAGACTTTTAACTACTAAACACGCTAATTTCATCAAAGATTTGTAACCTCCAGCAGCTAAACCCCAAACACCTACTAATGAAAGTGTTAATGCTAGAACCTCAGCTTCTGATAGCAAATGTACATGTGAATCACAGTCAGGAGACAGCCCTACAGATTCAAATGTTGACCTTTTACCACAAGTTATCGCTGAGTGTAAAGGAAACATCATTAGTCCTAATCGAATCAAAGCACATGGACCTCCAGAAATGTTAGCTGGAATATAAGTATATGTAATGTTACCACATGAAAAGAGCCATCCTGTTGGAAGTTTCACATGATTCAAATGACTAGCAGTTATCACTGTATGATTGCAAGACATAGTGTTATTTACACTGGTGCATTTGCGTGACATTTGCGAACACAATCTCTTCTCGAATGCAGTGCGATTATACTGATTGGTCAACTCTATTTGTCTGCTTTTACCAATTTCTTGTGCTTTGCACGTCATAATATAAACACACATCGCCTTGGGTTATGTTGTACGTAATCACACGTGTCAAATTTCTCCATTTCTTGTCGGTCTCTTGGCAGAACCGACAATATTCGTAAACTGAAAAAGATTGTCCAATGTCTGAGTCTTGAACTAAAGAATCATGTGTGACGCCGAAGATATGCTTTAAAACTGGAACAGGCGTCGGCACCGCTCCTAAACATGTAGTCAATAAAGCTTCAGCATTGGGCACATCAGTAAGACAAAAGTGTGATATATTCAGTACTTGCTGTGCCAGATATATCCACATATTCTCTTCTTGGGTGATCATAGGAGAGTGTTTCCTACTTCCTACAAATGTCTCCTGCACGGCTGGCATCAAGGTTGTTTTCATTTGCTCCTGATGTGTTTGTCGCATTTCACGGATCCATGTCTTCGGTCTGGCGGGCTTGTCGGCACTAGCATAGGGCTGCTTGGGGACAACATTATTCATCACTATCAGTATCCCCTTGATCACTGGCACAGATGTGACATTTGTCGCTGGTAACAGAAGATCGTCTAATTGCCCAAATGGAGTCCATTTAGTGCCACAGTTACACCAACCAGACCCAGGATCTACAAAGCAAACCCAGAAAAGAGATATCAGTGTTGCACATCACTCTCTTATGTAACATTTGTCTACGGGTACATATTGCCATTTCTTTCTACCAGGCTCCATTACGAAAACCACTTGATTGATCTTTGCCTGATGCAATGACATCTGCTGGCACTGGTGGGCCACTTGGCTTTTCCACCCACACCTTTGCACCAGGTACCATACTGTCTAAAGAGCCAAAACCGCGATCCCCACGGGTAGTTAACACTGTAGGAGGCTCCCCTTTCATAATCATGGACAATTTAATGGGAATGACTATCAATTGAGCCACTCGATCACCCTTGTGGATTGATAACTGATCCCCACTATTAATTAGGATGACTTTAATCTCACCTTGGTAATAAGCATCAATTACCCCTCCCAACACTTGAACTCCCTTCAATGCTAGGCCAGATCTAAGGGCAATCCATCCCATATGCTCTGGGGGAATTCGTACTCCAATCCCTGTTTCAATGACAACTATTCCTCTTGGATCTAATCTGATTTCGTCATTGGAATGCAAGTCTACCCCTGCTGACTCTGGAGTTGCTCGATAGGGAGCTAAAGAACCCGACATAATTTCCCAGTATAACAATGTTTTTCTAACTGAATTGGGTTGAACCTGTAAATTAGGAGTCATTAATCGCATGAAAGGAGTTTCATGTTTATACACAGACCTATTGTTCAACACTTGCACCGCATCAAGCACACAATCACGCCTGCCTGCCAAACTGCTGTCTCCAGATTTGCGCAACTGTTCTTTCAGTAACCCATTAATTTGTTCAATTAGCCCTGCCGCAGCTGAATGGTAGGGATGTGGTAAATCCACTCAATGCTCTTTTCCTGACAAAATTCTTGGATCATTTTGCCTTTGAAATGTGACCCATTGTCACTTTGAACCTGCAAAGGCACTCCATAATGTAATATGATCTGATCTAACAACATGATGTTGTTCAATTGGGTTGCACGTTTGCACGGCAAAACCATCAAATATCCCAAGTATGCATCTACAATAGTGCATGCATACTGACAACCTCTGCTATTTGGCATAGGACCGATATAATCAATCTGCCAAATTTGACCTGGTAATTTTCCTCTTCTCAATGTGCCTCGAACAATCTGAGGCATAGGTCTATGCAATTGGTGTTAGCACACGGGACACTGCAAAATAATTGTTTTCACTAGTTCTATCGGAAGACTGATGCCTCAAGCTTGTGCCCACCTGATAGTAGCCTTTTCTCCAAGGTGCCCACTTTTCTGATGGGCCCATTTGGCCAAACCCTCCATATCGTCTTCCCGAGCCTCTGCATCCATTGTCGCAATCTTGGTGTGTTCGTCTGCAACAGAATTAAACCAACGTTCTAATGAATCTGTGGCGCAATGTGCGTCCACATGATATACAGTGACTTCACTTTGTAACAACATCTCAGCAATATCTTGCCACAGTTCCTTTCCCCACAACTCTTTTGAATGAATCTTCCATCCATTCTTTTGCCAAGTCGGCAACCATACTGCCAATCCATTCGCCACTGACCATGAATCTGTGTACACATGACATTGACCAGGGGTCTCTTGTTTCAATGCATGGTAAACTGCGTAAAGTTCTGCAAACTGACTGCTCTTTCCTTTCCCTGTCGTTGTCAACATCTTTTTTGTTTTGGGATTGTACGACACTGCTTTCCAGTACTCCTCAGTTCCCACATATCGAGCTGAACCATCCGTGAACCAAGCATGCTCCGTTTGCTCCACGGTCAAATCACTGTAAGGGACTCCCCATTTCACGGGAGACTCACGTTTTTCAGGCACCTCTGGTGATATGTAATCTGAGGGCGGTATGTTGGCTACTTGCTCATGTAAATTTGCCACTCCACCCTTTCCTGATTTGGCTCTGTCTTGAATATACCATTTCCACTTAATTATGCTGGCTTCTTGAGCATGTCCTATACGATGCGTTTTAGGAGAGCTCAGTACCCACTGCATGATTGGTATTTCAGGTCTCATGAATACATCATGACCCAAGGTCATCTGCTCGATATCAACAAGAGCCCAATAACATGCCAACAATTGCTTCTCGAACGGAGTAAATGAGTTACCAGCGTCGGGCAACTTACGACTCCAAAACCCTAATGGCACACGTTTCCTGTCTTATTTCTGCCACACACTGCAGTTAGCATAATTGTCTTGCACAGACATTTAATTCCACTTCGCCTTCCTTCAAGGGCCATAAATCAAGCACCTGCTGCACCGTGTCTTTCACCATCTCAAAGGCTCTCTGCTGCTCTTCCCCCCACTGAAACTCATTTCTTTCGTGTCACTTTGTAGAGGGGGGGGGGGGGCAATATCTGCCCTGAATGCGGAATGTGCTGTCTCCAAAAGCCAAACAGTCCTATAAACTGCTGAGCTTGCTTTTTGCTCGTTGGAGTAGTGAATTCTAGTATTTTCTGTTGTGCTTTTGGCACCATTTCTCGATGCCCATGATGCCACTGAATCCCTAAGAATATCACTGTTTCAGCTGGACCTTGAATTTTACTTGGATTAATCTCCCACCCTTCCTTTTTCAATCCTTCTATAAAGACATCTAGCTGACTTTGCACGCTGTGCTCATCCTTGCCCTGGATCAAAATATCATCAATGTAATGAGAGATCTGTATGTCATGTTTACACGTTATCTTGTTTAAATGCTCTGCCACCAGCCGGTGACAGATAGTCGGACTGTGCATGTACCCCATGGGTAGTCTCGTGAAAGTGTACGGACGTCCACCCCATGAAAATGCAAACTGTTCTTGACACTCGTCAGCAATTGGCACAGAGAAAAATGCATTAGCTAAATCGATCATTGCATACCAAGTCCCCTCAAACTTTTGGACATTTTCAATCAAAGTAATAGCATCTGGGACTGCGGGCACTAAGGGAGGAGTGGGTTTAACTCCTTGTAATCCACCGTCATCCTCCATGACCCATCTCCCTTTTTAATCGGCCGGAGCGGATTGTTCCACGAGGTGGTAATAGGGCGCAATACACCCGCCTCCACGTACTCTTTGATGGTGTCTGAAATTTCCTTGTGCCCCCCAGGAATGCGGTATTGTTTCATGGCTACCCGCTTGGTTGCCACTGGCACTTGCACTGGGGGCATCTTCAATTTGCCTACAGTAATGGGTGTACAAATTAATGCACTCATCCCAAACTGGTAAGTTTTACCGCCAAGTCCCAAGGTTAGCCCTTCCAAAATGTCAAAGCCAACTATATACTCAGGTATCGGGACAATCAACACTTGGTATTTCTGCCTCTTTAAATTTCCTATTTTCATCTCCACTCTTGTTTGCACTGCGGGGGTCTCCTTTCCCCCTAAACCTGTAATCGTAAACTGTTTGCCTTTAAATCATGTCGGATTACCATGAATCAAAGAGGCCTCCGCCCCGGTGTCTATCAATGCTCGCACCCCTTGTGTGTTTCCTGGCCCCCAAAAAATCTTATCAACATGAGGCCGCCTATCCACTTATGCGGGCAGACGCTGCCGGAGCTTGGCCGAAGCCCTAGTCAAACTTTGAATGAGTGTGACTCGTCTCCGCCTTTAGCATTGCGCTCACCACTTTTCTCAAATCAGCGTATGTCGGCTGGTACGGGGAAGGTGTCCCCATAGACCTTCGTCTTGTTCTTCTGCAGGGGGAGCAGAAGGTGAGGTGTGCCCCTGTGTCGTGGTGACTACTTGTTTCTTAACCTGTTTATAGCGCTCTTTTGCTGCAAGTCCTCGTTTTTTGTATAATTTATACATTACTCTGGTTTCGATGCCATCAATTTCTTCATGTGACACACCATCTTTTAATAAAGCCAAAAACATGTCTTTTCGGGACACTCGGGAGTCTCTGCTATCTTGCCGCATGCCTTCAATTCTTCTCTCACCAAGCCCCCCTCTATCCCGTGGCTTGTTATCACTCTTTTCCCACTCTCCCAAATCTGCAAGTTGCCGAATGGCATCTGCTACCTCATCAGTAGCCTTGGCCGTCATGCCTAAGAGCAAAGTCATAATGATACTTTTGTATGCAGGTGGCGCAGTTCTAATCACCATGTTTCGAGTTGAAATTGAGAGCAGCACGGCTCCCATGTGATCAGGAGCGTCTATGTGAATCGCCTCTTTCATAGCATGCGCTCTGACTTTTTGAATTGCTTCTCTCAACGTATACCACTTCGTTTCTTCACTGGGCCAATCTGTGGTAATAGGGTATTTACAGTTACATGCTTGGGCTATCAGGTGCAACAAAGACACCTGCGTATCTTGACCATTTGCGTCAGGGGGCGGTCCTGCTCTTAAGACCTCCTGTACATTGGTGTCAATTGACAGGGGTAAAAAACGTGGTGAATCAGTAGAATCTACCAACAACCCTGCAGCACCCCCGTCTAGTAATCTCACCATCCATGTCAATAAAGCTTCCCCTGATTTTTGCCTCAAACGGGTAATAATTTCCCCAACCTCCTGTTGTGTGTAATCTTCAAAAGTACTTAAATCCACCATCCCACCACCAGGATTCTGCGGGTGTGGTCCTGCTCGCCGCCTTCTAACAGGCTTCACCGCCACTGTTTTCTGTTTCACCTCTGGTTTGGGGTCAGACTCTTCTGCAGAACTACTTTCTAGACTGGTCGAATCAAAAATATCAACATCCCATTTGTCCGGATCCCAGTCTACACCAGCGGTAGCGATTACAGTTGCCACCTTTCTTTTGTTGACCCCTCCCGCCTTTTCCTATACTTATATCGCGCTACTCTGACTGCTGACCTCTCGGCCACCGCCTGATATGCGTTGGTCTTATCTTTGAACAATTTCATTTGAATCTGCTGGATTAATGCAGTCTGCCTTTCTGCAGCTAGTTCTCTCTCTAATCGCAAAACCTCATTTTTCATGTCTGTTTTCATCTGATGTATTTTCCTATAAGCATGCAAAATAACCCAACCTCGTCTACCTAATGCCGTACATTCTTTACCACGTTCTACTGGAACTTGTTGCAAGCATGCAATTACATCAGTTGGATCGGCATCTCCCAATTCTTAATTCCAAGTTTCACTTAAACCGGCACCCATTGCCCACGCTTGAGCCAATTTATCATACGGACTCTTAGTCCAACATCATCAGAACAGTCACCGCCAGCGGTAACGTTCTTCTTCTTGAACAAACTACTCATTATCGCAAACAAAGCAAAACCTTGTTGAACCTATATATTTTTTTCTCCACACTGCAATCACTCCCACAAGCACTAAAACAGTTACCAAAAAGACAACAAAAAAACTTCAATTTTCAAAAAACTTCACTTACACGACAACCAAATCTTATCTACGTTTCAACTGATTCTTGGATGCACGGAACAACTCATCACGTACATCCTGTTCGTGACGCCAAAAATGTACTGCTCTCCCCCGAAAAAAGTGCATGAAACAACCATAAATAATCAATGCAGTTATAAAGCAAGTACTTTGAACCAATAAAAAACAGACAGACACAATAACTCACAACCACGCACTCTTAGAAGATAAATCGTCTCTTTACGGCTATTTATTCAAAGCTTACAAGTACATAGAAATAACCCATAAAAATAATATGGACATAGATCACAGAAGAAATAAAGAAGTCAAAAAGAAATACATCACTGTGAGCGTAATAGAAGTCCTCATCACGTCCAGAAGCGGCTGGAAGACCCTGGGAACAGCCAGGCCGAGAGTACCACAGCTCACAGGAAGGCCAGAGGTAAGCGTCCTTCTCTGGCTGAAGTCTCACCTGACCCCCTCCGGACTTCTACATATATACACACTCCACAAAGGGGAGTTAATTCTCGAACATTTTGGAAATTGCACCTGCACAGTTGAGGAACAGCCGTCAGTTGCCAGCTGGGTCAATCGAGAGCTCCCCTCAAGGAACGCAGGGCCTCCCCGCTCTAAAAACACGCTCCACGGAGAACAGTAGCAAGCCATAACAACGTTAGCTTTCCCAGCAGAAATGGCCTTGACTGCATACCAGGTTTGGAAAAGCATGTTTGTCTCAGCACTGTGAATCTAACACTTCAGCAAAATGTGTGCAGTCTTTCACTGCGGTGTGAAGTAAATATCCAACATGGCTCCGAGCGCTCCCAGAATGCACTGCGCGTCTGCGCCATTTTGAATCAAGCATAAATCAAGCATAACAGCACCCCATGGTTATTGTAGAAGCCTTTTCAATAGCACATGCAGCAAGTGCCTGCTCACATGGGAGGGGTCCCTGAATCACTGCATCCAATGATAAACTGTAATATGCAAAGTGGCGTGTTTCCCTGTGTCAGTACTGCTGTCATTACTTTTCCATCTGAATGTCAAAACAGGTGAAATTATTCCTTGTGATTGGAAGTTGCTAACACTGGTGCATGTGCTAGTTCAACTCATCAGAATTCTCGCCCATTTCATGTGCATTTTTTTTTCTGTGCTTCTTTTAGTGCTTGCAACAATGGCCTGGTGTATGTGGAGTAATCAAAAACCCATGCTCTGCTATAGTTGCACAAGCCCAAACATTGCTGCATCTCTCACTATTTTTGGTCATGGAGTCTTGTGTATGGCCTCTACTATTTCTGGTGTTATTTTTCTCCTGTCTGCTGACTCAATCTGAGCCAAATACACTACTACTTTTTGACAGTACTGCAATTTATCCCTGTCCACCTTGTATCCATCAGCTAGAAGTGTCAGTAGTGTCACTGAATCCTTTCTATACTCTTCTTCTGTTGTTCTGCATACTCAGAAGTCGTCAAAGTATTGTACTTATTGTATCACCGTGCTCGCAACCTGCAGGTTGCTCGGTTCCATTTGTATCACTCTGTTAAAGACACTTGGCCCTTTGCAGTATCCATGAGGCATTCTCGCATGTTCAAACTGCGTCCCGTGAGACATAAGTCTGCTGCAGTCCGTGGCCGTCCGGAATGGAAGACGTGGGCAGACGCCTTCGGAGCCAGCGCCAGAGTAGAGAGGAAACGGGCTTGGAGCCAAGGAGCCCCTTGAAAAACCCACACCGACAACAGCGACTGGTCTCTGCCCCTACGCACTCTGCCAGTTTGACATCAAAAGCAGGTATGGACCAACATGCATTTGAACATTTAGCTAAGTCTCGGACAGTGAGCTTAACAAACACTTCCCGTCTGAAAGCTCCCCCTACATGCTTGGAGACAGAACTCGAGCGACCGGCAACTATTGTTATGGGTGCCGGTGCAATTGTCAATTCTCAAGTTCCCCTATTGACCCCCGCCTTTCACTCACCTACTGAGAGAGAAGTTGAAATAAGCAGAGCTAGTGGAGCAGGCGTGGGTGTCGGCGACTGCCGAAGGTGAGAGTGATAAGGAAAGCGAGGGCGCGGGCAGAGCTGGCTGGATCTCTGCGAACCCTTTTGGGCGGAAAGTCAGAGGATGACACGACAGAGAGCCCGGCAGAGATCTTTGTGGGGGAAGGGGGCCAGCCGGGGTGTGGGACAGGACAGCGCACCCACCCAATGGAGGACATAGAATGTGCAGACAGTCGGGGCCCATTTTGGGATCCGAGATGGGCAACGACGAGGAGACTGGCGATGAAGGCGCAGTAACTCCTTCCCTTCGGATACACGTGATTACTAACACCGACGTGTATTTGGTGGATTCTCAGGCATTGGGCCATAACATTTCCAGAGTGGAGGATGAGGAGGAGGGTGTAGAACTGGGGCCCCCAACACCTCCCCCGCCTCAACCTATGAAGACAGTAAAACACTGACAGCGGTGCCTACTTGCAGACTCTGTCAGGTAATAGAGATCCACCCGACAATGAGGGGGCTGGACTTGAAGAGCCCTCATAACTTGGATTCCTCTAGCAAGATACCAACTCAGGACAGCCCCGAACACCCACAGCAAAACAACATGGAAGAAGTCAATGTAGAAATTGAAAATTATGTTTATGTAATTGACTCCTCAAACAACTGTGTCGCCCCAGTCTGCAAAGACTCAGCCTTGGGCCGGGTAGAGACAATCAATACAAGTAGCCCAGCAAAAGACAGTAAAAAAAACATTGTAAGAAAATTCAGGGGCAATAAAAACCCCGGAATAACTGCATCTTCACCGGGAAAGACATATCAGAAAGATCCTTCCTGGAAAACGTACAAACTCCTCATCCTTAAATTCTGTGTCTCGGTTCTTTCAGAAACCAGCGGCAAAGGAGCTGCTGTTAACGGAGGAACTGTCTGATGCAGAATTATTCGAAGGAGCTGTTCTGCCTATAAATTAGAGCCCACAAGCAAGTCCGAGATTTGTGTGGTCTGGTCTGAGTGGAGACACACCCCGCATAACATTAAAAACTGGAATCAGATACTTTAAAGACCTGGAACCACATGCCTTACTGGAAAAATAGATTCTAAGTGCACCTACCACTCAAGCACCAGAGAAATCAGAGAAATTAAGGGAGACTTCACCCCGGAGCCAGGGCCCCACCGCAAGCGGGCCTACATTCTGCCCATTGCTGTCTATTGAGGACAACAGAGACAAGGATTATGATCCCTCCAAAGACTTCACCACTCCTCCTTTCTCTCAGGAAAACTTCAGGCCAAGCATACATGAAAGTAACTTGGCTCATAATGGAACCAACTCAATAGGCACCATATACAAGGGTCCCACCTTGGTCATCGAACCAAAAATCACCCCAACAAAAGTGATACTCGAAAGGGAAGAGCACGCTGAAAAACAAGCAAAGAGTAATGAGACCGGAACAAGGCCCATGACTTGCCCTCCGTTGAGGTCTCCACCACGAAATAGAAGATCCTCAACCCTGTTTTCCAACAATGAGAAAGAGACACCATAAAAAAAAACGGATATTTTCGCCATAATGTCAGCCGTAACAATTGCTTTGGTCCCCTTCAGTAAACTATATGAATCGATCAATGACACCTTGAAGGACCATACAACTTTGGCAGCCATGCTGCATACAAAAATGATTTATGTAGAAGGCTACATTACGGCTTTGGAAGCAAGGAGAGGAGGAGTATCTTCAATCAAAACCACACCTCAGCAAATCAACGGGGAATCAAGACAACAACACAAGCTCATCACAGAGAAGTCCAAATAGTTAAAAATTTCGTTTGCATCACAAACCGAGGAGTCCCAAAAAACAACCTTACACTTTCCTGTAATAAGGGAAGTGCAAAAAGTAAGTGAATCACAACTGATCTCAGATAAATCAAGTACTAGACTCCAGGAAACCGGACCTTTCAAGAAGCCCCCCTTATCAAATCCTTTAAAACAACAGGGAGCCCTTACTCACACTTCAGCAAAAAAGTATCCAGCAAATGTATGCGTGGTTATGACACTGGAAAAAGACACTATAAGCCCCACCCTTGCAGTGGGAAGGTCAGAAGAAAAAACACAAAGAGAGTGCCCAAGAACCAAAATGAAAGGGACCCCAGTACATAAAAAGACTGACTTGCAAAGTAAGGAATCTTCAGCGTTCCCACCCTTTGCAAATGGCAAGAGGCCTACCAAAAAAGAAGGGAACAGAGTGGTAACAATTTAAGACCGGCAAACTCTCCCAGAAACAAGAAGGAACTCAAAAGATAGCAAATGCAAAGAGGCTAGAGAAAAAGAACATCAAAGAACCCGAATTGTCACATTTCAAGACTCAGAATCGATACTCACACAAAAAGTAGGTCTCGGTGACACCTCAAACAAACAGCAAAAAGTGACTGAGGATCCTGAAAAAAGTATAGACCTTATGGATCTTTCGGTGTACTCAGTGGAAAACTCAGATTCGGAATTTCCACAAACTCCACACCAAAAAGAGCCCAGAAAAGGACACAATGACAGAAAATCGAGAAAAGGAGGAGGTACATCAAGAAAGCCCTTACTTGACTCTAAATGAAAGGAGGGAGAAATTATTAAGGCCCTCCCCACCAAAAAAATCGAATAGTACATCCTCACCGGGAAAAGAGAAGGTGGGGAAGGAACCTAGGGGGAAATTATCAGTGCCTAACACCTCAAATCATATGGGCAGATCCCCATACCGGAAAAGAGACACCACCCCTCAAAACGTGAGGGAAGACAAAAAGCAACTCATCATGGAAAGGAACAAAGGATGAAATCCCTAGCCGAATTAAGCACAAGGCGAAACTCAAAGAAGAGAAGTAGCAATAATCGTGACAAGGAAATGGACAACTATATTCCGTATAGCAAAAAGCTAGGTAGTGAAAGGTCCTTCAAACTGGAACGTGTGGGTGAAACAATTGATCCTGAATAGGAAAAACATACTGGCTTTAATCCATTGTATCCCAAACAACATTGTGGAATTTAGTTCTACTGGTAAAAGGGACTGTGTCTACCTACACATCCCATCTCCAGTAACTAGATCAATGCTGATGGAAGAACAGGAAAGCTTCCAAATGATGGGATACAACCTGTTCGACTGCCGTTTGAGAAGAGCTGAGGCACATCGAGAAATGATCATGAAGAACGTTCACATGAAATCAAGCTCAAAGAGTTGACAGGGAAACGGGAAGACTCCAAATGCTAAGCAAGTGAGCACATCGGTTGAGAGTGCGTGGAACGGTTGGGAGTGCGTGGAACGGTTGGGAGTGCATTTAACATTTGAAAGAACATGTAAACCATCTTATCACATCACCATGCTTACTCTCTTCCTTACACCACCACTCAACTAGAACACAGAGATACTATGACACCATTCGGTATAGCTGTTCTCATACCACATCTTCCTCATACTCCACCACATCACACCCCCCAACCAGGCATTCTCCTCAGGCCTAACGTAGCCAGAACTGGTCTGGATAAAACCTGCCAGAACGAACACATACCCCTGATCTCTCAACCACCACACCTACTGCTATGAAGCAGCTATTATACGAATGCCACACCAGCTGCACACATATCCGGTGCTCACAAGCACCTTTGACTCTCTCTACTCTCTCTAATGACTTGAACTTCGGTTCCACAAGGGCATTCAACCTACCAGAGCCTTCAGGCCATACCAATCGTACATAAGGAGCTATATAAAATGCAAAGTAACATAACATAACATAAAGGCAGTGAAATACCTGGAGTATGGGTGTAGGGCGATGGGGAAAAAAGCATTCTTTAAGTCAACCACTGTGAAAAAATGTGCCTCTGCAGGAACGCTGCAAATAATTGTCACAGGGTTTGAAACCAATGGATATTCTGCTTCAATAATGTCATTCAGAAGGTGTAAATCCTGTATAAAATACCATGCCCCTCCCTTTGTGCTATCTTAATCGGATGGATAGCAGTGTTGCAAGGTGATGAACTCTCCTGTATTATGCCTTGCTGCCAATGTCTCATATATGCACTCATCTGCTTCTTGTGATAAGGGGTATTGTTTTACTCGTGGCAATAGTGCTCCTTCTTTTATCTTGATGGTTACCGACCCTGCCCCTTTGAGTATTCCTACATCATGGGGTCCTATTGTCCACAAGCTCTTGGGTACGTTTTCCAAATCGTCCTGTAAATATTGTGCCTTCTGTTTTGTTATGTGCATCATTTGGGGCATTTCTCTTTCTATTATATGAACTGGGTAAAGTAGACTCGGCTCAAACACTACCTCTTCTCCTTTGTTCTATTTTGTTGCAAACAACTCTGTCACTTACTCCAGTCAATGTCAGACATACATAATATTGCTCGCCATTCCATGTTGTTCTCATCAGTAGCAACCTCTATAATCATGTCTTTCCATTCTACTACTTCCTGCAAGTACAGTAGAGTGTGTGTGCCTGAGCTAACAAAGGAGGGACACTGAGGCCTGAACAAAAACTTGTTGGGCAGCCGGAACACCTTCCCCTCAATCCCTGGTAACCATCCCAGCAACACATCCACTCCATATACAAACACCTCCATGGGTGTAGGTATCCCTCATTGCGCTGTGTGCATGGTATGCCTGAATCAATACTGCCACCCGGGCCGAGTACATTCCAGGTGCAGAGCACACCATCCCTTTTTCTGAAAATGAAATTGTGGCATTCAATTTGCTAAGTAAATCCCTCCCCAGAATATTGATGGGAGTGTCTTTTCAATACAGCAAAGGTGCTACAATATGCTCTCCTCGCCATTTCCCCATTTTATACCTGCACTTGTCCTTGGGTAGTAATTACCAGTGTCTGTGCAGTCTGTATCTGCACTTGCTTCTGCTGTGGTATTACTTGTACTTGCTGTGTAGTCTGCAACATATTTATTTTATTTATTTGTACATTTATAGCAGTGTGCATAGCCCACAGGCATCAAGGCACTAGTTACAGGGCAAACAGATGTGAATTAGTGGGGGAAAGGCAAGGGAGGAAAGAGTCAGTTGAACAAGAGTTTTAAGGTGCTTTCTGAAGATGTTGTAAGACGGTTCTCCACGTTGATGTGGGGGTAGCTTGTTCTAGAGACGGTGCCCGGACTGGGAAATTGGAGCCCCCCGCTTTGGCTTGTTTGAACCATGGTGTGACAAGGCGGTGACTGTAGGCGGCTCTATTCAGACCATCCACCTTATGGCGATTTTGCGATTTGCAAAAAAAAATCGCAAAATTTGCCATTTCCCGCAATTGCCGATATAAATCATTAAATGAGCGCAAAAAAGACACGTTAGCTTAGTGTGTCTTTTTTCGCGCTCATTTAATGATTTAGAGCGAACACAGCTGGCTGCTGATTGCAGCAGCTTGAGGGTTAACACCTCGGCTCTGCGTTGCAGGCCCAGGATTGGGGGAGGGTCACGCAGGCCTGGGAGATGCACAGCATTTGGCTGTGACCCCAGGCACCTCCACGGCTCATTGAGTGCCCGAGCTGACAGTTGGTGAAGCTAGCCAGGTAAGCACTGGGCTGTCCACTCATCTGCCCCCAACTCAGAGCACCCAAAGATGCCACTGGACTGTTTTCATTCCCGGCGCTCGACAGGAAAGTAAATTACTTTCCTGTCGAGCGCCGGAAAAGAAAGCATAAACTTAATGCTTCCTGACGCTCGTCTACAATTGGTATCATGCAACCCAGCCTCAAGGCTGGGCTGCATGATACCAATTGAAGACTCTCGTAGCTGTATTAATTTCAAATTGCTTTACAATTGGTATCATGGGCTGCATGATACCAATTGTAAAGCAATTTGAAAACGAATACAGCTACGAGCGTTTGTATCATGCAGCCCAGCCTTGAATCAAGGCTGGGCTGCATGATGCCAATTGAAGACTCTCGTAGCTGTATTCGTTTCAAATTGCTTTACAATAATTGTAAAGCAATTTGAAACTAATACAGCTACGAGCGTTTGTATCATGCAGCCCAGCCTTGAATCAAGGCTGGGCTGTATGACACCAATTACGCACAAAATTGGGTGTTAAAATTTATGAAAGGCAAATGCCATTCGTCCTGTGCAATTTTGGTGGTTATGCAAAGCCAATTTAATGATATATGCATATTTCACCTTGATATGCTAAATTCTGATGACTCACATGCCATTGCATTTGTTAATGAGTTCCCTCCCCCACTTTAATTTGTAGGACCTGACCCCTGGTAGTGTTGTGATGTTTCATTTCTGTTTGTGGGTGTGTTTAGTCACCATGTTTGGGTGGCATAACCAAGGAATTATGACCACCCAAGAGAGTTCATTGTTTGGCTAGGTATTATGGGCTTGCAGTTACTGCCACTGCATTGCCCCTGTGCCTTGGCCTCATGGATTCCTTCCATGGAGAAGTGTAGAGTCGTTCCCCCTCTCTCCTGGGGTCATAGGACAAGCGAAAAGCAAACCTATGGGCTTCAACCACGGTTACACTTTTGAATTCAAGCCTATCTGTTTATTTGCTTTCCACTTGTCTGCTGGAAGTAGTGGCACAGCACCGTTTCCTTGGAGCTCATCAGGCTGTATCCCCCTTCCCCCACCACAATCCAAAATGTTAGGCTGTGGTGACTCGACCTGGCTGTCCTACAGAGTGCAGCCAGACAGAACACATTTTGTTCCTCACTAACAAAAGCCTTGCAATTACTTGGTTTTAGGCTAAAAAAGATGTTAAATGATATATTTTTCAACGTTAGAAAATGCTGCAAAAAACGCAGTTGGGTGCCGCAATTTTTTTCTTTTTTGTGCCGCAATATTTTCCATTTCATGCCGCAATTTTCTGGAGGGTCTGTCTATTGGATCTTACTGAAGCCTATTTTTTCAAGTTGTCAGAGACAGCAGTGGGTAAGGGATAGAATTTAAGATTATTCTATCCTTGACAGGGAGGCAGTGGGCTGTTTTTCTGGCATCTGAAATATGTTCCTGTTTGCCAATGTCAAGGGCAGCTCTGAGCGCATTGTTCTGGGTTATTTGTAGTTTGCAAAGGTTTTTTCATAAGTACAGCAAAGCAGGGAGTTGCAGTAGTCAAGTTTCGAACATATGAGTGCCCGTGCAATTATCAAACGGTTAGTGGTAATGAGGAAAGATTTGCTGACGTTGGTAAATTCATTCGCATACCCTGCTGTCGAGGCAATATAGTTGACATGGCGGGTCATGGAGTGAGAAGAGTCGAGGGGCCTATTAACATGTCACTGGGCCCAGTAAGATCGTTGTTTTGTACTCCCTTGTTCTCCCCCCCTTGCCACGTCACACTCTAAAACACTTGTGTACGAGCGCGATATGAATAAAATATCAATATCAAAAGGTAGGCCCCCAAGCGTCTTAACAGAAGGTACGACAAAGATCTTGTGGCCGTCAATGACAAGGATGTGTATTCCTGGGGGAGACTCTTCAAACGGGCAGGGGGCCCAACAAGGAGTTTCTTCATTGTTCAGGAAGAGGCTGTGTTCAGCCATCCAGGATTGGATAGTTTTGTAGATTTCATTAATCCTAAAGGTGTCTTTCAGGTGGTCACCAGATAGGAGGATCAGGATTTCGGTATCGTCCGCATAGTTAGAATACAGGATTCCCAGGGCATCAAGATGGTCGAACAATGGCTTAGTGTATACATTATATAAGGTGGGTGAAACACAGGAACCTTCGGGGACCCCACAAGAGTTGGGTATCAGTGAGGCGGTGTCCTCACCCACAAATACTCTGGAGGATCTATTTGACAAAAAGGAGGTGAGCCAACTGGTGGTTTCTGTGGCGAAGTGGGCAGCAAAGGTAAGAGCTTGGCAGAGGATCTTATGGTCAATAAGGTTGAATGCAGCTGAGAGTTCAAAAAGGAGAAGCAACGATAATGAACCCCTCTCATTGGCACGCTCAAGCTGTTTTTTTAGGTTATCTATGGCTGTTTGTTTCGTGCTTAGTGCGGAAGCCTCACTGGCGGGAGCCTGAAATGCGGTAGCGCTGTAGGAAAGTCTGTATTTGTAGGTAGGCCACTCTGTCTATGATTTTGAGGAAGAAGGGGACAGTGGTGATGGGGTGATAGTGGGGATAACTGGCGGCATGCACATTTACTTCTGCAAAAAGACGCAGAGGATGTTATCTGCACTGAACTCGAGTAACTCAGCAAATTTCTGGCAGCTGATTCGAGGTCAGGCAGCTCAGATATCCTTGCAAGAGCAGGCAATCTCAGGATCTGTTTGGGTGGCCCATTTTAATACCTTATATGGCAGCCCTCAGGGGACAAATGTCTCTACCATGGCTCACAACTTACCATTGGCTTGTAGCTCCACTTGAGAGGACTTGAAAATGGACACAGGACATAGTGTGGGCAATCAAGAAGGCAAAAAAAATATATATATTTATTTGAATGCTCTGGGCCCGGATGGCCTAACAAATCTTACCTTTAAATCAGCTCGTTGGCTATGGACGGCGGTCTTATTGCTTTTGTATTCCAAAATACTGACGATTCAGTTGCTCCCGTGGACTTGGAAGGAGTCAATGGCTGTAGTGATCTTTACAAAGGGAGAGAGAGCAGATCCTGCTAATTACCGCCCTATCTCCCTATTAGATGCCTCATATAAAATCTTCTCAAGATTTCTCTTGCGAGATCTAGAGCGCTGGGTGGAGGAGTCCGGGAAATTTGATATTAACCAAACTGGCCCTAAAAAAGGTTTTAACACATCATTTAACTGCTTCATTATTCGCCTAATAATGAAGCAATTGCTCTCACCAAAGTGTACCTTGCATGTTACCTTTTTGGACATTAAAAAGGCATTTGATTGTGTTGACCGAGTCCGCTTATGGAAGATGCTGAGGGACTGAGGTTGCCCTGAATACCTGGCCAGTATTTTGGAACACCTGCATATGGAAATCCGCCTATGGGTTAAGCTGGACCAAAAGGGACATTTTACCTAAGCTTTTGTGAGAATGAATAGATGGCGCTTAAGTGTTAAGCACTGTATAAATAAAATAAAACAAAATACAAATAGTGAGCTATCATCTCTCAAGAGCGTTTAGAGGGGAATTTCACCCTCCCCAACCTCTGCAATTATTTACGAACAAGTGTAAAAGGTATATCTTACTGCACTTTTCTCCCTAAATATAGGCTATTGGAATATCTGCCACAGTATGTAGTAAAAGTATTCCTATGCACATAAAAATGTGAACCCACAAAAGAATGTGTATGCTCAGTATAAACAATTTTAGTTGAGGCTATTTGTTGTCACTGCTTAGAAACCACGCAGAATGTGTTTTATGCCATTGGAAAAGAAACACTTGTGTGTTATTAAAATACAATTCTTTTCACAACTAATGGCTGCAGTCTACCAGAAAACATTCTAATAGGAGCTTGTGTGCACTTTAATAAAGTAATTCACGGTCCAAGAGAACATGCCTCTCATAATGTGTGTCAGGATGATAATTGCATCAGAATACCTACACCAGAGATTATGATAATCAGAATGCCTGTGCCACTGCTTACCATCAACATTACATTGTCCTGTGAACAGAGGATTGACAACACTTATTCAAAATCAGCTCTTCAGATAAGACGCAAACATAACACCCAGTTTTACTCCCTAAAAACAGGGGAAATGGCCTAACAAGAAATACGGTGTACAAATAAGCCCAACAGAAAATGTGAAAACATGAACAAATTGGAGCCTACCCCCCCTGCTTCTACCCAAAATGTTTCAGTGATATATTTGAATCTGTGACCAGCACAGCTTTACCATAGGAAGGAGCTCTAATAATATTACTGCCCGAACTCAATAGGAATTTTAAGGGGAAAGAACATCTATTAATAAGCCTTTTGGCAGAGCCAATTACTTTTTCACTCCCTAAACGATCACTTGATTCCAAGTAGGAGGTAACATCTTATCAGATCCCTGCTTGTAACCCTTACATAGGACTTGAAATAACTGGGCACATAAGACAGCCTATAGGGTTTTTCTCCACCCAGCCTAGATGAAATTCAGTAAGAGCCTCACTGAGTTTTTTTACCCCCTTTTAAGTTAATAGCAGCAATGCTCAGGGGTACACCAGATGGAGTGCCTTCTCCTGTAACTAGTGCCACCCTTTCTGCAATACACATATCACTTAAACAAGATGCATGAGGTGGCTAGAGGCACTAAAAACAGAAACCATAATTATTTTGTAAACCCCTCAGCAGCTGAGCATGGAAAGAAACAGAAGGTGCAGTTTCCTACACTCTTACTACAGTTTACCATTCTTTAATTCAATTAAACAATACATTTCCTTCAGAGTACTGCACTGCCCAACTTGGATGCAGATTTGTTTTTCACCCCCAGGAGTGTTCGCCTGTGCCCCTCTTGTGCTGGTCTAAAATACTAGCTGACAGAGCGATGCAAAAAGTGAGGGAATGCAGCAGTAAAACGCACACTGGGGTATTCACATACCCACAATACTTTGCAAACAAAAATTATTTATTTTAACACTTATAAAGTGCACCAAAAGCTCAGGCCTTAGGGCGCTGGTTACAAGGGTAAAAAACGGATGCAAAAGCCTCATCGTGATATTATGGGCAGTTTAAGAAAATGTCATGAACATGCTTAAACACAATTATTTTGCAGTGAAAACCAGATGGTTGGCAACCTCCCCTAATATTGTTGAGTAGCATTGTACAAGTGCTCATTGAAACCAGCAAAGCTTTACCATAGCATTTGTTAAGGTCTATTCCCAATGGAACTCTGAAAATCTGGAAAGCATGCTGGTTGTTTGAAAAGCAGCGCAGCCGTTTGAATATTCATTACTTTAAAGCTATGTGTGAGTGGTGCCAGGCATATTTCCTACCAATAATACCTTGTAGACCAAGTAGATTCTATTGCAAAGTTGCCCTCCACTTATAGAGTAAGGCTAGCACTGCTAAAGTAGAAGAGGCTGAGAATTATGTTTGCCTACTCAAAATCCTTAGAAGGCAAGTTAACATTGGAGGCACTGCTTCAAAGCACCTCTGTGACATATGTACAAAGAATAGGAATCGTGGTATGAGGTTATACATCCAAGTAGCCCGCTTACTTAAAGTAAGTAACCATTATTTGAGCGGACAGTAAGGTTGCATATTGCGGGTTGTAAGGTTATTTAGCGTGTTACAACACAGAGTACAGCACAGAGTACAGCACTACTGCACAGGATCAATGTGTAGCATGTTTTTTTTTTAATGCAGTACCACTGCATGGGTTTGGTGCATTGCTATGATGCAATTGTTTCAAGCTATGTGTTGCCAGTGCAACCTATGGACATGTAGATGAAAACAGGCTATGCAGTAAAAAACGATTTCCACATATAAAATGCAAATCATTTTTCACAGTTAAAAGCATATTTTCACCTGAAATTCCTCTGTTGCAGGAGACACATTTGAGGATTAATGAACTAACCTCATTAACGAAAAACTAACACGCTAACTCATTAATAACATAATGTGTTCTCCAGTGCAAAACGAATGGAAAATGACAGGCTCTGAAAGTCATTTTAAACGCACATTCAGATTTTTTTTTTTTGCTTCTATCTGCGCTCTGTCCACAGTATTTGCAGGAAGCAAAGACTCGAATAAGCACGAAATCAGTTTGGTTACAGTTGCAACTGTATAAGCCAAGCCATTGTGTGCAGAGGGTGGTTAGGGCATGATAGAATTTTATTGGTTAGGATACTTTGGTAGGAGGTAACCAGAGTTTTCTTGTATAATCTTGAGGAAGTAGCAGGAGAGAGACATCTTGACACAGCTCGGAGAAGGACTGGATTGATAGCTGGGGATGCCTAATCCCTAAAGCTGATTCAACTTGTTTGCAGAGACTGGGATTTCCAAGAGTGACACTGCTTCCCATCAAATCTGATATATTTTCTACGTTATTTTGCAATCAAAAGAGCATTGTTCTTCCCTGTATATAAATCAAATAAATCTTCCTACCAACATCCCCATTGTCATTGCTGGGGGACATTAAGCTTCCCCAAGCCCTCTGCAGCCATCTGGCCTTGAACCTAAATCCCTCTCATCAGACCACTCCTACTCCCCTCCAGGACCAGCCTACCCACTCTGGTGGGAAATCTGTTACCTAGTATGTCTCGCTAGTTCACTCTCCTACTCTGGCTTCTCTATAGACATCCTCTCTTCCTCTGATCACTCCATTGTTCACCGACATATTGGTCCTCCACTTTCTACTCCTCTTCTCCCCTCTTCAAAGACTAAGAGGCCCCTTACCTTGATGATGTGGGGGCCACTTCCCCAGTCTCTTCCCCCTATTCATGCCTCTTCCCTGGACTGTGATTTCTCTGGCTTTCACTATGCACTTATGACTCAATTTGACCAACACTCTCCTGCTCGCACATTCACATCCCCTTCCTCAGCCTTGGATCACCTCTCAAATTCAGATCCTCAAAACAAACATATGACGCTGGCACAAGTTACGACACCTTTCCTACTACTAGCCTACAAAATGTCCTGTGTGCCTTAACCACTGCAAATCGTCCTACTTCACAAACACACCAATCTTTGCTCACATCTCCCTAAGCCAATATCCATCGCCTTCTCCGTTCTGCTAATGATTTTGCTTACTATTTTTCCTCTAAAATCTCAAATTTGTGACACACACACACACACCTCTCTCTCGGGCCACAACCCTCCTTCTGCCCGCCACATCGCCCCCTACCGTTTCTACTCTCGACTACTACTTCTCCTCTACACTGCCTATTGAATTAGCACCAATTCTGCACATTGCTAACCCATCTTGTGCTTCTATGAACCCTTTTGCTCCTCAAAAGTCTTATCACAATCACTTGCCCTCATCTCTCCAAGCTCTTTAACTTCTCTCTCTATATACTAGACTCATTTCTGCCTCCTTCAAATCTGCAACTGTTTTACTGCTATTGAAGAAACCCTCTGCTGCCCCAAACATTCTGGCAAACTACCACCCAGTTACTCTCCTGCCCTATAAGTCAAGCCCTTGTGCGGGTGGTCTTTGACCTGATCACCTTAAGGATAATGGCCATGGAGATCCACTTCAATCTGGCTTCCATAGTAATCACTCCACCAAGTCTGCACTCAAGCATGTCTCACAACTTGCTCACCACTCCAAACCCTCTTCTATACTCATCCCTTTGTACCTTTCTGCCACCTTTCACACCATCTGCCACTCCTCATACTCTTCTCTCCTCCCTTTACAGGACCTAGAATTTTGCAAATCTGCTCTTGCCTGGATTGCCTACGACCCAGAAGAACCTTATCCCGGTCGGTGTTCCCCAAGGTAAAGTTCTTGCACCTCTGCTCTTCTACCTCTATACCTCTTCCTTAGGGAGACTTATCTCATGATTTGGCTTTCAATATCACCTATTTGGCTGAAGACACTCAAATAATATTTTAATTTTCCTCCTTCACCCCCAGCCATCTCGGACAGATTATTAAGTGTCTAACTCTGTGCTGCCTCATGCTGAACTCTTCAAAAACGGAAGTCATCTTTCTCCCAGCTTCAAATGTCATTCCTACCCTCTATGTGCTTTCTGCCTGACCTTCTTGCTTCCTCACTCAAGGCTCACAATCTTGGGCTCCTCTTTGATAGCAACCTACGGCTGCAACAATTCATCACTACCAATGCCACTGCTGCATTTATTAACCTACTCAACATTTGGAAAATTCATCCTTTTATTACTAACCACTCTACAAAAACCTGAATCTCCACTCTTCTGCTCAGCAAATGGGACTACTGCTCAAGCCTACTCTTTGGCCTTCCTCTCTACTCATTCCTCCCCCTAGACAAAGTCCTCAACTTTGCTATCTGCTCTCTCTACAATCTACCCAGAACATACACACTTCTGCCTACCGACAACATGTTCATTAACTCTTCATGCACAACCACTCTCTTTTCAAGTTCATTCTCCTAGTCTTCTAAGCTATCAATGTCTTGCTCCTCAATACCGGTCTGATTGTATCTCAGTTTACTCACCATGTTGTCCCCTCCAACCCTCCTCTGCACTCAACCTCACCATCCCATACCTTCCCTGTGCTTCCCCTCACTTCCGGTCTTTCTCCCTACTTGCTCCACTCCACCGGACCTCACTGCCCATAACAATCAAAGCCAGCCTAACTGTGGATCTCTTCAAAGCTCAGCTTAAACTTCACTTACTTGCTAAAGTGAGAGCTCCCCCATCCTCCCTACCCGACCCCACCGCTGCCCTCAGTAACGCTTAATGTTATTTTGTATATTTAATTAGTACCCTACTTTAGTATGAAGCACCTGCCCATTAGATTAATGTAATTGTTCTGTCCCTGGTATATGTCATAATTTGTTGCACCTTCATAAACGGACTCACTACTCCGCCATCTGTAAATGTGTTAATGTAAGTCATTTCAGATCGGAATGGACATCCCTGTTCATGAAACAAATACTAATACACGAGACCAAAGATGATGCGACTTTAAATTAATATTCACTCTATAGTTATGAGGCGTGTAAGTGAACACCACTTATTGAATTAAATTATTTTGCACCATAAAGGCGTGTTGTCTTTTGGTTATTAACAAAGAGGTGTTTTCTACTTCACACATCACCACTGCTTTAGATGTTTTGCAATAATGATCACGTGTTAAAGGCTGCAATGAGTTAGTTGGCCTATTCCTCTCAGAGAGTTTGGGTTCCAAAAATAACTTCCATTTACAACAACAGGAGAGAAATATGTACGCGTACAATTAACTTCCTGTTTGTTGTTCAGTAAGCATAACATCATGCATAATAACATACTGTTCCCTTATTTATATTAATGTATAAAGAATCTTTACTTCAGATGAAATATACTCATGTCACTGTACCATGAACTGTAAAAGCAAGTGCAATGCTCTTAGGGAAGTAGAGAGCTGAAAGTGGACCTGGATCCGAAGACTGACTTTGTGTCAAGCCTGACGACCCAAATAAAGTTAAACAATGAGGGAAGTCAAAGGCTAGCTTGAAGCCCTGCTCAGGGATACTGGTGGAACCAGCCAAACCCTCACAGATATTAGACATTGACCCCAAGACACACTACCCTGGATAGACCAGAGACCAGACCCCAGTCAGAAACTGAACATTAGAATATTTGGAAAGTGACCAGATCCAAGGAAGGGTAACTAACCAAAGACCAACGGGCACGGGACAAGGGTCTTGAAGGCCAGAACCATGAACGCTTATTGAGAACTGGAGCCCAGGGAAGTACAAGATATGTAACCTACATGGAGCCTGCAGTGGGGGCTCAAGAGACATTCAAGCCAGATTTCCAAATCTGGCGGTACCAGAGTAATCTACAGGTGTCCAGTGCCACAGCATTGCTCTAGGTTGGGGATTCAGGGGCAAGTTACTTACCCCTGGTAACATTCTTTCAACTGGATGTTCCTCCCATGTATTCCTCATCTTGGATATATTAAATATCCAGCTTGAGCTGCTTCTGAAAAGTGTTTCGGCAGAGGGTGCTGTGCGTCGATGCAGTCGACTCGATGTCCCTCGAAGGCCTACATCTCGAGGGTGATATCGAAGGTATATATAGCACATGCAACGGCCTTTAACTTCAGCTCTGTTTTTTCTTTCAGTAAAACTACCTGCATAACCACGGGTTTGACCGTACTAAGCTTTGGTGGAAAGAAAGCTGCAATAGCATGGGAAATTCTACTGTGGAGTAGGCTGGGAGGGCGATGAGGAATATGTGGGAGGAACATACAGTCGGAAAACGTTACCAGGGGTAAGTAACTTGTTCTTTGGATGGATTGTGTCGTCCCACATATTCCTCATCTTTGATAGACTCCCAAAGCAGTGTTTGTTTTGGTTGAGGGAGTAAGAATTTTCTCAATGGTTCCATGAACCGAATGGAGAACAGCTTTTCCAAAGCTTCCATCCTGACTGAGGGAAGAATCAAGGCAGTAATGCTTTGTGATCCTGTGTAGTGTAGACCACGTAGCTGCCTCACAAATGTTTTTGATAGGAACACCTCTTTGCAAAGCCGAACGGGTAGCCATGCCCCTAGTGGAATGGGCCCTGAAGCCTTCTGGTGGATCTTTGACCGCAACCCTGTAGAATTCTGAAATTCCTATAATGATCCATCTGGATAAGGTCTACTTTGTTACAGCCTGACCCAGTTTGTGGCCTGTATAGCCTATAAAAAGCTGACCATCTATACGAAGTTTAGATAATCTAGAGATGTAGAAGCTTAGAGCTCTTCGTGTATGTAATCTGAGTAACCTCTCTTCCTCCTTGCCAGGATGAGCTGGAGGGTACAAAGTGGGTAATACAATTTTCTGTCCCACAAAAATGAAGGCTTAACCCTCAGGACGACCTTGTCCTTGTGGAAAATTGTAAAGGGTGGTTTAGAGGATAGTGCCAGCAAAACACTCACTCTTCGGGTTGAAGTTAGTGCTACCAACAAAATGGTTCTAAACTTTAGCAACCTTAATGTACATGAACCTAGAGGTTCAAATGGTGCACACATGAGACATTTTAACACCAGGTTAAGGTCCCAAACTGGAACCTCGAAAGAAGATGGGGGTGGGGGGTGGGTGGGGAGACATTGGTGAGTCCCTTCAGAAATTCTTATTACCAGTGGGATCTTAAAATATGAAGATTCCTCAGATGAATGCTTAAAGATGGATAGCGCCGCCAAATAGTCTTTAATTGTTCCAACCTGGAGCCCCAGATTGGCTAGGTACAGTAGAAAAGAGAACACCTCTGGTGTCTTGCATAGTAAAGGGTCTATATTCCTGTCCTTGCACCAGCTGCAGAATTTGTTCCAACAGCAACAGTACACAGACTTTGTTGCTGGCCTTCTCACCAAAAGAAAAATCTCCATTATGTCATCCGGGAGGTCCCAATCCTTGTATCTCAGCCTCTCAGAAACCATGCGTGAAGGCTGAGTCTCTTGACCTCTGGATGGAGAACCCGAACCTCCTCTCGCGAGAGTAGGTCCTCTAATTGTGTAAGACTTATTGGAGGGCAGATGGACATGTACGGAAGGTCCAGGTACCAGGTCCTCCTGGCCCAATCCGGGGCAACTAGGATCATGCGTTTCCAGAACTTTCTCAACCTCCTGATCACGTGAGGAATGACGGTGACTGGAGGAAATGCATAGAGGAGTGGAAACTCCCAGCCCACCACGTACGCGTCTCCTAGAGCTCCTCTTGGAGGAAATTCCCTAGAGCAGTACAGTTCACACTTCCGGTTGACACTGGACGCGAACAGATCCACTTGTGGGGTTCCCCAAAGTGTGAAGATCTCTTGAAGGACTTCCTGAGCTAGTTCCCACTCGTGGGAGACTGTGCTCCGCCTGCTCAAAGAGTCCGCCGCTGTGTTCTCCTCTCCAGCAAGGTGAACAGCTGATTTGGAGATTCCCTTGTGAATTGCCTCTCTGCAATGAGGTAGTGACCCTACACCTCCTCCCTTGTTGAGGTAGTACATAGCCACTGTGATGTCCGTCATTATCAGGACATAAGTCTTCAGCGCAAGTCTGATTGCCCTCCGCTCCAAAAGACTGATGTGTAGTTTGGACTCCGATGGAGACCAACGACAGCTTATAGGCAGATCATTGCCATGGGCTCCCCACCCCGTGAGTGAGACGCCCGTCACTACTGTTCTCTCCCGCCATGGTTGCCAAAGTGTCCCTTCAGAATAATGTCCTTGCAGGCCCACCGCAGGAGATCCTGTGCGACCCTGCTTAGAACCTGAAGTTGGTCTGACATGTTGCCCGAGAATTGAGACCATTGAGTTCAGAGAGCCCATTGAAGGGATCTCATACTCAGGCGAGCCTCTGGCACCAGAAAAATGCAGGATGCCATGAGGCTGAGCAACCTCAAAGTCGAAGGCCAGAAGACGCTGGGCACTCTGAAATTTGCAGACCATCTGCAGAATGTCTTGAGCCCTTACCTCGGGTGGCGAGCTCTTTCCCAAGGCTGATCAGCCAATCGTCCAGGTAGGGGTAGACATGAATCCCCCCTCTCCTGAGACTCGCTGTCCCCACTGCCTTCAGCTTGGTGAAAAACCTTGGGACATAGGTCAGGCCGAAAGGCAGAACTCAAAACTGATAATGAGAACCGCCAATGGCGAAACTCAGGTACTCTGTGCTTGGCATGGATTGGCACATGAAAACAAGCACCCTGAAGGTCCAATGACACCATCCAATCCTGAAGTTGGAGGGCCTGAAGGATCTGAGAAAGTGTGACCATCTTGGGTATTAGGAAATATGGATAGTACCATCCTTTGTTCCTCTCCGCTACAGGCCCTTGTTCTATAGTGCCTTTATCTAGCAGGGTAAAAATTTCCTGCACATGGAGCGGATCTGCAACCCTCAAAGAATGGCTCCCCAGTGGATGGTTCTGAGGTCTCTGAATGAAGGGAAGGCAGTAACCTTAGGCTATGGTTTCCAATGCCCAAGCATCCAAAGTAATGTCTCACCATTCTTTCAGATGCTGAGACAGTCTGCCTCCCACTGGTGTTTCATGACTCACTCAGACCTCAGAAAGGTTTTGGAGGCGGCTGAAGAAGTGGCTGTTGGTAAGGATGCCCCTGCTTGAGTGGGCTTTGCACCTCTCCCTTGTCCATCCCGAGGGAATCTTCTTTGGCCTCTTTGACAAGCCATTCTTCTCGCTCTTCCCAACTGAGGAGTAGTAGCGAAAAGATCTACCACTCCCAGTCTGTCCAATGGGGTGAAAGGGCTGAGGCTACCCAATAGCAGCACCTAAAGATATGGCTGCCGCTTTCTAACAATAGCCAAGGAATTGTCTCTTTCCTCCCCCTCTGGAATATGCCCAGCTTCCATGGAAATTCAGTCCCATAGAGTGAATGAAAATGTAGCTAGAGCACATGTGGAGTTGGCTGAAAATACATTCCTTGCCCAAGCATCTACTCTCTTCTCATCTCAATCTGGAGGGATGGTTGGGTTAGCTGCCTGTTTTGAGGTTGCCGTAGCTGCCTGCACCACCAGACTTTCTGGGTTGGGGTGTTTTGACAAGTAGTTGGGGTCACTACTAGATGGGTGGCATTTTCTTGTCAAGTTTTTGTTAACTGTTAGACTTGCAATATAGAAAGGTAAAATAGGATCCATTTGCGGACCCTTATCAAGGATGTCTGCTCGAAGGGGTGGGTAGGTCAACTCCATTCCAAGTAATCTACAACCATAGACATCAACTGTCTATCTGATGCATCCGCATGCTCACCAGATTCAGGTTTACCAAATTCTAGCTCTGATGAAGTGTCCACTCCACTGGCTGTTTGCAAGTTGTCATAAAGTTCTTTTATCAGGGACATTCGTTGTACCATATTGTAGCCCAAATGGCGCATCGTTATCCGATGGCTCATTTTCTGCATAAATCTAGGTTACTGATTTGAAATAATCCTTTCTAGGGAACAGAGTTTAAGTCTTGTCTAGGATGGCCATCAAAGGCTTCAAAAATGTTTAACTCAACGCTCGAGGAGTCGTCAATATTTTTACTGAAGTCGACTTCGATGGTACCGAAGGCTTCAATGGCATCGATGGTGTCGAAGGTGCCATTGGTGTTGATGGGGCGGCTAGCGCCAATGGCGTAGCCAGTGTCGATGGCGCAGCTGGTGTTGATGGTGCCGCTGGCATCGAGGGTGCAGCTGGTGTCAATGTTGTTGACGCCATCAATCTCAACTTATTCTTCGACTTACGGCTCGAAGGATCCTTCGATGATTTCTCATCGCCTCAAGGCTCTCAATGAGGATCTGGCCTTCGTCCCAGCAGGGTCGGACTGGGACAAGAAATAGGCCCGGACACCCAAAAAAAAGTGGCCCACCCATCGCATCAAAAAAAGTGGCTCTCAAACCATCATCCGTGATTCGTGTCAATTCACGACTTTACAGAAAATGCTACTCATGTAGGGTTCATGTGTCTGTTACATTACAACACAACTCATCAAATAACATAACTTTGTATACAAGAATGAATCACCATATGTACCATTAATATCTGTGTGTATAGATCCATATTGTCAAATTACTGTGAATCCAAGCAGACGTCCAAGGCCAAATGATAATATGTTATTGTAGAGCACTTACACTTAAGCTCTTTTTTTTATATAACAAATATGCATACAATATCACCCAACCTGTGTTGGTACTCATGTATCGACCTCAGAAGGATAAAAGGTTGAGATGGCCTTGCTGGGATTCAAATCTGCAACCTGCGGTCTGCTTTCCAGAGCCGTTTGGGTTGGTACACGCCGCTGGCATTGGGCTTCTGATGGTGCATGGCTCCAGGGGTCTCGGGGCTCTTTTCTCTTATTTTCTGGCCTTCCTTTTGTGCCAGCTCACAGCATGTGCAAATACTTTTTGAGAGCCCACAGTAAAGAGTTAGAGGGGCGACATATTTTCCAGCAAAGCAGAATTTGGAGATGTCGCCTGCCATTCCCCGAGGTGCCTTCTTTCTATTAATGTGTGCGGGAGTGGGCGGGGGGGGACACCTTAGAGCTACACCTGCAAGCTCTCTGGGAGGCCAGTCACTGTGGAGAGCCTGGGGCTGGAGCAGAGTCAGCCCGCCTTCGGGACACAGCGACAGGGGACTGAGAGTGCCCCCTCACTCGCCAGCCTCGCTGTGGCACCAGCTAACCTTGAAAGCTCACGGGCCTCCGATAGGTCAGTTCTAGCTCCTGGTCGTGCATATTATGCTGCGCCCACTCGTGCATTAACCCTGCAAGCGCAGGGTTTGCAGGCAGCGCAGAAGAGATGCATTCCTGGGTGGTATTACAGAAAACTTTCACTGGTGCTGGGGCACGTGGCACTCGTTTGCCCTTGTGAAAAACAAATATAATTTCAAGGAATGTTTGCACCAGGGCAAAGGAATAAGTGTAGGATAAACAATGCTCTGGTGCAAGGTTGCATTGCAAGAGTATGTTTCTATACTAAGGCAATGTGTGCCCTCGTGATAACAGCACTTGTTCCTGTGTACAATTTCTATGATTTCACACCAGCTGCTCATTCCAAGTACACGGCTGCATTTCAGGACATCGCCCGGACATCACACCTCCGACACCGTTCATTGACTGCAGCCCCGGCACACAGTGGAGTAACTTTGCTGAAAATGTTGGAGGGACATGACATCCGAAGGAAAGGTGTCCCAGCCAAATGAATGGGGACAAAATGGTGTTCCATGAAAGTTGGGGGGACAAACACCCCTGTCCCACCCCTAAAATTACACCCATGCCGGCACACTACCACCCCGACCCGCAACACACCGTAGCCTTTCGAATTATACTAAGCAGGACATCCTGGAATTGGACACCATAAGGCACCCCCTTTGGGGTATCCCCTGCAGGGCACCCCCTCCCTCTCAGGCCCCACTGCATTTACCAAGCAAGAAACCAGTCCAGGGCGTTGTATGCATGTCCCAAATCCCTCGGGGACTTTTAATTTGGGCAGTGCACAGGCAAACAAGTCATCAGGAATACACCAATATACAAAGTGCACTTCACATACAAGATCTCTGGTGACAGCAACACTGCTGGCGCTTAATAATATGAAGAACTGTGACATTGCTGTCAAAAATCAAGGGTATTAAAAGCTATTTAACACTCGTTAACTGCTTAAGTGGTCACGGAATGGGGAGGATAGGATGAATTGGTGTTCTAATAGCATATTCACAAGGCCCAGAACGAAATCCAGCCGTGAGATGCTCACGTACAAATGTGTATCACACAGATTTGATCATGCGCGTTTCAGAGATGCTCCGGGCATTTCCGGATTTGTGGCAGTTTTAGGTTTTGTGAATCAGGCAAGAGGTTGCGTGCGCTAATCTGAGATGCTGAAGGGCTCCAGTGTCCATCCTTTGCTAATTAGGCCCACTGTGCTTGATATTTGCAAAACGTGCACATCACAATGAGATGGGAAATCCCACAAAGATGCACATGCAGGCTCACACATCTCACTGCAATGTCGCCATTCAGAAAAGGGCTCCACGACAAATGTAGGACATCTGACCCAGTGCTGCATGACAAAACAGGCCATAATGGATGCACACTTTTTTATGCACATTTTGTCCCAGTCAACATGTTGTTTGAAAACGTGGGAATCTGTTAAATGAATTAAACAAGTGTGCATTTAACTTCAAAACCTAGACACAGCCGCAATCCATGCCTGGTTGGCCCCAGAGACTATAGATGTCTGAAGAAAGACCAGGAGAGCAAGGGTGGTGGGAAGGGGTGCATTAGAGCATTCGTGCAGGAAACAAAGGACACTTTTCAACCTCGATGGGAAAAGAGACGGCATTGCTGCGTGCCGTGTCCTGTGGCTTCAAACAACAAGCAACATCAATGGCATTGATGTGCACCAGAGCACCCCATGTGAAGTGAAGAAGCACTGGGGGACATACAAGTGCAGGGCCACGGCCCAGAGCAGGGCCCATGGAAGTGGGATGGGTGGCAGACTTGCCTCAGCCACAAAACGTACACCCGTAGAAGAAGCAGCGGCTGAGAGGAGGCCAACGCTGGGGGACTAGACGCTACACAGCAAGAACCAGGAATGCATGCGCAGCACTCCTGGGTTACTGCACGGTGGTTATGAGCGCGTGTCTCGCATGCTGCAGGAAGCACCGAAAGGTTGGCAGCGGGAGTGTGTACTTGGGGAAAAAAAAAGTCTGTCAAAATGCATGTCTCGGGCGGATCACTCAGGGGCAGTAGTGGCGACTATGAGCAGAATAAATAAAGAAATATTTATCTAATTTCAGTGGCACTCACCGTCGATACTGGACGCTGCGACCGCGATGTGTGGTGTGTGGCAGGCTGCAGCAGGTCGCGAGTCGATGCCTCAATGCACACACAGACAGCAAAGTGGCCCGGGCCGAGGCTCAGTCTGCTGTGCTGCTGGGGGCCAGACCCATTGGGGGCAGGCTGCTGGCTGTGACCGCCGCAGCCACTACTAGTGCTGCTGCCTGCTGGCTGCCTGCAGTCTGCAGACAGTGTCTTCATCAGTCTTGGCAATGGGCACTGGGCTGGCTGACTATCTGATGCATCCGCATGCTCACCAGATTCAGGTTTACCAAATTCTAGCTCTGATGAAGTGTCCACTCCACTGGCTGTTTGCAAGTTGTCATAAAGTTCTTTTATCAGGGACATTCGTTGTACCATATTGTAGCCCAAATGGCGCATCGTTATCCGATGGCTCATTTTCTGCATAAATCTAGGTTACTGATTTGAAATAATCCTTTCTAGGGAACAGAGTTTAAGTCTTGTCTAGGATGGCCATCAAAGGCTTCAAAAATGTTTAACTCAACGCTCGAGGAGTCGTCAATATTTTTACTGAAGTCGACTTCGATGGTACCGAAGGCTTCAATGGCATCGATGGTGTCGAAGGTGCCATTGGTGTTGATGGGGCGGCTAGCGCCAATGGCGTAGCCAGTGTCGATGGCGCAGCTGGTGTTGATGGTGCCGCTGGCATCGAGGGTGCAGCTGGTGTCAATGTTGTTGACGCCATCAATCTCAACTTATTCTTCGACTTACGGCTCGAAGGATCCTTCGATGATTTCTCATCGCCTCAAGGCTCTCAATGAGGATCTGGCCTTCGTCCCAGCAGGGTCGGACTGGGACAAGAAATAGGCCCGGACACCCAAAAAAAAGTGGCCCACCCATCGCATCAAAAAAAGTGGCTCTCAAACCATCATCCGTGATTCGTGTCAATTCACGACTTTACAGAAAATGCTACTCATGTAGGGTTCATGTGTCTGTTACATTACAACACAACTCATCAAATAACATAACTTTGTATACAAGAATGAATCACCATATGTACCATTAATATCTGTGTGTATAGATCCATATTGTCAAATTACTGTGAATCCAAGCAGACGTCCAAGGCCAAATGATAATATGTTATTGTAGAGCACTTACACTTAAGCTCTTTTTTTTATATAACAAATATGCATACAATATCACCCAACCTGTGTTGGTACTCATGTATCGACCTCAGAAGGATAAAAGGTTGAGATGGCCTTGCTGGGATTCAAATCTGCAACCTGCGGTCTGCTTTCCAGAGCCGTTTGGGTTGGTACACGCCGCTGGCATTGGGCTTCTGATGGTGCATGGCTCCAGGGGTCTCGGGGCTCTTTTCTCTTATTTTCTGGCCTTCCTTTTGTGCCAGCTCACAGCATGTGCAAATACTTTTTGAGAGCCCACAGTAAAGAGTTAGAGGGGCGACATATTTTCCAGCAAAGCAGAATTTGGAGATGTCGCCTGCCATTCCCCGAGGTGCCTTCTTTCTATTAATGTGTGCGGGAGTGGGCGGGGGGGGACACCTTAGAGCTACACCTGCAAGCTCTCTGGGAGGCCAGTCACTGTGGAGAGCCTGGGGCTGGAGCAGAGTCAGCCCGCCTTCGGGACACAGCGACAGGGGACTGAGAGTGCCCCCTCACTCGCCAGCCTCGCTGTGGCACCAGCTAACCTTGAAAGCTCACGGGCCTCCGATAGGTCAGTTCTAGCTCCTGGTCGTGCATATTATGCTGCGCCCACTCGTGCATTAACCCTGCAAGCGCAGGGTTTGCAGGCAGCGCAGAAGAGATGCATTCCTGGGTGGTATTACAGAAAACTTTCACTGGTGCTGGGGCACGTGGCACTCGTTTGCCCTTGTGAAAAACAAATATAATTTCAAGGAATGTTTGCACCAGGGCAAAGGAATAAGTGTAGGATAAACAATGCTCTGGTGCAAGGTTGCATTGCAAGAGTATGTTTCTATACTAAGGCAATGTGTGCCCTCGTGATAACAGCACTTGTTCCTGTGTACAATTTCTATGATTTCACACCAGCTGCTCATTCCAAGTACACGGCTGCATTTCAGGACATCGCCCGGACATCACACCTCCGACACCGTTCATTGACTGCAGCCCCGGCACACAGTGGAGTAACTTTGCTGAAAATGTTGGAGGGACATGACATCCGAAGGAAAGGTGTCCCAGCCAAATGAATGGGGACAAAATGGTGTTCCATGAAAGTTGGGGGGACAAACACCCCTGTCCCACCCCTAAAATTACACCCATGCCGGCACACTACCACCCCGACCCGCAACACACCGTAGCCTTTCGAATTATACTAAGCAGGACATCCTGGAATTGGACACCATAAGGCACCCCCTTTGGGGTATCCCCTGCAGGGCACCCCCTCCCTCTCAGGCCCCACTGCATTTACCAAGCAAGAAACCAGTCCAGGGCGTTGTATGCATGTCCCAAATCCCTCGGGGACTTTTAATTTGGGCAGTGCACAGGCAAACAAGTCATCAGGAATACACCAATATACAAAGTGCACTTCACATACAAGATCTCTGGTGACAGCAACACTGCTGGCGCTTAATAATATGAAGAACTGTGACATTGCTGTCAAAAATCAAGGGTATTAAAAGCTATTTAACACTCGTTAACTGCTTAAGTGGTCACGGAATGGGGAGGATAGGATGAATTGGTGTTCTAATAGCATATTCACAAGGCCCAGAACGAAATCCAGCCGTGAGATGCTCACGTACAAATGTGTATCACACAGATTTGATCATGCGCGTTTCAGAGATGCTCCGGGCATTTCCGGATTTGTGGCAGTTTTAGGTTTTGTGAATCAGGCAAGAGGTTGCGTGCGCTAATCTGAGATGCTGAAGGGCTCCAGTGTCCATCCTTTGCTAATTAGGCCCACTGTGCTTGATATTTGCAAAACGTGCACATCACAATGAGATGGGAAATCCCACAAAGATGCACATGCAGGCTCACACATCTCACTGCAATGTCGCCATTCAGAAAAGGGCTCCACGACAAATGTAGGACATCTGACCCAGTGCTGCATGACAAAACAGGCCATAATGGATGCACACTTTTTTATGCACATTTTGTCCCAGTCAACATGTTGTTTGAAAACGTGGGAATCTGTTAAATGAATTAAACAAGTGTGCATTTAACTTCAAAACCTAGACACAGCCGCAATCCATGCCTGGTTGGCCCCAGAGACTATAGATGTCTGAAGAAAGACCAGGAGAGCAAGGGTGGTGGGAAGGGGTGCATTAGAGCATTCGTGCAGGAAACAAAGGACACTTTTCAACCTCGATGGGAAAAGAGACGGCATTGCTGCGTGCCGTGTCCTGTGGCTTCAAACAACAAGCAACATCAATGGCATTGATGTGCACCAGAGCACCCCATGTGAAGTGAAGAAGCACTGGGGGACATACAAGTGCAGGGCCACGGCCCAGAGCAGGGCCCATGGAAGTGGGATGGGTGGCAGACTTGCCTCAGCCACAAAACGTACACCCGTAGAAGAAGCAGCGGCTGAGAGGAGGCCAACGCTGGGGGACTAGACGCTACACAGCAAGAACCAGGAATGCATGCGCAGCACTCCTGGGTTACTGCACGGTGGTTATGAGCGCGTGTCTCGCATGCTGCAGGAAGCACCGAAAGGTTGGCAGCGGGAGTGTGTACTTGGGGAAAAAAAAAGTCTGTCAAAATGCATGTCTCGGGCGGATCACTCAGGGGCAGTAGTGGCGACTATGAGCAGAATAAATAAAGAAATATTTATCTAATTTCAGTGGCACTCACCGTCGATACTGGACGCTGCGACCGCGATGTGTGGTGTGTGGCAGGCTGCAGCAGGTCGCGAGTCGATGCCTCAATGCACACACAGACAGCAAAGTGGCCCGGGCCGAGGCTCAGTCTGCTGTGCTGCTGGGGGCCAGACCCATTGGGGGCAGGCTGCTGGCTGTGAGCGCCGCAGCCACTACTAGTGCTGCTGCCTGCTGGCTGCCTGCAGTCTGCAGACAGTGTCTTCATCAGTCTTGGCAATGGGCACTGGGCTGGCTGACTCTGTGGACTGCCGCCTGCCTCGTCGACTCGTGGCCAAAAAATAATGTCAGGGACAGGAGGAGGCCCACTATACCAACAGAGGGAGAGTCACCCACGTGTCCACACTCTCTCGGCTCCAAGATTGTGGCGGCATGGAGTCTGTCTGTCGTCGCAGCCCCAGGCACAAGTTGCTTTCAACTTTCAGGAAGTATCAACAACTTGTTGATACTTCCTGAAAGTTGAAAGCAACATGTGTGTGAACTTGGGCAGCCCCGCCCCCGGCAGCCAGGCCCCAGCCCTGCAGGCAGGGGAGCCAGAGGGAGCGAGCAGCCCAGCCAACCTCCTGCTGTGTGCTACAGTCTGACTGCAGACCACCCCCGCCGGAGTTTGTATTCGTTCATTTGTTATTGTTAACACGACTACAGTTCTCACAGGGGGCGCAGGGGAGTTCAGGGGGGGCCCGATGAGCCACCGCTGGCCTGCCCTCTTATATGCATGAAGCATGCATGATGCATCATGATTATTTATGCATGCATCATGCATTGCAAAAATCAAAGCAAGGTAACAAAGTGCGTGTTGTTGTTACCTTGCTTTGATGAATATGCTAATGCTCTTCAGGTCAGGACAAGAGCACTGGCAGCGCCAGGTTTAGCCGCTGAGGCTCCCCCTGGCTGGGTGGGCCAGCCCTCCCAAGTCCCCAGAGAGTAAGAGCGCTGCGTGCGGCAGCGTGACTGACAATGTGTCAGTTCCCTTTGTGTTTCCTTTTCGGGCCCGGCGCCTGAGGCGAGCTGGCTGCTCGGGCCACGGTCAGCGGCCGGGCACGGCACATGCACCGTGCGCACTGCGCACACACAAAAAAAAAAAGGCCCAGCTAAGCTTGGGCCGCCCGCACCGCGCCGACCTAATAATAAAAAAAACAGCCCAGGGGTGGTCTCAGGAAAAAACTGGCCCCCAGGTCCCAAAAGTCATCAGCCAGTGGCCAATGGGCCGATGGGGCCAGTCCAACCCTGCGTCCCAGGCTCGAGGGTGCGTGGGATTTGGCTCGAGCCCTTTCCTTACCAGCTTTAGAAGGTGCGGTAGGAGCATGGCTTGTTGAGGGTTGTTTCTCAAATATTTTTAGCATTTCTAACCTAAATGCTTCCCCTTCAGCAGGAGTGGAAGCCTTTGTGGGACAGTATATGCCTCTCTCAGGAGAGGAGTCTGACGAAGAAGTCAGAGAAGGCTGTCACGCTCACCTGATTCCCACGGGGGCGCAGGCCTGGCTTCGAGTGCTGATGCTTCTTCAATGGTGAAGCGCAGGACTCTGAAGATGGACAGGAAGGGCCCCTCTACTCTGGCTTTTCTGGTTCGCAGGAATATTCCCCTGTGCATGAAAAGGGAGTATTACCTACTGACGGAATAATGCTCAAGCCTCCCACTCCCTTCCAACCCTCCACGATACCCTTCCACGATTCCCCGTGAAGTCTCACCTTAGGGTCTAGAAGGATGAGTTCTCCATCCTGCTTCTGATGCAGGGGCGCGTTGAAACCCAGTTACTTCACTGGATTGAGGTTTGATGGGAGTTCAAAATAAGCTTGACTATTCAGGTGAGGCGCTGTAAGAGTTCTGTTGCAAGTTCAAAAGTTCAAGCTTGATAATGTTCATTGTCTTATTGCAGCAAGCGCTAATGCTTATGTCTTTTTCCCCATAGGGGCCGGGGTCCGGAATGCCAGGAAGCGGCAGGACCCGAAATGAAATGGGATGACCCAACAGGTAAGTCTTAGAAGGAAACTGAGCCTTTCCTATTCCCTTTCTTCTCTCACCTTGTTTTCTTGTCTTTTTCTCTCTAGGCTCTGAGAAGTGGGTGCAGATCTGGATGAACGCTGCTGAAGATAGAGGCGCCCAGGAAAGGTGAGTGAAATGCAGCACTGCAGCGATCGAAGCGAAATGCTTTTAAAATGATGTCTTCCCTTTCAGGATCGTCGGTGTGATGTCTCTGTGATGCAGCTTTAGCTGGTAAGGTCTTCTTTCTCTCCAATTCTCTCTTATCTCCCTTTGAGGCGACCCAGGATGCTGACAGGCGTGGCTGAAGTCCAGATGCAGGAGCTGACACGGTGAGCGTCCAGCTGCGAGGAGCAGAACAACGCGAAGCGTGAGTTGCTGATCGGGCGTGGTTTAAATAACTTTGGAAGAAGTTCCATGTATGTATCCTTCCACTGATCAGGTATGTATCCTTCCCCGACCACACCCAGGTGGAAAGTAGTCCCACAGGTAAAGTAGTTCCATTCAGGCCTCAAGAGGGCATGGTTGTAGCAGCATGGTCTGCATCAGGTAAGTGCACATTAAAACACTTGAACACATGTCTAGCTTTATGAGCCTGGCGCCTAAGGCGCCAGGAAAGGGGTCTAACATGAGCCTGGCGCCTAAGGCGCCAGGACTGTGTCCAAAGGGCCCCAGCTTGGGCCCGCTGGCACTTCCCTGGGAGGAATGATGCCTGCCTCTGGGGTTGCTGGGTCGGACCTGGCTCCTTGGAGGTAGGCATCATGACAAAGGCGGTCTGTGATGCCTCTTCTTCGACGAAGAAGAGGAGTGGTGGGAGCCACTCCTCGACCTGGACCTTTTCACCTTCCTTCGAGGAGAGTCGCCTCTCGCATCATCGGAAGAAGGTTTCTTCGACGGGGTAGTCAATGGGGATTTCTTGGGTTTCTACCTATTGCCAATTTCCCCCTTCACTCCTTCAGAGCTTTTCTGGTCATCGACTGGCATTTCGGGTAGTCCGAGGTCTTGTGTTCCACACAGAGACACCACAGGCATACTCAATGTGGGTCGGTTATCGACATCTTGAAACCGCAATAGAAGCACGCCGTAGTTCTCGAAGCTTAAGCTACAGAGAAAAACGGAACTGAAGCCAACGGGTGCTGCACGTGCTACATATACACCTTCAAAGACATCACCCTCGAGAAGGAGGCCCTCGAGGAACAGAGTCGACCGCATTGACGCACAGCGCCCTCTGTCAAAATAAAATTCCGAAGCAGCTGAAGCTGGATATCGAATATATCAAAGATGAGGAATACTTGTGAGGACACAATCCATTCAAAATACACCATCAGCAGCAAGCCAAATGACTGCAGCCCAGAAGATAGACTGTATGACAATGCATTACTTACCGTAAAAGCATTTCTGATGGTTGTATCTGCTTAGATTCACATGCTGTGCATAGGTCCGACATCCAGTGGTCACTGCGGAGTATTGCATTTTGTTTTTCGTAGTCGAAAAGGGACGTCGACAAGGCGTGCCTGAAATACTATCCCTATAGTGACGTGCGTTGTACCCACAATCCCTCACGCATCGAGGTCCCTCTGTTTGTATTTTTCTGCCCTGAGGGAGCCTTCTAGACGTGAGTCAGTACAGAAAAGAGATATAAAAGGAAGTCTATGTTCCTTCCATCCGAGCGGGGAGGAAGGGTTGGTGCATGTGAATCTAAGCAGATACAACCATCAGAAATGCTTTTACGGTAAGTAATGCATTGTCTTCTGAGGTTTGTTAATCTGCTTAGAATCACATGCTGTGCATAGACTAGCGAGCAGTACCTGGAGTTGGCGGTGGGTTATGAGAAGGAACAGTAGAGAAAAGATGTCTTAATACTGCCTGTCCCACCTGGGAGTCAGATCTCGAGTGTGCATCTAGACAGTAGTGTTTTGTAAAGGTGTGCACAGAACTCCAGGTAGCCGCTTTGCAGATGGACTCAAGGGGAACATTTGCAATGAATGCTATGGACGCCCCCGTGCCTCGAGTAGAGTGTGCTCTTGGCTTAAAGGGCAGTTCTCTCTTAGCAAGAGTATAACAGAGAGTGATGCATTGAACAATCCATCTAGAAATAGTGGACTTTGAAACTGCATCCCCTTCTCTTCCTGCTGCCACCGAGACGAAGAACTGATTAGTCTTCCTCAGTGGTCTGGTTCTTTCCATGTAGAACATGACTGCTCTGCGCACATCTAGTGTGTGCAGAGTTTTTTCTCCCAAGTTGGAAGGATTTTGAAAGAACGTTGGCAGTTCTATAGACTGGTTTACGTGGAATTTCGAGATGAATTTCGGAGCAAACCTTGGGTGCGTGCGTAGAACCACCTTATCTCTGAACTGTAACGAAGGGGTCTAGAACAGAAAGAGCCTGTAGTTCACTTACTCTCCTGATGGAGGTGATAGCTATTAGAAAAGCAGTCTTAGGATTGAGGTGTTTAAGAGATGCTTTGTGCATGGGTTCGAATGGTGAGCCCATGAGTCTGGTAAGTACCACGTTAAGGTCCCATCCGGGAGTTGGGTCAGCTATCAGGGGGTGTATTCTCTTTACTCCCTCCATGAAGGCCTTTATAACAGGGATCTTCCACCACAACACTTTGAGTTGGGAAGTGGTGTATGCAGAAAGTGCCGCTAGGTGGACTTTAATGGAAATGAACACTAGACCTGAATCCAATAAGTGGGTCAGGTATAGAACAATATGTGTGGGAGAGCAGTCAATCGGGTTGATTCTTTTTCCTCTGCACCAGATGACAAATCTCTTCCACTTGCTAGAATAGCAGTGGCGAGTTTTAGGTTTTCTGGCTTCCCCGAGGATGTCCATGCATCTCTGCGGGAGCTGTAGATGTCCGAATTCTATGATCTCAGGAGCCAAGCTGCTAAGTTCATGTTCTGGGGGCATGGATGCAGAGTCCTGCCCTTGTCTTGTGACAGCATGTTGTAAGGGCAGGGGAGTTTCTCTGGGGGAGATAGAGACATCTCCATCAAGTGAGCGAACCATGGCTGTCGGGCCCACATTGGGGCCACCAGTATCATGGTCACTTGTTCCTGGTGCATCTTGTGCACCACCTTGTTGAGAAGGGGAGTCAGGGGGAAAAGCGTAAACAAATTTCCCTGACCATTGCATCGACAGACCGTTCCCCTTGGATTGGTTCTGGGGGTACCTGGAGGCGTAACTTTGGCATTGTGAGTTCTCCAGGGTTGCGAACAGGTCTATTTCTGGGAATCCCCATTGTGTGAAGACGTCGAAGACGATGTCTTCGTGCAGTCGCCATTCGTACTCTTCGGGCAGGGGGAAATCTCTGCTGAGTTTGTCTGCCAGCAGATTGAGTTCCCCTGGTACATGTTTTGACAGTAGGAACATGTTTTGTTTGAGAGCCCACTTCCATATATTTTGGGCCAGTTTGGACAGTCCTGGAGAGTGGGTGCCCCCTGCTTGTTGATGTAGTACATGGCTGTGGTGCTGTCTGTAAGGACCAACACAGTCTTGCCTTGTAGGTGTTCCTGGAAGGCTTTTAGCGCCTTGAACACAGCTAGTAGCTCCAGTAGATTTATGTGTTTCGATGCTACGTTCGGAGTCCACACTCCGTAAGCAGTCTGATGGGATAGGTGAGCCCCCCATCCTGTGAGGGATGCGTCTGTGGTTAGAGTGGCTTCCGCCGCGGGTGTGGCAAAGGGTTTCCCTCTTTCCAGGTTTTCCTTTGTCCACCACCATAGCGAGAGAACCAAGGCCTGCGAGACCACCACTAGATCGTCCCATAGTCCGCTGGCCTGACACCACTGGCTGTTGAGCCACTCTTGCATAGGGCGAATGCGCAGGCGCGCGTGAGGTACCAAATAAATACACGACGCCATCATGCCTAGCAAGCGCATTGCTTTGCGTACCGTCACCTCTCGACCGGTCACATATTGAGGGATCTGAAACAGCATGTTTTGGACCCTCTCGTTGGAGGGGAAGACGAGGCCGTCCTTTGTTTGAATTAGAGCCCCTAGGAATTGTTTGATTTGGCTGGGGTCTAGGCTGGACTTCTTTTCGTTGATGGAGAAGCCCAACTGGAACAAAAGGTCTACAGTCTTTTGGGTATTGGAGAAGCAAGTTTCGTAAGAATCCCCTGTTATGAGCCAGTCGTCGAGGTAAGGGTAAAGTGGGATGGACAACCTTCCCAGGTGGGCCGCTGCCACTGCCAGTACCTTCGTGAATACCCTTGGTGCCGATGCTATGCCGAAGGGTAGCACTCTGAACTGGTAGTGTTTGCCCTCTATCATGAACCTGAGGTATCTTCTGTGCGCTGGCAACATTAAAATATGAAAGTATGCATCTTTCATGTCCAATGTTGTCATGTAATCTCCCTGTGATAGCAGTGGGATCCCTTCCTGTAAGGTCACCATACGAAACTTCTGGGGTTTGATAAACTTGTTCGCTGGGCGCAGATCTAATACAGGGCGCCTGGTTAGATCCTTTTTGGGTACAAGGAAGTACACTGAATAAATACCTTCCGTTACCTGAGATAGAGGCACGACCTCTATGGCTCCTTTTTCCAGCAGTAGTTGTACTTTTTGGAGAAGGATGGCAAGGTGTTCCGGTGTCATGCGTCGTCCCCTCGGGGGTCTGTATGTTGGGGAACCGTTGAATTCGATGCAGTATCCGTGTGCTACGGTGGAAAGTACCCAGCGGTCTGACGTTATTCCCTCCCATGCTGGAAGAAAGGATGTTGTCCGAAAAGCCTTCCGGTGTGCTAGGGGTCCCCACGACTGGAGGGGGTAGTCCCTGTCTTTCTTCAGGCTTTTTCGGCATGTCTTTCGACCTTTGCGTAGCGCTCGACGTGTCTTTCGGCGTACGCTTCTGGGCGTCGGCTACAACGATCCTCATCCTCGCCAAGCTCTCTGCGACTCGTTTGTCAGCTTTGGGCTGTGGTTTCGACGTTACGGGTGTCGATCGTTCTACGGCGGCGTGCGCTCTCTGCTGGTGCGCTCTGGCCGATGGTTTGGGGGCGGCGCCCTTATTTGCCGAAAGCCCAGTCGCTGGTCGCGGCTGCGGTTGCGAGAGGGGCTTCGAACCTGAACGGTCTGAGGAGGCCGCCGGTGGAACCTGCGTCTCCTTGGGCGCTGATGCTTTCTTCGTCTTCGATGAAGAAGAGCCATGGGTTGTGTGCTTATGTGTGGTATCGTGTGCATCAGTGTCGCCGGGGTGTTCATCCCCATAAGCAGGGCGTGAGCCGAGCCCGTCGGGGCCGGGGACAGACGTCGAAGAGCGCGAGCGCTCTTTAGAGGGGTCTACGACTTCCGTAGCGGAGGTCGTGTTATCACGTTCCTCGTCACTGTCGGTGGTAGCAGTGGCGGGTGAAGAATCGGCCTTCGACATAGCGTAGGCCGCCCACCTCTTGACCCTACGGTCTTTTAGAGTCTTTGGCTTAAGAAGCCGACAAGCCGTGCAACCCTCTGTATTTGGCCTGCGAGGCCAGGCCACGTGTTCGGCAACGCCGAAGGATCTCCTCCGCTCGTCCCCTCCGTCGAAGATCTTGCTCGGCGGAGACAGCTTCACAACTGTGTCGAGGGAGGGATCGATTTGTTATATATTAAGTAGGAAAACGACCAAAGGTCGAGGAGAAGAAATCTGCAATGTCTCTCAAGGAGCTCCGCGTAAAGGCGACCAGTAGCTGGGCGGAAAAAAACAATCTGAGGGACCTCGACGCGTGAGGGATTGTGGGTACAACGCACGTCACTATAGGGATAGTATTTCAGACACGCCTTGTCGACGTCCCTTTTCGACTACGAAAAACAAAATGCAATACTCCGCAGTGACCACTTGATGTCGGACCTATGCACAGCATGTGATTCTAAGCAGATTAACAAACATCAGAAAACTGTATACTAGCAGCTGTTAGGAGGCTTTTCTTAAAACCCTGTAACCTTGAGAAACATGATGATATTGGTACATCACTTACTAGCTCCCCTAGTTGGATACAGTACATATACTTAAGAGAAATCAACATGACGAAGGGCTCCGGGTCCAAAAAGAAAGGCCCAATGGACACATACACTAAGACCCGGCGAAGAACCTGAACCCGGCTGAGTCTCCACCAGTAGATGAATATCCCTCTGCGTCCCAAACCGACAAAGATGACCACCTCCTCGCCGCAACGCAGAATGGCTTCATGGCGGTGAATGTGAAACTAGAGGATATTGTTTCCACCATCGGATCCCTGAAATCTAAGCTTGAAAAGGAAGGGGCTCGCATCACGCAAGTTGAAACAAGGGTGAGCGAAACGGAAGATCAGTCACGAAGCATGATCGCGACATCGCACACCTGCAGCATGAATTCAGCAGAGTCCGAAATAAAAGAATCACATTCTCGGCAGAATAGCATCTGGGATTCCGACTATCCAGAGGTAGCCTGTAAGGGACCCATGGAGCTATTTGAAGAGAGCCTGTTAAAGACACTGTCCGACTCCTCCGGATTTTTACAGGACTGGGTCTTGGCCCCCATCCCCAAGCCAAGGGCCCCTCCCCGTACTATGCTGGGCAAACTGCTGAACTTGCGAGACAGGGATTTAATTTTGGTATGGCGAGAGAAAAAGGGGCGCTACGATACAAATCCTCAGATATACATATATATCCGGACTTCGCCGCCAATGTATTGACTAAGCACAAATCATTTGATCCAGTCAAATATTTTTTACGTATACAGCAAGTTCAACATGCGCTGTTATACCCTGCGGAAGGGCTAAATTCTTTGAGGGTCCGGATGAAGCAACAGCGTACATTAAGTCCAAGATTTCTCTACCACTGCTAAGAAGAGATCGCAAGGGCGGAGGCTGCTCCCCTGCAAACAACAACGAACGAGACAACATGAACAATGATTGCCCCCCCTCCCAGGTGGGTTGTGCTTCAACTTCGCAATGATCATGGGCACATGTAATTTATGCCACGGGGCAGGTGGCGGGAAGGTGGCTACATGAGTAGCTACACAGACTGCACAGTGCACCCCAAAGAATATGTCAAATGTTATGTTGCTCTGTGGGTTACATCGTCAAGTTGGGGGTGCTGACGAGGGAGGGGGAGGGATGAGGCCGTTTACAATTGCGAATGGTTGGCTTTCATAAGCTTGATTTTTAGAGTTGATAAGCTGGAGTGAGAAAAACAATGCAGACTACTCCATAATCATGTATTACAGACATTCTGGGGCTAGCCCGGTAGCGACTGGGCCTTACATGAACACACTCGAGCCATGTCAGGACTAACGTAACATTTCTATTGTGGAACCTCCGCGGGCTCACCCTATTAAGGCATGTAAGGTTTCTACGTACATGAACCGGCAGGCTGCTAAATTGGTGATGCTACAGGAGACGCACGGACAGGGGGCCCTTAATGACTCGTTTGCTAAGACTTGGGGCCCGCAGCGACATCAACTACTCGTCACAGCCCTGGGGGGTGATAACACTAATACACTGATCCCTACCTTTCAAGGAAACCAAACGTAGCATCGACCGTCAGGGCGGGTAGGTCATCTTGAGAGCGAACTGGCAGAGGCCGTCACAACTCTCAATAAACACATGGGCCAAATGTCAACAACCATGAGTTCTACAGCCAGATCTTGGCCACTACTGGGCTGAACGAATGAACACACAAACACGAACACACACGAGAATAGATCACTGGCTGAGCCCTACTTCAGCCATGAAACAAGTAGAGGAGTGTAGGATCCTCCCCAGCACAATATCAGACCATTCCCTCATCATTATGACACTGGAATGCCGCGGTCAGCCCCTCCCGCCCCCGCCTGGCAGACCCAGTTTTCCTCAAGACGTCGCACAGTGGGGTGGAGTTTTTCCAAAGGAATGAGGGAACTGTCCAGCAACATGGCACGGTTTGGGAAGCTTTCAAAGTGTGAATTAGGGGGGAGGTCCTCTCAATGGGTTCTGGCGGATTGAAAGAAACCAGACAAGAAATGGGAAGGGTGGAAACTAGAAGTTGAATATGGCGCCACACAAGATTGTGCCCTTCTTGGCTATATTAAAAGGGAATCTCCTGAAGTTCGGGGAACTTGCAGACAGGGAGTTCTAATGCTCTACTATCCTGTGCGTGCAAGAAGATATGGCGAGGCTGACAGACCGGGGCGCCAACTGGCGAACACGGTCAAAAGTGAGACTGGGGTCTGACATATTACTGGAATTTTGAGTTCAACTGGAATGACTCTAAATACCCCTGAGGCGGTCAATGATGAACTCAGTAGGTTTTATGAAACACTATACGCAAATTCAGATGACTGTCATCAGCAGAACTTGAGGCTAATTTAGATGAAATACAGGTAACAGCGCTCTCGAGGGAGGCCCGACAGGCCATTAAATCAGCCATTGACCACTGAAGAGATAAATTAAGCCATAAAATAACTTCTGTCTGGTAAGGCACCTGGCCTAGACGGTCTGGGTATTGAACAGTATAAGGAGCTGTGCTCCACACTAGCCCCCAATCTACTGCGAATATGGGAAGAGTCATACAAACTGGCAAACTACCTCCATCTCTCTCGGAAGCAGTGCTCACAGTACTGCTGAAACCTAATAGACCTGCTGCTGACATGGGCTCATATAGGCCAGTGTCCCCGATTAATTCAGACACAAAGATTTTTGCCAAGCTGCTAGCTGCTCGACCCCTCCCGCATACGACAAAGCTAGTGCACTCCGATCAATCAGGGTTTATTCCTGGGCGATCGACAGCATTCAATCTATGAAGGCTATTTGGCATTATTTCACAACTCAACAACGCACAAGCAGTGGCGGCCTCATTGGAGGCCGAAAAAAGATTTCGAGTCGGTCCCGTGGCAGTTCCTGTTCTCGGTGCTAAAACGAATGGGACTGGGAACATTCTTCATTCAGTATGTCCGCTTGCTGTATGCCTGCCCGGCAGTTAGGGTCTGTACTGGGTCCACATTATCCCTGATGTTTTTGCTTGGACATAGCATGAGACAGGGGTGCCCGCTATCTCCGTTGTAGTTCGCTTCTCACCATAGAGCCTCTGGCGTGCATTATGCACCTCAAGCAAATACATTGAGGTCTGCATATGACAGGGCCAACGCAAATCATATCACTATGCTGATGATTCACTACTATACTTAAGAAACCCTGCTCCAAACCTCGCCCCAATTTTGGACGAAGTTTGCAAATTCTCCATCTATTCAGGGTACCATCTCAATTAAGCCAAATCTGAGCTGTTCCCTCTAAACAAAGCCACCACCCCCCACCTGACTTAGCAGGACTTCGATGGGTCCAGGATAAAAACAAGTACTTGGGCATAGCTGTTACACGCTAACACTGCTCACTATTAATTGAAATCCACGAAAAGTATATGCAAACACTAGGAGACAAATTGAACCGGTGGGCTAGGCTTCCAATCTCACTATATGGTAGGCTGCTCCTTCTAAAAATGATTGTGCTCCTCAAACTATTATACTACTTCACTAACATCTCGGCTTGGACGGGTCACACATTCTTTGACAAGCTGCGGTCACTGGCAGTGGGATTACATAGGGTGATGCGTAAAGACTGGAGTGGGGTATCTGCACTCTGGCTCTCTATATGGCAGAGTCGAAGCACAGAGTAACCCAGCCAAGATTCTCTATTCAGTAGCTATGGTCGAGCAATCAAGGCTTAAGCTCTCAGGAGGTGATGTGGGCTGACTCTTAAGTACAGTGTAGTCCCCAAGCACCCACAAAGGAATGTCCACACACTATGTTAGTGAAAACACAGTCTTTATATAAATAAGGTTAACGTTATGTACACAATCACAATAACACACTTTGTGCTACGACAATTCTAAAATGGTAAATATATACAATTTCTATGTGGTACCACTGTTACTCTGATTCCATTAAAATTCATCAACTGTAGACAGTTCAAAAAGCATAAAATCAATACAGCAAAAGGTATCAACCATAGACTTAGAAGGAAAACATGGTAGACAATTGGCAGAAGGTTGCGTCCCATTTACCTAGACACATTTAGGTATGAGGGGGCCCCCCACCAGGGCAACCTGTAAATAAAGATATAACACAAGCCCAGTCCATATATTGTCTAATAGAGTCTCATCTCCTCCTATAAAAGTTCTACCGCCCCAATGTACCTGGTTTAGCAGAGTTCGACGTCGGGTCGTCGACGGATCGTTCTGGAGTGACCCCCTTTAAAAGACAGGAGTCACGGATCATCGGACTTCTGTCCGGGCGCTTCGGATTCCGCGGCGGTCCCCTTCTCGGGTCGCCAGCCTTTCGAGTCGGACTTTCAGGGAGCTTTGGCAAAGATCAGCTGGTGAACGATGGTCCTTCGTAGCTCGAGAAGAGGTCTCCTAGCCAGGTCCTCCCTTGGATCAGGTTCTTGAAGGCACAGCAGCTTTCAGATTACGTTGAAGGGAACAGCAGTTCACCTTCTTCCGGCTTGGCTTCGAGAGTAAGCATCAAGTATCGACTTCAGCTTCTGCACGATCTCCATCAGTGAGAGGCCCCCAGATATACTGTTTGGTCTCTCCTTCACTCTGCTGGGTCGCACTCAGGCAACCAATCACTCAGAAGGGCATTCATGCAGGCAGGCAGGCAGCCAATCAGGCTCTCAGTGCATTCAGGCCATTCTCCTCCCTCTAGACAGTCACAACAAGGAATGTGTATTGGGACAAGTACCCAGCCATTCAGCACTCCACACTGCATTCAAACCAGCTTTGGGCAGGGCTGTCTCAGTCTTTGTGTCACATTCCAGAAACCAGACACCCATAACAAGAAGTGCATATTGGTCACACACTCCATTCACCCAGGTCCCATCCCAATGGTGTACCCACAACATACAGTCACTGGGAAGGCTCAAGCCAGTCTGGCCTGGACTTCCCCACAATACCATATATGGAACTTCCACCCAACAGCCAGTCAGGGGGAAGGGACAGAGTCAGGGCTTCCCAGGACTTTCGGAAAACAAGGTAACAGGCAATAGAAAGCAAGAGGCCACAGGGGCCATCTTGTCTCCTATCGGGAATCAACTGATTCCAATGGCAGGGCCTGGGTATTCCCAAAATGGAGGATACTCAGAGCACCTGTCAAATTCAGCATGGAGCTGCCACCAGCCCATACCCTGCTCTGTGGGCCACACACAGGTGCCCAAAAACATACACTAGGGGTACAGGGTTTTACCCCCACACATGGGTGCCATAAGGGTATCCCAAGGGTCTGTACAACAAACCAAAAAGAAGAAGTGCTGCACTGCCAGGAGTCCCACATGGACTCCTTGGCAGAAAACAATACAGAACACACATGAAAAAGGACTACAGAACAAGGACAGGGAGGCCTTGTCCCTCCAATGCATTTCCAGCATCACATGTTGGAACACTGCGGTTGAAATGGGAGGCCATGACCAGAACATATGAGCAGGGGGTGCTGCAGGCCCCTGACTTTGAGTTGTACTATGAGGTTGCGCAGACGCAGTTCGATCGGTGTTGGTACTCACAAGATCGGCCACTACACACGAATTTTGAAGAATATAGCGAGACCCTGTCTAACCTTCGCACAAAAGTACTGGCCAATAGACATATGGACACTTGCACATTTCATCTGGTCCGTGCGACTGTAAACCCATGGGCCAGAATATTCGAGAGCTAAACGTCAACGCGCCCTACGTCAGGGCGATCCCACCATGGCGCTGCCCAGGACCCCCCCCCAACATATGATAAGGCCATTCAGGGAGGGTGGGACCCCAAAGAGACACTGACATTCCAGGACCTCTTCCCGGAGGGCTCTTTTGTCACACACACAGATTTTTCTGAGAAATTGGGCATTAGCTCCATTAAATCACTTCAGTATTATAGAATAAGAGCTGCCGTCAGGGGGCACTGGCCATCGTTCCCGAATGAACCAGAGGAATGTGAGCTGGTGGTAACATGGGGGAACCCCAGAGGGCTGGTTTCTAGGTTGTATAAGAAATGCCAAGAAGCACAGAATCACCCCCAGAAAGTCAGAGATGGGAGGCAGATCTGGGAACTCCACTGGATGAAACTCAGTGGATCCGGTGGTGTCGCTTGACCAAGGAGGTATCCCTTAATGCCAGACACAGACTCATACAATTTAAGATACTCAATAGGTTACACTACACCCACAAAAATTGCTAGGTTTGCCCCCACGGCACACAGTGGCTGCATAAAATGCAGCGCAGAGGAGGCCGATGCTCATCAAATGTACTGGAGCTGCCCGCGATTAGCCCAATTCTGGCAGGTGATTGCAAATAGTCTGTAGGAATGTACGGGTATGCCCCACTTCGCAGTCACTCCCGAAATACTTGTTTTGGGGATATTGTAAAGTTAACAGTTAAATTGCGACGCCTCTTCAACCATGGGTGCTTGGTGGCCAAAAAGTGTATATTGCTTAATTGGAAGTCAAAGACTGCACCGGAAATTAAAATGTGGATTGGAGAAATGACGTATACTAATGAATGCGAGGAGGCTTATGTTTCACTTGTAACACCGAGCTGCCGACCTAAAGACATTTGGGAACCTTTTTGTGAATCTAAGTAAACGAAAATCTGTACAATGAAAACTATGAAGAAAGCGAATGTATCAGGATATGCTGTTTGAATACTATGTATAATTGTGAACAATGAACCCCTTCTGTGTCGCAAAGGCTGTAATATTAATGTACTTTGTAAACATGTATGTATGTCTTGCACTGCATTCAAATAAAGTTTTTTTTTTAAAAAACACTCCAAGGTAGCACCAACTAAAGTTTAGGGCTAAATAAGAGTGTCACCCTCACAGTGAGGACTGCTCGAAGCATGCAATGATACAGACAACCCCAGGTTGGAAGACAGCAATGTACTGAGAGATAGCACATCATGCAAGTTTAAGTACATCACAATGCAGACATATCATACAAGAGGTGCACAGTGCTAGAGCCCAATGTGACTGCACACATTTATCAAGCAAAAGGGTTGCTGTACCTGCCACAAAACCAAGAATTAGGTCCTTCCCGGTGCTGGAGTGCTCCCTATTTACCCATGCAATCTTCAGGCTGTTGAAGGTGTAGAAATATACAAAATTTGAGCAGCAAAGACTTGAGATAACGGAGAACCAGCCACGGTAGGGTGCAAATCTATTTGAAGGGGGAAGCAAGTTCAGATATTAAAACTGCAGAACAGAGATGAGAATTACACAGGTTAAATCAGCAAGATGACAAAACAGTGGTAATCGCATAGGGAATACGGTAAACGCTCATTTACACGAAATAATTCCTACACTCACATGCCTTCCTCCTTCATGATCTCCATCAGCACCTTTGGTGTCGACTTTGATTTCCGCTTCTCATCCACTGCAATCGAAAGAACAAATAAATGGCATAAAGCAAATCTCTGAACCTTTCCAGCATAGATAGATTTTACACAACACAGATGAGTAGTTACTGCAGCAGCACCATATCCTAGCAGGTCAGTGCAGAAAAAATGAAATTTTACTGTAGAAAGAGACGGAGTCTACCTAGTTCTTATCAGCGGGAGCCTGAACCCATCCAAGTTGCTCATTTGCATGTAAATACATATTTCCCATAAGGGCCTCATTCCATTAAAATTGAAGTAATAGAAGTGATATCTCACACTCGCACACTTATCAGCATCTTTCCTAGGTCCAATATCAAAGGATGTCATAGCATAGAACAAATCCATTCCTAGGAACAGCTATTCATTTTTTAAATAAAGAAAACAAATCTCAACGCGCAACTTGTTAATGAATAACTGAAAACAAGCACAGGCAACAAGCTATTCAAACTACCAAAAGGTAGCATACACTGTCACGGGTGGATAACGCAGAACACACAAGGTGTAGGGAATGTTTCAACGCCTTTATTTCGACTCTTAGCAAGAAAAGGTGGTTGGAGCAATGCCTACTGAACGGAGAACAACTCAAAAGAGTTTTTCTAGGCCAATAGTTGGAGGAGAAAGGAATAAATCAAACCCAGTGAAAGGCTGATTCTAAGAGGACAAAGCGTGCAGAGTCCAAATCCGCTCTGAGTAGAGCATCTTTCAAATCCCTCAGTCTGAGGGTTGTTTGAAGCGTCCAAGCACACATCTTTGTATTATCAATTTTCAGACGTTACTGGCATCCTCATGCCATTGAAATCCGACTGGGCCAAACTCTGCTTTAAGGGGTGTCTCTTGAAACTATTACTAGACCTGAAGCTTACCCTTTCACTAAGGGTTCTTCTTGGTAGCCTTTTCTTTCTCCATACCTAGTTATTTGTCAGCCCCTGGGGCGATAATGAGAAGCCCACATCCTGCAAAGGATTTCTTCAAGGATGCAGTTACCAACAGTATCAGTACTAGGGCCCCCAGCAATCTATACTCGGTCCAGTTTCTCCTTGTAATTCCTGGCTCCTTCCAGTCTCTTACAAAAGGCTCCAAACAGGCTCCTTATTGTATCCTTTCCTCTAAACATTGCCTGTTCTACAGTATGGCTGACTTGGTTTAGCCACCTCATGTTATGTAGCATTCTCAATACATGGCCTACTTGGCTTGGGACTTCAAGTTTTGTCTCTCTAGTTCTTCTCTTCTCCTCTTCGAACACTTTCCAGGCAAGCTCAAACTCAGGATGATTGTATCTCTTTTTATAGTTATATTTTGGTAGTAATAGTCATAATAAGTACACTGGTAAGAGGGTCTTTCCTCGTTAATGTGGGTTTTGGTGATGGGTGCATTTCTAATGGTTCCACTTTCATAGTTACTCATGTATTGTGTCTGTTTCAATAATTCAACTCAACCTTTCGGTGATCTAAAGTCTCAAATAGCCTGCCATCTTGGGATCAGGCAATGGTCTCATGCCACATGTGTGCTATCCACACCGGAGGTAAGTTTGCTCTCTTGCAGCCAGGATTTGTGCGTGGAGCTCTTAGGTGTCTTCTCTTTGCTTTTCCCTGCTGCCAAGTAATTCTCAAAATCTCTGCTCTGCAGTACATGCCAGGACTTGTGCACCCAATGTGAAAACGCCACAGAGCCCCTGCTGCTTAAGTATATCCATGTTCGTAGTCATACGTTCCCTCCACTGGATGTTTAGGCAGTGTGTATGAACCTCCCACAAGTTGAAGTTCTATCCGTGGCTGACACTTTCCTTGACGCACCAAAGGCGGTAAGTACTGCTTTCTGGCTCTGACAATTATTTTTATTAACGATATGTTATTCCTCTAGATTAAGGGGACACAACAAACCTCTATATAGCAACACTGAAAAAGGATTACATCTTCACCAACAACCCATGCCACACAAATGTGTATGAGTGGTACGGACATATAGATTAAGTAATAATGTGGAGAGAGTATTAGGGATTATTTACTACTCATCTGGAGAGGGCATATGGAGTAATTTGCTTTAATAGGTTAAATTAACATAAATGTACTTTACACAACAGCTATAAAGAATAGAATTCTTGGATGTCCCGATTTCCTTAACAGGATCATAAATTATACACAAAATTGTACTGGAGGGAAATAGATTGCAATAACTCATTAAGATGAAACAGAAAACATTCCAAATCCCAATAGTATATTTTCCTATATGGGCAATTTGTATACATTTTCCATAATGGCTTTAGGAAGAAGGATCATTTTGAGGAGTCACAACAATTGGGTAACCAACCTTCCTCATTACCTCACCACCCAAACTTCTTCCACCATCTGCATGGAGGAATAAGGCGGAAAGGCATAGGAATACCCAAATGCTCTCTCCACAGAAGGAAGGAAAATGGTAAGGATTACTACCAAGGATCCCTCTGCTCAGCCCTTCGCTTCCCTTCCTAACCAGTTTGTGACTTTGGGGAACTGGGTTGAAGTCCATAGAGCATGAATCCCTTTCCTGTAGCCTGGGAACTGAAAAGAAAATAAGTCGATCGGTCCTAACACGACAGGCATGAGGACGCATGACTACTGAAAGGGTCAGGAAGAATAAACAATAGTAGTAGTTAAAGGAGAATCATCGGAAATCCACAAGTTAGAAAGAGGTTTTCCAGGTCTATAGGGTCCCATAGTCCATGCGTGTGTACAGTCCATCCATATCCAACAAGTATGCTGCAAAACAGCAATTTCCAAGACGGTGGGCGTCATTCTAAGTGCGGCAGCCCGGAAATAAAGGGTGCTGGTCGCACCATACCAACACCCTTTCCGGACCACCACACTCCAACTCTGCCTCCAAAACAATTTGATGAAATGTTTTAGGTCAATTATGCTAATACCGGCACGGTTAACAACGGTGCTGGTGCCTCCGTGAAACCCATTCCTGTAGAACTTCAAGAGAATGGGGACTCCCTGAATCCACCACCTGATATCCCAGGCCGTCAGGACTTGTAATGACCCAGTGGCACTGGGATATCAGGCGGCAGATTTGGTGTTACGGGGACGGCGGCAATCTATTGAACACGGACTCCCAGTGTTGGGACAGAGGTGGATGTTTATTCTGCAATATGGTTTATTCTTCTGACAGAGCATCATTTTTTATCTCAAGAAGAATGAAATGTTACCACATGCAGTCTCTTATCCTTCTTTCCCCCGGAACAGACATTTTGTGTGGTACATGTATTGCACTACTATGAAAGGAAAGCCAAGGTCATTAAAATTCCTTCGACCTCTCAGCTGCTTATTTCCTTTTGCAAGCCCTAAGGAAGCGTTGGTTGATCTTTCTTTGTTTGGGGCTCACTCAGGTAGAGTGTTATGGCCTCCAAATCAGTCTTGCTGGGTGCTCAATGTTTGTAGGACTTTACATTTAGAAAATGTTACCATAAAGGTGTACAACATGTGGATAGCATTGCATTGCAAGGGCTTTTGAACATAGCTATTCATACTCACTAGTGTGAGTGGAGTTTAGATTCTATTAAGAAACATGGCGTCAAGAATTACTCCGCCCACACACCCTTTTTTTCTATCTTGGGAGTGCCTGTCTGTTGAAGAAGGCCTGTTACAATTCAGCACCATAGTGGATGATCTCCAGAGGATCCTTCTGTGTTCCATAATAGGATTGATCGTCATTCTGGTTTTGGGACTTTATTATCTGCTGTCTTCTCGCAGCTACAGAAGTGGATGAGGGACAAACGCTGATCGGTTTTATGCCCTGGCAGTGGCGTTTGTTGGCTGTTGAAGAATGATGACCGGGCCTTCCATGTTGGACTGAGAAAGGGGTACTGCTGTCCATGTTTGTCTATATTGCAAACAAAACGTTTCTTGTTCACACATTTTCCCCCCAAAAATGTCTTTGATACTTTTTAACCTCTTAAATGCCAAGGACGAGATTGTTCGTCCTTTTTGCATAGACTTACATAATAGCCTGAACAACGCGTTAAATGCACAATACTCACCTATGTGTCTCTTAATAGAATCTAAACCCTAACTCAAGCTAGTGATGGGGAATAGCCATTGCTTAAGCCAAGAAAAACATTTCTTCCAAGCAGCAGAGTGAAGCAAATCATAAAATGACAGGAGGTGTTGTTGCTGCAAGGGCTACATTTTCCACACTGATCAGCCCTTCTCTTTCTGCACATGGGTTGCGTTGGATGCAAATGTTGCATGAGGGTAAAGTTCAGTACAGGGAGCAACCACTTCCTGGTGTCTGTACCACATGCAGTCAGGGAGGACTGAAAACTGCACCAGGTGGCAGAATAGGCTGACGGGTGAGGAGCCCGAGAACAGCGCTTGAAATCTCAATCCCAAAGGAACTTAGAAAACAAAGATAGGGACAACTTAGGGAGGAATTTACCGATACAACTGGTCATGAACACCCAAACGCCAGAATAGCCTATAGTAGCTATTTGCAGAATAGATGGCAGATGAACTGAATACTTGGGTCACCTTGGAAATTAAGCCAATATGGCAGGTTCATCGAATGGGAACATACGTTTTGGACACATTATGCAAATAGGATGAGAAGCAAGGAAATGGGTCCTGTGGCAAGATGTGAGCAGATCAAAATGGGAGCAGTACAAATAGGAGTGTGGGTGAATGGTGCTTGGACTGCTCCCAAACCCCTTGGTTGTAGCCAATATTTTAGTTAAGTCGTCACTGCCGATTGTCATTCACACAAGGGAAATAAACCCTGAATAATTCCATCATCCCTCTCTCGTCCACTCTTTGGAAACGTCAGACACCAGACTGATATATAAAAATAAAAAAGACACAAGAAATCCGGCTGAAGGTTCTAAAGTGTGGCTGAAGAGAGAACTTGGAGGAAAGGCAACATAAAGTAATAATGTGCCATAGCCGTAAACCACATTGAATGTAGTAAACATCATAATACATGTGTGACCTGGGCAATTTATTAATTCACAAAATGTCAATGTTTAATGTGTGTCCTTGTCTTAAATAGTACTAGTATATGTTGCGCTGTTGGCAGATATTGGGTTGAGAGAGCCATATTTGCATGTCACCACTTTTTGTTCTGTGTTTTAAGAGAAGTAGGTAATAAAAAAATAAGTTACTTTAACAGGGCTTGGCAAGCATTGGATGCTATCATAGATTGACATGCTTAGAATAAATTCCCTATTGTAAGGTTGGGAATTCTCGATAAATAGAAATGCCACAGCAGTAAAAAGAATGTGCAACCTATCAAAAGGTGATAATGAGCAAGAGCGAAGGAGGCTTCACCTCTGTCAGCCAGCTTCTGATTGTTAGAAGCTATGCAATATGCAATCATGACACCAGTGAGCCCTTTCCAAAAAAAGGGAGGCGGGAGGGTCACATGTGAATCTATGAAAGCAGCCAACACTGGAGAACCAGTGTTATTGGTAAGGTACTTGTCATTTTATTCCAAGTGTGTGAATCTATAGTCCATCCAGTAGTGAAGAAAAAACAAGCGCCATGCCTCTTACTCCATCAGAAGTCAAACTAAAAGTCCTCAAGGTAAGCGTGGATAATGAAACCACATAGAACCGATGATTGGCTCACCAGTAGGCACTTGTTTTTTTGTTGCCATGGATGTTGACTTTCTCTGAAATTGTCGGACCTTAATGGGGAGTGAGCACCTCCTGTCCTCCAACAGACACCTTCAGAAAGGTCGAGTCTATGTGTGCCTCCAAAAAGGTGGCTTGTGCTCGAGGGAACCAGCATGGACTGTTCCTAGTTTATGACGAATCCCAATGATGTCAACATTCTGACTACTAGCTGCACGTGCCGACTTGCTTGTGGGAATGAAGGTACCCACAGCAGCCAATCATTTAAATATGGGTACATTCCAACACCCCGCCAATGCAGGTAGGCAATGACCTGTGCCAGGTTCTTCGTAAACACTTGAGAGACTAACCTTAAATCAAAAGGCATGGCTTTGAAATATAATGGGGTCATCCTGAAATGTAGTTTTTGATGAAATCGTTGGTGTCCCTTAGATCTAGGATAGGATGCCATTGCCCGTTTTTCTTTTGCACAAGAAAGTACATTGAGTCGAAACCACTGTTGTAGGATGGTACATTTTCAATGACACGCTTGGTTAGCATGGTCTGAATCGCCAAGCGCAAAGATCTTGGGTAAGTAGGCGGTGCGGTTTTGGTGGTGACACAGGAGAGTGGGGGTAGAAGTGAGTTCCAGAGTATGTCCCCACCAGATGATCTGAACAACTCAAATGGTCTGAAGTGATGGTTTTTATAGGTGCAGATAATTGCTGCTAATCTGTGGTCAACCACAGCTACTTCAACTTCCTTTAGTTTAACTTCTGTTGGTGGTACGACCGACATACATATATATCTATGTGTATGTATGTACATGGGGGACCCAGGGTGGTAGGAGGTGGAGGCTGGTAGGTAAGTGGGCATGGTGAGGGACCTCCTCATTAAAAGAAAAATAAATATTGTGCAACCAACAAGAGTCAAACTTAAGGTAGTCAAAGTAACGGTGGCTGATGACACCATATATGAAACCATATAGAACCAGAATTGGCCAATCATTCCCTCTATCCCCCTCCACCCCCCACCAGTTGGAGGTATTCGTCATTGTGGGAGAGGCCTGATAAGAGTCAATTGGACTGGACAAACAGGACCTAGATTGTTTTCCACTGTATTTTTATCATCCGCCTTTTGAGCTGAATGAGGCAGTGCCATTCTGGTATCTGTTGAATGCGTGAGCAGTTTATGGCGAGACATCCCGTTGGTATAAGTATGCACTCAATATTCACTCTATGCTGGTCCTGGGTCCATGAAAGGTTCTAAAAGACTTTTGTTCAGAGCAAAGCCATCACCCTGGCCGTGTCTGTATCCACTTTGAGTACCCTCCGTGTATCATGTACTGCCTTCCCAAACAGATGCATGCCATCGAAAGGCATGTCCAACATCTTGCAATGGACCTCAGGACGGAAGTCGGTTGACCTTATTGCTTGCTGGAGTAAGACTGCACCATGCTGGTTTTTCAAGGCTCTCTGTTGAATCGCTCTGTGTTGGTGAGAGCAGAAAAGGATACCATTGATGTCACCATCTTCCAGAAGACCTCTAGCTTTCTCTCTTATTTAGCGGTATGGTAAGAACTACTTCAATGTTCTTCTGGCTGCAATTCTAACAGAGTTTGGACAGGGATGAACAAAGCCATATGGGTGCTGCATTTGGAGCTTTGAACTTTCAGCTCTGGAAGAGAAAGGCCGTGCTTTAAGCTGTGGCCTGAGGACATGTATGCTTGACTCCCAAGATATAGTCCAGAAATGGTAGCGCTGCGTTTGTTACGAGTTGTTTAGCACAGCAATTGTAAAGAAAGCACTGTTTTTCCTCAGTGCCTACACCTGCAAATAAAACATGGCCAAAGCCTTTTCTATCATTTTAGAGAAGGAGTGGTAGTCTGGTGTGGGCACCCTAGGATTCAAATCCAGATTAATTTGCTGAAGATGCACATAGCCATCATACACATCTTCCGAGTTGGAAGGCAACTCTCCTCCTCCGGTTCTGCCTCTGCCATACACACAACAGCAGTATCCGGAGCATCAAACATATCATACTCTTCAAATGGTCAGGTTGTGACATTGTGCCTAAAGTCATACCAGGCCAGCTAGGCTTAATTTAAAATGAGGTTAGACGTAGAGGTGCACTCTTGAGTATTCGTATATTGTTAGTTTCTATAGCTAATACATATTGCAATATACCCATTCCCGGTGCTCCCTTGTGAATCTGTACTACCAGATCTGATTACTGTGCAAAAAATAGGTACTTCGTACTAGACGGGATACAACTAGGGGCACACACATTAACTCACAAGTTATAAACGTTGATTTACAGAATTCTCTGAGACACAACTTTTCATATATATTTCTTTATATGATTTTTTGTCTGCTTTAAATGTGAGGTATTCGTACCAAACAATACATCAATTTGTAGACTTATATATACTCATTTGCTCTGAAATCACATGTAAATAAAAATCTTAACATCAAAGAAAAATTGTTGAGTAAACAGTTCCAAAATACTTTTTGCTAGTTTTCACAGTCTAACTAGTATTTCACAATATTTCCACATTATCCTGATAATCTGATGGGTTAATGGTTGTTGTATTCCTATCCTTTACTACGTGTTTCGGGCATCAATTTGCCCTTCTTCAGGTAAGGATTATCTGGATATTAAAGTTCTGTAAGTTTAAACAGAAAAATAATGGGTTTAAGTACTGTGTATCGAATCTAATTCATATAGGTTTTTTTTTTAAAGAAAAACTGTCACAAGTAAGCAACAAATCTACACTGACCTGTGGCTGGGTTGGGCCACTGATTATTCCCTTCCTCTATTTCATTCGAGGAATCTGTAGAGAGATATATCCTGATTACAAATGTGATATTTCCGTTAGCCTCTACAATATGGAGTTTGTGTGGGATCAGTCGCATAAATCTGCGCTGTGCCCCACTACAAACTCCTACTACCTAAATTGTTCCTAACTACACTTATTTTGAACTAGATGTACTCACTTGTTTTGGTCGTTGGGACTGGGTTAGTATGGGACGTGCCAGTTCTTCACTGAGCAGTCTGAAAGGATGTTGCTGTAATGAGATTTGTAGATCTCATATTAATTATCAATCAAAATTATTCATGTTTTATGGTTAATTTTGACATTTACATGGTCATACCCGTTTTGTTTTGGTGGTAAAGATGGTCCCCCGGATCTCAACATGATCTGTGCAGAGTATTAGAGCACCCTGTGGCTTTATTTCCATATTAGCATATGTGTCTCCTCCGTGTTGCAGTCTACAACCCTTCACTGGGTTCAGTAACAGAGTACTTGAAGAAGGGTTTAGGAGATGCTATAAAATATTGGTCAGGACAGAGCCTTTCACCCTCTTTCCCACAGATGTATACCTTCACAATGGGACCTCTTCTATTTTTTTTAAACCTTCTCTTATCAGTCAACATCGCTACCCAAATTACGTTAGCATCGCAAAAGTAGATTACAAAGCCTATTTACAATCAAATGGTACAAACATTGATATACATTACCAGTACAGTTTGCTATTGAAAGACTGTGGGGAACAGATGAGGGCCTGTTTTACAATTACATATGTCCATACAGCAATGTTGTATTAGTCTACTCATCACATTTATCCTCTTGTGCTTGCCTATTTAAATAAGTACAAAATCTCCTCCAATCATCTATTGGGCATGCGGCAGAGATCATCACGTTTTTTTATTTCTTGTTCATTACACCACAGTAGCATTTTAAACCATTGTTATACTGTTGGCACTGCTCCTTAAAACCAGGATTTGGCAATGATTAAACAAGCAACCACAATTAATCTTCCCAAAGCAAATGATGCAGCCTAGTAAGCATATTTGAGGTGTCATTTCAATTTCAGTTTCAACTATTTCAGCTCCAGTTCGTCAGATCCCAAACTATGTTTGGATGAAGATACATGACCAGGATAGATGCGTAAAACCAGCGGAAAAGGCCCAGCATCTCAAGCCTTCTAGAGTGTACTCTACATTATATTTTGCCACTTGCTGTGGGATTCATTAATATTGATGCATATACTTAAACTAAATAGGTTTATGAGCATACTGCATGGACACCCTGTGTGCATGTTTCATGGCTTTGGCCCATTTCAAATCCATTCATTCTTTTTCCAACGTTTTCTGAAATGTTCTCCTGGCAATCCTAGATTGTTTGCATGTTCACTGCACCAGTTTATGTAGCTGAGACATGATATGGGTAAATTAATTATAGGACTGTCTGGTGGTGCAAAGACCTCAATTAACCTTTTCATGGCTGCACTGAGGTTTTATACCATAGTATATACATACTTGTGGTACCTACCAGCTCTCTTAGTCCATCATATGATATACATCTTCTCCCTGGAAAGAGATGTGGAGGGACAACTGGGTTTTGAAAATTGTAATGACCGCCTTGAACACTATGCCTTGCTATAATAATGCTTAGCCAATGCTAACTGCCATGCCTCACAAGTGCCTTATTGGCAGTGCTGTGTGAGCCTTATGTTCTAATGTGTATGTCCTAACTTCGAAGGCTTTACCGTCGCTCACTTCCACAGTTGTCACCTCTGACTGGTTTCCCTTTTGGCATATAGAAGCGTGTTTAGACTGCCGCTTTCCTAGATAAGGTGACTTTCAGCAGAAGGAAGTTGTCATATAGTAAGCGGGCTTGCATGCCCAGAGCCGTGTGAATCGTAGAAGCAGGTTGGTCAGCAAGAACCAAATGGATCAGTGTTCGTCTTGCATCTGGATGCTTTCCTGAGCATGAGAACGCAGCCTCTCTCCGTAACATTTCTATGCGGAGACACTGTTCATTTACCTGAAACATTGTACATTGTTGCTCGTCAGCATCATGCTATGTCTGAAACCTCCCTCTCCATTTAAAGGCATGTGTGCTCTCTAATATGAAGCCCAGTGACTGGAGGGGAAGGAAGTTGCTGCATCGTCGAACTCTCGTTTGTGTTTGGGTTGCTGTTTGCTCTGTGTATGCTGGCTTTGCTGGTGGCTTTGCCAATTGCCATTAAAACTCGTTCACCAATCCACTGGAAGAGTCTGTGGTGATCTTTCCGCGAGAAGATTGGAGCCGTGACTCAGAGTCCTGCAGCCCTATGGTCAAACTCAGGGGTCGCTGGACGCGACTCCCAGGGATTGCCGTGGGCCCAGGTAAGACTATTTTGTCGGTGGGGAAAGCTGGCAGGCGCAACAAGGGATTTGGGGGGAGTAGACAGTGCAGAAGTGGAAGAGGAGGCAACTGTCATGTTTTATTTATTGTTGTCTGAAAAGGGCCAGGGTAAATGTCTCTGGTTAAAGAACTCTGAAATCCTCCCAACTCTCTTAGTCGATTGTATGATATAAATCTTACCCCTGGAAAGAGGTTTTCACGCCAAATCAGGCCACTCTGCAAAACCCCTCCAGAATAAAGGCTCAAAAGCTATTGGTAAACAGTCAATTTTCTGCAAGAAACATTTTGCATCAAATGGTCTATCTAGCCCTAAATGCGTGCACATGCCCAAATAGTAGTAGCAGCCCTACAGATAAGGGGTGCCACTTTTACTCCCTAAAAATTGGAAAATACTCCCACAAAATAAAAATGGCGAGTACAAATATTCCCAACAAAAAAAATAGAAAACCGACACATAGAACCTTGTGCCCTTGCTTTCACCCACAGCTCGATGGATGCGTTTTGACCAGGAGTGAACACAGTAGCAAAGGAAGAAAATACTATTACTACTGCCTGATTCAAAGTCTATCTCTTAATGTGCATGAATAACTAGGTGCCAAATTATAATTATTACAAAAACATACCGTTTTCCATTTAAAACATTTGTACTCGCTTTTAAAATACTCCCATTGGGAATTGGACTTAAATGTTTACTCTCTAAAAAACTATTTTACTCCCAACTTTAAAAAAATAGGGAGTAAAATATTCCCACTCCAAAATCCTTTATGGAGCAGTGGGTAGTGGCAAGTGCGTCGATTTTTTTTAATTAAAATCGACAGGTCTTTCTATTAGTGTTCAGGCAGACTATGGGGGTCATTCCGAGATTGGAGGTAGTCATGGCGCTATTTGCGCCATGACTGCCTCCAATAATGGGACCGAGTCCGGTGTGGTACAATGGGGATTTACCGGTCTAGTCCGACACTGGCGGGACCGGTAAGTCCCCATTGCACCAACCATTCCCCATTGAGCCCGAGAGGGCTCAATGGGAATGGGGAGGGCGCAAATAACGGGCTTGTGAATGGCAAGCCCATTATTTGCGCCCTGGTCCCTTAGCAGGACCCGTAAGGGACGTGTGGTCCGACCACATGTCCCTTACGGTTCCCGCTAAGGGACCTCGGAATTGGGCGGTAGGGGATTACCGGTATCCCCTACCGCCCACCTCGGAATAACCCCCTATGTGTCTAATGTAGTACCTTTTCCAAACTGGCATGTTGGGGGTATTCGATTCAATGCAGCTGTATCAAGTCTGTGAAACCAGATGACATCTCTAAGCCGGGTATACCAAGGGCGCCTTTCGCCAGGAGCCGACTCAATATTTGCAATTCCACCCGTAGTTGATTAGAGCCCCAAACTAGCGTTCCAAGTATGTGTCAAAGTGTAGTAAAAAAAAAAAAAGACATTGGCAATTTGATTTGAAAGTTTATAAATAAGTACAACCATTTAGTAGTATTATCATACGTATTAAGGATATTCTGCCAAGCATTGCGAGCAGGTGTTGAATCCATATTTTCATGTTAGCTTCCAGTTGTTGCAAAAACACAAAATAGTTTAAGGCTAATAGACTTGCTTGCGTTCGTGCAACATTAATGCTTAAATCTCAAACTGAAGTCCTTCGTCAAATTAGATGTCCAATGTTAAATCTGCATTCTGTGATTGGTAATGCCAAACTTAGTGACCTGAACTATTATCATATTAATATTTTCCAAGGTGTTTTAAAAAAAATGTTTTACATAGATCATTAGGTCATGAGCATATAATGAAAGACATGCCCTCAGCCTGTTAACCATCAACACTCTGAATAGGTGCTTCTCTCGCACATTCTCTCCTAAGTGTGATCTTCTGATGCTGTGCTGACGCCAAATCCATCCCTCCATCATGGAATTCTGCAAATATAGTACCCATCTACAAAAAAGGAAACAGGGTCGATCCTGCAAATTACCGCCCAATCGCCCTGTTAGATCCTATCGGTTAAGTTTTTGGATCACTCCTCCAACATTTGACAGCATGGGCCAATAAAGCCCCCTGCCAAGACCCTCTACAGACAGGGTTTAAAAAAAGACCATGGGCACGAATGCGAATATACTCATCTTGAGCTCCTTGAAAAGTAAGACCTTAGAAGGAAGCCCCAGAATATTCATCGCCTTCGTCGACCTTACTCAGGCATTCGATCGTGTCGATCGTTCTAGATTGTGGCAGAAACTTGCTTCTTGGAAATGCCCACATGAGATCCTAGATCCAATTAAAGCCCTATACTCCAATACGACCATGAGAGTGCGTCTGAACCAGCAAGGGATTCTCTCGGGAAAGATCAGCACGGCCAGAGGTGTTGAACAGGGCTGCCCTCTGGCCCCAGCCCTGTTCTGGATGTATCTCGGTGACTACCAAGAATCAGAAAAGGCGTTACATTTTGCCTGCTGTACGCGGACGACTTGATTCTTTTAGACCATACCCCAATAGGTTTACAACGGCAACTAAATAACCTACAGCACTACATGGCGGAAAATAATCTGGAGATCAATCAAGAAAAAACGAAAATTATGGTAATTGAGAAATCTACCAAGAAGAACGAAAAGATATCTCTTCGTCTGGGATCAGTCACAGTGGAAAGAGTCAACAATTTTAAGTACCTAGGAATCACCCTGGACAGTGCGGCTAAAGAAAAAGCCATGCAGGAGGTACTTTATGAGAAAACAAAAAACTGGCAGCTCAGGGAAAAGCCATCGATATCAAATTCGGACACTTCGACAAATCCTGTTAGAGACTTTTACAAAAAGAAGGTTATACAATCCTTAACCTACGGCTCGGATGCTATGCCCAATCTTCCGCCAGAGCTCTGGGCTAAATTGGAAGCAATTCTTTAGCAAACAATTCTAGGTCTACCAAAATCAACCTCAGTCGCAGTGATCAGACGCAAACTTAGCCTCTCATCATTGAAAACAACAGTAGACTTAAATAGCCTCATGCTATTGAAAGGAAGCGCCCCCAATTCAGCACGATCCTCCCCGCAATGAGAGACAATAAGGGACTCTCCCGTAGTGGGAATAAGACCAAGACAGAGTGCGGGTGAGCGTAAGTGGGAGTTTATCCAAGGATAAGGCATGCAAAGAACTCTGCAACCTACGAGAGCGCTCTGTCTGACAATAGCAAAGACAGGCGTATTTCTAATACAAAAAACGTCATCAACACCTAAACACTATAGGGGGCACAAGTTAATTGGGATTGGGTGGCGTCGACTAACTATAGGTGTTGCTGCAGCGGGGTTGGTCCTGGCGTGACGACGTCACTGGTCAGCCTCGTGGGTTGGGTTGGGCCTGGCAGGCCGGCTTGAGGTCATCTGCGCGGTGTTGATGTGCTGGGGCAGCCTGTGACAATGACGAATACCTTTCCTGTCTCATTTGCCCTAGGCCATGCACACTGTAGTTATTCAGAAAATGACATTTAAGTTCATTAATAAATCGCTTCAACAGCTTATCTTATAAAATAAACACAACACATGAGGAATGCACCTCGTGAGAGGTCTGGTGGTTGTCGGTTGGGGTGAGATTTACCTGTGTCCTATTGACCGGTATTTTGGGTCGCGGGACGGGGCTCTGGGGCCTGGGCCGAATGATACATGTCTGTCGGCTGCGTTAGAAGTTATTATATACATGGGTCTCTGTGTCTTGTCCCAATGATGGGGGTCGTCCTTGCGCGGGGTCAGGATTCTTGGGGGGTTCGTGGGATTTATGAGAGGGTGCTGGTAGATCAGTGGGTTCAACCGTGGGTTTATTACCGTGCTGTAAATAACACAGGTGGCGGGCTGTGGCCTTGGTTGCGGTGCCGGGGCCTCTGACTCTCTGAAGTAACGCCAGCTTGGTTGGGGGAGGTGAGGGAGCGCGGCACGAGTCTTAGCTTTTTTATCTGGCAGGCTTGGTGGGGTGGGAGAGGGAATGGCCTTGCATATATCCACAGAGGTATTTTCCTCGTGCGTTGCTGATCAGTGAATGCAGAAGTTCTATACTGTTCTGCCTTATTTTGACGTTATTTAGACACACATATATATTTCAATTTCGTTACACATTTCTTTAATACAGTCGGTTCCAGTACCTTTTCATTACCTAACATTATATTCACTACATTGTGCGCGTATTGTATGTACATTAGACGTTATACGAGGGATATCTAGGTTATGGCCTACAGAGATTGATGCTCGCCGCTTTGGGTGATTCAAAAACATATATGAGTTCAAGTTTCTACATACTATTGAAAAACACTTTTACAAAATAGAGGTTACACGTTTAGTCAACATCTTTCTCCGTGGTTATAGCAGCATTAGTCCAGACCTGGAGGGATATCATATAACGTTACATTTTTATGGTTTATTCACATTTTAAACAGAGGTAGTTCATTAATACCAATACTTGAATTATTTTCCACCTTCTTCAGATAGTGATGCTTCAGCTTTTTCCCCGTTACCCCGGCCTTGCGGTCCGGGTCATACGGGGTGCAATATCACATTGTTACTAATATAATGTTGCCGTGTTGGCATCTCGGGTTTAGCTCATCTCCGACTTTCTCATGGGAACGCGCTTGCAGCGGATCTGCCAGGGCTGCTGAGGCGGCAGAGATGCATGAAAGGCCCTCCAAAGGTGGGGGCCTCGTTACAGTGTGCTGAACTCACACCATGTTTGCTATGCAAGATGGCGTCTAGGCCTAACTTAATTTTTGGTAACTGCAAAGACAGGGTGCGTGTGGGCAATGTCGTCGGCGGGTGAACCCTCCTCCACCTGGGCCCGGGTGGCATGAGGGTGCGCCCACCGAGCCATGGTCCTCACCTGGGGAGGGAGCCGTAGGTGAGGAGGGCCTCGTGGCCATTCCTCCCCTACATTTCCCCCCTTTCGTTACTTAAAGTAACGAATTTCTTTAGCTCTTCTAATCTTCTACATTCTTGTTCCTCTAACACTGCACCATCCCATGCAGGGGTTCCTTTTATAGGCATCCATGCTCTGCACACCCCCCTTAAGCTCTCACCTCTCCTAGCATACTCGTCTGGTGTACATGTTAAATATATACAGTCGCCAGTTTCTTCCAGATCTACCCAGACCTCCTCATACCATTCCAGTTCTACGTCTCGTGGTTCTTTGATAGTGGTGTGCCATAGTTTATCTACTATGTACTTATCACGGCACATAGGCACTAACTGGTACCTGGGGGTGTTATCTGCTCCTGTCTGCACATGTACTTCTTGTGTTGCTTTAATTGTACCACCGGAGTTGCCCATTGTCACCATCATCATTGCACCGTTAGGAACTGCGTTAGCACAACATCGGAGGCCCACCTGGCACAGGCAGAACATCACAAGGATGATCACCACTATTGGTATCAGGAACTTCATTGTCACTCCAAGCCATGAGGGAACCCAAGAGAAGATATTGTCGAACCACGAGCTATCCTCAGCTCCACCTTCCATTTTCATCTTCTCGCCCAGGTTATGTACTGCTTCAATAACGTGGGACAGGGACCCATTTTCTGCGTCTTCGGAAGGTACGAACGTGCAGCACGCACTTCCTATTTTTCGGCAAACACCTCCATCGATTGCTGTTAACAGGTCTAGAACATACCTGTTCTGCATGGTCATTAATCGCAGAGCTCGTAGTTCCACCTTTATTATGTTAAACCCTTCTTCAGTGTCATTGGCCAACTGGATCAGTTCCCACCGTGTGATCTGGAGCCATTTTGCATTTGCTCTTGCTTGGACACTTGATACTAGCGAAGCAAAGAATGTTTCCACGGAGCTGAACAGGCGATACTTGTCTGGGATCTGTGCCAATAAATCAGATGATGCTTGTGATATGTAATTCGAGGCTCGCTTGTTCCTTGAGAGCTCTTCTCCTTTCCCTCTGGAGGACAGGACATAAAGGTGTGCTTGTGTAGTTGGAGACGCTGCATTCTGGTTCAAGCCTCCGTTCATCATGTTACTTCTGTCAATATGGCTTTCGGGAATCACCATTAGTGTTGAATGCAAAGTGGCCATTGAGCAGCTACCACTCCATGATTGGGGAAGGTGCAGGTACGCCTTGTTTCCGCATACCCAGTAGGTGTCCATTAGTGCTGCTGTTCCTTTTTTCATATCTGGGATGGTGAGAGTTTTGTTACAGTTCTTGTTCGTTCCTATTGCCATTTTTCCTTCTCCCTTGAAACATAGTTCGTTTTGTATTTCACTTTGTAGCTTGAAGGGTTTCTCCATCGCTGTTACCCATGTTAATTTAGGGATGTGTTCTTTCCATATTAGCAAGCACGTTCTTTCCATCCACCGCAGCTTTTCCGGTTGGACACCCTTCAGTGCTTCTGCCTTGCACAACACTTCTTCGTCTTTCCATTTGTTTTCGGAAAACAGTGTCCCTTGTATTGCAAAGAAAGGTTCTTTAAGGCAGATCACTCCAGACGCTTGCGAATAGCACGTTTTGTTGTTCTGTAACATTCTGAAAGAGACATCGTGTGCTTGGAAAGTGTTCTTTATTCTACACAGCGTGAGATGAAGGAGACATTGGGCATCCACAATGGGCAATTCTCGTGGCAACAATACTTTAGGTGTGCCTGATGCATGGGGGATAAGTGAGCAGACATAACAGCTCTCATTGGTTGTTTGTTTGGCTGTTGTGCTCATGTCTGCATACCATTTATTTGCTTGGTGAGGGTGTCGTGGGTCTTCCATTTTGTCTAACCCTAGCCCATAATACTCATCATACCCTTTTCCACCAGTCTCTCTTCTCCGCCTACTTTTCTCCCTTCTTCTGTACCTTCTCGTTATAGGAGGTGAAGAACCAGGCCCCCCTTCCTCCCTTCCACCCCACTTTTCTAATTCTTCATATAGGGACTTGTGTTCTGTCATCATAATCACTTTTCCATCCTCCTTAATAAACAAGAGATCGTTGTTTGAAATTGGGGCGGGAGGGATCGTGTGGTTGTTGTATGTTCCAGGTTGGGACAGTGTGTCATTATCTACATTTTTGGTTCTCCATTGTGAGAGGACAGCAGTGGGTGGTGTAGTATAGTATCCCCACACAAAGTGTGATCCATCCCAGATCAAGAAATCACCTTCTTTGATACCTACAGTCGGAATTGTTTTCGTTCCAGGAGCAAGGGTGGTGTTGTTCCCCCCTCCCCCCTCGTTCATCTCGGTAGAGATGAACGCTATAATCCAGTGTAATACCAGACAAAACATTGAGATGAAGAACACGATAGCACATATTGATAAACCACATTCAAATGAATATGTTAATCTAGCCACTAACATTTCTCTAAATCTAACATATCTATTAGTTGCAGGCTGCCCATTCGATGCCATGATAAATCCTGTTTGAGACACAAAAGTTCATTAAATACAAACATGTAAGCATTTCCACGTTGTAACGTTTCGGTGATAAAATATAGGGTTGGGTGAGGGAGGGGGTTTGTTGACAGACAAGGTAGCTTTCAGTCATCATTATTCGTACCTTACTATATATATATATATAAATAATAATAAAAAAAACATGACATTTTAAAAACAACAATAATAAAAAACATCTTAAAGAGCACAGGAGGGGAAAAAAGAACCCCACGCAAAACTTTCAAAAATTGTACAAAAAAGAAAATTTACATATACATGTGTACGTGTTTTAGTCCAGGACATTTGTTGCGCGCTAATTGTGTTCACTGTTCATTTCATGAAGCACACAAAATTCCAATCATTCATTCCGCACAACTTCATCGTCCGCTGTTGCCTGTGCCTCATCCTGCACCTCACTCTCCGCAGCGCTGTAAGCTTTACGTACATCTGTCAAATGCACCCAATATCGCAGGCCCTTAACCTTTACTGCTGTAGGCGTGCAAAACACTACCTCATAGGGGCCATGGAAGCGTGGTGCGTTCCACCTCCGCACAAAACTTCTAACATATATAAGGTCACCAGGCATTAGCTGTAGTGGTTTTTCAGGCAGCCTGTTTGGTTCAGTCGCGTTCCCCTCCTCTCTTGTCGAGGGGGGGGCTAGTTGCTTTGCAATTACGCGCGCTGCCCGTGTCAGTTTTCGCAGGTATTCTGTGAACTCCTCCCCCAATATAGCTGCGCTTCTGTGTGCATCAGAGCGTTCACGGAGAGGCGAATGCGCTGTGTGCATTCTTCTTCCCGTGACGATCTCGTGCGGGGACAAATGGTGATCCTTACTGGGCTGGTTTCGTAGTTCAAACAAGGCCAAAGGCAGGCAGTACATCCAAGTCTTTTTAAGGGAAAAACAAAAGTTTTGATAATCTGCTTTTTAACAGGCCATTTATCTTTTCCACGACGCCATTACTTTGAGGATGATAAATCGAACATAATTTGTGCTTTATACCCAATAATGTAGTCACTTCTTTAAATAATTCATTAACAAAATGCGTCCCGTTATCTGAGCGAATAACGTCGCAAATTCCCCAGCGCGGAAACACTTCCCGCACTAGGAACTTCGCGGCGCCCTTCGCGTCAGGGCGGGCACATGGGCCTGCCTCCACCCACCTCGAAAATGGACATACAACCACAATCATGTATCGAGCCCCGTTACACCTTTCTCCCATGTCTACATAATCAATGTGGAGCTCTCTGAACGGGCCACTTGGTTTTGGTATCGTACCCCTTAGTGTACGCAATGTCATACCTGAGTTGTAAATTTGACATGTCGTGCATTCTAGAGCTAACCTTGTGACGTGTTCCTGGAGGCAAGGTGCAAACCAATCTTCTTGTATTTCTGCCATTATGTGTTTCTTTGTGTTGTGTGCGGGAAAGTGTAGTTGTTGAAATGCTATTTCTAGCAGCGTAATTGGCATTACCACTTTTCCTGAACTCTCTTGTCGCCACAATAAATCAGTTGGTGATTTGCTGCATCCTCTCTTAGTCCACAGCAATTTTTCCTCTGCACTAGCTCCCTCTTGCAGCTCTATTATCTCCTGTGTGGACATCATGTTATATCCTGTGGGGACCTCTTGGCTTGCTGTGTGGTGCAACATGTACTCCCCTATTTCACCTTTTTGTAAATAGGAAGCTGCTTTGGCAGCGGCGTCTGCTGCCGCGTTCCCCAAAGATATAAAATCTGTATTTGCGGTATGAGCTTGACATTTTACGATGGCCACTGCCGTGGGGTCTTGCAGGGCCTCAATCAGTTCTTTCAATAATTCTGCATGCTGGACTGGCGTTCCGTCTGCTCGCCGAAACCCTCTCCGCCCCCACCGGGCCAACCCACCGTGAACTGTTGTTGTCATGTATGCTGAGTCTGTATATATGGTCACTGCGCACCCCTTGGCGGCATGCAATGCTTCTATTAGCGCTATTAGTTCTGCTGCTTGCGCTGAATAGTGTGATGGGAGGCGGTGTTGTACTAGTATCTCATATTCATCTTCCTCTAATCGTACCACTGCCATACCCACATGCTTTTCTCCTGTCTCCATGTCTATTGATGCTGACCCGTCCACAAAATACACCTCACCCTCGGTCAGGGCATTTTCAAAAATCACTGGATCCTTACTTTCGTCACCTGTGTACGTGGCGCAGTTGTGGTTTTGCATGTCCTCTACGGTGCATGCCTCTGTGATGAATGTGGCTGGGTTCACTGTTTTACATCTTACTATATGGATGTTAGCGCTGGACAGTATTATCTCATATGCTGTGGCGCGTTGTGTTGTCAATGTGCTCTTTGTTCGCTCTAATATTGCAAAAAGTGAGTGTTCCACAAACAGTGTCACCGGGCAGCCCATCACTATCGTGGCACTTTTTTCAATTGCGAACGCGGCTGCAGCTAGGGATTGCTCGCACGCGAAATGACCTTGCATTACTGCGTCTAGGGTGCCGCTATAGTAAGCAAGTGGTTTGTGCCCTAAAGATGTTTTCTGCGTCAATACTGCTGTCATCAGTGTTCCTTTGCAGTGTGAAAATAAGAAGAATTCGCGCCCATAATCTGGATTTGCTAGTACTGGAGCGCTTGATATCAGCTCTTTTAGTGAGTTAAATGCTGTGTTCATCTCCTCTGTCCATTCTATGTGTTTGTGTTCTTGTTGTGCTTCTTTCAGTGCCTGTAACAAGGGCCTTGTGTACGCCGCATAGTCCAATATCCATGCTCGGCAATAGTTACACATACCCAGAAATTTCTGCATCTCTTTTACTGTTTTGGGCTCTCCAATTGTTCTAATCGCCTGTGCCCTGTCTGGTATAATTCGCTTGCCATCCTTTGATATCAGCTGACCCAAGTATAGGACCTCTGTCAGACAGTACTGTAACTTCCCCTTGTCCACCTTGTATCCTTTATTGGCCAATAAAGTCAAAAGTGTTATCGAGTCCTGTCGGCACTCTTCCTCCGCCTGTGCACAAACCAATAAATCATCAACATACTGAATCACTGTGCTTTCTACAGACAAATTCCCCAGATCTTCATGTAGTACCCTGTTAAATATGCTTGGGCTCTCGCAATATCCTTGTGGTAGTCTGCAGTGTTCGAACCTCCTTCCTCCCAATGTAAATGCTGTCAAGTACCTGCTCTCTTCCGCTAAGGGAATCGAGAAAAATGCATTTTTTAAGTCAATTACTGTGAAGTGTGATGTTACTTTTGGAATGTTGCACAGTATTGTCGCCGGGTTCGGGACTAAAGGGAATTCCTTCATTACCACATCGTTCAGTGGGCGTAAATCTTGTATCATCCTCCACGAACCCCCCTTCGCCTTTTTGATTGGGTAAATGCATGTGTTGCATGGGGAGTTTGAGGGCACTATTATACCCTGTGCTAGCAGTGCATCGATTGTCTCTCTGATCCCTTCTTCTGCTTCTCGCGACAGTGGATATTGTTTCACCCGGGGTAGTATTGCTCCCTGTTTTACTTTTATCACCACAGGCTGAACTTCATGCAACAACCCTACATCGTGGGGGCCATTAGTCCATAAGTTAGTGGGTACTGAACTCATGTCCTCATCAAAAAATGTGTGCGGTGCTCCTACTACCGCCATTAGTTCAACCTTAGTTTGTCTGGCTGTAACTACAATGTCACAGGGCATTGCCAGTTCCATCACTACTTCACCATCTCCCTCAGTGTCAGAAAATAGCTCCTCGTCCGAGAGCTCTCTCAGCGGGATATTTGCATTTGTGCACAATACTGTCCGCCACTCACACCCTTCCATGTCAATACCAATCACACATATTCTGTTTGCTGATACATGTATTGCATGCAAATCCAACGATAGTACTGCCCCAAGAGCAGTGTCAGGGCTTGCTATGGGACGAAAAAGGAATTCTGCTGGGATCCTCCACTCCACCCTTTTTAGTTCTGGTACTATGAGAGCCAATGTTCTCATGCCTTCAACAAACATCTCCTCATTTCTTGGTACCCCTCTGATCTCTTTTATTATTGTGTGGCCGTGTATTACTGCTAATATACGGAGGGGGCATATGCCTGGCGTTGAACATACGATGCCGCTCCCTGTGAATGATATGGTCATGTTTAGTTTGCTCAAGAGATCTCTCCCCAGTAAGTTGATGGGAGACTTTTCATAGTACAGTAAGGGTGCTTTCACTGTTTTACCCCCCACTGTCACATCCAATACCTCTGTGTAAGGAACTTCAATTACAGCCCCAGAGAACCCCTGCGTCTCTAATGTTCTATTAGATAACGGGAACCGGCCCTCTCTAATGCATGATTTCTCCGCTCCCGAATCCACCATGAATATGAATTGCTTGTCTCCTATCTGCGCTCCTATCAATGGCTCCTCTGATGCATTGTGGGTCGTAGACAGTACTGGACACGCAAGTGCTCTCTGTGGGCTGTCCTATGCGGGGTGTCTCATTGCCCCCCCTTGATCGAAAATGTTCCCCGAAACTACTGACACTCCACTGTAAGGTGCGGGGGCTGGTGCCCCATTAGCTCCTGTGGCGAAAGTATTACCAGGCGTGTAGTGCACATTGTCATTATTCTGTGGGCTGGTTTGTGTTCGGTATTGATGTCCGTGTAGTTGTGCGTTACTCCTTTGTACTACATTGTCTGGTTGCTGGTATTGTCCCATGGGGAGGCCGTAGGGGCTTCCTGGATGGGGGTGTCCATACTGTTCTATCTCTTGGAAACCGTTGTTTTGTCTGCTCCTGCATTCTCTTGAGTAATGCCCCCATCTCCCACAATTCCAACAGCTCCCCTGTGGACCTCTGGGACCCTGCCACCCATTTCCTCCCATTCCTCCATACCCTTGTCCTCCTCTTCGACCCCTGTACCCACCTCTTCCTCCTCTTGGGGCCCACTCTTGCCACGTTGGACCTCCGTTCTGCTCCTGCTCTGTCCACTGTCGTTGCCCTTGTCCTGCCCAATTCGCTGCTATTCTTCCTTGTATTGCTATTTGCCCCTCCTCTCCTTCCTCTCCCTCCCGTATGAGTGGGAGTCCCGCTACCGCGGCTGCGACCTTCACCAATTTTGATTGCACCAACTTCGCCTCGTCCGCCAACCTTTTCTGTGCTACTTCCCTCTCTCTTTCTTTGATCCGTTTACAATGGTGTACTATTATGCTTTGGATCTCCGGCCAGCCTTTTGCCTCAACACCTGCTATTTTATCTAGTGCCTTTTGCACTTCCTTTGGGAGCCCTCTCTTAATGATGAAATAAAATAGAGATGTGGATTGGTGCCAGGGCGTGCCCATTTCCGCTCTCCACATCTCCTGCACCCGGAGAATGTAATCCATAGCGTCCTCCCCGTCATTCATGGTACATTGCAGTACTGACTGCAAATCAGGGGTATCTGGGAAGGTTTCCCGCAGTGCGTCCCACACCCTTGCTCGCACGGTGTTAAAGGACGCCCCATCATGGCGATCACACTCTAAAGTTACAGCTGGAAAACCCGCTTTAGCCCATACTCTGTCTGCCTGATCCCCTACTGCGGACACTAGTAGGCTTTTCACATCGCCTACTGCCAGCGGTATACCAGCGGTATGTTTCTCAAATGCATATATCCACTTGCTTGCCCCTCCCGACAGCTGTGGTAGTAATTTCATTAAATTAGCCTTGTCCATCTGAGCCCACGGTATATAGTTTGGCCTCCCGCCCCCCCTGTGGAGTAATGGGAGTTGTAATTTCCCTTTTGCCGTTGCAGCTTCCTTTTCCTTAGTCACTGCTGACTCTAATGACGCCATCTTCCCCACCCTATTTCTTAGTCGTCCCATCCATTCATCTTCTATAGTCCCCAGTGAACATGCACCATCTAGCTCCTCGCCTTCTCCTCCTATTGCCATGCTCAATCTATCACTCTCATCCCCCCCTCCTCTGACATCACATAACAAATCCTCTCTGATCCCTCTCTCTCGCGAGACGTCACCAATGCTTCCTTCTGCTGTCCCCACTTCTATTATCCTGGTCGGTTCTTCCTCAATTCTGAACAGTATTTCCCCCTTTTTCCATCCCTCCTCAATTTGTCTACTTTCGCTCGACGCTCTAGACGTGCGTCCAGATTGTGTGGGGGCGCATGCTGTGCGTTCACATATGTCTTTTATTCTTGAGAGTTCATCTCTTGCCACTGTAAGCCTCGACTCTAAGTCACTCGTTAACTTCTCTATGTCCACCCTCTGTGTGCCTCCCTGGGCGCGCTCTCTGGTGTTTTCGTATGGTGGGGGTGCAGTTGGTCTTTGTGGTGTGCTGGTCGAAGGGGGAGGCACATAAATCGGGTCGCTATATCCTGCTGCAGGGGCTGGTTTAGGTAATATTGGGTACAACTTAATCACCTCCGCCGGTTGTTCTGTACTTAGCTGTTCCTTTTCCTCCCGCGGGATCATCAGTGGATTATCTGTGGTGGAAGGTAAATCAATATTTGGTGTTGGAGCTTTGGGTGGGGGTACTTCCTCAAACAATCTCCAGAGATCTAATATCTCCTTCCTATTCTGCCATTGTTTCCCCTTATACTTGAGGCGAATACATGTACATACCATATCAAGAACGCTTTTGTCAAAAGACCCTCCTTCTGGCCAAATCTGGGGCAACCCCTCCCCTTTCAATTCTGTTAACCATTGATCATGATATTTATTTATGCGTTCAGCATATCCCGGCAAGCTCTTACAAATGTGTGACAAGGGAGTTTCAGCCCCCATCCTCTAAATCGCTAGCGCTACCGCGCTCTCCTTCGTTACTTTTGATTAGGTGTAGGTATGCGTATGTATACCTTTATGGCACAGACAAGAGCGGACCTCTCAAAATTATCACCCACTGTTATTCACTGTGCAAATCTTTTCTCACTCACCATATCTCATCTCCTTCCCATTCCCAGGCACTCTTATGTAATCTCACTTGCAATTGATCAAGTAATGGTTATGGCCACACTCTCTGGCACCACCTCGCGGCCACCCGTTCGTCTCCAACACTCGTACGGTGCGCGCACCCTTCAAAATACTTTCCACTCACACTTTTGTCTTTTTCCTCCCTTTCCTCCCTGGCCAGCTGTCCCTGTTTCCCTGCTAAGGTTACTGTGTTCACGTCTGTACGTGCCACTACTGAGTCCCCACTTTTTAAGATGTTCTAACTACTTTATACCCTTCTCATTTTCCCCCCCTACCCCGTGGAAATGGAAAAAAAGAAATAGAGAGAGAGAGAGCACAATCACTAAAAATATTCCCGGTGTCTCCTTTTGCTAGACACCAATAACTTATTTCTCACTTCTTCATATATTCCCAGTACTAGTCTAGATAGCACTATGCGGCGCCGCCTTCCACCCCCTTTCGGAGCTAGGTTTCCGTCACTTCTACCACGTCACTTATTTCTTACTCCTAATGGCCATATGCAAAGAAAGAATAAAGAAAGTTTCAAGACCCGTCTCTAGTAGACCCCCGATATTCTTCTCCTCTACCTGTCCCCGTTCTTTTATTCCCAATTCCCCTTCTTCTCCCCTTGACGATCACTCGCACTCGGTACTCACGTGCCCGTCTTGAACCGATACTCTCCGAAACTGGGTCCGTCCAGGCGGCGTCACCGGTAACTCAACGGTCAGCCCCTGGCTCCGGCGAGCGGCACTCAAAGGGGATTTTTTTCCAATCGGGATCCCGTACCCTTTCTCATTGAGTGCGCACTTCTTATTGTGCCGGTCGCCGTTGGCGGGCGGCCTCCCGGAGACGGCTCACCGTGCGTATCCCTTCTCGACCGGAGATTCTCGTGCCACAAGGGGGTCGTTAAGAAGGAGTTAGGAAAAATAGTTTGGAGATATCACGCTATCGGGGTCACCACTGAAAGGAAGCGCCCCCAATTCAGCACGATCCTCCCCGCAATGAGAGACAATAAGGGACTCTCCCGTAGTGGGAATAAGACCAAGACAGAGTGCGGGTGAGCGTAAGTGGGAGTTTATCCAAGGATAAGGCATGCAAAGAACTCTGCAACCTACGAGAGCGCTCTGTCTGACAATAGCAAAGACAGGCGTATTTCTAATACAAAAAACGTCATCAACACCTAAACACTATAGGGGGCACAAGTTAATTGGGATTGGGTGGCGTCGACTAACTATAGGTGTTGCTGCAGCGGGGTTGGTCCTGGCGTGACGACGTCACTGGTCAGCCTCGTGGGTTGGGTTGGGCCTGGCAGGCCGGCTTGAGGTCATCTGCGCGGTGTTGATGTGCTGGGGCAGCCTGTGACAATGACGAATACCTTTCCTGTCTCATTTGCCCTAGGCCATGCACACTGTAGTTATTCAGAAAATGACATTTAAGTTCATTAATAAATCGCTTCAACAGCTTATCTTATAAAATAAACACAACACATGAGGAATGCACCTCGTGAGAGGTCTGGTGGTTGTCGGTTGGGGTGAGATTTACCTGTGTCCTATTGACCGGTATTTTGGGTCGCGGGACGGGGCTCTGGGGCCTGGGCCGAATGATACATGTCTGTCGGCTGCGTTAGAAGTTATTATATACATGGGTCTCTGTGTCTTGTCCCAATGATGGGGGTCGTCCTTGCGCGGGGTCAGGATTCTTGGGGGGTTCGTGGGATTTATGAGAGGGTGCTGGTAGATCAGTGGGTTCAACCGTGGGTTTATTACCGTGCTGTAAATAACACAGGTGGCGGGCTGTGGCCTTGGTTGCGGTGCCGGGGCCTCTGACTCTCTGAAGTAACGCCAGCTTGGTTGGGGGAGGTGAGGGAGCGCGGCACGAGTCTTAGCTTTTTTATCTGGCAGGCTTGGTGGGGTGGGAGAGGGAATGGCCTTGCATATATCCACAGAGGTATTTTCCTCGTGCGTTGCTGATCAGTGAATGCAGAAGTTCTATACTGTTCTGCCTTATTTTGACGTTATTTAGACACACATATATATTTCAATTTCGTTACACATTTCTTTAATACAGTCGGTTCCAGTACCTTTTCATTACCTAACATTATATTCACTACATTGTGCGCGTATTGTATGTACATTAGACGTTATACGAGGGATATCTAGGTTATGGCCTACAGAGATTGATGCTCGCCGCTTTGGGTGATTCAAAAACATATATGAGTTCAAGTTTCTACATACTATTGAAAAACACTTTTACAAAATAGAGGTTACACGTTTAGTCAACATCTTTCTCCGTGGTTATAGCAGCATTAGTCCAGACCTGGAGGGATATCATATAACGTTACATTTTTATGGTTTATTCACATTTTAAACAGAGGTAGTTCATTAATACCAATACTTGAATTATTTTCCACCTTCTTCAGATAGTGATGCTTCAGCTTTTTCCCCGTTACCCCGGCCTTGCGGTCCGGGTCATACGGGGTGCAATATCACATTGTTACTAATATAATGTTGCCGTGTTGGCATCTCGGGTTTAGCTCATCTCCGACTTTCTCATGGGAACGCGCTTGCAGCGGATCTGCCAGGGCTGCTGAGGCGGCAGAGATGCATGAAAGGCCCTCCAAAGGTGGGGGCCTCGTTACAGTGTGCTGAACTCACACCATGTTTGCTATGCAAGATGGCGTCTAGGCCTAACTTAATTTTTGGTAACTGCAAAGACAGGGTGCGTGTGGGCAATGTCGTCGGCGGGTGAACCCTCCTCCACCTGGGCCCGGGTGGCATGAGGGTGCGCCCACCGAGCCATGGTCCTCACCTGGGGAGGGAGCCGTAGGTGAGGAGGGCCTCGTGGCCATTCCTCCCCTACACTATACAGGAAATGCATCCTGAAAGATGCCCCAAATGCCTACCGTCTGATAACTCAAGAACATCTGCTCGGATCCTGCAAAATGTTGACTAAATGGAAAGCAGACAACATGGCCCTTTTATATTCAGTGGAAAGCTGTGAAGAAGAGCTCGCAAATAATCCAGTAAAAGTGACAAAAAAGATTAGAGAACTTGACTGGATCAAGGCCTTAGAAAAGGCAAGCACTAACAAAATCACCACTCATCGTCCTCCGAACATTATGCAACATATCACTAAAGTGATGCTTCCGGCTCAAAACCGGAACGTTCCAAACGCATCATTGAACCAGCTTTAGATCTTAAGACTTTTTCTTCTTCTTTTGCTTCTGCTGTTTTTACAACAAACGAAATTTCAAGTTCAAGTTTGACTTCATCCATCTTTGTTAAAAAATCTGATGGGATTAAATACAATTAAAAAAAAAAAATTATATATATATATATATATATATATATATATATATTCTTTTTTTTTTTTACATAGATCATGAGGTCATGAGCAAATAATGAAAGACATGCCCTCAGCCTGTTAACCATCAACCCTCTGAATATGTGCTTCTCTCGCACATATTCTCGAAGTTAAGGTACCAAAATGTCAGAAGTGTCAGTAAAATTAAAAGCTTAACCCGCAGGTCACTTATAGATTGCAAGATTTCATCCTCTGTCATGATATGAAATGATATATGGCATTTATAACGCGCCTATACACAAGTGTTTCAAGGTGCGGCAAGGGAGGGGAACAAAAGGGAGGACAGGCAACTATCCTACTAGGCCAGGTGTCATTCGGATCGCACAAGTGAGTGGGAGGGGGGTAGGGACAGTGCAGTACATGGGAAAAGATAACAATAAGTAACGGCCAGCTTGTGGCAAGTGCATGGGTAAGTGCAGACATCAGGTGTCAAGGGCTGGTAGAGGGGAATCCTAACATTCCCAATGGCGATCCTTTAGCCATACTAAGGCCACTTAATCTAGTTAGGCTCATATTTCAGTTGCTGATGCGAGTCAGAACAGTATGCACTGAAACATTAATATGGGATCTGTTATTACGTTTACACCCACTTCCCTTATTGACCCAATTGGAGTATGTCCAGTTTCATGTTCCAATTAATCACAACAATACCTTCTCCGGTCGCTCAGATTCACCATACTTTTTGGCGTCTTGAATCCTGTGCAAAAATGTAATTTCTCACTGCGCTAATTCATCAAATCTATCTTTGTCAGAAGCAATTATCGAATGCCATACTATTATCATATGTTGCTTCGTAAAAACCCTTTTACAAGACTCCTTTTACAGACATATTCCCTTTACATAGACATTGAAGAGCTCCCAGTGTGTTTGGAAATATGATAATGTCCCTTCATTATGTTCAAAGAACTCAATTTATTTATTTTACATTTATACCATGCACAATACCTTCAGGTATCTAGGCGCTAGTTACACTAAGTGCAAAATGACAGTATACAGAGTGCAAGACCGTACATAAAGGGTTACAAAGTACAGGTGGATAATGGAGGCATACTCTAGCAAAGCCACACCTCGTGGAGCAAGGGGCTACTGCAGGTGTACATGTAGGCAAAAAGAAAAGATGGTGTGGGTATACAGTCTGGCCAAGCCTCATGGTACGGGGGGCTACTTCAGGTGTACAATAAGCATACAAGATAAAGTTGGTGTGGGTGTACCGTCTGGCAAAGTCGTGCCTCATAGTATGGGAGGCTACTTCAGGTGTACAATAAGCATACAAGATAAAGTTGGTGTGGGTGTACAGTCTGGCAAAGCCACGCCTCATGGTACAGGGGGGCTACTTCAGGTGTACAATAAGCATACAAGATAAAGTTGGTGTGGGTGTACAGTCTGGCAAGGTCGCGCCTCATAGTATGGGAGGCTACTTCAGGTGTACAATAAACATACAAGACAAGGTTGGGGTGGGAGTACAGTCTGGCAAAGCCACGCCTCATGGTACAGGGGCTACTTCAGGTGTACAATAAGCATACAAGACAATGTTGGTGTGGGTGTACAGCCTGGCAAAACCACACATGGTACAGGAGGGACTTCAGGTGTACAATAAGCATACAAGACAAAGTTTGCGAAGAGTTATAGGCAAACTAATACACCCCGATCACAGGCGACTCCATCGGGTTGTCGAGTGGGCGAGCAAGAACGAGGGTGAAATGGCAATAGTGTGTCTAGATGCGGTAAATGCCTTTGATTCTGTCAAATGGCCTTGGCTGCTGGCAGCCTTGGCGGGCTATGGGATGGGGCCTGGATACATAAGATGGGCAAACATGCTATATAGTGAACCGTTGGCCAGAGTCAAAACAGAAGCCGTGATTTCTGAGAGATGGCGACTAGGTAGAGGTACTAGACAAGGGTGCCCATGGTCCCCTATGTTATACATACTAGCTTTAGAGCCTTTGGCGATATACCTCAGACAACAGTACGATACTATAGGCATTGTGGTGCGAGGGGAGCGACACTTTATCTCCTTGTATGCGGATGATTTGCTGCTGTACCGGAAGTACCCGGAGGAAAATCTCCAATACATCCTGGAGGTTATGGATAGGTATGCGGGGCTGTCTGGCATAGCGGTGAACCCTCAGAAGTCTGTCATCTTCCCGCTGGGCAGCAATAAGGGGATCCCTATCGGGCAGCTGCCGGTGCTGCAAGCTCCCTGGGCTGTTGGTATTTTTCGGTATCTGGGGATAGATATGTACCATACGGTTGAAAAAGAACATAGGAACAACACTGAGGTAGCTATAGCGAAGGGCGAAGCTGCCACTTGCGATGATGGGGCGAAGTGCAATGCTCAAGATGGTGGTCTTACCCAGGCTTCTGCATTATTTTGGGAACATCCCATACCTCATACCTAGGAAGTTTTTCACCAGGCTGAACGGCATGTGCAGGGATTTCCTGTGGCAGGGCACCAGGAATAGGGTGGCATTATGGAAGTTGCATAACTTTTACGAAAAAGGAGGGATAAGGCTCCCCAACTATGAGGTCTACTATGTAGCGAGCCAACTGCAATACATCGCTAAATGGCTCTCGGACGAAGCGACACCTGAATCCAGGTTGTTTAGGGCAGATTGTGCCCCATTTTATTTAAAAGAAATGATTTGGTTGCCCAAGACAGATATAAAAGCGCACCCTGAGATGATGATGCTTGGGTGGAGGATCTGGCGCCGAGCATGCCGGATGATGGAAAACCCAGTCCCGTGCTCCCCGCAGATACCGCTGGTTGCGCTGGCTGGAGGAGACGTGCAGCTACGAATGACAATTAGGAACCACTGGGAATCGGTGGGGTTGGTAACTATAGGAGAAGTCTGGCGGGAGGGGACCATCATAAATTTTGAAGAGTTGGGTGAGGAAGTAGGGCTACAAGTGGGTCAGTATATTACATACCATAGATTGGTGCGGGAAATCAAGAAAACTTGGCCTGAACCGGCACTCGAAGAAGAGCCAGATGCTACCGTAGACATGATATATGATATAATGGAGGGAGGGCATGAGATTTCCAGATTGTACGAAATGATGATGTCCAAGGTTGGGAAAGAACTAACGCAACTAAGATTAGACTGGGAAGCTGAGGTGGGAGCCCCGATAGAGGATGGGATGTGGGAACATGCCCTGTGGTACCATAAAAAGGTGTCAAGGAATGCTAGGTTGAAACAGATACAATTATATATTACGCACAGGGCTTACATGACACCCCTGAAGATATCAAGGTTTGAAAATGCCGGTAGACAAGCATGTCCCAAATGTGATGAAGAACAGGCTGATATGGTACATATGTTCTGGTCCTGTCCGGTGATGGAGCGCTTCTGGAGCGAAGTAGCGGGGAAACTAGCAGAAAAAGGGGTCACTATTGTTATAGACTCAGCCTGGGCCTGCTTACTGGGGGGTTCCCCAGGTCGCAGAAACTGAAGCATGTCAACAAACTGAAGGATTTAGCATATGTGCTCGCAAAAAGGAGGATTGCCATGGGTTGGAAGGCTTGTCATAGGCCACGGGTGGAGATGTGGTGGAATGAGTTGCAGAAGTGGGCGGAGGCGGAGACTATGGTATGGCAGGAGGCAAGTAACATAGGGGGAGAAGAAGAGGTGGGAACCCTGATGGCATGGAAATTGTTGGTAGCGGAACTGTTTGGAACGACACCAGATCTGACGGAATCCACTGAAAATCAAACCCCACCACGCGGTGCAGATACAGAGTGAATAGGATTAATAGGCTCATAAGGGGGGTGGGACAAGGGGAGCAGTGATCAAACAGTATTGAATAATGAGAAAATTGTGCTATTGATATTTGCACTGCGTAGTTGGTTTGTATTGGTTTTGTTTGTTGAAAATGCAATAAAATTGTTTTTAAAAAAAAAGCATACAAGACAAAGTTGCTGTGCGTGTACAGTCTGGCAAACCCACGCCTCATAGTACGGGAGGCTACTTGAGGTGTACAATAAACATATAAGACAGGGTTGGTGTGGGTGTACAGTCTGGCAAACCCACGCCTCATAGTACGGGAGGCTACTTGAGGTGTACAATAAGCATACAAGACAAAGTTGGTGTGGGTGTACAGTCTGGCATGGCCACACCTCAAGGTACGGGTGGGATGAGTGAATAATATCTCCTTAATTCTTTGAAGATGTCCTTTAAACTAGGTTCCTGTTCCTCCTGCGCCATTTGTTTCTGCTTAGAGTTATATCTTCCCATTTCAGTCACTGTGTGAGGCTCACCATCGTCAATCTCGCCAGCTCCGTCATGCCGCATCACTGCATAGCCATCAAGATTTGATTGGCTTTTAATGTTCCCAAGCCTGGACATCCTCTCGGGAATTTGGTCGTGCAACACTGCCCTAGCTGAATAATAAGTTTAATCAAGGCTAAGTAAACAAATCTCTGAGTCAGTTATGATGTAGAACGCAAACACAGTTCACATGATCGGATACATTATTTTCATTCAGATTGCATACTTGCTGTTGCTTTTGGAGGAGGGCTATAGAAGGCTGCTAGTGAAGAATTGTGTATATGTGTTTCAGATGCTTGGTATTATATCAGGATTTCAACTTCATCCAATGTGTAGCGCATCCAATGGACCAGTGCTTGCTCCTTACAGCTCTAGACCAATGAGAGCCTCAGCAGAAACCGTTCCCTACCTCAATGGGAACAGACCCATGTCTGCCCTTGCACATACCTCTTTTGAAAGATCCTCGAGCGTAGTGTGGTTGTCCAGCACCGAGGGTCTTGCTACACAGCCTGCCCACACCACCAGGAGCACAGGCCGCACTCCGGGCGCCTTGTCAAAGAGCCCAGGCGACTCATCCCTCCTGGCAGTTCGCCTCCACCTATTCTCCTGGACAAATATCCCTGCTCACTCCCAGCTCCCTGCAGAGCACGGCATCCTTCACTCATGGCCAGATGTCACAGAAACGGCTGCTGTGGTCTCTCTCCAGGCCGAGTCTTGGTGTATTTTAGCGGTTTCTGCAAACACAGTCAGGAAACTCTCTCCAAATTATTTCTAGACGATCCCAGACCACCACGCTCACTCTCAACTAGTAATGGTAGGTCAGGTGTCAGGATATTTAAGTTTTAAGCAGCCATCTTGGATTGGCTCACTAGCGCATCCCCATTTGCCCAGTTTTTTTTGTTTTTTTAAACTTAATGTGCATGGCCCTCACCCCTTCTAAGGCTCCAGGGGATGTCTGTGTAGTATAACCTAGTGAAGAAATAATACCTATACTAAAGTAAGAAAAGCAGTAATTTCTCCTGTCCAGGAGTGTTTTTTGTGAGAACCTCTGGCAAATGGTTCTGTCTTCAGGATCTTCATCTGGATGTAGGCAATAAATGCACAAGCCATGGGGATCCTTAAATAAAACGTTTTTTCCTGGGACATTTTGAGCACTCCTTGAAGAGTGATGTTGCAGCCTTGGGAGGGTCTGAAGAGGTCCTGCCTTCAGGCACTTCCATTGCTTGATCATTTTATAGGCTAGGAGGCAACAGCAACACCCCAAAAACCTATAGCAGTGTGCAGGAAAAACACTGCTTCTATGGAAGTGAAATGGAAACTTGGAGACCAGATTTAGTCTTGATGAAGCGAAACATTATCACAGCATGAGGACTCGCAAGACTCACTATGAATCGGGATATGGCTGCCAGGTGCATAGTTTAGCCTCCCTCCTTCATTGTCTCTTCTAGGTAAAAGGACCCAAAGTGTTTCCTTACTGCTATGACATTACTATTTATCAAGGATGACAATTTGATTTATTCTAGGCATGTGTATTTGTGGAAGCTCCAATGCTGGAGAAGCAGGCTTACACGTTTAAGCTCCTGTTGCAGTAAACACATTAGTAGGAGTGTAAAAAATGGCAAAGACACCAAGGTCATGATGTTACAGCACACAAATGTACGGCAGGCAGATCATGCCGCCATGCAGAATTACGACGTGAAAAATATTGTGGTTACCCCGAAACAGCAAATGTTTGCCAGTGCGTAAAAAGCCATCACTGCCATAGGGTGCTAGCCCAAACCCAACAACCAATCTACAATGCCCCCTGAGGAGAGCAACCAAAGACAGAACGAGGTGCAGTATCTTTCGGGTGAGATCCTTTCAGAGGAGTCAATGATTTCTAGTAGATCGGACATTAAACCTTCCGCAAGCAAAAAGGCAGCAATTTAAGATTGAAAAAGAAGCTGTGTCAATGCTGTGCCCATGGTAATGTAGTGTAAGGAAATGGTAGAATGACCTAAATTTCACAGTGAAAGCAAGAGTGTATGAGCTAAAAATAACTAAGAAAAAGAAACGGCCAATGTAGCCCCTTTGATCCTGCACCAATGGCAGGAGAAGGGACATAGTAAGAGCCAGTGCTTAAGAAACAGTGAAGTTGAAACTGGGGGACACCAAATAAAAAGGTGAGCGCACAAACCTACTGAGTGTTACACGTGCAGCCTGACATTCAGAAGTGACAACAGGGGAACATGACAACAACAGTATCCTGTTCTTGGGGCTGGAACTGCATCTCAACGCAAACCTGTGCCCAGCAAGGCTGGGACAATGCCGCATTGACCTTATGAAGTAGAATTACCACGTGACAGAGGTCCGGCATCCATCAGGAAAAAAGGCAACCTTCGCAAGGCCTACTTCAGCCCACCTGTTTTGGCACATCTTGCACAAATAAACACTGCAGCTGACGTAATGGAAATTATAAAGCCAGATAGCCCGAGCAGGACCCTTGTACCGATAGTGATGGTTCAGGGGAACAATGGGTCACCAAGTAGTCCCTCAGAGCACAGATAGGGTGTATGCACGGATGGGGTATACTGTGCTAGAGCCAACAAAACACTGGGCTGATAAGCATGTAAACCGGGCGAGTATAGAACCATTATCCTATGTAAACACACGGCTGCCAGGAGATTACCCAGAAGCAGAAGTGTACAACTCAGGATGTGGCCACTGCTGCCAGGAACCTGGCAGTCATAGTTAAGAGACTACAACATCCACCTCCAGAAGAGACAGACAGAAAGAGGTGCAGACACAGAGAAGAGCACGAAAGAAGGCACATTGCAGGGTAACGGTTGCCCACAATTAATGGCAGACACGAAAGTGTCTTCAGGCACAAATCATCGAATGCCAGGAGCAAACTAGTGCTACAGATGAATGTGTACTATTGAAACGATACAGTACAACGTCCACAACACAATGTATCTTCCCATTCCACTGATTCAAGGCACTGTTAGGCAAGATTGTATGTAGTAACCCTGTGGGAGACTACACCAGCCTTGTCCTCTTGGCAATAGGCAACCCAGCCTTTGGTATAGGTCTGTACTACCCAAGTTGGTAGGGTGACTGAGCAGCCAGACTTATCTCAAGAGGGGTCAATGTGAGCTGTAGAGGTGCAACATAGAGATTGACAGTGACAGGTATTCAAATAACACTTATACTCAAGGTTTCTTATTTAAATAATTATTTATTAATTTAACAGTAATTAATTTAAAATAAGCCTTTGTTAGAAAGGGCAATATGAAACAATAAAATACACTTCAAAAACACCCTCCTTCAGTTTCAGTTAAGTAAATAGACACTTTGACACTTAAGGCAACACTGGGGTTATAGTAAAAAGGAAAATGTTAGGGAAGCAAACAAACGTTAACATGTTTCTCCAAACAGGTAAGCACTTTACAATCCCCCAATCAAATATAGGTTAACCCTTTCCCAGCTATACAAGTAACTTATGTATGACTTTTTGGAGGGACAGATAAACACAAAGTCAGAGGGTATAAAGAGTCTTCAGGGAGCCAGGACAGCCAATGTCACTTGAGCGAAGTCTAGGGGACCTGAGGCACTTCTTGAGGATAGCACATAAGTCTTGCACAATGTTAAAGAGAGTTTGTGGTAACAAGAATTACTGTTGGGCCACAAGCTGGGAGGCTTGTGAAGAGCAAAGATGCAAGCAACTCTTCAAGGAGTGCAGCCAATGCAAGTCTCCAGTGGGTGTCTCTGAAAAGAGGCAAGTACCTCTATTTACACAGTACCTTGAGTCTGAAGAAAAGGTTCCAGCTGGCTTCTGTTCCTGTTGTAGTCCTGCAGACCCTGTTGTTCCAGGGCCTCAGTCATGGGGAGACGAGGGAGGATGTCTGGGGACTCCTGCACTACGGTTTGATGGTCAGCGGCAGCAATGGGCACACTCCAGATCAGCGGCACTTTGCAGTTTCAGCTACTCACAAATAGCACCACCGCAGTTCTTGGACACCTTATGGGCTCTCCTTGCATCTGGGGTCCAGCACTCTGTTGAGGTGGCTTAGGCTTGGAGAGTCCTGCCTTGAGGGAGTCGTGAAGATCTTCCTGTAGCTCGGGTCTGGTTTAAAAACGATGCACTCGATTCTGGTGTTCCTGTCCCCTGGCACTCGGCAGCAGCAGCACAGTACAGCCAGCAGGGTTCCAGTCAAGTTCGTCTTGGGGTCAGTTGGTCCCACCAACCCAAGGAAGAAGTCGTCCTTTCCGGGCTTCTCTAGTCGATCAGAAATTTAGAGCTTCAGCACTGCAGCAGGGCTTCACCGGGCAAACCAATGGTCCAGGAGGGTGCAGCAAGCTTCTCTTCCAGTTTCTTCTTCGGTTCCTTCGTCCAGTGGTCGACTCAGCCTTCCTTGCAAAAGACCTGACCTTTTATGCATGTTTCTCCCATTCATTCGCAGCCTAGCTGTCACTCACACTGCAGGGTGCTTGTCCTTCAAGGACAGCCACCCAGCCACTCACCTTTGGGTGCATTCCTGTAACCAAGTAGACTAAGCACAGGGAGTTTCAGGAACCTCTTTCGCTTCCTGCCCTACCAGACAGGCTGGAGTCAGAGGCGGGCCTCACCAGTGAATCCCGCCAAAGACGAAACGAACAAAGGGACCAAACCTGGTTTGACGCGCAGAGTAAATCTCAAGAAGGACCTTACAAACAAGTAATGGCAGGAAAAAAAGATCTGGCTATTTTGACAAAATGGGCACTCATGGGTGCAATACTACAACTGAGGATTCAGCCTGCGGTAAAAGGCCAATGGTAGGAAAATTAAATCACTGCCACCAGCCATTAATTGTAGTAAGGGTAACATAAATATGTTACATGAGAAGGTAGACAAAGGGGATACTAAGTAACTCCCCCACCCCAGCACTCCACATACGATGGTGCTGGGTCTACAAAGAGAAAAAGGTAAGTAAAGTCAATTTCAATTTACTAATCTTGGAAACAGTAGTTTATCCAAGAGAAGGTATTTAAACCTCAGAGAAATCCAAAGGACTTTTCTGTGACATTGCACCGAGGGTGCTGTGTGTCACAATACAAAAAGATGATGCCTATTGAGTGTGCCAGACTCCAAAAACAAAGGAAACACAGGGTTCAAATCAGAGAACAATACATGAAAAATCAAGAGTCCTAAAGTCCAGCAAAGGAGCTGGGGGTCTCTAAGATAGAAGGGAAATTAACACAGAAATGAGAATTCTCCCTAATAAGCACCCAGCCCAGTGTGCACACAGATATACCAAACAGCTGCACTCTCACTGTCACCATCCCACGATCCTGTGCCACTTAGAAATATATATACACACACAAACATATACTGCAGGTGTATGTGGCAACCAATTGTCGATCCAGAGTATTGTACGTCGTTTGGTTTCTGAGTAAAAGGTTGTCTACAAGGGTGTTTCCATCCCACTATGAAGACTATACTTATTTTATTTTAACATTTGTGTAATGCCCAGACACACAGGTATTACAGCGATAACAGAGTAAAAGCTTTACAGATCATTGCGTTAGTAGGAAGTAGTACGGGCAAAGTAGGAGACAGTTCATGCTTAGAGTGTTAGTCAAACTTATTGAACAGCCAAGTTTTCAACAGTCGCTTCAATGCTGGGTAGGAGGGCTCATTTCTTAAGTGTGGAGCTAAGGAGTTCCACTTGTGCACGTAGCAATGATGCACCATGACATATGTTTTTGCATAAGCCTAGGAAGTAGGTGAGCGAGTGCCTGCACTTCATCTCCCAAATTCGGTGGACCGGTGGACCATGTACCTCTTAATAGATGCAAGCCACAGAATTACTATTTACATGGTTAAGTAAAGTTTGCCTTAGGAGGCTTATGAATCTGTTTAGACTTGTATGCTTTGCATAGACTATCGAGCAAGACCTGAAGGTGGTAATGGGTGAGCTGAAGGAACAGTGGCAAATAAATGTTTCAATTTCGTCTGCACTACCTGTGAATCTGCTGATGCATGTCTATCTACAAAATAGTGTTGTGTGAAAGTGTGTATTAGGCTCCAAGTGGCAACTTTGCAAATGGCGTCCAGTGGAGTTTTTGCAATGAAAGCGAATATTGCCTCAGTACCCCTTGTGAAGTGAGCTTTAGTAGCCAACTCCCTGTATATGGTGTATTTGTATGTATCTGTCCCTTCTAGTGGGCCAAGGCCAAATTTGCAGGGTGATTGACAACAATGTTGGAGAGTGTGTCCTACGTGCTTGGTTGATGTAAAAAATGGCTGTTTTATCTGCTTATTAGAATGCTTTTATGCAGAGGATAGTTTGGAAACTGTGGTATTCTTGCCTCACCACTAGTAATTACAGTACATGTATGTGAATGCATGCTTGTTGAGGGGTCAACCTGCCCTGTCCTCTAAGTGTGTGGCAGTAAGGCCAACATTGATGCATTTTTTATGAACACTTGTACAGGTAAATTCACAAAAAGTCATCCCTGCAGCATGTTTGCAGGAGACCACCACTGTATGGTCTGTATGATCTTTTGCAAAAATAACCACTAGATCATCCCATTCACACCGGGAGAGGGCACATGTGAGAGCATGCAAACAGAATAAGATGGACAAAACATACACATTAACAATCAGTCAAAAGGAAATAGGAACGAGAGTTCACCCTTTTGTGTTGAACTATTTCTATTCCCCTTGCTACTCATGCCTTCAGCAATGGACTATCATCTAGCCTTCATGAAGATCCCCAACCAGAATCTACCCTGAGTAGCTTGCCGTATAGCCCTGTTGCCTTATCTTATCCCCGGCCCTTACATCTCCATATTAATATCTGCTTCGCACCTCGGGACACTGAGCAGACTGACTCAGATCAGGGAAAGGTGGTTTAATAGGAGAGATCTGAAATGTACTTGTCCCTTATCCTTTATAAAAATCAATATGGGAGGACAACACATCTATAAATTGTAGGACTCTGCCTAGTATTAGTGCTGTGATTTCTCCATTGCTGGTACCTCCCGCTCAGATCTTCCCAGTGACAGGCTATAAGTATTCTTGCAGCTTTCATGAGGTGGGTAATGAGGGCTGCCCTGGAGCCAGACATCAGGTAACGTTCCCTCACCATAATGTGAGATAGGATTTCTTTCCAGAGGGCGTTTATCACAGGGCACCCCACCACGTGTTCCTCCTAAAGCATGTAGAGGGGATCCCCGGTTTCATCATCATCTGCTCGTAGAGTGTCAAATACCACCCAAAGAAGGTTTTTAATGTGTTCTCCCAGATTGTAACACATTTGGAAGACGTTTGTGTCCTGTGCCAAATATGCTTCCAGTCTTCCTGTGCAATTGGCATCCCCAATTCCCCTCTTCATTTTCTCATGTAGGGGAAGGGGTCAGTCGGCAAGTCCCCCTTGAAGGAGTCGATACGCCCTTGAAATTCTTTTCTTCTGTAGGCCCTCTGAACGTTAGTTCCAACGCTCTAGGTGTTCTGGTTCCTGCACTAAGGGTTTCTTTGTGAGACACCCAGTGTCTCAGCTGGATATGGTGGAAACGCTGCTGTTCTCCTACCCCAAATATCTGTTTACATGCTTCAAAGGACATGGGTTTTATTCTCAGAATAAAACGCATTGACTAGTAATTGCTCTCTCCTCTCCCAGACCTCGAAGTGGGATTTAGCAGGCTCTGAGAAGTCAGACTGGCGATAAGGAACACAACCCGGGTGTCACCGCAATCAAACTCAAGCCTGCGTCCCAAGGATTCAAATGTATTCTTGTCAAGTAGAGGAGACTACCTCGGGACTCTCTTGGTTTGCTACTTGGAAATAGCAAATGTTTTAGAGGTAGGGTCTCTTCCCCTCCCTCCGCACCAACACACAAACATAATCATCTTTCCCTGAAGCAACAAACATGTTAACAGGGATCTTGAGTGGAAGGGTGTCAAAGACATTTAACAATCTGGGGGCCAGTGTCATTTTTAATGGTGTTATCCTACCTAGCCAAGACAATTCCTGGTGTACCCAATACGCCAGTTTAACCATTGAGTCAGAATGTTCGTCAGATACAGGACATATGCGGATGCAGGCATGTGTATCCCCAAGAAACCTACATGGTCTTTCATCCACCGAAACAGGATAACATTTCCAGGTCCGCTGAGGGGGATCGAAACATTCAGGCACTGGGAAGTATCCCCATTGATAGTAAAATCGAAGAACTCCTCAAACGTCCGGAGTCCCTCAGCGCTGTTCGGAGGGAGAGTGTGATGTTACTCGGTGCTAGCACTGCATTATCAGCATATAATGTTATTTTATGCTGGGCTGGTCTGCAGTCAATTCCTGTGATGGTCTGGTTGGCTCTGATGGTCGTTTGCCAACAGCTCAATGGCTATTGAAAACATAAGGGGAGAAGGGGCATCCTTGACACGTCCCTCTCCTAATAGCCAACAGGGATGACAGCTTACAGTTAACTCCAAGCCTTGTGCTTTGGGTTTGATAAGTTTACCAACAACAGCCTTGTGAATTTCTGGCCAAATTCAAATGCATCAAGGACCAACTGGATGTATCTCCAGTCAATTGAATCAAATGCCCGGTGGGCATCAAGAGCCGCTATGCCAAAATGTTGGTTCTTCCTATTTCACAATCTATCTGATTTATCAATCTCCCAACATTGTCATGTGTGTCTCAGTTGATGATAAACTCTGTGTGTTCCGTGGTCACTATATTCAGGAGAACTTGCATCAGCCGTTCGGGCAAAATCTTAGAAAATACTTTTGCGTCCCCATTTAGGAGAGCTATTAGGCGGTGCGAGGCCACCGTTTTGGGGTCTTTTCCTGGTTTTAATATTAGTGATGTTACTGATTCAGCCATCGACCCAGAGACTCTCCCCACCTCCAAGAATGAGTTAAATACATTGGCCATGTGGGGAGCCAGCATCAAACTGAACCGCTTGTAGTAGGTGTTGGTAAAGCCATTAGGCCCCGTTACACAACTTGTAAATTGTATAACTCTGTACATTTAGGACAATTAAAAAAATATACATTAGGACAAATATATATGACATTTAAAGCATATGGGGTCATAAATAATGACCACAATGATATGTTTGCATCTTATGTGGAAGTTAGATTTGCGGAACGCTATGTACTAGCTCCTTGTTCCCCAGTGGTAGCTCCTGGTCCCTGGTTAATTCTGGATCCCCAAGAGCTGCTTTTATCACCTCATTCTCTTAGGTGACTAAGTTTCCCTATCCAACCACTTCTCAGAGATCTGAACTTCAGTCTTTTCTTAGTGACCACACACTCTCGACTCTATCCATAACGAACATACACACACCGGGGGTAACTCTTTGGAACTCTTATTCATCTCAACCCCTCTCTCAGCCACTAATGCTACTGTCACACCATTCCTATCTGACCACTCCATTGCTTCCACCACCATCTCCTTTCAACCCTACGACTTCTCCTTACCACCTCCTTCACCCATTACTTAAAGGACATTTAAACCTCCTGCCACTCCTCCCTTTCTCTCGGAAATTCTGTTTTTACTCTCCTCTTTCACACCCGATGCCGCTTCCACCAAAACTACAGTCTCCAGCTTCCAATCACTACTATATGACTCATTCTCCTCTCGATTCTCACTGCTAACTTTCAGCCCTAAGAGACTCCCTACAAGCAGGTTTCTGCTCCACAGAAACAGCTCTCATGAAGGTCTCCAACATCATCATCCCCAATAGGCATTGCAACCTATTCTATATCCTTATTCTCCTCGACTTGTCCGATGCCTTTGAAAGTGTCGATCACTCGGATCTCCTTTATACTCTCTCTTTTCTTGGATTCGGGATCTAGCACTTGCTTGAATTGCATCCTACCTGGCACTTCGCCAATTCTCTGTCGCCTGGAACAACTCCTCTCAACTCACTCCTCTGTTGGTGTTCCACAAGGCACCGCATTGGGTCCCCTCCTCTTTACATCTCTGCTCTTGGGCACTAATCTCCTCATTTGGGGTTTGCATACCAACTCTTCATGGACGACTCCTAAATCATCATCTTTTTTCCTTAACTCTGCTCTGATCGATCAAAATTTCCAACTGTCTTTCAGCCATTAAATATTGGATGGCTTTGCACTCTCATGTTTAACTCTACCAAAGCAGAGATGTTCTTCTTCACTGAAAAATACTCTCTCTCATCTCTTCTTCTGCCTATCCAGTTCCAACCTGACACTCTCCCCTAGTCCTCTTCAGCTAGAAAACTCAGCATCATCTATCACCCATCCCACAACTTCTCTACTTTCATCTTCAAAACTTCAACAGCGGCTCGGCTAAACCGCCTAAATATTAGGAAAATCAGGCTCCTCCTTCCTTTCAAAACCGCCAACTCTCGTCTTCTTTAAACTGGACTACTGTGCCAGCATCCTCTTTGGTCTTCACAACTATGCTTTGTCCTCTCAACAAGATCATTAACCACTCTACAAGGACTTTCTTTGAACTCCCTCACTTCACACCTACTTCCTTGTACCGTCACCAGGCTGGATGGCTGATGCAAAACAGGGCCAGATTTAAATTTCTTCTCCTGGTTCACTCCGCTGTCAAATTCTACAAGCCTTCTCAATCTCTGCTTCCACAACTACCCATGTGGCACCTCATCCTCGCTGTACCTCCTCTGGCTTCTGTTCTTTCCCTCTTCTCGCTTCTCTTCCCCTTTTAAGGGAGGCATGGTATCAAACAGTACGACAGACACGTGATCACAGTTGAAGGGAGTTTATTGAACTTTAACTGGGTTTGAAAAACACCTATCTAATCCTAAATCTAAAGATGGGAGCAAGCTACAACCATCAAATAATAATATCACAGTCCTAGTGGTGTCTTATCAAAATAGAGGGCATATACTAATAAACCAATTGCCAATACTTACTTCTAAAGACAAATAGTGTGTGAAACAATGTTATGCAAATGAAGTGTTCAAGAAATTAAATGTTAGGATATTCAAGTCGTTGGCTTCCCTTCCCCACGTTTCCAGCTGGGGACAAGGTGGCACACTCGAGCTTAGCACAGTTTTGGACTTCTTTAGCACGAGGATGCAGTTCCAATCTCAGTATCAGGGCCTTCTGTAACAAAGTCTCTTTGCCATTTAAAGTCTCTTACTTCGTAGGGCCTGATGCCAAAAACAAACATTCAAAAGTTTCTTTCTAATCAGGATTCTCAAGTACAACTTCTAGGGTGATTTTCGATTCACCCCGGGTCCCCCTCTGCCGGGATCAGACCCACTTTAATATAAAATCTTCAATTATTCTCCCTCTGTCGGGCTTGATTTGTGTATTTTTCCAAACTTTCTCTATTTCATCAAAATCGTAAACTTTCGACTGTGCGTGTGATTTTGCTTGACCCGTCACAGGAACACTTCGATTCACATTTATTTGTTCACTTTCAAAAGATCCACCTGCGCCGGGCTTTGATCAAATCTATCTTCTTTCGTTACTCCTCAGCTGGATACCTTATAGAGACTTTTTGAGCACTCGGTCAAAGGTATTGTAGCTTGCTTTAAAGTTCAATCACTCATCAGCAGTTTAACTTCACTCGCGTCTCTTATCACACGCGTTTTACCAATGTTTGTTCCAGTGCTCGCCATACAAAATTGCTGTTTGCAACCTTGGCCTCAACAGAGACCGGTCTTGTATCACTCTCCCCAACTCACAGCCTGGTTTGTTTTCACTGAAGCAGCTTTGTTCTTTGACCCAAGGACAGTACCCCGGTTGCTGGCGATTTTCCCTGCCTTGATTATTGACACGGGAGGCCCCCAAGTATCTCTGATACACAATGCAGGATTCTTCAGCCTGTTTTCCTGGTCTTATGTTTTCCAATCTCGAAGACTCATGAAAGCAACGGTTTCTTGTCAAAAAGGTCTAGAATACTTCCCTCCTTGTGATTCCTTTCTGTTTCGCCGTCTTTCTTCTCTCATTAAACTGCCATCTTGGAACTGCTGTTTCCTCGTGTGTTTTGCCTCGCTCAGAGTGTGTTCTCATGCTCCGCCTTTTATCCATGTGGGAAGTGTAATGGAAGTCAGTGTCTGTAATGGTCAGTAATTGCCTGACAATTGTATTGGGACACGTCAGGTATATGGCTCGGGTGTTAGCCTGCTCTAAGGGAAAACAGACTGTCAGTGAGAAAGTGTCTGTGTTGTAAAAGGGGGGTAGAGTTCCTAAATGTCCTAATGGGTAGGAAGGGATAAAGGTGTTACAAGGAAGGGGATACCGCGTCTCACCATCGGTTGTCCCACTCCCCGAAAACGCCTTGCCCAGGTGATCCCCCAGCACTGGTCCACCCCCAGGAACTGGATCCAAAAGTGATGGCCGTGTCCTGGCCACCTAGAGGACAGATCCCCCGGGGACTAGTGGGTGAGACACCTTCTGGTTTCTCACACCCCGGACATCCAAGAAACAGTCCACACCGATTTGTTCAAAACCAAACTAAAATCTACCCCTTTGCCTCTGAGTTACCCTCTTAACCTACCTCTCATCTGCCTTTAGCTAACATTTGTCCCTTGCCTCTAACACGCCGCTGTCCCTGACTTTCTCCGCCTCCGCTCTAGCACTTCATGCATCATGGTAACATCCCTAACACAGCTGGCCGTACCGCTTAATTGCACTTAAAAATGCTGAATGTTGATTGTCCTTAATCTATGTAAGCCCACCCATGTATTGCCCCCAGTAGCTGTTGTATTTATTACCTTCCACAACCTGGTAAAGATGTCACTCAAACGCACCCAATTGTAAGAAGCTTGCTGCTTCTCGTTAAATCTGATTTCTAATCAATTGTACGTTCTTTTGTGACCAAAAGAGCATTGTTCCTTCCTGTATACAAATATTGTTGCTGGCAAAAACAAAAGCTATGTAATGGCCATTGAGCATGGTTCTACCTGCTTAATATAATATGAGGCTTACTCTGCTGGCACTCTGAATAAAGCCATTCGCTATACTAATATGGGGTTGTCTGAAACAGACACCCTTTTCACAATTCTTATATATATATATATATATATATATATATATATATACACACACACATTTATATATATATATATATATATATATTGCATGCTGAAACCGTTTAGCGCCTTGCTACACTAACTTCAATGAGCTACATGGTTAGACAAATGCCAACTCAAAAACACACTCAGTGTTTGTGATATAACATCAGAAAGCATTGTTAATCTGTAAAAATGCTTCTTTCCACTACAAGGCTAATTATTCCTACAGAAACCTCTTTTATTCATGAAAGTGCCTTAAGCACTTTAGGCACATTAATGCACTTCTAAGCACTAAAGCCTAAACTAGCATCAAGCATATATCAAAATACTTGCACTACCTACAAACATAGTAGGATATAAACATGACATTTACAAGTGTGGTTTGCTTACCCCATTCAAGTTACACAATTCTACCTAGGCCTCTAGAGCCAAAATTATACATGGTCTAATATGAACGATCTGGATGAATGAGTCATTGGCTTTCCTACCCATCTCACCCCCGCAGTGCAGAATAGGCAAAACAACATTTCAACATTTTTGGTGCTACAAAATAAAAGCTGTCACCATCCCCGGAGGAAGCAATGTGTTCCATAAATATGAAGATAAGGGGACAGGACAAAGGAGTACAGGTGATTAAACCAGAGTCAGTAGAGGCCTTCCCACCTGCACTAGGCTCTCTTAGCGTGCTAGAAGGTCATCTTATTCTGTTTCCTTCACTTTGATATTTGCTTTAACATTGCTGCATACCACCTCTCAAGTCCTATGTCATTTTCCAGGTGGTTGTATTACTGCTGCTTGCAACGAGTTTGTAGGTTCTACATCCACACCCTTAATGTTCTCCCATTTTCCTTCACTCCATAAAGATGTTCTATTCCTTACATTCCCGCCATAAGAAGGAATCTAGTTCCAGTTACTTAATGTATGCAGACTTGACTATGGCTCTGAGCGACACAGTTTGGTGGTAACTAGACAACAAATATTCTACCAGGAGGTTTGTGACAAGATGCCAATGGGTGAAATGCTTCCAACCCCTCCAATGGCTAAACACGTTTAGATTATAGGAACAATCAGTGTTAGATTAAGTGGAAAAAACATGGTAGTATGTACCTTGGAGCCGTAGCCTGGCGGTGTCCAGAGGATAAAACACTGTCATGGCGGTCACACTGCCCTGCAAGGGTTAAAGGACAGAGAAGCAATGTTAGGACTAACTAAGAAACTCAAAGACGAACGCAGACAGACATGATTAGCGCACTGCATGCAAGGACAAAAGAAAAGTGAGTCAAGGTTAAGCCCTTCACCGAGTAAATGCAGAACAACAAATATCCTTGCTTTAATATTAATGGCAAGGGCCTGTATTACGTATGATTGGGGGATGGGAACGTCTGGTACTGGCGAGATGGGGGTTATCCAGATAGTTACATCCCTTAGCAGTAATTGTCAGACAGCCTTTACATTCTGCTTTGCTTTTCTCTATGCCAGGGAAATAGTAGGACTCTTTTCCCTATTATTTTTCATCCCACTTAAACTGTGGTGGTACCAAAGTCCGAATGTCAGTCGGAATCATAGAGACAAAAGCATATTAACTCGTAATAGGTACTTCTAGAAACAACCCATGAGCAGAGCTTCACATTCAGTGGTTGACAAGGAGGTGCAGTCTGGAGTTTAGGAGGAAACCTCACATGAAATAATGCAATTATTATAGGAAGACCCGCCTACCTAATCTTTTGATATCATTTTACTTATCAAGCATGCAATCATTTTTTGCTACAAGGAAACCGAAGCACTTCAAATATGGTATATATTGGCTTACTTGTGAAGCAATAGACTAGATAAAAAACCTAGTCACACAGCCGCTCTCCGTTTCGACCCAACCTGGGTTATGTGGTTCCAATATGAGTGTTCAAAACAGTTAAAGTTCGCTTCTCCAATTTTATCAATCACATGTTAATAAGAAATAAATCCAAAGTCTTGAATATAGTGATATATATTTTATCAAGGAATATGAAAAGAAATATCACTAATACTGTCTTATTGAGGACGCGGCTAACAACTCTGGTCATTCGAAAAGACTTAAAGTGCCAATGCATTTCGGAGCATTAAACTCCTTCATCAGGGCAAGTCTGTGTTGATATGGGAGAATAACAACAACAGAACATAGCAAATTACTTGATGGTTAGACAACATACAGTGAGTAACATAAATAAACAATACCACAATATGTGGTATGTGGTAATATGTTTCTGGCCCATATTTCTTTCACTAATACTGGCCTCACTTTCACAGATCGGTGTCTGGATTTGGTCCAGCACTCGATCGCAAGCCAGACAAGTCTACTCGTCTGACACCGATTCTGAACCCTTCACCCCGCTCGGCTACACTCTGCACGCGAGGTAACCCTTAATCTTTGCTAACACCGGCAGTTAATATAATACGTGATACAACACTACTTTAATCATTATTTCTTTCTCTTTCTACTTTTCATACTTCAACTCAATCTGAATTCTTCCTTTATTTTAGGTATGTAATCAATTTTTGTTCATTTTGTATGTATTTGCTCAATAATTGTGGTATTGTTTATGTTACTCACTGTATGTTGTCTAACAATCATGTAATTTGCTATGTTCTGTTGTTATTATTCTCCCATATCAACACAGACTTACCCTGATGAAGGAGTTTAATGCTCCGAAATGCATTGGCACTTTAAGTCTATTCGAATGACGAGAGTTGTTAGCCGCGTCCTTACTAAGACAGTATTAGTGATCATTTTTTTATATTTCTTGATAAAATATATATACCTCTAACCAAGACTTTGGATTTATTTTGTATTTACATGTGATTGATAAAATTGGAGAAGCGAACTTGAACTGTTTTGAACACTCATATTTGAGCCACATAACCCAGGTCAGGTCGTAACGGAGAGCGGCTGTGTGACTAGGTTTTTTATCTAGTCTATTGCTTCACTTGTCTTCGAGTCAGGGTGTCTCCAGACTCATCACAGCCAGCTCCTGTGAGTTTTTATTGACTTTTTGCAATTTATTTTAAAACTTGAAAACCAACATAGATACAGGATTACAATCTTATCTACCCAGTGGTGCCCACTTATTCCCTTTTGGTTCTTGCTCCTCTTTATATATTGGCTTACTTTACACCAAGACTTCAACAAAGTTCTTTGTGCTACTTCACAGTGCCCTAGTGTGCTAGTTACATTTCAATGCACTTTGTTCATCCTCTATTGGATTGCTCCCATCCAGCCTCAAATGAGTGCAGTTCCATTTCAGAAATAAGTATTTAATGACCATGTTGCCTTTGTGTGTGCTTGTGTAGATTTTGATGGCATTATCTGCCCTTTTCTGTTCTGCGTTTCACCCAAAGAGTTTTGTAAATTCATCTACAGTGAAATAGTTTAGAATGCTGCAGCGTTAGATTATTAAAGAGCAACGTTCGAACCAACAATTTATTTTTGGCTTTGTAGAAAAGGAGGTGGGTGGTTGTGGGTGTTTGAGAATGAGCAAGAAAGAGAAGATGCGCGTGTATATATATATATATATATATATATATACACACACACACACACACAAAACAAGAGCAACAGAAGTATAAACATGTTCTAAATAATTACCCCTACTTCCTTCCAAAAAGATACTAACTTGGAACACCACAAAACATTTTTATTATAGTACCTAAACTACCTAACTCCTATGACAGCTACAGGATTCCTGTGCATTTAAACAAGACCTTTTTAGATCCTTATACCATACTTACAGGAATATGACCTTTAGGACAAATTATGCTTAGTTAAGTTACATGTGATTGTAACACCACGCCACAAACATTTTTTAGTAAGCGTTTAAATTCCTACGATATATCCAAACCGTGAATTTTGTTAAAGTGAGAGATTAGCGGTCTAGTTTCATTAACAGAATGATGTGAAGAATCCTGTGGATCCCCAACTGAAACCCTGCCTAAATTCTACTCCCGGGTGGCCAGGTGAAGGCAGACGCTTCCTGATCCCAACCCTGCGGGTGGTGTACTATGGGAGAATCACCTGGGTGGAGAATGGGTCCAGGGAAGTGAGGAGATTCCGTGGGATGAGACACAGTATTTATCCTCTGATAAGGAGATTCTTAACACTGTGCCAAAAGAGGTTATGGCTTACTGCCATTTCAATGTCTCTCAACCTCCTATTAAACCCTAAAACTGTAACAACAAACTGTACTGTACCAAAAAGAAATCTCTTTTTGGTATCGAACATTAACCATCTTCTTCTAGGAAAGTTCAAACCTACAGCCCCCCCTGTTAACATTACTAAGAGAATTAATTCTACCCTTAAAAAGAATCAAGAAGTAGCAAAACCTAACTTTGATAAACTACAGGTCCCAGAATCCTATAAGGGCTGAGACGAGGAAGAGGGCTGGAGAGGCATGTAGATGTAGTAGTAAGGCAATTAGGCCTAACAGCCATTGCAGGAGTCAGGCAATTGAAACTAATGGCTCACACCTGAAGCCAATTGTCAAACCTGTGCGGCATAAAAGACTGCAGCAGGAGAGAAGGAAGGAGCTGGAGCAGGTGTTGGAAGGCTGGCAGTAGTAGTACTAGTAAAATTCACAAAAAGGTGTGAGCAAAGAAGGGACGCCAGAACGTGGAGACAGCAGATTTCACCTGCACGTTCTTAGAGGGTCTTGTGTTCTCAAAACCTACATTTGCTGTGGCTGCACTGAGACAGACGTGCTGAGAATTGAGTTTTTCCCATGTGTTCAGAGTTGCTGTGATTGCAGAAGCCTGAGGCCCATAGCAGAAGGCAAGCCGAGGGACTGGGAAGTGAAGGAGACTCCCAATTAATGTGGCCGGACTGGAGACATCCGTGCTGCAAGAAGGGTGTGGGTCCCAAGTGTGCCCAAAGCAGTAGTAGAAGGCAAGGAAGTCTGGAGAGGGAAGCGGCCCGCAACCGCAATGTTCCTGGAGCCAATGAGTTAAGCTCAGCATTCAGATTCACTCAGCAAGCCTTGCCAGTAACTGTAACCAGCTCTAAAGTAACTTGCGTATGCTTAAAAGCAAGTATAAACTGTTCGTTTTTTATAATCTAAATCTAACAATGGAAATGTAGCACACGCACTAATAGCGAAAACCGCAGTGTTCGCGTAGAAGTAAAAGAACATTACATCCATTGCTGAACATTGCAGAGTGGTTGTGTGTCCTTAATTGAAAAGGGAACACTTGCTAAAAATCATTCCAAAAGTTAACATTAACTTTTAGAAGAGTTACAGGGTGGGGTTTCAACAGAACTGAGGGATATGGAAGCAAAATTGGAAGAGGCCTTGAAAGCCGGCGACGATACAGCAGAGAAACTGGATTTGATACTTAAGCTGCAGCAAAAATGTGCAGATTGTTGGGAGAGGTTGTACAAAAGGTACATAGAGAGACAGCATGCGGGAGGTGACAAACCGGGGAGACTTTTGGCGTGGTTATATAAGAGCAAGACCCCCAGAGCCACAATCAGAACTATAGAGAGTGAAGATGGTAGCGTGGAGGACACCCAGGAGGGGGTTAATCAAGCGTTTGTGGATTACTATAAAGTGCTATACGGGGAAGACAGGGAAAGTAGCCGGGCAATGATAGAACACACACTTCAGGATATGGGGTTGCCCACGATCAGTGAGGAGGAAAGAGGAATTGGACTCCCCGATTACCCTGGAAGAACTGGGGGAGGTGGTGAGGCAGTTGCCTACTATTAAGACTCCGGGGACAGACGGGCTCCCAATGCGAATTTTATAAGGTATATATAGAAGAGGTCCTCCCCCCCGCTGCTAGAGATGATAAATGAGGCGTTCGAGACGGGCCGCCTGCCGGAGTCACTGAGAGAGGCTGATATAGTACCTCTCCCTAAACCAAATAAACCAGGGCGCAGCTGTGGTTCCTTCAGACCTGTGTCAATGTTGAACCAAGACGGCAAGATATTAACTGCGGTCTTGGCGAATAGACTGAAAAAGGTCATTGGTTAATACATCCGGATCAAACGGGCTATGTCCCCCATAGAAACATCACCAACAACCATAGGCGACTTCAGAGGATCATTGAGTTTGGCAACGGAAGTGAGGAGGAAATGGCAATCGTGTCCCTGGATGCGATCAAGGCCTTCGACTCCGTCAAGTGGCCGTGGCTGCTGGCGGCCCTGAAACACTATGGATTAGGGCCGGGCTATGTAAGGTGGGCAGAGATTTTGTATAGTGAACCGCTGGCCAGGGTAAAGACGGGATCTGTGATATCAGAGAGGTGGCAGCTTAGTAGGGGTACTAGACAAGGATGCCCATGGTCCCCCATGCTCTATATTTTGGCCCTGGAGCCTCTCGTGATTTTCTTGAGGCAGCAATACGACACTATAGGCATCGAGGTGAGCGCAGAGCGGTATTTTGTCTCACTATATGCGGACGACATGTTGCTGTATGTGCGGTACCCGGAGGAGAACCTCCAGTACATTTTGGAGGTGCTTGGGAGATACGCTGAGCTATCAGGCATAGCGGTGAACCCCCAGAAGTCTAGTCTGTTCCCGTTGGGGGGAGTACACAGGGGGGTTCCAGCGGAGAGGCTACCGGTTTTACAGGTACCGTGGGTGGTTAGTACCTTTCGGTACCTGGGGATAGATATATATCACACCATGGGGGAGAAGCATATGTGTAATACAGAGGTGGCAATCCAAAAAATTGAGAAATGCATGCGGTTTTGGGCAAAGCTGCCTTTGGCGATGATGGGACGGGGGGCGATGCTAAAGATGGTGGTCCTGCCAAGGCTCCTACATTACTTCGGAAATATTCCGTATCTGATTCCTAAAGGGTTTTTTGCCAAACTGAATAGCATGTGTAGAGACTTTCTGTGGCATGGCACGCGAAACAGAGTGGCGTTGTGAAAGCTCCAGAACTTCCATGACAAAGGGGGCATAAAGCTGCCCAATTACGAGGCGTACTATGTGGCGAGCCAGTTGCAATATGTTGCCAAATGGCTATCTGATGAAGAGACCTCCGAATTCAGGCTGTTTGGGCGGGACTGTGCACCCTTTTATCTGAAAGAAGTTATGTGGACACCCAGGGCGGAGATGGTGGGGCGCCCTAAAATGATGCTGCTGGGGTGCAAGGTGTGGCGCAGGGCATGCCAATTGATGGGGAACCCGTCCCCATGCTCGCGCAGATGCCATTGGTGGTATTGACAGGGGCAGACGCTAAGCTGCGACTGATACTCCGGACCCACTGGGAGCCGGCTGGGGTGGCAACGATGGGGGATATTTGGCCGGGGGGCTCTTGTGTTACCTTCAAGGGGCTGCAGGAGGAGGCTGGGTTGCACGGAGGCCAGTACATCACGTACCATAGAATGGTACAGAGGATTAAGAGAATGTGGCCCGAAACTGTGTTGGAGGAAGAACTGGACGCCACCATAGACGTCATACATGATATAGCTGAAGGGGGCCATGAGGTCTCCAGACTGTACGAGATGTTGATGTCTAAACTGGGGAAGGTGGTCACGCAGCTGAGAATGGACTGGGAAACAGAGGTTGGGGCCCAGATGGGAGATGGGATGTGGGAACGGGCGCAAAGGTATCATAAGAAGGGGTCTAGAAACGCGAGACTGAAACAGATACAGCTTTACATAACACGCAGGGCTTATATGACGCCTTGGAGGATATCGAGGTACGAGAATACAGGTCGGCAAGCATGCCCCAAGTGCGACGAAGAGAATGCCGGCATGGTGCATATGTTTTGGTCTTGCCTGATCATAGAGAGGTTCTGGAGGTGTGTAAAGGAGAAACTAGAAGGCAGCGGGGTCAAGATAGTAGTGGACACGGTATGGGCCTGTCTGCTGGGGGGGTTCCCCAGAACACGGAAACTCAGGCATGTAAACAAACTAAGGGACCTGGCTTATGTGCTTGCAAAGAGAAGGATTGCCATGGGATGGAAGTCATGCCAGGTGCCGAGGATAGAGGTGTGGTGGAAAGACTTGCAAAAATGGGCAGAAGCCAAAACCATAGCATGGCAAGAAGCGTGCAGCAATGGGGGGGGGGGAGAATGAGTCCCTGATGGCCTGGAGATCACTGATAGCCGGACTGTTTGGGTCATTAGATGACCCGACTGAACCTGTTGAGGAGACCGAAACACAGGGTGTGGAATCTGCTGACTCAAGGTGTTAAGACTCGCAAGGGGGGTGGGGTAGTGGGAGTAGTGGTTAGAGAATTTAAAAAAGTGTAATGAAACTGTTGAAAATGCACTGTTTGTTTGGTTTTATTGTTTGTTCGAAAATTTTAATAAAAAACTTTTTAAAAAAACTTTTACAAGAGTTACAGCATCAAAAGAAAGGTAGCGTGTGGCCAACTTTTTCCCCAAAGGAGTCTGAAACCATCTCTGTGATAACAGGAATACAATCACTACCAACCATTTAAGATTACAAATCTATCTAAAAGAGTGGTTGCGTGTGCCTACATTTGTTTTTACTTTGAAGACGGAACATTGTAGTATTCTGAACAATTACTCTTTAATTCCAGAGGTTGTTATTCTGCTGAGGAGAACAAGCATTACTCAAGCCAAGAAGTGAACCCTTTCCATAGTGAAACATGTTCTATTCAGATCCATCCACCTGATCTGGAAGTTGTTAAAGGTCCAGTGTCCCCTGATACAAGGGTGGCATTGTTACCTGAATCTGGAAAAGTGGCAATACGGCTTCTGCGTAATTACTGGAACCAGGAAAGTGTGAATAAAGCTGGCAAAGGGAGCTTGGTGCTTGTAAAGAAGATTAAGAAAATAATCTGTAATGCTGAAGACTGCTGAAGATGAGAGAAAGTCGGTCTTGGGGCAGAGACAGGTTATACTTGTGGCATTAAGGCAGACAGAAGAGGCAAAGAGGCTGCCTTTTTCTTGGAGCATAGAAAAGAAGAGTGCCTTGCCTACCTGTAGGGGTCGAAGTGTCTTGTCATTATATGCCTAGGAACGCTCAAATATAAAACTGAAGAAGTAGTACCTGAACTATGGTGGTGCAACAACTGTCAGCGGATTTACATTGGAGTGGTTTGTGGTAGCAGTATACTGTGGGGCAAAGGTGGCTGTTCTCATAGTAACAACAGTAGAGGTTTGGTGGTGAAGAGGGAAGCAGCAACCCAAAGAGAAGCATCCCTACAATTATACCAAATGTACTGCAAAGGTCCTAACCAATTGTTAAGTTGTAGAAGAAGAAGTTGTTCACCTATTCTTTGAACTGTGTCAAATAATCTTGGAAAGAAGATATTCAGGATTACCATTGGTGCCATTTTCTTGGCTGGAATTGGAAGGGGATCTTTTCAACTGAAACCGTAGAATTGTCACCAGTGGATTTTGTTTGAACTTTTGTTTTGACGGAGGTCATTAGTCACTGGTCTGTTTGGGGTACGAGGAGAACCTACTGCCTCGGAGGAGGAAGTCACCCGGCCACACCAGGTCGATACAGAACTACTCTGTGGATGAGCTCTTGGGGGGGGGAGGGGGGGGAGTGTAGTGTTGTGTTTTTTAAGTGTTTATTGTCTTATTGTATATAATGTCACAAGTTTGTTTATATTGTTTTCACTTAAAACAAAATAAAAATATATTTTTAAAAAAAAAAAAACTTTTGTTTTGACTTGGAAGTTACAAGAACTGGTTTAAGACTTTTCTTTTCCTTTGAACATTTGTGAAATTGACTTTGAAAATCATGGGGAAGGAATTCTTCCAGGACAGGAGAAGGTCATCCAGATATTGTTCAATTCTTGTTCATTATTTTATGTTTTTTTATTACCTTTCTTGAATGTTTTGTTGTTTAGTGTGAGGGCCAGTTTACCTAGGTTAGGAGCTATTCCCTTAGCATTAGGTTAGGTATGGAATACCCTGAAAGTACAGCAAGCGTGGATTTATTTGCAAACATTTTCCTTAATAAAATGTCTCTTCTTGAGAAATATACGAGCAGTTGTCCGCCTCGCATTACTGCCCCTTCAAAATGAACACGAAAGAACATCACGTGTTACAAAGATCTCAGGACATATTACTCTGCATAGGTGGAGCATCCATGAAATCTGAATGTTATACAACCTCACGCACAATGGTGTATCGGACAGAAGCCCCAAAGTCAATTTTCAGTTTGAAACAGACCCGCTGAAAAATATCTTTAAGTAAATCCTCTTATTCCTTTTGGTAGTTTCTACACACCTTCAGTCGTGTGCATTATGCCACAAGAAAAAAAAGGTACATGTTTGCCACCATAACATCTGTTAGAATGGATTTCTAAACTCTGGCCTGGTGGTTAAATCTTTAGGAGGCCACCCTTGCTGGATGAACAGTAAAACACTTCTGGGAAGATAGCTAGACCAATTTAGGGTAGCTTGGATTACTTTAGCTCTCATTATTACAGGCATAACCGTATGGCCCTGTTTTATCAAAGAGGATGAGGCCATTTACTAAGCACATAGCTTTCTGCTTTACATCATATTTTAGTAATGTGCAGCTCAATTCTCTTTTTGAACACACTGCCCAAATATTTGTATAAAGATACTTTTTATTTGGGCCTTTATTTCGACACCTTTTAAACTTTGTTTTGGTCCATTTTTATGAGAAATGTATATTTTGTATATGTTAGTATTAATTTGTAAACCTCTGTAATTTAATTTTCGTTGAATCCAGCAGGATTAGATCACTTGTGTATGCCAGGCATTGTAAACTTTCCCCTACCAGTTGGGTGTGTGCTAAAAGACTGAGTAAGGTGTCAAATATATATTAAAATGTATTGGAGCAAGGACGCAGCCTTGTTTTACTCCTTCACATGTTGCTATTTCCTGTGACATGTTGCTATTACCTTGCTCATCATAACGAGCCTGTACTGGAGTGTTCAGTTAAAAGACCCTCACCAAAGGTAAAAGAGATGGACCCGTTCTGCATGATACTCATTTTCCCCAGAGTCTTGACCAAATGACCAGGTAAAATGTAGCCAAAAAATCTCCAAATGCTGCAAACAGTTAGTTGGGCTGGCTTCTTTTGCTAAGAGGAATAATGTGATAGGATTGGCAATAGATGACATGCCCCCGGAAAGCCGCCTTCCCCTTAAACTGTCCTTTAATATTGTAAAACATCATCCCTGGCTGGCCATTGCCTCACCTTCAAAGATTTGACTCACTCATACACTATGAAGCCAAACATTCGTGCTACACATTGTATTCTATTTGTTATTTATATAGCGCTCTTTCCCAACTTGTGTGGCCTCAATGCGCTTTTTCCTTGGTTGAACGCCCTTGGTGACGATTATCGATGTCGTTGGAGAGTTCTAGGGGGGTTAGTTTGGGAAATGTGTGTGTGCATGTTGCTGTTCTAGGACCTAGGTGGCTGGCAAGGCTCGACTCAGCAGCCCTAGAGAGGTCAGACACATGGGTGGGTGCTGTTGAGGGTTAGACATAGATTGCTTTTGTTGAGAGATTTTATGTGGGTCAGCTATACCAAATTCCTTTTGGTGGTGGTCGCTGCGTGCTAGAGGGAGAGGTGTTGAGGTACGCCAGGTGTTTCAGTCTGGACGGCTATGTGTGCACTAGGCCGGATGTGCTTAGCCATAGGCGTATTCTATCATGCATGGATGCTTTACCGTGCCTGCGGCCTATGTCCACCCTAGTGGTGCGAGCTATACGTACCGTATATTCGAGAGTCCTGTATATTGGGGGAGAGGCCTACACCTGGCGATGCAATTAAGTGCAAGGCTAAACAAGCTAGAGCCTACACTAACAGTGCAGTTTGAGTAGAGGGCAAAGAAGAGAATCCTTGAGTGGGGAGTCCCGGGTGTCCCCGTGCAGTATGTTTCGTCATATAGTAAGCCAAGAGAGGCTGTGCCTAAATTCAGAAACCTCTATGGTCAGCAGGCGGCCCCTGTTTCGCGGTGCTGGGGGGTTTCCATATAAATCGAGCAGACGGAGGGGGCTACCCCTCGATTCGTATAGGTGGAGGGCGGCCTAGGCATGAAAGGCCGTGGGTTACAGCCGATTGTATAGTAAGTATCCGTGATGTAGCAGTCATCGAGGGCTTGTTGGACCTAGCTTGGGGAATTGGGTTGTGGAGGGGGTTGCTACTGGTGGAAGCTTCCCAGAATGAGTGTTGCGGGTTAACAGAGGAAGTGAACAGTTAAGGATATGCAACACTTAGCCAGGGCCCTTATCTCGAAATTGTCTCATGTGGACTAGTGGGCAGTGTTTTGCAGTGAGTGGGAGGAGAGTGTAGCCGCAGCTAAGGCTGCTGGCTTAGCTCGGGTGCTGTAGGGATGAAATGTTATTGTGGGTGGGATGTTGGTAGATAAGAGGAGTCACAACGAAAGCTGCTGGTTTACCTGGAGTTCTAGACGGCGGGCAGTGCTGTTGAGTGGAGAGTGGTGGTGTGTCAGGTGAAACCGCTGCGAGAGCTGCCGGCCCCCGAGTTAAGATTGAAAGCAGAGATTATTAGTGGAGTATTCACAGGGTGCAGTGGCTTAGGATATTGGGAAGAGCCAGGTTTTAAAGGGCCTTTCAGGAATTTCAGGTGGTTTTCGATGTTGCGAATGTGTAGGGGGATGGAATTCCAGATGACTGGTGCTTGGACAGAGAAGGAGGAGCCGCCAAGTCTCATGGAGCCATGCGGTGGGATCACTAGGCGAAATGCATTGTGAGATCTGAGATTCCTGGAAGGTTGGTAAGGGACAATTTTGTCTCGATGGAATTCAGGGCCAGTGTTGTGGATTGTGCGATGGGTGATACACATGGCGTTGAAGGTGGTGCGTCGAGCAATAGGGAGCCAGTGGAGGACTCTCAGTGTAGGGCTGATGTGTTCTCTGGCAAGGAGGTTAACGAGCAGGCGTGCTGCCGCATTTTGGATTCTTGGGAGTCTCGGTAGTTGAGATGCGGGGGGCTCCTATGTAGAAGCAGTTTGCATAGTCCAGCAGGAGAGGATGATGTAGTCGTTAGCCAAGAAGTGATGGGGATAGGTGAGGTAGGGGAAAATCTGCCTGAGAATCCATAGGTGAAAGAAACAGGTTTTGGATACGCTGGTTGTGTGTTGGGTGAGGGACAGATCTGAGTCGAATTTGCATCCAAGGTTTTTAACCACGTTTGAGGGTGCTGGTGCCTGTCGTAGGGATTCGTGCCAAGGGATTGGTTGGGGGATGAGATGTTTTCCAGCAGAGTAGGATTTTGGTTTTCCCATGGTTGAGGATGAGATGGTTGGTCGTCATCCAATGATCAATATCAGAGAGGCACAATGACAGGGAAGGGCTGCTGGATCGTTCGGTATTTGGGATTTTGAGGATGATCTGGGTATCGTCCACATAGTTGTAGCAGGTATGGTTGTACGAACGGATGATTGCGGGAATGGGTTGTATGTAGAATGGAATCCTACCTCAAACCTTCTCCACATATCTTTAACACTTCCGACTCTAAACACTGCTCCATTTGACCGCTAAAATGGGCAGTCCCTGAATTATTATTCTGACTTTTGTTTTGCATCAGTAATTACAAGTTCAAGTAAATTAGCCTCCACTTTGAAAGATCTGTGTCAGCACATCTCAAGGCTATCACTTCGCCTCATACATACTCTTAACACTTTGAAGCAGCCTCACATACCAACCACTTCTAACACTTTGAAATTGTCACTCAGAATGAAGCTGTCGACGGGAAACACAAAGAAAATGGAGGAGAAAATGTCCCCTTTTCCCCCCAGAAACCATGGTCTGTTGGCCTCTAGTGCATAATACTCTTGACAGGTTTGGGTGTTGTAAAACCACTACGGTAGCGAATTTGCGCAATATAAAAGATTTGTAATATAACAACAGTGCCCAGTCCTCCCAATCCCCTCCATGCTCACCACTGCCCCGGACACAGCATGTACAAGGCTTTCATATGACAACATTGCCTGAGCTGCTGCAGACCAGCGTGACTGCACCTCCCACGCCATTGACTGTTCCATGGAGGCGTAGAGGATCCAGGAAAGATGCTGGACTGGAGGTAGAAATTGGGTGGATGGGTCTGTTACAAGAGACGATTGGGGGGTCTGCCACAGGATAGGAGCATCAGGCAAGCGTCTCCCACAAAAGTGTATTGTCACCGGAGAGAAATCTGCCACGTGGAGACGATCGGTCACAGAGATAGAGCGGTGTGTGCAAACGGATGATACGGCGCACCGTAATAGTCAATGGAACACCACGTAAGAGTAACTAACACAAGTTGCGAGGGGGGCTGCCACTAAATTGTAGAACTGCGCGAGTGTGTGCGCTCTATTGCCGGGCCGGTCATAGTGGGACTTTAGGGTGTCTCTCATATGAGTGACAAAAGTAAAGATCTGCCAAGGGAGGAGCAGCGGTTGTCGACTACACAGGTGTGCAAAGCGAAGTTACGGTTTGTCAACACTACACACTGGATGTTCTTATAAGGGTCGGGCTGTTAGGACCGGTACTAAGGGACTCTTGCTTCTGTGTGACTATCGGCAGGGCAAAAGTCACTTTCAGCAACTGATTTTATAGTGCCGGGGTCCTGGTGTGCGTGAAACTATATGCTTGGTGGGGGTTGGGTGACGCACTTGAGAGTTTCACGTTTGGGGACAAGGCACGCTCAGGCTGAGCATGGGAGACTCCAGTAAGCACCTCCCCCAGCCACGAATCACGGATATGACGGCTTACGAGTTGACATTAGGTAAACCACTTCCAGGTACAGCCAATGCCCAGTGGCAGTAAGTCTGATACTAGTACTTCCGGGCCAACTGAGAGGCATGTGACGGTCGGCTACTGTTTAACTTCGCGCGGCTACACACGCACTGGGTGTGCGATGCACAATGCTGACAGCTTGACGGCCCAATCTTAGAGACTGGTCCATTGTGAGAGAATTCACTCGGAAGGAGGATAGACCCGAGGGATGACCGTTGACTTATGAATTGTGAGCAGGCAGGAAGCAATGTCTGGGAAAGAAAAACTGACCGGAAACCAATCGGTGGTGATTGAATTACGAGAATATCTCAATAAGAAAATGAAGACAAAAGAGAAGGCAGCGACGCCATGAGGGGGTTTCATTCTCTTAAATTAAGAGGTGGCGGAATCACTGCAACACCTTGTTTGCTCGTTTAAATTCATCTTTACTTTTTCGCGCTGTTATTTGATAATGCAAAGCACAACCTTCAAAAGAAAAGATGCAGGTTACCCTTGCCATGACTGTACTGGGGATCCACTGATTTGGCTGGACTACTGTGCCCTGAGGCAAGAGCGATCCACTATTTTTTATTGGCACCAATGGTTTTTTTAAAGCTTCCCCTAACTTACTTTGAAAAACAGGCTATTCACATTATTTGCTGAAAGCTACTTGATCGTCGGCTGAGCAGTGTGGGTGATTTATAGGCGCTGCTTTCTACATCTTAGAAAGCTATCAAGCCGCTACTTGTTTTCGTAGCACTTTAGGATGAGGGTCCTAGGGTATATTGTATTTTACCCTGACATCCAAAGGGAAATGTCAAGGGTGTTTGCTATCAAATACTTTTTTCCTTGGTCATAATCAGTGGTGGAAGTGTTTGAAAAGAAGTAGTGGAACAATGTTCCCTGCTGGGCTGCCCCGCACACCCCATCAACATGCCCCTGCCACGCGCAATACAAGCCCCCAAACAAACGCGCCTGCTGTTAAGGGAACGTTCAGTGCACTGAAGTGAAAGTTTCAACTTCTTCCTAAAGTTTTATTTAAAAACAAAACAATTCTGGATCGGTTTCTTTGGGCAGGTCTCGGGAGGATAGCTCAGGGGCAACGTGTTCGCCTTGGAAACAAGACAAAACAGAGCACCACAGATTCTATCCCCGGGTCCGCGCCTGGAAACCTCTGGGTATTAAGCGCGTTATAAATAACCTATCATAACAGTAAAGTATAGGAACAGTAAAACGTAATAAAAAAAGTATAGAAGCACCACTCCCGTGGTCGAAGTGAACGGGTCATAATGCGTGAATTAAAAGTTTTCATCTATGTGTATGAAACAGATTTTAGGTGTATGTTTAATCATGCTGCCTGCAGTGCTTTAAATTACAGTGTACATTTTATTTGCACAAAATGCAATGGGTGATAATATATTGTATTGTATTCAGCATTTATATAGCGACCTTTCCCCATTTGTATGGCCTCAATGTGCTTTGTGGTTGGAACGCCCTCGGGCACCCCAAGTCCATGTGTGGGAGATTCTAGGAGTTTATTTAAGATGTGTGTGGACATTTTGCCAGTTTAAGATTTAGGGGAGCTGGCTAGGCTCCTCTAAGCAGCTCAGCGGTCAGCCATGTGGGCGTGTGGTGTCGGTGGTTTAGCATAGAGTGCTAGTGCAGAAAGGTTGATGTGTGCCCAGCTAGACCGTCATTTATCTGGAGGTTGTTGCTATATACTAATTGCAGATGTGTTGAGGTAACTCAGGGATTACAGTGTGTACAGCTATGCGATCTGTTAGGAGGGGCGTAGGAGACATGTACAATCTGGGGGGGACAGGAGACCACTTGGGGACTTTGCTACAGACACAAACCAACCCATATTCAAACCAATATAGAGCAAGGCCAGCCGAGTGCCGAAGTCTTCATAGCTCTACAAATAACAGGTTGCCCAACTCGCTGGTACTTAGTTCTGGCACTTGTTCTTTATTTTTTTCCATGTACACACGCTGTGTGGGCACTACACAACCATACAATCTGAACGCACCATGTGCATGCCATATTTATGACTCTCCACACATTGTGCGTGCACCATTCCAAAACGTCTGCACACAATGTGAGCACCATACCAACTACTTTTCACACACATGTTCATCGCTCTACACACACTGGTATAACATAGCAACTGATTTACACACACCCTTTGTGCACCACAGCTACAGTTCAACACACACTGTATCATCTGCACTATCTACATCGGCTGCACGTACCGGTTTCACTGCACAAACCATGTATGCATTATACCCACCGTTCTACAAACACCTTGTTCACAATTCCTACTCCTTATTGCGAACATTGCTCACCTCTGCAGGCCCTATGTGATTGGTCCATCGAGCTCTCTGAACAATCATCATGTGCTCCATACCTACGATTCCTCACACACACACACTGTGTACCACACCAACCAGTCTGTACACACACTATGTGGGCAGCACACCAACTGCTCTGCAAGCAGCGTGCATGCAGTATTCTTAGCTCTCTGCACACATTATGTGCAGCACATAAGCTGCTATGCAATCATAATGTGAACCATATCTACCTCTTTGTGTAGACCTTATGTGCCTAATACCGAACTACTACCCTGTGGACACAAAGTGCACTATATTGATATTTTTACACTTGCCATTTGTGCATTATACCTACCACAATGTACAAATCAAAGGCCCCATCACTACTCTGCCCTCAATACAAAATTAATATTTTGCCAAAGCGCTGCACATAGATCATTTACATGCAATTACTATCACCCAACTGAAGTTGGTACTCATCTATCCATCTTGGAAGGATAAACCACTGAGTTGGTCTTGCAGGGATTCCAAACTGCAACCTGCAGATCCCACACAGATTTCTGCAGCTAGTGTGCAACCTTTCCAGCTATTTCACCGGCCATATAACTACATTTATGCAGACACCATGTACCTGCACCATACCAACCATTCTATACAGACATTATGCATCAGATCTACATCTCTGGCTACGCAGATGCCTTGTGTGCATCACCCATGTACCCTGCTGCTCTCATTGTGTGCTGCATTCCCCACCATAAACAAAATTTGCACCACACACACACCATGTGTGCACCCTCAGTACCCCTTTGTACACCCCGTGTGCAGACCATGGATGCCACTTTACACAATATATGTGTGCATCGTCCCCATACCGCTGCACAGACAGTGAGAACCATCAGATCCACCCCAGCTTGCACGCACTTCATGTGCGCCATGCTTACCAAACATGTTTATTTGACATCATTTATGTATTTTGGGTAGAACTCAAACACCCCAACAATGTATTTCATTTTTATTTATTTTATTGGACATTTGTATGGCGCTTATACACAGTTGTTTCCAGGCACAGAAGACAAGATGGGAGGGGGGGTATGGGAATCAAAAAGTAGAACAACAAAAACGGTTATATTGGCCTTGTGACAATCCTTCCATGCAAGTGCATGACAAGGTGGTAGGTGCAAGGGGATGGGGTAGAGGGAGAAGTGCAGGAGTGGGGTACCTGCAAGGGTGGGGGCGGGCAAATGCTGGGTGGGCCAAGGTGGCAAGTGACAGGGGAAAGGGGGTGAGTGTAGTGGACAGGGAGGACCAAGTTGGGTTAGCCCGGGGAAGGGAGCCTGAGGGCTGTTAATGACTCAAATCAAGCATTCCCACTAAGTTAGTGCCTTGTCTGGGATTGCTCAAGGGAAGCCCTTATTTATATATTTTTATGACAAGTTATAATCTGGATGATAAACCCTTGCATAACGCCCCTCTCCTAGAATCCCCCTGATCCCACTGAGCCAAGAAGTAGTTTTGTTTTGCAAATTAAAAGATTTATTGAAAATGTCACAATATATATATATCACACTTTTATAATAAATTAATATTTCATATCACACTTAAGAATAGGATGTTGATCAACAATGGATAATTTTGCACTAGGTCACTCATTTATTTTAAACATTTAGATTTTAGTGTCTTTCAGTCCAATTTCAATTCAGCTGCTGACATCCACAGCTCAGCCAGTTTTGTTATAAACATTGTTTTGGGCTCTTCATCTTTCCAGATTTTGTATGTACACAAGAATACATTCTGCCAAATGTCTGCTGGTGTTCAGTGAGATTTTTGAATATCTTGCAATGTTTAAAATAGGCATTTTTAGCTTGCATTTCAGAGAAACAAAGGTGATTTCAAAGCGCTTTTTGAGCCAACCGTCACCGCTGTTTTTCCTTTGGCATACATTTCACTCATGGCACTCCTGGCCCATCACGCTAGCACTGGTGGGTGGCAGATCAGGGGAACATTTTGGTGTGCGCCAAAACTGCGTGGTTTTCCTGGATTCTGGTGCAATGTGGGCTTTTTCGGCCATCTTGGATTTTCCAAATGTTGCAGCATAATAGTCCAAAATGTGGGTCAGGACACTAAACAGGGCAAGTGCTGGCAAAGGATTCTGGGGGACTGGTAGGAGGTGGTCTGGCACCTGTATGATTCTGAAGGGACCATGCCACTGTCGCAGAAGCAGATGGACAGTTTGCAAGGGAGAGTGAAGGAAGAAGAGAATAGGAAAGTCTTGAGAAGTTGCCGGGACCTAAGAAAATCTGGCTCAAGTCTGGGCGGGGATGGAGCCAAGGAAAGGGATCTACCTCCCACTCTCTGCTTGGAGAAGCGTTTGACCTGCAGAGAGTTGGTGCCAGAATACTGAAGGACTCTGGCCGGGAGGTATTTAAGGAGGAAAAGGTGGATGTAAAGAGGTTCTAGGCCCCAGACACCTTGTGGATGATGCAAAGGGATTTGAATTTGACCCTTGCGGTCACCGAGACCCATTGGAGAGATTTTAAGGCTGGAGAGATGCGGTCCATGGGCTTGAGGCCAAGTATACATCTTGCAGTCCTATTCTAGATTAACTGAAGGGGTGAAGGGAGGAAATATGCAGGTTGAGAAAGAGGCTGTTGCAGTAGTCTAGCCTAGAGAGAACCAGGGTTCTGGAGACATTGAGCGTCTGGGGGAAGGTGAGGAAAAGCATAATGCCCCTGAGGAGATGCAACTGAACATAGGACTTCTTGGCAAGGTCTGTGATGTGTGGAGAGAAAAGTCAAAGATGATCCCATGATTTCTTGTTCACAAGTGAGTGAGGGGAGGGGATCCAAGGAGTCAGCCCAGAGAGAGGGGGGGGGGACAAGGAGCAGGCGTCCCAATGAAAAGGATATCTATCTTACTGGCATTAAGGCAGAGCACCATGCCTGAATAACAGACAGGCAGTCAGGTATGAAGGAGGAGGAGGAGGTAGAGGAAGGCAGCTTGAAAGAGAGCTAAGTGTCATCTGTGTACCACTGGTAATGGGAGAAAGTGGAGATCAGAGGGGCCAGGTTGAAGAGCCAAGCCGATAGGATAGAGCCCTAAGGGACACTACAGGTAGAGAGTGAGGTGGGGGAGAGAAATCAGGCGTATTTTAACCTGGGAAGGTCTATTTGAAAGTAAGGAGGTGAGCCACACCAGTGTGATGCCAAGGGTATCATGGAGACTGTTCATGAGGATGGAGTGGTTGACTGTGTCAAAAGCAGAAGAGAGATTGCAGAGGATCAGAACTGAGGGAGTGTTAGAGTCCAGGTTAGAGAGTAGGTCTTCACGGGTGTTCAGGGGAGCAGTTTCCATCCCCATGGCAGCCCTAAAACTGGACTGGTGGTCGTGGAGGCAGCTGGCTATTTCGGTGTGGAGGGTCAGATGGGGGATGATCAGCTTCACCATGAGTTTGTCCAAAAATTTTATCAGGAAATGAATACGAGGGGCATAAGATAAGAATAGTTTGTGTCCTTATGTAACGCTTTAGGCCACATCCTTATCATTTCTAAGCGCTGTGCTATCACGTGTTATTTTTGCCCAATTTATTTATACAAAATGTATTGACCCCTGATGGACAAAAGGGTGTGTCAGCGAAAAGAGCTTGAGTGCGCCAGGTATGATGATCATATAATTTCTGAACTCGATGCAGTCGGAGTTCATGGCACAGATGCCGCGGTACAGCGTTCCAGTGGGGGAGGCGTGGTGGTCTAGAGTACAGATGTACCCCGAAAAGGAACATGGGGGAAACCTGCAGGTTTTGGGAAGCCAACTTTGGGCATCTGGTCGGTGGTGGACAGGCAGAGCTTTGGCGAGATAACGTGGTGCCTAACTGTAGATACCTGTAGGTTAGGTAAAACGTACAATACTACAATCTGTTGATGTTCATTGGTTGTTCGGTAGCCAGCGGGCTGCTTTCACGGCACAGGGAATATGATCTGTTACCTTCAGTCCGAAGCGGAGGCAGGAAGAGTAGCTCACTGAGCAGTGAAACACAGGAGTCAGACACGCAAGTAAAGACATTAACTTTTCATCAGGTTTTTTTGCGCTAGCTCTGTGCCAGGCCTTGTCTTGAGGTAGGGTTTTGTACAAAGGGGAGCTTGCCAGTTTTTACGCAAATTGAACTAGCCATGAGGGCGGCAGGCATCGTAATGCAACGCAAGCATATCTATGTATTTTTCTACAGGGTTTACTACTGACTTTACCAAGAGCTCCCGTCTTGCCAATCAAACGCAATCTTTTCAAGCAGGCACTGCCCAGACAGAATTTCGCTGGGCTGCATGGGCGCTGGCCTGAGCATGCAATGCTGCCTGCTTTACTCGTCCATACGTCACACAGCTCAGCAGCAGCATTCAAACTGGGCACTGGTCACTGCCCCGGGCTGCGCTGCACATGTGATGTGATGCGACTCATGCAAGTACGGGGATTAGCACAGCAGACACAGAGGGCATGTGCGGTTTCTTTTCTGGGTGGTGCACTCCAAATGCTCAGGCACACGTTAGCCCTGGCAGAACAGAATGATGTGCTGTGCACCATGCAGCCACCCACATCCTGTGTGATGATGAGCAAACCACCCAGGCTGGCCTGGATGTTCGCTTACAGTCCAGCCCTGATTTTAGTTGGTGCTACCCTGCTGTTTCATCACTTCCCTTGGGACAATAAAATCCCAGCTTTCCCTCGCCTTGCTTCTGATTGTGGGGGAGATAAATGGCATTTTATCCCCCCCCCTGGCTGAAATTGTGGGGGATTTTGTCCCCCCTTATCCCCTCCCATTTCCTACACCCATGGCTGCTAGACTGGGATTGCATTGCCATAGCTGCATTTTGTAGTGCATGGATGGGTGACGTGCCTGCGGCCTGTGTCCACAGAAATGTTGCAAGGTATACATACCTTAAACTCGGATGGAGTTCATGTTTGTTGTCATTTTCATCGGTCCAATGCGATTGGCTGGTCTTGCCAGTTGTGGTCTCCTGAGATTGAGAGTCTGGCAGTGGGAGAGGGGCCAGAGGGACGGGGGAGTGATGTACGAACATCTGGGAATGTGGGGGCGGGTTACGAATGTATCACGGTGAGCCACTGCAAACGCTGCCGTCGTCCATGGAGGTTTAGGTGGCTAGGTGTGTTGTCTGGTTTGAGCCAGTGTTTCTGTGCGCGTATCAACAGTATAGACAGCAAGAAGGTTTCAAGAGGAGGAAGGAAAGAGCCAGGTTTTGAGAGCCTTTCTGAATGGCAAGTGATTATCAATTTTGCGGATGTGCAGGGGCAGAGAGTTCCAGAGGATGGGCACTTGGACGGAGGAGGATCTGCCCAGTCTGGTGCAGTTGTAGTGTGGGACTACTAAGAGGGATGGTGTGCCGGATCCGAGTACCCTTGAGAGGTGGTAGTGAGTGAGTTTGTCTTGGAGGAATTCCGGGCTGGTGTTGTGGATGGCACAGTGAAAGATGCACATGGCTTTAAAGGTTGTGTGTCGACCAAGAGGGAGCCAATGGAGGACTCTTAGTGTAGGGCTGATGTGTTCTCTGGGAGTTTAATGAGCAGGCAGGCCGCATCATTTTGGATTATTTTAGTTTCCTTAGCTGAAACACTGGTGCTCCTAGATAGCGGCAGTTTGCATAGTCTAGGTGGGAGAGGATTATGGCGATGATGGCAGGATAGGTGATGTATAGGAAGATATGCCTGAGGATGTGTAGAGGGAAGAAGCAGGTTCTGAATATGGAATTGATGTGTTTGGAGAATAGGGACGTCATTTGGGGGTTGCCAGGGGTAGCAGCTGCTACCCCAGGCTCCCCCTCTCCTACCCCTAGACCAGTCCTTGCTACCCCTGGGCCACTGGATAAAGAGGCAGTGCCAAGAGTAGATGTCTGTGTTGCACCAGAAAAAGGCAGCTGTAAATGCAGCTAAATGTGCCGCAGCTTTTTCACGATCTCGTTAGCTGGAGAAATAACAGGGATGCAGGAGAAACCATGAAGTTGCCAGCACTAACAGGTTGGCAGTCCCTTCGTGAAGAATGCCTGAATGGTTGGTTTCAGAGGCAGGGCAGTCTGTGTAGCTCATACCCAGTACTGTAGCAACAGGGAGGGTATGGGGGCTACCCCAGGCTCCCCCTCTCCTACCCCTAGACCGGTCCTTGCTACCCCTGGGCCACTGGATAAAGAGGCAGTGCCAAGAGTAGATGTCTGTGTTGCACCAGAAAAAGGCAGCTGTAAATGCAGCTAAATGTGCCGCAGCTTTTTCACGATCTCGTTAGCTGGAGAAATAACAGGGATGCAGGAGAAACCATGAAGTTGCCAGCACGAACAGGTTGGCGGTCCCTTCGTGAAGAATCCCTGAATGGTTGGTTTCAGAGGCAGGGCAGTCTGTGTAGCTCATACCCAGTACTGTAGCAACAGGGAGGGTATGGGGGCTAGGTCTAGCTAGCTGGGAATGGGTAAGAACAGCCTGCAGTACTCTAACAGCACAGCATGAACGCAAATCTTATCACTGTGTCTCATTGTCTGCTTTGGACATCCAGTGATCCACTGGGACTGTGATGAGAGGGTGTGCGCCTCAGTGACTTCTGTCACCAATCCTACCTGCGCACTGTGTGACTTGATTCCGATCTGCCACACCTGCATCACAGGCGCACTGTAGATAGACGCAAGGGGAAATCCTTAATTAATTTACATAAGGTTGCCCTCCGCCTTTGAAATAAACCATCTGTTGCTTCCTCAAGCAAAACATATATATTTGGAAGAAAGCTCAGGGGCAGCACACTTGCTTTGGGAACAAGAGGATGCAGTACAACATGGGTGCAGTTCCTGTTCCAGTGCTTAGACACTGGAGGAAGGTGGCGTTAAGCAATATATAAAGGACCAAAGAAAATGATAAAATGGGCCTTTTGTAGGGGTGATGTCATGGAGCTGTTGTTGCTGTTTACATTTTACAATAAAAAAACTGCATTTACTGTGACCTGCAACACATCCTTCCCCTCTATCTCACATCTACCAAACAAAACGGTGGGTTACTTACCAAATAAGCAAAGCAGAAATGTGATGGCTAAAGGTTTCAAATCATTCATAACCACTGGCACAACTCTGGGCAACCCTCCAGACCATCGTTTTTCAGCCTGCCAAGCCACTACAGAAGGAGAAAGACCATAAAAAAACTGCATTTACTGTGACCTGCAACACATCCTTCCCCTCTATCTCACATCTACCAAAAAAAGGTGGGTTACTTACCAAATAAGCAAAGCAGAAATGTGATGGCTAAAGGTTTCAAATCATTCATAACCACTGGCACAACTCTGGGCAACCCTCCAGACCATTGTTTTGCAGCCTGCCAAGCCACTACAGAAAGAGAGAGACCATATGCAAATCATGCTTGGTCCAGCCCGGACTGCTAGGTCACATCCCTTCTGCACGAGACCACAAGCATTCCCAGACATGTTCCAGCCTCACTGCATGCCATGAGTGAGGAGTAGCCTAGGTCTCTAGGCCCAGCAAGCTTTTCTAGGGGTGATGTGGAGCTGCTGCCATTTTAAAATGAAAAACGGTACAGTGACTGCAACACATCATTCCCCCTCTAACTCCCATCTAACAACAAAAATGGTGGGTTACTTACCAAATAAGCAAAACGGAAATGTGATGGCTGGGAGGTTTGAAAACAGTCATAACCACTGGCACAGCTCTGGGAAACCCTCCAGACCATCGTTTTTCTGGATGTACTCAGTTGCTGTTTCCAGTCTGTGGCCACTCACTTGGCAGGCACTACCGGATGTCTGCGCTTAGGGGTTTAGGCCTCTTCAAGATGCTCTGTCGGTTTACAGATTAGCCCGAGTGATGTACAATAGACTAAGTTGTTGTGTTGAACGTCTGCTTACATTCACAGTAATTTGGTAATATGGGCCTATACGCACTGATATTAATGCTACATGTGGTGATCCATTCATGTATGAAATGTATATCATATTACAGTGACATTGTAACCATATTTTTCTTAGTGAGAAACAATGCTATGTGATGCCATGCCCCATTTTGTTAAGGGGTGAAAGGTTCTATGATGTCACTTGGGGGCGATATCAAATTACATCACTGCATGTGATGCCATCGGAGGTCAAGGGTCATGGGATGTCACTTCCACTACCCCTGGTATTTTGATAAAATTACATCCCTGTTGGAGAGGGATACATCTGTGTCCAGTGTGCATCCAAGGTTTTTCACTGAGGTGGGGGTTTCCTTGGGGGCTAGGGAGTGAGGCCAGGAGATAGGTTGGGGAAGGAGCAATGTTTTCCTGCAGACTAGGATTTCTGTTTTCCCAGGATTGAGGATGAGGTGATTAGTCGTCATACAGTAGTCAATATCCGAGAGGCATGATGACAAATCTGGACGGTTGGAGCTTTGCGATTTTGGGATTTTATGTATCCGCAGGGACGCCACCCAGTCGGGTTACTCGCTGGTATGCTTCTCAGCTTTGCCCTGATGTGGACTGCGGGGAAGGTTCTGCCTGAAAATACAGGAGGACTGTGTTCAAGACTGACCGACTGGGGTAAGTATCCTCCCTCCACTCCCATATGATTTCAGTCCCTCTGGCGCCCTCTCCTCACCTTGTGGTAGAATTAGGCGTGCTCTCCGTCCTGCCTTCTTTGCAGGGGCGCGTTGTCTTTCATGGGCGAGTGCGGTCCAGTTGCTTCACTGACGCCGGCCCGTTGGATATTGTTCAGGTAGGTCTTATTGCTGTTCTTTAGTTTTGTTGCTATCCTGCATGCCTTTCTTTGTTTAAAATGTCTCTTTTTTTTCTCCCTTAGGTATGCAGAGGTTCAGTGCGGCGAACTGGCTTGGTTGAGCCCCTCTGGTAAATGATGGTGCATTAAGAGCGCTATGATGCGGTAAGTAAGCGCTATGTGCAGCGCTGCAAAGTCTTGCCTTTGCTAACCTGTGTTTTCCTTCCTTGTAGGTCGCAGTGTTCTTCAGCGCGAGTGGAATGTCTGGAGTGGTGCCAGCCAAGAGGCGACCAGCCAGGTAAGCCTTTTGAGCAGTTCGCAATTTGTAAATGTGTCTGCTGCTTTCTCTAATGTTGCCTCTATCTTCTTTCAGGTCGTTCTGTCCGAGAGGCGTGCAGATTCGAGGAAGCTGTTCTCAGTAGCTGCGAGTGTTTAAAGATGAAGACTGCAGGTAAAATGCTGCTGCTAATGATGTTCCTTTTGTCTCCTAGCAGGTTCTGCTTCTCCGAGGTTCGAGGGAATAGCTGGACACAGTGAGCGTCACGTTGCAAGCTGCAAAGTAACGCGAAGCGTGTTGTCTTGCTCGGGTGTGGTTTAAATAGCCCCAACAAAATAGTCCAGGTAAAGTAGTCCCTAGGCTACCACACCCAAAACACTAGACCGCATAGCTTGGTTCTCAGGAACCAAGCTATGTGGAGGTCTCCATGTTGGCTGACAATACAATAAAGTAGTTCCCAAGCACATTGTTTTTCATGGTGTATGACCCTGGCGCCATAGGCGCCAGGACTGGCCCCATGAGGGCTTTTGAAGAGGATGCCAGGCTCTAGAGGCCCGAGTCCTGACTCCACCTGGCCAATGGGTTTGCCAGAGGGGGTTTTGGGCGAGGGTCGTGACAGCACTCCCCCCTAAGGCCCCTCCTATTTTGTTCCTTCTGTCTAACCCAGGTTTGGTTGGGAAGTTCCGATGGAATTTCCTGATCAGATGTGGGGCGTGGATATTCTCACTGGGCTCCCAGGATCTATCTTGTGGTCCAAATCCTTTCCAATCAACGAGATAATATAGCTTGGTCCTAGAGTATTTAGAGTCCAAGATAACTTTGACTTCGAATTCTGGTTCTCAGTCAACAAGTATGGGCTTAGGTGGTGTCCCAATCCGTGTGCCGGGTTGCATTGGTTTCAAGAGGGACACATGGAATACCGGATGGATGTGTAGATTAGGTGGTAAATCCAGTTTCACGGCTGCTGGGTTGATAATTGCCTTACTGGGGTATAGGGTCCTAAGAATCGGGGTTGAAAGGTCTGGGTTCCCTTAATGGGTATGAATTTAGCGTCTAACCAAACTTTGTCTCCTACTTGATAATCAGGGGCCTTTTTCCAGTGTTGGTTGGCGAATCTCTTTTGTTTTTCTTTGGCACGAATAAAGTGTTCCTTTGCCCCTTTGAAAGCCTGAATAATGGTTGTGTGTAGAGTCTTTATCGCTGGCATTTCCAAGCTGGCTGGAAGGTGTAGTTCAGAGGTACGTGGATGTCTGCCATAAAGGGTATAGAAGGGCGTTTGTCCCGTGCTTGAATGCAAAGAATTGTTATATGCATATTCGGCTATCCATAGTAGGTCTTTCCAATTCCTTTGTTCGTGGTGCAGCATGCACCGTAAATATTGCTCGAGTGTCTGATTGGTTCTCTCGGTTTGGCCGTCCGTTTGGTGACTGGTAGATACCCAATGTCGATCTGCGCCATTGCACAACATTTTTTCCAGAAGTTTGAAACAAACTGGCTGCCTCGATCAGAGACCAGAACCGAAGGGAAGCCATGTAGCTTAACCACGCCCTCCAGGAACACTTTTGCTAAAGTGGCTGCCTCTGGGAGGCCTTTGAGAGGAATAAAAATGGGCCATCTTCGAGAATAAGTCCACAACTACAAGGATGGTGTTGAACCCTTGGCTTGGAGGTAGATCAGTGATAAGGTCAAGGGAAAGAGTGTGCCATGGAACTGGTGGAATGTCCAATGGTTGTAGGGGACCAGATGGTTTTTGTTTCTGTGATTTATTTTGTGCGCAGACACCGCAGGACTGAATATACTGAATGATGTCCTTATGCCAGGTAGGCCACCAAAAGTTCTCTTTCACCTTAGCTAGGGTTTTGGCGATCCCAGGATGCCCTTCGATCAGTGAATCATGATAGTTTGAAATAAAATGCTGTTGTAATTCCTTCTTGGGTACCTATAGGCGATCCCTAAAAAAAGGGTAGATGGTCCTTGATGGTATATTGTTCTCCTTGAGTTTGCCATGCGAGGTAGGCATCAGGATTCATTGTCTGTTGGATTTCTTTTCCTAGTTCTGCTTGTGTTAAGGCTGTCGTGATACCCAAGAGTTTGTCTTCAGGTATAATAGGTACTGGGTCTGGAGTTGTATATACTATTTCATCTATGCCCATGCGAGATAAGGTATCCGCCTTTCCGTTTCTGACTCCTGGTCGAAATGTGATTACATAATCATCTAACACTTACCTGGTATCCACAGGGACGTCACTCGGCCTGTTCTGACCTTGTACCACCTCAAACCCTTCACTGGAGTCTACTCGACTGGAGACTGGGCCTGAAACACAGGATTGGTAGAGTGTAACTCCCTATTGTCTCTGTGTGCTTGAACCCCTTATTCCCCGGGGTCCAACCCTTCCTTTTGATCCACAGCTCACCTTGTTTTCTTGGAAAGTGTGCTCTCTGTCCTGCTTTCAGTGCAGGGGCGCGTTGATTGATGCGGGCTTGTTGCTGCCTAGTTACTTCACTGGCAAGAGTCCGACAGGTAAGTATAATGAGTCTTTTGAACAGTTGTCTAACTTTGTTCCTTTCCTTCCTTAGATGATGACCGGCGTCCGGGGATAGCGACGTGCTGCTGAGATGAGTAGCGCTGAAGGTGAGTGAGAGCGCGATGCGACCCTTTCGTATTTGTATTGAACTGAGTTCCCTTTTCTGTGTCTTTTAGGTGCCGCAATGTTTTCAGCGTGGATGCCGGTTATGAAAAAGAAATGCAGTGAGTAAGCGCGGTATGCAGCGCCTCTAGATGTTTCCACGCTAATCTGGAGTGTCTTTTCCCTCTTGCAGATGGATGAGAAGTTCCGGAGACAGAGTTCCCCCAGAGCGGCTGGGATTCAAGTAAGCGTTTGAAGCTTGTACAGTCTTTAAAAATAAGCAAATATTTGCTGAATGCTTACTAATGCCTTTTTTCTGTTCTTTTCCCTTTTCCTTAGGAAGCGGCGTGCCGGGATGTGAATGACACCGCCGAAGATGCCCGCAGAACAGAAGAAGCGATGAATGATGGGCAGAAGCGCCGCAAGGTAAGGCTGTTCCTAACAGTGTTCTTGTTCTTGCAGGAGCTGAGCGCAGAAGAAAGATGCAGGCCTCCTGGAGACAGATCCGAACACGGTGAGTGTCACGCTGCAGGTGCAGAAAACACAAAGCATGTTTCTCAGCCTGGGCGTGGCTTAAATAGTCTCTGGGTATCCCAGGTGTCTCTGGGCTGAACCACACCCAAAAGACTAGACTGCACATGCAGTTCTGGGAACCGAAATATGTGGGGGCAACCATCCTGTCCCCATCAATGCACTACAATTCCAATCCCCGATGTTATCCTATGGGAGTGAGTGAGTCTGGTGCCACAAGCGCCAAGTCTGACTCCAAGTGGGTCTTTGGAGGGATGGAGAGGCCCTTGAGGGCCATGTAGGTGATTGTGGCCTGGCTCCAGCCTGACATATTGGAGGGCTGGGGACATGAGGGGCAGGAATCATGACAATCATATTCGGCGAAGAAAAGGGCCCCCCGTAATTGGCGCAAGGACTGGGCCTTGGCTGTTTTCAGATATTGCAGGTTTTGGCGGTCTGTGATGACTGTAATGGTGTGTCTGGCCCCCAGAAAGTAGTGCCTCCAGGCTTTAAAGGCAGATTTGATAGCCAGGAGTTCCTTGTCCGTGATGGCATAATTAATCTCTGGAGGTGAGAACTTTTTCGACCAGCAGGCCACAGGATGTAGCTGGCCGGTTTCCGGGTCTCTCTGTGAAAGGACAGCCCCAATTGCGAGACTGGACACATCAGTTTCAACGACATAAGGGAGTTCTGGACGAGGATGTCGCAAGATTGGAGCGGAGGTAAACCTGCGTTTAAGTTCCTGAAAGGCGGCTTCTGCTTCTTCGGTCCAAGCAAACTTTGTATTGTTTTTTCGTAATAATACTGTGATTGGATGCACAACCTGAGAGAAGTCTGGGATGAACCGGCGGTAGAAATTCGCAAAAGCCCAGTATGCTTTGTACCCCTTTCAGAGATGTCAGTGAAGGCCATTTCAGAATGGCATCTACCTTGTGCACGTCCATTCTGATGCCTCCTGGAGTAAGGATAAAACCAAGAAATTCTACTTCGGTGACGTGAAAAAAGCATTTTTCAAGCTTGCAAACAAGCAATGTTGACGGAGCTTGGTGAGGACTGAACGAACGTTACTAAGATGTCGTCTATGTACACTAAGGCACACACATCATTTAACTCCCTTAAGACGTCATTCATGAAATACTGGAATGCCGCAAGAGCATTACATAACCCGAAGGGCATGACTTGATATTCAAACAAGCTGTACTTAGTACAGAAGGCGGTTTTCCATTCATCTCCTTTTCTGACTCAGACCAGGTGGTATGCTCCTCGAAGGTCCAATTTGGTATAAATCTGGGTATCTTTAACTTGGTCTAGAATCTCAGGGATAAGTGGCAAGGGGTAGCGGTTCTTCACAGTGATCTGGTTCAATGCGCGGTAGTCAATACAGGTTCTCAAGTCTCTTTCCTTTTTCGGTATGAAGAACAAAGGACTGGCTGCGGGGGACTTCGAAGGATGGATAAATCCGTTTGCAAGGTACTGGTCTAAATAGGATTTCAAATTAAGGTTTTCTGGTTCTGTGAGAGCGTAGATCCTGCCGCAAGGGATTTGTGCACCAGGAACAAGGTCGATCTGACAGTCATAGGGCCTGTGCGGCGGCAATGTATTGGCTTGGTCCTTTCGGAAAACATCCTGGAAATCATGGTATTCACTTGGCAAGGTATTAGTTGCTCCCAGGGTTGATAGTGTCGCTCCGGGAGTCATGGGGATACAGACGTCGGGTTTCTCCTCTTGGTAATAGCAGGCAGGGGAGCAGTCACCGGGGAAGGTTAATTTTCGTGCCTGCCAGTCTATCAAAGGGTTGTGAGCAACCAACCATGGCATCCCTAGTATTAGCCTGAACTGAGGTGCCTTGATGAGATCGAATGAAATAGACTCCCGATGTCCGTCCTGGCACAGCAAGGTTACCCTGGCTTTGCACTGAGTTACTGGTCTGGAAGCGATTTCTGTCCCATCCACAGTGGTTACCTTGTCCATAGTTGGCTTAGAACACAAAGGAAGACCCATCTCTGCTGCCAGTTCTTGATCAATATAATTTCCAACTGCTCCGCTATCGATGTATGCTTCAACGGCATGCATTCTTGACAACTGTTGCTGGTTAATTAAGATCACTGGTATTGCAAAGTGCGAGGTCAGCAACTCTTTCTTCCCACTCGACAAACTGACCTCTACGTTTGTCGAGCTTGGTAGTTTTCCGATTCCTTGGCTTCATCCTTCTCTCTGGCCCCGACTGTTCTTCTTGGCGGTTTTACTGGACAGTCCTTCAGGAAATGTCCTGGTTTCCCACAATACAAACAAAGCTGTTGTTGGTTTCTTTTGTCCCGCTCTTGTTTTGTTAATGGAGGCCGTATCCCTCCAATCTGCATGGGTTCTACAGCATTTTCACGGGGTGTGTTTTCCCTTGGTCGAACATACACGGTCCGAGGGTCCGTCTTAGACCGGTCTGCCTTTCGGTCCTGCAACCAGTGGTCCAGCTGCACGACCAGATTTATGAATTCTGCAAAGTCTCTGGGTGGATCAACCACCTGGGCTAAGACGTCCTTTAATTCGCCTCGTAAGCCTCAATGGAATAACGTGGTACTTTTAATTTTCTGGCCACCTAGCTTCGGCAGCCAGTCTGTTGAGGTAGCAATGTACATTAACAAGTCCTGATTCCCCTGTCGGAGGGACAAGAGTTCATTGTCTACTGCTTGTTCCTGGGTATGGCGAGCAAAACGTTTTTCCATTTCTCTCTGGAACCCCCCAAAGTCATGTAATAGAGGATCGTCATGGGTTACCAACGGCACCGACCAATCTGCTGCACTACCACTCAGGTATGATGAGATAAAAGCTACCCGAGCTTGGTCGTTTTAAATGCTCCAGGCCTACAAAGAAAATGAAGACGGCACTGATTGATGAATGCCGCATATTTCTGTGGGTCGCCTGAGAACCTTTCTGTTGGTGCCAGGGGCACTGTTCCAGTTAACGTGATCTGTACCGGAGTGGGTGGTATGGCAGGGTTTTGCATCGTTGGATTGCTTCCAGGTAGAGGTGTCTGTCCTGCCTGTGATTGCAAGTATTGCCTGCTAATCTCTTCAGTGCGTTCTTTGGTCACTATTAGGTCTCTCCGGAGGGCATTAGTCTCTTGTCGGGCAGAATGAACCTCAGCACAAAGCTCTCCTAGTAATTGGGCCAATTAGTCCATTTCTGATGTCCCCATGGCGCCCAGGTGGATTTGTTATGGTAGGCTTCACGTTCTGTTATGCTCACCTGGTATCCGCAGGGACACCACCCAGCCGGGTTACTCGCTGGTATGCTTCTCAGCTTTGCCTTGATGTGGTCTGCGGGGAAGGTTCTACCTGAAAATACAGGAGGACTGTGATCAAAACTGACCGACTGGGGTAAGTATCCTCCCTCCACCCCCGTATGATTTCAGTCCCTCTGGCGCCCTCTCCTCACCTTGTGGTAGAATTAGGCGTGCTCTCCTGCCTTCTTTGCAGGGGCGGGTTGTCTTTCATGGGTGAGTGCGGTCCAGTTAGTTCACTGACGCCGGCCTGTTTGATATTGTTCAGGTAGGTCTTATTGCTGTTCTTTAGTTCTGTTGCTATCCTGCATGCCTTTCTTTGTTTAAAATGTTTCTTTTTTCTCCCTTAGGTATGCAGAGCTTCAGCGCGGCGCACTGGCTTAGTTGAGACCCGCTGGTAAATGATGGCGCATTAAGAGCGCTATGATGCGGTAAGTAAGCGCTATGCGCTGCGCTGCGAAGTCTTGTCTTTGCTAACCTGTGTTTTCCTTCCTTGTAGGTCGCAGTGTTCTTCAGCGTGAGTGGAATGTCCGGAGTGGTGCCAGCCGAGAGGCGACCAGCCAGGTAAGCCTTTTGAGCAGTTCGTAATTTGTAAATGTCTCTACTGCTTTCTTTAATGTTGCCTCTATCTTCCTCTTTCAGTTCGTTCTGTCCGGCAGGCGTGCAGATTAGAGGAAGCTGTTCTCAGTAGCTGCGAGTGTTTAAAGATGAAGACTGCAGGTAAGATGCTGCTGCTAATGATGTTCCTTTTGTCTCCTTGCAGGTTCTGCTTCTCCGAGGTTCGAGGGAATAGCTGGACACGGTGAGCGTCACGTTGCAAGCTGCAAAGTACCGCAAAGCGTGTTGTCTTGCTCGGGTGTGGTTTAAATAGCTCCAACAAAATAGTCCAGGTAAAGTAGTCCCTAGGCTACCACACCCAAAACACTAGACCGCATAGCTTGGTTCATAGGAACCAAGCTATGTGGATGCCTCCATGTTGGCTGACAATACAATAAAGTAGTCCCCAAGCACATTGTTTTTCATGGTGTATGAGCCTGGCACCATAGGCGCCAGGACTGGCCCCATGAGGGCTTTTGAAGAGGATGTCAGGCTCTAGAGGCCTGAGTCCTGACTCCACCTGGCCAATGGGTTTGCCACAGGGGGTTTGGGCGAGGGTCGTGACATTTTAAGTATGATCTGGATATCGTCTGTGTAGTTTAGCAGGTGAGATTGTGGGAGCGGATGAGTGTGGGGAGTGGGTTCAGATGTTGAAGAGGAGGGGAGATAGGTATGCTCCCTGTGGGACCCCTTTTGGTACTGATCGGGCTGTAGAGTTGAAAATGGGGAGGGCATGATTTGGAAGCAATTAGAGATGAAAGAGGAGATCCGAGTGAGGCCAGTGTCTTTGATTCTCAACAAGTGTAGCCTGTCTAGGAGAATGGTGTGGTCAATGGTATTGAAGGCGACAGATAGGTCAAGGAGGATGAGTACAGCACCTCCTTCTGCGTCCGCTGTTCTTTTTAGGTCATCCCAAACAGACATTAGGGAGGACTCAGTTCCTCTGAACAGTCTAAAGCCAGATTGGGCAGGGTTAAGGAGGTTGTTGGCTTCAGTGAAATGGCTGAGTTGATTGTATGCTGTGTGTTCCATGAGTTTGGCAATGAAGTGGGTGTTGGAAATGGGCAAGTAGTACTGGGGGAGGAGTAGGTCGAGCGCAGGTTTCTTTGAGGAGGGGTTTGATGTAGGAGGCTTTTAAGGCTTCCAGGATGTTTCCGATATTAGGGAGTAGTTAAGGATTGAGCGTGCGATACTGCCTGCACAGGTTGAAGCTAGAATGTTTTTGAGGAGGGTGGGCGGGCAAGAGTCTTCAGGGGAACCTACCGGGCGGCTTTGTGTTAGCGAGAGGAACTCCTGGTGTGAGATTGGAGAAAAAGGGGCAAAGCTTTGCATCAGAAGGGAGTTTGGACGGGGAATGGGCGATGGGCAGGTAAAGGGTGGGAACATTATTTCTAATTTAGAGATGACGGAAGAGTGTCTGTTGATAGCAATGTTATGGAAGTGTTTGCATAAGGCATCGCAAATCAATTGGGAGTTGGGTGTAGGGAGTAGCGCGGCCTGGAGAATTGAATTCAGAAATTATTCTATGCAGTTCCTTCCTTGGGTTGCGAGAGTTCAGGATTCTGTTCCTTTAGAATGCTTTCTTGGGTTTTATGATTTCCAATTTGTAAGCCCTTGTTAGTGTTGCTAAGTTGGTTTTGTTTTAGGTGGTTGGGCAGGTCTGTTCCAGACGGTGCTTGAAGGTTTTTAGCGATTTGAGTTTGGTGGTGTACCACCTGGGCGTGGGGCCTGATCTCTGAGAGAGCCGTTTTGTTCGGGTGTGGGTTGTGAAGGCGTTGGAGTGCCGGTGGTCAAAGAGTTTGATGGTGGGGGCATCCTGGAGGGAGAGTGCTGGGAGTGAATTGAGGTGTGAGTTGGCTAGATCCTGGGTGATGATTACTTTGTTCCAGAGTAGAGTGAGAGGTCTAGAGGTTGGTGGTGACTGGGCATGGCATATGGCACGGCCGTGTTTGGGAGTGGTACGGAGAAGAAGATTGCTGAGTGATCTGTCCATGTTAGAGGTCATGGGAGGCATGTGGCTGTGATGTTTGTGGTGCTAAAGACTGCACCAAGGGTGTGGCCTCCAGCGTGGGTGGGCGTAGAGATGCATTGTGTCAGGTTGAAGGCTTCTAAGTTGTCTGTGAGACATAGGGTTTGAAGGGGAGCCATCCAGATGGTGAAATCACCTATGATGGCGAGTACTGGATGTAGGTTAAAAGTAGTTGTTAGAGCGTCACTGATTGAGTCTGCAAAGTTTTTGTTGTAGCCACGGGGTCTGTAAATGAGTAGCAAGAGGTGAGAGATAGAGTTTTACAAGAAGGGATTCATACTCTGTGGTGCTAGCTGTGTGAGATACCTGAAGTCCCTGGGGATCTGTCATCCAAGTGGGCAGGAGACGGCCATCGCTAGTGGGACCAGTTCCTGGGGGTGGACCAGTGCGGGAGGATCACCTGGATGAGGGTCTCTGGGGAGTGGAAGTGGGACACCGAAGGGTGAGATGCGGTATCCCCTTCCTTTATAATACCTTTTCCCCACCCTGCCCAGTGGGATACTCAGAAACAGTGGCAGCAGCTATCATAGGGCGGCCGGGCACCGCACCCCCCCCCCGAAAAGAAAGAGAAAAGCTAAAAGAGATTCATTCAGAGAAGTTCTGATTTCCAACAGCTGCATTTCCTTTGCCAACAGCGCGGGTCGCTGTGGCAAGGCAACATACCACAGTGTGTATGTACAATAAGGGCCAGCCCGGCTTTCACAGCGGGGCGCGTCCCAATTTACTCTTCTTTTTTCAATAGTAGAGTGCGTGGAGCTCATAGCTCCATGCACTCTACGTAAGGTCCTATAATTGGCAGGCTGGCGGGGCGCTTCAGGGGTGGCCCCGCCAGTATAAAATGTGCTCAAACAGCCCACTAAGGAAATGAAATTGACTCCCTCCCCTGCATGGATACAGCAATGTAAGTGGCTGTTTGCCAGCCAATGACAACCCTTGCATTGGCTGGCAAACAGCCAATGACATTACTGTATCTATGCAGAGCACGGATGCAGGGTGTGCGCCTGCGCCACCTTCACACGTCTCTTTCTTGAGGACGACACGCCGAGTCACGACAGACTGCTGAGATGCTGCCCTTTCCAGAGACGGCCTGGTCCACCACAAGCTTCGGTGCTGCGGTAAGTACTACCCAGAATGTTGTTTGTTGGGCCCGGGGAGTCGGGAGTGTAACACTGGTCCATGGCCCCATTCAGCACTGAACGACGTGTAGGCCAAGGCCTACACTTCTTTCAGTGTTGCTGACTGCCATGGGGCCTTGTGTCTGTCCCACTCCCACTCCCCGGGACCTTGGTGGTAGCGGGCCGCCCGCTACCACCAAGGCGGGGGCCGTCTGGGCTTTTCTTTACCCCCAGTCCGTGCTGTGGCCCAAGAGCCTTGGGCCACGGGCCTGGTCCGCAAGGCCCAGGCAGGCGTGCTGCTGCTGCCCATGTACGTACTAGAATCTCCAAAATGTGCTGTTTTATATTTCCAGCATTTTTCGTCAAAAAATGCTGGAAATATAAAATGGCACAAGGAGAGCTCAGGCTGCACGAGGGAGAGGGCGAGGCCAGGCACGGCTGGTGGGAGTGGTGGCCAGGCCTAGAATCATGTGGACGTGGGCCGCGGCTGCGAATGTCTATGAATAATTCCGAGAGTTAGGGAAGCGACTCCTTGGCTTAGTTTCACTGCAACAGCCCAGCCACTAACGTGAAGATTGAACCTTTGTTCTTCCACATACACTTCTATACCTACAAACTGCAGCTGAACAGATGGCACAGAAATTTGTTGTGCTCACCTTCTAAGGGGAGGTTATGTGGGCTATACAAACCGTGGATACCGGCGGGGGGGAGAGCGGGTGGGGTGGGGTCGGTGGACACAGTTTTTAGAATCTTCCACTTTGGAAGCAAAATGTGAGCTCAGCTGGCCGGATTAGAACATATATCTTCATGACATTAGTAAGCCTGACCGTCAAAGACCAAAACTTTACTGCTTTTACACGACCACAAAATCCTTTTGCATATTTGTGACAATGTTTGAATTGAGCAATACTACCACAGTTTTTTGGGTAGTGAAGGCTTCTGGCCCAAACTATTAACATTGGGCGTATGATGTTGCCACCTGGTATGTGGCCCAAGGAGGGTGGTGCCATTTCTATTAGCACACCAGGGGAACTCCTTCTGGGTGTTAAGCGCCAGTGAAGAGCAGGAAGCGCCATCGAGAGGCAGGAGGCCGAGACTGGTGTAGAGAGCAGCTGTGGAGGTGTTGGGGGAAGAGAGCAGTGGGCAGCGAGAGTGACCATGGGAAAAAGAGAGTGGGCTTCTAGGGGAAAGCTAACAAGGGACGCCTCTGGGAGTGTGGCACCAGCCAGCAGATTCCGAATGTCGACTTTCGCCATAAATCCAGCCTCTGATTCTGAGAAGCTGAGGAGCTAATGCAGAATTATCTCCTCTTACCAGAGCTTTAGAGACTATAATGGTTTGATTTGGTCTCCCTAAAGATCCTGAGCCAATAGGCTTCATTTGTGTTTCAATCCCTCTTGCATCTTGGCACAGGGTGAATGAGATCTAGACGCAATCAGATTGCTGTTGCTTCCACCCACTGGTGGATATTGATGGGTTATTTTGAATGGGCCTATACACCAGTGTTTCAAGGCGCAACAAAGCCAACCGGACCTGAACCGCAAGTTTGCGTATTGAATTGTATTGTGCTGCATGTCCCCTAAATGCTTCGACTGGTCACCCGTGCATGATTTGGAATGGCTGTAGAAAAGGGATTTGGTGTAACTGCAGGTATGTTTGATGGCATGCATGTCTACGAGTGCAACCTAACTGCTGATAAAGCAGTCAATATTGGTCTGCGAAAGCACATCTCGGACTGGATTCAGCGAAATATTTCGTCTTTAGTTGGTGGTGTTGGACTGAGTGTCTGCGTGGGTGAAATCCATGTAGAGAGGGCTGACCAATGGGGTGACAGTGGCCTGGGCAGGTATCGCAGGTGCGTGCCCGGTGTGCCATAGTGCAGGAAGCTCTGAAAGAAGAAAAGAGAACCTCCACAACCATGCATTGCAGTGCAGGACTTTGGGATCCACACACCCAAATTTGGCTCATGTACTGGGATAGGGGATGGGAAGGAGTGGACCCCGTCCGCGGGCAAATATAATGAAAGAGTATAGTGGTGTTCCGGGTTTCGGGTACCAAACATCCCCGGAAAGCTGCAACTGACCACGGCCAAGTTCATTGTTGGCTCGAGTTGTTGCCTGCCCCATGTCCTCTCACATGGTGTCTGGGGAACAGTTGGTGAGCTTCATGTGTGCCACTGTTACCTTTGGGATCTATTACCCCGCTTGGTCAGATTGCTTGTGGCTAGATTCTGCATCCCAAACTGCCCCCTCAAGAGTCTCCCCAATAAGTTCTATGCCTTTTAAGAAACTTGGTAGTGTGATCTATACATTCCCCCACTAATGACCAGTTTCATAGCGTCCCACACTGTTGCTTCAGTGACCCCCAGATCAGAATTTCCCCCGAAATAGTCAACGCTCCCTCAGGGCCATGCCCCAGAATGTATTTGTTATTTACAGCACTAGAAGATCAGCAGCCATTATGCGTGACTGTAGAAGATGACTGACTTAAATTACAAAGCAACTCGCCCATTTATTTAACCAGCGTTTCAATAGGTTCCCGCTCCTGCTCCACAGCCAATGGGCCTTATCTCTTGTTCGACTGTATGGCCTTATATATGTTAGGATTTTGTGTAAGGTTGCAGTGATCTATTTGACAGAACAGTGAGAAATGTGAAGTATGTTTTGATGTTATGGTTGTTGATTGATAATAAAGCACTCAACATAAACTTAGTAAACTATTTCTGTTGCATTTTTCTCCATGCAATATGTATGTGCTATTTCTGAGACCTGTGCATTCCACGTGTTGCAACTTTGAGCAACTGAAGCAATGGCAACTCAGCGAGGCAGACTGCCATTAGAGGTAGGACAAAAACAAAAGTGACAAAACTAAAGTAATATTTTTGCTTAGTTTCCCCTTTCAGAAAATGCCTAAAATCCCACCTTAGTAAGAGGATGAACGCATGTGAATGCCAGTAACAGCATGACAAACATGTTTCCATCATTACTGACTATATAATGAATTTCTTTATGCATACACCATAGTACCAGCTATTCTCAATACAAGCTGCTGTAAAATACACCATCACACTTGCACACGTAAGAATAGTGTACCACCATTAATATGTAAAAAAACGAATGCTTTTTTCATATTTCAGTGGGTTTTTTGGACAGTAAATTGCACATTTTGTAGGCCATTTTTCCAAAAAGTTCCCAGGGGGAGAACACAATCACACTCTCACAGCGTGAACGACAACAGACTTATAACCGAGCCGTTTACCTGACATGTCCCAACACAAAGGTCAGGCAATTACTGGCAACTAAACACACCTTACTTTGATGCCATGTCTTCCTTACATATGGTGTCGGGAGTGGGATATGGCTGAATTGAAACTAATTGGAGAACCCTACGATTTCAAAAACTCAGTCATAGTGCTTCTAGACCCTCTGTTGCCATAAATGAATTGATAGGTTTCGATTTCTGTAGCAGTAGGGAGGCTGTTATCCCCCCTGAGAAAAGAGGAATGATCCCTACCGGTTTGGTTTTAATACCCCCTCCAGGGTGATACATAAGGTTGGCCCCACAATCTGGACTAGTGTGGAATTTCGGTATGGATGTTTTAGCAGGCATCATCAGTCCAACTTCCGAGGAAACGTAAAGGTTCTCTTACAGAATCATGGTGAAGTCCCATTTGAAGTACGGCGAGGGGATCAAATTGCTCAAGGGATTTTGGAAAAGGCTCAATTTCCTCAGTTCAAAGAAAGCGAACCAGACAAAACCGAAAGAGGTACATTAGGCTTTGGGGAAGCCGATGAACCGATTAACATCGAAGAAAGAAAGGGAGAAGAACCTACTATCTATCCCGACCTAGCCTTCACCCAGCGAAAACGGTCCAGCTCTCGCTTAATCTTTTTTACAAGCTATTCCAGAAGTAGGGGGTATAGAGAAATGAAGATCCTTTTCCTTCTTAAAACAGGGGTTGCTATATAGAAGAGAAACGTCCATGGAAGGCTTAGTGAAGACTCAGTTAGTAATCCCCAAAACCCACTGCAAGTTCATACTGGAGATTGTGCACTCCCATCTTTCCGAGAGGCACTTAGGACATTCCAAGACTGAAGCACATATCAGTGGGAAGTTCTACTGGCCAGGTATCCATGCTGATATCAAAACCTTTGTTCAGATGTATGACATTAGTCAAAAGCCAAGTACACGCATCCCATTACCCGCCCCACTGAATCCCTTACCTATCATAGAAGTCCCTTTTTTAAGAATGGGGATGGACAACATTGGACCTTTAGAAACATCCCAATTTGGCAACAAATATGTCCTTGTGATTGTTAACTATGCAACCAGATATTCCAAAGCCTTTCCTATGCGAAACAATACCACCCAACAAATCCTTAAACTCCTCTTACTGTACTTTTCCCGGGTCGGCTTCTCCAAGGAAATACTAACTGACCAAAGTTTGAATTTTATGAGCAAGCCTATGGCTCCATATCACCACCTTTATGAATATCTGTGTACCACCCCCAAACCGATAGCTTGGTGGAAAGATTCAAGAAAACACAAACTAATTCTGCAAAAATTAGTATATAAGGATGGGAAAGACTGGGACCAAATTATTCCTTGGGCACAATATTTGCAGTAAGGAAAACCCCTCAGGCCTCTACATGATCTTCTCCTTTTGAATTATTTTATGATAGAGAGCCTAGAGATGTCCTGGACATGCTCCGGGAAACCAGGGAAGAACGAGGAGAGGCAAACATTCCCATCTCGCAAACTGCTACTAAAATGCAAGAACATATGAGACTTGATCGAGATCTAGTCTGTACTCATATGGAAAAACCTCAGAGTCTACAAAAATCCACTTATGACAAGAAGTGAGCTTAAGATCTTTTTCCATAGGACAGAAAGTACTGGTCCTCTTACCCATCTCAGAAAATAAACTCGTCTCTAAGTGGCATGGGCCTTACGAAATTGTAGAACAAATGGGAACCTGTACTTATAAAGTAGCCCAACCGGACAGAAAACAGAAGGTCCAGTTATATCATGGAAATCTCTTAAAAGAGTGGAAAGAGAACCCGTCAGCCGCCCATGCCAAAGTACTATCCTGTTTGGTGCCCGAAGAAATAGACCGCTTTGAGTTAATTCCTTTAGAGCTATCTATTCAACAGCAAGAAGATCTAAAAGATGTCATTAAATAATTTCCCGATGTATTTTCAGAAAAACCAGGAAGAGTGAAAGGCACCTACCACTATATTAGAACACCTAAGGGAAAAGTGGTTCATTTAAAGCCATACAGACTACCCGAAAGCATGTGAAAAGATAGTTATTGAGGAGGTAAATAACATGTTGAAGGCCAATATTATTGAACCTTCTTCAAGCCCATGGTCCTCCCCTATCCTGTTGGTCACTAAACCTGACCGTTCCTGGTGGTTTTATATAGACTTCCATCAAGTCAACTCAATTACTGACTTCGATGCCAGCCCCATGCCACGCATTGATGACCTAATTGATAAACTCGAAGCTGCCACCTTTTTATCCACCTTAGACTTAACAAAAGGGTACTGGCAATTTCCAGTATACGGGCCAGATAAGGAGAAAACAGCTTTCTCGATTCCCCTAGGACTGTTTCAATTCAAAGTCCTCCCTTTGAGCTTACACGACGTGCCAGCCACTTTCCAATGCCTCATGGATATAATTCTACAACCCTATTCTGATTTCTGTGGTTCTTATATTGACGAGAATCGTCATTTATAGTAACACCTGGGAGGACCATCTCTTGCATCTTTATACTATTATGAAGGTCCTCAGAGAGGCTGGTCTATCTGCTAATCCATCTAAATGCAGATAGGCCCAATCAGCTGTGAAATACCTTGGCTTCTTTGTGGGAAATGGGAACGTACAGCCTCAACATGAGTAAGCCACCACGTAAATAATGTTGTCTTTTTTTCTCATAGGTGCCCTGGAGCTGCAGGAGAAGCCACGGTGAGCGTGTGGAATGGAATCTACACGAAGCACAGACCTGCTTCTGGGCGTGGCTTATGAAGGCAACCACGCCCAGAGACTAGAGCCTGCTATACAGTACCAACACGGACACCAGAGCTCCATGTTGGATTGGCAGGAAGTACTAAACCCCCAACTTGGATATGTGTCTAATCTAAATAAAGTTCAAAGACCATAGTTGCAGAATGAGTCTCCCTAAATGTAAACATTGTCTAAGGCTAAAATGAAGCTGCTGACAGACTTTTTGTACGACAGGCTCTAACCCATTCAGTCCCTGTCCGACTATACAATGTCTCCCTATGGGTTAAGGTAAAGGAGGATATAGCTGGGGGTCCAGTACCCATGACAGTCCTCTCCCACAAGGCCCCTCCTAAGGGTGTGCTTCCTGCCCCTGGTTTGGTGGGATTGTCCCGATGATATTTGTTCAGCAGTCGAGGGGCGTGGATGTTTTCCCTGGGTTCCCAGGACTTGTCTTGCGGCCCGTATCCCTTCCAGTCCACTAAATAGTATAGTCTCTTTTTAACCATTTTAGAATCCAGAATTATTTTGACTTCATACTCTGGTTCATCCCCTATTATCACTGAAGCAGGGGGTGTCTGCAATTGGGTTCCTGGATGCACTAGCTTCAGCAGGGAGCCGTGAAAGACTGAATGTATACCTACATGGGATGGCAGAGTCAGTTTCATGGCTACTGGTGTAATCACAGTTTCAATCGTGAATGGCCCTAAAAACTTGGGCTGGAATTTTCTGGGCCCTCTTAGTGTAATATATCTTGAATCTAGCCATACAGAATCGCCCACTTGGTAATTAGGAGCTTCTCTACAATGACGATCAGCATACCTTTTTTGTGTCTCCTTGGCTGCCTTCAAATGAATGATAGCCTTTTCCATCGCCTGAGTAATTCGTTCATGTAAGTTGTTGACTGCTGGCATCTCAATTGTTTCTGGTGGGTTGTAAACCAAAGTCTGTGGGTTTCGACCATGTAGTATGTAAAAAAGGCTCAACTGTGTGGAGGAGTGTATTGAGTTGTTATAGGTGTATTCTGCCATCCACAGGATCCCTACCCAAGCTTGATCTGTCTGGGGTAAAAGGCAACATCGATATTGCTCGAGGGTTTGATTTGTGCATTACGTCTGCCCATCTGTTTGAGGATGGTGACTAGTGGACAGGCGAATTTCAACCCCGGCTAGGGTACAGCATTTCCTCGAAAACTGTGACACAAACTGACTGCCCCTATCCAATATCACTACGGATGGGAACCCATATTGTTTGACTATATGATCCAGGAATACTTGAGCCAATTTAGGGGCTGAGGGAACCACCTTCAATGCCAAAAAATGAGCCATTTTAGAGAATAGGTAAATTACAACCAGTATAGTGTTGAACCCTGAGCTAGGGGGAAAATCTGTGACAAAGTCCATGGAGATGATGGTATGCCAGGGTGCGGGTGGTATTGAAAGAGGTTGTAACAAACCAGCTGGCTTTTTTCTTGTTGCTTTATTTTGAGCGCAGGTTCTACAAAAGTTGACTAAGGTGGTGATATCATTTCGCCAGGTTGGCCACCAATATGACCTTTTTATTTTCTCCATGGTTTTTACTACCCTGGGCTGGCCCTCCAGAGGGGAACTGTGATAACTGTTGATAACCTGCTCCTGCAAGGTCTGTGTTGAAAGATAGAGGTGTTCTTGGTAATAAGGCAAGCCATCCCTAACGGAAAACTGCAGTCGCTTCCCCTTCAATGCCTGTAATTTAATGGTTGGCAAACTGTCTTTAACTGCCACCTTTAACCTTTCCAACAGGGAGTTGACAAACCTGAATAATCCCAGTATCTTGTTGCCCAGGATGATGTCCACCGGATCTGGAATACAATAAGCGTCTTCGCCTTTACTGATGCGCGACAAAGCATCTGCTTTGCCGTTCTTAACTCCAGGTCCATAAGTAATTACAAAATCGTACTCAGCCAGAAACGGAGCCCATTGCAGCTGTCGGGACAACTGGGCTTTTGTGGAATGCAAGTAGTACTGTAGATTCCGATGATCGGTTTTGATTGTAAAAGTGTGTTTGGCACCTAGTAAGTAGTGTCTCCACTCTTTGAGAGCGTCTCTGATTGGCAATAGGTCCTTATCCTTAACTGTGTAATTCAGTTCTGCGGGAGAGAATTTTTTTGACCAAAAGGCCACTGGGTGCAGGCGGCCAGTTTCCGGGTTCCGTTGAGACAGGACAGCCCCCATGGAAACACTGGAGGCATTCGTTTCGATGATTTAAGGGAGGTCTGATTGTGGATGCTATAATACCCGAGCCGTAGTGAATTTGTCCTTTAGAGCCTTTTGAGTCCATTCCAATTTTCGATGCTTCCGTAACAATGAAGTAATGGGGTGTACTATACGCGAGAAACCAGGTATAAATGGCCTGTAAAAGTTTGCAAAACCAAGGAAACTCTGTACCCCTTTTAGTGATGTGGGTGAGGGCCAAGTGAGGATTGCTTCCACCTTCCTATTGTCCATTCTTATGCCTTGTGGAAATAACACGAACCCTAAGAATTCCACTTCAGTGGCGTGAAACAAGCATTTCTCAAGTTTGCGATACAGGTGGTTTTTCCACAACTTGTGAAGTACTGCACATACGTGTGATACATGTTCTTGCAGACTGGCAGAATAGATAAGGATATCATAGATGTATACCACTGCACATAAGTCCAATAGCTCACGCAGTACGTCGTTCATGAAGTACTGGAATGCCGCTGGTGCATTGCACAGTCCAAACAGCATTAACTGGTATTCGCAGAGGCCATAACTGGTGGGAAATGCGTCTTCCATTCGTCACCCTCTTTTACACGCACCAGGTGGTAAGCTCCTCGAAGGTCTAACTTTGTGAAGATTGTGCTTGTTTGACCTGGTCCAATAGTACAGGAAACAATGGCAGTGGATACCTATTTTTAAACGTGACCTGATTCAGTGCACGATAGTCGATACAGGTTCTTAAATCCCCCTCCTTCTTGGGTACAAAGAAGAGGGGAGATGCTGCTGGTGATTTCGATGGTCGAATAAAACCATTTGCCAGGTACTGGTCTAGATAGGTCTTCAGGTAGGTGTTCTCTTTTTCCGTCAAAGCATAGATCCGACTAAATGGTACTTGTGCCCCTGGTATCAAGTCAATTTGACAGTCGTATGAACAGTGTGGGGGTAACGTGTTGGCCTGTTCCTTAACAAATGCATCCTGAAATTCCTGGTACTCAGGGTGGCAGAACTCCCACCATTCCCAGCACCGAAACGGTCCTTAGGATGGCTGATGAAGAACGTTCCGGGGTGTGTTCTTTTTCGTAGCAGCGATGACACCCATTGGCGAAGATCAAGGTCCTAGCACGCCAATCAATACGAGGGTTATGAGTTTCCAACCATGGTATGCCAAGGATTACCTGAAACTGAGGAGCAGTGATGAGGTTAAACGATATTCTTTTGCTATGACCATCTTGGCAGAGTAGCATGACTTCAGCTGTACATTGTGTAACAGACCCGAAATCAGTTGAGTTCCGTCCACTGCCGTTACGTTTTCTGCTTCTTTGGTGCGGATGGGTAACCCAATTCTGTCTGCCACTCCAAGGTCCATATAATTTCCAATAGCTCCACTGTCCACAAACGCCTCTAGAGCATGCATCTTGGAGGGTTGTTGTTGATTTATCAGGATTACTGGGATTACGAAGTGTGAGGCCAGGAGACCCTTTTTTGCACTCGACAAACCGACCTCTAGGTTTGCCGGGCATTGGAGTTTTCCCAGTCCTCCTTTTCTTTTCCGCTGTCTATGGCTCCCACCATCTTTCGAGGAGGCTTGGCTGGGCAGTTTCAGAGGAAGTGACCAGACTGGCCACAATATAAACATAACTGTTCTTGGCGTCTTCGGCCTGTTTCAGCTTTTGTGAGCGGTCCCCAGAGAACACCCAACTGCATAGGATCAGGGTGCTCAGCAGAATGTCGGGCTGGGATTTCCTTAGGATGCACATAAAAGGTCCTGCTTTCTGAGTGAGCTCAGTTGGCTTTGCGGTCCTGTAGTCGATGATCCAGTTGAATGGCCAGATCTATATACTCCGCGCATCCCACAGGAGGGGGTTAACAACCTGTGCGAGGACATCCTTTAGCTCTCCTCGCAGGCCTCTGTAGAACAAGGTGATGGGTTTTTCCTCAGGCCAGTTTGCCTCAACAACCAGGCAATTAAAAGTTGCCACATAAACCGAAAGTTCTTGACTGCCCTGACGAAGAGATAACAATTTGTTGTCCAGCGCTTGTCCCTGGGTATGACGGGCAAAAAGCTTCTCCAACTCATGCTGGAACCCAGGGAAATTGCGTAGAAGAGGGTCGTCCCTATTCACCAGCGGCACCGACCAATCTGCTGCATGACCCCCCAAGTACGACAGCACAAATGCCACCTTTGACTGATCTGTTGGAAAAACCCTGGGTCTTCATAAGAAGTGTAACCGACACTGGTTCATAAAACACCAATCACCTGTGAATCTTTCAGGAGGCGTTAATGGGATGTTACCAGGAACCACTACCTGTACTGGGGCCAAATCCTGTGGAGCCGCTGCTGCTGGTGCTCCCCCTGGCAGTGGAGCTTGTGTTTGCAATAGTTGGCGAGCTAACTCATCGGTTCTATCCGATTTACCGCCAACTCTCACCTTAAGGTGTTCGTTTCGGCTTGGTCTGCATGTACATCAGTACGCAGTTCCCCTAAAAGTTGTGCTAACTGATCTACGTCTGAGGTCTCCATCGCTCAGGCAGAGTGGTTTAAGAGCGGCTTTGTGTTCTGTCACACTCACCTGGGTACTCTGCGGGAGCGATGAATCCTTCTTTGTGCCTTTTCCTATCTCTCCGCCCTGGGTAGGGGTGTTGGAGCTGGAAGATAGACCTGCAAATACAAGAGGGGTTCAGTACACTGCTCCTTGTGTCATGTCTCAAGACCTGCCCCCTCCCTTCCCTGAACCCTAAATTTGTGCGTGGATTCTAATCTGAATACAAAGCTCACCTTTACTGCTGGTTTGGTGGGCTATCCATCCTGCAAGATGCAGGGGCGCTAAGTCGTGGGTGGATAGAGTCCCAGTTGCTTCACTGGACTCTTAGTTCCTTGTTCTGCATTCAGTTCTGTTGGTCGTGCCTGGCAAGCTCCTTAACTGTCCGGCTTGCTATAGTTAGTTCAGCCTCTGCTTTGTAGTTCCTCAGTGGAAGACTGAACAAGTGTCCCTTGAGCTAAGGAGGTGAAGGTTCCTTGATGAGCACGTGTTTCACTTTGTCTAAAAATGCAGGAAAGCAAGATTAAGGAGGGGAGACTACAACACTGTCTATCTGTGTGTCTCCGACAGGAGCTCCTGCTGGGCTGTGCGGGATCAGAGAAGGCACGGTGAAAGATAGCTGAAAATGGTTCTCCACGTAGGTTCTGCCAACTGCCTGGATGAACTTGCTGTGCTGCGAGTGTTGTTTGCTGCTGCGCTGTGTCGCTTTCAGATGCGCAGCGTGTAACTGACTCACTCTGTTTTTCCTTTCACAGGCGCTGCTGCTGCTAACACCAATGAGGCGGGGAGTTCAGATGAATGTTTACCGGAGCGCGGCACTCAGCGGGATGCAGAGGGAGATCAAGATGATTGCGGTCTGCATCCTTCAAGCGGAGATCAGGTAAGTAAGCCGCCACGTAAATAACATTGTCTTTTCTTCTCGTAGGTGCTCTGGAGCTGTAGGAGGAGCCGCAGTGATCCGGAGTTGCAGGAGAAGCCGCGGTGAGTGTGTGGAACAGAATCTACACGAAGCATGGACCTGTCTCTGGGCGTGGCTTATAAAGGCAACCATGCCCAGAGACTAGAGCGTGCTATACAGTACCAACAAAGACACCAGAGCTTCATGTTGGATTGGCAGGAAGTGCTAAACCCCCAACTTGGATATGTGTCTAATCTAAATAAAGTTCAAAGACCATAGTTGCAGAGTGAGTCTCCCTAAATGTAAACATTGTCTTAGCCCCTGTCCTACTATACAATGTCTCCCTATGGGCTAAGATAAAGGAGGATATTGCTGGGGGTCCAGTACCCATGACACCCTGGCCATAACATCCTGATTTAAAATTTTGTGAACACTTCTTTCTTTTCTTGTGAACATTATCCCACACTCTTTTGCAGCTTAGCGATAAGGATTGGCAATCGATTTTCTTTTTTAGTATAGGCCCTTTCTATTTAACTAGACGCCACCAAGACTGTATTATTATTTTTTGATGGTTGTAGCTTGCTCCCATCTTCAAATTAGGTTTAGTTTAGGCGTTAATCTCACCCATTTTTACAGTTTAATAAACACCCTTGAACTGTGATCACTTGTATCTGTCTTACTTTGATGCCATGCCTTCCTTACACCTGACATGTCCTTGATAAGCAGAGGAAATTGGTGATTGCAAGTCCCCCACCTTTTCTTGATCTGTTCCAAAGAATCAGGTTGTAGCCTGGTAGGAAGGCCTTGTGTGCAATGTGTTCGTAATTGTCAGTAAACCAGGTCTCTCTGATGAAAAGGATGTCTGGGTTTTCCTCTGAGATAAGGTCAAAGATATAACATTTGTTTTTAGAAACTGATCAGCGTTGATGAGGATGTAAGAGATTTAGTGGGGTTTGTTTGCAAGTGCTGGACTGGTCGAGGTGGGGTATGTTGAGGGAGAGGCAGTGCAGGAGGGTGGTGGCGGTTAGTTGAGGAAGGGGGTGGCCAGGGGAGGGCATGGGAAGATGGGGGGGGTGGATACAGTGAGTTGAGGGAAAAGGATGGCCAGAGGAGGGCATGGGGGGAGGGCATGGGAGTGTGGAGGTGGGCATGGGAGTGTGGAGGTGGACATGGGGGAGGGTGAGGTGGGGAATAGTGCTAAGACCGCGTTGGGTGCCGGGGGGAGGTTTGGGTGCTATAGCGAGGTGGCAGGGATTGGGATCTGGGTTGGAGCACAGGTGATGCGAAGTGGGGTCTGAGGTGGCTGAGGTCTGGGTCTTTTCTTGTCTTTCGGATGGATGATGGGGTGTGGGTTGGGGACAGCTGTCAAGGCCGGGGGTTTGGCTAGGCCTGTCCTTGCTGCGCTAAGAGAAGGGAAAAGAAAGTTGGGGGGAGGAGGAGCCTGTTGTTCTGGAGAGGTGAGGTAGCAGGGTGTAGGGCGGTTGGCTTGACTGGGTAGATGGGCGGTTTGGGATGTTCAGGGGGTCAATGTTTTTAACTCTCGCTCTCCATCGTGCTGCTCTAGCTTGTGCGCAGCCAGGTCTATGTGGAGGTTGGAGCAGGGAGGAAAATGTGTGGTTGAGCAAGGGTGGAGGTGGAGCGTATACCTTGAGGTTTTGGCATGTGAGGGGGGCTGCGATACTCGGTGGAGTGTTGGGACAATGGGCTGTGCATTAGAGAGGGCTGGGGTAGGTTGTGGTGGGTATCGTTAAGCATATAGGGGCGCAGTGTGTGGCTCTGATTTGGGAAGTGTGTGGCATAGTCTCTACCTTTTGGGCAGGCTGCATCCTTAACTGGGAGATCACACACATATGGACGGTGCAGCTGGGGTCGGGTACGGAGTAACACTCAGACTGAGTCACCAGGATAGAGGGAAAGACGTCCTACTTGGGGCACGACAGTAAATGCAGTAGAACATAGATTTGGGATACCTAGATAGAGGGAGAAATGCCTAAAATGGGGGCACAACAATACATTCAGTAACACCTAGACTTGGGAGACCAGGATAGAGGGAGGATGGCCTAAAATAGGGGTACAACAGTAAATGCAGTAACGCCTAGATTTGGGATCCCTGGATTGGGGAGAAACATCTAAAATTGGGGCACAACAGTAAAGGCAGTTACACCTATATTTCAGGATACCTGCATACAGTGAGAAACGCCTAAAATGGGGGCACAACAGTAAATGCAGTAACAACTCGATTTAGTATACCTGGATAAAGGGAGAAACACCTAAAATGGGGGCACAACAAAAGATGCAGTGACACCTAGATCTAAGAAGAGCGCTTAAAATGGGGACTGTGAAGGCATCATGAAGCAAGACGCAGACAACAGATTCATAGTTCAAAATAAAATGGTTTATTGACTCAAATGTCAGGATGGTTGAAGGCCTAACTTGCCCTATGCTAAGGTAGGATTTCCCTATCTGAACAAAATTAAGGAAAGTCTGAGTCAGAATGTTCAATTTAAGTCTGTATGTGTCCAACACCTACCCTTGCCCTCACAACTAAAGTTAAGCGATATGTAGGGAAGTCAACAATAAAATAAATGGTGATCAAAACAAAGTTCTGTGCTTCTTCCAGCGCCTCGCTTCTTTTTCAAGTTCAAGAAAGTACCACAAAGTCTTAAGATTACCTTGCCCAAGTTCAAACAGTTCCACAATTCCTTGAGGGTCCCTTCCCAAAGTGCAAGGCAATCTAGTTCCAAAGAAAATAAAAAGGGTTTGAGGGTTTCGTCCTCAAGACAGCATTAAAGTTCATCATGTCTCAGGGATCCCTTCCCCAAGACTTCAACATGTCAACTTGGTTTCAATCTTTCAATTTTTAACACAACTTCAAATCCACTTGACACTCCTCCTGGACTGAATTAGCAGTTCACTTAAATGACTCATTCTTGGTTTATTTCCACAATGTCTTTGGCTTTCATTTTTGTTTGTTTTCTTGCTTTAATAAAACTGTTTAACATTTTAAAACTTCAAACATGAACATCATTCTTCAAGATAACAAATAAAACAGGACTTATTCCAAGAAGAAAAAGAGTAATATAACAGAAAAGGAAAAGTTGTAACAAATTAACCATGAAAGTTAATATCCATATTTAAAACTCTAAAAAAGTTACAACTGCGACAACAACTGCAACAATAACCAAGGTTGTGGATCCAGACAGACAAATGTTCCACATTGTTTCAAACCCAGAATTATTATACCTGGTAACATGTTTCCTAAAATCATTCCAACATAGCCCTTGTAACACGGGGCAATTTAGCAGCAAATGTTTTAATATTTCCCGTTGCTCATTGCCCAGACAAAATCTACAGAAAAGTAACTGCTCATTAATCAAACCATATTGCATCAGGATCACCTTTGTATGGATTAAGTACTCAGAAAAAGCTGACGAGCACATTTGTTAGGGTAAATCAACCAAAAAGTTGCCAATGTTCCCTGTCTTTTGTGGTCGCCCCTCAGATGACTCATCGAGGCATATTGATGAAATCCCTTCACAGTGTGGACCCAATCCAAATCATAAAGCGCTCGTTTCACCCTAGACGGATTACAAATCAATTCAGCCGAATCACAGCTGCATTTGGACATCAGGTCAGGGCAAATCTGCTCCAACTCTCTTAATGTCCCCAAACCCTTTTCCAGACGGATGACTTTAAGGTCTTCAAACACAGAATTTTTGCTTGGTACAAGTATTTTCTAATAAAGTGAAATATATCTCCAGTGCGCCCTACCCTTCAGGGAAACGAGACCCAATTCATAGCGCATTACTGCATGTGGGAGTTAACCAGAAATACAAAATTCTCCTCCAAAGCAATGCCTCTAAAACGGACAAATATTGGACTATTGACAGACCATATACTTCGATCCCATTCAGAATCTTCGGCACCTTTGTAAAAACGAATAGATGTTAAAAGGGAAAATTTGCTCTATCTAGAGTCGACTCTACAAAGCTGATTTGCTAAATTGATTGCTCTTGCCTGAAGCCTCAACAAAACAATATTTTTGTTATTTTTTTGCTGTAGTAAAGAAACCAAGATAAAGGAAGGAGTCAATCATCTCCACCTGTTCAGCACCAATGCGCCACTTAAAAGGCACTTCTTTCGTCGAACAGGCTAATTGCATCACCTTAGTTTTACTGGGATTTATAGATAAAGAATGGACCCTCACCAAGTTGGAAAAATACTCCCAAAGATGTTGCAAGCCTATCGGGGTGTTATCAAAGATTAGAAGATCATCCTCAATGGTCTTATGTTGTGGAGTTTAGGTTTCACCAGGGCTTTAGGTTGAAGATATTCACCTACATCTGCCATATAGAGATTGAAAAGGCAAGGGGCCAAACCCCACCCCTGCCGTACCCCCTAAATGTTGGAATTTAACGGGGACAACAGTTCCTGTTGGTTTACGGCGACCCGAATGGTTGAATGTTCATATAGGCCAGTTATCAGTCTCAACAGTCTGGCTGGAATGCCCCACTCCTGTAATTCACACTATAGGAGATCCCTATCTACTGTGTTAAATGCTGCTGTAAGGTCCACAGAGGCAAAATAAACAGGGTTACTCCCCCTCGCCCATGCTAAATTTTGAAAACATTTAATCATTAATCCATTCAATGCTGTACCCATATTCTTTCTAAAACCTGTCTACCACTTCAAAATTTGCTCTGTTCCACCGGCCCATGCTTCTAGATGCTGAAGAAGGATACAGGCAAAACCCTTACTATCAGCATCCAGAATTGCAATGGGGTGGTAGTTACATGGGTCTGATCGAGTGCCCCTTTTGTAAATTGGTATTATATGGGCCTCAGCCCAGGTAGAGGGGAAATTTCCCATCGCCAACACACGATTAAACAGGGTCGATAACACGCTTGACCAGGTGACAGGATTGGACTAAAATAGAAAGTTTGATCATTTATCTGGGACAGGAGCCTGGGAAGTACTAATGCCCTTAATTACTTATAGAACTAGCTCATTGTTGATGTTGATGCTTGAATGGTCATTACTTACCAAAGAAACAGACAATTTGTCAGCCCCAAATCTATGAGGCAAAGCAAAGAGGTTTTTAAAGTGTGATACCCAGTCTTCTTCTAAAACGGCATTTGCCAAATTGCCAGATTTCAAATTATCTGTGTCGTTAATCAGTGTCCAAACGGCCTGGGAGTTCTTATTGCGGAGGGAAAGCAACATGGCTCTGCGTCTAGCTGATTCCTACTAAAATGAGATGCACACAACCAGTTTTTATAGTTTTGACGTGTTCTCCTTAGATGTTCGCTTTTCTCAGCGGATGTCAAGAGTCCATTCTTTTGTATCTTTTGAATCTGCTACCTCAGCTCTCTTTTTCCATAAAACGAGGTTTACATTTTATTAATGCCAGTGTTTCCTATGCCCACACGCTGGATTTGTATTCCATGGGAGGCTAACCTCAATAGTATCCATCATAAAACATTTGAAGCTGTCAACCAAGAAAGTTTTGATCTTTCACTCCCTCGATTACGCGGCTATACATTTATTCAGAGTCTCACTTACTCATTGCACCAAAGCAGGGGACCACGAGATCTGATTGCCCTTACTACTCAAGCTTATTCCCCTTCGTCCCTCGCAGTACATACCCGGATGGCCCCCTGATTCCAACATGCCGAAGTAAGCTATTAAGAGAGAATTATCGCTTAGATCTGTCATTATTTAAAATCGCAAGCATTTCTCGTATAGCCAACTTCTGACAAAGATGTAATCAATAGTAGATCTAGTAAGGCTAATAGTCTACATAGGCTGCAACGGGACATCATAAAGCACTGAACCATTCCAAGGCATCGGACCCAGTCCTGTTAGACCTTCCCTCCACTCTTTCTCATTTATCACCTTAAGGCCTTGCTGAGCAGTACCCCGCCCCTCATTATCAAACAGCCTAACTCCCTGTATACAATCAGAATTCAAATCTCCTGCCAATAATACGTGACCCCTGGGGAAGTTGTTGGACCAGTCAGTAATACATCTAGTTACTAAAGCCATTTCCTCCCCCAGGGGACGTATTCCTTGATGCCAGTATACATATATAACCAAGACGTTCATACCCCCGCCCCAATCTCTGGAATACTATATGGGTGGCCATAATTCCAAAGGAGATATCAAAGTTAGCCATCACCGTTGCCTCCAAGCATATTGTAACCATAGTCATCAGGCCCCCAAACAGGTGCCCTTTGTTCTCCTTTCTAGGGCTACCTGAAAGACCACTCTGTATCCATCTAGTAAGGGAGGGAATTTAAGCCAAGATTCCTGAATGGTAATAATTGTGTGGGCCCTGAGTTTCTGGCACAGCTGGACATTATTAAATAAGTGACTGTTACCACGGGTGTTCAGTGAGACTTATGATAAAGACACTGAGTAGTTCGAGCCACCAATTGGATCCTGCAACAGGGTGGTCTAACTCAAAATGTATCAACATTGGGGGCCAGGGGAAACACCCTGCCACAGTAGATTTCACAGTATTAACCATTGTCTGCAAAAAAGGATGTGTTTAATGTAGAAACATCAGAGCTTATTGTGGAGTGCTGCACCACACCGTCCACCGCCGCCATCAGCGCATCACCAGAGGAAGTACCAGTAGAGACCGTTTTCGGGGCTGTAACAGTTACTCTAGACACAGGTTCGGACAGTGGCAACTTGACTACTGGCTGAGAAAAGAGAGAACACAGAAAATGCTGTGCCCCCTGTTTTTTTAACTCATTTGGAGGGCAATTTTTAGTTTTTTTCTGCAGCTCCCCACCATTCCTTTTACATCTGACAGCCCTCACAGTTGTCACTTTCTGTGCCGTCCCAGTCAACATGGGTACCTCCTCAACGTCATGATGAAATCCGCTGTGACAGTGGAGGTAGTTTGGTTATTTGTTTGGGAAACAGGTAGGTTTGTCTGATGCCACAGGGACTTACTCCCATCAATTGCAGAAATAATCATTCGCTCATACTCAGCCTGTAATGGCGACTTAGGGGCTTCCTGATGAATGGGTGACCTTTGTGGTTAACTCCCTGAGTTAGAGGAATACCAATGGTAGCTGCCTTCTCATGGGGTCTCCCAGCCTTCAAGCTCCCCTAAGTCCAGCTTCTGCCTAGATTCTGTGTCCTCCTTTTTAGAATCAATGTGGCCTGACTTGTGGGGAAAAGGAAATTCCTTAGCTGCGATATGCATGTTCACATGATCAGATTTAAACAGTAATTACTCTAACAACGCTGTGTTAGCTTACGTTTCCAGCTGATGGCCCTCATATAGTGAGACCAGTATGCACAAGACTTGGTTAATTTCGGCAAACATGCCTTCACGCTCGTCTCTTGGACCACCTCCATTCTTCGCATCACTGCTGCCAAGCGTCTTGGAGGCAAAAGGGTAGTTGAGGTAGCAGGCGAGGATGAAAAAAAGTCAGACCCTGAATGGAGATGTCCAGTTAGATCGGGTGAGTTAGCTAGCAAGCTCTGATCTGGTGGGGTGTCTTCCGGACTTAAATCAATGGGGGCACTAGTCGCAGCTATAAGAAGAGATCTCTCATTCTGTAATTGTGGCAACTTTTCCAAAGTCCCATTTATTTTCATAGTTTTGGCCATAGAATTTTGCAGTTTTGTGCCTAGCTGTCATGATCCCAGTCAGTGAGCATAGTCATCATTCAGGCATTCAGGCCAGACAGGGAACCTTATTTTAGTCAGAAGGTCAAAGGTGGGTGTTAGCCTGGCACATATGGTATTTACACCCTTCACAGCATATGCTTCCTTAGACTCTAGTAATGTTTAACAGTAACTTTTATACACTAAACATGGCCACCGTAAGATCCATTCACAAATTGCAGCACGTTCTAGTCATATTGCAGAGGGAGATATTTAAGCCCCGCCTCCACTGGAACGCACGCTTTGCGTCTTCTCCGCTGACAGCGGGTAACGCTACCAGCGTTTCTCCTCACAGAACTTGTAAAAGGAGAAAATAGTGACATTAGCTTTACAGAAAAATACAGCATTCAATAGTTTATAGAAAAGACTTACCTGACCGAAATAATTCTCTGAAGCGGTTATCTTCAGTCAGAAGTTTCACTCACAGCCGCAGCATCTTCAGTCAGCAGTTGTCGTTCATAGCCGCAGCATCTTCAGCAGAAGTTTCACTCACAGCCGCAGCATCTTCCGTCAGAAAGTTAATTCACAGCTGCAGCATCTTCAGTCACAGTTTTCGTTCGAAGTTGCAACAACTTCAGTCAGAAGTTTCTTCTGCAGCCACCGCATCTTCCGAAGGTATCGTCTTCAGCTTTCCGAAAACCTGCAAACAACACAAAAGATATTTAATTAACAAACAAACTTAACAGTTGATAAAAGAAGATGTTTAATGAGCTTTTACGTACCTGAAGGTTCTTCAAGTTTTCACCTCACAGTTATTTCCGTGCTCTTCCTTGAAGGCTGCAGTTACTCTTTATAGGCAAACTTACGTTTTAAAACGTTTTCTCATCCTGAGTAACTCCGCGGCCATCCGCAGTCATAATTCTTATCCCAAATACTGAGAACCTGCAAAAAGATAAAGAAAGAGCAAATTATTAGAAAGAGAAATCTCTCCAACGTAGGAAATTATTTGAGCCCTTAAGGATTCCAATATTTTCACCAACTTACTTACTCAAAGTCTCATTCTTAAAAGATATAGACATTTCAAGGCAAGACGCAATAGAATACATAAGATACCCACATTACCATTGTTTCTTCATCCCAACGCACCCTAAAGAAAAGCAGGATGGAGAGCTCCACAATAAATAAACACAGGTGAGAAGGGAGGCGTTTAAGGAGTATACATCTCATGCAGTACAATCTCCGCAAGTAGATGTTACAGCTTTTCTATTGTTTTCATTGTTGTTTAACATAAAGAGAATCCTAGTGCCAAGGTACCAGGTCCACAGGCTGGGAAGGCATTACGCTCTCGAGAAGTCCAGGTAAGTGTTACACCGGCCCTCCCACTGTCTTTAAAACTGTGGGCGAAGCGTTAACATTATTCTGTGCAGATAAAAAGAACGATGTAATAAGGTTAGACCTTGTATTTTTTGCAGCTGATCTCTGTCGTCAAAGAAGCATTCGGAAATACAGTTGCATGGTACTCCTGATTATACAAAAGATAATCTTCCCCTGGGGAAAGGGGGAGGTGCAGACTCAGCGGCTAACATTTCAGCATCTGTGATTAATTGGTAGGCTGCTGACTCCATCCTCCCTCCACATTTCAGGTTGTACATTTAGACCCACCAGAGCCCTTCATGAATGAGTTGGATGCCAAAAAAAGTATTGTGCTGCCTATAATAACCCTTGTCCGCAGTATCCCTGGCCACCAAACAGAAACAAGACAGTCAATACGCAAACAGTAATTACTCTGTCCAGACCTTTGCTGGTCCACAGTGGAGTGCAGGGGGGAAGGAGAGGAGGGAGCAGTTTGCAGCAGCCCCAAGGGGTGACTATTTCTCGGAGTCAGATGAAACAAGAGTCCCAGTCCAAGAGCTCCAAGTCACCCTGCACTCCAACACTCACAGCACACAGTATTGCACACTGTGCACCCTCCGCGCCAGTCGTAATGTTTTGTGTTAGTCGCTCCTCCTCTCCAATAGAAACAATAGTCAAACTCCAAAAGCACTGTGCAGGTACTGCAGCCTCACAACACACAGTGTCGCACACCGTGCGCGTTCCTCGCCGGTGGTGATGTTTTGTGTTAGCCACTTCCTCCTCTCCAATAGAAACAGTAGTCAGACTCCAAAAGCATCAGACTCCAAAACCGCTGTGCAGGTACTGCAGCCTCACAACACACAGCGTAGCACACACATACTTTGGCTTTCACAATTGAGGGTTCCCTGGTCTAGGCACAGTTGTCACACCACAAAGTCCAACCATTACAGGTCGCGCAACTAGGAACCCTAGGCTCTTCAGCCCACACAGGTTCTTCTGTATTTGCCCTTGTGTACAGATTCACACTCACTCAATTTCTTCCTTAACAGCCTCTTGGCTTTATATGAAAGGTCACACTCATGTGGCTTCTCCTGGTTAGCCTCTTGGCTCTGCCACCATGTGTCATATATTGTCTGCCAGTCTTTGGCCTTGCTGCACTGTATTTATGCACCACGTTCATTGCATGGCGATTTTATCTCTTCCCCACCTTTCTGTCATGTTTGTTCACAAACTTCCACACTTGGTTTCTTATTTCGTGTTTTATTTTCAAAAGGGCGCTTTCATATTTATCTTTCATCAGATCATAGCTTTGCCATAATGTTTTCATTCAGTTCAGTATTCAATATTCATGAGGATTTGTTTCGCTGCTTAATTCTCACAAAACCCATGGCTTTGGGTTTATTTAATCTTGCGTGTGTCATTTGTTTCATTCAGCATTCCATTTGTTTCATTCAGCACTTCTCACTGACATGCAGCCCCGAGGAGAGCCCGGCTTTGAGTGACATTCCCCTTCACTCACCGGTTTTCTGCATTCCCTTCGGGCAGCTGCGTCGCCACACGTCTGCTCCACTGGCTGACTTGATGGTCACAGCAAGCTCTGCTTGCACATCAGATGCTTTGCCCCACTCGCCGTCAGCTTCGATTCCCTTCTATGAACGCAGGTGGCGAGTTTGCTTCGGTCTCCTTTGCTCGCAGCTCCAGCTGCTCCTTTCTGACCATGGAGGCTCCCACACCTGTGGAATTCTGCCAGGCCAACTCGCCTGTGGCTCTGCGCCCCACAGGTCTTCTGCCAGCGTCCTGACTTCCCTTCAGGCCCCAACACGACTGCCTCCTTACAAAAAGGGTTCTCTGCTGGTCTCCCCAACACATGCCTCCTTGTTGGTTCCTGTGTTGCCGGTTTCCTCCTTTCTTATACACCTGCAACCACTTGACAGGTTGCAGGCGTGAGTTTTCAATTAACACTGCCTGACTACAATTAGAGGGACATGGCCTTTGTAGTACTTTGCAGGCATCTTCCTCGTCTCAGTACTAGAGTGATGAAATGACCCACTGGTGTTCACTGCTCCTAGTCGCCTCTTCCTCATCCCAATACTGTAGTAGCTTAAATGAGGAAAATTGAAGGGAGTTATTTTACAGTAGGCCATAAAGGCCAGGAGGGTTAGGTTGGTTTTCCCAGGGAAAAGGGGGATACCATGTCTCACCTGTGGGTACTCTTTTCCCAATCTCCAAGGATCCTCCACCCAGGTCATCCTTCCATGCTTCTCCACCTACAGGGTCGGGATCCAAAAACAACAACCTTTCCCTGGCCACCTGAGCAGAGGATCCAGGGGGAGTAGGAATAAGGATACCTTCAGGTTTCTCACAGGACCCAAGAGTTAATGAAATGGTACTTAGCGATTGGAGTGCAGCAGTGATAGGACTATTACTAGCTAGCAAACCTTGGTAAACTATGTTTTTGAAGCTGTGAGGGGCAGTAGGGCTTTCCCGAATACAGTAATTGCTGTATTTCCCACCCAGATCCAGTAAATAAATACGATAACACACACAGGCATACACAGCTAAAAGCTTTGTTTTCAAGATGGTACTTTTAACCATAATGACAGGATGGTGTTGGTTAATAAAGACAAACATATAATATTCACATATCTACAGACACACACACCTAGCTTTCAAATCAACATGCCTGTTGAAGTGTGGTTCAGTATTTAACCTTCAGCATTATTAAAGGACTACTACCTACATGCGCCAACTAGTCAAACTTTTACCTTGACTTCTGCTGAAAGTCCAAACCGATTCCCTGATGACACTTGCAATTTATGTATTGACCTACAACTCGTAAAAGGGTGGTCCACATTGGGCAGATTCAATGAATTACATAATTTTGGTTTGTTAATGAGTTGGGGGTGATTGTGATGAACCATTATTTTGCCCCATGGAAATTATAAATGAGCACAGTATTTTACAGTAACCAGTAACCTAGACCTCTGTTGCACTGCAAGGAGAGGTGTATGGCCCTGCATTCTGCAGACGACCTGACCTCTCCCCACAAGTTTGCACCCCTTAATTTATTTCTTCCATAGAAAAGGCTCTTCTCCTTAAAAATCACAATCTAGGCTTTATTCCCTCATCTTGCTCCCACCAGCCTTACCTGCACCGCCATCTTCCTCCCCTCCCCTCCTCAGATTGGCCTCAGAAAGGGTCAGAAGACCCAGAAGAGCAGTCTTAACCAGGCTCCCCCAGGCAGCCTTGTCCAGGCAGTGGATAAGGGCAATTTGTGGTTTGCCTGTTCGCTGGCTGCCTAGCCCAGCCCTCTGCTGCAGCTCTTCATCCCCACACTGACCCAGAAGACCATGGATAAAAGGTAAGGGTTGACACAACATACTCACAAAAGTTTGAATCCATCATTTGTTCAACACTTAAAATTCACTGTTTGAATCCAACTATTCATCACATTTGACTTTGCTACGGTGGGGGTTTCTCCACATTTGGATTTGGCTACTATGAGGTTTCTCCAAGTTTTAATGTTGCTACTGTGAAGATTTGCACCATTTTGAGATTGCTGGTCTTGAGTCTTGTCTACTTTGAATCCTGCCACTGTAGGGTCTCACCACATCAGAATTCTGCTACCGCTGGGGTTTCACCACGTCTGAATTTTGCTATTGTGTGGATTTCTTCACCTTTTGAAATGTTGCTACCATGGGGTTTCACCATTTTGAACTCTGTTCTGAATCTTGTCACTCTGAATTTTGCTACTGTGATCATCAACATTATGTTCCTGCAGAGCACCAGCAGGATTTACATTTGGCATGATAATGCAGTCTGTGTAATTTGGGTTGAGCTGGGAGAGTCGTGGGCATGGCCTGGTTCTAAAGTTCAAACCCGGCCCGAGCCAGGAAAATGACCACGAAAAACCCAAAATACAATGTTTTGCCAGCGCCCATGCCTTTGTACAAACTCGGCCAGGTGCTGAAAAGAACTGTGATAAAGTGCCAAACCAAGGTGTGTGATCCTGACTAAATCATTAATCTCACTGTTCAAGCAACATTTTTAGAAAAACCTGTGCATGGGTGTCAGTGTCCTCACTAGAAATCAGTATTAAGGGGGCAAAGTTGGGGGCACAAATACAAGGTGGGCAGGATGGTGGCACATCAAATAAGGATCAACAGGCCAAATTGGTTTAAGTATACCTATATTTTACCAAGCCGGTTTAAAAAAAGGTAACATTAAGCATGTTCACAGTAAATTTAGCATCAAGTTAATATACATCCTTAAAAGTTAACTCGTTCATCAGTTGCAAAAATGCACTTGTAGTCACCAAGAGACTGCATTCTTTTAACTCAAGTAGACATCACTCCCAACTGTAAGGAAGGAGGCATGGCATCAACAGTAAGACAGACACAAGTGACCACAGATCAAGGATGTTCATTGAACCTTCACAAGAGTGTGATAAACGCCTATCTAAACCTAAATCTACAGATGAGAGCAAGCTACGACCACCAAATAATAATAATGCAGTCCTAGTGGATTCAAAATAAAAGGGCCTGTACTAAAAAACCTATTGCCAAACCTCACTGCTAATTCACAAACAGTGTGGGGGTAATGTTCATGAAAAAGAATGATGTGTTCACAAAATGATATGTCAGGATGTTCAGGCCGTTGGCCTCCATTCCCAACGTTTTCAGCATGGGACAAGGCCGTTCACTCGAGCAAAACACACACTCTGGCTTCTTCGACACAATGATACAGTTCTATTTCCAGCAACAGGGCCTTCTGTGCCCAAGTCTCCTTTCTCATCAAAAGTCTCTTGATTCAGAGGGTACAACAAATAACATACACAGTTCTTTTCTTCTCAAAAGTATTCAACTCGAGTGCTTCACCCTGGATCCCCCTCAGCCGGGCTCAGATCCCTGTTATTTTACGATTGTTACTGCGTATCCCCCTCTTCCGAGCTCAGATCCATGTAATTTTACAAAGTTCAGAGAACCTTTGTTTTCTTGGGTGAATCACGGTTCACCGCGGATCCCCCTCAGCCGGGTTCAGATCCTTACCCTTTTCAATTAGTCTCCCTCAGCCAGGCTCGGGCCAATTGTAGTTCACTTTGCTTTATCGAAGACTATCGAATGTGCACAGGATTTAGCTCAACCCGTTACAGGACCACTTCGATACAAACTTCTCTTTTACAATACAGTTGCCATTCAGTTGGATACCTAACAGAGACCTTCGAATGAGCACCCACGTGGCACCGGACCACTCCATATATGGTATCTCACTTGGCCTCCCAAAGTTCACTCACTCCCTTGATTTCCAAATATTTGCATCGCTCATCACATGTGTTTCATACACTGTCTTCTTTGGATTTCTTCATACAATGTTGCTGCTTGCAACCTTGGTTCAAACACAAGCTGGTTTGGTATCAGTCTCTCCGACTCACCGGCTGTGCTGTTTTTACTGGCGCATCTTTGTTGTAGGAGCCAAGGACAGTACCAGAGCGGCAATATCTCATCTCTGCCTTAGTTATCGACATGGGAGAGCCCCAGGTACCTTTGATGCACAGTGTAGGTTTGTTCAGCTTTAGTTCCCGGTCTTTGGCTTCTTACTTTCCAAGGTTCACAAAAGTAACGGTCTTTAGAGGTCTAGGGTTCTTCCCTCCTTGCAGCCCTCTCTGGTCTCGCCGTCTTTATCCTTGTATTAAACTGCCATCTTGGAACTGCTGTTTCCTCGTTCAGAGTGTGCTTTTGTGCTCCGCCTTTTATCCGTGGGATGGAAGTCAGGTGTGTGTAATCAGCAATTGCCCGACCTTGGTATTTGGACATGTCAGGTATACAGCTCTGGTGTTGTCGCGCACAGTGAACTGTCCGTGAGAAAGTGTTTGTGTCGGGAAAGGGTCTGGGAGGTTGAGTTCCTAGGTGTCATACCTGGTAGGATGGAGAAAAGGTGTTACAGGGAAGGGGATACCGCGTCCTGCCATCCGGTGTCCCACTTCCACTCCCTGAGGACCCCTCACCCAGGTGATCCTCCCGCACTTGTCCACCCCCAGGAACTGGATCCAAAAGCGATGGCCGAGTCCAGGCCATCTGGATGACAGATCCCCGGGGACTAGCAGGGGAGCACTGTCAGGTTTCTCAGATTGCACAGCTTCAAATAATGTGCAATCATAAAGAGTTCTAACAGAAGAGGTATCACTTATACCTCAGTTTCAAATGACAGTAAAGGACAGTCTTTTTAACAGATGAAATATCACATAAAGGCTCAGAGTACAGGTGGTCTCCCTTTGTTCTTTAGCAATAGTTGCAGGTCTCACTTTGCCCCCGTATAGAGTTTTCAGTTTCTGGCTGTACAACCAAGCAGCAGCTGGTGATTTTTTTAATTGGAGGGGTGTACATCTTTCCCTCAAATATGCCAGAGTAATGGAGCGTAGCGAGGGAGGCTGAACCAGTCAAGAGGTGTTGGGGTGTGTAAGAAAGGCATGGTATCAACAGTAAGACAGGCACAAGTGACCACAGTTCAATGATAAACGCCTATCTAAACCTAAAGCTACAGATAGGAGCATGCTACAACCATCAAAAAAGAATAATGCAGTCCTAGTGGAGTCTTGGCAAAATAAAAGGGCCTATACTAAAAGAAACTATTGCCAATCCTTACTGCTTATTTACAAAGAGTGTGGGGTAGTGTTCATGAAAAAGAAATAAGTGTTCACAAAATGATATGTCATGATGTTCTGGCCATTGGCCTCCCTTCCCCACGTTTTCAGCACGGGGCAAGATGCTTCACTCGAGCAAAGCACACACACTGGCATCTGTGGCATGAGGATACAATTTCATTAACAGCATCAAGACCTTCTGTGTCCAAGTCTCTTTACTTCGAAAAAGTCTCTTGACTCAGACAGCATGATGTACAAAAAAAAAAACAAGATGCAAAAGTTATTTTCCTTTTACCAGTATTCAATTTGGGTGTTCACCATGGATACCCCTCAGATGGGCTCAGATCGCCCTTATTAAAATGTTCAGAGAATATTCTTTCTCGGTGACTCATGGTTCACCACGGATCACCCTCAGCTGGGCTCAGATCCCTTCCTTTTTCCCAATCAGTCTCCCTCAGCCAGGCTCGGACAAATTGCAGTGAACATTAAACCATCAAAGACTTTCAAATGTGCACAGGGCTTGGCTTAACCCGTTGCAGGACCACTTTGATCTCAAGATTCCCTTTTCTTACACTTAGCATCAGTTGGATACTTAACAGAAACTTTCGAATGAGCACCCACGTGGTGCTGGACCACTCTGTCTACGGTAACCTTTCTTGGCCCACCCAAAGTTCAATCACTCCTTTGGTTTCCAATTATATTCACGTCGCTCGTCACATACGTTCTTCATACAATTTTGCCGCTTGCAACCTTGGTTCAAAGCACAGGCTGGTTTGGTATCAGTCTCTCCGACTTACCTGCTGTGGTGTCTTTACTGACACTGCTTTGTTGTAGGAGCCAAGGACAGTGCCACAGCGGCAATTGCTCCTCCCCGCCTTGGTTATCGACGCAGGAGAGCCCTGGGTACCTCCGACACACTGTGCAGGTTTCATCAGCTTCCGTTCCAGGTCTTACGTTTCTTACTTTCCAAGCGTCACGAAATTAACGATCTTTAAAGGCCAAATGCACTTCCCTCCTTGCACCCCTCTCTGGTCTTGTTGTCTTTCTCCTTGTATTAAACTGCCATCTTAGAACCGCTGTTTCCTTGTGTGCTTTGCCTCGCTCAGAGTGTGCTTTCGTGCTCCACCTTTTATCCGTGTGGGGAAGGGTGATGGAAGTCAGGTGTGTGTGTAATGATTAGTAATTGCCTGACCGTTGTATTGGGACATGTCAGCTATATGACTCTGGTGTTAGTCTGTTGTCGCTCATGGTGAGCTGTCCGCGAGAAAGTGTTTGTGTCGGGAAAGGGGATTGGGGGGAGTGCTGAGTTCCTAGGTATCCTACCTGATAGGACGGGGAAAAGGTGTTACAGGGAAAAAGGATACCGTGTCTCACCCTACGGTGTCCCACTTCCACTCTCCAAAGACCCCTTATCCAAGTGATCCTCCCGCACTGCTCCACCCTAGGAACTGTATCCAAAAGCGATGGCCGTGTCATGGCCACCTAGATGACAGGTCTGCAGGGACTAGCGGATGATACACTTTCAGGTTTCTCACATGTCTTTCTCGCCCCCCCCCAGAACATTTTTAAAATAATGGCTTAAAATGGTGCATTTGCAGCACACTTTTCATGAAAAAGTTGGTGAGATGCCAAACAGTTTGCAATTGGCTTTGTAGGGTAACTCATGAGAAAATCCAATAAATGCAAGTCACCAACAGTGCAGAGGAGCATATTGCCAACATATTTCCATGATGCCTTAGCCAATAATATATGCCAATCAAATAAAATAGGAAAAGGTGTAAATGGGAGAATATTGATCAAGGTCAACACCTTCCGCTAGTATATAAAGACATTTTCCCCTCTTATAATCCACATGAAGTATTTGATTTACACTCTGCCATTACCGCCACCATGGTGCCCTTCTTCACCAAGATGGTGAAAGTATCTAGTAGAAATAGGGGAAAGAAGAAAGGCTCGTATGCTGGTGAGTGTAGGCGCATGAAGGCAAGCCTAGTGAGGCTACGTAAGTCCAACCACCATAATAGGGCTGAAATTCTGAAGAGATTTGGAGAAGACTAAGGTATTGGTGGCCAAAATAAAAAAGATAAAGTTCACTCAAAAATTGGGCCGCCCTATTAAAGGCTACCAATGACAAGGGCTTCTGGAAAATAGTCACAAGTGGATCTGCAAGCTGAACACATTCCATCCATGCAAATCCTGGAAACCACATGGTTTGCTCACTGCCAATCGCTATATAAGGATAGTACACATGGCTTTATTATCCTGTTTGAGAGAAGTATTGGTTCATTTGGTCCAGGCACTGATACAACCCCTCTACAATTAACACAGGCAGACTTTTTAATAGCTTTAAGCAGATTAGGGGTAAGGTCCCAGGATGGGATTTTATCCCAGTGGACCTCTATTTGAGTAAACCGTTTGTTTGGGCCCCCTATCTTTTGTCGCTATTTAATGCGATCCTTATGATCAGAATGAAACCAATTAGTTGGCAAAATGCAGAGATTCTTCCCATCTATAAAAAGGGCGATCCAGCCAGCCCTGTGAATTATCGACCGATCTCGCTATTAGATGCAGGCAAAAAGATATTTGGTAAAACCTTGCAAATCAAACTAGAAAAGTGGATTGAGGACGCCAGTGCGTTAAGCCACTTGCAGACAGGCTTTCGTAAAGGGGTGAGCATCATAGATCAAGTGTTCAGATCTTGTATAGATTTATTATCCTTAAAAGTGGTCAAATATACCTGACCGTTATAGATATCAAGGCCACATTTGACAGCAGAAGTTCGTCCAAAAAAACAAATACGATCTACAAGTTCAACAGCGGAAATGATTGATGTGATGTTAGATAAGAAACATATCGAGAGCGGACACTGCAGTTCATCTCGCACTAAAGAAAGATGCCAAACAGAAATACTAAAACTGGAGTAAGGCGCACAATGTAGTCTTACTACAGAATGATTCTGAGGAAATGCTGGCCAAGATGGTGAATAAAAATTCTTCAGAGTTCTGGAGGCTTATCAACAACAAGTTTACATCCCAAGATGCGCTTCAGGCATCAATGATCCCTGAAGTGACCTGGGTGGAATACTACACCGACATGTTCAGTAAGAACGAGAGTTCTAATGATTGGAGAGCTCTTGAACTCGATCATTGGAACTTAAAGTTTGATTGAGCTGACATTCTGTGCTCAATAAATAAAGCTCGAGGGTCAAGAGCCCCGTGACCTGATGGGCTTACCAACTATACCAACAAGTGCAACACGGAGGCATGGGCAGACTTTTGTACGATTCTATTTGAAAGAATAACAACTAAACGTGCCACCCCTACATTGTGGAAAAGCGCAATTATAGTCCCTATCTTCAAAAAGTACCCAACTACTACAAATGCTGCTGAAGTGGTCAATTGAAAGTAATCATGTTGATCCTAGATGAGCCGGTTTTGTGAGAAGTGTCGGCAGTGGCCTTAACACATTACTTCTGAACCTGATCAAGATGGAAGCCATTAGAACTAACACCAAAATGTATCTAGCAGTTATAGACTTCTCTCACGCCTTTGATAGTGTTGACCGTGGGATCCTGTGGAGAAAACTAAGTGCCTGGAATTGTCCACCTAGCCTCATTGAGGCCAACAGGGAACTCCACACTAACACCAACATCAAAATCAGGCTGGATCACAGTGGGACGCTATCTGCTGCAATAAACACCTTCAAAGGCGTCAAACAAGGTTGCCGTTGGCAGCCATTATCTTTAACCTTTTTATATCTGACATTGCCAAAACTCTTGGTGAAGTCTCTACTTTTCCTCCCAGGATTCACTGGTCACATGTCAGTTGGCTCATTTACGCCAACGATCTGATAATTCTGGACATGACGCCCATCGGGCTACAACGCAAACTTGATGCTCTCGAATCATATGTGTCAAACAACAGCATGTACATTAACAAACAGAAGTATGAAATACTGACCCTTCAAAATCTGAAATTTAAAAAAATCAGGCACAAGAAACACGTTTGGTACCTTGAAAAACAAGCCTTAAGACCACTACTAACATCAAATATTTGGGCATGCAGATAAGTTCTAATGTAAATGATGCACCTTGGGCTGAAACAATTAAAACTAAATGTTGTCAACTGGCTTGCCAAGCCGCAGTTATTAACAAAGAATATGGGAAATGTTCCCTAAAGCCAACGGCAGCCTTCTATCTACAAAAAGTGGTTCCTGCAGTTTATGGAGCAGAAAGTGTGTTCAGATGCTCGCATGACTTATGGAACACTCTGGAAAATATCTTTTGGGTCAGAGTTTTACACCTACCGAAAGGATCCCCAACTGTGTGTATAAAGTACGAACTGGGTTTAATATCAACTCCTGTGCCACAGTTAAAAATTCTACACAATTCAGATAAAGACAATGGGCCTCATTACGGGTCGGGCGGTCCGGAATTAGCAGTGGCGGTAAACCCGCCGCCACTGTTAATTCCGGAACGCCCGATCCCGAGTTGCAGGCGGGAGGTGATTTTCCAGTCAGGTCTGACCTGGCGGGTTGAACACCGCCCGCCTGCAGGCGGACGTGGAAACACCAGCACCATCACGAGATGGTGCCGGTGTTTCCACTTCCCCATTCCCATTGAGTCCTATCGGACTCAATGGGAATGGGGATTAACACCATTCCGCCTCCGTAACTCCCGGGACACCGGGGCTGTAATGCCTTGGTAATTCCGGGAGTCACGGAGGCGGAATGGTAATACGAGTCCGGCGGTAACCAGGCGGTTTTACCGCCGCGGTTACCGCCAGACTCGTAATGAGGCCCAATGAGTGCAAAGTCTTTTCCATGTGGGGCAAGCAATGCCTAGAAGTCCTGAAGGAGAATTATATCCTTGTCTCTACCCTACTGGATAACCCAGAGCTAGCTAAAAAAAAGCAGAACAGATTGGCGACAAACATGTGAACAAAGACAGAGATCTCGTCTAATGAACCAAGTTCCAGCCGAAGAAAGAGCCTATGGCGAACTGCAATCCTATCTACTGCTATCTCCTGACCAAAAATCGAGATCGCTATATACACAGTTTAGACTTAACCTCTTAGCTACCAAAGAACGCACAGGAACTTGGGCTCTAAACTCCAACGAAAACCTGACCTGCCGTTTCTGTGATCTGAGTGTTGAGACACTTAAACATTTAACTCTATTTTGCCCAAAACTACCGAGTTTACGAATGCGGAAACTCGGCTTAATCATCTGTAAACACCAAACATATTGTGCTGACGACTGGTGGAAACTCATGTTCGACGGGTCAGACCGGAAACTTATGTTTGGTCTTCTAACTTTTCTGAACGAACATAAAGAACGTCTAGCAAGGAATGTGCATTTGGACCTTGAGTTTGGTTAAACCTACTGATGTAAGTAGGGAATCGGGTCCTATTTGACTGTATTAGTGTCCTCGTTGATGCAAGAAATGGAACACAACGTGAGACATGAGTGTTTTTGTTCTCTTCTGTTTTAAAGGTTTGTATAAACCAATTTTAAAAAAGTCTTTTAAAAAATTGACAGTATTCCTAGAAGTGAACTGTGGCGTGTCTTGACCGAAATTGAGGTTCCTCCCCCCCATGCTTAACGCAATTATGAATCTCCATCATAAGGTCAAGTGGGGCCAGGGTGAGGAATGTACCAAATATTTCCCAATAGAGAAAGCGGTAAGGCAGGATTGTACTCTGGCCCCCACCCTTTTTAACCTGTTATTTGATGGGGTGGTCACCACTTTACAGACAGATAACTCTGATGCACCAGTCCTCGGAGGTGAAAGGATATGCATATTAACGTTTGCCGATGATGTGGTGCTCATATCTAGAAGTCCCTCAGGACTAAGGAAGCTAACTGAGCAGTTTGTCAAATTTTGCAAACTGCGTGGGCTGGAAATTTCATAGAGGAAACACAAAAACTCTGGGATTTGGCAAACAGCAAAGGTCATATACTTGTATTACTCTAAAAATAGTTGTAACATATATCAAGGAGGTGCAACATTTTAACTACTTAAAGATCAGAATCTCGGGGGACTGCAAATGCGTAGGACACATATATAAAGATAGCGCTTCCTTTTGGAGAAAGTGTAAGAGTATTTTATGCTTTTCTAAATAATAATATGGTGATAATATCTTAATCCCTGTGCTGGAAGTCTATAGAGCGGAGGCAATTGCATCTGTGACATATAGTGCTGAGTTGTGGAGGCACTGTAAAATGCAACCAATGTCATTGATAGAACAACTTCCTAAAATGTTTGCTGTTGCTCCCAAAAACACTCTGAATTTCCCATTGCATCTGGAATTGGGTCTCAGGTCCATAAGTGATCAGGCTGCTCTCAAACCTTTGCTTTTCTGGCTCCGTATTTGGCCCAGTGACATCCATCTGTTGTGATGAATCAGCAATGATTCCCCCAAAAAACCTGGCCTTGGACACTTCTCATGTGGCCAAGGAAAGGCAGACACTTTCTGATCCTGACCCTGGGGGTGGTGTTCAGTGGGAGGGTCACATGAGGGGTGGGGAGCAGGTCCGGAGGAATGGGAAACCCTCTTGTTTAACTTTCCCCAAAGTCCCACTCTTCTAATGGCTTACTGTAAAATAACAGAAATGAGGAAACCTAACTTTGTCATTAGAGACTTTAAGTCCCATAATTTCCTAAGTACTGGGATGAGGAAGAGGGCTGAAGAGGTGCAATGTTGCAGGAGTAGTCAAATCATTAACAGAAATGACCCACTCCTGAGGGAGAATGAGAGGCTTAAAAAGCCCCCTTGGGACTGGCCACCAGGGGGCGCACGGATGGCAAGCTCCTCCGCGTGAGCTCCGTCCTGAGGTCCTCTAAAGTGGCATGAGCCCCCACTTCTGGGCCCCCCCGGAGTACGAGACCGATCAGATCTGGGACATTAAGGCCCCCCCCAACACTTCGAGCCAAAACCCGACGAAAAATGTAAGAAGTTTCGCCGAGATTCGGTCTGTGAGATTCAGGCCTCAGAGCTCCTGCCTCCCACTGTTTGTCAGCGACCCACCGAGCAGTGCCCTCGGCCCGCATCTGCATCACAGTGGCTCCGGCGAGCCACACCCCTTGCCCTACTGCTGCCGTGCACCGTGTGCTCTCACTGGAGCGTCTGGAGCGGACCCTCACGAGCGCCCGTTGGAGCTCGCATCGAGACATAGAAGGCGCAAATCCAGCACGCCCGCCGGCAACATTAGAGAATCCCGCAGCGGGGTGCCTCGCCCTCCTGCCGCCAGTCCCCGGGCGCAGGGTGGACTTCGCCTCACACCCCCAAGGTAAGGTGCCGCCAGCACAGACAAGGAGATGGAGCGTAGCCGCCCGCCGGTGCGTTCGGAGCCAGCGCCCCCTGGACTCAACCTGGGCGTCCCGTGAGGGGCAACGTCCTAATTTACCACAGGGCCTGACCAAAGCACCCAATTGATCATTTACTACCACAACGTCCTTGGTGCACACCAACTCCCCCCACGATGCGGGGGCACTGGCCCGGACACACGGTAGAGCATGGCCACACGTTGGCCCACTTAGAAGCAGCACCCCCCAGGCCCGGGTTAAACGCACCACAAGGCCCTGCGCCTCACTTCCTCATTGAGGCTCACCTCTCCCACGAACATGCAGGACAACCATCATAAATTGAAGAGTGGGGAGGTGGCGATCACGGAGGCCGCTGTTGCCCTCCCCTCACAGGAGACTAATTCAGACAAGATCCACAGAGGCTCCAAGTGAAGGCACCACCACTGAGCCCAAGCGCCCATGTTGTCTAGAAACCGGTCGCAACAAATAAAGTGCCCCAGGACCACGGCAGTCTATGCACCTTCACCTGGAGGGAACCACAGTAAGTGATCCTCACTGTTCAGAAGGAATTTTGTCAAACACATTAACATTAACATTGCCTAAACACTGACCGCTCCCTTGTACGCTCAACCTCTTTCTATTGTACACAGACACCATCAGCGGCCCCTCTAGAGCTATAACCGCTTTACACTGCATGTATACTTGTGCACACTTCTGATCTCTCTTGCAACCACAGCTAACATACTGTCAGCTTGTAAATATACATATATGTAACCTTGTAAATGTTATTCTATTCATTACTGTAAATTGTATACATCGGAAATATTATTCATGTAACTATGTAAATGTACATACATGTAACCTTTGTAAATGTTATTCTATTAATTACTGTAAATTTTATACATTGGAAATACTATTCATGTAACTATGTAAGCTTCGCATATACTTTTCTGCTGCGCCCGGTAACCTCTGGGTCTGAAGCACATTATAAGTAAATAAACAAACAAACAAGCAAACAAACCCAGGGCTAGTAGCCCCCCGGAGCTGGCCGGCTGGGAATAGCGCGCAGACAAACAACTCAAGTGCGGGTGGAATCCTCCCCACAAGGAATGGACTAATTACCCTCTTCAAAGGCGCAAGCTACACTGAGAGCTGGGCCCCTGCGCACTGCAGGGCGTGTGCCCTTCTCAGAACCTCCACCTCAAGGACATCCCACCCCACAGAACCTTAATGCTGCGGTGAGGACGGCCACTGACGTACCTAGGTGCTATATGAATCCTGGCCTCCCCAACATTCCGGGCCCCCCGACACGATGCCCTTCAACTGGCAAGCTGATACACCCTCAGGTCACCGTAGCACCATGAATTAATCCTCCTATCTGTTACTAACAATACCCTTGGGAGGTCCGCTCGTACAAATATCACCAAACCCAATGCATGAATGTCAAGGAGAGATTAGCTGCATACCAGTGCGCACCACCACAAGATAGCCATTGACCATACAGAGCCGCAACCATGTCATCACCGACACCAGAGTCGGCTTCAACTAAAGCGGACATCGCTGATATCATCAATGAAATGAGGAGCATGAGAGCGGACATTGGCGGCAAAATTGATAAAATCACCTAGAGGATGGATAAAATGGAGGACAGACTCGAAGAAGTCAAGCACAATCAGTCATCCTTGAATACTCTGGAGACAAATGGACGTGCAAATTGCCGAACTTGAAGCCAGAGAAGAAGAATTCCGATTAAAGATTGATGACTTAGAAAACAGAGAACGGCGCAATAATATACACATTTTCGGAATCCCAGACAAGGAAGGCGAGACTGAGTCGGATCTGAAGAGAACATTGCACGGCATAATGAAAACACTCTTCAACGATGACTCAGTTGACGAGCCCAAGATTGATCGTGTACACAGGGCGGATGGAATACCGGGGGGTCCGAGAACGGTGCTTGCCCGCTTTCATAACTATGCGGACAAGGCTACGGTCTTGGACAAGGCCAGAAACACCCCGCAGATCACTTTAGGATCGACGCACGTCTCCATTTACTAGGACTTATCATCCCTCACACTTGCAATGCAGAGGAAGTGCCTCCCACTCACCAAAATGCTAAAAGAGAAGGATGTGCGATACCCCTTCTCACTCTCCTTTGAGTGGGAAGGTAACACTATAAAACTGGTCACCGAAAAGGATATCCGTTGCTGCATTACTGATCTACTGGGCGCTTTGGGGGGAAGAACCGACCCAAAGCGAGAAAAGGTCTGAGACAACAGGCTGGAACACTAAAGGCCCATGTAGAAAGAGGATGCAAGGCTCTAGGAAATATAGAAGGATGAACACTTCCCAGGAAGCCGAGCACTAAATCCAACGTGACTCCATATCTACCCTCTCTTCCCCCCTGGTGCACCAGACGACAAGCACCGGGCTGACTAACAGCCCTTGATATCATCGGATCAATGCTTACTGAGCACCAGCGGGCAGTTGTCACATCATTGCCCCCTGGTGGTCATCCCGCTTCTGTGATCAGTAAAGAAAGTGGAGATGGGTGGACAATGGGGGCAATTTAGGGAAGGTGGAGATGTAGAAGGTGACGAAAAGTAACATAGAAACAATGATCACCCATAAGGTGACTTGTCTGAAGCCCGATATCGGGATCGCGTGTTTAAGAACCAAAATGTAAAAATGAGTTCAGTTTGTTATTTTGTGCTTATATTGCAGGGGGGGAGTTTGGGGCTCATGTTTACGTTGTACATGTATGAAAACGGGACCATTCAAGGTACGGTTCCCGCTGGTGGTCCGAAAACGACTGGGTGAACATAACCCAGCCGGATTGGATGCCGTGTAGTTTCGGGGGTTCGGAGGGAGGGATAATGCAACCTAAAGGGTCAGAGGGGACAGATGTGAACTGGGGAAAGTGGGAGGGAGAGATTCCCTAGGAACCATTGAATGCTGAGCACCAGGGACGCCTAGCGACCCTCTCAAAGTCGTGTGAGACTCAGCTTGCTAGTATGGAGGCAGGCATATGGCAGACACCCAGAACAGAAGTAACGAGACAGACGCACCTAGAGTGCCATTCCATGCTGGTTAATCACGATGGCGACAAAACCTAGACATCAACGGCTACGTGTATGCACACTCAATGTGAAAGGCCTCAATTCCCCCACCAAACGCTCCTTAGTAGCGAGAGAATTCAAGAGGTCCAACGTCGATATTATGTTCCTACAAGAGACCAAATACCAGAGGGGCAGTGAGAAAGGAATCCCCAGCAGATTGATTGGGCACACTTTCTGGAGTTCGGGTATCCCAAAAAAGGCAGGTGTGGGAATCCTAATTCGAAAAAGCATCCGTATAAAGATTTTGAATTCCTGGTCCGACACAGAAGGTAGGGCCATGCTGATAGTTGGATCCATTAGGGACACAATTATAACCCTCGCCAAAATATATGCACCCAATCAGGGCCAAAAGAGATTCCTGCACAAGTTAACCGAATAGATGTTTATTAAAGCGCAAGGCCACACTATCCTAGGGGGCGATTTCAACACATGGATGGACAGCACCATGGATAGGCAACCCACTCTCGACCCCTCCCAACCCTCTCACACACAGGTATATGTGGAAATCAAAACCGCCCTGTACGGCCTCTCCGATAGCTGGTGTCACCTACACCCCTTAGATAAGGGATTTACATTCCGTTCCATCCCCCACGAGACGCTCACAAGAATAGACTATGTGTTCCTCTCCGAGGGCCTAATGAGAATACTTCAAAGTGCAAACATACACCCCATTACTTGGTCTGACCATGACATGGTCGTGTTGGATCTGGACTGGGATGATCTCCCCCACCGCAACACGAAGTGGAGGTGTAATGAAACACTATGGTTGGACAAGGCCTTCAGAGAGGAACTGGAAAACGAAATTAAACAGTTTTTCATGACCAATGATACAGATGAAGTCACAAAAGTGAATGTATGGGAAGCGGCTAAGGCCACCTGGCGTGGAATCTTGATCAGGGAAGGCGCAAGGAAAAAGAGAGAACTTACCTTAATTGAGACCAACATTAGACAGAAACTAGACGCAGCAGAAAGCTTAGTCCAGACATCCCCGCAGAATAGATCCACACATCTCACGGTAGTTAAGGAATTAAGGGAGGAGCTAAAAACCCTGGAAATGGGCAAGGTGTCACAGACCTTACAATACCTGAAGCAAAAGTATTATGAGAAGAGAGATAAGGCTGATGCCCTCCTTGCGCCGAGGCTTCGCTCACAAAGGGCAGAAAGATGGGTCGACACGATAGAAAGGACAGATGGTACTCTCGTAGATACACTCAAATCCACCCTGGAAGGCATACAAGAGGCAATCGCCTTCTTCTACGAAGACCTATATACATGTGACCCCTGTCCCCCAAAGGGAAGCGTAGATGCCTATCTCAAAGGGGCAGTTCTCCCTACACTCACACACTCCGAGGCTGGAGCCCTTGACGCACCGGTCACAGGAGACGAGGTCTCAGATGGCATCAAACGTCTTGAGGTCGGGGAAGGCACCAGGGGATGATGGTTTCACCCCCGGCTTTTACAAAACGTTCACCGCCTTTCTCACCCCCTTACTAGTTACCCTGTTCAACAGCATCTTCGATACAGGACAAGCACCCCCATCTTTCGCCCAGGCCCTTCTAACGGTCATCCCAAAAGAAGGTAGAGATCCAAAACATTGCGGATCATATCGCCCCATATCTCTTCTCAACATAGATGCCAAAATCTACGCGAGAGAAATAGCAGCCAGACTAGAAACACATCTACCTAAATTGATACACACAGACCAAGTCAGCTTTGTAATGGGACGGCAGGGAGCAGATACGATGAGGAAAACATTACACTTGATACACGAGGCACAAAAGGGGAGCGATGACCCAACCCTCCTGTCTCTTGATGCCAAAAAGTCCTTCGACAGGGTGGACTGGGAGTTCTTGGAAACATTTCTAACCTGGATAGGCCTTGGCCCTAAACTCTCCCGCGCTATTAAGGTACTATACTCCACCCCCAAAGCCTCTGTGGCCGTGAACGGTGGTTACTCAAGGTGGTTCGCACTGGAAAGAGGAACCAGGCAGGGCTGCCCACTATCAGCTATACTATTCGTACTGTCCCTTGAAACACTTGCGCAGAATCTAAGGCTCGATAAAAGGGAGGAAGGAATCAAAGTAGGAGACCAGGAATATTTTTTTTTTTATTATTATTTTATTTTACTTGTATTTAATCTAACAGAAAAAAAAAGATTTTTACAAGAGTGAATTTCAATCTTGTCAATTTCATATTCACATTGCGTCTTAAGGTTGCTGCGATCCTTGCAATTCAATAATTTATTGGGTCGTTGTAAGTCCGACATCCACTGTCACTTTTGTTCTTTCCATTGCCAGGTTCAAAAGTTTTGCAGCAGCCGTATGCCATCGAGTCTTTTCTCCTGTGATAAGGCGATTCCACCAGATGTGTTCGTTCCCCGCAAAGGAAGTGGCCGTCAGAGGGGTGAAGTAGACAATCCTGGCTTGATGGAGGGCAGGGCAGCGCATCAGTAGATGTTTTATCGATTCAATTTCTTCGGGGTGTGCACAGAGTCTACAGGTTTTTTCCTCTGAACCTCTTCTGATCGCTGGAATTTCTTGAGTTGGTAAGACATTTAAGCAAGCTTTTAAGAGTGTTCTCATCAATGATTTGTCGGGGTATTTTTTACAATACTCCATGGGTTCTTTTAGTTTGTTAGTGTTCCTGGGAAGATGTGCTAGAAGTTTGTTTGCTGAGGCTTTTTCGATCGTATTGATCCAGTCACAGCATTCCAGTTTTGTTTTTATCCTAGTTGGATTCTCCTTCAGTTCCTCTTCGGTGCACACTATTGTCTGTAGCTTTTGCTTTTGATCCATAGCCCACAGATTCATAGTATGGTTGGAGCCTTTTTCAATTTCTTCTGCCATCATTTGATAGATTTCGAGACTCTCAGGGTGGATGATTTTCCTATACAGCTGAAGAGAGCTGTGGCCCACCACAGCTTTCAGAGACAGAAGGCCAAGTTCTCGCCTTATAGGAGCCATTGAAGTAGAGTTTGGTAGACCCAGGACTGCTTTCCATATGTGGCCTTCAAGGTTTTGCCAGAGAAGAGGAGGAATTGAAGGTAACGCATCCATGCCATAAGTCAACGACGGAACAATTTTTGCCTTGTAGTAGTTTATTGCCGGTTGAAGTGAGAACTTGCCGTATTTTCGGTCTACTAGTCTCAGTTGCGCTGTCAAATTTTTAGTTTTCGACCATAAAATGGTTTGCATGCTGCCAGATTTCTTCGAGCTGTCCAGTTGTACTCCCAGATATTTAAAAGAGTCAACCACTTCAATTTGTGTCTTGTTGAGATACCATTGAAACCGCTCCTTCTTTTTGCTGGTCGGTTTTTGTAGGATCATTATTTTTGTTTTGGATTTGTTAATCTCCAAGTTATTGTCCTGTATATAGGATGACAGATTATCCAGTTGACGCTGTAGACCAACCTGGGTAAGATCAAGTAAAATTAGGTCATCCGCATACAACAATCTTGGAATTCTTGCAGAGCCTATTTTAGGTGGAAATTATCTGATCTTACTTTAGCTTTCTTTGAAATCTCAGCGCTGGAGCCAGGGGGCAGCCTTGCTTTACTCCGCGACACATCGGGATGGTATTTGATGTTAAGCCTTGATTGTTTAGGCGGACTTTTATGCTGGTGTCGCTATGGAGACTGATTATGGGCTCCAAGATCGAGTCAGGACAGTCCCATGTCCTCAGTTTCGTCCACACTTTTTGCCTGTCCACTCTGTCGAAGGCTTGAGATAAGTCGACAAATGCAAGAAAGATTTGAGGGCCTCCTATCAGAACTCTTTCTTTAAGTATGGTCAGACACATTATGTTTGCGCTGGTACTTGCGTTTTTCTGAAAGCATGTTTGCAAAGGATCAAAACATTTGGAGATGAGAGCCCATTTACGAAAATGTGACAAGAGAATGGAGGCGAAAATCTTTCCAATAACATCAAGAAGGGCTATTGGCCGATAATTCAGAGGATCTTCTCTAGAACCTTTTTTGAAAATTGGGACGGTCAGAGCTTTTGACCATGATTACGGGACTGTTCTTTTATCTCTGCACATTTTGAAGATTGCACTGATAAGATTAGACCACTCATCTGGATGTTGTTTTAAATCGCAGTTTGCCAAGCCATCGGGTCCAGCTGCTCTCAATGAGTTTAGTTTCATTATTGTGAATTTGATGTCGCTTGTATCCGCCAAATCCACCCATGGTGAATCCGTAGCTTGTATAAACTCCTCCTTGTAACCTTCTGGTGGTTGAAACAAATTTCAAAAGTGCGTACTCCAATCTTCTTCTGGGACAGGGTTGATCATGTGCGAACTTGAGAGCTTATTCGGTTTGTTTATCAATGCCCAGAAGTCTCGGGATTTTTTGTTAGCGAGTGCCTTCAACATCTGTTCGGCGTCCGCTTGATATAGGAGGCTTCTTGAATTTTTCAGCCATTGCTTGTAATGTCTAGTTTCCACTTTGAGAGTTTCCCAATATGATTGTAGGTTCCAACTTACTGCTTCTTTTTTTAATTTTTTTATTGTATTAGTTGAATTTAATCAACCTTTCAAATACAAACAATTCACTATATACATTCAAATATAAACTGATATATATAATATGTGCATTTATATAAAACATTGTTTCATTTAAAAGATCCATGATACAATTTAGGAATGAACATGACATATATACATTTGAGAAGTGCATTAAAAGAAAAAAAAAACGGAATCAACGTGAGATGTATAAAAAGATTATAGTAACTCATCAGTGCGTTTCACTTTCAGTATTCTCCAATTTCAAAGATAATAAGAAGTTAACAGTTGCAATCTGTATCGGTAAGTAGCAGGCACCCAAATTTAAAGACCAACATAAGCCCTGAGTGGTCATACAGAGATATTTGCAATGTCTTGTATAATGTATTTCACACAATGGCTGCAAGGCACAACATTCTGTGACAATATGTGACATCGTTTCACTGGAGGATTTCAATATACAAAACCGGCAGAAGTTGTCATTTATGCCTATTTGTTTCCACTTAAATTGCAAATCCCTGGTCTTCCACAAATTAAAGCGTAATCTTAATACTCCATGATGCATTTTGAGTGAGGGACATCGTACTAAATAGGATGGTAATGTTCGTAATTTTTTATGTGGAAATATGTCCTCTTCTATATTATGATATGAGAGACACTGAGTTTTGGTTAATATCCAATCCCGCTCATACAGTTTCAATTTTGCTTTCTCAGGATTTTTTAGCAATAGATCTATAGACAAAACTGCCGAATCTAGTATGCAATTGATCCTCGTGAGCCACTGTCTGATAAATACATGGTTAGTAGTAAATATGTAATTCGACAAGGTTTTCAACAATATGTTTAAGGGAGTTGAAATTAAACATTTTCTGAAAAGCGCACACAGACGCCACTGATACATGGCATGTATCGAAACCAACCCCAATTCATACCTCATCCAGGCCGCAGGTATGCAATTTGGCAGATGTAGAATGAGCCGCCAATATTTTGCTTCCCATTTATCAAACGGATAGGTTGAAACAGTGTGTTGTGTTTCCAAGCCCTATAACAGTGCTGGGATCGTTTTCATGGTCCAAAAGGATAGCGCAGGCTTGATGGAGAACTTCCCATACTTAAAACATTATTACTCTGGCTTGTGAGATGGATGTTTTAAGTTTTGCCTCTAGTTGTGCTATATGGCCCTTTGCGTGATTCTGTCCCTCAAACAATACACCAAGATAGGTGTACTGGGGAACCATTTGTATTGGTGACTGATCCAGGGTCCAAACAAAGGACCTTGTCGCTTGGGCGAGTAAGAAACAATTTGGGTTTTATTTAAATTAATTTTCAACTTGTTTTCTTGAGTGTAATTATAGAATGCGTTAAGCAAGCACTGTAAACCTAATTGTGTTTTAGAGAGAAGTACTATATCATCTGCATACATGAGGGCTTGAATGGGTTGTTCATTTAATTTGGGAAAATCTGATATAATATCACTCATGGCATGTCCAACATCATGGATGAAATAGTTCAAAATTGAAGAAGCTAAGAGACAACCTTGCTTAAGTCCCCGATATGTATTGATCTGACCAGGTAATAAACCGTCTAAGGTTAACCTAACCCTAATGGAAGTTTGAGAATGCAGTGAGTGAATGATATCATACAGTGTGGTCGGACAATTGTTTCTGCGAAGCTTTGAAAGCAGAAGAACTCGACTCACCGAGTCAAAAGCAGCACTAAGGTCAACAAAGGCAAAAAAACCTGTTTGGACATGTGACATTGTTGTTTAACTGCATTAAGAGCAAATAAATTAATAGCAGTGCCCATACCAGCAACGAATCCGGTTTGATTAGAGTCACGGAGTTGGGCTCGTAAGGTCCAGGCATTGAATGCGCAGAGTGTTAATTTGGCAAAAATTTTGCCTGGCACATCCAATAAGGCAATTGGCCTATAGTTGGCTGGTAGGCTACGCTCTCCCTTCTTAAAGACAGGAACGATTATGGAGGTTTTCCAAAATAGGGGGATGGTGCGAGATGTTAGTATTTCCTTGAAGATGGAATTGAGGATGCAAGCCCATTCTTCAGGATGGGTTTTAAACATGGAGTTTGAAAGTCCATCTGGACCCATCGCCCTGGAGGAACTGGACTGCATAATGATGGTACGAATACTCTCTACTGAGAATTGCAATTGCCACGGAATCATGGATGTCAGTGTACATGTCATTTTGGAAAAGACTGGATCCGCATATAAAGATGAAAAATGTGAAATCCAGGTAGATTCCTGTACACCATTTATTTGTGCATTTCCCTGGAGTTGACATCTACAGTCATTCAATAACTGTCACATGGAGGCAGAATTTTTATTGGCCATGGCATGTTGCATTACGTCACTGTCCCTTTGGAATTGAGTTGCTTTAATGCTCTTTAGCCAATTTTTGTAGTGACATTTGGCTGTTTTTAGATGTTTCCAATACATCGGGTCATCTGAGGCTGCACATTTTTTCCTTAATGTTTTATATTCTGCTTTAATGAGGTGAATTTCCGCATTGAACATGTGTGGATGTCTTATCCGATTACGCCGCAATACAATAATCGTTTTCCTAAACGGTTGTAATAGATCTGAATACGATCTTGTGTGTTGCTGCATTATATTGTCTTCCACACTATTTCGCAGACTGATTAATGTGTCCGAATTCCACCGGAGAAGATTTCTCGCTGAGTTAACTGTCACCTGAGCATGAAAATTTGACTTGATTTCCCTTGCTTCAAAACTCCACAACGTTTGAACAAGTAACACTCTATGGTCACTATGAGATTGTTCACTAATGCTCAAACAATCCAGCACTCATGTAAATGTAGTCAATTCGACTAATGCTAGACCCACGTTGCCATGTGTGTTGGGGAGGAATGTTTCCTTCAATGGACCCATTGAGCATATGGAAATTGCGATCCTGCATGAGATTGTTCCATCTCCAGGCGCCCTGTGTGCACCCAGCGGGTCTCAAACAATTCATGTTAAGATCACCTGCAATGATGGTACCTGAGATTTGGTTATTCATCTGAATCATATCTAAAATGGCAATTAAACCGTCGTAAAATATGTCATCTGACATTACTGCAATGTTTCTATAGATATTGATTAGAGCTATTATCTGTGTGTAACTGACCACCTGGACTAGTTGGATTTAAGCCCCCACAGAGAACCAAGGCTTGACACACAGGTCACTAGAGATTTGGACTGCCACCAGGAGCCCTGAGGATGGTCTGCCTCCACTGGGTAATGCATGGAGTAAGGTGATCTCATAGCCATCCCATATGGGACAAGAGGTCATCCAGGTTTCCTGTAGTACTATAATATGGCAAAGATTGGATAGTTTGGTAATGGAAGATTGTAGGTGGGAATTGCCCCTCGTATTTCAACTTGCAATAGCTAAGGGGGCCAGGGTGAAGCAAATTGATGGTTAATTTTGTTGCGTAATTTTGTTGGCATTATCCCGTTTCACTCCTTGATAGATGTTTGATCTCATTAGAGTTTTTTGTTTTTTAGGAGGGACACTAGATGGGTCCTCTGCTAAAAGGAACCCCATTTCGAACAACTGCATCCTACATCGCCAAATGGAATCTCGCACTACTCCCGATGGGAGCCAAAGTCTCACAATTGTGCACTTTAAATCCGAGATGAATTCTACCTGATCTATGTCCTGTGTGGACACATTATGTAGCTTAGGCACATCACCAAATATATTCAAAACACTCTGGCGATTCAGATCGTAGGAAGAAAAATTCCCATTTCGACATTTCAAGATAAGGGTGTGAAACTGAGCTCTATATGGATGCAGATGACGTGACACTGAATTCCATTTAGAGTTCTGTGGCATCCATTTTAATTTTGAGATCTCATTGCTTGTTTTGCATTCGGTATCGCCTGGCTCATCCTGTGGGTAATATTCTTCATATACAGACTTTTGCATTTTTTTGTCATGTATGGAAACTGCTCCCGGTACTACCCAGTTTTGCATCTTAACCATATTAGTGGGCAAATAGTCGTCTACCTTCTGTTTGCAGTCCTCAAACACATGTTGTGTCAATAAAGCATCTGGCATTGATGCTGTCGCTTTTAATCTGGGAGCACCAGGCAAAGTTATATTGGACATTGCCGGCTGTGCAGCAGAAGCTGATATTGCTTCATTTGGTTTCGCAGGAGCTGAACCAAATAAAACAGTGTTTTGTTGTTTTAGCGCTGAAAGTTTGTTCTCAGCTTCTGTATTTCGAGCTATCGAAAAAACTAGCTGGGAAAGAGGAGACAGAGATCCGCTCAAACTGTCTTCATTATGTAACCCGCTACTGGCTTGAGGTGCCAGGGGCATGATTACCGGTGCTGTTGAAGCTGGAGTTAACGCAGGTGTTATCGCAGCTGATGTCGACACATTATTTTGAGTGTTGTTCGTTTTACTCAAAGCTTTGAAAAAGGAGTTAAGTGTTTTTTAGTATGTTTTATGTTTACCATATATATATATTTTTTTTAACAAAGCAAGAGGTTTCTTCTGAGCGGTTTTCTGAGCGGTTTTGGGATTCCTTACTTTAAGAGCCTCACGATGGCTTAAACCCTGGCCGACTGGGCGTTCAGGTATCAATCCCACTTTCCCTTGTTCTGCTCCCGAACCCCTTCCTTGAGGGAGGTGTGTTATAATGGCACTCTATCTCTCTTTGATCGAGGTGGGACTCTCAATTGTTCTGGGGCATATTATGCCAGAGATAAACGGTAGAGCACAAAACGCTGAAGTCATCTCTGGATATGTGGGACATAAGTGTTGGCTAGTTGTTACAGGGTCATGAACAGACTCATCAACCGCTAGATTTACACATGTCGTTGTATTGTTCACTGGAAACACGTCAGTGGGCACAGAAAGACTCTTGGTTTGCATAGATGAAAAGTAAGTCGATAACCCCTTTGTTAAATCATCAATTTGTTTTGATTGTTGTGAGACCTTTGTATCAAGTAGTTCAAAAAGTGTGCACAGATTCATAATGGAAGTATTTATAGCAGTAAGAGTTGGTTGAAGCATAGTTGGAAGTTGTGAAAAACCCTCAACAGGGAATGATTTCATTGCTCTAGGCGTAGGTAGGACAAAAGACTGTAACATATTGTTACGAAATTCAATTTTAGAGTGTATTTGGGTTGAATGCTCCTCCCCCACCTGAAAATCATCCTCAGTACGTTCAATGTCTCTCCAAAGTAATGGAGATTCACATTGACTTGCATGTATGGATAGACACGTTTGATCAATGCCCAATGGTGGAAACTTTATAGGTGAAATGACAATGCGAGAAGAGGAAAGCTTCGGAATATGTTTAATTGAGGCTAACATCGTATGATCAGATATAGGGCATTGATTTCCTGTCTTACCAAGAGTGTTTACAGATGATGGTAAACTTTTGACATATGCACCACCAGATTTATTATGATCGACCAAGTGGGACATGGACATAGATGATATAGATACAATAGAGTCATTCATTGGGTTGTCAAATGTGAATGTTGGATTCAGAGAGGACCCTCTCATCGTTGTATTTGAAGTAGCAGAATAGAATTTCGGCAAAAGAGGTTCTGTCTGATCCTGAAGGGATTGCTTTCTTACTGATGTTAAAGGGGCAATATGTAGCGGCATACATGTTGTTAGTTTGTATGCCATTTGCAATACTTTAATTGAATCAAGATTGGAACAGGTATCACATTCACACTAGGAACCTTAAATCCCTTTAACAAACTCCACAGCACCCTCTCTTGGGAACACACAATTGAGAATAGGTGGCAGCAACCCGCTGACGCCAAGTCCTATGGCCTCTTGTAGCAAAACAAAAACTAAAATTGCTGATGCTCTCAGCAGTATTTCAACTGGCTTTCAGTGATAAGCAGATAGATTTAACTGTCCACTTTGTCCTGCCCCGCTGTTAGAATCAAAAACAATAAGTTATGTAGATATCAGCAATAAGGCTCTCAAGTGTAGGTTCAATGAAATTTGAATACAACTTGTGTGACACACAGCGCTTGACTGCTCAAAGAGTCGAGCCCCGCAGTCACAGTCAAGCAAATAAGTTGAACAGGAGGCAGCAATTAGCCTCTCAGGTGTAAATTCAATCAGATTGGATTTCAGCTTATGTGGTACACAACGCTTGACTGCTCAAAGGGACTAGCCCTGCAGTCACAGTCAAGCAAACAGCAATTAGTCTCTGTTGCGTGCAATTGAAGAGGGAATATGAAGATGAGTTGCTGCTGTAGCCTAATTAACGAGGTCCTGCTTCACAGATGAAGATGCTTCACAGATGTCTTTTCTATTACTACAATAGATGTGGATGTCAAGCGAGCGTTTACTTATTCATGAAACACGCAGGTCTAGTGACCAACAGAGACCTTTACCGGCTGAAACAGTGCATCACACAGACCTGAGGTCGACCGGGCGGTGAAGTCTGGCTTCTATGATACACGAATTGCGCTGAGTCCTGGCTAGCACCACTTACCACGCCGCCAGAGCCAAACAGCAGCCTAACAGCTTCTCTTCCAAAGACGCAGCCCTTAGCACCACAGCCGGGCTTCACGCCACGAGGGCTGGGAGCAGTGATTTTAGCTTCCAGGTGGAGCGGGGGGCGTGACTTCACACACAAGTGCCGTTAAAGGTGCAATTGCTTACTGCTTCTCTTCTCAGTTTTCTTAAAGCTCTGTGTTTAGTGACCAAAGTTGCATTGTGCATTGTATTCGTGAGTGTGCTGGATCGACTGCGTATTAAGATTGTTTCTAGGCTTTTTGAAGGCCAGAAGGAGTGGAATGTAGCTCTCTCTAACCACAGCATCTTGCAGTGCAGAATCAGACATTAGGGTTGTAAACTGGTCTGTGAGTTTGCAGACATCTGAAGCGATCATGCGTAAGCGAGTTTGTTGTGCATTAGTCTCGATTTTTGGATCGTAGAACTGCGACTTGGTCCCCTTATTTCTGCAAGTGAGATTCAGTAAGTTGTGGTCACTATGGCTTGTTTTGATGACACTAATGGAAGCTATGTTGAGATATAAAGATTTGGAGACAAAGACATAATCAAGAGTGGCCGATGATGTATCACGTTCCCAAGTTGGAATCAGGGTTTCTGGATCAGTCATCATGGCCGAGTTAAGAAGATTACGAGATTTCATAATTGCGTTCCATGCCAAACCCCTATTTAAAGCGGTTGAATTTATCGATTGTTTTCTTTGAGTCAAGCTGCTTGTTGCGCAATTGGCGTTGAGGTCACCGCAAATCAGAATATTAGAAGATTTATAGTTGATTGCAATTTCATCAATTGTGTTGGTCACTTCTTCACACATGTTCGCAGTTGAAGTCTTTTGGGGATTCCAGTATACATTTATTATTGCTACAACATCTTGTGTTCCCGTTTTAGTCAAAAGTGTTCCCGGATTCCATGTGGTTAGAACTGCCAGGATTTCATAGGTCCGCTTTATAACCTTTATGATGGATACCCCGGAACCAGTCTGGATCGCTGTGAGTAAACCTGACGAGGGGCGGCCTAGTGGTCCTTTATGGGCCGGAGATATTTCAATGCAGTAGCCGTCGAGTGCCGGTTTTTCACACAGCCACGTTTCTTGCAGACATATGATGTCGTAGCGGCTGAGATCGTGGCTCTCAGGTTCTGTAAGATGGACATGTCCCCTAGTGTTCCATGATGCTCAACTTAGGATTTCATTCACAGGTGTAGTCGAAGACGGATGGGTTGTGAGTAACATTGACTTCGCATCCCCAGATGATTGCTATCTTTTCGACCCCGGAGTTAGGACACTGCAAAACCAGCACCATTTGTTCTTCTTTATTGCTTTTTCTAGCTTAGTCGAGGTTTGTTTTGTGGCTCTTCTTGCGGACATGTCGTTGACCGGTGAAGTTCTTCGTTCATGATCTCGAAAACGTAGAGTTGTAGCTGGTTTTATGTACCGATCAGAGTTGTGTTTTTGACTCCTATCTACTCTGTGTTCAAATCTTTCGTCACTGCTTGTCTTATATGACCAATGGGCAGATCTAGACACTCCTTCTGTTGAAGTGCCTGCGGATCTCAGAGTCTTGTTCGATACTACTATTGTGTGCTAATTCCGCATATGCATCTTGAGTAAGTTCTTTCAAGGCAAGTTTTTTGATGTGCAAATATGCCTTTTCTAGCTTCTTTCTATGATGTGGCTCAATCAGGACAAAATCTTCCGCTTTTAGGTTTCGTAGGGTTTTTACCTTCTTAAGTGTTTTAAGAACCGTATTGCGGTTTAAGACCATATACTGGTCTATTGAGGTTTTTTGTTCGATTTTCAAAAGACGTGTCTCCGTTAGGGACGGACCTCTTTGTCTGGCATAATCGTCCCTTGAACGTCTCTGTGGACAATTTTTTCGGTTTGTATGGGGCACTGGCCCTGTAAGTTGATTTTAATGCTTCTGAGCCATCGAGTCCGGTGCTGAAATAAGATCTTTTGGTTCTGGTTCGTTCCTTTGTGCCGTGGGGGTAGTTACCTCAATAGGATCAGTGGTTTAGGCACAGTTGCCTTTTGTAGCCATTGGAATCGTTATTCCACCTTCTGCTCCCTCCAGATGTTGAGTTAGGTCCATCATCGAACTCTGGACTATAAATTCTTCGATCGACCTGGGAGAGGTGGACATGCAGATGACTGAGTTGTTGGCGCTTTGAGTTGACTGAGGTGAATTTGAGGTTTCTTTTGATGGTTCCTTTTGGTTATTTCTCATTTTCATCACGGAATCCAAAGCCGACACTGTTTGCTCTCTGTTTCCTCTCGATTCGTTATTCGTTGCAATTTTCAGCAATGGTTTATTTTTAGTCGTCAATGTTGACGTTTGATGTACTTCCATAGTCTTCTGATGTTTAGCCACTATTGGGTTACCTTGGGGGAGCTTTTCTGTTTGTTTTCTGAAGACTGGGGCCAGATCTCGCGGGATAGCCGGCCCTTCGGTTTGTGATTCTTTTTCCCCAGTAGCCGGAAAAGCTGGTTTAAGACGGGACAGAAGGTCTTCTAGCCGGCTCAGTTTTGCTTCCCATATTTCAGTCTGATCTTTATTTTTTTGGTGCAGTGCTGTAATAAACCCTTCACCAAATATTAATTTGCTATGCATGATTGCGGTTAGGACCAAGCTGTCTTTCAATGAATCGTTGATTGCTTCATACAGCTTTCCGAAAGGTGCTAGGGCTATTGTAATTGCTGACATAATAATTGGGAGACATGTTTTTTTTAAGGTGAGTCTTTGTTGCCTGAGGCTGTGATTTCGCTGAATCTTTGGTTTTTTGGGGGTGATCTGAGATGTGGTGTTTGTTGTGACGCTAGGTTTGAAGCTTGCAAGAGGTCGCCAATTTGAGGGGACCTCACATCTTGGACCCGATGGTCAGGAAGAGGCCGTTTTTCTGGTGGTGTCACAAATGGGCCAGCTTTTTGCTGCGGGCCATTTTTAGGTGTGGACGAGATTTGTTTGCCCCGTGCAGGGTCTTTAGGGCTAGACGGCTTAGATGACTCATATTGCTTGGACCCTGACACATGAGAGTTGTCAGTGTCAGATCGGTTTGCCTCAACTGTGTTGGGGGTCATTTCCTGTGGTTCTGGATCTTTGTTACTTTCTGTAGCCGATGGAACCTTGTTGTTGAGGTTTGGTACACCCCTTTCAGGTAAATCTTTGTTTCTCGGCGCCTCCAAAGCTTCTTTCGATCCCATTAATTGGTTTTTGATAGCCGTTTGAATCTGGGCCTGATTGGGCAACCCAGAGATTAGTTTCCTTGATTTGCTCACTGGTGGTAAGTCTTGCATGGCCTCCAAAATTTCTGCATCTGACAGTTCTTTGGTTTGGTCCAATTTTCTTTTGTATTGTTTATTTATAAAGTCTTTCAGCGCACTAGAGAGAAGGGGCGCCGGTAGGGTTCCCTTTCCTGTTTTCTTTCCTCTATTTAATTTTATTTTTGCATTTGTTGTAGTCTTTTTTTTCCTTTTTTGACTTTGTTTAGTGGCATCTTGAGAGTCTTTGACTTCAAATTCCGACACAGTAGCCACTTCCTGATGGGAACAGGGCAGATCTAAATGCATGCCCATATGGAGAAGAGCGTTTGGATTCCTTGGATGGACAGGCAAACCCTTTGGGCTCGCACATGGCACTTCCAGTGCTGTTACAGCAGTTCCCTGTGTAGAAAGTTCAGCCCAATCTGTTAATGGGGGACCCAAGGGGCCGGATGACAGTCTGTGTTGCTTGGTACTTCTTGCGAGGCGTGGTATTGGGCTTCCACCGTGATTGTCATTGCGTTAACGATGGAGCTTTTGTCCATCGTGAGGACCTTTATGGGGCCCTCCGATTCAGACAGCCGAGCAGCGCCGTTCTGGGCGGACTTTGTGCTAAAGTCTTGCGCCCTTCTGGAACTTGTCGGGCTCGTCGGGCTCAGCTTTCCTGCAGTATTCGCGGTCAGTGTCGTAGAGGAATCCCGTTCTTTGGAGGCATCCGCCTTTGCCTTCGCCTCGGATGCCCCGCCTCCCACGGCCACACGCCCATCGCCCACGACTGGCTGCACAGAGGCCCGGGCCAACCGTCCTTCGACGGTTGAACCCTGAGCACCCCTCGACTCGTTTCAGAGACGGGAAGGCAGAGCCTGTCGGGTGGGGGAGCGGATGCCAAAGGAAAAGGAGCGAGACGGCTGTATCACAGCGGGACGAGAGGCGTCGGAGGACACCGAGCCCTGGATCCAAACCACCGGAGAAACAAATATGGCAGGTAGTGTGTGCATGTTTGGTTCGGCGATTTTAATGGGCGTCATTGTTTTTGCCGTTTTCGACTCCGAAATGTCCGACACATTAAGGGTCGTGTTTGCCAATAAACTTGCTGAGTCAGACAGAGTTGGCGAGGCACTGAGAGGTTCTGCCTCGGTCCTATGGACGATTTCCAGGCTTAGACCCTTGCTGCCTGTGGAAGCTGTGGAAGCAGTTGTTTGGGTCGGAAAAAGGATAATGGTCGCCATGTTGGTGGTACTTGTGCAAGTCGCTGGTACTGCTATTGTTGCCTTCGCTGGTAATCTTTGTTCTTTTGGCTTTTTAAAGCTCGTCGTTGATTTCAATTTGGTTTTCTTGTTGTCAGCCGATTTCAGGGAACTCCGTAGTGTTCGGAGAGAAGCCTCTGAGGAGGATGAGTCCATTGTGACAGTGTGTACGGGCTGTTGAGGCTGAGGCTGAGTCTCGGGTATGCCAGTACGCTTCAAAGGCTCCATCGTCTGCAGCAGACTGCAGACGACTGCTCACCCTCTGCTCACGCTCCGCTCACCGCTCTGCGGTGAATGACTGGGTTTAAAGCACTTCTCACAAAGAACAGTGTAGAGAGACTAGCATGACGGCTGCTCACCCTCTGCTCACGCTCCGCTCACCGCTCCGCGGTGAATGACTGGGTTTAAAGCACTTCTCACAAAGGACAGTGTAGAGAGACTAGCGTGACAACTGCTCACCCTCTGCTCACGCTCCGCTACAGGAATATAAATTAGGCCTATATGCAGAAGACATTCTCCTGCACACAATCAACCCCCTAAGCTTGATACCAGCAGCCATGGAAATAATTGAGGAGTATGGTCAATTGGCGGGCCTGAAAATTAACAAGGGGAAGTCGGTCCTTCTCCCAATCGACAAGAGTAGGGATTTAGATGTGGAACGATGTGCACCTCTAGGGATGAAGGTCAGTCTCACCACACTGCGGTATCTGGACATCAATGTGACATGAGATCTGGGCAGCCTCTTTGAAGCCAATTTCCCCCCGATACTACACACAATCCAGAAAGATATTGAACGGTGGACAAGGCTCACCATTTCATGGATGGGTCGCCTCAATACCATTAAAATGGTGATCCTCCCAAAACTACTCTATCTATTCCAAATGCTCCCTATCCAAATACCCCAAAACGTCTTTGCAACCAGTAAAAAAATCCTACACACCTTCCTATGGCAAAACAGAAACCCTGGGTTCTCCTTGCTTTACTTCACCTTCGAAAGGATGATGGTGGGGTGGGCCTCCCAGACATAGAGCTCTACTATAAAGCAGCCCAACTCCAAGTGCTAATCCCGCACTTCAGACAACAGAAAGAACCCCAATGGATAAGTCTAGATAATTACCACCTTCGGCCTTTTATCGTGGGAGAATGGTTATGGGTACCGGGACCCCAATTACGAAACAGCATTAAAAACCACCCCATCCTTGGGACCATATGGGCCATATGGAAACCAAACAAAGGAATGCAAGGAGTCACGACATGGCCCTCCCCCCTATCACACCTATGGGTGCCGGGCGTCAGGGACGATATCCCCGATCCAGGCAGTTTCGAATCATGGTACGAGGCTGGGCTTGAAAGGACAGGGCAACTACAGAGAAATGACGCATTCATTACCATCCAGGAGCTAGAGGAAGCCCTAGGCATAGGACCACTCTCAGTCTTTTTGTATCTGCGGCTGAAAGGCGTCATGACCCGAGAGGTTTGGAAGGAGGCCCTACAGAGAGACCTCACCTCGTTCGAAAGAATTTTAGACCTGTACGTAGGCTTCAGGGGCCTCATTAGCACAATGTACGCAGCACTAATTGGTACTAACACGACCCCCTCGACCACCCTGAAACATAAATGGGAAAAAGATCTTGGGAGGAATCTCCCCCCCAAAGACATGGCTCAAGATATGCAGAAGGACCTCGAAAACCTCTATTTCCTGTCAGTCCAAACTGCATGGGATCAAGCTATTGTATAGATGGCAGTACGACCCGTTAAGACTAGCCAGGATGTATCAAGGTGTAAGCCTGCTCTGCTGGCGGGGGTGCGGCCAGAAAGCAGACTACTGGCACATGTGGTGGGTTGCAGGGCAGTCCAAGCATACTGGGACGAAGTGCTCAGCTGTATTAAAGAGCTTGAGGGGGGAGAGAGGGAGAAGCAACCACTCTTGATTTTGTTTGGCTTGGAGGAAACAGAAGAACATATACTTAAGGTACCCAAAAGGACACATGGACTCTTGCTGGCGGCCAGGGCCTGCCTCACAACAGTTTGGAAAAGAGCAAGTTTACCGACAAGGTCTGAGTGGATAAATGTCTCCCACAATATCTATACTATTCACGGAGATCGCACCTCCACTGACACTGAATGGTCTGAGTTCCGAGCCAAATACAGTAGCTGAAGTTAAGTGTGCACCACGACATAGCCAAAGTTCTAATTCGTCAATCTGCCAACAATGTTTTTGTTAATCCTAAATATTCAGATGTGGTACCTCTGTCTGCATCAACGAATTTGCCAATGATCTCCTCCCATCCTATATGTACAGTAATGGGATTATCTGTTACCTCAAGTGTTGCGGGGTGGCGGGTGGGGGTAAGGTTTAGATTGGAGTTATATGTTATTCTGAACAGAACGCATTGCACCTAAAGTTGTTTTATGATGTATGTAATAGAAACTGCTATACTCATGTTGAAAATCAATAAAACCAATTTTCAAAAAATAAAGCCCCCTCGGGGGCCAGGCAAGAGAGAGCAGGAGAATAGCATAGTAGTAAGCAGCAGCGTGACTCGTGCAGGCTGCCTAAACTGAAGCTGGAGGAGAGAGAAGACTCAGGGACGCATGTGTGGCAGATTGCAGCTGCCGGTCCTGAGAGTTTCTGTGCATCCCGGAGTCTGAACGGCAAAGGTCGCACAACGGGAAGCGAAGGCAAAGGCAAGAGAAGCTATCCTTCCTCGAGGGCCGTCTCAGGTGGCTGACGTGCACCCGAGGGTCTCAAGGAGATTTCTGGTGGCTGCTCTGCATCAGGAGATCTCTGGGGCAAGAAAAGCTCCAAACACAGATAGCACAAGCAAAGGCGTACTGAAGAAAGCAGTTTTCAGAGAAGCGAGGAGCCACAGAATGAAATGTCCTGCAAGCGGCATGAGAAATGGAGTCACATGTCTTACCTGGTGAGTTCACAGGCTTGTACTGACCACAGAGCGCTCCATCACTGCTCGTGTGGCTCGGGCAGGCATTCGACGAGTAAGCAATGCTTACATGTGAGTGAAGGCAGTTCAGAGCTCAGCTTTGAATATCGAACTATTGAACAGCAGCAGACGCGACACTCACTTAAGGGAGAAAGTGATTCCCAAGATGATTTCGAATCACTTAATAGAGAAAGGCAACATATTGTAACAAAGGCTAATGACTGTAATGTTAAAAGTGTGAGTTGGTAGGAAGCACAGCAAACCGAAGGGGCTACACATTGGTAAAGGCTAAGCTTTACAGACATTGATCAAGTCAAGAGAGACTATTGGTAAATGTCAAGACCTACAAGCATTACCCATGCCAAAAGAGACTAAAACCTAAGCAAGCGCAATTCAATGCATATTACCAACAGCAGAAGGGGGCTAATGAAAGGTCCACAAGCTGAGAGATGTATTGCCCCTACCCCATCCAACATTAAGTGAATGCTGGAAACTCACATTGCTAATGCCAAGGGGGAAGCAGAAAGAGACCCTTTCCTTGCCAGTCACTGGTTACTGGTGTATTAGGGAATCAAGAGTGGCAAAAAGGCTGCTCTTCTAGGGAAAGGATATCCAGAAGGAGAGGAGCATCGTTTGTAGAAGAATATTAAAGAGCACCAATGTGAATCTTGTTTTCCTGGAAGAGTTGTTGTAGTGCTGAAATTGGTTGAATACTATGAAGTTGCTGTGAACCTCTTGTCAATTGTTCTAAACCACAAAAGCACTGTTGATGTGAAACGTTGTTCGGCAGGGGATTATAGCTGCATGACAAATCTTTCGATAAGTAAACCTGGCAGGGGAGTAAACCAGGTAGATGTGGAAGAGGTGCCACAAAGTGGTTTTGACTGAGACAATTTATGTTGTTTGTGGTGCTAAAAGAAAAGCAGCGAAAAGCTGTATCAAATGAACTATATTTCCTTGGAAATTAATTGCTGTGACAAATCATCCTGACCAAGACAATTACTGTTCCTACTGAGGAATTGAGAACTGGTTCAAGGAGGACAAGAAGCGTTATACTTTTTGTGCTGGAACTTTATGCTAACAAGTTGAGGTGGCATAAAACGATATTGGAACTTTTGTTGAAATCTGGATTTCCTTGTGTCCTTTTGTTGAACAGTGGCACAGAATCCCATTTAAACCTGGGGAAGGGGAATTCTCCCAGGTTGTGAAGAGAGACTGTGGTTACACTGTGAATTCAACTGTTGATTTTGAACCCACAAGGTTCCTTTAAGACGAGGTAACTGTTAGGCAGAAACATGTGCAGTTCCCTTAGGGACCACTGCAAAAGATTTAGGACTACAGGTGTTTGGCAGTAAACCCAATTGGTAGCAGTCTGTACCACCCAGATTTACCTGGTAGCTGTGGCTGAGCAATCAGACTTCTCTCAAGAAGAGTTAGGCAGTATATAGAGTATACACAATAGGTACAGAGATACAGTAGCACAAGCAAACACTGACCAGAGCTTTGGTGTAAAAGTATATAATTATTTATTTAAAGACACACTTGTAAATTACACTAGTACAAAGAGGTAAGTAAATTCAACACACAGTCACTATTATATATGTACAACCCTAATTACTTATTAGACAAGTCTTAATGAGAAACACCACTTATTTTCAGACAGAGGTGAGCGCTTAGCATAAGATGCCACTCTAATAAGTTATTAAAAAGGGAGGGAAAAAGGCAGAGTTATGAAGCACACAAATTTCAATACTTTTCAAAGAACCACATTGAGGCAGGTTAGGCAAAGTCTACTGGAGAGTATGGATGTTCAAATGCCAGGCCCACTCTTAGAGAGAGCAAGCAAAATGTGTCCAGGATCACACAGTGGGGTTATGCCCAAAGGGTCTTTATAGAAAGTTCACAAAAGATTGAGATAAAGTCAGGAAAAGTTAGTTAACAGGTCCCAGGCTAACCCAGGTTAGAAAGTCGAGGATTTACTGTCACCCCGAACGTTCTGTCGCAAGGGAACCCAGGCGGGACACAGTACCTGAAAGTGGGAAGAACGCTCCAGCGGGGGCAGTTGTTCCTGGCAGCGGCTGCAAGTCGGTGTTTCGTCCAGAGGAAGAGGAGGTCTCGATGTGGAGGAAAGCTGAAGGTCGTTGCACTGCCAGGGAAGAAACCAGCCGCAGAGTTTCCCGATTACAAGGTACCACCCTTTTCTTCGCGGTACTGGTAAACCGTAGTATTCCGGTTGCCGGGGTGCTTGGCACGGGCAAGGCAGCCACAATATGGTCCAGGAAGGCGAAAAGACAGGCAAACTGGTTATCGCCACCAGTCAAAGGAAGAAGACTCTCCGGACTGGAGATCTCCTCTGTCGTCGGGAAAAGTGGTGAGACGGTTCAGCAGGGCTCCACCGGTGGTGTCGTCGTTGCAGGTCGGCTCGGCTTCTCCCTCCTCGGATTCTTTAGGTCCTGTGACGACTTCTGAAGTTCCAATCCCCAAAGCCCTGCTTTTATCCAGAAAACCCCCATTCATTCAGCCTAGCTGTCACTCAAACATGCTAAGTGGTGAGCCGGGCGTCTCACCACTTGGGCCAATCACACAAGAGTGCGACTTGAGTTGCCGAGGCAACTCAGTCCAGGGTGCCTAAACCCCCTCCCACACCACCTGTGGTACCCAGACAGAGTGGCACCACTTGTGGAGGCTTCTGTGGAGAAGCCCGCCAAAAAGTGGAACAAAGGGCTCGACTTGGGTTGGAGTCACAGAAGCGAACACAAACGCCATTTTGGAACCAGGTTTTGGCAAAAAATACCAACCAGTGAATTTATATTAATTTAATAAACCGGTGATGTTCGAGGCTATTTTAAAAAGTGGTAGCCTCGAACAATGGGAAAAGCCCATAGGAATATATTCGCGGTCGAATATAAAAAGTAGTATCCACTGCCACCAGCCAAAACTCAGTCGGGGGGGACTGGACAGTGTCCCCTCCAACAACAGACCCCGGGGCAATTGAATTGCCCCGACCAGTACGTCCACAATAGGATGGTTTGTACTGGTTCTGTTCACAATTTGAGACTAGTAAAGCCAATGGTGACTTTACATGCCCTGGGAGACAATAGTCAGTCCCAGGGTATGGAGTCTATGTTTGGGGGTCGCTACAACACCCCTGCGTTACTGCACGGAGGGTGCTGTGTAACCCATATACCAAAAACACATGAAGACCTATGGGGTAAAGGACCCCATAGCCCATAAAACATATACAAAGTCAAAGGAACACCTCAAATCATGTCTAAGAGTGGGAGGAACAGAGTCTCACTCTTAGCAGGAGAAAAAAAGAAACCCCAAAAATCCAGCAAAGCTGCTGGGGGACTCACTAGGTTTGGGAAATAAGCCTTTACAGAGAATTCTCCCTAACACTCGCCCCCCCAGACTAAGGGACAGGAGGATTTAATCCACTCCTGGATGAATCTCATACCTCTAGTCGATGACATACATCCTAGAGAGACCATCAGCATTTTGGTGGTGACACCCTGACCTGTGCTCAATGGTGAAATCAAACCCTTGCAGGCAGATTGACCATCTCAATAGTTTTGGATTTTCCCCTTTCATTTGCATCAACCATCTCAAGGGTTGGTGGTCAGTTTGAATGACAAAAGTAGAACCATACAAGTATGGCCTAAACTTCTTCAGTGCCCACACAATAGCAAAACATTCTCTTTCGATAGTTGCCCACCTTGTCTCAGGATCCTTCAGCTTTCGGCTGATGAAGCAAATGGGGTGCTCCCTACCTTTCTCATCCAGTTGGCTAAGGACTGCACCTATACCTACATTAGAAGCATCTGTCTGCACAATGAAAGTTTGGTGGTAGTCAGGAGCTCTCAATACTGGTGCTTGGTAAAGAGCTTTCTTCAGGTTTTCAAAGTCCTGATTGCATTCCTCATTCCATCTGACCTTCTTAGGGAATTTTGGAGAGGAGATTACATTCAGTGGAGAAGCTATGGTCCCATAGTTCTCTATGAAATTCCTGTAATACCCAGTGAGGCCTAGGAAGGCCCTCACCTGGGTTTGAGTAGTAGGTGTTGTCCAATTTTGCACAGCTTCAATCTTACTGAGCAAAGGCCTTATTTCTCCACCTCCTACCTCATGCCCTAGGTAGACCACCTTACTCTGACCAATTTGGCATTTACTTGCCTTTGTGGTCAGATTGGCCTGTCCTGCAAAACATGTCCTAGGTGGTTCACATGCTCTTCCCAGGATTGGCTGAATACTGCAATGTCATCCAAGTATGCCATGCAGAAATCCTCCATCCCAGCCAGAACCTCATTTACCATCCTTTGGAATGTTGCAGGTGCATTTTTCAATGCAAAAGGCATAACCTTAAATTGGTATAAACCAACTGGGGTAGAAAATGCAGTCTTTTCCTTGGCATGGTCTGTCAGGGCTATTTGCCAATAGCCTGACGTAAGGTCAAATGTGCTGAGGAACTTGGCTGAACCAAGTCTATCCACCAACTCATCTGTCCTTGGCAAAGGGTGGGCATCAGTCTTGGTGACTGCATTAAGAGCTCTATAGTCCATACAGAATCTCAATTCTTTGGATCCTGCCTTTGGTACTAACACAACTGGGCTAGACCATGGACTAGTAGAGGGCTCTATTACCCCGAGATCAAGCATCTTCTTGACCTCTCCTTTGATGTGGGTCCTTACATTTTCTGACATTCTATATCCTCTGCTTTTGACTGGCAGACAATCAGCAGTGAGTATATCATGCTGTCCCCAAGGGGTCAAGCCTGGTGAAAGTGAGAACAGAGAGGCAAACTGATTTAACATGGCTTTGCACTCTTCTTGTTGCTCAGGTGTCAGATTTGAAGAGAGATTTACTCCTTCAATCTTTTCGTCCAAGGATAAGCCTCTGAGGAGATCAGGGAGAGCTTCACTCTCTTCTTCCTCTTCTGTTGAAGCTAGAAGCAAGGCTCCTACTTCAGGCCTGGAGACATACGCCTTTAGTCGGTTGGTGTGGAAGACTCGGGGAGCCTCCTTGGGATTGCCCAAGTCCACCAGATAGTTCACCTCTCCAAGTTTACCCACAACCTTGAAGAGTCCCATCCATTTACCCTGCAAGGCCCTCTGCCTTGTTGGGATCATAACTAGAACTAGCTGGTCTTGAGTGAACTCAACCATGTTAGCCTTTTGGTCATGCCAATGTTTGACCAAAGCTTGTCCAGCTTTCAGGTTATCACTTGCTTCTGCCACCATTTGTGACATTCTCCTCCGGAGACCTATCACATAGTCAGTCACTCTGACCGGCTTGGGGGAAGGAGCACTCTCCAACCCCTCCTTAAACAGGGCCAATGGACCTCTGACCGGATGGCCATAAAGAAGTTCAAAGGGAGAATAACCTACTCCCTCCTGAGGGACCTCTCTATAAGCAAAGAGAAGGCATGGCAATAAAAGGTCCCACTTTCTTTTAAGGGGATCTTCTAAAGCACCTATCATGCTCTTCATGGTTCTGTTGAACCTTTCTACCAACCCATTTGTCTGAGGGTGGTAGGCGGTAGAGAACTTGTAAGTAACTCCACAGGTTTTCCACATGGCTTTCATGTAGTGGGACATAGAATTTGACCCCCTGTCAGAGATTACTTCCTTAGGAAACCCAACCCTGGTAAAAATACCAAGGAGGGCCTTAGCCACAGCCTGAGCTGTAACAGTCCTCATAGGAATTGTCTCAGGGTACCTAGTAGCATGGTCTACTACAACAAGGATAAACCTGTTGCCTGAGGAGGCTGGGGGATCAAGGGGACCACCAATGTCAATACCTACCCTCTCAACGTCAGCCCCCATCTTTGGGCAATAAAAGTAGAGTGAGAGCCTTTCCTTGGTGTTCTTGAAACTCAAGTGACCAGCCAAAGGAATCTCATGGGCCAGTTGCAAGAACTGTTGTCTGTTTTCTTGAGATACTACAAGCCGCTTGTAGTCTCCAGGTGCATACTCAGTTGGTTCACTGTAGAAGAGGCCATCTTCCCAGTGCAACCTATACTTCCCAGGCTCTTGCCCATCAGCCTGAGAAGCTGCCTGTTGGTGGAGACCTTCCAGAGTTGGACATTCTCTCTGTCCCTTACTGAAGTCTGCCCTGTTGGGTCCACCTTCTGCCAGTAAAGACTGCAGCTCTGGATGGTCAACAGGATCCAGATCTCCAATGAGTTCTTGGCCTTCCACTAGCTCTTCTTCAGAGTCTAGCTCCACCATACAGGGTTGTACCTCCCTCTCAGCCTCAGCTGGGGGTGGAGTTACAGGTGTAACTTTGGACAACCTAGGGGGAAGTCCTTGTTGGAAGCACTGGAGTGCTTGCTGTTGGCTGTTTCTTGGAAGTCTTGGGTTTCCCTTTTGCTTCTTTTTGTTCAGTGATAGCAAGTTGTAACTCCAGTGGAGTAGGAGTGATATCTGTCTTCCTCATCTCCTTGGGAGTACCTCTCATGTTTCTCTCCCTTGCAGGTCTGGTGAGCTCCTGTAACCTTTTACTAGGAGGTCTGGGGTATGTGACACTACTCCAAGAGTTTTTAGGTCATTACCCAGCAGAACCCTTCCTGGTACCTCACTTTGTATGCTGACAGGTATCTTCACAGTCATGACATTACACTGGATGAGAACTGGTAATTGGGGAAGCATCTGCACAGGCCCTCCAGCTAACTTGGTGAGGTGTCTGGGTGCCTTAGCAACATCCCCAGCCTGAAATAAAGATTTATCCACCACAGTTATGCTGGCTCCAGTGTCCCTAATGGCAGGAGTCTCCTGACAATTCACCTGGACACTGTCCTTATAATACTCTTTAGTATTATCTGGGATAGAGTTATAGACATCTAAATTCTGTTGTTCCCACAGACCCAGAGACACTAAAGAAACACTGGCTGAGACTCCAATGGGTTCATCAGCCAGCAGTAGAAAGTTTCCACTTGCCATTTGTACTTCCTCCTCTGGAGCAAAGGCTAAGGAGACAAGCTGGACCCCTGAAGGTTTACCCTTACATCTGGGATCTCCTTTCACATGGTCAGGCGAACCACAAACATAGCATTTACCAAATGTTTCTGGAATGGTGGCTTGCTCTGACCTCCTTCTGGTTTACCACCAGAGGGTACACTACTCTGATTTGGTTTCCCTTGTGGTTTACCCTTATTGTTCTGTTTGGGGCCCTCTTTGGGATTGGAATTATTAGAATTCTCTTTGGAGTCCTTTTTTGGCTGTTTCCCCTCATCCTTTTTCTGAGTTACCCCAGAGTCTTTGTGAGTAGCCCTGTTGACAACCCACAAGTCAGCAGCCTTAGCTAGTTTCCTGGAATCTAATTCCTTTGAATCAGCCAAGTGCTGTCTGAGCTCAGGAGAGCAGGCATCATAAATTGACTCCAACATCACAAGATTCTTCATTCCCTCATAAGTGTTCACCTTGTAACCCTTAATCCATCCCCCTAAGTTCTTCAAACTTTCACTCACCCAGGTAGCCCAAGGGGTACCATCATGGTTTTTGAGGGTCCTAAACCTCTTAAGGTACTGGGAAGGGGTCTTCCCAAATCTAGCTATAAGCTAGTTTCACACATTCATAATCCTTCTTATCCTCCTCCCCCAACTCCATTACCACATCAGTTGCAACAGGGGGGCGCCTAGAGAACGCCCAGGAAATTCAGGAAAGTAACTCATTTCCTGTAATGTTCTGGAGCCCATGATTATATTCAAACAGACTCAACCAATCCAACACATCCAATATAAGCTCATACATACCCACCAACTCCTTAGGCATCCAGGGTCTTTTGGGACTGGAACTCCTAGAGGATTCGGAGAGAGAAGCACCTTCCACAGACAATTTTTTCATTTCTAGCTCATGGCTGAGCTCCATTTCTCTGAGCCTTAGTTCTTGGTGCCGTTATTCTGTTTGAGCATTCATTCTTTTGAATTCTAATTCAAGCTTCATTTTTTTCTAGTTCCATATATTGAGGATTAAGTGTGGGACCTGGTAAAGGTCCAGTAGGTACAGCTGGCAATGCAGGTAGAGGCCCAGGGGAGACAACTCTAACATCTTCCCCCTCCTCTTCTGCTTCTGACTCAAAGTTATCAATACAAACATTCATATCAATATCATTGCTGTTATCTACTGTTGCTGGAGTGGTAGGTTCCTCTGACCCACCATAGAGACTTTGGTTTTTTAACAACCTTTCTATTAGCTCCATTTTCTTGCCCTTAGTCAGGAGGTTCTTATGCTTACAGAGAACTCTTAAACAATCAGCAGTTTTTGTAGCAAGGGACTCTTGACTATAGCTTTCCATAGTTGACATGTTTTAGAAAATACTTCTTTAGTGCTAAGCTTTGTGGTTAGTTGCACTAAGGTATCTATAAGCACACTAAAATGTATACCCAATACAAATCCCACCGCTGTACACCAGTGTTAGGCAGAAACCTGTGCAGTTCCCTTAGGGACCACTGCAAAATATTTAGGACTACAGGTGTTTGGCAGTAAACCCAATTGGTAGCAGTCTGTACCACCCAGATTTACCTGGTAGCTGTGGCTGAGCAGTCAGACTTCTCCCAAGAAGAGTTAGGCAGTATATAGAGTATACACCATAGGTTGTCACGTCCCCGGTCCTGCCCTCCTCCCGTCACTCACCAGGCACCATTTGTTCCCATACCCACCACCCACACCAACAGGGAAGACACGGCAGGCGGGATGTCCGAGGGGGCAGAACCACCTCTTTCCGCCCATTTCCGTGCTGGCGCTTGCCATGGCGTCTCATACAAGCCCGACGGCTCCGGCGTCGCCGACTCCAGCTCCCGCGCACGGGGGACTCTGATCGCGTCTCGCTCAGACGATCACGTGACTGGTCACGGGATCGCCTGTAACCGACGCTGGCGTCCACATCGGACGAACACCAATCACTGATGGCGTACGTCCATCACGTGACGCTCCTGTGCAGTCACGTGCCCTGTCACGTGACCTACCTTTCCTACAAAAAGAGCTGAGAGGAAACACTCAGTGCTTCACAGCTGTTTCCACCAGAGACCTGTTCGGCATTACCCTTGTTCTTCTTGATAAACTTTGGAACTCGACCACGGACCGTTACTTGGACTTGTCTTGGATTGCCCTTTTGTTTCGACGCATCTACTGGACCCTTGGAACTCTTGACCCCTCTTTTCTGGCCCTGGAATTGCTCTGGATTACCCTTCTGTTTTGGCGAACTTCTACCCACGCAATTCCTGGCGATCACGTTTTGTCTCCTGAGTCATTTGGGGTTCACCACCTGGACCTTGGATGGACTTACTATCTGGTCACGCTCTGGCTACCGGTGTGAGTTGGAGGAAGTGCTGTACATCCCGGCCTGCTTGGGTCTTCCCTCGTTGTCTATTCAGGTTTACTACCTGTCCTATCATCCCCAGGGTAAGCTTTGTCATTATTCCTTGTTTGCTTGCACTGCCATTATTGTTCATAGCATACCTGATCCTAACCTTTGCCTTACAGCACTCAGGGGTCCTTCCGGTGTTCCGGGTATCCGATTGACGACGCCACTCATCACCTGTGGCCTCAAAGATTGCTAGGGCAGTATTCTTTACCTGCTCGAGCGATACTTGGGGACGGAGGAAGTTTATAGCTGCACGACCATCAAGGCGAATCACCAAGATCAGAACATAGGTACAGAGATACAGTAGCACAAGCAAACACTGACCAGAGCTTTGGTATAAAAGTATTTAATTATTTATTTAAAGACACACTTGTAAATTACTCTAGCACAAAGAGGTAAGTAAATTCAACACACAGTCACTATTATATATGTACAACCCTAATTACTTATTAGACAAGTCTTAATGAGAAACACCACTTATTTTCAGACAGAGGTGAGCGCTTAGCATAAAATGGCACTCTAATAAGTTATTAAAAAGGGAGGGAAAAAGGCAGAGTTATGAAGCACACACATTTAAATACTTTTCAAAGAACCACAGTGAGACAGGTTAGGCAAAGTCTACTGGAGAGCAAGGAAGTTCAAATGCCAGGCCCACTCTTAGAGAGAGCAAGCGAAATGTGTCCAGGATCACACAGTGGGGTTATGCCCAAAGAGTCTTTATAGAAAGTTCACAAAAGATTGAGATTAAGTCAGGAAAAGTTAGTTAACAGGTCCCAGGCTAACCCAGGTTAGAAAGTCGAGGATTTACTGTCACCCCGAACGATCTGTCGGAAGGCAAGCCATGCGGGATACAGTACCTGAAAGTGGGAAGAACGCTCTAGCGGGGGCAGTTGTTCCTGGCAGCGGGTGCAAGTCAGTGTTTCGTCCAGAGGAAGAGGAGGTCTCGACGTGGAGGAAAGCTGAAGGTCGTTGCACTGCCAGGGAAGAAACCAGCCGCGGAGTTTCCCGGTTACAAGGTACCACCCTTTTCTTCGCGGTAGTGGTAAACCGTGGTATTCCGGTTGCCGGGGTGCTTGGCACGGGCAAGGCGACCACGAGATGGTCCAGGAAGGCGAAAAGATGGGCAAACTGGTTATCCCCACCAGTCAAAGGAAGAAGACTCTCCGGACTGGAGATCTCATCTGTCATCGGGAAAAGTGGTGAGACGGTTCAGCAGGGCTCCACCGTTGGTGTCGTCATTGCAGGCCGGCTCGGCTTTTCCCTCCTCGGATTCTTTAGGTCCTTTGGCGACTGCTGAAGTTCCAGTCCCCAAAGCCCTGCTTTTATGCAGAAAACCCCCATTCATTCAGCCTAGCTGTCACTCAAATATGCCCGGCTCACCACTTGGGCCAATCACACAAGAGTGCGACTTGAGTTGCCGAGGCAACTCAGTCCAGGGTGCCTAAACCCCCTCCCACACTCCCTGTGGTACCCAGACAGAGTGGCACCACTTTTGGAGGCTTCTGTGGAGAAGCCCGCCAAAAAGTGGAACAAAGGGCTCGACTTGGGTTGGAGTCACAGAAGAGAACACAAACGCCATTTTGGAACCAAGTTTCGGCAAAAAATACAAACCGGTGAATTTATATTCATTTAATAAACCGGCGGTATGTTCGAAGCTATTTTAAAAAGTGGTAGCCTCGAACAATGGGAAAATCCCATAGGAATATATTCGCGGTCGAATATAAAAAGTAGTATCCACTGCCACCAGCCAAAACTTGGTCGGGGGGGACTGGACAGTGCCCCCTCGAACAACAGACCCCAGGGCAATCAAATTGCCCCGACCAGCACGTCCACAATTGGATGGTTTGTACTGGTTCTGTTCACAATTTGAGACTAGTAAAGCCAATGGTGACTTTACATGCCCTGGGAGACAGTAGTCAGTCCCAGGGTATGGAGTCTATGTTTGGGGGTCGCTACAACACCCCTGGGTTACGGCACGGAGGGTGCTGTGTAACCCATATACCAAAAACACATGAAGCCCTATGGGGTAAAGGACCCCATAGCCCATAAAACACATACAAAGTCAAAGGAACACCTCAAATCATGTCTAAAAGTGGGAGGAACAGAGTCTCACTCTTAGCAGGAGAAAAAAATAAACCCCAAAAATCCAGCAAAGCTGCTGGGGGACTCAATAGGTTTGGGAAATTAGCCTTTACAGAGAATTCTCCCTAACAGTAACAATATCTGAGATGGATGGGGATGCAGATTTTACTCATACATCAATAACCAGATGGACTCAGGAAGTTGGCAAACATCAACAGTTTTAATAAAAATTCTTTAAAACAGGGAGTACAACGGAAATCAACGGACGCGGCACAGCTCGCTCAACGAGTTCTCTCAAAGCATTACTTAAAAAACACACCTTTATACAAAAGATTCGAAAAAACTACAGGGATTTGTGATAGGCTTAAAGGGAACATCTAAGTATACGTTATATGAGGTATGTGGTTGTGATTGGGTCTCTAAGTACAGTTGGACAGTTATGCCCACCCCCAGTGCAAGTCATCTTCTGTTTCATACCAATCCACGACATTCTATTGGTTTTTCAAACTATATGGCTTCTTGCTACGTGGCCTTCTATAATTGGTTGGCATGCTTGTACACCCTTCTGGAATATTCCACTCGCTAGCAGCACGCAAGCTGGTACCCCAGGTGCTGGAGGGTTGGCTTAGTCATGCCTGCCCACACAATTAGCCTAACATTCATCATCACTCCTGCTGTCTGCCAGTCAATTAGTCTTTGAAATCGGCCTTGCAATAGCCTCTCGTCTATGGGAATAAAAGGGAATGTGAGCATGGCCTTATCTTCTGGTCTCGGTGTAGCTTGACCCAAAGTCTATTTTCATCTGACCATGTGACAGGAGACCACATTTTAAGCTCCTTCATTGCATTTAACACTATTAAATGAAGAAAACCTGGCACTTCTAGTGTTTTTCCATTGCACCTCAAACAGGAGCACGACTTGCTTCTCACGTTCATTGTATCTCCTCAAGTAGATAACCAGGCTCTCCATGGCCCCGACTCTTGACACTTGGCCAGACAAGCCTTCTCGAATCTTCCTTCGCCGTCAGCTGTTTTATTCAACTGCGCCACACTTTCAGCCCTTCTATTCACGGGTGTAGTGATACACGAAATTGCAACCTTGCCAATCAGGGCTTTAGATGACAGCATTAGCCGCTGAAAGCCAATAGTGTATTCAAAGTATGTGCTAAAAATGCTGACAGTAGTCTGTTGTAGCACTTCCATTATGCAGTAGTGAGCTACAAGGAATATGATAGACAGGCAGGGAGGGCCCCCAGCTATGTAGCTAATAGGTTTTTGGAGTGTTTGGAACATCATGGCACCTATATAGCGCTTAGATAGCCAGTCTTAAGCGCTATAAACACTAAGCTATGAGTGCATGCCTTTTAGAGCTTGCAGATGGGGTTAATACATCCCTGCTTCCCTTAGAATATTCAGCCTCACTAACGTTGGCCCTGGCTCCAAGCTAATCTTCCTTTTCTCTGGGAAGGTACTGATAAGACATTCCTCAGCCAGCGCAGATGGGAACAAGGGAGGGGGTAGGAGCGAGCAGGGAGCATCTCAGAGAGAGCTGGGTTTTTTTCCATGAGCCAGTTGCACAGGGAAAGTTCTGGAACTGTGCGTCATGGTGACTGACAGCAAGAAGTTATAAACTATCCATGCACACATGGATCAGGGGGAGATCGCCTGTGGACTTGATTCGTGCAGAAACAGGTGCCCGGCATTGGCTCATACGGTGTCCTTCAGCATTGTCCTCTGAGCGGGGCTTGTTTACAGCTAGCTTATGAGGGCCCAAGGTCTCCCCAGTGCTGATTAAAGGGACGTAAGACTGTGTTTCTCTATGTTTCTCTATATTTCTCTATGTTTCTCTATGTTTATCTAAGTTCCATGTTTCACTATATTTTGCATTGCTCTAAGTGTTATGCTTTCTAATATTCTGTAACTTGAATCCCAAATGTATATGAAATTTACTGCTTAGAATAAATATGCTAATAACACTTTGAGGGTGTCATTTGTCACTTGCATGAGATCACTGCTCAGCACAATAGAACCTGTATTTTGGGCTGAATTGGGTATTTTTGCTCTCAAAGGGCTGGCCCCGAGGAAGATTTTGCCCAATATCAAGACATTTGGTGGCAGCGGTGGGATTGTGAAGAGCAGTGCCATGCTGACATGACAAATGGTGTGAGAGAACACAGTGTAGAGTGGGGAGCAGGCTGTCGCATTTCCTTGATGGTCTCACTGCAGCTCTGAGACTTCAAAAGGCAGCAATGTTGTGTCGGCTTGCCGTGGCCGATAGCTTGTGTGGTTAAGACTCCCTTCATTGCATGGGATTGGTGCCAGGGAGTACAAGGCAATAAACAAGCGGGAAATGGCTTTGTTTAAAGCACTCCGATGAATGGTTAAGAAAGATGTATGCTCAATTAGAAAAAGAATTTTATCATGTGGTTTCCCAAGTTTAAAGTTGTAATTTGGAATGCATAGTGAGACGGAGTTCTCATCTCTATTCTGTCATGAGGGCAGGAAAAAAAAATAATAATTGCAGGGATTTGACATGCAAATTGTGAATAGTGATTTAACCATTGACTCAGCCCCAGTGTGCTAGCGAGTGGGGGCTGTAATGTTCGGAGGCGAAGGTTCGTCTTTTTTGATGTATGCTTTTGAAGGGTTGGCATTCCTGAATAATGAGGAAGGGGAATGAGCCATGCTTAGGAGAATGAGTAACATCTGTGCTGAGAGCCTAAAGAGTTTTTTTTCTTTCTTTTGGCAACTGTAAAATTCCATGTGCTAATGGTGGCAAATTCTGTTTAAAGGAAACACACTAAAATGGTTATATTGCATTTTAGGCTGTGCCATGCTTTTATTGGGTGAGAGACTCACTTAAAAGGAAAGTGAGTGAATGTTATTTGGATTTTCGATTTTTGTGTACTGATTTGAAATTGCAGAACCAGCTTGCAATGGTTGGGGGGAAAAACAATTTATATTTTTCTAAATTGCCCCTGGAGTATTTTTGACTGTCCCCATGCTATGCCATGGATTTGTGCTGTTGCCTCAAAAGTGATGTATGCTTTGAAAATAGTGACCTGTTGACTGTGATACATGGGGAAAAATGTTGTTGACACATTAAACAGCCCACAAGCAATAGAGTGTGGGTTGTTCTTGCAGAAAAAAAAACGTGCAGGGAGCTGCACTAAATATGGCATTTTTATTTTTTAAATGCACTGAACTGAGTGGTTATAGTTTGGCAATGGTACAACAGAATGAAACATCTGTGTGTGATAAGATAGCACAAAGATTTAATGGGTTGTGAGTTCTCTTGAAAGATCGCACATTACAAGAAAAAAAAGACGCTTTGACATTTTGCAAAATTACATGGAGTAGAAAAATGACAAGAAAAGTGCCGCTTTTGAAAACAAGAGTCTTGCTGTGTGTGCAGAGCTTGTGCCTTGAAGCTGTCTTGGGCGAGGTGCGTGAAGGCAAACAAAAGCAGAAACAGTACAAGAAAGAGTTAATCTGGATGAATTGTCTGAAACGAGTGAAGCCGCCACAGTATAAGAGTTATAGGCAAAAGAGATAAGCTGCGTGCTAATGGCGCTGCCAGGTGCACACGAAAGATAAACATGCCTGCATTCCTGAGGAAGGGGGAGCAAAAACAGAGAGCTGTTCAAAAAGTAAAGAATTTGCCTAGTAAACTGTGGTACGGAGCAAAGGCTTCATGCAGGATGGCAGACGGGCACATCACATCTGAACATTTACCTATGCATCTGTGAATGGGCCAAGAAAAGACAGCTGCCCATTCCAACAGATATTACTGTGCAAACCGCATTCCCATGTGATGTGATGTGAAGTGAAGTAAAGCGCTATTGCTGTGCAAGCTGCATTCCAATGCTCCATGTGATGTGAACTGAAGTAAAGCGCTGTGCACTGGAGAAGAAACCTCTAGGCGCTTTGAGAAGAGAAAATACACATCTGGCAAACTGCAAGCTACATTGCCAGGGGATGGAGTAACTGACAAAGACATTATGGCCTTCCAGATGGAAGCAAAACTGACAAAAGTGCTTAGCCGTTTTGCAAGAGACAACATGCAGAGCGGGGCTTTGAAGTAAAACATGAACACTGCACATTAGCCATGATCCAGAAGCCACACGGCTTAGTGCAAGAATGAATGATTTGTTGAAGCAACAAAAGAAACTGACTCAGACTATCGCACTCAAAGGAGTGGTTCAAAAACAGCAAACGCCCTTTGAAAAAAAATGATGACAAGTGAAAAAACCAGAGGCTTGAAAAGACACTGCTAAGAGAAGAAAGATAAATACTGAAAGACTTTACCTTTGAAAAATGGAGTGATGCCAGCAGGGCAACCTAAACCAAGATCATGGGACACTGGAAGCAAGTTGGCGCCTGGCATTGGTGATCGCTTTGGTGAAAAAAGAAAAGCATTGTGCGACCTGGGTACTTACTATATGGCTTTGTAAAAGCACAGATCAGTCTGAGGTACCATTGACCAGCTATGATTGCATTGCACAAATGAGTTTGTGATTAGGCAGTTACACCCCGTATGGTTGAGTGTAAATAAGCCCCCAGAAACATGCAGAAAGGTGATAAATAATTGCAGTAGCAATGACAAAGTGTGTAGTTACCTGATGAGACTTTTTGAAGATGGGGGTGGTATTATGGGAAGGGGTGGATAACGCTGATATTGAAGTTTTGATGACATCCTAACATTTCTGTTTGTATTTTGCCTAGGCAAAGCACGACAAGACATTTCATAATATAGGAAGATAATGTGCAGTTTGTGGGTGACACTGATCAAAGAAGGGTCAGACGCATTCTCAGAGAAAGCGAGCCACTGCGAACTGAACTGGCACGGTGCAGACTTGGCTAATTATCAAGTATTTGATGCTACACATTTAAATGACATGTTTTGCCCTTTCTTGTTTAAAGGACTATGGACAATGAATTATGGACTGTAACATCAGGCACCACATACAGCTGTGTGACACAGCAATTGAATGCTAACACATTGAAAAATGGTTTTTAAATGCACTGTTGAGATGAATCTGAAAAAACCAAATGGTTTTACTCTTCCAACTGAATGGCTTAACCAGAGATGTTTTGTTTTTTGAAAAAAAAAAATATTCTACATTGCACGTAGGCAGGAGAATGATTTATGAACTGTTGGGGCAGCAGAATTATGCAAGCAGGAGCGTAATTTATTTTGAGATAAGATGGGTGCGCACATTAAAGTCACCTGTGCGTAGGTTAAGATTCTTAATTGAAGTAATGCTGCCAAGTGTATGAGCTATAATTTGAAATGGTAATCTTTGAAACACTGGATACTTTTACAGCCAGCTTAAGGCAGGTAAATGTAACCAGGACTGACTTGATGTTTGATTTTATGACACAGAGTGTGACACGGTTTTTTGTTAAACCAACCAGTTTCATGTTTTTGTGGGGACAGCTGTCTCCAGCACACTAATGCAAAGAGTCACCTTTTGATTGTAAACATTTGGAATAATTCTTTGGAAAAGCGCTGCAAATGAGTATCCACATGGAATTGCTAGAGTACTGGCCTGGCACATTGTCAGGCATCTTTTGTCACTGAATGGATACCATTTGTTTAATTTGTCTAATGTGATGTTTTTCTGACCAAGAACTGCAGCGAGTGTTCTCGCCAAGATTTAATGAACTATAACTTGACTAAATGAATTTTTTCCATGGTGTGATGAAACAGCCACTGCCGGATAGTAGTATGGTGTTTGTGGCTAAAGTTAATATTGTATATGGTAGATATCCCACTTGAAGAAGGGTATTCTCCAAGTCACAGAAGGTAGACACTGTGAACCTGTTAGATTTTCCAGTGGTAAGACAACATGTAAATTGTAGACTGGTAATGCACACCTTCATTATTACAGTGCTACACTTAGACATAGATTTATCATGAGGCAATGTTTCCTTAGTACTACCAAGCTGCTACAAATGGAGTCCATTTCTATGGCCCATCACTAGAGTGCGTGTAGCTAGGGAGCTAGATTCATTAATTGCAGGAGCTTTATATGCTTGTGACATAGAAACTGTGCACTATAAGCTAGCCACTATGGGTTCTGATGCCAGCTCTGCTATAGAACTTCTGGCCTAGTGGGGCCCATTGATATGCCCAGCACTGCTACAAGTATTGACAGCCAATTGAAGATAACAGAATTTTAGACATGAAGACATTTTTGTCTGCCATAGGGCAGGTCAACAAGACTGCTAAATACACACAATGCATTGTATGGCAAACATTGTTAAATCAGCAGGTGTTGGCTTTTTACTGGGTGGGGGCGACCATCCTCCACACACTGGCACGCAGAGCTACAGTTACCAGCATACATATGGATTGAATTGCTTGCTTTTGATTGCATGAATAACACATGCCATGCTTTGATGTAAATTAGTAGAATTGTTTTTATTTAGACAACCTGGTGCCCATGGGTTCACCTTGTTCAAGAAATTAGATGGTTTCTGGTTGGGTTCCACCTACCTGGGGGAAGTGTCTAGTCACACAGCCCATAGTCACGCTTGAATGCCCTGGGATCAGGGGGAGGGTAGGCCCTTAGGGTGAAAGGCTGCCAGGTTTTAGAATTGGTAACCATACATAAATGCAATAGTGCATTGTAGATTAGACTACACTGGATTGCCTTGACATTTTAACTGCATGCTGCTTTTTAACTGACAATCAGTTATACAAAATTGATTTAGGTATTTTTGTGTAGGCCAGGTTTTGGCTAGAGTAAATGTCCATGTTCACTTGGCGTAGGTATTTTTGTGTAGGCCAGGTTCTGGCAAGGGTATATGTCACTGTTCACTTTGTGTACATTTTTGTTTAGGTAGTGTTTTACCTTGCATGCCACGCTAACTAACCGCTAGAAGATAGTTTGCTTAAACCTCTTGCAAAGCCCCTAGGTCTTTATCACTGCACTAAATACTATGTTGATAGGTATTAGTCAGCATTTGTCGCACAAACGTTGAATAGGGGTGGAATGTAGTGATACACGAAATTGCAACCTTGCCAATCAGGGCTTTAGATGACAGCATTAGCCGCTGAAAGCCAATAGTGTATTCAAAGTATGTGCTAAAAATGCTGACAGTAGTCTGTTGTAGCACTTCCATTATGCAGTAGTGAGCTACAAGGAATATGATAGACAGGCAGGGAGGGCCCCCAGCTATGTAGCTAATAGGTTTTTGGAGTGTTTGGAACATCATGGCACCTATATAGCGCTTAGATAGCCAGTCTTAAGCGCTATAAACACTAAGCTATGAGTGCATGCCTTTTAGAGCTTGCAGATGGGGTTAATACATCCCTGCTTCCCTTAGAATATTCAGCCTCACTAACGTTGGCCCTGGCTCCAAGCTAATCTTCCTTTTCTCTGGGAAGGTACTGATAAGACATTCCTCAGCCAGCGCAGATGGGAACAAGGGAGGGGGTAGGAGCGAGCAGGGAGCATCTCAGAGAGAGCTGGGTTTTTTTCCATGAGCCAGTTGCACAGGGAAAGTTCTGGAACTGTGCGTCATGGTGACTGACAGCAAGAAGTTATAAAATATCCATGCACACATGGATCAGGGGGAGATCGCCTGTGGACTTGATTCGTGCAGAAACAGGTGCCCGGCATTGGCTCATACGGTGTCCTTCAGCATTGTCCTCTGAGCGGGGCTTGTTTACAGCTAGCTTATGAGGGCCCAAGGTCTCCCCAGTGCTGATTAAAGGGACGTAAGACTGTGTTTCTCTATGTTTCTCTATATTTCTCTATGTTTCTCTATGTTTATCTAAGTTCCATGTTTCACTATATTTTGCATTGCTCTAAGTGTTATGCTTTCTAATATTCTGTAACTTGAATCCCAAATGTATATGAAATTTACTGCTTAGAATAAATATGCTAATAACACTTTGAGGGTGTCATTTGTCACTTGCATGAGATCACTGCTCAGCACAATAGAACCTGTATTTTGGGCTGAATTGGGTATTTTTGCTCTCAAAGGGCTGGCCCCGAGGAAGATTTTGCCCAATATCAAGACAACGGGGTACAAGTTTGCTAAAATGCGTCAAAGGAACATCCAGATTCTATACACACATATATATATTGGCACATTGCCTGCAGTCTATTCACTACGTATAGCTAGCCTTGTGATTACTTGGTCTACTTGCGTTACTGCATTTGTACAATTATAAAATGACTTTACATTTTCTTCAGTGCTCTTTGCACGTGCAATCTTCATTCCGCACTTTAAATGTTGCTCAATTCTTTACTTCGCCATCAGATTAGATACTGTCTTTTCACCTTCTTCATCAGCATCTCTTCTTGGAGCGTTATCTCTGCTTCATGTGACGTCACCAGTCTTCTCTTTCCTCATCTTTACACTTCTTCTGGAACTTCCTTCAGAAGACTGTCATTTCTTTGCGGATACATAGAGGGTTTTCTCAATAGATACCTTGTCTCAAGGACTCTTCGCGGTATAAGTACCATTACCGGTGTTGCGCATGTCGCAATTTTCGGTTGCCAACATATAGGCAGTATGGGGGCGGGACTTCTGGTAGAGGTACTTGGCTCCTCCTCTACACCCCCCCTCTGGTTGATTTATCGACCACTCTCCCATGCATCTTCACATCCAGACATCCTCGTGCTTCTTTGGAGTCCATGGGCCTCATTATAAGGTTTGCGCTCCTGTAATGAAGGGGGCTGGTACAGGTCCGGCCCCCTTCATTACGGGAGAACCGATTAAGAGCTTCCCATTGCAGGACCTGGATCCCACGCCTGGAAAAACCAGGCGTGCTTTCCGGGTCCCGCGAGGGGAAGAGGGAGGCAAAAACGGGCCAGATGTAATCTGCCCGTTATTATCTCCCTCCACATTCCCATTGAGCCCTATGGGGGTGGAAATGGGAATGGGAATGGGGATGGGTTCCTGCAAGGAGGATTTACTGGGTCCTCCTATGTCGGAGTAACCCGGTAAGTCCCCATTGCAGGAACCTGGTAATGGAGCCCGGAACGGAGGCAGCCATGGAGCTAATAGCTCCATGGCTACCTCCATTCTAGTAATGAGGCCCCATATCTTTATTACTCCTTTCAGAGATCCTGCTGATTTCACATGTTCATCCACACTCCAGGTCATAAGGCTACATTGTCCATTCGGCTACAGTAGATCCATATTCCCACATATTTCTTGTGGTTTCTTGGATACAGGAACGTTGTTCCCTCAGGTGCATGAATACCGGCCTTTACATAGGACCTCATTACACGGAAGGAGGTAACCATGGAGCTATTAGCGCCATGGCTACCCCCTACTGCCTTCTGGGTCCGGGTAGGCGGTATGGGGACTTACCGGGTCATTCTGACCCTGGAGGACCCGGTAAATCCCCATGCCAATTACCATTCCCCATTCCCATTGAGCCCTCAATGGGAATGGGGAAGGAGCAAATAACGGTACCGCTATTAGCGTTACCGATATTTGCTCTGAAGTCCCTCAGCGGGTCCCGTCCTTAACGTGTGGTCTGACCACATGTTAAGGACGGGACCCGCTGAGGGACCTCGTAGGTGCCCTTACCGGTGCCGGTAATCCCTTACCGCATAATGTGTAATGAGGCCCATAGTCTCTGATTTCTTCATCTGTCAGCTCTTTGGGTCCAACCCCTGACTCAACATCGATCATGATCTTCATTCCAGTTGCTTTCTTTGCTGTCTTCTTGTACTGTCTGATTATTATCCTGATCACACAGAATTCAAACATGATCATCACTAATAAGACTCCAAGGGACTTGAAAATATTCGCCATCCATTGCGGAAACCATGAGAAAGATTGATGCAAACCAGCTGTCATCTGCAATGTCTTCTACTTCATCTTCCATCTTGACATGCAAGTTTGTCAGCATCGGTATGGCCTCTGTCAAGGTCCCATTCTCTTCATCGTGAGAAGGTATGAATGTGCAACATGATTCTCCGATTTTGGCACAAACACCTCCATCCATAGCTGTAATCATGTCCAGCACATATCTGTTCTGTAGAATCATCAGTCTCATGGCTCTCAGCTCTTCTTTGATAGCATTAAATCCCTTTATGGTAGTGTTGATCACCTGCAGGAGCTCCCATCTGGTTATCGGTAACCATTTGGCATGTGCCATCGTCTGGATCCCTGGCATGAAGATTGTCACAAATAATGCTGAAGTCTGACTGAACAACCTGTGTTCATAGAGAATAGAGTTAAAGTCTTCTATTGATTTAACTGAGAAGTAATTCTCCCTCTGTGTTTGATTAAGGAATCCAACTGCTATCCTCTTTCTCAGATGAGCATCTGATTTTGGAAACTCTCCAATATTCAGGTCACTTTTTGGAATCACTAATGCTGGAACATGAGCAATCACTGTAGAACATAGTCCTCCCCAGTGCATGGGCAGTTTCATATATGCTCTGGATCTGCAGGCCCAGTAGTGGACCATTATCACTACTGTTCCATCCTTCATTCCTGGTACATCAAAAACTCGACAGCACTGCTGGTTCTCTCCAACTTGTCTTGTGCCATTGTTTCTAAAGCACAGCTCTGCACTAGCCAGATGCACTATCTGCAACAGGCCTCCTTTGTCCTCAACCCATGTCAGCAATTTTGCAAGCTTCGGTAGAGAGGTTTGTATCCTTTTTCCACACAATCTATAACTTGTTTGTGATGTCCAGTTACTGCCAAAGGTCTGCATACTTCCCACCAATCTGGAGAAAGTACTGTTCCCCAGATTCATCTGGCCACTCTCCTTGCATCTTCGTATTTCTTCATCAGTTTTTCCTTGGCAATTGAGCTTCTTGTTTATGTCCCATCTGATTTCTGCTCCCTTCATTCTGGGCTGTTCGTATCTTATCACATGATCTCTGGTGTGTGGTCTCTCCCTTGTCTTCAAATCTTGCACGTAATCATCTTCTTGTGTAGCAAACCATTCAGTCGCCCATACCAAGGATGCTGTTCGACCCTGGAACTGACCTCTTGTATGGCAGAGTGCAAGGTGAGTCAGGCAATGAGCTGTCTGGACATCTATCTCTATACTTATAAATATCTTGGACTTCCCCATAGCATAAGGTACGAGACTGCAAACATAGCAACTCTCCTCAGAGGTTCTCTTTCTCAGCTCCTTCATATGCTGATACCACATATTATTCCCCAAATGTGCTGTACTGTCTAGATAATTATTCAACTCATAATTATCTTCCCTTTCACTTCTATTGGGTCTCTTTCTTGCCAAATGAGCTTGTACATAATGGTCGTGGAGTATATAAAAAAATTGACCATCCTACAGGGGGAATCATAGAAACACTTGTCAGAGAAATGGGCAACTTCACATGTGTCACTGATGTAGGGATAATCACATATGGCCTTGGTCTCTTTACAACAGCTAATTCTGCATAGGTCACTGGAGTGGGCAGGATCAGAGGGACTCCTACCTTTCTGGAACCAACAAGGTAAGCAGTGTGGATTATCAATAACAGAAAAAACAATAAATGCTGAACATACATATATTATGCACCAATACATCAGACCCCACCACTTCCGATTCTCCAAACGGCGTTCAGTTTACTCATTTTCGGGAACTGCATCATTCTCAATAGTCCACATTGTGCCTGTGTACTACTTTAAGGAAGGAAAAAACAGTTTGAATCAGGAAGCCTCGTTAGATGCTCGGGTAGCTGCAATATCTGCTCAATTATCGCTGCAAGCAATCTTTTAATCGCAGGGCTATTCTTAGGATCCTGCACAAAAGTGCATATTTCAGTGCTACACCCAATAAGAGCAGGAGAAGCTCCGAGTATAAAAATGAAGACAGCGAGAAGGAGCCTATGGACATTGGCATCAGATAGAGCCATGAATCTTAACCAAAGAGAAACTCAGTGAGGAATGAATCAAGGAACTGCTCCCTTTTCCAGTCATATAGGAAATCAAGATCTGGCATGTTTAGCACATCAACACTTTCTAAGGTCCAAATGAAAGATTCCTGCGGCTCAAGAACAGTTACTTTTGCACTCCTGCTAAAATGTCTATAAAGAGTGTTTGGGGTGAGCCACAGTCCAAATGCATACTTGCATTTATTCAATCAGCAATCTTAGCATCCTTCTTCCTCGTCATTGTGCTGAACTGCTTCTTCTTGTCTTTCTTCCACATCGGTCTCACCAGCATAAAGCTTCACGTCACCCAGGTGTATCCAGGTGCGCCTTTCTTGGACTTTTACTGCTGAGGGGTTGACATTTTCAACTACAAATGGTCCACTAAACCAAGGTTCCTGCCAGTTTCATGTGATGTTGTGCACTAGGACTTGATCCCCAATGAAAAGTCTTGGTACAGGTAATAATTACTGTAATCCAGTTGCTGAATGGTCTTCATCTGTGTCCTCAGACCGACACCCCTTGCGCTTGAGTTGATCTGAAATAACAGAGATACTAGTGGTCATACATGTGAAATATGCACACAGCTCATTTCCTAACAGTTCTGCAGTTGTCTGGGCATCACTTCTACTCCTCGATGGAGGAGACAGGGGTGTTTTCATTCGCCTTCCTGTTACTAACTCATGGGGTGTCAGGTTCTCCTGTTCCTCAGCGCAGAAGCAGCACAAACACCTACCTCCCCCAGACGGTCTTGGCGCCCGGTTTATACGAAGCACAGGCCTCCGCGACCCCCTGAGGGAAAGAGGGTTAGGGTCCTTGGACTGGATAGGTTTCGGGAGAAGAGGATCACCGGATAGAGGATTAGGAGATTGGTTTGGGACAGGTAGGGGGAGTTAAGGGAACATGCTCCAGGGCTCTCGTCTTGAGATCCTTGTTACAACTCTTACACAAATCACCTTTGTTTTTTTTGGCTGAGGTTCTAGTACTCAGTTAAGCATCAGCACTGAGTTTACCCCTTGCCAAGTTATACTGTACAATGCACCTGTAACCTCAGTACTGAGTTGCCCCTTCACAGTTTGTACATATAAATGCAATATCTGTATCCATTCCCACTAAATCATAGCGTAACAAAGACTGCTGACTGTATTGCTCAAAAGTAAACATAAATCACCCAAAAACAGAAAGGTACACTTAGCTGGGTGTTCGTGTCCAAATGGTTTATGGCAATGTTCGGAGGTTGGGGCTCGCAGCCTCGAGGCGCCTGAAGCGGCGTTAATGCCTGCCAAGAAGAAGATAATTAGTATGGCCTTCCACCGTGCTGTTATCCAAGCACTCGACTTTCTCATTAGTACCAGTGCACAAGAAGCGTGCTGCACCACATGCGGTTAGTGTTTTTTTTAGCACCGGGTAGCGCCGGGTATCATGCGAGAATTCCCTGGGATCTCCCAACGTGTCATGCGGGGAAACCGGGGTCCCTCCCACACTGGTCCATGCACTGCGGGGTCCGATTGGACGGATTATCAGTAAGGTTTACTTATCTTTTGTCTCGCGGGGCCGCAACAGGAATGCAGGCGAGGTCTGGCCCCGCGTATGATACTGTGTCTGGAGGTCGTCGGAGATGCGTCCGCCCGGAGGAAAGTACGAGCGCGAACAGATCCAGAAGGTTCGCGCATGCGCTGGAGTTCCTGCGCGCATGCGCACAAGTCTGGGCGTCGGCTCCAGCCTTGTCAGGCCCCGTGTGCCTGTTTCTTGAAGCAGAGGTTTCTGGGCTGCCGGGGCTGTAGTCCTGGAGGCTGAGCATGCTGGGAAGTGTGGTTTCTTCCTGTCTTGGCTTTTCCCTAACTTTCTTTTCCGTGTGCAGCACCAGTGACACCTGCAGTGGGGACAAACATGACACCGGGTGCTCAGAGTGGCTCCCACCACCCCAATTACCTTTCCTTGCCCACGCTTTCTGACAGTACATCCCCTCCCTGAAGGGCCGGGTTTAGTGGGGTAATTTGAGTGGAACTGGTGCAAGAGCCGAGGAGCATGTATATGGCTAGCCGGCTCCCAAGACAGGTCCTCAGGACCGAAACCCACCCAATCAACCAGGTAGTGTAGCACCCCCCCCGCTTGCGCGAATTCAATATAGCCCGAACCTCATACTCAGGAAACCCCTTTACTATAACGGGTGGTGGCCTCTTCATCCGAATGTGGGAAGCAGCAGGTTTTAAAAGAGCCACGTGAAAGACTGGATGGATTTTCATATGCTGTGGTAACTGCAGTTTCATTGCTACAGGATTTACAATTTCCAGGATACGGAATGGTCCTAAGAACCGTGGTTTCAGCTTTTGTGACCCCGGTATTTGCAAGTGTCGAGTCGACAGCCACACTTTATCACCTGTTTTATAGTTTGGGCTGGGTCTGCGTTTTTTATCTGCGGATCTTTTGCTGGAGTCTTTAGCAGTCAATAAATTCTGATGTGCTTGTTTCCATGTTTGTGCTAACAATTCCATTCTAGCTTGAACAGAGGGTAAGACATCGGGGACATGAGCGACTGTAGGCTGAATACGCGGGTTGTAGCCGTATGTTACATAGAACGGAGAATGACCAGTGGAGACATGCTTTGCATTGTTATATGCGAGTTCTGCCAACCAAAGAGTTTCGACCCAAGTTCCTTCAGTACTATGGGCAAAACAACGCAGGTATTGCTCAAGAGTCTGATTCAAGCGTTCCGTTTGCCCGTCTGTTTCGGGATGATAGCTACTGGACATTTGTAAACTGATGCCTATTTTCTTACAGAATAAACGCCAGAATCTAGACGTAAACTGGGAGCCTCGGTCCGAAACTATGTGTTGTGGTACACCATGCAGACGGACTATGTGTTGCAAAAAGAGATCCGCAAACTCACTAGCGGTCGGTATCCCTTTAGTTGGGACAAAATGAGCTAATTTGGAAAAAGAATCAATGACTACCAGGATTGTAGTGTATCCTTGATCTGGAGGTAACTCAACAACAAAATCCAATGAGATTGTATGCCAAGGTTGCGTTGGAGTGGGTAAAGGCCTAAGCAGCCCCATTGGCTTTTGGTGGTCTGTCTTGTTACGGGAGCACACTTTGCAGTTCTTAATGTACTCGTGGATTTCCTTATGAAGATTTGGCCACCAGTAGTGTCGCTGGATCAAGTCTTGAGTTTTGTTCACTCCCGGATGCCCGGCCAATGGGGAATCATGGCACCATTCTAGTACCTTAGTGCGCAGGTTGCGAGTTGGTATGTACACCATGGTCCCTTGGTATGGTAATATTCGGCGTTCCTTCCTGGGATCTTCCCATCATAACAATTCTTGTGATGTTATGCCATTCCTTATTTGTTCAAACAAAGTGTTAGTCACGCTTCCTATGATATTTTCCGGTGGTACGATGGGAGTGGTGTCCGTGTTGACGAGAGCTGGTGGGTCTGGATATCTGGATAGTATATCGGCTTTCTTGTTCTCTTGCCCCGGCCGATATGTGACCACAAAATCAAAATCCGCAAAATACATTGCCCATCGCAACTGGCGCGGGGTGAGGGCACGTGCTGACTTTAAAAACTGCAGATTGCGGTGATCGGTTAGTACTGTTACTGTGTGTCATGCTCCTAGGAGGTAATGCCTCCACTCGGCAAAGGCGGCCCTAATGGCTAACAACTCGCGGTCTGCGGTGGTGTAATTTTGTTCTGCTGGGTTTAGCTTTCTGGAATAGTATGCCACTGGGTGTAGCTGACCAGATCGATCTCGCTGGGAGAGGACAGCTCCCAGCGCATAACTGGAGGCGTCTGTTTTCACCAGGAATGGTTGTGTTGGATCTGGGTGCAGGAGGACCGGTGCCGAGTTGAAGGCCTCTTTTAACTTCTTGAAACTTTCCTCAGCTTCCGCGCCCCACACGAAAGGTGTTCCTTTTCTGAGGAGTCGTGTTATGGCTAACACCTTTTGGGCAAACCCTTGAATAAACCTCCTGTAGAGGTTCGCGAATCCTAATACCGATTGCACTTCTTTGATGTTCCTTGGGGCTGGCCAATCCAGGATAGCTTGAACCTTGCGTATATCCATTTTGACTCAGTCTGGAGACAAAACGAATCCGAGAAACTCTACCGTGGTACAATGGAATGAACACTTCTCTATTTTTGCGTACAGGTGGTGTTCTCGCAGTCGCTGTAGAACAGATTTTACGTGCTGCACGTGTTCTTCCATGTTCTGGGAGTATATCAGAATATCGTCGATGTAGACGATAACGAAAATGTCCAAATAGCCACGAAAGACTTCATCTAAGAAATGTTGAAAGGCAGCGGGTGCGTTGCAGAGACCGAATGGCATGACTTGGTACTCGTATAATCCAAACTTCGTTCTGAAAGCAGTCTTCCATTCGTCTCCTTCACGCACCCGTACCAGATGATAGGCCCCTCTCAGGTCCAACTTGGTGTAGACGGTGGCTCCACTAACTTGGTCCAACAGCACGGGTATGAGGGGTAGAGGATAACGATTTTTCACGGTAATGCGGTTTATAGCGCGGTAATCAATACACGTCCGGAGCTCTCCGGTTTTCTTTGGCACGAAAAACAATGGTGAGGACACCAGTGACGTGGAATGGCGAATAAACCTGTTTTGCAGATGGGTTTCTATATAGTCTTTCAGGTGCTGATTTTCGGCTTCCGTTAGAGCATAAATCCTGCTGCACGGTAGTGTAGCCCCAGGCTCCAGATCAACTCTGCAATCGAAGGACCGATGAGGGGGTAGGGTCTCCACCGCAGATTTACTGAAAACGTCATGGTATTCCTGGTACTCCCCAGGCAAGCCTTCCAAGCTTCCCGTTTGAGTGGCCCCCAGGACTTTAATTGTGCGTCCTCTTTCTTTGACGCACTGGCTGTTACAGGAGCCAGAAGAAAAGTGTACCGTACCGCAGGTCCAATTGATAGCTGGGTTATGGGTGGCGAGCCATGGAAGACCTAATATCAGCCCAAACTGAGGGGCGGCTATGACATCGAACCGAATACCTTCTGTGTGCCCTTGAATATCCAACACCATCTCCCCAGTATGCTGCGTCACTGGCCCGGATTTCAACGGTGACCCATCTACTGAACATACCGCTTCATGACTCTTTTTGGCACACACTGGTAGACCTAACTTCTGTGCATATACCTTGTCCACAAAATTTCCCGTAGCTCCAGAGTCCACCATCAGGGTTACTGGATGATCCTTCTGAGACGTGCGTAGAATCCCAGTCACAGTGATGTGAGTTTCCAGGGTGTGTGTGACGTTGGCTAACATATGTGGGGCGTTACGTGTGTTTTGACTCGACAGATCCGTCCCTCTCACTGGCGAGCACCGGCGTTTCCCTGCGGCGGAGCTCCTTTCGGTTTGGCCTCACACTCTTTCACAAAGCGTCCTGACTTACCACAGTACATACACAGTTTTTCTCTTCGACGTTTCTCCCTCTCTTCCTTAGTGATGGGTCCCCGAACCGTCCCTATCTGCATGGGTTCGGAGTCTGGAACTCTATCTCCTTTTCCCGTGGTCACTGCAGGCTTGTGGTAGTCGAATCTCAGTGGACCTGGCTTAGTTTCCCACTTCTTTTTATCTTGCCTCCTCTCAGCCTGACGATGATCCAAGCGTAAGGCTAGATCGATCATTTGAGTGCAGGTGTCTGGTTGTGGGTCGACCTGAACAATGAGATCTTTTAGCTCTTCTCGGAGCCCCTGATAGAAGAGTGCCAACCTTTTTTCATGCGGCCAATCAGCCTCCACCACCAGACGGTTGAAGGCTGTAACATAAGTGATCAAGACTTAATTTCCCTGCCGAAGGGTAAGCAACTGACGGTCCCTGATTAGTGAAGCTGCCCTTCGATTGAATATCTTTCCAAATTCTTCCTGAAAACTTCCCCAATCGTATAGAACCGCGTCGTCTTTTTGCACTAGAGGGGTAGCCCAAGCTGCAGCGTCCCCCGTGAGGTAAGAGATAACAAAAGCTGTGCGTGATTGGTCGGAGCGGAATATTGTGGGTTTTGTGAGGAAGTGCAGTTGACACTGTGTCAGGAACACTGAGTATTTCTGTGGATCGCCGCCGTACCTTTCTGGGTTGGCTAGGGGCATAGGGGGTTCAGTGTTCACCTGTATCTGAACCGGAGTGGAACTTTGGGGAGGCAGCAGGCTCCCCTGGGCTGTTAAAACCTGGACCCGAGTAGCCAACGTGGCATAGTCCTGCCTAGTAGCAGCTAACTCGGCCTTTAGTTCATGCAGAACTTGGGCAATTTCCTCCATTGCGGCGTATTCGTGCTGCTTAGGCGCTGTACAATACGTGGGTTCGCGCTACTGTCAGGTTCTCCTGTTCCTCAGCGCAGAAGCAGCACGAACACCTACCTCCCCCAGACGGTCTTGGCGCCCGGTTTATACGAAGCACAGGCCTCCACGACCCCCTGAGGGAAAGAGGGTTAGGGTCCTTCGACCGGATAGGTTTCGGGAGAAGAGGATCACCGGATAGAGGATTAGGAGATTGGTTTGGGACAGGTAGGGGGAGTTAAGGGAACATGCTCCAGGGCTCTCGTCTTGAGAACCTTGTTACAACTCTTACACAAATCACCTTTGTTTTTTTTGGCTGAGGTTCTAGCACTCAGTTAAGCATCAGAACTGAGTTTACCCCTTGCCAAGTTATACTGTACAATGCACCTGTAACCTCAGTACTGAGTTGCCCCTTCACAGTTTGTACATATAAATGCAATATCTGTATCCATTCCCACTAAATCATAGCGTAACAAAGACTGCTGACTGTATTGCTCAAAAGTAAACATAAATCACCCAAAAACAGAAAGGTACACTTAGCTGGGTGTTCGTGTCCAAATGGTTTATGGCAATGTTCGGAGGTCGGGGCTCGCAGCCTCGAGGCGCCTGAAGCAGCGTTAATGCCTGCAAAGAAGAAGATAATTAGTATGGCCTTCCACCGTGCTGTTATCCAAGCACTCGACATTCTCATTAGTACCAGTGCACAAGAAGCGTGCTGCACCACATGCGGTTAGTGTTTTTTTTAGCACCGGGTAGCGCCGGGTATCATGCGAGAATTCCCTTGGATCTCCCAACGTGTCATGTGGGGCAACCGGGGTCCCTCCCACACTGGTCCATGCAGTGCGGGGTCCGATTGGACGGATTATCAGTAAGGTTTACTTATCTTTTGTCTCGCGGGGCCGCAACAGGAATGCAGCCGAGGTCTGGCCCCGCGTATGATACTGTGTCTGGAGGTCGTCGGAGATGCGTCCGCCCGGAGGAAAGTACGAGCGCGAACAGATTCGGAAGGTTCGCGCATGCGCTGGAGTTCCTGCGCGCATGCGCACAAGTCTGGGCATCGGCTCCAGCCTTGTCAGGCCCCGTGTGCCTGTTTCTTGAAGCAGAGGTTTCTGGGCTGCCGGGGCTCTAGTCCTGGAGGCTGAGCATGCTGGGAAGTGTGGTTTCTTCCTGTCTTGGCATTTCCCTAACTTTCCTTTCCGTGTGCAGCACCAGTGACACCTGCAGTGGGGACAAACATGACACTGGGTGCTCAGAGTGGCTCCCACCACCCCAATTACCTTTCCTTGCCCACGCTTTCTGACATGGGGTGTGAGGTGGTGGTCTGACCCAGGCTGATTCCTTAATGCATATACAGGCAATACAGCCATCCCTTCTTCAGTGCCAATTTTAACTTGGTGATTCTCTCTTTGAATAGGCCGTTGAGTCTCTCACATATTCTATTCACTTGTGGGTGATAAGCAGAAAAACACATGTTTCATACTAAGCAATAGGCTGATCTGTTCAAACAATTCATTAACAAAATGGGGCCCATTGTCGGATCTCAGCACCTCACATACTCTCCATCTAGGAAAGACTTCTTGAACTAAGAACTATGCAGCGCAAGTGGCATCAGGGTGTGTACATGGACCAGCTTCAATCCATCTCAAAAAGGGGCACACCACCACTATCATATAACTGTATCAACTACATACTTGCAGCATATCAACATAGTGAATATGTAAATGCTGAAAAAGACAGTTCAGTCGAGGAATCACTCCTCCGATTGTTCGCAGTGTGTGCCCAGCGGTAAACTTTTGACATACGATGCAATTTACTACAAAAGGAAACATGTTCTAACAGGCTTGGTATGAACCAATCCTCCGCAATAGCTGCTGCGAGGCTTTCCCTAGTTACATGCGCAGGGTAGTGTCGCTGTTCTAGCGCTACCCTTAATAAGGCTACAGGCATCAACGGCTTTTCAGTGCTGTCTTGACGCCACAATGCTTCAGAGGGGGATAAAGAACAGCCCCTTTGTTTCCACAATTCTTGCTATTCCTGTGGAGCCCTGCCTTGAACCTCCATCAATTGTGTTCTGGATAAATGATCAAACCCTTCATTTACAATCATAATTGTGACCACTTATTATTTTACATCTGGAGTATCAAATCTAGAAATATCTGGTGAGTATGCAACCCTTTTGGCCTCTACGTCTGCGGCTTCATTCCCACGTGAGATAAAGTCAGTCCTCTTAGTATGTGCTGCACATTTAACTGTTGCTATGGCTACTGGGAGCTGTAGTGCCTTAATAAACCTGTCCAATAATGCTGCGTGCGGCACCCGGGTGCCGTCCGCTCTGAGGTAGCCCCTCCTTTTCAAACGTGCTAACCCTGCGTGCACGGTTGATGTCACATAGGTGGAGTCACTGTACATCGTCACTTCCTGCCTTTTGTGTTTTTCGAGCGTGACAATAAGCACCACCAATTCTGCAGCTTGTGCCGAAAAGTGAGACGGTAGTCTTGCACTTGCTACCACTTCAAATTCCCCATTACCTCTGTGCCTTACCACAGCTGAATCCTGAATGCCTTCCCTATCAGTTTGATCCCCTGCTAGAGCATTCTCCTTCACTCTTGGAATGTCATCATAATACTCCTCGTAGTTTGAGCAATCATGCACATGCTCATCCTCTGCCACAGGCTCAGCTACAAACGTGGCAGGGTTCACTATTTTACACCTGACGATTTTAATCGTTGGATTCAATATAACCACCTCATATGCAGAAGCCCTCTGAGATGTCACTGTACCCTTAGGTTTCTCCAAAACAGCAAACAAAGCATGCTCAACAAATAAAGTCAAGGAACACCCAATCACAATTCTGGTAGTCTTCTCAATATCGAATGTGGATGTTGCCATGCCAGTGATTGTTCGCAAGGAAAGTGTCCTCTCATAACGGGATCTAAAATCCCACTATAATATGCCAGAGGTTTGTACCTTAGTGTGGTCCTCTTTGCAAGCACTGCTGCCATAATTGTCCCATTCATGTGCACAAATAGGAAGAACTCCTCAGAGTAATTGGGAAACCCTCCCTCCATTCTATTTTTTCCGTGTCCACTTGTGCATTCTTCTGAGCCTGCAAAAGGGGTCTCACGTATGAACTATAATCAAATACCCATGTTCTAACATGGTGTCCAGTCAAAGGGTCGAATAAAAAGAACCGAAATACAATTGGTTCGAGTCAAAGGACCTAAAACAAAATAATCAAATGCTTTTTTTCAAATGTATTATTTTTTTTTGCTTGGTATAGATAAAATGTGTTGTTTTTGGCCAGAAAACAGGGGTTTGGGGTGCGACCCCCCAAAAAAAAAGAAATGTACATTCGATTTTTTTGTTTTAGGTCCTTTTGACTCGAACCAATTGTATTTCGGTCCTTTGATTCGACTCTTTCACCTATAACCCTCTAACATAGTTGCACAATCCCAGAAACTGCTGCATTTGCTTTATCATGTGTGGTTTTGCTGTTTTCATGATCGCCTCAGCTCTTTCAGGTGTAACTTTCTTTTCCTCATGCAAGATTAACTGGCCTATGTACAACACATCTCTTCTTGACAATATTGCTATTTCTCCTTGTCTACTTTACATCCCTTGTCTGCTAGAATAGTCATCATCTGAATCGAATCTTGCCTGCAATCATCTTCTGTTGTGCTACAAACTAAAATGTCATCTACGTACTGCAGCACAATACTTTGCAAATCAATGTTGCTTAGGTCCATCTGCAGGACCCTATTATAGATCGATGGTGACTCACAATACCCTTCGGGCAAACAAGTGCTCTTTAGCTTAGTCTGACGAAATGTGAATGATGTAGGGTCTTGGGAGTCCTTATGCAACGTGATTGAGAAAACGCATTTCTCAAGTCAATCACCGTGAAATATCATGCTTCTACGGGGGTACTACATAAAATCGTTGCAGGATTCTGAACTAAAGGAAACTCTGCTTCTACAATCTGGTTAATTGGCCTCATATCCTGAATTATTCTCCACGACCCCCCTTTCGATTTCTTCACAGGGTACAGAGCAGTATTACACAGTGACTCTGACATCACTAAGATGCCTTGTTCCATCATGGCTGATATAGTTTTAAAAATACCCTCATCTGTCTCTCGAGACATGGGGTACTGTCTTGCTCGAGGCAAAATTGCTCCTGGATTCAATTTAATCTTAACCTCCCTTACCCCCTCAATAGGGCTACATTCTAGGGGCCTGTAGTCCATAAACAGGTTGGCACTTTTTTTCCAAATCCTCATTAAAAAAATGCTGGGCACTGCCGGACTATCACCATTCACTGTGGGATTTCCCTTCTCTCTATTCTGATCCAATATGTAATACTCATCTGGAATACTACTTCATCATCTGACGGGCCATCTCTGAATGTATCATCATCTGTGACTTCAGTCAATCTATACCCTTCCCCAATGGCAATCACTGTTCTCCATGGGCTGCCCTCGTCATCCGTGCCTTTGAGCATGATATGATATGGCATTTATAACGCACCTATACACAAGTGTTTGAAGGCGCGACGAGGCAAGGGAGGGCGAACAAAGGGAGGACAGACAACGATCCTACTAGGCCAGGTGTGATTCAAATCACGCAAGTGCATGGGAAGGGAGAAGGGGGAAAGTGTGGGGGGAGGGGGAGGGGGAAGGGACAGTGCATTACATGGGAATAGAATAATATCAATAAGTAAAAGTAACAGCCAGCAGGTGGCAAGTGCAAAGGTAAGTGCGGACATCAGGTGTCAAGTGCTTATAGTGGGACTGTAGGGATACAGAAACAGTCTCCAAGTGCGGTGGTTGCCAGGCAGGCAGTGTAGGTGTGTGTGACCGGCGGGGGAGGGACCTGGGTCCGAGATCAGAGGGTGGCCAGGTAACAAGTGCAGTTCCAGATTCAGCCAGGAGGTCAGCAGGGGAGAGGAGGAGAAAAGGCCGAAGCAAAGAGAAAGGTTTTGAGGTGCTTCCAGAACCGGAGAAGGTTCTCCTCAAGTTTCAGGGAGTAAGGGAGGCTATTCCAGAGGGAGGCCCCAGCCGAAGAAAGAGATCTACGGCCAACTTGTTGCTTGGAGAAGCGACAGACCCTGAGGCAGTTGGAGGCGGATGAGCGAAGAGTTCGAGAAGGGAGATATTTAGGAAGAGAGAGTTGAAGGTATTGAGGCCCCAGCCTCCAGAAGGCCTTGTGGACAATTAACTTAATCCTCGCAGCCACTGGGAGCCAGTGCAGAGATTTCAGTCCTGGAGAGATAGATCCCTGGCCTTGGGGCCATGGACAAGTCTTGCAGTCCTGTTCTGGATGACTTGAAGAGGGTGGAGAGTAGAGGCAGGTAGATTTAGAAAGAGACTGTTTCAATAGTCCAGCCTAGAGAGAATCAGAACTCTGGAGATAATGAACTTCTGGGGGAAGGAGAGGGAAGGAAGAATACCTCTGAGAAGGTGCAGCTGTTAGTGTGACTTCTTAGAGATATCAGAGATGTGAGGAGCAAAGGAGAGTGTGGAGTTGAAGATGACCCCGAGGTTTTTAGCCTCGCAGGTGGGAGCAGGAAGAGGACCAAGAGAGGCCAGCCAGAGAGCGACAGGAAAGGTGGGAGCGGGTGTGCCGATGAGGAGAATCTCAATCTTACTGGCATTAAGGCAGAGGTTGTTGGCGGACAACACTCCTGGATAGCAGACAGACAGTCAGTGATGAGAGATGGAGAAGAGGCGGCCGAGGATAGCTTGAAAATTAGCTGAGTATCATCCGCATAGCACTGAAAGTTGGGGAAGAGAGCGGCAATGCGGTGGGCAAGAAGTGCCAGATATTGGTTGAACAGCCAGGGAGAGAGGCTAGACCCCTGGGCTACACCACAGGTAGAAAAAAAGATAGCAGAGAGGAAGGACCCAAGTTGGACCTGAGAGGGTCGGTCAGAGAGGAAAGAAGTCAGTCAGGCCAGGGCCTGACCGTGACACCCAAGTTATCATGGAGACATTTGAGCAGGATGGCATGGTTGACCGTGTCAAAGGCAGAAGAGAGATCAAGCAAGATGAGGACACAGGGGATGTTGGAATCAAGGTTGGAGAGCAGGTCTTCACGGATGTTCAGGAAAGCAGTTTCCGTGCTTCTGGCAGCTCTGAAGCCAGACTGATGGTTATGAAGACAACCAACTGATTCAGTGTGGAGATTAAGTTAGGAGATGGCCAGGGAGGGAGTGATGGAGATTGGGCGATAGTTAGCCAGGCAGGAGGTGTCAGCAGAGGGTTTCCTAAGAAGGGAGTGCTTCAGGGGGATGGGAAGACTCCAGTGGCAACGGAGTGGCTGCAGAAGTCAGCCAGGGCAGGCGCCAGGGAGTCGATGTGGTCCTTGATGGTTTTGGAGGAACAGGGGTGAACCTGTTTTGACGAGACTTTCATAGATCGGACCTGTCTAGAAACCTTGTCTGCGGAGAACAGGGGAAAAGGAGAGAAGGAGGGAGGAGAGGTGGCTACCGAAGGGCCAGAGGATGACCAGGGAGTAGAGGGAGTAGAGGGAGGGGGGAGGAGGAGAGTGAGGACAGGATGTCCTGGGTTTTAGAGATGAAGTGAGAAGCCAGTGCCGTGCAGAGGGCCTGGGAAGGAACAGGAGAGGTAGAGACTGTGGCAGGATTGGCCAGTTCCTTGCAGATTTTAAAGAGTTCAGCCGAGTTGTTAGATGCCGCACAGATGCAAGCTTGGATATGAGCTCTCTTCTTGGTGAGGACCTAGAGCCGGTATTGCCTTTGCAGTAGGCGGCAGGCCAGTTTGTCAAAGGATGAACATGAAGCACGCCATTTCCTCTTGGCCACCTTACACTTGGTTTTAAGGGTGACAAGGTCAGAGTCGTACCAGGAGTTGCACTTGGCTTTGGGCTTCAGGTGGATCCTCATTACAGGGGCACGAATATCAAGAATATCAGATATAGCAGAGTGGAGCATGGAAAGGGCTGTGTCAGGGTAAGAGTCAGCCAAAGGGGGGACGACGGGGTGAGAAAGTGGCGGCAAAAGCCTCAACTGACACGCGCTTCATGGGTCAGATGACCGAGAAGGTGGGTGGCAGTGATGGAAGTGTCTTGGCCTGAGGGGTGGAGATGGTGAGGAGGGAGGAAAGGAGAAAGTGATCACTCCAGGAGAGAGGAGTGGTGAGAGGGAGAGAAAAGGGAAGATCTGAGATCAGAGCATCCAGAGTGTGCCCTGCAGAGTGAGTCAGGCCAGAGGGGAGAATAGAGAGTGAGAGAGAGTCGCGAAGGTTGCAAAAGTCCAGAGGGAGGACAGGAGGCATCCAGGTGGATGTTGAAGTCTCCAAGAAGTAGGAGTTGAGTGGTCGAGACCAGGAGTGAAGAGGAGAGGTCCGACCACTCAGAGAGGAAGGAGGAGATCTGACCAGGTGGCTGATAGATAGTAGCCACAGTAAGGGAATGGCTAGGGGAGAGAGAGAGCACCTGCAGACGAGGCATTCGAAAGAGGAGTAGGCCTGCGTAGGTATGACAGAGGCAGGAATCCACTCGGGGAAGATCAGGGCTACACCCCCACCGGAGCGGTTGGACCTGGGCGCGCAGAGGATCTTGTAGCCGTCAGGGAGGAGCGTGTCAAAGCTTGTGACAGAGCTGGCCATGAACCATGTCTCGGTGAGATCGAGGACATCAAGGTCAAGTTCCTCCAGGAGGTGGCAGATGTCAGAGGAGTGTTTGACAGCTAAGCGAGAGTTAAGAGTGGCAATAAGGAGAAGGTTGCCGTCCTTGAAGGACTTCCGGGGAGGGGTACAAATCAGATGTACACCCTGCGGAGGTGTAGAAGAGGGAGGAGGAGATGGCAAGGTAGACAAGGAGGAAGCAGGGGGAGGCGAGGAAGCTGTGGAGGAGGGAGAGGGGACAGCAGGAGAAGATAGGAAATCGATGAGGCACGGGAAACATCTATCGAAGAGGAGGAGGTTGTCCTGAGGGCCTTAGACCAGGACGGTGCCATTCACATAAACATTAATGATGACCTTAGAGGAGTAGAAGGAGGACATGAGGGCATCCCACCGGGTGCCACCATTTATGGAAAAGAAGAGAAAGGAGAGAGCACAGAGACCATATGATGGGTCCATAGGGCTGGCGAGGGAACAACAAAGGGGATGTTGGTGAAAGTTTGCCTGTAAGAGGCACTGGTATAGGTGTCAGCGATAGGGAGGCCTGGGTTGGAGACCAGGATGTCCTTTTTAAACTTCTTCATACCAGATTTAGTGAGGAGAGCAGGACAGTCAATAGAGAAGTAGTTAGAAAAGGTAGGAGAGACAGAGAGCACCATAGAGTAGAAGGGTAGAGGAGAGAGGGGGAATGGAGAGGGAAGGGGAGAACCCTAGGGAAGGACACAGGGCAGGGTGCAAGCAGACAGACGAGACAGCGAGAGGCGAGATGGTTGAGCAGTTGGGCAAGACGACGACAATCAGAATTAAAGAACCATCACAATGCACATTTTAAACAGGAGAAAAACACACCTGAGAATCCTGAATAGAGGGAGAAAGGCCTAGGTTTCACAATGCAATTTTAAATACTGATACAGTGCACATGTTTAAAACAGGAGAAAACGCATTGCCAATTTCCCTCGCACTATGGCTGCATGTAATTCTAGGGGAATAGTCTGTCCCCCCTCTTTGTCCATAGGTACCTCTGGTCTAAAAAAGAACTCATCAGGTATCCTCATAATTTTTCCCACTAAGCCGGGTAGCCATGTCAACAAAATGTGTACCCCATAAAGAAAGACTTCTGGCTCTAATGGCATTCCTCGCAGAGCCATTTGCCCTGTAAATGCCATTATAAATTCACCCACGTTTAGATAGTGTATCCCTGGAGTGGAACACACTATGCCTTCATCAGTGAAGGAAATCATCATATTTAGCTTCGTCATTAAATCTCGGCCCAGAATATTAACAGGTGTCTGCCTTGAATGGAATAATGGAACAGACATGTCACATTCTCCTATGGAGACTGGTAATTCATCAATAAAAGGAACTCTGCTTATAGCTCCAGCGAAACCTTACGCATTCATGGCATTCTCTGATAGCGGATATTTTCCCTCTCATATACATGAGCAAGTTACCCCAGTGTCTACTAAAAAAGAAAAAGATTTGCCTCCTATGGTAACATCAACCCTTGGTTCCTCTTGAGGGTCTGGTGTCACCGATAGTACTGAACACATCAAGTCTCCCTGTGAGCTGTCCTATTGCGGATACATACTTATCCCTGTACCCGTAAAAGGACTTCCTCCCATCACAGTGACACCCCCTACTCTAGGTGTCAATAATGGTCCATTGTTTGCACTCTGCTGTATCTGCATGGGTGCGTGCTGTGATTGCCCTTGTGGCGGATTCAATGGTGCTTGCTGTGGTTGCAATGCCTGCTGCATTTGCGGTGCTTGTGCTTCATACACTGTCTGATCTTGGGAAAACCCGTCCCTACTTTGTGAGCTATATGCTGGAAGATAAGCTGTCCCCCCTCTTGAGAATTGACCATTCTGTACATACCCTTCACTCCCACATGTTTGCGAAATGTGCCCTGTCATACCGCATGTCCAACATACAGGAGGGATTCTCCTGACTAGCCCCCCTTGATTAAATCCTCCTTGTACATTTTGGTTATCATTCTGCATATTTTGAAACCCGCCTTGGTTATTTTGAAAGCCGTCCTGATTATTCTGGAAACCACCTCTTCCTCTGAAACCCATTCCTCTACCTCTCGGAGTGGACCCATTTCCTCTTTGTTCAATCTGACATTGATTATTCAACTGCGATGTACCCACTGCTTGCAGCATTTCCAATCCCTCTCTGCTTGTCAGTACCGCCCCTTCTATGGCGTACTTTGACAATTTCTTCTGAACTAACTTAGCTTTCTCAGGTTTTCTAGCATCTTCCTTCTATTTATTTTCCTCTTGCAGCAGCGGGCAATGATGCACCGTGGTCAACTGTATCTTTGCCCATGGTTTTGCTTCCATTCCCGCTAGCTTCTTAAGCTGCCTCTGGACTTGCTCCAGTAATCCCTGACACAAAATATGGTACAATACTGGCACTGATTCCCCCCACGGCTCCCTTGTTTAGAAAGTCCACCGTTTCTGAATACTTTGAATATAAGCAAGCAGATCCTCGTCATCTTTCCTTTTACATGCCATAATTACACCCATATCTGACGTATAAGGATATTGTACCCTGAGTGCTCTCCAGACGTCTGCTCTTCAATTATTAAATGGCACTCCGTCATGAGCTATATTCTGCGCTGTGACACTTGAGTAACCTGCTCTCATCCAAATGTCATCAGCCCTTTCCCCAAGAATAGCTGCTAGGACACCCTTACGGTCCCCTGTAGCTAAAGTATTCCCTCATGTCCTCTTTTCTAGCTCACAAATCCATTTTCCCGTACCCGCTGTTGAAGTAGGGAGTTTACATCTTAAATTATCCTTGTCCATCTGGAGCCAGGGGATATACTGTTGTCTGGCCCCTCCTTTCTCCAATAAAGGTAACTACGTGAACCCAAATCCACAGTCGGCTCCCATTGTCTTCCTATCCATAGTAGGGACAATGGTTCCTGATTGCCTTCTACCTGCCAATGACCCTCAGCCATTGTTCACATATGGCAGGGATTTTCCCCTCTCACTATATGGTTGTCCTTTAGGTCGCTCTGGGTATGGCATAGGATCTGGCGTCCTGTCCTTAGGCTGCTCTAGACCAGACCATCTCGCTTCCTTGTATGTCTGCAGACATCCCTCAGGACCGCATGCACTTTCTCCCTCCTCCCCACAGAAGGTTTCTCTCTCTTCATCTGACATATGTAGTCCCCAACTAGTATGACTCTCATCTCTTTCATCCCTATTGAAAGTCACCCTGTCTAACGACAAGGCTCTATGCTCGAGACTAAACAGACTTCCCTCCTTGCCTCGTGACTGGTCAACTATAGGTCGATCTTCTTTTCCTCTGCTTCCCGATTCACCTCTTGCCCACATCTCCTGATAAGCTTTATCAATCTCCGATGCTTCCTACCTAGATGGTCCTGGCATTGCTCCCTGGGGCGGGAGAAACTCCTTTATGTCGCCCCATGATATTACTGGACTCGGTTCTATTAACTCTTTCTGAATGTGTTCCCTTTGTCTCCTTTTGTGCTCCATTTCTTCATCTAATTCTCTTTGCTTTCTTGCTTCTCGGATAACTCTTTCCTCTTCTTGTCTTTTCTCTTCCCTTCTTTCATTTGCTCTACACACCTCTCCTTCCATTCGTCTTTGCATTCTTTTATCCTGAAATGTATGTTCTTCTTCCTCTTCACTCTTTTTTTGTAGCCTGTCTTGTTCTTCCATTGCTCTCTGCCTGTTGTCATACCTCCTTTGTTCCTCTGCCTTTTCTTCCTTTTTTGCTGTTCTTCCTGGTACATCTGTTCTCATTTCTGCCTACTCTTCCTTTTGTACTCATCTTTCAATCGTTTCTCTCGTTCCCTGTCTTTTCTATCCTGTTCGTCTTGATCTTCCTTTTGCCCGACTTCCTCGATACTTTTCCCATCAAGCTTGAGCAATATCTGTCCACCCATCCATTCGTTCTACACGAGTGTTACCTCATCAGCTTTCTCCTTTTCTCCTTTCCATCTCTTAATCTCTCGTTCTATATCTATTGATACATTCAGTCGTTCACCCTTTTCCTCCTTGTTTTGTAAGGCCTTGAAGGTATCCTCTTTTCCTTTAGTCCTTTCTGGGCTCTCGTCACTGCTATAAGTAGGCTGTTCATGTATCGGATTACTATACCCTGTTGCTGATTTTAGTACCCTTAAAGGATACAATCCTTCATCTTTTGTACTATCGGCATTTACTTCAGGCGTGGTAAGGGGAGCAGACGGCTCAGCACCTTCCTCCCTGCACTGATTAAGCAATCAGTCTTCTGGAGGCGGGTATTCCCGTTCCTCCTGGTTCATCTTCCAAAGCTCTAAACTAGCTAGCCTCTTTTCCAATTTCTTCCCTGTGTACGCAGCGTGCAAATATGTGGTCATGTGTTGCAAAACCGCTTTTGCCAACAACCCCCTTGTGGCCATGGCATGAACATCTTGTCTGCTGTACCCTTGACCCATTCCGCACTATACTGTTTGAGCTTGGGTGCATGTTTTGGCAGTGTCTTGCACATGTGTATCAGTGGAGTAACATCTCCCATTGTGAAAAGGCTCAATTGACTGTCAGTACTTCAAATTGATTTACACAAAATACGTTTCAGAAACACAACAAATATGAGCGCGCTCCAACAGTCGCCGCTCAAAGCCTCTACTTCTCAATTCTTTCAGTCTACTTATTCAGTCGGCCCGACAATGACTAAACAAGATAGATTATGGGCCTCATTACGAGTATGAGTCCCAGTACCGTGTTCCTTCAATGAGGAATAACCGGGTCATTCGGACTTTGGACCACCCGGTTATTCCTCCTTGAAGGAACCCATCACCATTCCCATTTGAGTCCCCATAGGGCTCAATGGGAATGGGGAGGGTGCTAATAACGGGCCCGTTAACAAGCTCCCTGTTCCCTTCGCGGGACCCGCTAAGGACGCCTGGTTTTACCAGGCGTCCTTACCGGGTCCCACAAAGGGAACCTCATAATAGGGCGTCCCATAATGAAGGGTGCTTGTGCCGTACCGGCACCCTTCATTATGGGAGCGCCTATGTTATAATGAGGCCCTATGACTTTTTATCTCTACTCAACACAGCCTATCTTTCTTGCTCTTCGACACTTCTCTTTTTCAATACACAAAATACACAAAGACAATCTAGTCGACTTTACATATATATCCCCAGCGCTCTTCACTTTTATCTCTTTGCCCCTAAAAATACTCAGATAGGAGTTTGAATCATTCCCTCCCATAGACCTGGCTATGTGCCGCTTAAGTACCCCCTTCGGTTTTGAAATGAGTCCTTCTAAAACTCCTTGAGTTCACCTTCCTCATTAGCATCTCTTCTTGGTGCGTCAACTCTGTTTTATGTGATATCCCCAGTCTTCTCTTTCACTCATCTTTACACTTCTTCTGGAACTTTCTTCAGAAGACTGTCATTTCTTTGCGGATACATGTAGGGTTTTCTCAATAGATACCTTGTTTCAAGGACTATTTGCGGTATAGGTAATGTTACTGGTGTTGCGCATGTCACAATTTACGGTTGCCAACATATAGGCAGTACGGGGCGGGACTTCCGGTAGAGGTACTTGGCTCCTCCTCTACACTTTGAACTGCCATGCATTTCCTTGTTTATTTGTTATATGTATAAGTGTGAGTGACAAATCACCTTTGTTAGAGTGTTTCCTTTAGTTTATTTTAAGCAGGGGCATCCTTGTTAGGGTAGGGATAGTGAGGCGTTCATCCAACCTTTGAATATAATAAAATGGCATTTGTTGAGAAAACTTTACAACGTAGTCTGCCTCACATTTCTGACTCCTCACACTGTACAGAATAGCACTAATGGATATCTTAAAATACTCTAATGCTCTATCAATTCCAGGGCTTAAATACATCAAAGCTGTGTTGGTAATTTGAAACCTGGAAGATTACTGGGTTAACCCGAAGGGAATTACCAAGATAAGCAGGCAGGTAATTGTGAGTCTGTGCACAGTCAGTCTGCAGCAGACCCTGTTGCTTACCTGTGCAACTTTGGCACATGACGCTGGTTTGGAAAGGCAGGGTATTCCAATCAAAACCCCTTCCACTGTGCAGACCGCCACAGAGTCGGTGAAGAGTCAGTCTGCAGCAGACATTGTTGCTTACCTGTGCTAATGTGGCAGCTGAAGCTGGTTTGGAGAGGTAGGGTATTCCAATCAAAACCTCTTCCACAGCACGGAGCGAGCAACGTGGAGTCAGATGTAGGGGAGGCATGGTATCACAAGTATGACACTGACCCAATAGGTACAATTTGTAAAACCTTTATTAAAATTTCTGGGGTTGGACAAACTCCTACTTTGCCCTATAACTCAGATGGGAGTAGTCTCGACCATCAAACAATAAACAAAAATGTCTTAGTAGAGTACGTCACATCAAAATGGCCTATGCTAACAAAACCTAATGCCTGTCCTATCTCTTGTACAAAAAGTGTATAAAGAAGAACAAGTTACTCACCCCTTGTAACGTACTTTCGACTGGATGTTCCTCCCACATATTCTTCATCTTTGATATTCAATATCCAGCTTCAGCAAAGGTTTTTTTGCCAGAGGGCGCTGTGCGTCAATGCAGTCGACTCGATGTCCCTCGAGGGCCTCCGTCTCGAGGATGATGTCATCGAAGGCATGTTTTTAGTGTCATTCTCAAGTAGAACTACCCGCATCAAAACGGATTTGACCGTACTAGGCTTTGAAAGAGCGAACGCTGTAATAGCATGGGAAATTCCACTGAGGTGTAGGCTGAGAGGGCGATGAGGAATACGTGAGAGGAACATCCAGTCAAAAGAACATTACCAGGGCTAAGTAACTTGTTCTTCGAATGGATATGTCCTCCCAGGTATTCCTCATCTTTGATAGACTCCCAAAGCAGTTTTAGTTTTAGTGGAGGGAGTACGAATTTTGTCATCAATGATTTCCATGAACAGAATGGAAGACAGCATTTCCAAAGCCATCCTGGCTTAGGGTAGAATCAAAGCAGTAATGCTTTGTGAAAGTGTGTATTGTGGACCACGTAGCTGCATCACAAATGTTTTAAATAGGAACACCTCTTTACAAAGCTGAGAAAGTAGCCATGCCCCTAGTGTAATGGGCCTCAAGCCTTCTGTGGATCCTTGTCCACAAGCCTGTAGCATTCTGAAATCGGTAGAATAATCCATCTGGATAAGGTCTGCTTTGTCACAGCCTGACCCAGTCTATGACCTGTATAACCTATGAATAGTTGGTCAGACAAAGTTTTGACAACCGAGAAATGTAGCAGCTCAGAGCCCTATGTGGATCGAACCTGTGTAATCTCTCCTCCTCCTTGCTAGGATGAGTTGGAGGATAGAAAGTGGGTAACACAATCTTTTGTCCTAAATTAAAGTCTGAAATGACCTTCGGTATAAATGAAGGCTTAACCCTCAGGATGACCTTGTCATTGAAAACCACTATAAATGGAGGTTTAGAGGATAGTGCCTGCAACTCACATGCTCTACGGGCTGAAGTTAGTGCTACCAACAAGATGGTCTTGAAAGTTAGCTATCCTAAGAGACATGAATGTAGAGTTTCAAATGGCCTGTCATAGAGAATTATAAATGCGGCCAATGTTCGGTATGTGACCTAACAACAAATGTAACAAGCATAGTATTCAACAAGATCACGTGGACACTGAATGAATTTACGAACTGTGAAACTCCTTGGGCAATTTATGGCATCAAATGCCTGTGTAACCTCTGGTATATAGGGAAGACAAAGATACCTGTGCGACAATGCATATGTGAACACCGTTCTTGCCTAAAGAACAACGTGCCAGATAAACATTATTGCCAGAAAAAACATATGTACACTGACTTTAATTGGTATGTGATCCAAACTATAAAAGCAAAAACTTGAGGGGGTGACAGAGACCTTGAATTAAAAAAGTTAGAACAGAAATGGATCCAGAGAATGGACAGTGTAAAAAATGGCTTAAATTCAGCAATAGAGTGGACCTTGTTCTTCTGAAATAATCCAATAATGTAAATATTTTCAAAAAGCAACTTTGTACATTTGCATGTAGAAAAAAGAACATAATTCAATTGTTAATTAACAAAAGTGAAAATCACACATGTGTCTCATGTCAAATACAACTGTGATATATATGTGTCTCATGTTAAATGCAATTGTGATATTGATAAAAAGAGACACCATGACATATGGAATAATCAGAGTTACTGTCTGGAAGAGTTACCCATATAGGAAACAATGATGTAAAAAAGATAGAAAGACATGTGAAGTCTATGACAGCAGTAGAAAGCCGAAGAAAACTATCATGTACATCCTGTTTCGTTACCAGATTATGTCAAAATAATGAGCATGAACAGCTGTAAATATGTGTCGTTATAACCGTTGAAGGTCATTTAAAGATATGACGAGAGAAGATTGATAGATCAAAATCTTCTACCTTGCACCGATTATAAAAATGATGCCAGTGATATGTAACATGATATGGTAGCGAAAGTAAAAGGACACCAGATGGTTTAAAGATAGAGTAGAAATGTAGGATAGTACTGCACTCATGGGTTTGACCATATAAAGAAACAACAGTCCAACAAATATCGAAAACACTCTCTAGATTAGTCACGGTTCTATCTATGAACAGGGGATTACTAAATAGGAGATTATATAAATACCAGAGGAATAACACTCCTATTATGAGGCAGCGATTCACATTATACTGACAATTTGAATGGCGACGAACATGGAAATGACAAAATAAATTTGAAGATGACATCATGATTTATGAATAGCGTAGCATAATGTTCTATGTGAACACTTTGACTGGGTTTTTTCGACAGTAATAGATCATACCTGGGAAAATACACATCTTGATGTATCATCACAGGTAAAGGAAGTGTAGAACACATCAACACGGGAGATCACACTCGCACTAATAGAGCGTAATCTTAACTACACCCAACAACAACATGAACTAAATAAAATGTATTTAGATGCTGAGGGAGGTGCACGCACTGAGGTCTCACATAAGATTCCATATAGGATATTGTGTTCGAAATAGTCCTCTTTCTATCTCCATTCATATACGAATTGGAACACGTGGTTTCCTTTAAAAGGAACAACCAGAATTTAGACGGGTTAGCCAGTTGGCGATACCACACTTAGTAGCAGTCGGAGAGAATGCTATGCGAAAAAAGACAGGATTAAGGAAGTCTCCGAAAAATAAGTAAGCTAAAAGGGAACACGCTATGCTGCGAGGGAAAGGGTCATGTACCCAAGTACGGACAGCAGCCTTTTCATTATCGCTACAACTGAAGCCGCCAAAATAAACATAAGCAACGGCTAGGTACTTATAAATATATGAATGGTCTCTAAATTCGTTGAAATTTCTGCAAATAATTGTAGCAAATATGTGCTTTGAATTATTTGAACAATTAGCAAAATGTCATAAGAATTGATATGCAGCTAATTAAGAACCATGCATATTACAAGACCACAAAGTAAATGTATATGTGGTTTCTATTATAGGTACTTCATCTGAAGGGAAGTCCTTTGAACAATGATGGCCTTTGGTATAGATGTACCCCAACCACAAAAGTAAGGTAGGGTTCCACGCCCATAAATAAAGAAATAGTTAGCGACATAGAAAAAAAGAATGATATCTGGGTTATAACAAATGCCATATACTTTTACTCAACAGCGAAATATTCGGCTTCTTTTAATTGAAATCTGAAGAAAAAACAGTGCCTGTCCAGGTCTACTCAAATAAGGTCAGTAGAACGAAACCTATCTTTGACCTATGTCACCAGATTGTAACGCTCACCTGATTCCCGTAGAGGCACCGGTCTTGACTGGGCGTATACCGTATCTTCAAAGGTGATGTGTAACACACGGCTGGCTCTTTGGGCTGGACCTCTGTGCACTGTATGTCTGACTTGAAGGGTAAGATGTCTGCAGATAGAAAATATGGGATTAAGGAACTGGGTTATTGAATGTCCCTCTCTTCTTCCCTTTCTCTTCTCCTGTAGAACCCCAAAGGTTAACGCTCTCACCTTAGGTAAGTGAACGCCGTGCTCTCCATCTGCCTCGGGGCAGGGTGCTGAAACCAGTTTCTTCACTGGATAAGGGGAGCAGGCCTCTTGACTTCAGAGGACTGCTGTCCGTCGTTTACTGCATGAACGGTAAGTTTCGAGTAATTCTAATGTCTTTAAAGTCTTTAGTAATGATGTTTCTTGTTTTGCAGGGTTCCGGCGATGGCGGATGACGGGCTGAAGTGAGTTGAAGATTGAGCCCGTGTGATGAATAGAAGCGCCTGGAAGCACGTAAGTAAGCGCTTGTTGCCTGCTTCACAATGCGCTCTAACTGTCTTTTTATTTTGCAGGTACAAGTTCGGAGCGGCTGCAGGGTGCCGGAATACCCACTGGGTTAGATGTGGAAAGGAGTAATGGCACGTGAGTATTAAAGTTCCCCAATGTCTTTAAACGCACCTTGTTTTGTCTTTCAGATGCGGGATGCAGCGCCGAAGGCCTCCGGAGCGTGCGAAGAGTTGGTAAGCTTTTGTCTTTCAGATGCCGGAATGCAGTGTGAAGACCTCCGGAGCGCACGAAGAGTAGGTAAGCCTTTGTCTTTCAGATGCCGAAATGCAGCGCGAGGCGTTGGTGACAGCCGATGGACCAGGTAAGTGAAGAGCTGTCACTGAAGCCCGTAATGCTAACCTGTTCTTTCTTGTCTTTATAGGTGTTGCTGAAGACTGGATTCAGGATGGTAAGCCTTTTTCCTTAGGCCCAGGATCAGATGCAGAAGACACGATGAGCGTTCTGCTGCAGAGGATGCAGAATAACGCAAAGCAAGATTCATCCATCGGGTGTGGTTTAAATAACCTCCTGTAGTGCTTAGGTGTCTCCTTCCACAGCCACGCCTAGGTAAGAAAAGAGTTCCTGCTTTCCAGAAGAGTTCCAGTGTTCTGAATCTAAGGAGTGGCTCCTGCCCCACCCAACAGGAAAAGTAGTTCCAAACAGAAGAGGGTCAGAGGCTCAACTGGCAGGCAAGTAAGCAGCATGGTCTGCTGCAGGTAAGTCCACCCAAGCATTATGAGCCCGGCGCTTCCAGCGCTGGGACTGGGCATATTTATGAGCCTGGTGCCACTGGCGCCAGGACTGGGTCCAAAAGGTCCCAATTGGGACTGGTTGGCACTCGGAACCTGGGTTATGGATCTGCTTCCAAGGGAGTTGGGAAAACCCTGACCTTTTGGAAGCAGAGATCATGACAGTACCCCCACTCAAGGCCCCTCCCAAACTGGGCTTCTCCGGGGGTTTTGGCTTGTCAGGAAATGTTCGGTGAAATCTTTTGATTAGGCGAGGAGCGTGGACATATTCAGCAGGTTCCCAGGATCTCTCGTGGGGGCCGTAGCCTTTCCAGTCAATTAGGTAAAATAGTTTAGATTTGGAGATCTTGGAGTCCAGAATGCTTTTGACTTCAAATTCGAGTTCTCCATAAACTAGGATAGGTTTTGGAGATTTAGTTAGTCGGGTTTGAGGTTGCACGGGTTTTAATAGAGAGACGTGGAAGACCGGATGTATCTTCATGTGCCGGGGCAAGTCCAACTTGACCGCTACTGGGTTTACTATGGTAGTGATGGAATAGGGACCAAGGTATCTTGGGTTGAATGTGCGTGGCCCTTTTAGAGGTAGATATTTGGTGGACAACCAGACTTGATCCCCTACTTGATATTGAGGGGCTTCCTTCCGATGTTGATCGGCTCCTTTCTTGTATTGTTCTTTAGCCCTTTGAAGGTGAGAAACAGCTTCCTTAAAGGCTTGGGTGATTGTAGAATGCAGGTAGTCTACTGCTGGTGTTTCAAGATCTTGGAGGGGATCCAACTCCGAGGTTCGAGGGTGACTGCCGTACAAAAGAAAAAACGGGGTTTTCCCAGTTCCCGAATGGACAGAGTTATTGTAGGCATATTCGGCTATCCAAAGGATGTCTTTCCAAGTTTTTTCAGTTTGTTGCAGCATGCAGCGTAAATACTGTTCCAGAGTTTGATTGGTCCTCTCGGTTTGTCCGTCGGTCTGAGGGTGGTGACTGGTCGATAGTCTCACATCAATTTGAGCCGACCGACAGCAACTTCGCCAAAAATGAGAAATAAATTGACTACCTCGATCCGAAATTAGAACCGAAGGAAAACCGTGCAGTCGGATGATGTTTTCGAGAAATTCTCGGGCCAGAGTTGCTGCTGTTGGCAAGCCTTTGAGCGGAATGAAATGCGCCATCTTGGAGAATAAGTCCACGATTACTAGAATCGTATTGTATCCGGAGCATGGAGGTAGATCGGTGATGAAGTCCATAGAAAGCGTATGCCAAGGGCGAGGTGGGATGTCAATAGGGCGTAAGAGGCCTGCTGGTCTTTCCTTTTGACTCTTGTTTTGGGCACATACTCCACAGGACATTATAAAGTCTCTGATATCTTTTTTCCAAGACGGCCACCAGAAGTAGCGCTTGATCTTTTCTGAGGTCTTGGCCATACCGGGATGTCCTTCCATTAACGAATCGTGATAACAAGAGATTACTTTTTTCTGTAAATCTCTGCTGGGTAGGTATAATCGTTCTTGGAAATACAATAAGTTGTCCTTTACTGCAAAGTGCTTTCCCTGCAGATGCCAATTCTGTATGTCTGCTGGAGTTACAAGTTGCCTGGCTTTATCCTTAACTTCCTCTATGGTTTCTGTGGCGATTACACCCAGAATTCTTTGTTCGGGAATGATTGGTACAGGTTTAGGGTTGATCAAGTGTTCTTCCACTCCCATCCGAGAAAGGGCATCAGCTTTACCGTTCTTTGTACCAGGTCGATAGGTAATTATGAAGTCAAACTCAGCAAAGAATAATGCCCAACGGAGTTGTCTAGAGGATTGGGCTTTTGCGGTTTTCAAATATTGCAGGTTTCGGTGATCCGTAATCACAGTAACGGTGTGTCGGGCCCCCAGCAGATAATGCCGCCAAGCCTTAAAGGCAGACTTGATAGCCAGAAGTTCCTTGTCAGTAATCGTGTAATTGATTTCAGGAGGCGAGAATTTGCGGGACCAAAATGCCACGGGATCCAATTGATTAGTTACCTGGTCTTTTTGTAATAGAACTGCCCCCATGGCAAGGCTTGAAGCATCAGTTTCCACGATGTAGGGGAGTTTGGGGCGAGGGTGTTTTAAGATTGGTGCAGAGATAAATTTAGTCTTCAAATCCTGGAAAGCTTGTTCTGCCTCGGTAGACCATTCAAAACGTTTGTTTTTCTTTAACAAGACAGTGATGGGCTGGACTATTCGAGAGAATTCGGGGATAAACCTGCGGTAAAAGTTAGCGAAGCCTAACATGCTTTGCACACCTTTTACGGAGGATGGTGATGGCCATTTGAGAACTGCATCGACCTTCTTTGAATCCATACGCACTCCGCCAGGTGATAATATGAATCCCAAGAATTCAACTTCAGTCACGTTGAAAACACATTTTTCCAACTTAGCGAAAAGTTTGTGTTGACGCAATCTTTCGAGGACCATTTTCACGTGTTTCCGATGTTCAGATTCCGATGAAGAATAAACGAGGATGTCGTCAATGTAAACGACAACACACACATCTATGAGCTCTCTGAGGACATCGTTCATAAAATATTGAAAGGCGGCCGGGGCATTGCAAAGTCCGAAGGGCATGACCTGATATTCAAATAGCCCATACTTGGTGCGGAAGGCCGTCTTCCATTCATCGCCCTCTTTTACTCGTACCAAGTGGTAAGCTCCTCTAAGATCCAGCTTTGTATATATGCATGTTTTTCTGACTTGGTCCAGGAGTTCAGGGATCAAAGGTAACGGATATCTATTCTTAACGGTGATCTGGTTCAGGGAGCGATAATCTATACAAGTTCTAAAGGTCTCCTTCCTTTTTTGGAACGAAGAACAAAGCTGAAGAAGCAGGGGACTTGGAAGGACGAATAAACCCATTTGCCAGGTATTGATCCAGGTATTGTCGAAGGTGAAGGTTCTCAGGCTCGGTGAGGGCATAAATTCTACTACAAGGAGGAGTAGATCCAGGTATCGGGTCTATCTGGCAGTCATAAGACCTATGAGGAGGTAGAGAGTTAGCCTGATCCTTCCGAAAAACATCTTGGTATTCTAGGTATTCGGGAGGTAACTGGGGAGTCTCTGAAGAAATTGCTGCCAGTGCAACACCAGGTGGAGGGTGACAAGTAGAGACACATTCTGGAAACTGGACCGTTCTTGCTCGCCAATCGATCAGAGGATTGTGTTTCTCTAACCAAGGTATTCCTAGAATAATCTGAAACTGAGGGGCCTTGATCACATCGAACACGATCTTCTCATGGTGTCCATCTTGACTTACTAGCGTCACCTCTTGAGTGGTATGCGTTACTGGCCCGGAGGCTATCTCCGTACCATCCACCGTAGTAATGACGTCCTTTACAGCCTTGGGACAAAGAGGTAGATTCATCCTCAAAACCATTTCATGATCCACATAATTGCCGATGGCACCGCTGTCGACGTAAGCTTCAATTGCATGTAATCGATCCGGATTATCAGGGCTAATGAGGACCATAGGTATCACGAAATGCGAGGTCACGGAACTGGTTTTCACGCTCGGCAAGAGGACCTCTATTCTTGTCGGGCGAGGTCGTTTCACTGCTCAGAGTTTGTAACTTTGGTAAATGCAGCTCCTACTGCCTTCTTGGCAGGTTTCACAGGACAGTCTCGAAGAAAGTGCCCTGAGTTTCCGCAATAGAGGCATAATTGCAACTGTTTTCTCCTTTCCCGCTCCTTTTGTGTTAGAGGACCTTTCAGACCCCCTATTTGCATGGGTTCCCCGGAGTCTACTCCTTTGGAAGGAGTTGGCGGTTTGGAAAATACTCGAGCATCAAACTTGGAATGATCGGCCTTCCTGTTCTGCAGTCTGTGATCTATTTGAACGACTAAGTCTATATAGTCCGAACAATCTTGTGGGGGATTCACTACTTGGGCTAACACATCTTTGAGCTCTCCACGTAGACCTCTATAAAACAGCGTAATCCTTTTGTCCTCAGGCCATTGAGTTTCCACTATCAGTCTGTTGAAAGACGCAATATAAGCCAAAAGGTCTTGATTACCTTGTCGCAACGAAAGAAGCTCATTGTCCAAGGCCTGCCCCTGTGAATGTCTTGCGAACAGTTTTTCCATACTGAGCTGAAAAGCTTGAAAATCATGGAGGACCGGATCATCTTCATTTACTAGAGGGATCGACCAGTCTGCCGCATTGCCACTAAGGTACAAAAGCACGAAAGCTACTTTAGCTTGATCAGTTGGAAAGGATGCTGGCCGGCATAAGAAATGCAACCGGCACTGATTGATAAATACTGCAAACCTCTTTGGGTCACCAGAAAATCGTTCGGGCGGAGCCAGAGGTACATTCCCAGGTAGGTTGATCTGCACTGGATTCATAGAGGATGTAGAAGGAAGATTTCCCCCAGATGCGGGTAACGGGGTCTGTCCGGCTTGTGACTGTAGCAATTGTCTAGCGAGATCATCTGTTCGCTCCTTGCAAATAATCAGTTCCCTTCTTAGAGCGTTCGTTTCCTGACGGGCTGCATGCACTTCTGCCCTTAGTTCCCCAAGTAACTGGGCTAGCTGGTCGGTATCCGAGGTTTCCATAGCGCCTGGACGGGAGTTTTGTGGTAGGCTTTGCGTTCTGTAACGCTCACCTGATTCCCGTAGAGGCGCCGGTCTTGACTGGGCGTATACCGTATCTTCAAAGGTGATGTGTAACACACGGCTGGCTCTTTGGGCTGGACCTCTGTGCACTGTATGTCTGACTTGAAGGGTAAGATGTCTGCAGATAGAAAATATGGGATTAAGGAACTGGGTTATTGAATGTCCCTCTCTTCTTCCCTTTCTCTTCTCCTGTAGAACCCCAAAGGTTAACGCTCTCACCTTAGGTAAGTGAACGCCGTGCTCTCCATCTGCCTCGGGGCAGGGTGCTGTAACCAGTTTCTTCACTGGATAAGGGGAGCAGGCCTCTTGACTTCAGAGGACTGCTGTCCGTCGTTTACTGCACGAATGGTAAGTTTCGAGTAATTCTAATGTCTTTAAAGTCTTTAGTAATGATGTTTCTTGTTTTGCAGGGTTCCGGCGATGGCGGATGACGGGCTGAAGTGAGTTGAAGATGGAGCCCGTGTGATGAATAGAAGCGCCTGGAAGCACGTAAGTAAGCGCTTGTTGCCTGCTTCACGATGCGCTCTAACTGTCTTTTTATTTTGCAGGTACAAGTTCGGAGCGGCTGCAGGGTGCCGGAATACCCACTGGGTTAGATGTGTAAAGGAGTAATGGCATGTGAGTATTAAAGTTCCCCAATGTCTTTAAACGCACCTTGTTTTGTCTTTTAGATGCGGGATGCAGCGCCGAAGGCCTCCGGAGCGTGCGAAGAGTTGGTAAGCTTTTGTCTTTCAGATGCCGGAATGCAGTGTGAAGACCTCCGGAGCACACGAAGAGTAGGTAAGCCTTTGTCTTTCAGATGCCGGAATGCAGCGCGAGGCGTTGGTGACAGCCGATGGACCAGGTAAGTGAAGAGCTGTCACTGAAGCCCGTATGCTAACCTGTTCTTTCTTGTCTTTATAGGTGTTGCTGAAGACTGGATTCAGGATGGTAAGCCTTTTTCCTTAGGCCCAGGATCAGATGCAGAAGACACGATGAGCGTTCTGCTGCAGAGGATGCAGAATAACGCAAAGCAAGATTCATCCATCGGGTGTGGTTTAAATAGCCTCCTGTAGTGCTTAGGTCTCTCTTTCCACAGCCACGCCTAGGTAAGAAAAGAGTTCCTGCTTTCCAGAAGAGTTCCAGTGTTCTGAATCTAGGGAGTGGCTCCTGCCCCACCCAACAGGAAAAGTAGTTCCAAACAGAAGAGGATCAGAGGCTCAACTGGCAGGCAAGTAAGCAGCATGGTCTGCTGCAGGTAAGTCCACCCAAGCATTATGAGCCCGGCGCTTCCAGCGCTGGGACTGGGCATATTTATGAGCCTGGTGCCACTGGCGCCAGGACTGGGTGCAAAAGGTCCCAATTGGGACTGGTTGGCACTCGGAACCTGGGTTATGGATCTGCCCTTTTGGAAGCAGAGATCATGACACAGATACATTAGATTCACCAGCCTGCTGACTTTGTTTTATTGCTTTTATCTCTTGTAGAAACTCAACAAAATATGGGTTAGAAGACTATTTAGCTACACCATATCAATCTACCATCTGTCCTGAAGAAGGCCTTATAACAACATGGAAGAACCTACCTAAGGATGGGGTACATTCCACAAATACAGGCCGAAACGCGTACGTAGACATATCATCCTAACGAAATCCTAAAGAAAAACAACTATTTGGTGGAAATTGTGGGGAATGTTTCTCCTATTTTGAAAAATGGTTTAATAATGTTTGATCTATCTATCTATCTATCTATCTATCTATCTATCTATCTAATATTTACTGGAACTCAACACCAAAAACGCACCAAAAATTTGAAGACGACCTTTTAGAAGCAATAGATAATATCCTAAGCGATAACCCGGGAGTCCCGCTGATAGTGTGTGGAGATTTCAACATGAAACTGCTAGAAATTGACTTAGTAAAGACTCCTAGGACATTCAAGGAAAGATACAAATGCGAATGCTGGCTTGACGAAATGGCGCATAGGAATTTGATAATGCAAAACGGAACAACTCGAGGAGATATCCCAGCAAAGCCAACATGGGAACAAGGAGGACAAAAATCAATATTAGATTACATCTTTGTCTCGAATAGTCTAGTCCAAGACATTGTTACACTGAATGTGTTTAAGTCATATAAAAGTGACCTTAACATCGTGTCTATGGAATGGAAAAAGGACATCCCAGTAATGCGGAAGCAATGGAGACAACCAGTCTCAGTGGTTCCGGGACAGAACAGACTGCGTGTAAAGAATACCGACGTAGTGGCAGTGACAAAATCTTTGCACCAACATCAGGAGTTGGGGAGGTGTAATCCGATTGAATACCAACAATTCCTAGAGATCTTCAAAACTAAAAAGATGACCGCCCCGAATAGAGCCAGATACCAAAGTCACCAATATGATCCCGAGGTTGCAACAAGAAAGAGAAAGTTAAGGAAGACCCTGAGAAGAATTAGCGCTGAAAATCTGGTTGTTGCAAGGAGCCTGATAAAAAAAGCAAAGAATCAACACACTAATTGGCATAAACAGCATAGAGCCTTAATGGAGCAACGGGACGCCGAAAAAATGCTGAAGGCCCTAAATAAAAGGACCTCCAAGGGCTTTTGGGCCATAATAAATGAAGCAATGAACCCCGAAAAAGCGATAATATCAAATATGGTAACCGAAAATGAGTGGGAGAGACATTATGCTAAGTTATTTGAAAAAAAGTTAAACTCAAGTAACACAAATTGCGAGTGGAGCCATCCGTGGGAAATTGCAATAGACAAAGAAGACATCCGTACAACCATTATAAAAAGCAGCACCTCACGTGCCGCAGGGCCTGATGGTTTATCAAACGCGGATCTGAAAGAGAACATCGAAGAGTGGGTGGATTTTTGCGACACCTTGTTTCAATTAATAATAAAAGAAGGTCGGGTTCCATCCACATGGAAATCCGGAATAATCGTCCCTATCTTCAAGAAAGGAATCCGCACTGACCCTGCAAATTATCGGCCAATGGCCCTGCTCGACGTAGTAGGTAAAGTGTTTGCATCGCAATTACTAGCACAACTCACCACATGGATTCGGAAAGAGAAGATCTACGACGACCGTCAGACTGGGTTCGTTAAAGGTATAGGCTGTGGTGCGAATCTGTTAATCCTGAACCTGCTAAAAATTGAGGCAATTAGAACTGGCCAAAAAACATATCTTGCATTCATTGATATGGCAAATTCGTTCTATGGGGTGGACAGAGAAACCCTATGGAACAATCTTATGAAAAGGGGATGTAGCAAGAGCCTGATCCAAGCCATTAAAGAGCTATACTCGGACACTTACATCCAAGTCCGCTTGGACAGTGAAGGAAATCTAACGAACCCCATAGCAACAAAGCGAGGAGTAAAACAAGGGTGCCCATTAGGAGCAACCCTTTTCAACTTCTACATATCAGAAGTTGGTTCCGCCCTATCAAATAAAGTGTCTTTTCCACCGAGGATCAATGGAATCGAGATAAATCATATCTTGTACGCAGATGACATGGTGATTTTAGATCGTACACCAATTGGCCTTCAACGAAAATTGTCAGCGTTAAGAACTTTCCTAGAAGACCTGGGACTGGATCTCAACGCGGCCAAATCTGAAATCCTGATACTTGAAAACAAAAAAGGAAGAAAATCCAACAATTTCAGACAAGGCTGGTCGATCGGAGAGAAAAAGCTGAATAAAGTACCTCATACAAGGTACCTAGGAACAATCATCAGCTCCAGTATTAATGATGAGCCGATGTCCAAAAAGCTCTTAAACAGCTGCAAACAACTGATTTCACAAGCCATCATAATTCAAAAAAGGTATGGGAAATTCTCTATTGATCCAGTAAGGAAATTTTACCAGAGTAAAGTATCTCCGATCTTAACCTACGGTGCAGAGAACATGTTCGGGTGCGACCATAAATTATGGTCGTGATGTGAAGGATTATTCTGGAAGAAAGTTCTTCAGATTCCACAAAGTACGCCCATGGCCAATGTACTATACGAAGTAGGGAACACGACACTTAATGTGAGAATCACATGGAATAAGTTGGCATTGTTTAGGAAATTACACGAAGATGCAAACCTCCCTCCTCTCAAAATCTTGGTTGTAGAGAAGACGCAAAGAAAATCAGCGTTAAACGAATGGAAATTACAATGTAAAGGGATCCTTAAACCAATTAGGAATGGATGAGAGATTGCTATGGTACAATCCAAATTTAGTAAAAAGGAAATTGTTGGATCTCGATTGGATTGACATAGGAGAGAAAAGATCAGCACATAAATCCATGCAAAATGCACCACCTGAAGCGAAAAAACGCAACACACTCCCAAAATATCTAACGTTATCACCCTGCAGCCGTTTGAGAAGGTTGTTCCTAAAGTTCTGTTTAAACATCTTTGAAACCAAAGATGTTTTAAGACACCGAAGGATGATCCCTGAAAGTAATATAAAGTGGAGACTCTGTGCAAATGCAGATGAAGACTTAAAACATCTCGTATTGTCTTGTACGGAACTGAGTGTACAACGCGAGAACTGTTTGGGGAAGGTGAAGAGTTCATTCCAGTCGTATAACTCTAAACATCTTCACATTGGCAAAAGCAAAGCGCTGATGATTGGCACGATGAGACTCTTGGAGCATATTCAATTCCAATTAGAGAAAAGCCCTTATATTTGAATAGTGATGGTTGAGATTAAGAGGGAAAGGAGCTTTGAAGACCAAATGGAAGGACTCAAGAGTCATTTATTAGTGTAATACTGAGTAGCATGAACTGAACATTTTAAAGGGTAAAAAGAAGGGCAGAAAGTGACAAATAGTTTTGTCTGTTTGTGCCATTTCCTTCAATTTTATTTTCTTAGTTTTTTTTTTCTATTAGTATTTTCTTTTTCTTTTCTTTTTACACTTTCAAAAAATGTTTGTACAAACTAAATGAAATAAAAAAAAATAAATAAAAAAAAATGTTTGAACTAGATGGCGTATCAGGAAAGCCATGTTAGAAATAACCTATGAAAAGTGTTTATGTACTGTATATTTTTTATTGTGATTAAGGTTTCTTTACTGTGAAAGATAAATACATTTATTTTGATGTATTTCTGATATAACGTGAAGAGTTCTAAGTCTTGGTACTGCATGGTCACATAGGGCCTCATTACTGCGGTAAAACCTCCTAGTTACCGCCGGACTCTTATTACCATTCTGCCTCTGTGATTCCCGGAATTACCGGGGCATTACAACCCCGGTGACCCAGGAATTCCGGAGGCGGAATGGTGTAAATTCCCATTCCCATTGAGTCCCATAGGACTCAATGGGAATGGGGATCATGGAAACACCGGCACCATCCCATGATGGTGCCAGTGTTTCCTTGTCCGCCTGCAGGCGGGCGGTGTTAAACCTGCCAGGTCAGACCTGGCGGGATTGACGCCTCCGCCTGCAGGAGTCGTGATCACCCGGTATGGAAACAACGGTGGCGGCGGGTTTACCGCCACCGTTGTTTCCATACTGGGTGAGTTGTAATGAGGCCCATAGTCTGTTGTACACAATACAGAATCTGTGAATCAAAGGTGGTTAATATTGAGTTGAAAAACAGGAGACAGGGCTAGTCCGTGATTCAGATCTGTTTGATATAGAGTTTCAAATGGTGCACACATAAGACATTTTAACACCAGACTGAGGTCCCAGGCGGGAACCTTAAAGGGAGATGGAGGGAACACATGAGTGAGTCCCTTCGGAAACTGTATCACCAATCTTAAAATGTGAAGTATCCTCAGACGAGTGCTTGAAGATGGATAGCACCTCTAAATAACTTTTAATTGTCCCAACCTGGAGCCTCAGATTGGCTAGGCACAGTAGAAAGGATAACACCTCTGGTGTTTTGCAAAGCAAAGGGTCCACATTCCATTCCTTGCACCAGCTGCAGAATTTGTACTAATGGCAGCGCTACAAATACTTCATTGCTGGGCTTCTGGCCGAAAGCAAATTCTCCATTACGTCATCTGGGAGGTCCCAATCCTTGTATCTTAGCCTCTCAGAAACCATGTGTGAAGGCTGAGTGTCTTGACCTCTGGATGGAGAACCCAACCCTCCTCTCACGAGAGAAGGTCCTTTCTTTGTGGAAGACGTATTGAGGGCAGATGGACATGTCCAGGAGGTCTGGGTACCACGTCCTCCTGGCCCAATCCGGGGCAATTGGGATCATGTATTTCCTGAACTTTCTCAACCTCTTGATCATGTGAGGAATGACAGGGACTAGAGGAAACACGTACAGGAGTGGAAACTCCCAGTCCACCATGAACGCGTCTCCAAAGAGCACCTCTTCGGGGAAATTCCATTGAGCAGTACAGTTCACACTTCTGGTTGACACTGGTCGCAAACAGATCCACTCTAGGGGTTCCCCAAAGAGTGAAGATCTCTTGATGGACTTCCTAAGCTAATTCCCACTTGTGGGAGACCGTGCTCTGCCTGCTCAGAGCGTCCGCCGCCGTGTTTTCCTCCCCAGCTAGGTGAACTGCCAACAGGGAGATTCCTTCTTAAATTGCCCAGTAGCAGAGCTGCATTGCCTCTCTGCAGAGCGGTAGTAACCCTACACCTCCTCTCCTGTTGAGGTAGTACATGGCCACTCTGTTGTCCGTCATTATCAGGACATTCTTTCCCCATACAGAGGGCAGAAAGGCTTTCAGCGCAAGTCTGATTGCCCGCGGCTCCAAAAGATTGTGTAGTTTGGACTCCGATGGAGACCAACGATCGCCGATTGTCAGATCGTTGGTGTTGGATCCCCACCCCATGAGTGAGGCGTCCGTCACTACTGTTATCTCCGGCCATGGTTGCCGAAAGTGTTCTCCCTGCAGAATATTGTCCTTGCAGGCCCACCACAGAAGATCCTGTGCGACCTTGCTTGGAACCTGAGGTAGGTCTGACATGCTGCCTGAGAACTGAAACCATTGTGTCCTGAGAGCCCATTGAAGGGTTCTCATTCTCAGGCGAGCCTCTGGTACCAGTAAAATGCAGGATGCCATGAGGCAGAGCAACATCAAAAAGTCAAAGGCTGGGAGACGCTGGGCACTCTGAAACCTGGAGACCATCTGCAGAATGTCTTGAGCCCTTACCTCGGGTGGCCAGCTCTTTCCCAAGGATGTATCTAGTACGGCTCGATGAACTGGAGCTTTTGGGATGGTGTCATATGGGACTTCTTGTTATTGAGGGAGAAGCCCAGTCTATGAAGAGAGTGGCAGGTGACGTTGAGATGATCCAGGACTTGTTCGGGAGAATGTGCCCTGATCAGCCATTCGTCTAGGTAGAGGTCTACGTGAATCCCCCTCTCTCCTGACACTAACTGCCACCACTGCCATCAGTTTGGTGAAAACCCTTGGGGCGGAGGTGAGCCTGAATGGCAGAACTCAAAACTGATAATGAGAACCGCCAACGTGAACCTCAGGTACTTTCTGTGCTTGAGATGGATTGGCACGATTGGTTAGGAATGTAACGTGTTTTAGTTACCATATAAAAAATGGACTACACAAAAAGACTATTTTCCTGGGAAATGTAGTTTTTAATGTGTGAGATTTTTTATATGGTTGTAATAGTTTTCAATGCTGCTCGAGTTTAAAAGTAAAGAAAGGGAGGCACTGTTGCACACGACGAAGATGGCTTGAGGGAGAAGCTCCGTAACCTGGCAATACAGCACTGCTTAAAATCCTATTTTCCGGACTGTAAATTGGAACAAAGGCATACGCATTTGTTGGTGGAACACATGCGTTAATGATCGATTGATTGCCTCCCCCATCTATCTACACCCTGGGCTACTACAATCTCCAGACCCGCTGGGCCTGCATCTGCGAGTCTTCCCGCCTAACTGACTCTGCCGTCTACTGCAGCGCTCGGCTGGTGGTGCTGCAGTGGCCGTGGGGCGACCGGAGGAAAAACAACTTCATTACCAGGCAGCCGACGTGGCCCACCTATGTGCCTCATTGACTACCCCGCCATGCAGCTCTGAAACTCTCCTGATCTGGAGATGTCCCTCTACGGCTTCCCGGCTTGTCTGTGCTCCGGCACCACTGAGGACGGCAGCCGGAGTTGAACAGTGAGTCGGGAGGCAGGTTAGGGACGGCAGCAGCCGCCCGGCCCTGAGGCTGAGAGGTGTGGTGTGTACCGAGGACAGGCATGGGGCCCGCTACCCTAGTTGTGGCCAGTACCCCCGACCACTGACGCCCAGCCAACAAAACGCCCTCCAGTGCTTGCCCAGCCCTGTTGCGCGCTGAGGTGATAGGCCCCTGTGGCTGCCTCTAGAACTCCCAGACACAGGTGGCAGCCAGCCTTCCTGCCGCCACACTGCTGCACCACCCCTGTTGGACCTGTAGCACTGGCCTACATTATCCTACCAGAATGCCCAGCTGGCTGCTGTCGGCCAGTGATAACCAGTGCACCCCTCTTTTTCAGAGTACCAGCACTACTCCACAGTCCCTCAAGCACGTCATGCTAGCTACTACAGAGACACAGTTCCCTCAAGCCACAGAAACTACAGAGCAACACAAGCGCTGCCACCTGGAGTAGCCACCTCCTCCTTTCTGGAAAGCACTCCTACTTAGGCTGTTTGTCTAGTTACATGCAGGAACAAAGACCATACCGCTGCCCAGCTGTAAGGCAATACTGCTGAAGTGGATATCCCAGCCCCTTCGATGAATAGCAATTACCCTTGAAATGGATGGGGATGCAGACTTTATTCATACATCAATAATAGCGACGACTCAGGTAATTGGCAAAAGGAAGACTGTTTTAATGTCAATTATCTAAATCAGGGAGCATAACGAACATCAACAAACTCGCTCTATCCTCTTACTCAAACATTCATAATAAAACTGAGATCTTATAAGCAAAACGCATCACCAATGACGTTTAACCTACGTATGAACCAACTGTTAAGGATTTTAAAAATGCAACACACTCCAGACCAGGACTCTTTCTACTGGCCAAGGATGCAGCGCACAATTAAAACGCTTTTAAATTTATGAATTTGGATTCAGCTTTGAGAAGGCAGCCAACCCATCTCACACCCCCCTTAACGCACACCCCGTGTCGCAACGGACCATGAACCAGGCCGGTGTGTAATAATGAAATATTTATTTATTTTTAATTATGAATAAAAATCAAACACATTCAATATATGGCAGCAATCACCAAGGGGAGATAATTACACAAATGATAGAATACACTTAGTTTAACCTTCTAATATAAGATCTACAATGCACAATTGAAAGAAAGCAAGATTACTTTTGAGTAGTGCTTTTAATTGGCCCCACAGTTAAGCATTCCCCCTGCAACACTCCCTCAAACCCCTGTTAACCAAATCTGTTGCGGGTGGAGAGGAGTAGCAAGGAGTCAGGTATACTATGCAAAAATCAGATTGAAAATCCAACCTACCATCCCTGAAAAGGAGGCAAAATCGGGTTGGTCTCCCTTGAAAAATGAGCAAAATGGCACTTGGAATTACTAAATCGTGATTTTACATGTGCGGTTGAATGAATACGGCAAGAATGTATGTGGCTGTACTAACGAGGCAAGAAAACTCGCAAGCTACAAAGGAGGGTACTGAACAATGGGCATACAGTGTAGAAAATCGACTTTGAAAGGAAAAGCAGTGCAGCAAGAATCACATGTGTCAAAATTGCAATTGCTAAGTTTCACGGGTTTAAGATAGCAAAACGGCTTGGAAAATGAGCTAAACAGACAAAGTCAGAATGTGGTTTTCAAGCTAAGGTACAAAGGCACATAGCAGGTATGATATGAAAGTGAAAGGGTGATCCTGGATAGATGACAGTATGGGATTCTTAAGGGGAAAAGAAAAATCGGCATTTTAAAATGAAAGCAGTTGCATGGGGAAAATCGGTTTTAAAAGTAAAATGACAAGTTTTACTGAGACTATATTTTAGTGGCTAGAAAAGAGGAACGCTGCCCGCGACAATGGTTAATTTGCAATTTTAATTAATTTATTCCAAATAGTACAAAGGACTTATATAACGGACTGAAATGATTTGGAAAGAATGGGGCTAACACATGGAGATTACTACAGATTTTCCTAAGGACAGGATACACAGAGGATTCTGACAATTTTAAGGATTTTGCTAGGGTATTTATAGGATTTCTATCGGATTGGATATAATACCAGGTACCAAAGCAAGGAATGCAGTTTTTTGGTTACTGGGGAAGGGAAATACTTACAACAAGCACTTGAATGGAATAGTTTGGACAGCCAGCAGGGCCTAGGGACAAAGATCTGGTCACTTGGGCAACAGCTTGGCTCTCCTCTAGGGACACAGCTGGGCAATCAGAGTCTGGTCTCGGTAGACAGCGGGGTGCATCAACTGGGCAAAGCAGGTCTGGTCACTGGATAATCCCAAAAGGGTTCAGCCTTTCCCCCTTTTTCCCTGAATTATTGGGATTTTTATAGGGTTTAATTCAGTATAAGAGGTTCAGCCTGGGTAGGAGGTTCTGCCTGGATCTGCTATCAGCTACCCCTGGCCTGGCACTGGAATCTTGAATCTTGCAGGGTGATTGTGGAATGTCTGGATCTCTGGATGTTGATTCATGAATGCTGGATTTTCTTGAATCCTGTCTGTCTGTATGTCTCCATTTTATATAGACCGGATGACATCAGAGGATTTTTACTATGTTGGCAGAACTAAGCTAGACATACCTCTAAATCGGATAGGTCAGCCTGTAACTGTCGCCACCTACCTGTAAGCAGATTGGACTGAAGAAAGTGACTCAGTTTTAGTGTGTGTGTTTCTATGAGGTGCATTGTTATCCCATAGTGACTTTTACCAAAATCAGTTATGACACAAAACCCCTATATTTACAATTGTTATCCTCCTGAAAATTATATAGGCAGAAGCCATATTTTACAAGGAATATGCTGTTCCAAATCCCAAGTCAATGCGATGCTGTTTAGTCATTCTGGCAATCTTTCACCATTTCCATGTAAAACATTTCACCTAAAATTCTCCAATTGTCTACATATATACATATGATCACTGGGCATATTTTCATTAAGTTTCAAAACTGTACCATGTACGCTTTTCCCGGAAGTGACATTTTACTGGCTTTTGCGTCCACCACATGTCCGAAAAATCTACAATGTCTTATTTTAATGGCGCAAAAATGACATTTAAAATGGTCATAATTTCACATTACTGTTTCTTTAGATTACTGAAATAAATGTCATGATATGAGCAGTCTTTGAAATCAAATGGGCTGGATTTGTTTCCAAATATGGGCAGTCTTTCCAACCCCCAGCCACATGTCATGCTCTTGTCAGCTTTGCTCAGGGTTGCTATGGATTTCATCTTTGATCCTAGGCAGCTGAAGAGAGGTATCAGAGGAATCACACTTCAGTGGCAGGGCTGTCCATTGTCCCACACCAGGGGAAATGTCATTGCATCTGACGAGGTCGCAGATTCTCACACATTGGTCCTTTCATTGGCAAAGGGGCTTCCTTTGAAGTGTTCTCCTTTTGCCAAACTGGTTCTGCTGTTCTCAAACAGCTTTCAAATATAATTTTTTTCTCTCTTTCTTTCACAAAAGCCAGTCTTTTTGTAAATAAATATATTATACATTAAAACTAAACCCCATCCCCACCTAAAATACTATTTCTGTGCGAGTATTTGGGATGATTTCACAATTTAACTTTCAAAGTGTTATTTCACTGCTGTTGCAAAAACAAATTTACCCGTGTTTATTTTACATGGGCATTTCACCAGATGCAGTTTCTTTAACACACATTTTCAGAACAGCCTGGACAGATCAGATCAGTTTCATGGCAGGGAAAGGTGCTAGAAATTGCTTTCTTTTGTAATTGATGCATAGCCATGGAGAAAAGTTTTATTTTCGAAGTCCTCTGCACAGGTTAATTTGTTGCAAAAGTAAACATGGGTCATACAGCCTGAAATGAATTTCTCTGCTGTTCATAGATCTTGCTTGACACACAATGCCTTTCAGGGAGCAATGCCCTGGTTTGCTGGTGTACAACCTGAAGATGGATGGGCATGAATATGTCTTATCAGCAACCAAACTGTGTAATGTTGAAAAGATGGAAATAGCATCAGTGCCCAGTCATTTTAACACAGAACATTTTCTCTTTCAATTAGAAGTCTTGAGATTTCAGCATAGCAGCGCTGCACTAGGCTGCTTTTGAATTCTTTTTTTTGGTGCACATGAAGAAAATAACTGCAGCAATTCTCGGGGTGTTCTATGTTTCATCTCGCCCCCTAAGCGCTCAACAGAGCCAGCACAGCCATCATTTTTGGTAACTGCTAAAACGCAGTTTTGATGCAAGGGAATAAGAGCTCTGCAGAGCCAGTGCAGCCCTTCTTCTTGCAACTGCTGAAAAAGCAGTTTGGTGGTCCAGGGGAGTTCTGCTGGGCTGGTAAATGTACCCCACACAAGGTCATCCTATGTGGCAAACTACAAAAAACCTACGGGTAGGGTGATTGGCTCTACGTAAACATCTAAGTATATGATCCATACTAGTCTAAAAAGTGTGAATATGTGATTGGTTACTTATCATTAGATGGGGCAACTAAGCCCTCCCCTAAAGATGACCACTATGAACGTCACTAAATACACAACGTCCCCATGGTTTACATAATTATAGGACTTCTAAATACACAGTCCTCTACAATTGGTTGCCACTCTAACCTCGTTCAGTACTTTTCCACCTACGTCTAGCAGCCTGCAGGCTGGCCATCCAGGTGCTGGTAAGCTTGCCTTAACCATTGCTTCCCACCAATTAGCATATCAATCCATCATCACATCAATGGTCTACTGTCAATTAGGCTTTGAAGCTCGTCCTTGAGAGTGTTCCTAGCTCTGAGAAATTTAGGGAGTGAAAGGCACGGTCTGCCCTCGTGCGTAGGTGTGACCATCTTGTTCATCCAACTTCATGCTTCCATGTGACTGGAGACCATGGAATGGAGCCTTTTCGTGCATTTAATACTATTTTTTAATAAACCTCTGACGCCTTCCTTGTTATGTTCATGCCTTCTGAAAATGAGTTTTGTTCTTTCACACGATTTGTATCCAATGTCACTTTACTCCAGTTTGATAAGACCTTGGCTTCTTGGCTCATCCAGCCTCGTCTGCTGAGATTCACTTTGTAATTCAAATTGCTTTTTAACTGCGACACACTAGAAATGAGGCCTTCTTGTTACTGTCCAGCACTGCTATAATGCGCAGTGGAAACATCCATCCTTCACTTGTCCACATTTATATATATATATTGGCGCTTGCCGCAATCTATTCGCTATAAAGCCAGCCTTAACATTACTTCATCTGCTTGCGTTTCTTTTACATCTGTACACGTGTAAAATGACTTGATATCTTCATCTATTTCTGTGGCACAAGCTTCTTCACCTTGATCCCAAGATGTCACTTATCTTTGATACTTTCTTGATGCCTTATAAAATATCTGCATCCTCTGGTCTCTGCATCTCTTTTATGTACGTCATCTCAAGTCTGCATGAAGTATACTGGCGATGGTTAGTGACTTTACCATTCCTCCTTGCTGTTTATTGGCTCTGCTTCTTCAGGGATTTCATTAAAATGGACATCATATTTTCTTGTATGCAGGTATGGTTTTCTCAATGGGTACCTTGCCTCCCAGACTCTCTTTGCTGCCGATATTTTCACTGGTACTGGACAGAGTCCATATTCTGCTCTTTGTTGGTTCAACTGTTCGAAGAATGTCACATACTCTGGTTTCCAGCATATAGGTAAAAGGGGCAGAAGTGGGGATACTTGGCTCCTCCTCTGCACTGCGCCATCACACTATTGATTAGAAAACTGCCGCAGCTGTGTAACCACCCTTCGTGATCCCTGCACCCATGCCCCCAGCTCTGTGTTGCGTTACAAGGCAGAACTTGCAGTGCTGGGATATTACTGGCTAGACAAAGGCCGACCCGCTGCAATAACAATTGGGCTATCACTGCCCCATACAGATCGGAGGGTTTCGCCTCTCCCTTCGGCTACAGACGGTGGTGCGGCACACACCCAAGGAGCTATGGCACTCTCCCCTTGTACACAATCTACATTGCAATAATGAGAGGGTGAAGGGGCGGTTAACATAGCTCTGTGGCGTAACACCTTGGCATTGAGCAACAGCTTCCTAATTGTACTTGTGCACTACCAATCAGGAAACCATAGTAAGACTGTGCAAGATTCCCCTCCCAACTTCAACAGCACTCTGTGTCACAATCACTAGTCTCAGGAACATAATGACTAAGGGAGCTAGAAAAAAGCAGAGCTCCATTAATATGTTTGCGAAGACCACATCTAAGGCGGCAGAGGGGGCAGAAGGCACAAGTGAGTCCCCTGGTGGTTGAACTGACCAACATGGCCCCAGTGAGCTCCAACGCATGATGGAATAAATGCGAGAGGGGTTCACCACACTACACTTCAAGTTGGATGACATGAGTGGCTCGATCTGCTCCATACAACCCTGAATGGACAAAACTGATGCACGCATCATGGAAGTTGAAAACAGAGTGGGCACGATGGAGAATGAGGTGGTGACCCTTATGGTAGACGTTGCTGCACTCTAAAAACAAGTCCCCACCATCTGAAAAAAAGAACATGGACTTTGAATCCAGATCTCGATGCAAAAACCTGAGAATAATTGGCATACCGGAGGACAACGTTGAGGTGCCAATGGAAGACTATGTAGAACAAATACTGATGTCACTGCTAGACGCCCCAAATATGTCGCCACACTTCGCCATCGAACGGGCCCATCGCACGCTGGCCCCTAAGCACGGAGTCCCCCCACTCCCGATAATAGCCTGTGTGCTAAACTATCGTGACAGAGAAACATTATTCTGAGCCGCAAGGGCCAAGGGCGAATTACTATTAGGCTCCAACAGGATTCACCTGTACCCGGACTTATCAGCATCAGTGCAACATATCGCAATTCCTTTATGGTAACAAAGAAGAGACTCTGTGATCATAACGTGAAATACGCAATGCTTTATCCCACCAAACTATCCATCAAACATGACAACAAGGTGTACTTCTTCACTTTGCCTGAGGAAGCCATGCGTTTTGTGGATGAAAACTTTCCAGGGTGACCCTAATTACAAGTTGTAACCCTTTCAAGTTCTCACTTACAGATCCTAATAGAAATACTGTAATAGGCAGCTGGGGCCTGTGTGGGAGCACCCCACCTAAACAATATAGTCTGATAACCACTTGCTACATTGAATGTTATACAGCCGGATAATGTTTTACCCGTATTACAAAGCTGTAAAGGATAGCTGTACCGAGCCAGAAACAGTCAGCTAGCAGCCCCCATGCAGAGTTGCAAAAGTAGTTGGGGTGTTCAACATGGGAAGTTATTCCTCTTATTGGGAGAGGGTTGGGGAGGGGGGAAGTTGTGGAATAGTTATGCAAAATGTGTATGACATGTTTGTAATCATTGATAGCAACTGTAATAACTGTGCTGAGAATTTACAGATGTTCTTAGAAAATGACACTACAGCGTTCAATAACTACACCATGAAACAAACCCGATTAAGAGACAACGCCTTGTTGGGAAGGAACCAGGTTCCTCCTGCATCCCCAAGTGCTTTAGAATTAGGCATGACTTCTTTTAGGTGCTATAATGGACTTCTGGGCAGAGGAGGAGGACTGGAAAGGGTCTCATGCAGATATAATCACATACACAGACATGAGTAGGCACTGAAGAAGGACATGGGCAGACACTCAAGAAGGCAGTTATTGTTTAAATAAAAGGCTCAATTAACTATTAGCTGAATAGATTTGTAATATTAGATCCTATGCATTGTAAAGCCCTTAGTACCGTAGATGCAAACTCCTCCTCCTTCCCAAGAATTTGACTTGTGCTAAAAATGGACTACAGGCTTCTGCAGTGTTCCCTAACACTGACAGAGCACACGAAGTGACTTGCCAGCTGTCTACTGTCCGTCAAGAGTCCATGCAGGCTAAAAACAGGATTTACATGCTCGGTGCACAAAATGCAGAAATGGGACATATTATGAGTATTAAGTGTGGGGGGAACTTACAGGGCCCAGATAAACATGAGTAGAATGAGTGGAATATGGAGAGAATGACTGGAAAATGCTTTTATACATAAAATGTTCATAGGTAGCAAAATGAAGAAAAGCATGAGCTATGGTGTATTCTTGCATAAACTAGCAAAATGTAGAGCAGCATGTTCTGACAGAAACCGCTGATAATGAAGAAAGGAAGGCTTTGGAGCATCCCTTGTATGGAAGAAGGATGGATTGGGATGGAGCTAAAGCCTGTCCAGTGACGCCACGACAGCAAGACAGGGCTATATAAACCCCTGCCTGGGACCACTTTGGCAGGGAAAAGGAACGGAAGAGGGACAGGAGAAGACCGTTCAGGCAGCAGAGTCCTTTAGTACCATCCTCCTTTTTGTAAGATTAAACTTGTTATCCTTACAAGATAGACTTGTGGCCTTATTTCCCTAGAGGGGTGTTTTTTATTCTGGTGTGAGCGTAATTAGGGACACCCTTACAGCCTACAGCTATATTTCGAACAGCACAAAGTGCAAATCCTATTTATGCATCAGACACATGCGCTAGCCAGGTGCAGCAAAGCCTTTGCCAAGAGCTTGGGCCCACAGCATTACTACACCTTGTACTTGACTCAATGCAGAGGGATAATGACCCTAATCCACAAGTCCACACACTATATCCACATAGACCCAGCGGGGTGGTATGTACTGCTGCATGGAATGATACAAGGTCAAGAGATAATACTAATTAATACATATGGCCCCATCATTGACGATCCGGAATTGTATATAGAAGGGATAGACCTACTAGCACTATATCCCCTGGCACCTGTCTTATGGGGGGACTTTAATACAATAATAGACCCGAGTCTTGACAGATCTGGCTCCAAGCCCGGGAACCGACCAAAGCCGCTAAAGTGTAACAAAGAGTCTTCAAAGAAATGGGCCTGGTCGATGTCTGAAGGGCGCTTAACTCGACAGTACAGCAATATTCGTACTACTCAACAGCACACGATTGCCACTCCCGAATAGACATGTGGTGCATATATGACACACTGGTGAATCACCTAAGCAGCACCAATATTCCGCCCAGGACATTCTCTGACAACTCACCTGTCACATTACAGCTGGTACTAGGAGAGGCACTAAAAGCAAGAAGGAAGTGGATGTTCAAGCCACAATCGTTGTTAGATCCCATATTCAGTACATAAATGGCAAAATGTATTGACGAATACTTTGATCTAAATACTGGCACAGTAGACAAAAGGGCCACCCTCTCAGAAGCCTTTAAGTCATATATGCGTGGTGTAGCCCTGGCAACGGAAGCAGGTATTCTTAAAATAATACAAAGGGACATACAAATGAGCGAAACCTATCTATGTCAACTAGAGCAGACCTACGCATCCGAGCCCAATAGCCCTGTCCCCTTAGACATTAAAACAGGACTGGATGAGTTCTGGGCACACGCAGATAGGGAATTGAGATTCCTAGATAACCCAAACCTAGCAAGGAAATATGGCGAAAGTGAGAGAACTGGTAGGTTACTAGCCAGGATAGTCCAGCAGGCAAAGGGTAGCCATTATATCCCATCCATACAAGACGCATCAGGGACATTGGTCCACTATACACCAGGGGTGAACCAAGTGTTCTACACCTTCTATTTGGAGTTATATGCTAATTCTGATACAGTGACCCTCCCAGACATAAATGCATACTGGGATGACCTCCCACTGTCAATACCTTCAGAAGAAGCCAAGGTAACTCTTGATAGCCACTCTCGAGGAGATAGCCCGAGCTATCGAGGCCCTCCCAACTGGTAAAGCCCCTGGTGCGGATGGCCTAACAATGGAATTTTATAAACACTTTAAGTCCCGCCTCATTCCTGAATTATTGGCTGTATATCAGAAGCCTGCACATCAGGGATACTCCCCCCTATATACCGAGAGGCAGTGATTTCAGTCTTGCTTAGGCCTCACAAACCTCTGGAATAATGCGGCTTTTATCGGCCCCTCTCTCTCATTAACTCAGATGTTAAAATCTTTGCCAAAGTATTGGCTCTGCACCTGGCCCCCTACATGGAGCACATAATTATCCAGACCAGTCTGGATTTGTCCCTGGCCGCTCCACAGCACTTAACCTAAGACACCTCTTCAATATCCTGGCGCAGGTAGATCCAAAGGTGCTGACGGTCACCGCATCTCTTGAGATCCAAAAGGCCTTTGACTCAGTGTCCTGGCAATTCATATGGGCAGTATTAGAAATATGTAACTTTAGGCCAGGTTCATATCATGGATAACACTATTATATGCACAACTCACTGCTAGAGTCAATGTAAATGGTACCCTATCTGCCCCGATCAATATATGTGGTGGAACCCAACAAGGCTGCCCGTTATTACACCTGCTGTTTGCCATAGTAATGGAGCCGTTGGCAGACGCTATCCGCTAAAAACATTCGCAGAGGGAAATCAGACTCACAGGAAAACCAGAAATTATTTCGCTGTACTTGGATGATGCACTGCTATTTATACGCGACCCAGCGAAGCACCTAGCGCCAATTATGCATGATATCCTTTGCTTTGGAACCATGTCCAGGCTCTGTGTCAACTGTTCCCGCTGACTGACACAACCATACCTCCACAAGATCTAATGGGTTTCACTTGGTCTCCATTAGACATAAAATACTTGGGGATAATTGTAACACGGCACAAGACCTCCCTGTACACCCAAAATGATGGCGAATACCTACTTTAACTGCACACCAAATTACGTACCTGGGTGAAACTTCCAATCCCTATAGCAAGCCGAGTATCGCTAATCAAAATGCTTATCCTTCCCAAGCTGCTCTACTATTTCCTCAATTTACCGCTGTGGGCTGGAGCTGTGTTTTCTGAAGCACTAAAAACTGCAATTAATGGCTTCATGTGGCATGCTGCTGAGGTATGGCTTAAATGGGGCACACTGATGAGACCCTATGTAAGAGGGGGCCTAGCCGCCCCAGACTTTGAGAGGTACTGGATCGCGGCGCAGGCCCACTATGCAGCCTATTGGTTTGACGCTGACGCACAACACCCTCACCTAAAAATTGAAAGATATGCTGCCGGCGCCCGTGACATACGCTCTCTTATATTACCGCCATACAGCAGGGATTGTGAAGACAATGACACAGCAGTTGCGACAACCCTAGCATGGGGTAGAATATGGAAAATATTAAATATCCGCAGACCATATGATAGAGGCCTGCCACTTTGGAACTTTTTTCCATCGCTCCCTATGGTAAGCAAGGCAGGTGCACGCCAATGGGCAGCAGAAAGGTATGCACTGATTGGGGGGCGTTTACATCATGGAACTCCTTCATGGCATTTCGAGACTTAGCTAAACCCCCGCACAGACAGTCTTTACAGTGGCTGCAAAACACTGGGCTCCGCCGAGCAACCAAACAAACCTCGACTAGGTTCCCCGTACAACCACCCAACGAACCACTGCTAGATACCATCATGAGGGGAACCTCTCCATGCGGGGTAGTGGCCAGATTGTATGAATTGCTGCAAGACCGAGGTTGTAAACCCTTAGAGAGACTCAGAAAAACTTGGTCAAGAGACTTAGAAGTAAACATTACTGATGAAGCATGGGAGTCCATGTGTCAGCAGACCCGAGAACCGTCCCTCAACTCGGCTAATACAATTTAAAGTATTACACAGATTCCACTATACCCCTGCTAGGCTACACCGTTTCTCACACACCCATCCCACCTGATGCCCCAGATGTCACATGGACGAAGCGGGCTATCTTCACATGCTCTGAAGCTGTCCAAAACTGGGGGAATATTAGGTGGGAGTCTTTGACACTGTGTCAGCTATATTGAATTCCACATTAGAACCTACCCCCAGCCAATTGTTTATTTCACCAATTCGAACAGCTGTGAGGGGGCCTCCGCAGACTGGCAGGCCTGTGCATGTTGTTGGTTGTCCACTGTGTATTGCTGCTGTGGCTCCGGCCCACCTGCCCATCGGTGCCCCAGTGGCTGCGTGCAGTCATATGGGCATCAGATATAGAGGAACGCTGGTCCTTACTACAGCCAATAAACAGTAAACCGATAGACATATGGCCACCATTCCGCAGCTATCTACTGTCTGTCCAAGCGAGTACAGAAGATGTTGAGAACCCAACCACTGACGGATGACTTCTCCCCTGTGCACCTAAAACCATTTCTATGTTCCCAAAGCTCTGTGCACAATTAACAGTGTTCTCATCGCCGTAAAGCATTTGCTAATGTCCAGGAAAAGTAATGTATTTTCTCATATTGACGCTGCTATCTGTTCTGTTCTTGTTGTAATGTCAAACACTTTCTAAATAAAGGTTTTATAAAAAAAAGTAAAGAGAGAAAGCATAATCCTTCGCTTCTTTGTCTTTAATAGAATCTTGACGTAGTATGACCAGTGCAGTCAGATTTTCCTACTTCTAGGAATTTCTGACGGGTAGCAAAAAATGTTACACTTGCCGCCCTGGAGTATGGAGACCATGAGGAAGATAAAGGCATTAGGGATTGTCCAAAAACATTGGCGAAGTCTGTGGTGAATACATGATAGTCTTGAGAAGAGCGGATAACTGACCCCCCAGAAGATACAGGGAACAAGTGTAAAATAGTTAGCTCTGATGAGAATAAGTAAGCCCCAACAGAAGAATTCAAAATAATTTTTGGGGGAGCTTGAGGAGTTGGTATGGGGTATTAAAATTAATTGAGTCAGTGCTTTAAGTGGGTCGGGACAGCCGGAGCCAGGACCCGGCAGTCTCCAAAAAGTGGGACTGAGCCCGGTCCCACCACAACATTGGCGGGACACATCCCGCTGCAGCCGTGCCAGGAGATGCACCCGCCATTAAGTCAGGAAAGCTGACAAAAGTGCCAGCCAGCCACAGCTGTCAGTAACTGTAACTACCTCTGGTGAAGCCTCGCGCGAGGAGTTACCAGAGGAAGTTACTGTCCTTTTGTTTCCCTCCCCAGGTCACTGAGGCGTCTTTGACCCTCTGCGAACCTGGGGACTCTGTGCCGATTTCTGTGTTTATAAAAGATAACTTGAAAAGTACATAATTCAAGCTCTTTTATAAACACAGAAATGTTTAAAAAAGATAGCGTGAAAAGTACGCAAACCATAAGGTATACACACAAATATATAAATGTTCTATATTTCTATGCATACCTTACTATGGTTTGTGTACTTTTCAAGCCATCTTGAAGTACACAAACCATAGTAAGGCACGCAAACAAATTTATAAATTTAAGCATTTATATGTTTATGTGCGTACCTTACTATCTTACCTCTGAACTCACCCGCTTTTGGAGGGTGTCACCCGCCACTTACGCAGCTCTCTCACCCGCCAATCTCCCTACACGGCCATAGCAATCAATGGACTTTCACCCCCAAATACAAAATCAGGTGTTTTCACCCACCCAGGTGCCATGAAAGGTTGAGAGCTATGTACTATGGTTTGTGTACTTTTCAAGCTATCTTTTATAAACATAGAAATATGGTACATATTTCTATCTTTATAAAATAGGTCTTACATTCATTTATATATTTGTTTGCATACCTTACTATGCTTTGAGTACTTTTTTTTAGCCCATGCCCATCCCGCTAGCCATGCCCCAAATGAGGCACCCCCACCTCGATTTCTTACCCCCACTTAAAGCCCTATATGAGGTAAACAAGTGGAACCTGAGAATAGTACACAGGAGAATCTAAGAGGATACTAGATGAAGAGAGGCAAGGAGTAGGAGCATAATTTGTGTGTCTGAAGAGATCATGAGAAGCAGAGAGGACACTGAGGGGGTACCATGGCAGAAAAGGCCCAAAATAATTTTGGAAGAAACTCAAACGAAGAGGATTGAAGTGAACTAGTTTGTATTAAAAAAAAAGGACATTAAGACGCATGATGACGCGTTGCTGGGTCTCTTCCTCTGATGGGAGATAGTGTACCTAGTTTTGCCGTGTCTGTTTTTATAAGCGACTTTGGGCTTGTTTTTGCCCAAAGCCGCTTATAATATTTGCAGGTTGCTTGTCGCGGTTTTTGTCTGCTTGTCTGACCATCTGTGCATGTGTAATTGGGCTTCTTTACATTGCCTATTACACGTCGCAGGCTTCACAGCGTGTCCTGTAATGGGCTGTTGACAGCCCTTTATGACCAATTAATGACACCTTTGTATTTCTCCTGCGTGCTTGCCGCAGTACTGTATTGCTCATCACTCATGTGTTTCCTGATGATCCCTCCCTCCCTTTTAGAGCTGCAGGGGTTGACTGGCTCCATTTACACGGGTCCGTTTGTTTGTATCAGCTGATCAACATTTCTTTTAACTGTTACAATGCCTTTTGCTGCTGGTCAACCCGCTATGCATAAACTGATTTCCCATGGGCCGGCCATTGCTACTTATTCCGCTTTATATTTTCCTGGCCCCTTTAACTTATTTTTGCTAGCACTTAAAATAAGCCTTATGTTGCTGGTTAATGCCACGCATTCAGTGTTTGGCAACTGTCTCAATTTTGCTTAGTAGGAATTGATGTAGGCATATGTGTGTAGTATAGTGGATCCAGAGAGAATTCCAAGCTTACATTTGTTAATAAAGTGCACTAATTTATTGTTTGTGTTAAATATCGTAAATGTAATTAATAATGGTAGAATGGTTCTTGTACCTTTTTAAATGGGTCGGATTGTTTCAGAGCATTCCAGATTGTGAATGTATGCAACAATTTGCTTCCCTCTTGTTCCTCCCCCGACCTTGACTGTGATCTCCACCGACTTACTGTGTTAACCACCCACAGAAATTGACTCCTTCAGTCACACCTGCTTACAGAAGTACTACATTGAGAGATGATCCTACTTTGCTCTGCTGAGATACTTGTGTCCTGTTTTTTCCCCTCACTGCCTTGCTATTGAAGAGACCAGGCCTTTCAAGCAAGCAATTGCATAATCCTCTACAGAGTCATTGCTACTTGAAAAACTGTTGGAAAAGAGCAGACCTTTGACAGGGTGTAAATTTGCATATTGTTTCTGCTGTAGCGTAGCTGGTAGCGGTTGAAGAAGTATTTGGAGAGAAGGCCAGAGAGTAATATAATAAACTGGCAAATAGCATTTAAAAATGTGACTATTTTGATTTTTGTGAACGGGTTTGTCCATTTTCCATAGAGGGTGTCTCGTGTATTTACCATTTGCAATTATAGCCATATGAATAATGGGGAAATTCCCTGAACAAGGTACGCCCCTATTGCAGTATGGGCAGACAATCTAGAATGAATGCTGAATTAACAGAGGCTCTGCCTGTACTGAGCACGACAAGGGCATTGGGTTTGGTATGGGGCACCCAGAAATTAGGTGGACCAGAAAGCTGTTTATGGGTGAACACCATATATCAGGGTGGGAGGGTGCGAAATGCCAATGACTCGAGTGTACAGCACTCCTGCCCACAGACCATGGGACAAAAAAGATCACTCCTTTGATATGAACTGATGGATATTGGGAGGAAGAGGGCGAGAAGTTTCAAGTATATCTCTGGGCTCTCCTACACTGGGTGGGCGGGGAGGACCCCCTTCTGAGCAGTGGCGTGCAAGTTGATCCACACCAGAGGAAATTGTTAAGCCAATTTCCCTTCCTCCTCCCAGAGGAGCAACTCACAAGGGAATAGCTGTCCAGTGGGCCTGTTTCATGCATGATGATATGAGCCAGTTCGTGATTTTCACTTGCAAGCTGGTACTTGTAGGCCATACCTATTACTGGAAGGACAAAACTGGCAGTCCAGCATTCAACAGGTGATGCACTGGCAGGCCAACATTGTGATTGTAATTGTTTATTTATAAAGAGCTTATACACAGGTGAAGTGCTTCAAAGCACTTCAAAGCGGAAAAGGAACCGGGGAATACAGAATCATTCTTAGGCCTTGAAATGCCTGAATGATCTTGCAAAATAATCAACAAACTTGGCCTGATGGCCTTATTACAAGTGCGGTGTAAGACAAAGGAAGGAGCGCAGGGGGAGGAGTGGGAGACGAACATACAATCCTTAGGCTACTGTACTCGGCCAACGACGTTTCAATAGTGCAAGTGTGTGACATATGATAAGGCAATAAGTCAGAGGGGAGAGGGGCAGGACATACAGAAACAAACAAATGACCGTACTAAGCCTGGCAGACCAGGCCCAGTAAATTCTAGGTAACGTAAGTTCCAGGCATGGAATGAAAGGGGGGGTGAACAAGTGCACCCAGGTCAAGGTCCTAAAGTGCGGAGAGGTTACCATTCTCCAGGAATGAGTAAAGAAGTGCAGAGTGGTGGGTGGAGTGCAGAGGCCTAGGGGAAAGTGCGAGGACTGGCGGGGGAGTCTGAGACCTGTGTGACTCTGGAGACATGACGAGATATACCTGGGAACTATGCAAGGGAGCCAAGGAGTGACAGACTCAAGAAGACAAAGACCAAGGGAGAACGACTAACCAAAGACCAGTTAGGTGAAGGAGCATGTGGTGTCGTCGCCGCCTCATGTCACGTGGGAAGGGCCCCGGGGCAGCGGGAAGGGGAGGAGCAAGCAAGGGAAAGGAAACATCAGTTCCCATGACGTTGTGCATGAATAAAGTTGTGTTGCACCCCAGCTCCGGTGTCTGCCTCTCCTTGAATGGTGTAGAGAACGAATGCAGTTTGGAGCGTGAGGCGGTCCACAAGGGACAGAACATTGGTGACGAGGCGGCTCGATGCCCCACTACACCAGCTACCTTTGATGCTCTGCGCTCGTGGCTCATCTAACGTGGTGCCACTTGAGATGCGGGCCGCCGGCACTGTAGGCTGTGAAAAAGAAAGGCGGGAAGGAGCGCAACGGCATACCACCTCTGCATACATCTGGGCAGGGCCGAAACCCTGCCGACGGCAACAAGGAACATCTGCGGGTGGAGCGGCGGCTCCCCGCTAACGAATCTCTGGTCGGTCGAGACAAGGTTCTCCCACCGACAGCAACGACTGGCAGAGTCACTGACAATCGGTGGAGGCGTGGTCCTCCCGCTCAGGCTGCAGAATGGGTAAGCGAGCGTAGCATGCTCCCCGTTCATCTTGCTTTCATCCGGCAGCGGTCAGAGGGAAAAAGAAAACACTCTCCCTCCCAAGAACAATCACAAAGGCCGCAAGAGGCCTGCGAGCAAGGTGGGAAAAAGCCCACCCACCAGCATTTGTCACAGCGCCCCCACCCAGGCCCCACATCACTGGAGAGTAAACTCTCTCGCCCACGGATACTCACGAAGGCCATCGAAGGCCTGGGCACAAGGCGGAACAAAACAAACCGCCAAACAGTGCTACCACAGCACCCCCACCTGGGCCACACAATACTCAAAAGGAACACACTACTACTCAGAGTGAACGGCGCTGGACCCCACCAGGCACCAAAATCTCACCTCTTACACAGTGAGAGAAGAGCTACAGTGCCAAGGCCACAAGAAGAAGAGGACCGGCCCTGAACTAGGGAATAACAAGCCAGCCCAAGGCACGGGAGGTGAATCCCCGCCTGGAGGTTACACCCACCCAGCATCTCCAAAGCAGCATGTCAGAGGAGGAGTCACTGACTGTTTCAGTGACCTCTGCAAGAACACTTCCCCAGAATATGTCAGACAGCATATTGTCCCAACTACCTTCAAACTTTGACGTCACAGACACCAGCACTCCAGGATCACGATGGAAGAGGTGGCTGAGGGACTTCGAGGTGTGCCTAAAAGCAGTCGGGCCCATAGAAGATGAACAGAAACTCAGTCTGCTCAACCACGCAGTGGGTTCAAATGTGCGGGACATACTAGATGAAATACCAGAAGGCGACATAGACACCTACACCAGTCTATAAACAACCCTCACTGACTACTTCACCCCTCACACGAATGTGGATTATGAAAGACATATCTTCCACACCACGAAACAAAACAAAGGCGAGACCGTGGACGTGTTTGTAATGAGGCTAAGATTAAGAATGAAACAATGTGATTTCAACAAATATTCAAATGAAGAAGCACTTCGTTCACAGATCATTGCAGGGTGCGGAAGCGCAGGCTTCAGGAAGCGGCTACTACAGAAGCCACATAACTTGGAAGAAATACTACGCCTGGCTTGCTCGGACGCTGCGCTGGCGGCACAGGTAGAAGGCCTTGATGACATTAAGATCACACAAGGAAAACAGGAGAACATTAACAAGCAGGAAGGGGCCGCAAGGAACAACGGCGATCCATTTTGCTACAGGTCCAGGCACGAATACCCACACGAGGGGCAATGCCCTGCCATGGGCCAAAAATGCTCTGCCTGTGGAGGGGAGAATCACTATACAGCAGTTTGCCTCATATTTCGCAGCAAAATGCGGGGAGCAGAAAGGAACGGAAAGTCCACACCAGAACAGGAGCAAGGCCAACCGACCCCGTTCATAGCAACACATCACTCCCACGAGCCTGCACGACACCGAGACGAGCAGACAGAAGTGAATGGAGAGACAATAAGACAAAGAAGGAGCCCCCGACGGTACATCAGGTACCTCATGGAACAGTCACAGTTTGACAGTGCTTCAAGCGCGTCCTCGGAGAACAACGCCCGAAGGAGTGAGAGGCACAAGGAGGAACCATGGAAAAAGGGTTACTTATATGCTCTTGTCAGTCTAGAAAAGGTAGACACCCCTCAATCATAAGGCAATGTACTTTGTTGGCCGAAGACCAACCGCCTCATGTGTTTAGTATTAAAAATATATAGCCATAAGCTTGACTAAAGTGCGGCCATTTTGAAGTGACTGAAATCGCCATTTTGTTTTCTAACGTTTGCCTTTTGCTTTCTGTTAAAACTGCTTTGCTGAAAACTTATTCTGCTCCACTAGTACATCATTGTTCATGTAAAGTGCAAGGTCACGAGAGACTTGTTGAAACATAACGCAGCAACCCAGACAGAAATGCCCGGTCTCCTCCTTCACAAATCCTTGGAAGTAAGCAGCGAGGCATTCTAATCAGTACACAGGTGCCAGCTAGTCTCGTTAATACAGTAGAAATGTTAGAAGCAAACATTAAATGGCTTGAATTATGCTCTTCTTTGCGCCCCCCCCCTTTCCTGAGCCCTGTAGAGACCTGGAGAGCAAGTTGACCCGCAGTACACGAATAGAAACTAGGAGATAGCAAGGCCTGGAATGTGTCTCTCACCTGCACGCAGCTTGCCTGCAGAGAACAGAAGCAGTGTGTTCTTATAACAAAGAATTGTGTCTACAGGCTCATGAAATTGCAAACTGTTGCTAAATAAATGTCTGAACGTGTCATACTCATCACCATTGTCAATCATTGTGCCCAATTCAAAGGAAATGTATTAGGGGCGGTATTGGATGTGTCACTACTGATTGTAAGATGCTTGCTTTGTATATATGTAACTGTTGTACGATTCTCACTCTCTTGCGTCCCCCGGGGTCTGGAAACACACGTTGCGGGGCGTGGGACCCAGTTGGCCAACTGAGACTATTTGCTTTGCAATAAACCCTAGCTTTTGGGAATACAACCTCATGTCTGGCGTATCAGTTCATATGTGGTGGTTGTGCCTTGTTTCCATACACGAGGGTCCCCTAGGGGCCCCTTCAAGATGGCGCCCGAACAGGGACCCTCCCCCACTTGTTCCATCGTGTACGTTGTAAAATAAGGCGGAGAGAACGGCGAGGATGGAACGGGACGATCAAGCCGGGATCAAGAGGTCTTCGGGGCGCCCCTGTGTAAGTGGTGAGAGACTCCTTTGCAGATCTGCACACAACTGATCCCTGATCGACGTGCCCGGCCAGAGAACAAGGAGGCGAGGGTCCCAAAACGAGGCAGAGTGAGCCAAGATACGCAGACACAACGTCATTGGTTGCGCCAGTATATGGACGAATTGCGTCTTGAGAGACAACTTGACTGATCAGGTGAGTCGTGCCCCGATTCAAAGTAATCCTGATATTGGTTGAGAGTTGATTTTGCAAAATCAAGCACCGAGCGTAAGGTTGATTAGCTGAGGGTAAGGTTAAAACATGCCTGGGGTATTGTCCACTTTAGCAGGATTTTTCCGCTGCGGTAGACAATCTTTGGAAATTGGCCAGGTCGAGACACCCGTGGGGTCGCCGGCATATGAGATGTATGTGAAATATGGTGTAGGGGCGATAATGTTTTGTGAGACTTGGCATAGGCAAACCAGTAAAGAGGAAGATCTTCAGTGGCCGAATCACGGGAGTTTTGAGATTACGAGAATAGATAACTTGGAGAAGGTGTTGATGAAAAAGAAAGTATGCCTTGCAGCATTTGATATCCTTAGGGACTGGAGGAGAGAAGCTCTGCTTCGTTGGAGAAGTAGAGAGAAACATGCGCGCAGGCATAAATCGAAAGCAGAGCGAGTGAAGGAAAAGGAGGAGGAGGAGTGGAATGATAGTTTGAGAAAGTCAAATAGACGCGATCAGTTGAGTATAGAAAAAATATACCCACAACGAGAGTTGCATTCATCAGATGAATTGATAAATAAAATATTGACTGATACAAAGTGAGGCCCAAGGGGAGAGACTAAAAAGACAGCGTCAGTGTCTATTGCTCAGCCCCCTCCAGTTCTCCAGTTGCTCAGCCCCTCCCTACTGATCAAATCCCAGCACAGCCACAGACCACACAATCAGCGCCTCCCATTAGCCAGCCAGCGCCGCAACAGTCACTTCCCATTCCCGTTGTCCCATCCGCACCTCCCTCCCTAGAGATTGTTTCTGTCCCATCTGCCCCTCCAATAATTGAACTTGAACTCATTGAAACGATGCGCGAGAGTGACCCGTAGTGCGATCAGCAAGGAGAGAAAACGAGAGTTGCAAGAACAGGCAGAGATGTATATAAACGGGAATGATGAGACGTCAACGCTAGCTTCGATGTATGATTTCAGGAGGAGCAATGAAAGACAGGTATTGTTGGAATGCATGGGGGAATATTTAATAGGGAGATGGAAACAGTTAATTGGAAAGCTACCGCCATAACAGTTGTTGGATTTGAATGCACTACCATGTTGTAGAGAGAGAGATGAAGAAATAAGGGAGCATGTAGACCGACTTTTTGAATTCAAGAATGAACTTGATGATGAATATGCTGAAATGTTTGCCACACCGGGGTATAGTAGTAAAGCTATTAGGAGAGATAGGAAGGAAGCAGCGGTACCATATATACAGCAGCGATTTTTGCCGTCGTCAAGACAGACAAGTGATAAACTAAAAGTATGCATACAAGGCGTTAAAATGGATTTCAGATCCTAGTATCCCCACAATGGAAATACATGAGATATCTGATGAATACCCCTTGCCAAAGAAAAGAAAAGCACTGCAGACAATGGTTGAATATTTGATAGACAAAGATATAGATGAGAAGAATGCCAGCCCCCCTGAAATGATGGCAGTATACAGGACAGCATTAGAACGTGGAACAGGAGAAACAGCCTTATCACTTGATTTGGGAATATTATTACATATGAGAGAAGGGGGAGGAACAGTGAGTGCGGTATTTCCCATGAGAGAAGTCCCACCTACTTTTGTACCAAAGGTAGATATTCCTGCAACAGGTATCACACCAGCGTGGGTAATGGAAGCACATTATACAGCACAATATGTGCACGTCCCCTTCTCCAGACAAGAAGTAAATAACATAAAACAGACGATTCCTGATATAAGAAAGAATCCGGCGGGATTCTATAAGGAAATAGAGTCCTATTTGAGATCGTCCATGTTCACTATGGATGATATAGATCTAATATTCCCAGTAGTTATGCCAGCAGACATATGGAAGCACATAAGAAAAGTGGATGACGAAACGGCCTATGGCGCCACTTGGGCGAATTTAGTAGTGGAGGATAAGGAGCGATAAGCGGGAGGAAAACCGGGGCAGCGTTACCAGCACGGATAATACAAAGATTGAAAGAAATTATTCCAGAAAAAAGAATTCAATGGGACAAATTGAATGCGTGCGTTCAGGGCAAGGATGAGTTAGCTACAGATTATTTTAATAGGTTTGAGGGAGTATTTACAGATTTTAGTGGACAGGATGTGAGCACAGAAGCAGGAAAAAGACTATTTGTCGATAAGTATGTGAAAGGGTTAATACTTCCAATTCAAAACCTAATAATGACATCAGAAAGTGCATGGCAAGCGAAAACGTTGAGCGAAGTATTACATATGGCCCAATATTATGAGAACAGAGTGAACATGGAGAAAGAGAAAGAGGTGACGGATAGGACAAATTTGAAAACAAGGGTGCTACTTCAGCAAGTGGCGGGAAACAATATAGGAAGAGGAAACGCACAGGCAGAGGTAATTCGAACATGCATGGAGGGCCTCTGGGACTAAATCAGTGTACATACTGCAGAGAGGATGGTCACTGGCGAGCGCAATGTCCACATTTACAAAATAGAAATGGGTATGGCCAGAGAAGACAGCATAGGGGGCATACAGGAACAAATGGGCAAAATAGAAATAACATGCAGCAGCACCAAAATAGCCAAGGGAATGGTACCCAAAATCAGAATCAAGGTCAGAATCAAACTGCTTTTACCCAGAATCAGAGCCATCAGAACACGCAAAATGGGAATAGAGGAAGGGGCGGGAACATTTTTGACACCCAATCAAATGCGTACTATAATAACAGCAGCGATTACACATCGCATGATGTGTTGTTTCCTCAATAGGACAGCCCAAGACAGGGGTCGGAACCATTGCCTATTCCCGTGAATCAAATAGGACCCTACGTAGAAATGAAAGTCGGGAATAGAGAGCATAGCTTTCTCGTAAACACGGGGGCACAAAAGTGCTCGTTAGACCATCACTTGGTTCCAGAAATACCACTGTCAGGGCAAGTAAATATTTCAGTAGGGTTCACAGGTACCCCAGTAATAAATCCAGTGTCCCAACCAGTAGCAGTGACGTTCGGTCCATTCACTGAATATTGTCCATTTCTCTTAACAGAAAATTGTGGGGAAAATCTTTTGAAATTAAATCTATTGAAAAAACTGAGTGCAGTTATCCACTGTACACCAGATGGAGTGTTCTTGACAATTTCGCCACAGAATGTACCGGTATCTGAATTTTTGTCCAAGCCTTTGCCAGGAGAATTGAGTGAAGTGCCAACTTGTATATGGGCGATGAATGACAATGATGTGGGATGCTTGAAGATAGAGCCAGTAAAAATTGTTCTAAAAGAAGGAGTAACGTTACTGCGTATTCCACAGTACAACATTTCAGCAGAAGGAGAGAAAGGATTGAAAAGCATTGTTTCGGATTTGGTAGAATTGGGGGTGATTGAAGAGATTACAGGCGGTACATGTAACAGTCCCATTCTTCCAGTGTATAAGAAAGGAGGTAATGAGGTACCATATTGTTTCATAATTGATCTGCGTGCATTAAACAAAGTAGTAGAACCTCAATTCCCATTGGTTCCAGAAGTCACCACAATTTTGACAATGATTCCTGCCTCGGCAGAGTACTTTAGTGTGATTGAGTTGAAAAATGCCTTCTTCAGTATTCCAGTACAAAAGGAAAGCAGATATCTGTTCGCCTTCACGTTAGGAGGACGATCATTTACATTCACACGCATTCCACAGGGCTACACAGAGAGTCCGAGTATTTACAGCAGAGCATTGAAAGAACAGCTAGATAGGCTAGAATTACCGGCAGGTTGTGTATTGTTACAGTATATAGATGACCTATTGATCGCTGCTGATACAGAGGAGATTTGTAAAAAGAGCACTGTTTGGCCCACAGCCCTACTCATATTTGTGCCAAGAAGATAGTTCAGCATCTAGCTACAGTATGGAAGAAGAAATACATAAGGAAAAATGCCGAGAGGCTGGTACAGAATTGTATCACGTGTCTACAACACAATGTGAGGAAGGGGACGGTGACTCCAACAGGCAGTTTTGGCCCTCCCTCTATGCCATTTGAGGTAATCCATTTTGATTTCATAGAAATGGAGGGATGCCAAAACTTGAAGTATGTCCTAGTGGTTATATGTGCATTCAGTAAATGGGTGGAAGCATATGCATTAAAAGACTGCACCGCCATGAGCACGGTGAAAGTAATGTTGAAGGGGTACTTTTCCCATTTTGGTCTGCCCGTGTCATATGGTCAGATAATGGTCCACATTTTGTGGGCGCAGTGATATTACAGATTTGCGCAGGTCTCAAGATTGACAAAAGATTCCATTGTTCTGGGTACCCCATGAGTGCCGGTCTTATTGAACGTCACAACAGCATTTTAAAAGCCAAAATAAGTACAATGTGTGCAGGGAACAAGTTAAGCTGGGTAGACGCATTACCATTAGCGTTATTGTGCATGCACACATCTGTGCAAGCAAGAACTGGGCTCTCCCCATATGAAATAGTGATGGGGAAACCGGCGAATGTTTGGTGTGCACCGCAACCAAAGCGGCTAAGGGAATTTGAATACCTGGTGCTCAGCATTTATTGTAATCTGTTAATTCAAAAATTGCGTTTGAATCATCAGCAGGTGCAGGAGGCATTACCAATCAGGTACACTGGTCCGGGGCATGCACTGGAACCCAGCGAGTGGGTGCTGATCAAGAACTTTGAGAGGAAAACATTGCTTGCACCAAGGTGGCGTGGACCCTATTTGATACTTTTAACAACGCCGACCGCCATCCGCGTGACGGAAGAAAAGCGTGGATACATGCAACAGATGCCAAAAAGGTCCCATCACCGTCTGAAAAACTGCCTGATCGAGACGACCAGAAAGTGACAGCGGTCCCAGAAACGAAAGAAACGGTTGCCAGTTCTTTGCCACAAAATCTGCCTGTTCCTGAAACGAAGCCTGAAAAGATTGCTGTAAAAGAGGAAGGGCAAAGAGTGCCCCAACGTTGTCCAGCAGAACCTGCAACACTGCTGGCTGACGCAAAACGTGTACCACTTTGGCACCCACCCTCTTACATTGCGCCACAGCCTGAAACGAAATCTGCATCATCACTTTGGCGCCCACTATCATCTGCCATTGTGCCACAGGCCGAATCAGAGCTTGAGTCTGGAAGTGCGTCCACACTATTCATTGATCACACGATACCAGGAGCAAGGCGGTATAATTTGCAGAACCGGAAGAAGGAGTGATCAAATCTCCATTTCTTTTGATCTTTGTTGCCTCTGTTTCCTATCACGGATGAAATAGGAACCAGAGGCTTAGAGAAGAGCAGCGTGAGGGTTGTGCAAATCGGACAGCCCAAGAGCGAGGCTCCTCGGTGCTAAAAAAATCCATGTGCAGATCACCCCTCCCGGACAAGAGGGGCTCACATGGTACGAAGGCAATGGTAACTGCTCTGGAGTTCTTTGAGCAATGTGCAGATGCACAGAGATCTTGCCCAACGTATAGCAATCCAGGCTGCTAAGAACTGGCCGAATAAACTGTTGATATTTACTGAATTTATTGACATCCGAACAAGAGAAATGAGGAGAGATAATCACGATGAACATTGCTGAAGAAAAGAAGAACTGTGAGAGAAAAATGCCAGAACCAGCTTTTGCCCCCTACTGCAACACTGCTGATAATCGGTTAAACATAGAGACTGGAAGGTTACACAAAAAGAATTGCTGAAAAAATTGTATGCTGATCTTAACAATAGTAATGTGCATAATGAGTACATTAGCCCCAATAATGACCATATTGGTATTATGGTATTTGGAAGAAATACACCCCTTAGAAATACTCTTGCCAGTTGAAAACATCTCCACTACTGAAAGCCCGGTCCATGTGATTACTTATACTTTGTCCCCAATGGAAGAAAGACACATGGAAGGTTATGGGAATATCACATTACTGCTAATAATGACTATGACTCACTCAATATTGAGAAAGAATAATTGCTGGTTATGTGCCCACTTGCCACAGCATGGTGGTCAGGGAATTGGTTGGTATGTGCAGCCCCTGCCATTGAGTTCTGCATGTTACGCATCACTGAGTGCATTATAATATGGGAAATGGAACGAAAGTGAAACTAGTCAGTCAATTAGATAGAACAAATATGAATGAATACGAAGAGATTATTATGAAACCGGTAGGTTGTTCTATATTTCACAAAGCACGGCCGATCACACCAGTAGTGATGCGACAAGACAGACTATTTGTGCCCTATAAATCATCTGTAATCACATTTCAAATTAGCCCAGAAGGAAATAAAGATACATTGCCCCCCTCCTATCCAGTAAATTACAGTCCACGCTCTGTCCCCTTTTGCCTGAGAAAGAAGGGTTCCTATTTGGTGGGGACATTCACTAGATGTATGAATATAGCATTCCTTGATAAGGAGCTAGAGCCAGTTTATGTAGGAGATCCTGTATATTTTATGTGTGGAGAAAAAGCGTATCCCTTGTTACCTAGAAACTGGGGAGGTACTTGTTACTTGGGATTTTTGTTCCCAGGGGTATTCCTTTCAAGAATAGCAGATATAGCCAAACTGGCCAGGTCAAGACCACGGCGGAATGAGGAGGGAGGTTTAATCGCAGAAGACAAAGCAAAATCATTCATACCATTTTGGTGCCAAGCAATAAACTTGTATAATATAAGACAACTGTCCAGGATTTTAGAGAAAATGATAAATGGGACAACAGATATATTATACAATATGACACTAGAGGAAAAAGGAATTAGATTAATGACATTCCAAAATAGAATGGCTCTTGATGTAATCATGGTTGATCGTGGCAGAGTTTTCAAAATTGTGGGATCAGCGTGTTGCGTATTTGTAAGCGACTCCTCCCCTACGATTTTCGAAGCGATAAGAAAGTTGCACGTTTTAAGCTCTGACCTTCACCCCCTGAAGGGAGCTGGGAATTAAACATAAGCTCCTGGTTCTGGGAAGTATTACGCTCGTGGGGATGGAAATTATTTGCGATCCTAGTAGCAGTGCTAGGAATATTCATGACATGTTGTTGTTGCATACACTGCTTACCCATAATATGTACTGAAATAAGCGAAGAGTGTGTACAGATGGTCGGAAAAAAGAGCACTACTAACTTAGTACTCACAGTAATAATGAATTAAAGACAGTAAAAGAATTCATGTCAATCAATATTGATGACAATGAGGAGGAGACCAGTAGTGTACAAGATTCAGTATTAGAATCAGAATCAGATACTTGGTCGGAAGAGGATGCAATGTACGGATGAGGCATTTGGCATACGGCCAAAAGGAGGGTTTGTCAGTCTAGAAAAAGTAGACACCCCTCAATCATAAGGCAATGTACTTTGTTGGCCGAAGACCAACCGCCTCATGTGTTTAGTATTAGAAATATATAGCCATAAGCTTGACTAAAGTGCGGCCATTTTGAAGTGACTGAAATCGTCATTTTGTTTTCTAACGTTTGCCTTTTGCTTTCTGTTAAAACTGCTTTGCTGAAAACTTATTCTGCTCCACCAGTACATCATTGTTCAAGTAAAGTGGAAGGTTGCGAGAGACTTGTTGAAACATAACGCAGCAACCCAGACAGAAATGCCCGGTCTCCTCCATCACAAATCCTTGGAAGTAAGCAGCGAGGCATTCTAATCAGTACACAGGTGCCAGCTAGTCTCGTTAATACAGTAGAAATGTTAGAAGCAAACATTAAATGGCTTGAATTATGCTCTTCTTTGCACCCCCCTTCCTGAGCCCTGCTGAGCCCTGGAGAGCAAGTTGGCCCCAGTACACAAATAGAAACTAGGAGATAGCAAGGCCTGGAATGTGTCTCTCCCCTGCACGCAGCTTGCTTGCAGAGAACAGAAGCAGTGTGTTCTTATAACAAATAATTGTGTCTACAGGCTCATGAAATTGCAAACTGTTGCTAAATAAATGTCTGAAGGTGTCATACTCGTCATCATTGTCAATCATTGTGCCCAATGGGAAATGTATTACGGGCGGTATTGGATGTGTCACTACTGATTGTAAGATGCTTGCTCTGTATATATGTAACTGTTGTACGATTCTCACTCTCTTGCGTCCCCTGGGGTCTGGAAACACACGTCGCGGGGCGTGGGACCCAGTTGGCCAACTGAGACTATTTGCTTTGCAATAAACCCTAGCTTTTGGGAATACAACCTCATGTTTGGCATATCAGTTCGTGTGTGGTGATTGTGCCTTGTTTCCATATGTGAGGGTCCCCTAGGGTCCCCTTCTCTCTAGGAAACGACACAGCGAAAGAACATAGCCCAATCCTCATGATCCAGGTCAACTAGACAGCAGCTGAATTCCTAATAGACACAGGTGCATCCGTAAATGTGATCAGCGAGGAGGTATACACGTGCATACCCCATGCCCCTCGCCTACAACCAGCCCGAGCGCTCATATTCCCCTACGGCTCCAAGACACCTTTAGCCTGCAAAGGATTTTTCATGGCATCATGCCGTTACAAAGATCATGCAAAACACATTCCCAGGCACGTCCTAGAAGCCGCCACCAACAGTGAGTGCATTCTTAGCTACCAAGCGGCCATTGAAATGGGACTAGTCCACATATTATATCGACTCATGGTGCAAAAATACCTGGACCCTACTGCGAGCATCGAGCAAGTCTTCCCCGCACTGTTCAAGGGCTTAGGGAAATTGAAGGACCGACAAATTGAATTACACAACGCCATCAGAGCTGCACTAGGAATCAACAAAAGAGTGCACATGACCGCAATCAGACACCAATACAAATGGTTATCCACCCATAACAAAATACAACTAAAAATCGCCTCTCTGACACACAAAGCACTACACAATGCTGCACCTAGCTACCTAATTGATAGAATATCTAGAAGAACTTCCAGTAGACCTACCAGAACTGCCAACACCAACTGCCTGCTAGTACCTAGATTCAAATCCTCCAAGATCGGCGGCAATAGTTTCCCCGTGAAGGCCGCTAAACTCTGGAACTCCCTGCCACACTAGCTGAGAGCTGACCTACCCTACTCTCACTTCAGAAAGAACCTCATTACCCACCTCAATCTGACTGAATAATAGTTTCCACTGAAACCATTGTACTCCAGTACTGCCTGCCTCTTAGATTGTAACTTTTTGCATACGCTTGCACACTATGATGTAAATAACTCTGTCCTTCTGCGAAATTTGACTACTTGTATATTGTAATATCTTTTGTGAAATTTGACTACCTGTATATTGTGTTTTGTACACTATGTAACCTTGTAACCCTTGCATAACCTTGCTGCGCCCTGTTACTCCCGGGTCTGGTGCAGTTTATAAATTCAATAAACAAACAAACAAACATCGACACCAGCATCCCACCAGTGGCACAGCATTACAGGGGAATCCCCATCAATATTCAGAAGCAAGCGGAAAATTAACTAACGAAACTATTGGAGGCAGACATAATCGAGCCAGCAGAAGGTCCCACACCGTGGGATTCCCCCATAGTGCCCGTGCCCAAGAGAGACTCGTCCGACATTCGCATATGTGTGGACATGAGAAGACCAAATGAAGCCATCTTGAGAGAACGCCACCAGGCCCCCTGCATCACTGACATGGTGCACCTCCTAAATGGGGCCACAGTCTTCTCAAAACTAGATCTTAACAAAGGCTATCACCAACTAGAACTCAGCAAGAGGTCCAGAGACATAACAACCTTCGTCACTCACCTTCACCTATATAGATATAAACGACTGAATTTCGGCGTGTCGTCAGCGGCAGAAATTTTTCAGGCAGAGATCCACAATGTAATCAAGCATGTGCCAAATTGTCTGAATTACAGCGATGACATCATGGTATTTGGCTGAACACAAGAACAGCACGACGACACTCATGTGGGTATGCATGGCCATCGTGGAAGCCCAATTCACACTAAACAAAGAGAAATGTGAATTTCGGAAAAGAACACTCTGCTTCTTTGGCCACATCTTCTCTGAGAAGAGTATGACACCAGACCCGGTGAAGATCAGCGCGCTGACGGCGCAGATCCACCTAACTATACATCCGACCTCAGTCAGGTCCTTCCTGGGACTAGGGAGCTATTGCACGCGCTACATCAGGGACTTTGCGTCCGTCAGTGAGCCCCTCAGGGCACTCACCAAACTCAACACTGAATTAATCTGGTCGGCCAGGTGTCAGGAAGCATTTCAACTCATTAAAGACTGCATCGCTGATGCTAAAAACATGGCCTACTTTGATCCCAGAAAGACCACAGAACTGGAAAGGCACCAAACTAGTGATACCACGCAACCTGCGACAAAAGGTCTTCGAACTAGCACACGAGGGACACCGGGGTATAGTGTCCACAAAAAGAATGTTTAGACAAAAACTGTGGTTTCCCCACCTCGATTCACTAGTAGAGGAACTGCTCAAGAACTGCCCCACCTGTGCTGTCATAAACACCCACACCGCACCTGAGCCACTGTGAATGACTGCACTTCCTGAAGGAACATGGGAAGAGATAGCGGTAGACTACTTTGGACCACTGGAAGGGAGGAGCACATATTAGTGGCAGTCGATGAATACTTGCGATACCCGGACCTACAAATAGTACTGTCCACGTCAGCACACCATGCCATTCCTGCTCTTGACAGAATGTATGCCACGTATGGCGTACCCAAAATTGTGAAAAACGATAATGGGCCCCCATTCACCGGGCAGGACTTCAAAACCTTTGCAGAATACATGGGATTTCGACATCGCAAAATAGCACCTCTATGGCCACAAGCCAATGGCATGGTAGAAAGATTCATGAGCAACATCAAGCGCGCTACTCAGATAGCGCGGCTCACCGGGGAACCGGTAGAAAAACTGTTGTGCCAGCTAATGTGAGACTATAGAAATACCCCACACAGCACCACCGGAAAAGCACCCTCAGAAGTGATGTTTGGAAGAATAATCAGGCACCCTCAGAAGTGATGTTCGGAAGAATAATCAGGACAAGACTCCCACACATCACGGCAGATGAAGAAAGATACGAAGGCAACCCAGAAATGCGAAGAAAAGACGCTTTCATGAAAGAAGACATGAAAAGGACCACTGACACTAGAAGACAGGCAAGGGAAAGTGATCTGGCACCAGGGGACATCGTCAAAGTCAAACAACAGCAAGGGCGCAAGAACGTGGCCACGTTCATTGAGGAACCCCTCACAATTGTTAAGACAAAAGGTTCACTCATCACTGCGGAAGGTGAACAGAAATCCATAACAAGGAACTCGTCCCATTTCAGGCAGTTGCCTGGGATCATACCTGTAGTAGAGACCCTCTCACCTGATGCCAGCCACATCTGGGACACACCCTATGAAGGGGACAGAGAGGACAGAGAGGATTTCTTTTGCACCTTGGCTATAATCTCGCATTTAGCCTGTGCCTACCTGTTGTTGCATCATTTGAACTGCCCTTTTGCACCTTAGCTATAATCTCGAATTTAGCCGGTGCCTACCTGTGGTTGTATTACTGAAACTGCCCTTCTTGCAATATAACAGTGATTTTAATCTGTAACCACGGCTGTACTCTAATTGAAGTTGCCCTCCTCCGCGCCACACTAGCTAGCTCGAACCTAGTCCCTGCCCACCTTGCTGTGTCAACAACCGAACTGCCCACTCTCTGCTCAATTCCAATTATGATCCTTTGGCTCACACTCACCATGTTCCCTTTTTGCATCATAAACAATAACACTCCATGTAGCAATAACAGCTACATACCATACAACAATGGACTAGCCAAACTAGGCTGCCCTAGGCACCACCCCATCCCCTGCCCCACACCCTTCCTCCCCTCCCTTCCACCTTTCACACACACCACTCACCAACAACTTATCGCTAAAAGCAAGGCCACACCAGCCGATATCCTACCTAACAGTACCAACTCAACTAATGCCGACCACATTGCCTCCAACCCTCTCCTTCCTAATCCATTAGATCACTGCCCCACAATCTACCCCACCCTCCAGGACCACAATAATAGACTCGGCGCTAGACTCCCCACCACATCTAGCAAACTGCCTACCAAACCCATGACTAAGATCACAACCACTAAGGATAGCGCTAAGACCACTGACACGACTTCTCTAAAAGGTGCACTACTCAATGTTAGATCTCTAGTAGCCCACCCCACCGAAATTGCTGATATTATCCTCTCAGGAGACCTCGACTTCCTTGCTACTACAGAAACTTGGTTACATGAAGCAGCAGGACCCTACCTCACTCTTGCCATCCCCGACAACTACTCTATCCTCAGAGCAGACAGACCTAATGCTCGCGGAGGAGGTGTAGCTATCATTTTCAAATCCTCACTCGACTTCAGACCTATCACCTCCCCCCCGCTAAAGTCCTGCGAGCACCTCACCTTCAAAGTACAAACCACCCCTAAGAGTAGCATTACCTTGCAACTAATATATAGGCCCCCAGGCCCCACAGGCTCCTTTGAGGAAGACATTACCACTCTCATAGCAGAGAACTCCAAACCCCACTCCCAAAATATTATTCTAGGAGACTTCAATTTAGGATTTAATGACCCTAACGACTTTCCAGCTGCTTCCTTGGCCAACGCCTTATCCGAGCACGACTTCACTCAAGTCGTTACACTACCTACCCACCAGAAAGGTAGAACCATTGACTGGGTCGCAGCCCACAACTGCAATATCACCTGCAAAGCCCCACAACCTCTTGTATGGACTGACCACTCCCTCATATCACTCGACATGAACCTAAATAATCCTAACCCCAAGCAGCGCCCCTATACCCCAGCCTGCCTGACTAGAAACAAGCGCAATATCTCTGTGGAGACCCTCACACCTCTGATCCTCCCCTTTCTAAACACACTCCCTGCCACCACCGACCTTAACCTTCTAGTCAACACCTACAATGATGCCCTCATCAGCGCCATTCATGCTGTTGCACCCCTAAAGGAACGCAAAGGTAAACCCATAGCTCACTTGAACCCTTGGTTCACACCGGAACTCAAAACTATAAGAAAAAAGAAAGCCAAGATGGAAACCTTATGGAAAACCAACCCCACTGCAGAAAATAAATCCAATCTCAAAACCATTTCCTCCTTCTATAAGAAAGAGATAATCCGCACTAAAAAAGAAACCTACAATACTAGAATAAATAATGCCCAATCTTCTGCTAAAGAACTCTTCACCATCCTGAAGGAATTAGAAAACCTGAACCCTCCTACCGATACCTGTGTGAAGGACAAGCCATGGTGCACCAGTATCCAAAATGCCCTGGCCAACAAAATGAATGGTCTCCAAAACAAAATTGAGGCTAAAAGACTACAACTCTCAAACAGCAATGCCATCAGACCTAGCACACCCACCCCGATCAGTAACACCTCCGGCTTCACTTTCAAACCGGTTACTATACCTGAAATCCCAAAAATCATAGCATCCCTTAAACCTTCTAATTGTAAAGGGGACAGCTGCCCCGCCCAGATCATCAAAGATGCTGCACGAGACCTAGCCCCCTTCATCTCCAAACTAGTAAACGTATCCTTCTCGACCAATTCTGTACCCAACAACCTGAAACAGTCCTGGGTTCTCCCCCTCCTAAAAAAAACAATCTCTCGACCCGGCCATACCCACCAATTACAGGCCTAACACTACGGTCCCTTTCCTGCTAAAAATCCTTGACAGAGTCGCCTACCTGCAAATCCAAGATTACTTGGAGACCAATCAACTGTTAGGCCTGCGTCAATCTGGCTTTCGTCCTCAACACGGAACAGAAACGGCCCTTGTTGACCTCAAAAGTCAGATTGATGACATCAAGGACAAAAACAAAGCAGCTATCCTACTCCTCCTAGACCTCTCAGCAGCCTTTGACCTGGTTGACCACAAAATACTCTGCAACCACCTCTCTTCTGCTGCCCACTTCTCACCCTCTGCTGTCACATGGATACAATCCTTCCTAGCCAACAGAACCATGAGGGTTTTCTCATCTTTGGCTGCAGCAGACCCCATCCCCATCACATGCGGTGTCCCACAAGGGTCCTGCATCTCCCCTACCCTCTACAATATCTTTACAAAACCCCTCTTTGACAAACTGGACCATCTGGGTGTCACCTACACCAACTACGCAGATGACACCCAGATACTCCTCACCATCACTGGCAACTACAACACTGACGCCACCAGGATCAACGAAATCTTTGCCATCATTCAGGCATGGATGGCCACACACGGCCTCTGCCTGAATGATGAGAAGACCGAGCTCCTCCTGGTCGGGTCCCCCAATAACCTACAGAAACTCAGCCCCGACTACTCCAAATTCATCATAGATGGCAACATCATTCCAGTTGTGAATAACGTGAAAACCTTAGGCTTCTACCTTGACGCCAATACCAACCTCTCCAAACAAGTTAATATGACCGCCTCAGCTACCGCCTACACGGGAAAATTAATCAGGGCTTGTAGACCTTTTCTATCTACAAATAGCTGCCTCATTCTGGCGAGGGCCCTCATACAATCGAAGCTTGATTATTGCAACAGCCTCTACCTTGGTGCCAACCAAGCTATAATCAAGAAACTTCAGACCCTCCAGAATAATGCGCTGAGAGCAGCATTAAATTTTCCCAGGAGAGAGCACATCTCCCTTCTGGGGCCTGGGTCCTAAATACCTTCAACTCTCTCTTCCCAAATATTTTCCTTCCCGAACCCTTTGCTCATCCGCCTCCAATTCCCTCAGGGTTAGCCGCTTCTCGAAGCAACGAGCAGGGGGTAGATCTCTCTCCGCGGCAGGGGCCTCCCTCTGGAACAGCCTTCCTGCCTCCCTGAAACTTGAGGAGAACCATCTCCGGTTCCGGAAGCACCTCAAAACCTTCTGCTTTCTCTCTCCCTCTCCCCTGCTGAACAGCTAATTAATTCTTCACTGAAACTGCACTTATCATGCAACTGGACCACTCTAAACGGCCTCGGTCCTGGGCCCAGCCACTCTCCTCTTGCACTGATGCCCTGGAACCCCTTTGCACTGCGGGACTGTCTCTGTATCCCTACAGCCCCCCCCCCTTCCCCAGCACTTGCTCTGCACTTACCACCAGCTGGCCCTATTTATTTATTTATTACTTTACGCCACTTACCTTGTACTGCACTTCCCGCCCTCCCCTTCCCCTTGCACTTTTCCCCCTCCCCCACCCCTGCACTTGCGTGATCTGAATGACACCTGGCCTAGTAGGATCGTTGTCCGTCTCCCCTTGTCCCTCCCCTCCCTGCCTCGTCGGGCCTTGAAACTCCTGTGTATAGGCGCGTTACAAATACCATATCATATCATATCATATCATAACATAAGAATATCCTGTAAATGGTTATCTATTCAACAAAAAATCGACCTGAAAACCCTCTGTCTCACCTATAAAGCCTTAAATCACCTAGCCCCCCAGTACTTCACCAATAAACTCTTCCTCAAGCCTAACACAAGATTCACCAGATCATCCAATACTCTCTGCCTCACCGTGCCCAGATTCTCCGCCAAAAGAGCGGGGGGCTCGAGCTTTACTGTCCTCGCCCCTCAACTCTGGAACACCCTGCCATTGAGTATTAAATTGACCAAATCCTTCCAATTGTTCAGAAGATTAGTCATTAGCTGGCTTCTGGAGAAGGCAATCCTCAGATAAACTAAGCTCAGTCCCAACTGCATATATGGTACATACTTCGAATAGATAGACTAAGCTCAGTACCAACTGTATATATTGTACATACTTTGAAATGCTTCCTATTACCTGCCTGTACATACTATATTTGGCATCTTAAAGCCACAATTGTATAACTGCTTATTTACTGTAACTATGTAACCTGTCCTTAAGCGCCCATTTACCCCTGGGTCTGGAGCACTATACTAAATAAAACAAACAAACAAACAAACAAACAAGACTCCAACAATGAGATGTCACTCTGGATGCCTCCCAATCAACCTGAAAGGACAGACCTACGGCCTCAGAGAGTCAGGAAGAAACCCCACCGGCTCACTGAGGAAATGAATTGAAGATAGGACTTCATGTTTAGTACAGGGGGGGTGTGGTGTCGTCACCGCCTCATGTCACGTGGGGAGGGCCCCGGGGCAGCGGGAAGGGGAGGAGCAAGTAAGGGAAAGGAAACGTCAGTTCCCATGAAGTTGTGCATGAATAAAGTTGTGTTGCACCCCAGCTGCGGTGTCTGCCTCTCCTTGAATGGTGTGGAGAACAAATGCAGTTCGGAGTGTCAGGCGGTCCACAAGGGACAGAACAGAGCAGAGAAGCCAATGATATACCTTTAAATAACATATATATATATATATATATATATATATATATATGTATATATAAGAAATGGAAGCAAGAGATACTAAAAGTCGGATAAATGCAATTATAATCAAAAGTTTTTGTTCTTACACACTCTGTGTTTTCTCTTTGTATGTTTATGCTTTTGTGTTGTTTCTAACTTTTGATATCTGTCCACCTCGTTTAAAGTGTGTGCTTGTTTTTTCTGCTTGTTTGGATGGGTGTCAGCTTGTTTGGGGCTTATTTCGGAAGGGCATTCCGCTTATTTTTTCGTTCCGACCTGGCTAACACTGATTGTACCTGCCACACCACACTGGACACACCTTCAGACAGCTTCTTCGAAAAGACCTGCCAGGCAGAACAGTGAGCTTCAGCTTCCGTCTTCTTATCCCCGACTCCGCTCGCCATGACGTTTCGATTCGGACAGCACGTCATTAGTTCATCGGTAGTGTTCCTGAAGACCGAGCTGTCCTTTGCTCTCGTGAACCGGAAGCCGGTGGTGCCTGGTCACGTCTTGGTGTGCCCGCTGCGCCCGGCTGAGCGCTTTCACGACCTGCGGCCAGAGGAGGTCTGTGATCTATTCTGCACTACGCAGCGCGTGGCCAGTGCGGTGGAGACCCAATACAGCGGTACTTCGCTTACCATCTCCGTGCAGGACGGACCCGAGGCTGGGCAAACTGTGCCGCACGTGCATGTCCACGTGTTGCCTCGAAGAGCAGGGGATTTTGCCCGCAATGACAACATATACGAACAGCTCCAGGATCATGACAAGGGGGGTAACGCATCGCCGCCAAAATGGCGGTCCGAGGAGGAGATGGCATCTGAAGCCGCAGAGCTGCGGAAATATTTCATTGAATCGTAGACTATCAAAGGCTGAACGCCACTTCACTCCAATACGTTGCTTTGAAAATACTGTAACAAGATATAAAGTTTACGGTGGCACCAACGTGTCGCTGTGCCACTCGTAATCACGAGCTTCGATCCGCAGAACCTGTAGATTTCAGTACGAGTCACAGCTTAGATGTGCTCCGGGTCATTCCCCCTCGTTTCCCCAGGCGCTCCGTGTGACCCCGACGCACGAGTCTTAATGGCTACCCTCGAGCTACAGTGGGCGGTTTACGGGTAACATCCTAATGGGATTTTATTGTAATTCATCAAGCCCTGGAGACCAACGCAATTTTATGATCCGTGTTATGCGTCAACGTTCTCTAACCTCGCCTGGCAGATGGCGGTTTGAGAAAGAGATGGCTGCTGAACGACAACAATGCGCAACAGAGGTCTCTATAGTATGGTGGCTTCAAGTAAAAGCCCCAGTGATACATTTTAATTTCATTAGCAGCTGGTGCTGGTTAGTGTGATGGGCGTGTTTGTTCTTATTGACCACATGCATTGTATACATCTCTGAAGCCGTTGAAAAATAAAAATGTTCCTGTTAGTTTTCACATTTATTTAGTTATATCAAACAAATCGTGACACGTGCTCTCCAATTACTCTGCATCTCGATATGAGATAATTTCCCCACGCCCAACATATGTCGGTCTGAGTACATCCCTGAAATAGGCACGCAAGGGTTCTCTAGGCTCTCCTATTGATGCAATTGATTGAGCAACCAAAAGCCAAGTGCCCAGGTAGAGCTAAGCATACAAACATGCAGAATAACACAGGTGTCGCTTACAATCAAGTGATGTCCACGATAAGTGTATCTCAAATACTAAACTCTATATACATTTCATGGTAACTGATAATGTGACCCACACCACAACGGAAGATATTTTAATTGGTTTTCGTCTAATCGGGAATGGTTCCTATGTTAGTTATCCTTTAAAATCGCATGCTGAATATTCTTCATATACCGGTCTTAAAAAAAGAATGTAATTGAATACTAAAAATACTGATTATAGTCTTCTAATGATAAAAAAAGACATTAAATACTAAATGTGTTCAAATTTAGGGGAAGGGTTACAATGGTATCCAGTGATAGCATCGCAACCTTACCGTCTGTTTATTATAACACACTTCCTAGAATGCTGTGTTTGTTAAGTAAAGAAATGCAGAAACCAAATCATGCTGCCTCAGAGCACACATGGATGAAACCAGGCCTACTGAATGAGATGTGGAGAAAATATGTATTTGAAGATGCATTTGAACAGACTGGATGCAGTGAGGGTCAGTTGAATGAAAGCAGGTATGTGGTTGGGCACCCCTCATTAAATAAAGCCTAGAAAAGAACACAGTGCATTACCTCCACGTCCACTCTTCCTCGTCCCAGTACTTCATGAGGCCCCTGCCTCCGACACAGGACCTTCTTCTATTTCTTTAAATTCCTATAACTCCTCCCCCACATCCTCGTCACTGTTTAATTTTTACTGCCTCCGGCAGGTTGGACTTTTTCGTCCCGGTGCGGGGCACTGGGGAGCACCGATTGCTGGCCCCTGGGGGGGGGGGCTGTGTGGCGGGGCCCTTGGCTCCCTCAGGTGCGGCGCTGCTCCTGGGTCACCTGCGGGGCTTGGGGTCACAGTTGAGCGGGATTGCCTCGCTCGGTTCTTTGCTGGGCTCCGGACCGCAGCGTGAGCATTGTGTCCCGGGTCCTGCATGGCCCGGGGGAAGGTAAGGAGAGGGGAGGACTGAGCTTGATATTTTTCCCCTCTCATGCTGGTATGGCTATCTTGACTCCTTCAACATGCCGTTTCCTCGTGCTTTGTATACACATCTTTGTTGGAAATGATGGCAAGCACTTGGCAGTATGGGCTAGCCTTCCCTTTTTGTTGTGAGGCCTCTCTGCTTCTTGTCGTGGGGTGACGGTGGCAGAGAGTCTTTGAAAGTGCTGGGGCTCTGTTCTGTCACAGGCATGTCACATACCACCCACTCCTCAGACACACGCAGCCCAGGATGCACCGGATGTTGGCTGCATTCTTTGCGTGCAGCCTGTGAAAACGGTGCAGATTTGGACGCGTCTGCAAGCGGCCTGAAGGGTACCGGCCTGGCATAGTCTACACTTCGGGTTCGAGTCTCTGCGGTGCTGACTCGGCATTTCATCCTTCCTAGACCGACGCATTGGGACGATTTAGAGCTTGGGGCTACCAGCTACTGGATACAGGGCTCAAGCCACCTCTCAGTAAGGTGGCAAGTTAGTGGTGTGTTTGGGTCTGTGCTAGCTATGGACGCAGACTCCTTGTCCTGTCCTCTTCCTCTGAACTGCACGAGGGAAGGTCAAAGGAGATGATTTTCTTTTCCCTTGTCCGGCATGGAATTATAGAAAATGCATCATGGAAGTAATGGCCATTCAGAGGGTCCCCAGTGTCTCTTCTTTTAGGGCCTAGGTCCTCCGGTGCTGACGTGTTGCTTTCACGCCTCCTCTCAGACTTGTGGCAAGTGATATGGCACATGGTGGCACATGTCTGTGCTTAGAGGGGTTCTCAGAGCCCCTGGTGCCGGTGGAGGGGAATGTCACTTGAGTGGGTTTTTCGAGTGTAGGAATACCCCGGGTGGAGGGTTGCCTTTGATGTCTGCTATCCAGGATGGATTGCTTTGCCCTGCTTTGTGACAGTACTCTGCCCTTTTGACGCCAGCCTGGTGGCTCCTCTGTCGGCTGGGGGGGCCCTGGTCTGCTGGACTTCTGGGCTGTCCTGTATCTTCCTTTTGATAAGTCAGATCTTTTTGTGGGCTGACAAGCATGCTGTTATATTGTGGCGCAGGCATGCTTCAACGTCCTGTGATTTTCCTCTGGTGCAAGTGCAGTGACTGGCGGTTTCCCTGGCTCCTCGTCTCTATCTTCTCTGAGGTGTATGGGACCGGTGGGGTTCGGCTTCCTGAGTAATGGGTTCCTTCCGGAGGGGGGGTATCGGTTGCAGTTGTCTCCTCCTGTCCAGGTTTGCATGGTTAGGACTTTGGTACCCAGCTCACGGTCCAAGTAGTTGGCCATGGGATCCGTTCTCTAGAAAGGATTGTTGTGGGTTACCGTCTTGCCCGTTCCTCTCCCTGTTCAGGGTCAAGTTTTCTACTTGCGGGTGTTCCTGGTCCCTATGCCTTCTAGGATGTGTCAACTGCTTATGGGTCTTAAGACCCTGCACTGCTTGTCCGGATGTCTGGGGAGAGTGTACTCTGGATGTTGTGCAGGGGGGGGGGCGCTTGCTGGCTGGTCTGGGCTGGGTTCTCAGAAGGCAGTGTGTCTCGGCTCGCCTGTTGCTGAAGTTACGGGGCACGTGGCGTCTTGCGTTTTTTCGGTTCCTTGAGCCCGTCTTCGGTTATGTCCCCTGGTGTCTTATACTCTCTCCCACTGGTTTCCGACATCTCGGCTTTCGTAGTTGTGTTTTCGGTGTCCCCAGCGCTGCGAGTCTCCCTGCTGTGGTGGCGGGGGGGTTTCAGGTCTACAGGCTGAGGTGTGCATGGTCCCATCCTCCTGTGGCCTCTCTTACTACCGACGCCAGCAGAAAGGGTCTACATTGGGGGTCCTCTCAGCTCAAGGGTTGTGAGATCTGGGGAGAGCTGGCGATCATCCAATTGGCAAGAATTGTGCCATTGTCCAAGCTCTGGTGTACTACAAGGAGTTGCTGGACGGTCGGCGGTTTTCATCCGATCGGACAATACGACGGCCTTGGCATATGTCAACTGCAAAAGCGGTTCCGGCTGTTCCTTGAATGCTCTGGCAGCGCTGATAGGCATCTGGGAGAAATCTCATCTGGTGTCTCTGGTGGCCTCACGTATCAGAAGGGTGGACAATGTTCAAGCGGATCTTCTCAGATGCTGGTTTTCACTCCTCGGCGGAACTGGTCCTGTTGGCCCAGGTCTTTGCAGTGACCTGTGTCAGATTAGGGTCCCCGGTTCTAGACCTGTTTGCATCCCCGGCAGAAGTTCGCCTCTTCTGCTCTCGGTTTCAGGCCGGGGGGATTGGGGAATGGACGCCCTCTCTGTACAGTGGCCTTGGGGTTTTCCTTTATGCCTTTCCGCCTATTCCCCTTCTGCCCTGGGTGGTTTGGCGCATCAGAGTGTCCAGGGTGACTGTGTTGTTGTTAGCTCAGTTCTGGTCCCGCCGGAGTTGGCTCCCCTCTCTGTTGGAGCTTCGGTCCTAGGAACCTTGGCTGATTCCGAGGTGGCCGTGTCCTCTTCAAGGGGATCTGCGGTTGGAATTCCACTGGATGCAATGGGCAGTGTGGCTATTGCTCAGTCTAGGTTGATATCTCAGGGGTTCTCAGATCCTGTAGTTGAGTACATAATGGATGCTCTTAGACCCTCCACTCTGAAGGTGTTCTGATAAAGGGCTTCCCCCTTGGGATCTCCCTCTTGTATTACGGTTTCTTCAAGGACCTCCTTTTGAGCCCTTTTCCGAGATTGATATCAAACATCTTACACTGAAATCTGCTTTTCTTATTGCCTTCGCTTCTGCCCGTAGGCTTGGGGAGATTGGGGCTCTCTTATGTCACCCTCCTTTCCTGAGGGTGCTGCCAGACTCGGTGCTGCTGAGGTGTGGTCCGAAGTTCCTCCCTTAAGTTGTATCTCGGTTTTCATACCTCTCAGGATCTGGTTCTCCCTGACTTCTTTCATGATCCGAGAATGCATGAGGAGGTGGCTTGGCTTAACATTATGTCCGGCGGGACGTGTTGGAGTATTTGGCTAGGTTTGCTTTTTCCCACCAATCTGATAGTCTTCTGATTGCTTGTGGTCCGGCTGGGGCTGGGCAAAACGCATCTGTGGTTTCCATTTTCTGATGGTTCCGGGTTGTGATCCCAGTGCCTATATGGCTTTTGGCCTGCCTGTGCCTGCGCACGATCCGGGGCGGTCCGCCAGGGGTTTGGCGGCTTCCTGGGCCGATGCAAGGAGGGTTTTTCTCTGCAAGAGATTTGTATGGCTGCCGCCTTGGCTGGTCTAGGGATTTCCATCAACCGCTATGGGTTGTGTTTCTCCCACTCGGGGGGCGGGGGGGGTTGGTTCCTTCGTGGTTGGAGTTTTATCTGTGGGGATGTGAATTTATTGTGGGCGTGTTTGCTGCACTGTTTTTAGCTCTGTTTCTCATTGGGACCTTTTCCCCGTTGCTGCTTTGGTATAACTCATGAAGTAAGTACTGGGACGAGGAAGAGTGGATGTGGAGGTAATGCTCTGATTACTTACAAATAATCTTCATTACTCCTAGTCCTACTCTTCCTCGTCACAGTACCGACGACCCTCCTTGCGGGGAAGGTCCCGTGCTTTGGCTTGGTAATATGAAACTGAGTGACGTGGATGTGGGGGAGGAGTTATAGCAATTTAAAGAAATAGAAGAAGGTCCTGTGTCGGAGGCAGGGGCCTCATGAAGTAAGTACTGTGACGAGGAAGAGTAGGAGTAATGAAGATTACCGGTAAGTAATCAGAGCAATATTTAACCGTTATCTCTCAGATCTCCAGGCAGCAAGGACCGAAGAACACGCATGCCCTCCATGACTCAGCATGACTCGGCTACAGTAGTTGCGGTATGCAAACGTTCTTGTTTTGGACTACACTCGTAGGGGTCTACAATGTCTACTAAATCCGTTGGCAAAGTATTCGGAAGAAACTGGGTTAACAGTAAACCAAAAACGAACCTAGTGATATTTAAAAAGGGAACAAGCTTTACCCAGATTAAATTCCTATGGAAACTAAATAGTGCACTCCTAGATATTGTGCTTCACTTTGAATTTCTTGAAGTAACCATTGGTAATAGATTAATGTTGCATGACCATTTTGAAAAAAATTAAGCTGGCGAGTCTCCACTTATTGGGTGGAATTAAATCTTTTGCTTTAAAACATGGGGGTTACTCCCTTAATTTGATCGTAAAGATCTGTATTTATTTGTTTTCAGTTCTAGTAGAACTTTAGCAAAAACTTTACATCTATTAGAAATTAAATATAATCGTAGTTTATTCAACAGATACATACATTTTATATAATCAACAGTATCTAAAACCCAGTGTATAACCTGTCCATAAAATTACTCGGCAATTGAATAAAATCACTTTTTGTCCCCTATTTCTTAAATACATTTCTCCTTAAAAGAGAACAATCTTCATATTTCATCACCATTAAAATGCATTAAAAACGATATCTAGACATTTCCAACCATATCATAACGTATTTATTACTTATTTACCTACTTTAAAAAATATAATAAAAGGATTCCTGTACGTTGCCCTACTTTATCACTTGCACGCGCTTTAGTCCCTCAGTTTTGTGCTCCTACTCTAGTTACTAAAGCTATCAAATTTGTTTCTCCCAATGTCATGAGACTTCAACATGTTTCCCACGGCCCACACTCTCCGACTCATAGGTGGATCCCAGTTCCTTCAACGCTGGGCGCTCAGGCTGTTCTAGATTTAATATATTCAGGGCCCCCTATTCTTGAGCAGCTGGGTACTTATGGATACAATCCCCAGCCCCAGACTTGGGTATTCCATAGGAGCAGATGGAGGAAGGCCAAAGTCTCTTCCAGATCAATATTTCCATCTGATTTAACCAGCCCATATTCCTCATTAGCAATGCTTCTAATCCGTATAACACCATGGGGCAGAAGCACTACCCATAAAGCGCTAATATCCCCTCTATTGTATAGCCAGCGGTTTTCTTTGCAAATTTTCACAGTGAAGCTAATTGTCTAGCTTTCCTTATTTTAGCCTCCTTTATATGACAGTAACTGGCATCACTTGACAACTCTAGCCCCAAATACATACAACTCTGCCCAGTGTGGTTGCTATATACAACTTCTGGACAGTTTTTGATACATTGATGATCAATTTGTACTCTAATGCATAACAATGCAATTTCGTTCAGCGTATCTTTCGTTCCTCTATAAGTATGATCTAGGACTACAATGTCGCCCGTGTATATTATACACGGCATGTGCTCAGTTCTCAACTTGGGCGGGGGGGGGGGACAGTTGCATTTAGTTGACGGGGTAGGCCTGCCAGGAAAAGATCGAACAGCAAGGGAGCAGTACACATCCTTGCTTGACTCCCCTGCCAATGGCAATCGGTCTGGGCATACCTCTCCCCATTATGAAAGCGCGCTCATGCTGTGCTGAAGCTGCAGTGCATACACTAGCCACTCCGTGCACTGCATCCTTTTACATTTTTGCCACAGTAACCATTGGTCGCCACATGGTCAAAAGCTGCCTTGAAATCCACATATGTTGTATACAGAGGAGGCCTGTTTGTCCATGCAGCTTCCCTCGTAAATCTATCTAACCGCCTAATGTGTGTTGCGGATGAACCAGTATGAAAACCCGTTTGATATTTGTAAAGAACCTCCTTTGATTTGGCCAAGTTCTGTAACACAAGTGACCCAAACAATTTTCCTGTGACGTCCAACATGGAGAGTAGCCTATAATTATCTGGAGTGTACCTGTCTCCTTTCTTAACTATTGAGACAAGTAAAGACTGTCTCCATGAAGATGGCACATAATGGTCAATACAGATTCTCCTAAATAGGACCAACAATATTTCCGCCAAGGTTTTTGGTGCTTTTTTTCAGGACTAGATTAGCCAAACCATTCAGCCCCAGGGTTCTTCAACTTTTTAATTGCCCCTCATAAGTCAAGAACACTGGCCAAGGCATTCATACATTGTGGTCATTATACTCAGTTTCTTCAACACACAGCTTTATTTAAATGGCTTAGCCATGCTTCTTCTTTAATTTGATTTATTATCTCCTTTACTCCTTTCCCCTTGGCTAAAATTTGCCATATTGAGCAGTTGTTTCTCCCCTGCAATAACTCCAACATTCTCTGCCATTCTGCATTTCTAATAGAAAACCTCCGACCTCTTAACCAATTATGGTACCTACATTTCTCAGCGTCTTTTTTGCTATTTTTATATCTAGGGGATCCTCCATTGTTCTTATTGCTTTCCTTTACGCTTTGAGTCACAAATCGCAATATCAAAAACATTGTTTCTTATCCGCGGCCATAGTGCACCTTCCCCTACATGCTGCAGACCCATCAGCGGCCCACTTAAACCATTCCTCAAATTAATCGGGAGTAAAGGAGGCCAGCATATTCATTTCATACTGGGTTGCATACGGTGCTACCTCAGTGATCTTATTGAAATTCTGAGCTGACCAAGATATATACGGTTTCCTTTGCAATTGCGCTCTATACTGCCATTTGTCTTCAGGACATCTTCCAATTCTCCCAATTCTATAGAAGGAGAGTACCGCATGGTCGCAATTTTTTACAACGGTAATATTCAGTTCTAATGCTTTCTCTAATATTGCCTCGCTCCCGAAAAAATGAGTGTTGCATGACTTGCCCCATTTTTTCCAAGTGGGCTTTCCCGGAACATAACACTTTGTTCTCCCATTCATTAAACAGAGATCCCAATCTCACATAAATTCGACCCATATCTTACCATTCTTATTTCTCAGTTTCTGTAGCATATTACTCTTACTTTACTTTGTACAATCTTATAAACTGCACTCTTTCATCCACACATCGCGCATCTGTCTCCCCCTACCACAATTGCTCCCCGCCTTCCATTCTCCCCCCAATTTGCAACGACCTCCTCAATGGCAACAAGTACTTGATCCAGATCTCCTGTCACAGAGGACATATAGATATTTAACAGTAACAGTTTGTCTTTCAACCTTATTCCTGAAGACTTCCACTGCAAGAATGTTATCATTATCAGTGTGTAGGACATGGCTATTAGATTTTAATTTGTGCAAGACCCCAACAATGAGGCCTCCTTAGGGCCGACCGCGAGGTCTCGTTTTAGCCAATACTTCAAACAGCTGATAGCCATCCAAACTCGTGTGAAGTCAACCAGATCTCCTGTAACATAAAAATATCTTGACTCAAAAGAATATCCACGGTCCCTTGCTTTTCCCATAAATGTGTATGCCCCCTGGTGTTCCAACTTGCAATCCTGATTTTTCACTTAGTCTCAACTCCCTGTATTTGAAGAATTCCTTTTAGCCATGCCCAGCCCTTTTAGTTCTTGTCCATCGATTGGGGAGGTATTGCCTGCTTCTCCACTCTTTTATTCAACAGCATCCCTTTTATATCCTCCTCTGGACCTACTTTATCCAAGTCAAAGCCCAGGTTTAGCAAGGTGGCTTGATGGGAGATCAGGCTTGATATCTCCGGGAGTACACAATGGACACGTGTGATCAATCCTTTTCTCTGGGGTCAGGGCACAACAAACTCAAAATCGCTAGAGTTAAGCACTCTCAAACATGGGATTTTATACAAAGTACTCAGAAGATCACTGGTGTTATCCTCCCCTTCCTAATATGGGTTGGCAGTACCACAATTGTTATAATTTTAGGGCCCACCACCACAATTGTCTTCTCGTTAGTCTTCAGAGCGTTTTCGGTCTGATCAATTCTTTCCATGCTAGCCATCTGCGCAGATATGGCACCAGAAGGCTTGCTCATGTTACGCTGCGTTAGCGCGCAGGGAATAGAGGACTCCTACTGTGTCTTGGTTCTTTTCAACAGCCAATTAGACAGGGTCATGAGCCCCCCCCCCAAAGCCCTTCTTTTACGCATAGAGTCTCTCTTTCTAGCTTTACGTGTTTTGAAACCAGTCACTGTGTTGGCATTAGAATTTAGTGGATCCTTCAGAATACTTACTCTTGGCTGTTTCTTACCTATGGCTAGTCCAATTTGACCCTTTAATCAGCGCTTTGCTGTTCATCTTTGTTTTCCTATTTGAAAAATGGTGGATTCATCTTCGATCTCCTGCTTTTCAGCCAAAGAAAACCTGGGAGATTACTTCAATGGGCTCACCAATTGGGGTGGGGGAAGGGCATTTTTTGTAGTTGCCTGGGGTATAGGCGCTGTGATTAGATTTGCTCCCAAGCCCCCTGCCCCTTTCTAGTTTCTTCAGTTAAATATTCTATGGTACTCCCTGCAGGTACACCTCCTGCAGGATGGTATAGCAGAGTTTCAACAAAATCTTTACAGCAAAGTGAAGTTTGCCCAAACTCCCATCCGTTGCCAATTTGCTGGCATTGCTATGTACTGTAAAATTTAAATCCCCACTTCCTTCTTTTTCGCTTCGCACTCCCGTTTACATCAGACTCTTGGTATAACACTGGGCTTGCTGACCGTATTTGAGGAGACCAGTGAGGTGGTAGTGGGTGTGGGGGAGGAAATATTTTGTAGTTGTGAGGGGACAGCTGGCAACACCACTGTTGACCCCTTGTTTGGCTGTGCATTCTGCTGCTGTGCTTCCGTTGCACTTTTGTTAATAAATACACCTGATTGTAATGTATCGTGCAGGGTGTAACATAGGGCTAGACGTGTATTATTGTCGATACTGCCCAAGTCTTTATCTGAACCATCTGCTCTTGTTTTCTGCTTCCTCCCCACTGGGGAGTTTTAGGCTCTGCACTGACTTCCCCTTCACGGTGGAAAAAGGCAATTATCAGTCTGCACTTGTTGTTATCCTCACCTTGGCCAGTCTCTTTATTTTTCGCCACTTCTAGCTCAGTCCCCTTTTCGATTGCGTCTGCTGCTTTCCGGGCCTTGGTCGTAGGCATTTTTATGAACAGCTTGCACTGCTACTGTCTTGCTTAATTTGATTGTAAATATCTTTCTGAGGCTTGTGGAATCTGCTTAGATCACATGCAGTCCATAGGCCGACATCTAGTGGAAGCTGCAGAGTATTACAGTTGTTGTTTTCGAAACTCGAAAAAGGACATCGACGGGACGTGCCAGTAATACTATCCCTAGTGTGACGTCCACTGTACCCATGATCACTCACACGTCGATGTCCCTCAGATTGTTTTTTCCCACCATTCTAGACGGATGTGTATAGTGGAGTTCCTCTTTCAGCATAAAGCCATTGACTTATTTCAATTATCGATAGTTAATTCTTTCTTTCCTTTACTTCACTGACCATCGAAACATCACGCAGGTGAAGACAAAGAAACTGCCAGTCGAAAGACTACTGCAATGGACCGTTCGGCCTTGGAAGGCCGCCCTGGGCCTCGGCCCAGACAGTAGGGACAGAGGGGTGAGGTTATTTTAGGATGTATATGCCCCTTTTTCTACACTACTTTCGCCCAGCTGCCATAGTTTTTAGTTATGGACAAGAACCCATTTCAATTCTGCCCCAAGTGCAATCGTAAAATTCCTGTTGGATCGACAAGCATTTAGTTTGTAACTTGTGTCTCCCAAGAGAACACGTTGAAATGTCTTGTCAAGCGTATAGCCTGTTCAAGCCCAAGACATTAAAGGACCGCTCTACAAAACGCTGAACCCACTACGGCAGGCAGCTCGAGGCCCTGGAGGTAGAAGGCGTTTTCAGTGATGGCAGCAACGCTGCCATTTTGGAGGGCAACGGGGTAGCTCCGGCTATCAAAGCGACCCTGGAGGACAGGCCGGCCGCAATGTTGGGGGGACTTCATCCGGCGGCATATGCGCATCAAAATCACACACCACTAAACCCATAACCCCAAGTTGAGACTCGACACATGGGTCGAGTGTTCGGCAACACACAGCACCCAGGGAAAGGTCAGTTCAGTCCCTGTCCTCTGGGCGTTCTCATTCGAGATCGCTGCACGACAGGACCCAACAGTCGAAAGAGGGAAATGGTGTCATGCGTAAAACTCCCTCCGAAGGCCAGTCGTCCGCAGACTATGCTTCGGCCCTTCCCACTCCCGATAGTCGACGCTTGGTGTCTGATCAGGTAGTAGGCCCCAAACAGTCGGATAAACACAGCTCTGGCTAGAAGGGGGTTTAGGGAGGAGGGGAAACAGTACATAAAATAAAGACCCCTCAGAGAATCCTAAGGAAACTAGGCCCATCCATAATGAGGACAAACCTGTAGAGACTAGGCCTAAAAAATCTGGGGTTATTCCTCCCACAGATGAAGATTTAGGACTTCCTTCCCAACCCCTGGTAATCCCAAATTCAGCAGAATGGTCTTCACAAGACAGAGTCATGAGGAGAATGTCCTTTATGGCCAATTTCTACGAAAAGGACCCTGCATACTTCCAGAGTTTACAATCCACCCCCCCCCCCCGACCACTGTTCCCCCTGGGTCTCTCAACTCCCTTCTAAAAGGTCTTGTACAGAAACTCCAGTGCGTAGTACAGTCATAGAGCTCTCCGACCCGGACCCCGAACATGAGGACCTCTCAATTGAAGAGGCAACTGACCCCCAGTAAGACGAGGAGGCAGCAGACCCTTATTATGGGGACGATGAGGACCAAGAGGCTGACCCAGAGGCCAATATGTACCTGATAGACTCACCTATTGGTCAGTATCCTCCTATAGTGGATTCTCCTATTGACAACCAACCTCTTCTTAATGAGGTGCTAGCTAAGGCGGCAGGGCACTTTCAAATTGACACCCAAGAAGTGCAGGAGGATAAAGACTTTGTAGAACAGATCCTTGGGGACAAGAACACAGTGGCGCAGTTTATTCCTTTACTCAAGTCAGTACAGCGCAGGATTTAACAGTCATTAGAAGCCCCTAACCTCACACGGGCTGGGAACCCACGTGTAGAAAAGCTTTTTAAACCTGCACCTTCAGACCCACTTTTATATTAGAGAGCAGCTGAAGCCAGACTCAGTTGTAACTACAACCAGGAAGAGAGCGTGCACCGCCCTTGCTTCCTCTGAGCCCCCCCTACAAGGAAATCAAAAAGTTTTACACCATGGGTAGTAAAGTCGCCTCCTCCGCAGCTTACCAAACCAGAAGTGCAAACAATGCTACCCTTTTGGCCAGTTATAACTGCCACAAATGGGAGGAAGTGTCGGCTCTACTATCATCTGCCCCAGAACCACTGAAATCCTAGCTAGCACAAGTGGCCGTAGACGGAAGGGCAGTGTCGAGATGCTTACTTAACTCCCATGTCAAGGTTGGTCTTATCGAAGATATGGACAATACATGCAGCGGGGTCCAGAAGGATTCTCTGGAGGGTATCGGAGGCAAATAAGAGAACCACCCCAGTGCTAGGTGTGCAGGCAGATAGGACATATCTGTAGAGTATGTAGAAGCAGAGGGGGATGCAATACCAGCCAGCATATCCAGGGGAACAGAATGAGTTCTATGCTCAGGACCTGACACAACAAAGACAGGCACCCAATTCATACCCGCAGACACACCAGCACATGACACAGACACCACAAACGCAGCCGCCAATGCAACCGTATTCACAGATACCGCAGATGCAAAATAACACGCAGCCATCATACACGGCACAGCCAAATGACAGGACACTGGCAAGTACTGACTCTATGACGACTCCCCCCCTGCCCCCACCCCCCCATTAGGAAACTAGGGCGGTCACCATAGTGGGGGGCAACCCATTTGCAAGAAACTGAATGCCATTATATCCTCAATAGGACAGCCCACAGATGGACCTGATGTGTTCCATCCTATCGATTACACCCAACCCGGCAGAGGAACCACGCATAGGTGTGACTAAACGTTCTCTTTTCCTGTAGACACAGGGGCAACGAAGTCCTGGATCTGGGAAGGGAAATATAGAATGTCAGGCAATGCCATGAATGCTTAAGGATTCTCTGGGGCGACGGAATTGGTTCTATTAACAGACAATATTGCACTTTCTATAGGAGAGCACAACTCGTACTGTCAAACTAGAAATTATATCGTGCCTCCTATTGCTATGAATATATGTATATTGGCCTATGCCAAGCTGCTAACAAGCTGCTTATAAACTACATGTGAATAAACTTGCATTGCAAGGTCCTGACCTTAGAAACCATGTAAACTGTCATTTGGGGTCAAGCCGCCATTTTAGGTTTTCTTGCTCTATAAAGTCACCATGTGAGCTAAAATGGTAACCTATGTTATTCAGAACAGAACTCGATCGTCATGACCTCTGTACAGCTAATGTATAACTTGCCTGCAGGCCACTTGTTAGGGTCATGAGCTGAGACCTTGTCCTTCTGCGGACCTCTGTGCAATGGATTACCTGTATCACCGAAACTGATCTATAATTGAATGAGAACACCTGCTTAACTATATTGTATAAATTAAGTCCTGCATTGTAATGTTAGGCCTAGATCATACACTAATATACATATAGATGAGCAAATGAACTAGATTTGACCTGGCAAGGGACCCTAGAGCAGTAACTTATTTATGGAATGGTTAACCCAAAGGAGGGCTGAACAGTAGGCTTGAAATGTATAAAAGCCTGACTGTTTCAATTAATTTTTGCACTCACTGAGCACACCGAACCATGCCGGAGTTCGCTGTGTTGTACTGAGGGTCGATGGCTATCTGAATTTTGTTCTGTTCTTTTGTAACTGGATTCAGTATAAAATAAAGTGTTTTGTATGTTCCTTTTTAACCTGTGTTTGGTGTGTTTCCTTTTTGGTTACCCTGCCTCATATTATTTCCTTGTTTTCACAGTACTGTATTCCCGACAGACGCCGGTAAGCATAATGGGGAGGGACATCATGAGCAAACTTAACATGACTATCTCATTTAAGTTTGCTCCACACCTGGGATATACCTAAACATGAGGGAAATTATCCAAGCTTACTGTGGACGCAATGTGCAGAGGGGGGTGCCAGCAGATGAGGATTTATTTCAATGTGGCACGGCTCCCTGGGATTTAGGGAACAATGTGGCGCATTCCAAATGAGTACTTGTTCAGGTCAGAAATACCATTAGATGAGAAGGGATGATAGTGCCACTTGAGTCAGAGCCAGTAACAATGGGGGACGACTGAATAGCAGTACATGGGACAGATGACACAGGGCGACCATGGCGATCAGTGATCACCGTGGCAGAAGGGTACAGACTGACCACTGTTACAGATGAACTGTTCAAAGACAACCGATCAGATAACGAGGTAGTGCTTGAAATAAGTATCAAATACTGGGTGAAAATACATTACAGAGAGGTACCACAGAGAATGGCGATGATGCAAAAAGCACCGCCGACATTACTCGAGGAAGACTTGGCAAAGGTCCCCAGCATCATATGGATCTCAAGTACCTATGATGTAGGGCTTCTGAAAGGGATTGGAGCAGTAAAAATAAAGCTGAAGCCAGGAAATTTTACCATGAGCGAGGCAACATCCACTGTCGAGGGAGGCAGACGAGGGTATTTATGCGACAATCGCAGCACTAGTGAAGCAGTGCACCCTTATACCACCCGAATCACTGTGCAACACAGCGGTGTACCCTGTCAAAAAGGCAACAAGAGGCATATGGCATTTTATACAGGACTTGCGCCCTCCGAGCCATATTGTAGAAGCAGATTTTGCTTTGGTTTCTGAATCCAGTGACAATTTTATGTAGCATTTCCACAGAAGCAACCTACTTCACGGTCATAGATTTGAAGAATGCTTTCTTCTCTATACCATTACACCCAGACTCACACGACTTAACTTCATTTCTATATAGAAATAAGAAGTGGAAACATACAGGACTTCCTCAAGGGTACTGTCACCTTCCATATTCAACAGGGTCCTTCAAATGGACTTAGGAAATGTAAAATTAGAGAGCATAGTTATACAGTACGTTGACAACATATTGATTTGCAGTAAGACGGACACAGTGTAGAGATGACTCTGTGCACATGTTGACAGTACTAGCAGACAAAGGGTACAAGGTAGACCAGGCCAAATTACAATATTGCCAGAAAGACGTGTTGTACATTGGACAGCTGGTATCACAAGACGGGCGAAAAGTGATACCAGAAAGGGCAGAAGCAATACGCAAGACAGCCAAGCCCACAACCATAAAACAAATGCAGCAGTTTCTAGGACTATGTAATAATGCAGAGCATGGGTATTTGATTACAGCACTTACACTAGGCCCTTATTGAGTGCACTAAAGGAAACACAAAGTGGGGAGGGTACACAATGGACAACAGAGATGACTGAGGCATTTGACGAGCTAAAAGAAGCAATATGCACAGCTACGGTATTAGGGATTCCAGACTATGTTAAAGGTATTAATGTAGCGCACCGTCACCAACGGAATTGGTCCCCAGGTGCTCTGGCGGATCTGTAAACAGTAGGAGGGCGGGTAGAGTTAGTGGAGGAAGAGGGGAGTGGGAGAAGTGGTGTGCTGTTGGTAGCTACAGCTCGGTATACACTGAGTTCTGGGCTTTGGTGCAAGTATTGGATCGGGCGAGGTCTTGTGTGCTGTAGGTGCGCTCTGTGTTGTTGATGTGGTGTGATAAAGTGCGTGCGGATTGCTGGGAGAGAAATGTTTTTGTGGGCTGAGTATGCAGAAAATTGAGGGTTGGGTTAGTGGGGTCTGTATCCTGGTCCAAGTACATCTGGTTCTATTCGAGTTGTATCTCTGTGGGTGGGGTTGTTGCTGGTTCCTTATGGGTCATCTCGCTGTGGTGGTGCTGCGCGTATCCAGCTGTGTCATAGTGAGTCTTGTATGGGATGGTAGGTGTGTCTGAACCATTTCTTCGGGTGCAGAACTGGGTTGGTACTATCTATTCTCTTGTTATCTAATGTGGCATTGGTCAGTTGAAGCTTTGAATGGTTCAGGGTCAGAATGCTGTTGATGAGGCATCCTAGTGCCTCTGTCTTGGTCAGCCTGTGTATTCTGTCGTTAGTTTCCTCCTATCATGACTGGGCTGACTTCCTTAGGGCTATTGTTTACTTGTAGTTTGTGTCTGATGGCGCATTGTGCTTCCCGCTGTATCTTGATGAACATTGTGTAGGGTTGGGTGCTATCGCAGTGAATTTTTCTTATTCTCGTACTCCAATGACTGCAGCACCGACACAAAAGACAAGCATGGGGCACAAACCTTTAGCATATCACAGTGGGAAATTAGACCCGGTAATGAGAGGACACTATGCATGCAAATAGTAATTGGCTGCCGCCGCATTCGCAGTAGACACATCAGCGAGTATTAACATGGGATGCAGCCACACTCTGTATGTGGAACATGCTCTCTTTGCATTACTGGAAAGGCCTAAAAGTACATTGACTACACAGAGCGCTTCAGGGTACAAGGTGTTACTGTCAAACCCAGCTCTCAAACTAGTCAGCTGCAGACTTGTCAACCCGGCGACATTCATCACCGAACCCCCAAAGGGGGGCGACTATGTGCGCAACTGCACAGCCAACATTGAAGAATTACGTGACACTGGGAAGGTACATGAGAACGCATTTGAGGGGTAGACATGCTTTATATTGACTGGTTGTCAACAATTGACCAGATGACTGGGGAAAGACATAATGGGACAGCAGTAGTGAGATTGAGAAAGGATGGGACGAGCAAGGTGGTGACAAGTGCACATCTACTGTCACATTTATCAGCGCAAGCAGCAGAATTAGTGGCTTTAATATTAGCATTGGAGCACAGCAAAGGGAAGGAAGTGGCAATGTATTCAGATTTAGCCCAGGTGACATCCCCAGTGCATTCTGGGCTGCCACGTTGGCTGAGGGGGGCTTCTTATGTGCTGATCGGTCACCGGTGCAGCACACACTCCTATTCAGACCCTCCAGCTTATAGCGATTTTGCGATCCCGCAGAATGCCGCGAAAACGGCTGTTTTGCGCAAAATGCAGCGAAAATGGCCGTTTTGTGCAAAAACAGCATCTTTAAAAAAAGATATATTAATTTTTTTTTTAAGTAATCTGCAAAAAATACTGTTTTAAAAAAAATAATACTCAGAGTGCCAGGTTCTCAACTTTTTGTTTACACAAGAAATGAAATGCGCTAACACATCTCATCACTTGTGCCCCAAAAAAGTGCAGCCCAATCCACAAGGGACACATGAATGGACACAAAATATATGCGCGCTCATTCAGATGGCATTTTTCACCTCCTTGATCAAATAAAGTGGCGTTTCTGTCAAGTTAAAAGCGCATCCTTCATTTCCAAGCAAGATGCACTTTTAAATGTGCAGATATTGTAGGCAACCCTACGCGCACGGGATGTGGGGCTGCCACTGTATGACAGGGTCTTTCCTGACCCTGTCATGCATTTCTTTTAAGGTATGAACCGCTGCTGTGTCGCTTGCATTTCTGTTCCTCAAACAGAATAAAAATGCTTTTTTTGGGTCGTATTTTACAGCGAAAGGCACCTGGAGGGCCTGTCCCTGTGAAAGGTGCTGGGAGCTTGCAGAACACTGTCGGGAGAGTGATTCTATTCAAAGTACTGCCCATTTTTATGACAAAAATCTATCGAATGTTACAATTTGACCTATTTCGTCCAGTACTATTTGATTTTTTATAAATACTGAACATGTGTTGCGGGGGTGTCACCCGCTCCCCATGTTCAGTATTTTTGGTCTAAGGTGGTTGCAGAAGTGTTTTCCCCTTTTTCCTCAAAATTGGAGGCAGGGAGAGAAATAAAACAAAATAACTAAAAAGGGACTCTGCGGAGTTGGATCCGACCCACGTTGGAGGGATGGATCTGGCACCGCAGGGTTGCAGGGGAAGCGGCAGCGACCAAGCAGTTAAAATGGGGAGGGGGTGGGGTGGTGGTGAAAGGTACATTTTGGGTTGTTTGGCTGAAGTGCAAATCAATTCGCAGCGAAATTGACTCCAGTCAATTCCGCCGCAAATAATTACACTTCGGTCAAACAACCCAGAACACCATTCAAGGCAGCTGGCCAGCGCACAATTTGCGCTACAGCTCAAGCCTGTGGAAATGCGCCGGTCACCTTTGAGAATAAGGTGAACTGCTCATTTCCAAAAATGGGTTGTCTAAAAATAGCATATCCTCCGTTCTTTTTTTTAAAGGCCCCATTATTTGAGGAACTGGGTCAAAATCTACATTTAAAAAATAAAAAAAATGGTTACACTATGAGAGAGAGGGAGAGTGATGGGTGAGATGTGAAGTGATAGGCAAGAAAGCAGAGGGAGAGCAGTGGGTCAGAGGAGGGAATGCTGCACAAGAGAGCAGAGGAAACAGTGATGCGGTGGGCCAGAAATCTCAGAGCGAGCAGAGGTACAGAAAGTAGAGGGAGCGTGTGGTCAGTGAGCCAGAAAGCAGAGAGGAAGCGGTTGGCCAGAAAGAGGCAGTGAGCTGCAGATTGGGAAAAAGGATGAGGGAAGAGTGCGATAGAATGGGAGAAAGGATGCAAGGTTCAGAAGCAGCACAAAAGAATGAAGGACTGTATATTGCGGGAGGAATTGTAGAGTGTAAGGTGTGAGTTGGGAGTATGATTTGGAGTGTGGCAGGGGCTGGGCAGTGCAAATTGTGACTTGACAGTGTGACATAGCACGTGGGTATTTGTATGACGGAGTGAGAGGTTAAGGAATGTAAGTTCTAATGGAGAGTTGGTGAGATGTGTGTTGGTGAGAGAGGTGTGTGGGTGTTTGGGGGATTGGAGAACATAGAAGGGGAATATTTTCAGCATTAAAATTAATAATGATCAATTTAGTTAATACTATTAAATAGCCATGAACATTAAACCAGAAATGTAGCCAAATCAAACACTGTTCTGCCAATCCGGACACATCTGGGACTCTTCCTATTAAATTAATACAAAATATACATAATAATGATACCCTGGCTTTCTTGTAGCCTTGCACTCTGCCTATTTCCTGCAATGTGGCAATCTTACACCATCCAGTTAATATAAAATGTCCCGCAAAATGCTGCAATAAATAAAGGTTTGTGCCGCAAAATTTGCCATTTCATTCCGCAAAATCCTGGAAGGTCTGCCTATTGGGCAGACTGATAGAGGCACTCCAGTACCCACTGCACATAGCAATGGCGAAGTGCCAAGCACACGTGAGGGGAGAGGACCCCGTCTCGAGGGGTAACGAGGCAGCAGATCTGGAAGCAAAATGCACAGCCTATTTTGGGGACATTTTAGAAATGGATGCTTCGTCCCCAGCGCTCAATTATGTGCGAACAATGATACTAAAGGAAGGATACAACACATTACCAGCGACACAGATTACGGAATTACAGGGAGCTGCACCCAGTGAAGAAAAAGAGTTATGGATTAAGAGGGGATGTAAAGACGCCTTATGGCGGCGAAATAATACAGGAAAAGTGGTTATTGCACACTGCACCGACACAATTACACCATCCTACCCGTAAAGGGAAGGAGGTGCTTGCTGCTCATATTGGAGAGGACTGGTTCTGTCCCAATTTGTGAACACGTTGCTGAATTCATGACTTGTCTAGTTTGTAAACAATTTACAGCGGGTCATACATTATGGGTAGTGAGAGGGGCCATAACTCAACCAAAGGGGTCCATTCCAGCACCTGCATGTCGACTATGTTGACATGCTCCAAAAATGGCATGGCTACCGCTACAAGATAGTGGTCGTGTGCCTGTTTTACCGATTGATCGAAGCCGGTCCTTGTTCTCATCCCGATGCCCTTAGAGTGGTGACATTCCTGGTTCAGGAAATATTCCCACAATGGGGCGTGTGTGACAACAGTCCTCACTTCGCCAATGAGATGATTCATTACATCACAACCTTATTCAGAATATAACACACATTCTCTTGTGCCTATCACCCGCAAGAAGGCATTGCCAAAGTTAAAAATACTCTCAGGATACAGCTGGCAAATGACAGTGAGCAAGGCCTCAATGCCATAAAGATGAAGATGCAAGCAATCAGGGTGACGACGTTGCAAAATCGCCATGTGCTGCACTTGCTTACAGCGATGGAAGGTGGGGTCTGCAAAAAGATCAGGGAGTCCTATTGCACATACCTACCCCCAAACCATACTGCCAATGTGTCTCACGCACATAATGTAGGGGCCTGCACGCCTTCAGCGCCCACATGCAAACAGAGGCCAGCATTCAGAGAAGCGACTGGTTTGACAACCTTTTCTCTTGGGCACCATTGTGGAGGGGGGCGATCGTGAAAATGCTGGTACGTGCAATAGTGTTTGTGATCTTCTGCACCTGCTAGATGGGACTTTGATGCTGTGCCAAAGCAATGCCTAGAACTGCAATGATGATGGTTTGAATTGGGGTACAGGGCACACCTCATGGTACAAAAGATAGCCAGGTGCAAATAGATGACCCGAACAAGTGCTGCATGGTTAGATTAGAGCAACACTTCCACTCCCCAGGCACTATAACAACTCCCCCACCAGACCTCAAGACTACAAATACTGGGTCAACCTAGCAGGAGACGGGGTGGGGGGTATATATATGATATGTACCCCAGAACAGTACGAACAAGCAGGGGAAGGTTTACCTTCTGTGTGAAAAGCATGGGTACCCAAAGAAGGAACATTGCCATATTTGGAGGCTAAGAGATTGGAAAGGGAGAAAATTGAGGACCACCACTAGAAAAGGCTTACATGGCAGTTTGTTAAAGTAGGATTAATAAAAGGGGGAAATGTTGGGAACCTGGGGTGATCACACGAGAAGGCGGGCACAAGCCTCTGACCTTCTCCAGCCCAAACCCTAAGTTACAGTGCTCAGATGCCCCTGTCCCAAGACCCCTGCATTCCAGAGTACCAGCCAGTCCCAGGCCACCAACCATAAAACTGTTAGCTCAATTTATCAGAAAGATCACAGCAGAACATCCTGAACCTGTGATTTGTGCTGCAAGGTGCCTGGGAGGGAAACGTTACAAATTTAAGCCCGGGGTGGAAAGAACTGGAACAGTGCCAACACATCTGGGATTGAGCTTGGGTTGGCGAGTTAATGTGACCTCGAAAGTATCCTCTGTGCCCATGTCTGCAGTACCAGGTGCACAATAGGCCACAGAAAGGGAATGTTATGATTTGTGCTTATAATTGGCAATTGGGAGCCTTGCGCCTGATGATGTGACAAAGAAGATCCCCACATGAAAGAAGACAGACAGGCGAAGCGGGACCAATGACCTGGCATTCCATATGGAGCAGGCCACCTATGTATAGGGTTGCACCAACCAGCTATGTGGGTTTGTAATCTATGTGATGTACGTCAGTTATGATGCTTTTGTTCTTTACAAGCTATAGCCTTTGTTGATTTCGTCAGAGCGCTCCGTGGCAGCAGAGTTCTTTGCTGGCGTGTCCTTTTTTTTCTGGTAATAAACCTTGTTCTCCTTGCAAGAGGTGTGCTTGGCCTTTTACCCTAGTAGGTTGTATTATATCTGATGGGAACGTTGAGGGGCTTGCTACACCTATATAGAGCCAAGAATCTCCCCATGAGCCTCCTCACACTAAATAAAACCTGATTCTGCTTTCGCTAAATAGAATTTACTGTTTCCCCTTTTATGCCTTGCCCCCAACTCCCATCCTATCAAATCAGCCTATCAAATTAACCTAAAAACGCACCTTACAGTGTTCTTCTATAACTGGACCATTTCAACAGAAACCTTTACGCTCACTCTTCCCCACCCCTCCAGTATGAACTCGCCAAGTCCTCTTCCCACTTCCATGCTGAAACTCAGACGAGTCCCCTGATGCTGGGTGAATCCATGCGGTCACAAACACAAAAAATAGAAAAAAAGGAGGGAGTATCCCCCATTTGGCTACAATGACATCCTCTGCAATCCCTCCTGGGGAACATGTTGAGTTTCAAAAACGTCCTTGAGACAATACTTCACCCCTCTCTCTCAACCAGTAAGTAAGCACCTTACAGTCTCTTTCATTCAGTGCGAGTGTAGATAAGGCCTTCAACTATAAAAGAATAGTCTGTCAATTATCATTCTCTTTTTTCACCCTTTGTAGAATCTTATCTTTCACCTTATAGCTGTGATATTGCACTTCAATGGATCCCAAACTAGAGCCAACGTTCACTCCTCAATTGGCTCGGTCCGTTTTAGGTTGGAGGGGATGTTCACTTTTCAGGAGGGCATACACCGCCACTTGAATCTTCTGCTGTATTTGCTCCTGGATTTCATTCTAAGCATTCGGCACCCCAAGAAATCTGAATGTTGCCTCTCCTTCCCTATTCTCCACATTGTCCATTTTCAGCTCCATCACATTTGGTTTCGTGTCCAGTTCATTTAGCTTTCTACAATACTTAATCTCTGATAAGTCTGCATAAAGCAGATTCTTTTAAGAGCTTCCACCTTTTCAACTTTACCTCAATTACCCAATGATCACTTGGGCTTCTGACCTCAAAGCCCTAATTTCCATTAGGACATAGTTAATAACTGGTTTAATCACTGCCTCATTCCTTCCCAGACGCGCCTATGCCTCTCACAAGCAAATCTATGTAACTTGACCAGCCCATTCTTCCCTGACTGCTGTTCCCAAATCCGACTTCTGTGTGCACCACAAGAACCCCAACCTGGGCCCCAGTTGTGACCTCCATGTGTCTGCTAGGTGGCTCCTCCTCCTCTCACATCTGCTAAAACACCTTCAGCTGAAGATAAAAAAAAAGACAGGTCACTAACTAAGAGGAGAAACTTGACATGCATGAACCTGCCGAAAGGAATAATCCCAAAACCAGACTTTCTAGTCCCTGCTGGGGAAGGACTGAGGCCCTGCAGGCATGCGTTATGGCAAAGAGTAGAACAGCATGGACAAGGATGCAGAAAAGGGGAATTTCAGATTGTGATAAGCAAACAGGAAATGGGAAACACTAGAGCAGGAGCACAGGGCATAGTTAGGAAACTGGAAGGAATCTAGATCCTGGGTAATCAAGGGATGGTGGTCTGGGAAAACCTCAAAAGAGCTGGCCTCACCAAGATAATTGCAAGCCATGGCTCTCCCGCTACTGCCTGCTTATAAACAGAACAAGGTACAACAAAAATGTATCTAATAGGAAGCCAATACATTTGAATACTTATCTCCCTTAATGAGTGGTTGTTAGGAAAGATTTCCATTTTATGTGTAATTTTCCCCTCCAGTTGTGAACCCCTCCCCCCCAACTTTTTCCTGATGTTAAACCCCATAGTCTGACTTTACCTTCTGCTGCACTTCTCTGGGCATTTTGCTCACTTTTTAAGGGGAAACGGACATGCCCTTAAGACAGTCAGTACTGGGAGACTTTGTTTCCCTTAGTCCTTTCCAATGTTGCAACTTTTCTGTTACATGTAACAAGTGTACAATGTACTTTCCAGTACAGTGCACTTGGGTCTATTAGTCATTTCCAAAGGCCGTAGATACTCTCGAAGGATTTTTTAGGAGAAGTGCAGATGTGCTTTGGATAGGGCTGGTGGCAGTTTATCATTTTGGATATTTTTAACCCTTTCCTGCCAGGTGAACCGCGATTACCGCGTTTGGCACAAACAGGTGGCCTGGCTCAAAAATGACCATGCCACGAGGTTCTTTGTCCTGTCCTTTGGTGTCACGAACTCCACTAGTCCCTCTGGGGCTCCCATTCCTCATCCCCGTGCCCCGAACACCCCTCACCCTCTTGCCCGGTTCCGGGACTCACAGGTTCTCTCTTCGCCCCAGTTGCCACGGCGCCGATTGCCACAAAGCTTGGGTCGGCATGCTGTTTGCCCGCGGAGACGTCTACCCCTTTGGCGACTTCCGTGGCGGCTGCTAGACCGGCTTCTTCCGCGTCACATGACCGCCGCCTTCCGCTCACGTGTTTCTGGACTACACTCACGTGATGAACTCACGGGTCATGTGACCAGGAGAAAATAGCAGCGCCAGTATTTAAATGGCTGTGTTGCCGTGCTTCACAGCTGTTTCTTCGGATTCCTGTACGGCGCTACTTACCTTTTGTCTCACCTTTTGGATCTTGACCTCGGATTTGTTTCACGGACTGGCAACGGACAACCCTTGGCTTTGGTACTTGCTTTTGGATGGGATCATTGTTACGACCACGGACTGCTTCACGGACTCCTACTACGTTCCGCCCTTCTTGTGCGGATTCTGGCATCAGGTGGGCTTGGCACTTGCAACGCTGCTGGGAGCGCTACATACTGAGAGAACAGCCTTGCTGGGTCTCGGAACCTTCCCCATAGGTACAACCGCTACTCCACAGACGCCTTTTGGTAAGACCGTTCCACTTATTTGTTGATTGGTTGTTGATTCTGTTTTAGCTTGACATTTAACCGGCGTTTCCTTTACAGTGGTTCGGGGTTCCACGAGTACCGCAGTTCCGGAAGAACATCTCCCACCTGTGGCCTCAAAGGCTGCACAGAGAGTGACTTTGATTCTCTCTGTGTGGCACTTGTGGACAGAGGACTCTTCGGCTACACGACAGTCAAGGCACAACATTTGGCCATCTTGCCCTTCACCTTCCCCAGGTCGAGCCGACCCGGGTCAGTCCTTATTTGGGCATGCATTTTCCCGCGAAACACCAAGCTTTCGTGGGCTTCTGCATCCCTTGTGTGTGTGCCTCCAGGGTGTGGGCTGGGATGTCGTTCCCAATACACATCCTGGGTACCAGAGAGTCTGGAGTGCTGTGAATGCCTGGGACCACCATGGTCCGTGATTGGTCCACGTTTGGTATGCCTGTATGTGAAATAGCCTGCTGTCATCCCGTGTGACCACCCTGCCTCTGGTCGTCCTAGAAGGTCTGCGAAGATGCTTCGACCCATTGGAATAATGGGACCAACTATTCTCGGCACCTTCATCAAACCCTGCAAGTAAGCTTACTCAGAAGTGTCCCTGGGCCAACCAGTGGGCTGACCAATTTACACAGACACTTTTCCCTGATACCGCCGCTGTTTCGAGGAGGCCCTCGAAACCAGGTATGTCGCTAGCTCTATGTTCACGGCCCTCTTACACCGAATTTCGTACACTTGGCGTTCCCATGTCTGGAGTAAAGTGAGTGCGCCCAAACCGAAGTATATGCGGTTACTGTGTCACCCAGCGGTGGTGACGAACTTTGCAGGTGCGCTGCATTTGTGCCCCTCAAGCCTGCTGCAGTGAAACTGGCCTGATCCACCCACCAGGAGCAGAGAAATCGTCACTGACCCGTTTGGGAATCATCGCTGTATCTTTGTCACTGAAAGCCGCAGAGCAATAGGCTCCACTCTTCTTAGGGATTGGACTGCCTCTTAGGTAAGAGTGTGCTGGATGCAGAAGGGACTAAAGACTACTTGCACTGCCAGTTTCCTTCCCCTTTTATGTTGTGGACCCATTTCTTACATTAACCCTTTAGACCCCATTGGTCTTGTATATATATATTTTGAAAGGATTGTGTTGGCTTAATAGTATTACTGTGATTTGATTTGTGTGTTGAAACTCAAAGGTCTTGGAATAAATGTATTTGTATTTTTAATATATATACACCCGACTGGAAGTGATTTGTAAGTGTCCTTTACTCTGTGTGCTCATTGAGGTCTTTCAGTCACCCTCACCACTCCTGAGACCTAGTCTTGATCGCCGCCAAGCTACCTTGATTGGTCTGGCTTGTCCAGAAGGTTACCCTCTTCCAAGGAACTAAGCTGGCCTTCTGAACCTCTGCCCAGCAGGTCAGAGTTCAGAAATCCGTCTTAACAGTGGTAATACATGCTAAATAGTTCAATAGGGCAAAAATCGTTTGATTCAGATATTTGTATTAGTTTCAGAATATCTTAGATAGAAGAATAGCGAAGGGATATTTATTTGTGATCAAAGGAGCACCAATGGGAACCAGCAATATGTGTGCACTAGGTGCTTTTGGTTAAGGTGTTTTTAAAAACATCAATTTGTATAAATCAAATTTGAAATATGTGTATGTATGATTCAGAATGTTACTAAAATAGAACAAGCATGGCAGTAATAATTATGCCAAAAGGGAAATAAAAATAAAAAATGAATAGGAATATCTGAATCAGCAGCATTTCGCCCTATTGAATTATTTAGAATTACTTGTTGCAAAAGGGGTTTCTCTTCAGTATTATATAAAGACAAGATGGCTGCCATGAACCAGAAAAACGTCCAACTTCCTGGACTAATTGTAACCACTGGCCACAATCTTGGAATGGAGTAACCCCTCCTCCCCCCTCACCCCATAGATTCCTTTACATGACCAGTTTCCTAGCTCCTAATTTCCATTTGTCATAGATCATCCACGTTTTTCCTGAATCTGTGTCCATACCCGACAGTGCCCTCTCTCCTTTAAGATACAGCATCCCTGCTGTTTGGGAAACATTTTTTTAGAACCTCAGGATTAATCTCAGAGCATGCACATATATTGCTGGTTCCCATGATTGTTTGTCTGGCCCACTGTGATCAAAAGAGCCTTATTCCTCCCAGTAAACAAATGTCCCTTTGTTATTCTTCAATCCAAGATATTCTGAACCTAAAGTTCTACCTGCCCACCCATCACTAAGTGTTTGGGATACCTGACCCTTACTTACTGGGTCAACTGGTTTGAAGAGCGAAATCTGAAATACAGGTTCAATTTGCCAATTCTCTGGTAACTTCAATTTCGTTTTTGCAGCATTTATCTTTTCCATAATAGTAACTAGTCTCACAAAATGCGGGACACATTTGTTAAAGAACCTAGGGATACAAATATATCTTGTGGATAGATATACTTTATTGGCGACCTGTGCTTCCATCATGCTTGTCTTCAAATGTGTTATAACTTAACCTTTCTCAATGAGGGTTTAATTGTTGTAATGTATATTCTAACACTTGTAAATTTGACCTGGCTGTTGGCATCTCCAATATCTTCACTCTGTCAGAGAGCATTTTAGAATGGAACATTTAGTTAACAAAAAAGAGAACTATTTATCAGCTTATAATATTCAAATTCTGCTACTGGTATCCTTTGAGGAAAATCTTGAAAACTGGGTCACAAAGTAACATAATACATGCTCCATGGGTTAGTTTACCATCTTCACCATGTACCATCGCCAAATGAGTGGACAAACTGACTTGTTACAATGGATTCACAAATATTTACAAAAACATATATCCAAAAATGTGAAATAAACTGGGAATCTCTGTTGCAAAGTGCCACAGATGTGTTCAAAACCAAACTAAAAGCCTATCTCCTCACCCCCAAGTTACCCTCTTAACCTACCTCTCATCTGCCTTTTAGCTAACATGTTTCTCTAACCTGCCTCTGAGCCTCACTTACTCTGTCGCCACTCTGCACTTCATCCATAATGGCCACATCATTAACAGCTTGCTGTACCACCTACCTGCGCTTAATGGTTAATGTTGGTTGTCCTTAATCTATGAATGTCCACCCATGTATTGTCCCCTGCGAGTGCTTCATTTACTCCTCGCAACAAACTGGTCAGAATGTCACTCACACTCATCCCATTGCAAGATGCTTACTGCTTCCCATAAAATCTCTCTAATTTCTTATCTAGTCTATGTTCAATTGGGATCAAAAGAGGATTGTTCTCCCCCAATTATAAATAAAGGTCCCTTAGCTGATGCATCAAATTCTATTTCCGGTATCTCGGATAGTGCATACGTTTTCCCGTTATTTGCCACTATCGAAGCCAAAAATAAAATACCATCCATCTGGTGTCTGTGATTGGCACACTTCATGCTCCTAAAATATCTAAAAAAACCTCAAATTGTTGTGGTCAAACCAACACCGGGCTTACTGACCTTTCTAAGTAATGACGTAATTGTCCACATGCTGCCTTAATTACCAGCCATCTCTATAAATAATACAATTTAGAAGATTCTGTTCCGTGGTAAACCGTGCCCTGGAAAAATAAAATCTATAATGTAGCACCGGTCTATTCCTTTGTGACAATATTGCAGATGGATGTAGTTGAAGCATCTGTTTTCAGAAGTTTTGCATTCATTCTGGGTGTCTCCAGATAGGAGCTGAAGCAAATGTGTCCTTCATAACATTGAAAGCCTGTTCTGGCCCCCACCTGAACGGTACATCCTTTTTGGCCAGCTTATAATAGGTTGCACAATCACTGAAAAGTTCTTCACCATGTTTGGTGTGGGCCATTTCAACACTGCTGCCATCTTAGTCTGATCCATAATATGGCATTCGGATATGTGAAACCCCAAAAACATCAACTGCCTCTGTTTCAAATAGAAATGTTTCCAAACAAACTGTGTTCCCAGAGTCTTGCCAGTACCTGCCACATGGGTCTTTCCTCTCAATCTAAATGCCTTTTCTTTCTGTTTCTTACCTGGTCTTCTATAGTAAAGGAAGTTCTAGCAGCGAAGCGCGGGTGGGAGTAGCAGCAAAGAAGCAGCCTACCGTCCCGCAATTGCCTTAAATTACGGGAAATCACATGATGCATGTGCACGCTACCGCAAGCACCTGTAGTCACGTGATCGCATGGTTTCATGTCTGAGAGTTCAAAGAATAAAGGGTATCACGCAGCTACAGGTACATAAATAGAGTAACATGGAGGTAGCCATCTTGAAGTTGTTACTCGATTATACGTCATAGATGTTCCAGTGTGTGCATATTAGGCAAGATTGTGTGCAGTACCCTTTGGAAGACTACAGCAACCTTGACCTCCTGGCAATAGGAACCCAACCTTTGGAATACGTTTGTACTACAAAGGTTGGTAGTGTGGCTGAGCAGCCAGGCTTATCTCAAGAGGGGTCAATGTGAGCAGTAGGGCTTTAACACAGATATTCACAATGACAAGTATTCAAATCAACTCTTACACTCAAGGCTTCTTGATTAAACAATTATTAATTTAAACATCAGTTATATAAGCCTTCTTCAGAAGGGAGCAAAACATGTAACTTCAAAATATACTTCAAAACACACTCTTAGTTTCTCTAATCAGATTCTACCCATTGGGGATGGCACACAGACACTTCCTACACCCTCAGGTGACTTAAATAGCTAGGGCACTGTGGACATCCATTTATCACTGGTACAGTTGGAGCAATACTGAGTTTAGTGTAAAGAATTAGATATGGGAATAAAACAAAAGACAACAAATAATTAATAAACTGGTAAGTACTTTTAAAACCCTCCAATGCAAAGTAAATTAACCCTTTCCTGGGGGAAAGGCAAAAGCAGAAAGTCAGAGGTAGAGGTAGAAGAGTCTCTCAGGGAGCTAGGACAGTCAATGTTAGTTGAACAAAGTCTAGGGGAGCTGAAGATCTTCTTTGCAGGTGAGTAAAAGTCTTGCACAATGTTTTTAGAAAGGTTTTAGAAATAAGATTCACTTGAAGGGCCACACGCTGGAAGGCTTGTGAGGGGCAAATCTGCAAGCAACTCTGCAATGGAAACCAAGACAAGTCTCAACTGAGAACAAGTAAGGCTACACAACAAGAGGTAAGTCCTCTTAGGTTTACAGTACCTTTGGTTAGAAGAAATGGTTCCAGCTGGTTTCTGTTCCTTTACAGCTCTGCAGATCCTGGTGTTCCTGGGCCTCAGTCGTGGGGACAAGAGGGAGGACCTCTGGGGACTCCTGCACTGCAATGGGAAGATCGGCGGCAGCAATGGGCAAACTTCAATCCAGCGGCACTGCATGGTTTCAGCTCCTCGCGTCTACAGCAAATAGCAACACTACGGTTCTCGGATACCACTTCAGACTTTCCTCGCATATGGGGTCCAGCACTCAGGCTTGGTCAGTCCTGCTTCAGGACAAACAACCTCATAGGGGAGACGATTTAGTAACAATGTTACTACAAAAGGAGATAACTTGGATTGATCGTCTGGAATCATTGTCCCCCAGAGGGATGAACACTGAATATGATCTGTCTGTTACGCTCACCTGGCTCCCACAGAGGCGTCGATCGGAACTGGACAGCTGCGGTCTCCACCAATGTGACGCGTAGGGCCGAGATGACGGACTGGACTGGCCCACCTAGCTTCGTTTGCGTGGCCCGTAGGAATATTCTTCTGCAAATGGAGAAAGGGAATTAACCAACCGTGGAGTTGAGCGTAAATCTCCCCAACCCCGCTGTTCTCCCCACAGATCACCTTTGATGTCACCTCTTATAGTCTCACCTGATGGTTTGAAAAGATGAGCTCTCCATCCTGCATTGAGCGCAGGGGCGCGTTGATAACCAGTTGCTTCACTGGCTCGAAAGAATTGGTGAGTTCCAGAACAATATTGACTCTGAGATTCCCGGCAAGACGCTGTAAGTATAAAGTTCGTAAGAGTTCAAATGCCTGACTTTCACTCTTGTCCGATTCCTTGCAGGTTGCAGCTTGACCCTAATGAAGAGTTCCTTGTGGCAACCGGTAGTATTCTGGTAAGGACTTGTATTTTCCAACACAGTTCGATAAAATAATGTCAATATGTGACCTGTTGCTTTCTCCCTTATTCAGGCGCTGAGAGAAAGTATGAAGTCCTGGGGAATAATACCTCCGGCGGTAAAATCAGGTAAGTCTATTGTGGTGAGGAGGGTCCCCCTTGTTAGTTCCTTTGTTTCACCTTGCTGTCCTTTTGTTTCCCCTTAGGGGCCGGGGTTCGGCAAAGATGCAGTGGAAGCTGCGCCGACCCGTGAAGAGGAATAGTACCCCCGGTGGTAAAATCAGGTAAGTCTATGGGAGGGTAACTAATATTCCTCTGTGTATTCCCTTGGCGCACCTTGCTGTTCTTGTCTTCTCCTTAGGTGCCGGAGTGCGGCAGGAACATACAGGAGGATGCGGTGGAATGTGAAGATGCTGCGAAGGCCGGTGAGTTCAGCACGGCGCTGCAGCAGGCGAGGCAACACGTATAAAAAAAACTTCTTTCTTCCAGCTCGAAGGCACGATGGATCGGGAATTCAGGTAAGGATTAAAGGTATTGCTCTTGTTCTAACCTTTTCTCCTTCTTTCTCCCTTTTTCTAGGAGCTCCAAACTCGAAACGGGCGTGGCAGAAGGCTGGATGCAGACTTGCAAGCACGGTGAGCGTTACGCTGCTGGATGCAGAATAACGCGAAGTGTGTGCTGCTCTTCGGGCGTGGTTTAAATAGCCTCCAAAGTAGTCCCAGGTAAGTATTCCTCCCCAGCCCCACGCGAGCAAAAAATAGTCCCCAAGTAAAGTACTCCCTTCCAAGCCTCTTTTGGCTTGGAGCTCTTGCAACATGGTCTGCATCAGGTAAGTTTGCAGCATGGTCTGCATCAGGTACGTTTTAATCTATGAGCCTGGCGCCTATGGCGCCAGGACTGACTCTCCATATGAGCCTGGCGCCATAGGCACCAGGACTGGACCCAAATAGCCCCTAGCAGGGGTTGTTGGGCTTGCTTAGGATAACTTGATGCCTGCTTCCGGGGTTGCTGGACGTGGTCTGGGTCCCCGGGGGTAGGCATCATGACACTGACTTGCTTCCTTTAGCTTTTTTCAATCTATAAGCTTTTCATCGTTACTTTCTCCTCTTTGCAGAAGTTCTTGAATCAGATGGTACAAAAAGCGTAGGCGTATGAGGCCTTTACAACCATTCTAACAGTACAACAGTCGTTGCCATATTCCCATCAAACAATTGAAAAACAGCTTCTGCATATGGAGGTTAGCCAGCCAGGTTATGTATTAGAATAGTTTACCTCTTTTTTAAAAAAAAGTTTAACCACGCAGAATGGAATGAGTAAGATATCAATGCGTAAATGTACTAGTCAGCTTGACTTTATGAATGTTGTTGACGCTTACCCAAGTTTTCATAATACTTAAAATGTGAATGTGATCAGATCTACATCATTATGTGATTTGTTGAACAGTGGAGGAAATGTATGTATTATATTTCTTTACATAAGATCATGATCACCGTATAGGTATTAAGGAGATTCGAAGGTTGTTTATCTGGTTCAAACAATACTATCCTTGTCGGACTTGTGATAGATTGAATTGCAGTGTACAAAGTACATTAACAGATCAATACTTTGCTTCCACTATATTATGGTCTTATATATTAAACAAAGATGATGCATAAGACAAACTATTGGAACACACATATCTAGAGAGAATGTGTCCTTTCACATGCACGAACAGACTTCGTGGTGCAGTTCAATCAACTAACGTCATTTTAATTGGATGCACACACTGAAACTCAATGACGAATAATCGAGTAATAAAAACTTCAAGATGGCTACCTCCATGTTAATGTATCCATGTACCTGTAGCTGCGTGATACTCTTTACTTTTTGAATTCTCAGACGCAAGAAACCATGCGTTCACGTGACCACAGTAGTGTGCGCACGCGTCATGTGATTTTCCTTGTAATTTAAGGCGATCTCGGGATGGGAGGCTGCTACTCCCGTCCATGCTTCACTGCTAGAACATCCTTTACTATAGAAGAAAAGTAAGAAACAGAAAGAAAAGGCATTTAGATTGAGAGGAATGTGAGAAATGGAATAATCTCTCTGAGAGACCATTGTTTAATAAGGGAATTTTTTGATTCACTTTGCAGGGACCACCAGAGGGAAGTCAGAGAAATATGACAACCACATTGGATGCCTAAAATGAAAGTCATCAGTAAGTGCATACCACTTTTACTCTTCTAGGATATTTTCTGCGAGTGAATATCAGAATACAGGGGCTATTTTAACTGAACTTGCACCGTCATTTTGACTTGATAGGGAGACCAGAACATCAGGGATATCCCGAAGAAAGGTACCAGATTGGGCCAGCCTCTTGCCAGTGACATCCAACAGACATCACTTAGGTGTGAGCTTTATTACACAGGAACATCAGGTCAGTTTCCCTCTCGATAATGTAATTGCAATTTACAAGTAGGCGTCACATTTGCCGATACACGCTTTGAGTTTAGAGTTAAAATTAAGAATTCCTTTCTTTACCTTCCAGACAGAATTTGAGTTTACATCACCTGAAGAAGAGAGTTTATCTAGAAATGCTTAGTGATGGGAAAGCTTTCAACAGGACTGGCCACCATACTTTGTCCACAACTACTATTCAGAGTTTCTTCCATATTGGACTCAGATTATTCACAGAGGTTTTCTTAAACCTAATGAACTAACGGATGATCATGTATGTTAACAGTTTAAACCATGTGATGAATTGAGGTTTGATCTGTATATTAAGAGCACTTTGATGCTATGTATTGATGAACTATGTGATATTATGATTTACTATGTCAAACATTGACAAGTATATGATTTGAAGAGTTACCACCTTATTAATTAATGTGTTCTGAATTAAATTAAGGAATTATATCTTTTTTTATTCTTTATAAATTGTTTGAGAATTTTACTTTGAAATCTTTAAGGGATTGTTCCCTATACGAGTGCACTACTATTGGTCTGTTTCATTTTAGATGACTCACCTCACGCTCTTAGATTGCCCCATAACTAGCCCTCTTACCCCCAGTGCCATAGAGAGGGGGGGGGGTTAACTCGGGCAAGGCCATTGTCCATCCAGGGCAAGGTCAATCTAGGGGGTTGCAAGCCAACTGTTTTCACCCCTGCTGTCGAAACCCTGAAGAAACCCACTAAAAGGGGGAACTTGGGGAAGAGTTCTGAGGATCTCGACATTGCTACAACTTCTAAACCTCGTGCCTGGACGGTGTTATAGACATCTCAGAATGCAGCGCCCAGGCCCCTGCTAAAAAGGCTGCAGGGGGAGGGTTCCTGTCATCCAGCTCCATGCCCCAAACACTAGCAAGAGACTCCAATGTTCATAAAGATATGGCGCGGGCCACGCATGACAAAGGGCACACAAATCCGCCACCAAACGGCCCCCACCCCGGACCAAACTGACCTAGTCGAAGAGGGATCACCACCAGGATGCAAATGCACCCTCGTCCTTATTGAACTGGCGGCCATTAAGAAGTTACTAATGTCCATTATTGAGGATCAAAGAGGAAGAAGGGGGTTATGAGGGAGTGCCAATCGAACATGAAGGACACTTTAAAGGCTCCCCTGTAATCAGTGGAGAACACAGCACCCGAGCGAATGACCCGAATTTGAGGTACACCACCCCTGCAACAGTACCAACTATCACAATGCCCAGCCATATGAGTAGTCCCGAAACAGATTTGATTCTGCTGCCTGTGCCAGAACCCCAATTCAGCAGCACAACACTGTTCAACTATCACAGCGGGCTGTGTGTGCGGAGGTTAACTGGGGGCCCAGAAGTAAGCTGTGGGGGTGGTATAGCAAGTGGAGGGGTAGGACATCTCTCAAAACTGAGTTCAACAAGCTCACCATGTTTGAATGGTATTTTGTAGCTGTGTGAAAATTCGGGATCCATAAATTCTCTGGAAGCTCCAGGTTCTAGCAATGCCACTACAGCTGGTTGTCCTAGCATTAAATAAATAAATACTTGCAAAACAAATGTGTCTCATTGTAAACATGATCTTGTTGCTCCATTCGTTGCCCTGACTCACTTAAGAATAAAAAGAAAATGATTTAAAAAATGTATTAAAATGGTAGGGCTCTGGAGTTTCCTGCCAACTGTGGCCCTTGTCTAACAGTGGCCACAATGTCTCTCCTTCTCTGTACTATGTAAGGTCCTTCAAACATCTAATGTTTACATAGGTACACTTTCTTCTTCCACTGTTTCCCCCATAATTACTTAACTTATGCCATGCTAGTACTTTCTTTTTTTTTATTATTTATTATTGAATATAGTTGAAATTACATCAACTTTTTCAATTAATACAGTTCAGAAAATTCATAAGCATAAAATCTAGATAAAACAACTATATAAATTCATATTGTACAATCATCATCATTCTAGGTTCAAGGCCTGTAAAAAATTAATCGATGCAATTCTTATACTCATACATTCGGTAGCAGCCAAGGCGACCCATCTATTTTTTGGATCGAGTTGTGCAAAATATGCAAAATGGTTAACAAAGTGCAGTTTTCTTAGGGTACTAAGTGCAGGACATTCCAATATTAAATGTTGAAGAGATTCCACAATCATAACATTTTTACAGAACCGACACCAGTTAAGGTCAGAGGCAATTTGTTTCCTTCTTGATTTGACCTCGTGGATGGGCCAGATGTTAAACCTTAACCAAAGAATAGCAGATCTTAAAGCAGGAGATGGTGCTAAACATAAATAGGACGCAATGTTTTTATAGCGTTTTGGACCAAAGATTATAGGGTCAAAGTCTTTATAAGTTAGACACAAAGTTCTGGTATCAATCCAGTCCATCATGTACACCTTCTTCTTCGCAAGCTCTGGGTGAGCAATAAGAAGATTAAGTGAAATGTCGGCATATGCCATGATTGTTAGAATTTTCGTAGTCCAATTTTTCGGAAACATTTCTGTAGAATTGATCAGGTAACTTGAAATGGTGAATAATGTAGAGTTACTATATGTTGATAGTAAACATTTGCGAAAGAGGGCACATAAACGCCAGTTATATAGTGCACTTAGAGAAATTAACCCCAATTCGTATCTTATTAACACTCCTGGAATACATTGAGGTAGATTTAAGATTGCACGCCAGAACTTGGCTTCTAATAGATTCAGAAACGCTAAGGGGACAATCAGTGTTTCCAGACCATAAAGGACGGTTGCTACAACATTCTGGACCCAATAAATAATGGCTGCTTTGAGAGAAAATTTACCATATTTAGAAATGATTACTCGTGTCTGACAAATTGCTGTAGTTAGCTTCTGCTTAAATTTTATTTAGTTGCGAGTATCGTTGGGGTGCCCTCAAAGATCAGGCCCAAATAAACATAATTTGGTACCTTCTTTAAGGGGATCCCGTCAATCTGCCAGTTCATTAAGTCTTTGCGTGAGCCTTTAGGAACATATGCAACTATTTGTGTTTTACTCGTGTTTACTACAAGTTCATTTTCTTTGAAATAAGAGCATAAAGCTAGCAAAAGATTGTTTAAACCACTTGGGGTTTTTGATACCAGCACAAGATCGTCTGCATACCACAATGCACAGATTTTTACGTTGTTCAATTTAGGAGCATCAGCGATTACTCTGAAAGATTTCCTGTACATCGTTAATAAAAAAATGAAATAAGGCAGCTGCCAAGATGCACCCTTGTTTCAGCCCTCTAAACGTTAGGATAGGGGTTGATAGAAGCCCCTCAGAGTTTAGCCTTACATAAACCTTAGTTTGTGAGTGGAGGGCAAAAATAATGTCAATAAGAGTAGATGGGCAATCCGCTTTGACTAACTTATCTATAAGTTTTGGTCTTGAGACCGAATCAAATGCGGAATGAAGATCTACAAACGCGAAATATCTGGCTTGCTTCTTATATATTGCTTGTTCTTTTATAGCATTTAAAGTAATTAATGCCCGTGCCCAGCCCTGCCACAAATCCAGTCTGTGCTGGGTCACGTTGATTTACTTTATTTGTCCAAGCATTAAAATCTCTTAGCACCAATCTACAAAAAAGTTTTCCCGGTACGTCTAGTAACGTTATTGGACGATAATTTTTCGTGTTCGTTCGATCACCTTTTTTATAGACTGGAATAATTACAGAAGAACGCCAAGATTGCGGAATATTTTTAGTTTGTAGTATCTGCTGGAATATACTATTCAAGATTAATGACCACTCTGTTATATTTTGTTTGAGCATTACATTAGTTAGCCCATCTAAGCCTGCCGCTCTAGATGATGAAGAGGCTTTGATAAAGGCTTGAATAGTCATTTTTGTATAGTGTAAAGACCAACTGTTTACAACATTACTATTGTGGATATAATGGTTCATCATGGGATCATTATACAAGGATGAAAAATGTGTAACCCACATCGATTCAGATACGCCGTTAAGCATCACATGGGGTTGGAGTGAGGTGTTACATTTATTCAGAAGTTCCCATATTAGGGCAGAATTTTTACCACGGCAAGCTGTTAGAAAACATTCACTATCTATTTGATACAAAGTAGCTCTCCTTGCTCGGACCCAGTTTCAATATCTCGAAGAGGCAGTTTTGACTGCCTTATTTCGATCAATTAATGGTAATTTCTGAGAAATTCTGATCTCTCTTCTGTAGGCTTTCTTTCGTTCACACAGAGCTAGATCAAAGCCATGAGCATGTTTTTTAACTGGTTTACTATGAGCAGGAAAAAGATTCGCGAAGGTGCTTAAAATTTCTATATACGAACTGGGCTTGGGTGAGCTTTGATTTTTTAAAATTGCATCGTTCAAGGCTAGTAGTTTGTTAGTAGACCATTTAAATCGATTTCTGCCATTATTAACAGATAGAGTATGTTTATAATACACTGCAATTTTCGAATGGTCACCACTTTCTACCACCCAATGTAAAGATAAGAGATGATGGTCACTAGATGTTTGTTTGATTATCTCAAATTTGCTAATGTTCGTAAATATGGAATTTGATACAAAGATGTAATCGATGGTAGATTTATAGGAGCCTCTTTCCCAGGTATTCATAGGTGGAATATCACCTGTGATTGCACCATTTATCAACCTTAAACCATGATCTTCCATAAAGGAATTCCATCTTGCACCTTCGCGAATCCAATTCTTCTTATTAGAATCGAAACAAGAAAAGTTCAAATCACCCATTAACAGTATTCCAGCAATATTAATTTGATTTGAGATAAGCTCAAAAATACAGGAAAGGGCATCATAAAAACTATCATCAGTGATGCCTACCGGATTTCTATACAGGTTAATTAGTGCATATGTCTGTGAATTAAAAAGAATCTTAACCAATTGGATGAATTTATTTGGTGTTTGCCAGGGGAAGATTTTCAATCCCCTGCTAACTTTCACTGCTACTAACAACCCAGCTGTGGGTCTACCTTTACCACCATCTGCTGCTGGCAGTAAACTAATCTCATGATCGTCCCATGTGGGAAGATTTAGTAACCACGTTTCTTGTAGAGCCACGATATCATAACTATTCAAACCATTATCTAAATTCCACTGCAAATGAGAGTAACCTCTAGTATTCCAACTAGCAAGAGAAAAAGTATTGGTAGAAATGGTTACGAACAGATAGTGGGTCCTGCATTGGGGTCTGATGATGAGTGATTGATGCAATAATTGCAGACACATGAGGGTTCGGAATTTATATCACCAATAGACTTATTTCCATCGATCTCCTTAAATTGCTGGCGTGCTGGGTCTTGGGCTAAAAAGAAACCCAAATCAAACAATTCCATTCTAGCATTCCATAGTGTATTACGAACAATACCAGATTTTATCCAAAGCCTAACGATGGAAAGGTTCTTGTCACAAAGAAACTCAACTTGGTCCACATCTGATGAGGAAATGGCTTCTAGTCCCTCTATGTCTCCAAATATGTTGAAGACACTAGCACGACATAAATCATATTTTGGGAAGGACCCATCACGACATTTCAGGATCAGAGAATGATACTGGTTAAGCTTCTTTAAAAATGCAGCACTATCGTCGTTTATATAGCGTTTATTACTGCCGTTATGTATATTCATGTTACACCTATTTCTATCTTTAGAATAATCACGATGGTGCTGCATATTAGAAGAAAGAGGGATGTTTTTCATACAATTATCAGATCTGTTTTTAAAAACTTGAATCTCATTTTGTGGGTTTTTATTAACATTATGTGTTTGAGGGGCCTGTTCAAAAGTATGTGGAGCTTCAGGTAGCACTTCAGATCTTCTATTAAGTAGATAGGAATCAACTGCATTTCTCAAAGCAGTTAAACGATCTTCTGCTTTCGCTATCGGAGCGATAGGAGGGGATACCTTAGGCGCACCTGTCGAAACGACCTCATTTTGGACCACTAGATTCGTATGTGTATTCGAGCAAGATTGTGTGGTCGGTATGTTATCAGGTTTAGATGTTAAAAGAAAGACCAGCTCATTCAAAGGATCATAATTGGGGGCTGGCTTGGGAACTTCTGATAGGATCCTATGAAAGGGAGCAACATGAGAGGGAGGAGGTGTGTCTTGCAAAGCTCCATCAACACGCATATTGCCGGTTATATCGACAAAATCATTATTAGGTATCTCATTGCTTAGAGCTGGCAAAGCAGCAGATCTATGAGGAAGAGATGTGGTAACATCTGACAAAAGAGATATCTGCGGTATTTTTTTTAACTCTGAAAGAGCTTTTTTATTTCTTTGTATAAGTTTAGATGATAACAATTTAATTTTTCTCTTGTTTAACAAAGAACCTCCCACCTTTTGTGCATTTTGGGTGGTGTCTCCACATGATTGACTTGGTATAGGTCGACCCGCAGTTCTCGCAGGGGAATCAATACTAATCCAAGATTCATTAGGATTTGCTGTGTCTTTTTCATCAACACATTCAATAGGCCGAATTATTTTATTAAACATTGGTAAAGCCGGCGTAGTTATTAGCGGGTCTTGCATCATACCCTCTAAGTGTGATATACGCTGACAAATAGATGGCCCTGAGTGTACATTTAAGCCTTGATAAAATGACCAGTTGGATTCGAGCTGTACAATCCTTTGTTCCAATTTTACTAAAGACAACCCTTTGGAACTTTTAAGTGAGGTCTCTTTCATCCAATCACTTATATAATTTAATTTGTCAGTTTGGATAGTTAACTTCTGATCCAAAGAATTAAAAAGCTTAAATAGAGTAGCCATAGTAGTATTAATAGCCCCCAAAGTAACTTCTAATAGGACAGGGTTCGGTAAAGATTCAATTAGTTGTTGTTTCTTATTACAAGTTTGGCAACGACGAGGGGTAGGTTGCAAAAAAGAGATCTCCTCATTTTGTCTTGTTGAATCAGTGGAACAAGCCTGTGCATAATTAGTCGTGATCGAAACCCTTGAACTTTCAAGGTCACTACATTTGGAAGAATTTTGTGAGGAAACAGAAAGAGACTTATTATTTGAGGCATGTCCCACGTCTTCAATAATTGCTGATGCTAATGTAACATTCTCCAATAGTGAAATTTGACATTCATTTGTCATCACATTAGAGTCTAAGAATGACTCTTCTAAGACAGTAGTGAAAATTCGCATAGGTTTAATAATTCTAATCGGTGAATGGGATACAGTTAGTAGAGTTTGATCTGATACAGAAGAGCTCAAAGTAGGAACAGAAGCCTCATTATTTGGGTTGGGAATTGATATAGGAATCAGATCATTCACATCGCCATTAGATAGTACAGGATCTGCATTAATCGATACTGAGGAAAAAGGCTCAGTTAAATTAGGAATCATTAAAACCTGTGGTTTTGTTACATAAAAATTGCGTATGTCATTTGGGTTTTTGTTAATTGGGGTTAAAATGATGTTTTTTTTTTTTGATGTACGAGTTCGACTTTTGCTTTTTTCCTGTAAAATAGAGAGGTTTTGATTAATGGGGGTTTGAGGGAGCAATGCTAAATCGAGTGTATTAGGCATCATAGGTAATGTAGTAGTCATTGAATCTCTGGTTATCTCTGATGGCATTCCTGTTCTTAAGGTGAACATAAAGTAAAATACACTTTCTTGAGAAAAACACTATGTAAACTTTAGGATTATAAAATGGCAACCTTAGCTGTTAATAGCTTTGATATCTAATTAAATCCTGAGTTCAGGAATATGATTTAGATGGTAACACTGGTTGCGTACAGTACCTTAGGTGGGCAATGTGCTTTTATAACCATCCGCCAAACAGCCGCACAACAGCCGATGGACTTGACGCCACAGGGCTTATCACCGCAAGGGTGGCTCGCAGCTGCTTAAATAGCAGAATGAAGTCACGTGTGCCGTCACGTGACCCACGCCGATCCGCCTCCTCCAGGAAGCGGTGATGATGGGAGAATCTCGGCAAGAGCAACGGCTCGCAGTGCCGATTGGGGCAGGCAGAAGGGTTCCACACAGCACAATAAAGCGATCCTTCGCTTTCAAACACAATGCGCCGCTCGGGCGGCTCGCAGCTGCTTAAATAGCAGAATGCAGTCACGTGTGCCGTCACGTGACCCACGCCGATCCGCCTCCTCCAGGAAGCGGTGATGATGGGAGAATCTCGGCAAGAGCAACGGCTCGCAGTGCCGATTGGGGCAGGCAGAAGGGTTCCACACAGCACAATAAAGCGATCCTTCGCTTTCAAACACAATGCGCCGCTCGGGCGGCTCGCAGCTGCTTAAATAGCAGAATGCAGTCACGTGTGCCATCACGTGACCCACACCGATCCGCCTCCTCCAGGAAGCGGCGATGATGGGAGAATCTCGGCAAGAGCAACGGCTCGCAGTGCCGATTGGGGCAGGCAGAAGGGTTCCACACAGCACAATAAAGCGATCCTTCGCTTTCAAACACAATGCGCCTCTCGGGCGGCTCGCAGCTGCTTAAATAGCAGAATGCAGTCACGTGTGCCGTCACGTGACCCACGCCGATCCGCCTCCTCCAGGAAGCGGTGATGATGGGAGAATCTCGGCAAGAGCAACGGCTCGCAGTGCCGATTGGGGCAGGCAGAAGGGTTCCACACAGCACAATAAAGCGAGCCTTCGCTTTCAAACAGAAGGCAGGGAAAAATCCCAGCAAACACACACATGCTGGGATGCCCCCAGGTTGGAGCTTGCCCAGGACATCAGCTCTGAACACATGATCAGTGCACCACAGTAGGGAAGAGGGAGACGAAGCTCAAACTGCACGTCACGGGCTGACCGAAGCAGCTAAGACAACACTGGGTGATGTAATGATATGGCGGCAAGCCACTCTGGTGTAGAGGGGAAGTAGAGGGGAAGTGGACCCGAGCCAGAGAACCATTCACATAGCTACGACTGCCTGTTGGCAGGTGGTTATGGGAATGGTAAGCTGAACAGAGCAAGGTTCCTGGGAGGACCAATCAAATGGTATGTTTCTATGTCCCTGGGCGGTGGCCAGCCTTCAGAGTATTCACCACAAGGTTTACGTAGGCCTTTCTCCAGCAAGTACCATGTGAATGTCTTCTTTTTCAACCAGAAGCAGGGTGTGTCGTGTTTCTTTCGCAATGGTGCTGACCAATGTCAGAATAATAAAGTCCCAGCGGTCAGCACAAATGTTATTTTACTAATTGCAAACTGAGGGGTGAGAAGCGATGTGGCGCCACATGGCGACGCGATCAGTTGGACTACTGTTGATTTGTTTGCGCCAATCATGTTCTACTAACATACATAGCTCAAAGGATAGGATGTATGCAATGAATATCTTGGGAAACATAGAAAACATGAAGATTCTGAGCTGCATCTGTTTCCAATGCCTTGACCATTGCATTTGTAGTATGAAACGAATGCTCGCTGTATGCCCAGATGTCAGCTCTCATCAATCAGTTCCAGTCCTCTGTTCTGCTTCATTTCTCCTCACCCAGCTGTAACAAACAGCGTTTCTTGCCAAGTGTGTGCTACATTTTGATCACAAATTTTATATGGTGGGATCGGAGGACCCCTTATACACTTTTCTCCCCTACCCTGTCTGTCTTCCTTTCTTGTAGTTGTTGACAATTTTTAATTTAGTGTTATTAATGCTGTAGTACTTGTGGACCTGTCTAATAAACTAATGAATCCTACATCTCATGCTAGGAGGCTGCGGCAACAAAGTTATCAATCTACGCTGCTGTGGCTAACAACTGCTGGAATATGGCCACACAAGTTACCTATTCTCCAGTCCTTTGTTTTAAGTGCAGCAATTCCACATGGATCACCTACTTAATTAGTCTCTGTTCAAACAGAGCTGCAGTGCAAAGCCTTGAATATAAATATAAGCGCAGGCATAGCGGATCAGCGACCAAGCTCAAACCCTTTCGATGTGCCAAAAAGGACATAAAACACTTGGCCATCAGCCTCACGTCACACAATTCCTCCCTCAATCAGGCTAACTATCTGGTTCTTTTCCAAGCAATCATGGAGGCAACTACACCTTAATACAACTATTCATGTACGATTAAACAATGAAGGTCTGTCTTTTCCCATTGAGACAGTTCGAGGCCTAAAACCAGGCTGTTTTGGCCCCTACACTTTTTAATCTTTATTTCAGATAGAGATTTTAAAAAAAGATTTAGTTTTCCCCCTAAAAGTTGGAACTGCGCCGGTTGGTTGGTTACTCTAGGCAGACGATTGGGTTCTAATAGGTTATACCCGGATTGGATTACAGCACCAACTGTTTGCCCTTGAAAAATGTGTGATTGCAAATGAGTTAGATCTCATCAAAAACTGAGATGTTAATTATGTCCCCATGCAAAAAGAAAACCAATTTTAAGTGGAAATTACATCATGTATCTTTGGAGACTACACCTACTGTTGCTTATTTGGGTTTTCATATTGCAGGCAGTGGAATTAGGGAAAAACCCTACTGCTAATTTGAAGACGAAAATGATTGTTATTACCACAGGCCAATTAAATCTGCGTTATGGACAGTTTCCACTACTACCTTTAATCAATTTCTATAAAGCCATGGTAGCACCCGCTGTAACACAAACCCATCTACTATAAAAGTAGACTGGTCACACCTAGGTTTGTTTTGGAGAGGGGTTCTAGGTCTTCTAAGGGGGGTGCCGTCAACAATTCTACATTATGAAATGGGATTAACAATCATTTAAACTATTGCAAATTGAAAAACGCTGTGCCTATTTAGGCAATTGTAGACAAATGAGTTCCCACTTTGGGAACTCCCGTCCCTTGCACACTGTCTATGGCTAACAAAAGCTCAATATGTTTATTTTTCATAAAAGAAAATGAGAATTCATAAGTTGTATTAACTCAACACATATGATATTTAGATAGTAAGGCCTGCAGCCCAACAATCAAGGTCCGACTTCTGAGTAAATGTGTTCATAAAGATGATTTGTTGATATGAAGATGCCCAACGCGTTTCGAGAGTATTTCTCTTCATCAGGGGCTGCAATTATTCATTCAATGGTCAGAGATTTGTTCTATAAATACAAAGGAAATATATATAATTTGTGTCAGAATGCTGTTTCAAAAGAAATAAAGTGTGTCATTCGGAAGTACCAAACATGTTGAAGCAAAACATTAGAAAGATACTTTAGTTCATTGTTTTCTTAATCTCAAAGTGCAAAGTTCTACATTTGTCTCCACCCTAATGTTGTAGATTAGTTCTACCTTACACCATCTATAAGCTCCCCGATTGTCTAAGTGGTGCCAAATTGTGATTACAAACTTGTACTTCCATCTACAGCTATGTCATAATTCCTCTTCTGCATATGGGAGAATCCTACATGTTATCGAATCACTGTAATTCTTCTTTCGTGTATTCACTCCTATTTTGTTTAAAACGCTCTCTCTACATGTTAATATGAATGATAACAACAAATTGTATAACCTTATAGCCCAAATATAGGTCTGTAGCGGACCGTCAACATAGTACACATGATGCGTTGAAAAGAAAAAGCGTACTGTATTCTCCTAGTAAATAAAGATCGTGGATGATTGTATTCATCAAGTACAAGATAGTACATTAATGTTAATTACAGTGCTTTATTTACCTCTAGAGTCATATTGAGTTTAACGTTAAGAACACGACACACCACCTGATCCCTTAGTTCGAAATTTCACCTCTTTACCCTTAAAAGTATCATAGGATTTACTTACTCTCTGAAGACTAATAGTTTTAACATTAATGTACTATCTTGTATGCACTTTATATACGAACAATAATGATACGCACATGCACACATTAGCAGGCAGGCAGCTGGTCCGGGCTGCATGAGGCCTGGCACTGCAAGCCACAAGATTGATCGATTGTCAGGTGAGAAGCGACTAGCGAGACACACTGCAAGTTGATATGTATCTCGAGTCTCGACTCGAGATTGCCCACATAAGTAAAGTTAACTTGCAGTGGCTGCCTGAAATCATTTCCCAGAGCCCTGTTATTGGGCCGTAGAACCGTCTAGGCCAGACTGGGTAGGCACATCGATGCTCGGCTGGTGTGGGTTCAGCACCTAGGTGAGGGAGAGCCCAGCCGAGCGTCGATGCAGCAGGAACTACCCCTGCCTGTCTCTGCTGGTAGGGCAATAAGGCAATGCCCGAACCAAAAACACAACAAAATGCTAGTTTGGGCCCGTTTTCTTTTTTTTAATCAAAGTGGGCCACTCTTTTGGCCAATGTGGACCGGATTGACAAGTTACTTCGCTCTGCAGCTAGTAGTTTTGACCAGTGTTGCTGAATACATTTTGTTTAAATTGCACAATTTGCATCACATTTTATCAAAAGCCTCGCCCTTGGGTACTACTCAAACAGTCCGTCACAAAAGCAATGAATTGCCACTTGCAACTGTGGGCCACTTGTTCAAGGTGCTTGAGATAATGTTATTCCCCAGCCCGACCCCGGCACCAGGTCAGACTCCGGCCGGTGTCTGCAAGTTGCTTGTCTCAGCCCAGACTGTATCAGGTGGCATCATCCGTGCACGTCACCACAACACTCCAAAAGTTGTGTACCCATGACACGTCCTCCAGTCCGCATGGCTGTGGCGAGTCACCTCACTCCACCCCTCCAAAGGCCACGTGGGGTTCCCTTATCGCACCACCGAGCACATCATAAAGCGCCAAGAGGTGGCCATGCAAATGACAAAAAGAGTGCTATATAAGACCCAGCACATAACATATGCACCTTGCACACAGAATGGGACCCATGGCACCACGGGCCCTCCACATGCACACAACAGGGGCATCACGTGCACACTGCAAGGGTCACCACGGGGTGCAGCACATGGAGTCCGGCACACCTTGCGACCTTTTCACGTTCGGAGAAGTTTCAAATTGGGTCTCCTCTGGTCTGTGATGGTCACTCACTGCTACTGTTGATGAAATGCATGATTTTGTTCAGTTAAGTAACTTAAAACCTGCAAGTCAAGTTACTTAACTGAACAAAATCATCTTTTTCTTGAATCATTCATTATTTGCAGCGGCAGCCAGTCCCTCAAATCATTCCCCAGGACAGAACTCTCCAGGACTGTCCGTCCAGGTCCCCTGCCCTGGAGAATGTAGGGCAATGGCAGCACGCACGAGATGGGGGATATCGCTGGTTTTCTTTTAAAAGTTGTGGCCGCTAGTGACGCACAGAATCTTCAACGAGCAGTAGCTGGCCTGGTGCAGTGATTAGACTGCTTGCGTGAGTCTAGCATGGCTCTCAATGATTTCATGTTGATAAATATGTTAATTTCTTATTGTGTTCCGGGTATGGAACGTATAGGGAACATCAGCATGCAATGTTCGTAGCAATCTAAGCTTTTGAGTGCAATAGGCGCTTTGCTAAAATGTGTCCCAAGACCAACGCTTTTAACACACATTAGGCACGAAATGTGGATGGTTCCATTAGGAACAAGTTACTTACCTGTAACTGTTGTTCTCCAGCATGGGTCTGGCATGGATTCACATGCTCATGAATATTCCCCGTCGTCAGGCCGGGAATCCTCGGTATAGAAAGAAAAAAAAAATCAGTATCAGTTTTGTTTCTGATCTGTCTTTCTCAGTAGTAACCAATCACTGGTCTCTGGGTCACACTGCCCCCAGCCAGTGACTGCCCTCTCCCTAAGCCCCGCCCCTGGCAGCCCTCCTCAGATTTGGTAGCACGTGAAGTGGCAGTATGACCAAGTGAAGAGCCGCAGAGGGGTAGGCTGGAGGCTTTCGCATGTGAATCCATGCCAGACCCATGCTGGAGAACAACAGTTATAGGTAAGTAACTTGTTCCTTCTCCAGCATGGGGTCTGGCATGGATTCACATGCTCATGAATGTTACAATACATAGCAGTATACACATGCACAACCACGGGAGGTGGCAGAAAGGCTCCATATCAAGCAATACAACAACTCAACATTAAGCAACTCTTACCTCCTCACCAGGCTCACCTTAGGCGAACAGGTTGCGCAGCACTGCCTGGCCGACTCTGGACTCCTCCCTGGAATCCCGGTCGACGCAGTAGAATCTCGTAAAGGTGTGCATCGACCTCCACGTAGCAACCCTGCAGATGTCGAGCAGGGGCACACCAGACAGGAACGCCGTAGTAGCAGCGATCGCTCTGGTCGAATGGGCCCTCGGACGGCCTGGCAACGGTCGGTTTGCCAACCGGTGACAGTGCATGATGCAGCCGGAGAGCCATCTGGAAATGGAAGTCTTCGAGAGAGCCTTCCCTTGATTCACAGGTCCAAAGTTCACAAACATCTGTGATGTCTTCCGAAAACTCTTCGTGCGGTCCACGTAGAACTTCAGCACTCTAGCTACATCCAGCGAGTGCAGAGTCCTCTCAGCCGGCGACGAAGGCGACGGGAAGAAAACTGGCAACACCAAGGGCTCGTTGAGGTGGAAGTCCGACGGCACCTTGGGCTTGAAGGAGGGGTGCGTCCTCAGCACCACCCTCGTGTCGTGAAAAGTCAAGTACGGAGGCTTGCAAGACAGGGCCTGGATCTCTCCCACTCGTGCAGAGGTGATGGCCACGAGGAAAGCTGTCTTCCACAACAGAAACTTCAACGGCACTGAATGCATAGGCTCGAATGGGGCCCCCATGAGCCTAGTTAGCACCACGTTGAGCTCCCACGCAGGGGCCTTCACCGGCGGGAATGATCGGAACAGTCCTTTCATAAATTCCTTCACCAGTCGATGAGACCACAAGGACGCCCGTCCCGTAGTTCTGGTGTAACGTGAGACGGCAGCCAGATGTACCTTGATGGAAGCGTGAGTTAGGCCAGCCTTGGCCAAAGACAATAGGTACGGCAATACTTGAGGGGCCGTAATCCGCAGAGGGTTAATCTTCTGTGCACGGCACCAGACAGAGAACCTCTTCCATTTGTGTCCGTAGCACTTGAGAGTTGAGGATGCCCTGGCCTTCGCAAGAACCTCTCTGCAGTCAGCCCGGATGTCTTATCCTCCAAACTCTAGAGCTGCAGGAGCCAGGCCTGCAAGTTCAGCGACTCTGGTTCGTGATGAAGAATGGCGCCTCCTTCTCTGGAGAGAAGATCCACGTCTGTCAGCAGTTTGACTGGTGTGGATGCTGACAAGTCCAGAAGGTCCGGGAACCAGATCTGCCTAGGCCACGCCGGTGCGACGAGGATCATCCTGCACCGGGAATTCTTTAGCTGGTTGACGAGCCGGAGTAGCAACGGCAGGAACGCATAAAGAACAGGCCGTCCCAGGGGAACGAGAAAGCATCGCCCATGCTCCTCGGTTGGGGAAACCTGCTGGCGAGCCTCCGGCACTTGGAGTTCGCCGCGTCACGAAGAGATATATCTGGGGTTCGCCCCATCGTCGGAAGAGTCAGTCCACTTGATCCTGGCGCAGTTCCCACTCGTGGCACGAGCGCAGCTCTCTGCTGAGTGAGTCGGCGATGGTGTTTTTTATCCCTGCCAGATGAAAGGGTACCAGAAACATCCCTTGGGCGTTGGCCTAATGCCACAGATCCTGGGCTTCCTTGGATGGGGCAGGGGATCTGGTTCCGCACTGCTTCCGAATGTAAAACATCGTGGTGGTGTTGTCGGTGAAGATCCTCACCACCTTGCCCTTGAGGGACAGAAGGAAGGACCTGAGGGCCCAGAACACTGCACGGAGCTCCAAGATGTTGATGTGGAGTATCTTCTCCTCCGGGAGCCACAGGCCTCTCGCGTGGAGACCCCCGGCGTGCGCTCCCCAACCTTCCAGGGAGGCATCCGTCGTCACCGTCAACTGGTGGGCCGGGGCTAGGGAACCTGTTCCCACCGTCAGATGAGAGCGGATACCCCACCATTGTATCGCCCGATGGAACGCTTCGTCGAGCGGGATCCTGTCCTCGAAGCTGCCCATCGGCTGGATCCAGTGGGCGTCGAGGAATTCTTGCAAGGGCCGCATCCGAATTCTGCAGTGGCGCACCAGATAAATGCAGGAGGACATCATTCCGAGGAGGGACTTGATAGACCTCACTCTGGCCACGTCTGTGGCCAGCAGACGTTGCACCTTTCCCAGGATGGTCCTTATCCTTTCCTCCGACGGTGAGGCCCGCCGCGCCACTTTGTCGAGCTGTGCTCCCAGAAACAGGGCGACTTGCGACGGGACCAGGTGGGATTTTGGAAAGTTGATGGAGAACCCCAGGTCCGTGAGCAGCTGAACGGTCTTCGCAGTGTGTTCCACAGCGAGCTCCCTTTTCCTTGCCCGTATGAGCAGGTCGTCCAGGTAGGGGTAGACGTGGATCCCCTGCAGGCGCAGCTGCGCCGCCACCGGTGCTAGGCACTTGGTGAACACCCTGGGCGCCGATTTTAATCCGAACGGGAGGGCCTTGAACTGGTAGTGCCGCCCTTTGACCACGAACCTGAGGAACCTTCAGTGTCTCTTTAGAATAGGGATGTGGAAGTATGCATCCTCCAAGTCCAACGACGACAGGAAATCGCCCTCCTCCAGCTGTACCAGCACGTGCTGGAGGGTGACCATCCAGAACTTCTGTGCCTTGATGTATTTGTTCAGTCGTCGCAGGTCCAGGATGGGACGCCATCCTCCTGTCTTCTTCTTTACGAGGAAGTATCTTGAGTAAACTCCGGAGCCCCGAAGCCTCTTTGGAACGAGCTCGATGGCACCTTTCCTGAGCATCGCCCTTACTTCGAACAGCAATTGAGGGACGTGATTTTCCTTCCTGGCCACGGGAGGAATGTGGGGGCACTTCTTCTGGAACTCGAGGGCGTGCCCCAGGGCGTCCAGCACCCAATGGTCGGTGGAGATGGACTCCCGCACGCCGACGAACTTAGTCAGCCGGCCTCCCACCGGAGTGCTTCGGCGGGGGCCCGACCCGACGGTCGGGTCAATCTTGCTTGGAGGCCACTTTGCCTCCTTGACCACCTTGGAGACGACGGCGGGATCCACCTGACTTGCCGCGTCCCCTGTAGGCCTCCTGCGACGAAGATCTTGCCGCTTGACGGTACGTAGAGGAGCTGCTGCCGGCTCCTTTGGAGGCACCCTGTCTGCCTCCGGAGCTCCGAAAGGACGGCTGTCGCTGTTGGAGCACACCCAGTGCACGGGCCGTCTCCGTGTCCGTCTTGATCGCCTGAAGGGACTCATCAACCGCCTTGCCAAAAATATTGTTCCCATCGAAGGGCATGTCCAAAACCTTGGTCTGTACGTCCTGGCGGAAATCCGTCGCCTTGAGCCATCCTCGTCGTCTCAGGCAAACGCTGTTGCCCAACTGACGGAAACCGGTGTTGGCGATGTCCGTAGCCACCGTAATGGCGTGGTCCGAGGCAATCTCACCTTCCTGTAAGATTTCCAGGGCCTCGGCCCTCTTGGCGCCTGGAAGAAAGTCCAACAGAGGGGCGATCTTGAACCACAACTCCCTGTCGTAGCGGGGTAGGTTGCGCCCTAAGGCACAAGGGGGCAGTGTCGGGGACCCGGTACTTCTTCTCGTACCAGTCCCTCTTCGCAGGAGCCGTGGCAGGGTTCTTGAGGAGGGCGAGCCCCTCATCCCAGATGTCATCAAGAAGCGGTACGGCGAGGACCGTCTTCCTTTTAGCCTCGTGCCGTTGGTAAAGGGAACCTTTCTTTCTTCTTTTCTTCGGGGCAGAGCTGGAAGAGCTTGGATGCCCTGGAAATCATAGCACGGAAGGATCCAATATCGTCGGGCGGGGACGCCCGGGCAGGGGGCGACGGGGGACACGTCCCGTCGTCGCCTCCGTCGTCATCCGTACCCGTCGTAGTCATGTCCATGTCTGTATCATCCCCGTGGGTAGTGGACCGGGGAGAAGGCAGAGAAGGCCGCAGAGGCAGGAGAGGAGGCCGAGGATGTGTCGTCCTCCTCTTAAGTGGCAGGCTCTCCGAAGGTCCTGGCTCCGGTTCCCCCATCGGGTCTGGCTCAGGTACCTCCGTCGGGGGAAGGGGCAACCTAGTCCTTATCTCCGAGCATAAGGACTGGGTGGCTGACAAAATGGCCACCAAGGTGTCCTGCGGCGCCAGAAACGACGGGAGCGAGGGCTCTTGAGGAGCCTCGTCTGCGACACCGTCCCTCTCGTCGTCGCCCTTGTCGGGATCCCTCCCGATGGGCTGGGCCTCTTCCACGACTTGGATGAGCTCCTCCTCAGAGGTCGTGTCCGTATCCAGGATGGCCACCAGCCCCTCCCCCACCCTTCCCAATGAGGACTTTGTGGGGGTCTTCTCGATGGGCCTGAAAGATGACTCCCTCCGCGGTGGCAGGGAGACTCTGGTACCTGAGGGCGCCTCCACTGGTGTAGCCTCCACAGGCTGAGCCAGGGCCGCGGCGACATCCTCAATCAAGGTCTTGGCAGGGTGAATTAAAGCCAACGTCACCTTCTGTACGCCTGGGGCCTTCACATGGGGGGGGGTCCGAGCCTCACTCCCCCTCTGCCGGAATCTTCGAGATCGACCAGGGCCTCTCCAGAAGCTTCGCCGGGTTCTTGGACTTCCTCTCACCCGAGCCAGAGTCTTGGCTCGTGGTTGATGGCGCCGGGGAGGATGCACCCTGCCTGGCAGCCAAGGAGCCTGACTGTTCGGCGCTCCCGGTGCCCGCAGACTTGCGGTGTTTAGCCTTTTGTTGGGCCCCCGTCGCCGGGGCACCCTCACAGGACTTAGAAGACCGCTCAGACTTCTTTTTCTTCTTCTCGCCTGGCGGGCCCTTACCTTCCAGCCAGTTGGCGAGACGGAGGTGGCGATCCTTTATGGTCCGCTCCGACATGTTCCCACAAAATGCGCAGTCCTTTTCCTTGTGCGTCTTGTCCTCATGGAGACAGTAGAGGCATAACGAATGCTCGTCCTCCTTGAAAACGTTCTGAAGCTGGCTTCCCGGGCGTCGAGCTTCCTTTCTCCTGGGCCATGACCGGGGTAGGCCTCGGAACTTCTGGAATCCTCCAAAAGTGTAACTCGACGAAATCTTCAACCTTGAGGGGCGTAGAAACTCCAAAACGGATCCCCGTTGATCGGATGTAGACACGGTGGAGCATGAGGCTCTATTTAACCGAATAAATGAGAAAATCTCCTGAAAAAAGCGTGAAAACGCAGCAAAAGCTCGAGAGCTACAGCACGAGGACTCCCAACACTTGAACGTGCGGTAAAAATCTGAGGATGGCTGCCAAGGGCAGGGCGTAGGGAGAGGGCAGTCATTGGCACAGGGCAGTATGACCCAGAGACCAGTGATTGGTTACTACTGAGAAAGACAGATCAGAAACTGATACCGATTTATTTTTTCTATACCGAGGATTCCCGGCCTGACGACGGGAAATATTCATAAGCATGTGAATCCATGCCAGACCCCATGCTGGAGAATGAGACCCCTCCGTCCCCCTTCACAAGTGGGAGATTATGAGACAGAAATAAGTATTGTGAGTCTCCTTCCCGAATAAGGAGGAGTTGGCGTGTATGCTTTCCCGGCAACAATGTACAAATCATTTTGTTGGTGCGTGCCTGGCACCCTCACGTTTTACCTGCTGCAAACGTTACTACCCAGTGGCAGTAAAATGGCTCTTAAACTAAAGTAGTCACCTCATTTCCACAGCATATGTCTTGGCATCAATTAGTGACAGCACCTTCTGGCCCCACTGCTTGAGTACAAGTAGTGACAGCCTACATTTGGTCTCCTTTCGAGTGAAGGGTGGGTGGCACTAGGGAAGGAATGATGTCAGACCAAGTTATGCTGCTGGGGCCTGCATTTGGCATTATATGGCACGAGGCCTTCTGAGGAGGGACGGGTGGGTGGCATTAGGGAAGGAATGAGTTTCAATGCAAGCCTGCCTGGTCAGAGCGAGGTATGCTACCGGGCCCTGCATTGCCTTGGGAGAGCAGCTGCAATTCTGCTTTGCTTTGCTCTGTCTGCTGTTTTTGAGATGTGCGGCATGTTCCCGAGTCGTGTGTTCTGGTTATATTCTGGCTTGTGTCCATTCACTGTCATTCTAGCATTCTATCAAATGCTTTTGGACATCGTATGTCTGGGGGGGCTCTGAATATCTAGCGTTTACAATTGGAAATTATAAGTTGGCGTTGCTATTATGAATGTTGTAGTGTGGGTATAACCTAGCTTAATTTATTGACTTATTTTATTTCTTTGATTTGTGTAACACGCCAAGTGACTAAGTTTACTCGATGAAATATGTTGACTGTTTCTTATGAATTGTTGAGTGTATGCGAGTTAGAGCTAAGGTGCAAAAGAGAGCTTTACCTGCAATGGTGAACAAGACCCAAGTTTCAAATTTCAACAGGGTTAGAGAAATAAATAGGGTGTATAAGATGGTAATAAGATTGCTGTCTCCGTCTTCCCTCTGTTCCCCCCTTTGCCTGGTCGCACCTTGAAACACTTGTGTATAGCCGCGTTATAAATGCTTTATCATCAGATGATATCATGGGCTCTGTGCAAGGTGGTAAGAGACAGGGAGCAAGGGGGTGTTTTTGCGGATTTTGGCACTATGTGTTATGGGGCGCGGTAAAATGAGGCACACACTGCTGTGTGGAGGTGTCATGCGTGTGCAATGAGGACATGCATGTGCGCTGATCAGCTCTTACGGACAGAAGAGGCCTTCGTTGCGCTGTGTAGCCCGAATATGCACAGTATATGAGATTGAGCACTGCTTGTGCGTGTGCGTGTGTTGAGACCCTTTTTGTGCTGGCAGACCTTTGAATGTTGTGAGGAGATTCTGTGCATGCGGAGTTGCTCCTGTATTTCATGGGGCCCAATGTGTGCTTTGGGCCCCTCTATGCATCGTTTCCCATTCGGTTCTATGTGATGGGTGAAAAAAGATCCATTGTGCTTAAATGTTTGTGCAACTGGAGTTGGAAAAAAGGTCACCCTCCTTTCCCTGTTCTCCCACCCACCTATGCCACTTGCTAACTCTCTGGGGGACACCACCAGCGCCCACCAATATTTCACAGGTCTCCCCGCTTTCATTATCTGGGGGCACTACGTGGAACTCCCATGACTCATGACTCAGCCACCCTCTCCTTACCTGACCCCCCTCCTTACCTGACCCCTCCACTTCCCAGACCATTCCCTGCCTACCTGCCTATTCCCTCCCATGTCGCCACTTACCACTGCTCCCCCAACGCTGTCCTGTCCCCTTTCACGTCCTGGTATTGTTTTGCAGTATGGGGTAACGCCGCCCCATCTATGCGCCTTACCAGTGTGGCAAGGTCCTATACCTGCCTGTATGAGTGGTGCTCCACTGTGTGCTGATGGGCCTGTAGTTGCTGAGGATGGCTTGTATATGCAGGAGCCTTTCATGTACCGAAGCACTCTTGGAAAGTGTTGATGAGTCCTGCATGCCCTGATGGACCCCATAAATGGACTGATCAACATTTTATGTGCCGAGGGGCCAACCCCTGCATGTGAATAAGGCCATGTATGGGGGCGCATAGTGCGTGCTGAGTAGCTCCGGTGTAATGCAGAGTCTCCTGTAGTGCTGATGGACCCTATATGTGTTGGGCAGTCCTTGTATGTGATTGGGCCCCACGGAGGCCTTAGATGCACTGTTTAGAGATGTGGGGCCACTACCTATGTGTTTGAAGGCCCCTGCATGTTTTAGGGAAGCCCAGTATGTGCATTATAAAGCTCTGCCCGGGCCCTTTGGAGACTCGGTCAGATTGTCAGTACATGTTTTGGCACAAGTGATGATACCTTTGAGAATGAGGTGCATTTGAGAATATGGTGACTTGCCCATTTCTCAAACTAATGCAAATAAAAAAGTGCATTATCTCAGCTGTTTTATTTGCATTAGTTTTTAAGAATGTACCCCTATATGTGCATCTTGTTCTGTTACTTAATAAAATCATTTGTTACAATCCATTTATTATTTGATATGTTTCTTATGTTTGAGACTGATATTGCACTCATGGTTAGTCCATCTATCATTGAAGATATACTTTATGAAATCAGGAACTTACTTAAAACATTAATTTTTTAACTCCATATATGATTATAACATGGTTTAAATGCACTAATTTGGACTAATTTTATTCAACATCTTCTTGGGGGATACTCGCAATCCCCTCATAGAAGGGTTGGGCTCACACGCTATGCTCGCTCCTTCGACGAAATATGGGGCCACTTTGGAAAAAATCCAGGGCCACTTTTGGTTCCCACTCCAGCCCTGCACCAAGGCCGAGATTAGTGCCTGAATTGCTGAGGGTAAAGGGAAGACGATTGCTGGAGAGCCAGGACCCTGCTGCTTGGAGAGGAGCTGTAACGACACAACAATCTCCAATTAATATACATCTTTCTTACTCTAGTGGATTGCTCAGTTCCTACCAAATACCAGGCATGTAACCTTGCCTAATGTGGAGATACTGGCGGCATGGCTCCTGTGGGCCAGATTGCAGCGATTATCCTCTGAACTGCTGCCAAAAAGACCTTCAAGAAGAAAAAAAACAAAAGCCCACTATCGGAACGGACCTTGTAAACACGTCCTAGTTGTCTTCCACTAGTGCCTCATCTTTCAGGACACACTGTAGCACTGACCATGTGGGTTTTATTCTATTTGATGTCATGTATGCAAATGATCTGGAAGTGGTCCGATAAAGCATGTTTCATCTTGATAACATTCACTTGAGGTAGAAGGGTCAAACTCCATGATAAGTAGTCTAATCTAGAATATATCCTATTGGTATGTGGGGAAAGGAGCAGTCCCAGATATCTGGATGATAATGACTCCATACATCCGAGACCAACCTCAAATAGCTTATTTTCTAGCTCTTTGGGCGTTACATTGCCTCCCACGGTCTGCCTCACAGAGCAAACCAGTTATAGCAACATCACAGAACTGAGATTGCCACACACTATTACACTTCCATCAGTTAGGTCCATTTTCATTAAAACCTAAAGAAAGAAGACATTCTGACCGTAATTCTGCACATCCGCAGTTGCACGTGTGATGGATCAATATGTTATCACACAGTAACGCATCTAGCTTGAAAAACACCTACTTATCAACTGAAATGGCCATACCTGCCCTCTTCATCAAATCACCCCCTTGCATTCTGTAAGCAAATATGCAGATTTCCAACCCCAATAGCCTTCCCCCCTCAATACTGCAAATCAAAGACCCAATAAAATACATTAGGCACCACTACAACTCCCCACCAATACAGGCAGATACAGTATAACCTTGATTATAACTGAAAACATTCAGGGGTTTCGGAAAATTGAAACTTAATACATTATTCTTTAGTGCAACCGGTGGCTTCTGGTTTCGGTACAGTAATGGCCTTTGGCTAAGCAGATGTTACATCCCGCCAGTATTCATCCAAAAGGCATTCATTTGAGAAAGGCTTGGAGACAATCTGGCAACCCACTACTGACCCTTTGTGCCATCTGGTAAGATACATTTCTAAAATCAACCCTGGTGGGAAGATTTTAGGAGGGCACATTAGTTATGGTGAACAGGGAGAGTCAGAGTTCAGCCCAAACCCTATGAAGGTAGTGTGGAGAACAGTCAAGGCTTCGTCTCAGGAGAGTGCGAGCATAGTCAAGAGCCCCAATGAGTCCACAAAGAATAAAACAATAATTCAGCTTAAAGTGTTATAAAAAAAATAGTTATTTATTTAGGCCTTCAAAAACACACCAAGAAATTAAACTCACAGGTAGTAATATCACACAAAAGCAAACATACATCACTAAATAACTAACCAGGTGAACCTAGATGACCTGGGTGTTACATACACTATGCAGATGACACCCAAATCCTACCCATCTCCAGCAATCATGGGTGAAATATACCAAACCATTCAAGCCTGGATGGCACAACATGGACTTTGCTTAAACAATTAGAAAACTGAACTACTCCTTATTGGCACACAATCTCGCCTTAAACTCTGCAACTCCTACAAATCTTTTATTATCGATGGTAACAACACTGTCGCTAAAGAGGTAAGAGTATACCTAGACTCCGCGTTATCACTAGACAGGTAAACACCATTGCATTGGCAGCAGCTTACACCTCGAAATTGATCAATGCCTGCAGGTCTTTCTGGACCAGCAACAGCTGCACCACTCTTGCTAGAGCTCTTATAGTATCTTATAGTATCCAGGATGGACAACTGCAACTTACATTTTGCAGGCTCCAACTCCCGCAATATAAAAAGGATAGGTCATTCAGAATAACACTTTAAGAGCTGCTCTAAAGATCCATAAAAAAGACCACATTCCACAGCTAGACAAAATATCCACTGGCTCCCGGTCCACAAACAGATCATGTTCAAAACGCTGTCCCTGACCCACAAATGTCTCTCAAACACTGCCCCGCCCTACCTGTCCAGAAGAATGACAAAGGACCAATCCACCAGACCTACGCAGGTAGCCTACTTGCACCTTTTCGCCACTCCCAGATACAGGCGCCAGAAGGCCAGGGGCAGCAGCTTAACACCGGAAGGCCCAGCATAAGAGCTGATGACTCCCTCTGGTCCTTCCGCAAGGGCCTCAAAACTTGGCTCTTTGCCCAAGACCTACAAAAGTAAATTGAATCTGCACATCTCTACAAGCACTCAACATTTGTCATCTCTGCACAGACCAGAAATTCAGATTTATGCACCACTATGCTTACTACTTATGTCTGTAACCAATACTTCATGTAAACGAACGTACCAGCTATGATCATCATCATTTTTAACCATTGCTGTCATGTAAACCAGCGCCTAGATGCCCCTGGGTTTGGTGCGCTTTATAAATATCAAAATAAACCAGATGAAACATTCCTTCTGAGCATCAGTTGGAAGTAAGACACCAAAATTGTCCAGAGATTCCTTGCCAGTTTTATAAATTTTACCCAGTCAGAATTAAACCTGCATTATTCTGTCAGAGTGGCATTCTGGTAAATGTTCTTGCCCCAAGAGTCATGCAACTTAGTAAGGGCCAACATCCCATTAAACATCCTGCAACTGTCCTGTATAAGGATTCTAAGGGCTGCAGCAACAACCAGTGATCTTGTGGGCAAGTTACCCATAAAAAGGTTCACCCTTTGAAGTTTTGCATTTGAAATCCAAGGATTTGGAAACCACAGACTCAAATTGAGGTCTTCAACTAAATGTGCATTGGCCGTTCCTTTGAGGAATAGATTGTCAAAGGAGAAATTACTTATTGTAATGTTCTATGGATTCTTCTCCCACAGATTCCTCAGATAGATATCCCCTTGCCCACTTCAGCTGCTCGGAAAAAACTGTGACCAGGCACGTAGTGGACCTTGACTCGGCTGTCAATCTGTCTTGACTCTGTGCTCAATAATCAGCTCGCAATGGGACATTGGGCGTCATACATATACTGCATCATTAGGCCCCCGTACCTCAGTCCCCCCATGAGCTCATCACTGCAGAGGAAAACTAGTGATAAAAAGATGGCCAAACAGCCGCAAACATAGGGTTCGAGAAAAAAAAAAATCCCAACTGGGAAATGGACATTTCAGTTTTCTTTTTTAGAAGAAGGCATGCAGTTTGCAACCAAAAAGAGGAGGAGACATCCTGGAACCATCGCTACTGCTTCCATTGCAAGAGAAGGCAACCACTTACTGCAGACGCTTTATGCGATGGGAGGGGTGATGAGGAATCTGCAGGAGAGGAATCCATAGAAAGAACAGAACTGCAAGTAGTTTCTCCTTCAACTGATTCCCTTTCTGCCGTAGATTCCTCAGAAATATTCCCAAAGCAGTAGAAATAATGCAGGCGTGATGACAGCTTTACAGCAGTCGATTCTACAACACGCTCTTCCAAAGAGAGCGTCAGCCCTACGGGCAACATCCAGACTGTAATGCTTTGCGAGTATATGAAGTGAAGACCAGGTCACTGCCCGGCAGATGTCCTTGACCAGTACTCCTCTTTGCAGGGCTGTAGAGGTAGAGACCCCTCCGCTGGAATGTGCCCTGCCGCCAGGGGGCAGCTTCTTGTCTGCGCTATGATAGCATTTAGAAATACATAGCTTGATCCAGCGCAACAGTGTCTGCTTCGATACTGCCAATCCTTTTCTGGAGACAGAAAAGTCCACAATTTGTCTACCTTCCTGTACTCATTATTCTGGCTACGAAGAAACTCAAAGCTCTTTTACAGTCCAGCCAGTGAAAACACTCCTTCTTAGAGGGGTGCAGAGGTGGATAAAACACCAGAAGATCGATTGCCTGTGAGAAATGGAATTCAAACATCGCCTCAGGCAGGAACCCAGGCCTCACCTTAGACACTTTCACAAAAAAAGTGCAGGAATGGTGGGTTACAAGAAAGGGCCTGCAGCTCACTGACCTGCCGAGCTGAAGTGATGACCACCAGGAAAGCGTTTTTCAAGGTTAACCACATTGAGCAAAAATGTAACTGCTCAAAAGGAGCTGCCATGAGGAATGCGAGGACCAGATTTAAATCCCAATCAGGGACAAAAGGAGTAGATGGAAACTTATTCACAAGGCCCTTCAGGATTTGGGCCATAACCAGATTTGTGAAGAAAGATCCTTGATCCAGAGACCTTTTTAACACAGGCAAAGCCACCAGGTATCCTTTGACTGTGGTGATCTGAAGGCCTGACGAGGCCAGGGTCATGAGGAACTCAGTCACTGTAGTGGTGGGGCAAGAGATTGGGTCAATCTTGCGTTCTCTGCACAATGCCTCAAATAATCTTCTCCTGTACGCAGAGATCTTGTCGACGGTCTGTGTGCAGCTAGCAGCACCTCGAGTACTTCCTCAGAGAGGTCCGAGTCATAATATCTCATCCTCTGAAGAGCCACACAAGTAGTTAGATGGACTCCAGGTTTAAGTTGAGCACCCGGCTTGCGACTGGGTTAGAAGATCCGAGCAGCGAGGCCACCACAGAGGTGGGCAGATGGTCCAGTTTAGAAGTTCCAAGTACCAGCTCCTCCTCGCCCAATCCGGGGCAATCAAAATCAGGTTTGCTCGAAACCTCAACCTCCTGAGAACCCGTGGGATGATGGGAATGAGAGGGGAGGGCATAGTGGAGAGGCAATGCCCAGTCCACCAGAAACGCATCCCCTAACGTGCCGTTCGCTGTGAATCCCCTCGAGCAAAACTGTCTGTACTTCCTGTGGGACTCCCTGGCAAACAGATACACCGCTGGAGAAGCCTAGAGAGCAAAGACCTACTCTAGGACATCCTGACACTTCCCACTTGTGTGAGACTGTGCTCTGCCTGCTCAGAGCATCCGCCCAACTGTTCTCATTCTCCACTAGATGAACCGCTGAGACCTGGTTCTCCAATAGCCAGAACCACAGCTGCAATGCCTCTCTGCAGATGGGGAGGGAGCGCATGCCATCCTGCTTGTTCAGGTACTGCACGCCCACTGTGTTGCCTGTCAAGACAAGGGCATGTTTACCTTTGAGAGGGCAAACCCGATGGCTCGCAACTCCAGCCTGATATGCCACCTGGATTCCATTGCTGACCAAATGCTGCTCACCTGCAAGTCCTTGCCAGTGAGCATCCCAAACCTTCAGCAACGCATCCGTGATCACTCGGACCTGAGGGAACAGAGGCCAGAAGGGCTCCCCCGCCAGCATGTTGCTGCTGCTGGCCCACCAAGAAATGTCAGACCAAAGACCTGGACACACTGAGAACGTCCCTCAAAATGCAGAATTATTGGGACCAATGGCCTTACAAAGATAGCAATCTCAGCCTGGCCTCTGGTACCAGAAAAAATGCAGGCGGCCATGCAACCTAAGAGGTGGAGGAAGGAAGCCACAAGTAAGGTGGCGTGGTTCTGAAACAGTTGTACAATCTGTGCCATGCTGGGTACTCGTTCCTCAGGATAAAAAGCTTCCTTGCCCGAGTGTCTAGGACTGCTCTGATGAACTGGAGCCTTTGTGCTGGTGTCGTGTGGTACTTCTGCAAGTTAAGGGAGAAGCCCAGCTTGTGGAGTAGTGAGCAGGTGCCCCTGAGATGGGACAAGACCTGTTCCATCGACAACCTCTGGGTTAGCCATTCGCCCAGGTACAGAAACACATGGACACCCCATCTACTGAGGTGAGCCGCGACTACGGCCATGAGCTTGGTGAAGACCCTTTGCGCGGAGGTCAACCAAAAGGGCAGCACCTTGATCTGGTAGTGCTTGTCCCAAAAGAGGAATCTCTGAAAGTACCTGTGCTTCTGATGTACTGGCACATGGAAGTAAGCGTTCTGAAGCTCTATGGACACCAGCCAGTCCTGCAACTGGAGAGCGTGGAGAATCTCTCCCAACGTCACCATCTTCAATTTGTCTTTGCTCAGGGATTTTTCCAAAGCCCCAAGGTCCAGGGTGTGATGGGATCCACCCCCCTGTCCCACCTTCTTGGTACCAGGAATATCAGCCAGACCCGCTCTGCCCGTGCGGTACATCAAAAGCAGGGCTTGCAGTTCTTCCAGGAGCTCCTGTTTCCGGTTGACGAGGGAGGTGGTGGTCTGTCCGGTGGCCTTCTCAAGAAAGGCAGACAACCCCGCTGCATGAGCTGTAGCACCCAGGCATCTGAGGTAATCGCCCGCCATGGGGTCGTGGGAGGAGAAATCACAGGGATTTGAGGGCAGAGCCGCCCCAGCCATCAGCTGACCTCTAGGAGGCCCCCTTACCCCTTCCGGAGTGTAGGAAAAGCCTCTGCCCCTGCCTGGCTTGTGGGAGATGAGCTTTCCAGATGTAGGGAAGATAGCGCTTCTACCCTCTTCCCCTAGAAGAGAAACTGAAGGCAGCTTTGGCTGGCTGCTGCACAGCTAGGCAGAGTGACTTCATGGCAAGCTTGGACTCTGAACCTCTCCAAAGAGTAATCTGCCTTTGGGCTGAAGAGATTCTCCTCATCAAAAGCGATGTCTAGAAGCTTATTCTGGACATTGAGAGAGAACCCAGTGGAGTGCAGGTAGGACCGACTCCCGAGAACCATAGCCTAACCCACTGACCATGCAACACAGTCTGCCACGTCCAAATAAGTACTTTGCGAGGCCACTAGAGACGTTGGTCACCTTCAATGCCATGCTCGCGCAGAACATTTTCTTTGCTAGTGCATCCAGTCGTGCCCTCCCCATCAGTTGGCAAATTTAATGTAGAAGTGGCAGGCCTGGTGGACACACTCCACCTGTATAACTAAACCTTTCAGTGTTGGGTGACAGGAGAGAAATGAGGGGACCACCCCCCTATACCCAGCCTATATTGTTTAGTCGTGTCTGAATTGACCAGCGGAATGGTGCAAGGACTTTGCCATATGGTGGCAAGGGGTCAGAGATGGCCAGATTGAAAGGCAAAGCCCTTTCTGTGGCAGGTGCCTCATCGAGAATGTCCATAAGGTCATAACCTTGGACAGGCAGAGCTGGAGTGTTTAACCCCAAGATATCCACTATGCTATCAACAAGAGCTCTACATTTTGAATTTGTATGGGAATTGGGGTGGGTCTGCGGCATTACGTCTGGGGATGTGTCCAGTCTGCTGGCGTTATGCAGTCTCTCAGCCAAGGCCATCAGGTCCGCTTGGTCGGTGAAATAGTCAGTACCACCAGCTCCCGAGTAAATTAGGGCAATATTGCCTTGTTTATCGTCATCTGCACCGAAGATGTCCGCCATTGAGCCGACGATGTCGGACCTAGACATTGGCACCAAGGACCATTAGATTGTCAGCGCGGATGAGTATTTGGGCGCAGATGGCACTTTGAGGAAATTCTGAACTTGAGGCACACGGGAAAGTCCTGGTTTCGAAGCCTGGATAGGTTTGCTCAGCGCAGAGCCCGAAGGCTGCGCAGTCGACATCGGTGTTGCTCTGGGACCGGAATCACTGGGCGCTGCTGGAGTTACTGGGGCTTGCTGTATCAGGGGCTCAACCACAACCACCTTTTTGAAGAGGAAGATGACTAGTGGTTCCCGGAATGGAACCTCTTCTTGGCCTTGTGTCGATTACCATCTTTTTCTCGGGTGTGGGCGTTTCCGTTTCAGCCTTCGAGGACCTAACAGTCGATCACGCTGGTGACTTGGCCGGTGGTTGGCCCACTGCAAGCTTTGCTGCCTGCTCCTGCAAGGACTTGAGATTCATCTTGCCGCAAGATGAGCAACTCTCGGTATCGTGAACCGAGCGAGCCAACACACCCATTTATCGTGCGGGTCGGTCACCGACATTTCGAGCTGCAATCTGTACAGTGCTTGAAACTAGAGATGCAGGGTGCTGACAGTCTCCCGCAATGAGAAAAAACAGAGTAAAAATCGAGTGATGGAAGGATCGCAGTGTTCCTCACAAGCAGCGTGCTGAGCGCATGGAAAAAAGGAACGGAGGTACAGGGTGTAGTGAGGCGGTATATTTACAATGCCCACGTCACTTACGGAGCAGACTATCGAGCACCGAGTCAAAATGGAAGGACGATCAAGTCGAGGTCCACTACTCTCCCTCTAAAATTATTCTGAGCAGCTGAAGCTGGACGGGGATATCTGATGAAGAAAGGCAATCCATTGAAAGGAGGCTTATCCAAAGTGGAAGAAGAAGAAAGCCTGAAGCATAAGGCTTCTCAGGAGTTAAGTGAAGCCTCCATTCCTTTGGAGATTACCATATGGAACCACTTGGCAGAATGAATAGAAGACACTTCCTTCAAATAAGGAACATTGTTCACTCTGGGCACTTTGGGAGGAAAAGGGACAGCTGGTTCTTCTGTGGGTACCAGAGGAGTAACTGGAACAGATGGTCCACTGGTGGCAAAACACTCATCAGAAATCTTGTTGTCTAAAACTTCTAAATACTCATCCAGTGAAGTGCTGCCAAGTGCAGTTGCATGCTGCATCAGCAGGAGAGAGTCACTATCCAGGTGCACTCTATTTCAAGACTGTCTGCCATGGATTTTGAATGCTGAGAGGCACACAAAGTGCTGGCAAGTGCTATTGGCGGCAGAGGAACAGGTAGGCCCAGTTTCAAGACTCTGGAGGTACTGTGAATTAGAGCTATACAGCAGGTCCAGTTTCTAAATGTATTTTTAGGAAGTGGACAACAACAGAGCTTGACATGCCTATTAATCCCCACTCAGAATAACCCAAAATGCTAGCGTGCGCCTCCTCTGACACTCAAGGTTCAGCAGTCTAAATCAAACAATTGTGTAGTGTTCATGTCCAATCAGGACTTTACGTTCACCTCCACAAACATTAAAAAGAAAATCAGATTTCTTTAAAAAATGTGTAGTGCTGGTCTGGGAGATCTGCCCCCTGCTAATTTCAACCCTCACCTCTTCGAGTTTTGGACCCCTTTTGAGCTCTCATTATGCTACTAGAGAAGATATTGCGATCGATTCATGTTTTCAGAAAGCTTCACGCTCCCGGGTTTATCCGACAATCCAGCACTGAAAACCAGAGTAACAGGATTTATCCTTCGACTCTTAACAGAAGGTTCTGCGCACACATTGCATCAATCCCCTCAGGCTGAAGCTCAAAGACCCAAGTGCATCATTGTTGGCATACCTAAATTTCATTCTGAATTCATTGGTAAAAATGTCTACAACCTATTCAAAAGGGACAAGTTACTCACCTGTAACTATTGTTCTCCAGCATGGGTCTGGAATGGATTCACATGCTCATGAATATTTCCCGTTGTCAGGCCGGGAATCCTTGGTAAAAGAAAAAACTGTTTCCCTTCCAAACTGTATTTCTCCCCTCAACCAATCACTACCCTCTGCCTACGCCCCTCTGGCAGCCATCTTCAGATTTGATAAGCACATAAAGTGGCAGTATGACCAAGAAAGCTGCAGAGGGACGGTAAGTTGCTCCTTCTCCAGCATGGGGTCTGGCATGGATTCACATGCTCATGAATAAAGAATACATAGCAGTACACGATTATACAGCCATGCGTGGTGGCAAGGCTTAACAGAAGCAATTAACTTGACTCCAGAACAGGCTCACCTTCAAGCGAACAGGTTGCGAAGCACTGCTTGGCCGATCTTGGACTCCTCTCTAGAATCCCGGTCAACGCAGTAGAATCTTGTTAAGGTGTGCATGGCCCTCTACGTAGCAGCCTCGCAGATGTCCATCAAGGCACACCCGACAGGAACGCCGTCGTCGCAGCGATCACTCTGGTGGAATGGGCTCTCGGACAGACGGGCAAGGGTCGGTTTGCCAAAAGATGACAGTGTGCGATACAGCCGGAGAGCCACCTGGAGATGGAAGCCTTGGACAAGGCCATCCCATGGTTCACAAGACCAAAGTTCAGTTGAGACGTCTTCCGGAAACACTTTGTGCATGCCACAGAACTTCAGAGCACGAGCCACGAGTCCTTTCAACCGGCGACAAAGGTTTAGGAAAAAACACCGGCAACACCAAAGGCTAAATGAGGTGGAATTCCGACGGAACCTTTGGCATGAAGGAAGGGTGTGTCCTCAGCACCACCCTTGTGTCGTGAAACGTCAAATAAGGCTGTTTGCAGGACAGGACCTGGATCTCACCTACCCTCCTGGCAGAGGCAATGTGCATGAGGAAAGCTGTTTTGAATGAGAGGGGCCCGATGCATAGGCTCGAAGGGTGCCCCCATGAGCCACTTAATTACCATGTTGCAATCCCATGCCGGGGCAGCGGCGTTCACCGGTGGGAACAATCGAAATAGTCCTTTGCGGAACTCCTTGACGAGACAGTGGGACCAAAGAAAAGACTGTCCTGGAGACCTGGTGCAGTGGGAGATGGCCGGTAGATGCACCTTGATAGAGGTGTGCGCCAGCCCTGTCTTGGCCAAGGACAACAAGTATGGAAGAATCTGCGGGGCTGTGACCCTCTGGATTGATCTTCTGCATCCGGCACCACATCGCGAAACGCTTCCACTTGTGCCTGTAGCACTTAAAGAGTCAACAATGCTCTGGCCCTGGCAAGGACCACCCTGCCAGCCATCGGCAACTCATACCGTCTGAACTCTAAGGCTGCAGGAGCCAAGCCTTCAGGATCCGCGACCATGGGTCGTGATGCAGGATTGCACCGCCGCCTCTGGCGACCAGATCCACAACCACTGGCAGCTTCACCGGGGGTGACATTGACAGGCTGAGAAGATCCGGGTACCAAATCTGCCACGCCGGAGCATCAGCACCTTTTGAGTTGATTGATGACTCGCAGCAGGAGGGCCAAAGGAGGGAACGCGTACAGGAACAGGCCTTCCCACAGGAAGGAAAATGCGTTCCAAGCGCCTCGGCTGGCGGAACCTGCTTGCGAATGTCTGGCATTTGAAATTCATCGTTGTCGTAAACCGATCCATCTGGGGTCTGCCCCACTTGAGGAAGAGGCGGTCCACTTGATCCTGTCGAAGTTCCCACTCATGGCAGGAGCGCAGCTCCCCGCCGAGGGAGACAGTAATGGTGTTCTTGACTCCCGCCAGGTGAAATGGGGTGAGGGACATATCTTGGGCAATGGGACAGTGCCACAAGTCCTGCACCACTCATGAGTGGCTGAGAATCTGGTGCCCCACTGCTTCCTGATGTAGAACATCGTGGTGGTATTGTCCATGAAGACCCTCACCACATTGCCCTTAAGGGATGGAAGGAGTGACTGGATAGTCCAAAACACTACCCACAGCTCCAGGACATTGATGTGGAGATCTGTCTCCTCCGGCAGCCCTCCAGGGAAGCTTCTGTTGAGACAGTCAGGTAGATGCACGACATCATGCCGAGCAGCAACATGATGGTCCGCACCGGAGCAGTCTTCAGCGCCAACAGCCATTGCACCTTTCCCAGTAGGGCCGCTATCCTCTCTTCCAAGCGAGCCGCCAGGCAGGAGACTGTTCAGCCTGGCCACCAGGAACAGCACGTTCTGCAATGGTATCAAGCAGGACTTTGGATAGTTGACGGAGAACCCCAGATCCATTAGCAGCCGGACAGTCCTCTGTGTGTTCGCTGGCTACTTGCCTTGTCCCTGATGAGCTAGTCGTTGATACAGGTACACGTGTATCCCGTGTAGACGCTGATGGGCTGCCACTGCTACCAGGGACTTTGTAAACACCCTGGGTGCCGACTTCAGTCCGAAGGGGCGGGCCTTGAATTGGTAGTCCGTTCCCTGTACTATGAAGCGAAGGAACTTCCCCATTCACGAGAAGCATCGGATGTGGAAGTATGTGTCCTCCAGATCCAGCGACGTCAAGAAGCCTTGTTCCTCCAGTTGGCCGAGCACATGCTGCAACGTGACCATCCTGAATTTTTGGGACATGAGGTATTTGTTGAGACGCCGCAGGTCTAGAATGGGCCTCCAGCCCCCAGTCTTCTTTACCAAGAAGCATCTGGAGTAGACTACGGAGCCCTGGAGTTGCTTTGGACCAAGCTCTATCGACTCTTTTCTTAGCATGGTCCATACCTCCTGCAGGAGCTGAGGGATGTGCTGCTACGCCACCAGAGGCATCTGCAGACACTTCTGCTGGAACTCTAGAGTGTTCCCGTGGGCGAGACCGTCCAGCACCCATCAGTCAGTGGAGATAATCTTCCACTCGCTGACAAAGCCCACCGAGGGCCACCTCCATGGTCCGATGACACCCCCTCACCCCTGGAGGATGGACAGTGTCTCGACTCGCTTGTCGTCGGGTAGGAACTCCAGCAGTGGGGCCATCTTCTACCACAGCTCTCCGTCGTATCTGGTCAGGATTGCAAGGGCAGTGGCCGCCTTGACTGTCGATGCCGCTGAGTAGATTGCTTTTCTTCCCATGGCATCCAACTTTTTCTCCTCGCTATCTGGAAAGGGACAGAAGACTAAAACGAGGGATAAAACTACTTCCTAGCTGCCCGAGACCAATGAGTCCAAGGAAGGCTGTGAACGTAGGCACTTGGGTGTAGACTCAGTCAGTATTTTTCCTCCAGCCAATCCCTCTTGGGAGGGACCGTGGCTGTGTTTCTCAAAGCCAGGCCCTCCTCCCAAACGTCGTCCATTTGAGGCACCACCAAGAAGGTCTTCCTCTTGGCCTCATGTAGTTAATATAGTAAACCTTCCTTCCTGTTCTCCTCTGGTGTCAGTTTGAAGAGTTCTGATGCTCAGGCGACCATAGCATGGAACAGGCCCACCTCGTGCCATCTGTGTCCGTCCCTGTCTCTCTCGGGGAAAGGGGGTGGGGGAGGCGCGAGGGTGGGAGGGGCACGTGTGCGGTTGATGGAGCGGCATAGGGTGCCACTTCCTCTTTTTCACTGGTCGGTCTGGGGCCACCAGCGGTGTCAGCATCAGTTTCTGAATCTCCAACACCAGGGTGTGCAGGGCCAAAGGATGTCCAGCGAAACATCCATCGTCTGGGTCACCTCAGTCCCCATCAGGATTTTCACCATCGGCGTAGTCCCCCACGTCCTCCTGGATTGTGCGTACGGACACCTGGTTCCCCTCGTCAGAGGAAGAAATATCTGTGCCCTGGAGTGCAGTTAAACCTTCCGCCCCCCTTTTGGCATCCCAGGGAGTCTGGTTCGGGTTCAGGGATGGCATCTTCTGCAGTGTCCTCTCCAGCAGCTTGGCCAATGCCTCCTGTCTCGGGTGCAGGGATACTCTGGGCACTGCTGGGGCTAACCTGACTGGGTCAGCCCCCTTGGCCTTCGAGTGGGCGACCGCTACCAACTCCTATCATCGATGAGGACTTCACCTGGGCCTTCTGGGGCAGGTCGGACGTCTTCTCCTGTGCCTTCGTCTTCTCTGGCTTTTCCCGCAGCTTCGCCGGGTTAGCCAATTCTAGGAGGAGCTGGAGCGATGGCTGGAGAGGGAGGCAGATGGTGAAGATGTGCCGGTCCCTGCCCGTCGCGGGTCTCGCTTACACAGCGCCCCCGACAAACGGACTCTGGGTGCTTGGCCTGCTCTTGGGCCCCCACAGATGGAGCGCCCTCAAAGTACTTAGAAGCCCGCTCTTCAGACCGGCTGGTCCTGGGTGAGGCATGCCCCTGCTTTCTGCACGGGGCAGAGACCTTGGCAGTGAGCCACGGCGCCAGCCTACTGTGACGATCCTTCACAGTTCACTTGGAGAACCCAAGATAGATTTCGCAATCCACTTCCCTGTGATCCGGATGGAGACAGTAAAGGCACTGGAGGGGTTTGTCCTCTACAAACACATTCCGCAGTTGGAGCAGAGCTTGAAAAGGGAGCTTCCCCCCGCCTCCTCCTCTGACATGGTCTGGAGTGCAGAGTAGGCCTGAGGGCCTTCTGGAATCTTTAATGAAACTTTGACGATTCTTGCCCTTGATGGGTGTTGAAAATTGACCAATAAACGGATCCCCGCTTGTCAACCGATGTAGAGAAAGAGCACACAGGCTCTGTTTGGCAAAAATCAAACTTTTTACTGAAAAAGCATAAAAAACAGATCAGTTCACAAAGCAAAACACAAGGACTCCCAACACTTGAACGTGCTGTAAAAATCTGAAGATGCTGCCAGAGGGGACTTGAGAGGGCAGTATGACCCAGAGCTCAATGATTGGTTAAGAGGAGAAATACAGTTTGTAAGTGAAAGTGAAGAACAAGTTACTCTCTTACCTGGTAACGTTCTTTCGATGGGATGGTCCGACGACGTATTCCATATCTATGACAGTAATCACTACAGCTGTGCTGCTTCAGAAAATCTTCCTCCGTCGATGTCGATACGCCGCCCTCGAAGACCTCCTCCGACGGCCGATGTCACTGGATGTTATAAGTAGGACGCACGACGCCCGTAGCCTCAGTTGTAGTTTTTTCCCCCCAGAACGTGTGCCACCAGTCTGCCAGTCTGACACACAAAGCCTTGCGGAAACGTAAGCTGCAATCGCATAAGAAATTCTGTAGCGGGGAAGGTAGGGAAGGAGCGATATGGAATACGTCGTCGGACCATCCCATCGAAAGAACGTTACCAGGTAAGAGAGCAACTTGTTCTTTGAGGGGATTGGGTCCTCCGAAGTATTCCATATCTATGACAGACTCCCAAAGCAGTACCAATGCAAGGAGGTGGGAAAAGAATTTAGAAAACAGAAATTTAGCATGCCCAATCAAATTGCGGAGTAAAGGACCGCCTTGCCAAAGGCCAGATCCTGCCCCCGGATGGAATAGTGACGTACAAAAGTATGTACCGAAGCCCAGGTGGCTGCATCACAGATATTACGAATAGGAACACCCCTCTGCAGGGCAGTAGAGGCAGCCATACACCTGGTAGAATGGGCCCGTAAACCGACCGGTGGGTCCTTACCCGCCAAGCGGTAACACTCAGCGATAGCCAAAATAATCCAGCGAGACAAAGTCTGTTTCGTCACAGCTTGTCCCAAACGCTTTCCAGCATAACCAATGAAGAGCTGATCGTCCACTCTGACCCGGGACATGCGTGAAATATAAAAGCATAACGCTCTCCTAGGATCAAGCCTATGGAGCCTCTCCTCTTCCTTACCAGGATGCGGAGGAGGATAAAATGCCGGAACAACAACCTTCTGGCCCAAATGAAATTCCGACACCACCTTCAAAACAAAAGGACGAACTCTAAGGACAACCCTATCCTTATGAAACACAGTGAAGAGTGGCTTAACTGAAAGTGCCTGTAACTCACTCACTCTGAGCGGAAGTGACTGCAACTAAAAATACAGTTTTAAGAGTTAACCGTCTCAAAGGGCATGAATGCAAAGGCTCAAACAGAGCACCCATCAGAAACTTGAGAACAAGGTTCAAATCCCAACCGGGCACCTGGAAAGGTGACGGAGGGAACACATTAGTGAGCCCTTTCAAAAACTGAGAAATTAAAGGAATTTTAAAATAGGAACACTCTTCAGACGAGTGCTTAAATATGGACAGCGCCACCAGGTAACCTTTAATGGTACCCACTTGAAGGCCCCTGTGGGCCAAGGAAAGCAAAAAAGACAGAACCATGGGAATTTCACATGCAAAAGAAACGACATTCTTAACCCTGCACCAGTCGCAGAACTTTCTCAAACGGCAAAGGTACAGGGACTTTGTTGCAGGCCTTCTGGCCGAAAGCAACACCTCCATCACGTCTTCAGGGAGGTCCCAATCCTTATACCTCAACCTTTCAGAAACCAAGCGTGAAGGTTGAGGGATCTGACCTCTGGATGGAGAACCTGACCCCCGTCCCGTGAGAGCAGATCGTCTCGGTAGGGAAAACGACATGGAGGGCAGATGGACAAGTCGAGAAGGTCCGGGTACCACGTCCTCCGGGCCCACGCTGGAGCAATGAGGATCATCCGGGAACCGAACCTTCGTAACCTCCGCAGTACTTGTGGGATGACGGGGACTGGAAGAAACACGTACAGCAGCGGGAATGACCACTCCACCACGAATGCGTCTCCTAAGGCTCCGTTTGGAGGAAATTCCCGAGAGCAGAACCTCTCGCACTTCCGGTTGACCCTGGAGGCGAAAAGATCCACTTGAGGTGTTCGCCAAAGGGCGAAGATTTCCAGGAGAATCTCCTGAGCCAACTCCCACTCGCGAGAGATCGCGCTCTGCCTGCTCAGAGCGTCCGCCATCTCATTTTTGTCTCCTGCCAGATGAACTGCTGAGATCGAAACTTCCTGCTAGATTGCCCAGAACAAGAGCTGCATCGCCTCCCTGCACAGAGGAAGTGACCCTGCCCCCCCCCCCTTTTTTGTTGAGGTAGTGCATGGCCACCGTGTTTGTCCGTCAGGATCAGGACATTCTTTCCTCGCACAGTCGGCAGAAAAGCCTTCAGGGCTAGCCTGACGGCCCTCAGCTCCAACAGATTGATATGGAGTCTGGACTCCAATGGAGACCAACGACCGCTGACTGTCACCTCGTTGGCATGAGCTCCCCATCCCGTGAGGGATGCGTCCGTCACGATAGTCACCTCCGGCCAGGGCAGCCAAAATGGAGCCCCCCTCATCAGATTGCCTTTGTCAGCCCACCACAGAAGGTCCTGGGTGACCGAAGACGGCACCTGAACAGGGTCCGACATCCTGCCGGAGGACTGAGACCACTGGAGTTTGAGTGCCCATTGCAAAGATCTCATCCGCAACCTGGCCTCTGGCACCAGAGGAATGCAGGATGCCATGAGGCCGAGCAGTCTCAAGAACTCAAAAGCTGGGCAAGTTGAAACTTGTGCACCATCTGCTGAATGTGAAGAGCCCTCACCTGAGGAGGAAAACACTGCCCCAGGGACGTGTCGAGCACTGCTGCGATGTACTGGAGCCTCTGAGTTGGTGTCAAATGGGACTTCTTACCAAAGGAGTAATAACGAAAGGAACCTCCCCTCCATTGCTGTCCCCTAGGATAAAAAGGATAAAAAGGCAGAGATTGTTGAACTGCAGCGTCCAACGACTTCGCTGCAGCCTTTGAGGTCTGCAACCTGTCAAGGCTCTCAGCCTTGCTGCCAAAAAGATGCTCCCCGTCAAAGGGCATGTTGAGGAGCCGGGCCTGCACATCAGGAGCAAACCCCGACTTCCGCAACCACGCAAACCTGCGTATCACAGTGCTCGCCGCCATGTACTGGCTGACGCAATCTGCCATGGCCAAACCCAACTGAACAGCCTCACACATGGCATCCTTGCCATCCTGAACAAGGACAAGGAAACCATCCCGTTCGTCCCCTTCGGGAATATGTTCAGCCGCCAAGGAAACAGTTCCACAGAGTGTGCGTGAAACGTGACAAGGCACATATCGAGTTGGCCGGCTGAAGCGCCATACCGCCTGCAGAAAACACTTTCTTCGCTCAGCCGTCAAAACGCTTGTCATCCCTATCAGGAGGGAGGGTAGGGTACGACGCCTGCTTTGCCGGGGCCATAGCTGCCTGCACCACCAAACTCTCCGGAGTAGGGTGCTTGGACAAGTAGCAGGGGTCACTACTGGCTCGGCGGTATTTTCGCAGCAAAGACTTGCCCACTGCCGGTAGACTCTCCAGAGCAGTCCAAGCCGCCGCCACCCTCCTCTGTAGAGCCATATGAAACGGCAATACCGGGTCAGTTGGTGGACCAATGTCGAGGATATCCATAGGGTCATCCTGAACAAACTCCCCCGGGGGAGCAGACCATCCTAAGTACTCGGTGACCCTTGACATAAGGCGCCGGTACGAAGAATTGGCATGAGTGCCAGGCTCAGGCCTACAAAACTCCACCTCCGGAGAGGTGTCCAGCCGACTAGCATCATGCAGGGACTGCCTCAAGTCCTCAAATTGGCTATGGCCCAAGACAATCTCGTCTGGCACCGTGTCAGGCACCATGCCATCATCAAAGCCCTCATCCACCTCTGAAATGAACTCCAGATGGCGGTAAGAAGGCACAGAACTTGAACCAAAGCAATGCTTGACCTTGGCCAGAGTCTTCCTAGGTGGTTCCCCCGAGCACCGGGGTACCCCCATCGACACAGCCTCGAAAGGTGTCGAGTGAATCGGCGTCGACAGCTTCGACGGGGCCGACAGTCCTCCAGGCCGGGGCCCCGAGCGTGTCCCTCGGCGGCCGGGACGCCGATGGCATCGACGACTTCTTCAAAGGCAAGCCCTCGAAAGAGTCAGTCGACGACCTCGGCATCGACGTCTTCCGTGAAGACACCACAGCTCCACACGGTGTCGAGCGCGTCAAGGACCGGAACCTGGACCGGGCATGCCGAGAAAGATTCCCCTTGTCCGAGTGGGACCTTTCCCACGAATCATGATGACCACCCGAGCCCAAAGGCGTGCGAGCGGCGTCCCTCGGCTGATCACGACAGACCCCACTCAGAGGCGCGGACGGACCAGTGCCCTGCGATTCTAAATTCGCCAACATTTTCTTCCCAAAGGAAGCCCATTCCTCCGGTGTCGCATGCTTGGTGGGGTAAGCGACCCGCCGACGGGCGGAGTCCTCGGATGAGGACGGGGAAGGCGACCGATGACTGCGCTTTCGGGAGTGCCTTGAAGAGGCAGAGGGGTGGCGAGACCAACTCCGGGACCGAGACCCACTGGACCTCCGACGACGACGACTCGGAGAGTCGCCCCTCGAGTCGTCCATCGAAAGCCCCGCAGACCACGACTTCCGGGGCTTGGACACCTTACCTACCAATAACTTCTTGCGCTCCCACAAGGCTTTCGACGTGAGCGACTGGCAGTCAACAGTGTCATCCGTGTCATGGGCCTCCCCGAAGCACCAGAGGCAGGCATCGTGTGAGTCCGTAACCGACATCTTGGACCCATCGTCCCCGCACTTCTTAAAGCCCGGACGTGGTGTGGAAGACGAGGTAGACATCTACACGAAGAAATACTTTCCAAACACCAAACAGGTTCGAAGAACCGAGAAACAAACTCCAAAGAGTCGAGGCGTGCCGAATTTCCCGAAAAAAAACCGAACTGAGGCTATGGGCGTCGTGCGTCCTTCTTATAACATCCAGTGACGTCTGCCGCAGACGCCGGAGATTTTCCGAAGCAGCACAGCTGTGGTGATTACCGTCATAGATATGGAATACGTCGGAGGACCCAATCCCCTCGAAACCATTTTTTCTTTTACTGAAGATTCCCAGTCGGACGGCGGGGAATATTCACGAATATTCATGAGCATGTGGATCCATGCCAGACCCCATGCTGGATAACAAGAAATTAACACTAACGATATAGCGGTCAACTATTCAGCAGAGGCTTGTATCACATATTGAAAAACACACGACAAAAAGCTACTGGGTGTGGTTTTGCGGTATCAGATAATTACGGTAAGTAATTGGATCATCCTTTCTATGGATTTTTGTCCTGCAGATTCCTCATCTTGAAAGATATCAATCATCCAACTCTGCTGCTCGGAAACATTTAAACAGGGGGCATAGTCGAGCTCGACTTGAACGTTGATCTTCCTTGCTCGGTGCTCGATCGTCGGCTCCGGAAGCGACATCAGGCATAGCATATGTAACACGTAACTGCCCCATGCTTCAGTTCCTCCCTTTTTCACCCCGTGCCTGAAGGCTGCAGAGGAAAACAAACAGGAGGCGGCTAATCAGCCTGTAAAAAGCTTAACAATAGGATACATCCCAACAGTGTGATCCCACATAGATAGTAAACATTTATTTTTTGAAGACCAAGAAATTGAAAGACAGAGGTCAACTAAGAGCCATCATGAGATGCCTTCCCAGTCAGAAGCTTAAGCCACCAGGACTTTGAGCTGGGATGGATGGGAGGGTCTATGAGGAATCTGCAGGAGAGAAATCCATAGAAAGATAATTATGGTAAGTAATTTCTGCTTTAGTGAATTGCTTTTCTTCCGCAGATTCCTCATCTTGATAGCCAAGCAGTTTGGCTAAAGGAGGAGGGCAGAAAGTATTAAAGAAGTAGTTTTTTCAGAACTGCCCTACCAAAGCGTGCATCAGCCCAGCAGGCAACATTCAATGCATGCTTGAACGTATGTAAGGAAGACCAGGTTGCCGCACTGCAAATGTCCCCAACAGGAACCCACCGCTGTAGGGATGTGGAGGCTGAAGCCCCTCTGGTTGGATGTGCCCCGATGCCTGGCTAAGCTCTTTGCCTTCCGACAGGTAACACTCGGATATACATAAAATAATCCAATGTGAAAGGGTTTGTTTTGTTATGGCGAGACCCTTGCACGATACAGAATGGGCTATGAACTAGTCCGTTTTGCGGAACTCCGATGTACGAGCAACGTAAAAGCTCAAGAGTCTTTTTGGGGCAAGACAGTGAAACTGTTCCTCCTCTTTCAAGGGCTTCTAGCTGACATGATTGCAACCAAGAAGGCGGTTTTAAGGGACAACAGCTGCAAAGGGTTCCATGTGTTAATATCCCCATACAAAAATATTGCCATATTTTCGCAGCAATATTAAGCCATGGTGCCTGTGGCGGACACATCCACAACCCCCATAATTATTTTAATGGAGTGGGGGACACCCGCGCAACCCCCAGTCCCAATCACCCCATAAATTATCCCCACTAATAATATCGCCTATGGCGTTACCTCACAACCATATATATGGCGATATTATTGGTGGGGAGAATATTACCAGATACCCTGCAAAGAATAGGAATGCATAGGCTCAAAAAGAGCCACCATCAAATAGGTCAAAACCAGGTCAAGGTCCCAATCTGGAACAAAGTGAGTTGGCGGAAACGTATTGAGAAGCTACTTCAGGAATTGGGCCATGACCGGAATAGTGGAGGAATCCGGGGACCTCTTGAACACAGACAAGGCCACCAGAAATCATTTAACTGTAGTGACCTGAAGGCCTGCTGATGCGAGTAACAGGAGGAACTCCATCACTGTAGTGGTGGGGCAAGAGACTGGGTCAATCGCACGCTCCCTGCACCACACCTCAAATGTTCTGCACCCGCACGCCAACAGAAATATGGTACACTGGCTGCATGCAGCCAGTAACACCTTCAAGTGCTTCCTCTGCTAGGTCCCAGTCATACTTCATCGTCTCAAGAGCCACACATGTAGGTTGAGGGAATCTGGGGTTGGGTGGTTAAGTCGTTAAGAGATCCGGATGCCGAGGCAACCAGTTGAGGTGGACAGATGGACAGATCCAAGAGATCAGAGTACTCGCCCAGTGCGGGGCAATCAGGATCCTGGTCACTCAAAATCTCAACCTCTTGAAAACCCAAGGAATGATGGGAATTAGGGGGGTAGACGTAGTGGAGAGGGAAAGTCCAGTCCACCAGAAACGCATCTCCCAGTGCACCGTTCGCTGGGATTTCCCTTGAGCAAAACTGCATTTCCTGTTTTTGTTGTTGTTGCAGAGACCAAGATTATGTTCTCTGGCAACCAGCACCACAGTAGCATCGCCTCTGTGCAAAAGGGACATAAGTGCATGCCATCTTGTTTGTTTAGGTAGTGCATGGCCACTGTGTTGTCTGTCAGAATGAGGACATGCTTCCCTTTGAGAGACGGGGGCGAAAGCCCTCGGGGCTAGCCTGAGTGCTTGCAACTGTAGTCTGTTGATGTGCCACTTGGCTTCTGTCGTGGCCCAAAGGCCGCTCACCTGTGTTGGGAAGGAGCTAGCACCTTCATGCATGCATTCATTCATTCATTCATTCATTCATTCATTCATTCATTCCCAAGCTTCCCAAGTGCTTTAGAACTAGGTAAGACTTTTTTTGTAACTGTTTCTTAGCACTACAAGAGTCCAGAGGGGAGAAGGGGCACTAAATAGAAGCCAGTTATTTAAATGTAAGGTGCAAATAACTTAGCTGAATACATTTGGAAAAATGTTAAATTCTATTTACTTTTTCTCAAAGCATGGTAAAGAGCAGCAGGCTCTGTGCTGAAGGGAATGTGGCCTGCGCTAAAAATGGATCACAGCATGCAGTGTTGCGTCACTGAGGCTAAGCTCTGGCAGAGCACCCGAAGTGGCTGAGTGGCTGTTGGCTGTGTCAAAAGCCCATGTATGCTAAATGGGCATTTTAACATGCTCAATGCACGACATGCAGAATTATGGAAAATAAGGGTTTTAAGGGGAATTACTGGACCAGATAAAAAATATTAGTCGTATGAATGAACTATGGAGAGCATGATGGGAAAATGTGTTTAAATATATATATATATATATATATATATATATATATATATATAAATGTTCATAATTAACAAAATTATGACAAATGAAGCTACAGTATATTCTTGCATAGGCTAGCAATATGTTAAGTAGCATGGCTGCCAGAAATTGCTGATGAAGAAAAGAAGACTTTGCAACACCCCTTGTAGGAATGAAGGACAATTTTGGATGAAGCCATCAGTGACCAATTCAAGAAGTATATAAGGCTCCTGGCTGGCACCAGTCTGGAGGAGTTTGGAACGGTTAGGGACAGAATGCCATTCAGGGAGCAGAATTGTTTTTATCCCTAGAGGGGTGAACTTTAATCTAGTGTGAGTGTGATTAGTGGTACCCGTATAATTAAGGGGTACCCCTGTAAATTGGGCTACCTTTCAGTGGTGAACCAGATGTGATCTTAGTTTTTGCCCCCATACTTTGCGAAGGGGGAAATGACAGGAGCCACGCCCATCTATAGTGATCAGACCTCCAAATCAAAAAACCCATGTATCCTGAGCGACTTTAGTAGGAGCCATTTCAAAAGAAATCCTTTCTGCTCACTGAAGCAGGGCGTGGCTCCAGAAAGACAGGCCAGCTTTGTAACGGAGGAAAACTCTAGTGAAACACGCGCATGAGTATACTCTTTCAAGTGATAACATTGGGACATGTATGTATGAATGAATGATAGATAGTATGGTGATATGAATGATAGTATGGTGATGTGGATGATGTACAAGGTCAATGGAATAGGACTTTGTGATGTATTATGGAATAGGACTTTTGGTGATGTGTCATGGAATAGATTGGATAGGACTTCAGGTGATTTTTAAGGAGTAGATTGGTTAGGAGGTGGATTACGTGTTGAAATTGTAGAGTATTTCTGTTTTTCAACTTTTATTTTTATGGAAAAAGGGAACCTCAGTGTATAAAGACAGAGGAAAGGTAGCCCCAGTTTATAAGGACTGGGAGGTAAGGGATCCTCAGCCAGAACAGGATGAGAAGGTACTACCACGCATTATTCTGCTGATAAAAGCAATGGGATCCTCAGCATATTAAAACATGCTGGGAAAGTGGTGTTATAAAGGATACAAGGAAAAAAGTAGTGGCTTGCTATAAGGAACGGGACTGGATTTTAGTAAATTATTTTCTGTATATTTTCTCTTGCGGTCTTTTATGGTAAAAATAGAAGGAATGTGGATGAGTCGCAGTGTGTGCGTGTGTGAAATCAAAGTGGAACAAGTATAAGGTGTGGGGGAAAAAGTAGGTTGATCTGTATTTTTGTGTAATAAGCTTAAGCATGCACAGCCTAGCAGTAGGGTCTAAGTGAAGTATTGGCACACGCGCAACATTATGGAGGAAGAAACGCCAATAAAACACATGCATAGGGTTCGGCCATTGTATTGTGGCAGAATAAATAATGGATAGTAGAAACAAAGGCAGGATGATGTCCTGCTCCTGGCCAGAGCAGGGCTCCCATAACAAACATGCTAGACAAAATGTCCATCTTTTTAGCAGCAAAATATAAAGGGAATAAAACCCAAAAAAGAAAAGAGATTCTAGATCTCTGGCAATTATTTGAGGATATGGACGATCAGGAAGGTGAAAAGGAGATCCAATGTAAAGGGATATACCCTGTAACGCCTCAACCTGCAGTAGGGTATACAAACCCAGTTTATAAGCCTCCAGTGGTAGGGTGTCAACAGCAGGATTAGCAACTATAGGCGGTGGGGGGACAGCAGAGCTTTTGCACCCCCACCTCCATATAACGCAAGCGCTGACATGCCCGTAGCTTCAGTGTACCCAGAGGGTCCACAAGCAGATAATAAATGAGTTAAGAGCATTGCGGGAAAGGTTGGTCAGATTACAAGAACCTGAAGAAATATCACCAGAAATAAGGATACTGGGGCAGAAAATAGGGGATTGGAAGTCAGGAGATTTTTTGTTTAGTCAACCCTGGGGCAATAAGAAATGTTTGTGTTGAGAAAGATAATGGGCAGACGGTATTGAAGGTCCTGGAACAAGCAGAACAAGCAAGGGGAAATGAATGGGAAGATCAAGGTGGTAGAAATAATGAAGAGGCAGGCCAAGAAGGAGATCAAGGAGAGGAGGTGGCAAGAAACCGTCCCTGCCACAAGAGGCAGTGAGGAGGGACAGACCAGGAAATAGACCAGATTTAATGGTGGTAGTACAAAATCAGAAGAAAGGGGTAAAAAAACAATAGATATACAGATGCCTCTTATACGTAAAAGAATTAGGGATAACGCAGTTTGTGCAATGGCCTCAAATGGACAAAAATAATTTGATTAAAGCTCTCCCCCAGTTTATAGCCGGAGCTAGTAAATGGATCTATGAATTTGAAAAACAAAACAGCTGGGGTAGCCTTAGCACTAGGAGACCTTAAGGGTTTGGAACCAGGCTGGGGACATATGGGCAAGGTATGCTTACTCTGGGATAAGTCTTGCAGATAATGAACATGATGGAGCAGTATTTAATGAGGTAAGGGCAAGGGTATGGGTATGGGTATGGGATGCCCTACGAAGGATGTACCCAGATACCCCCGACTTACATTCTTTAATGCAGTGCACAATGGTTGATAAGCTCCCAATTAGGTTTATTATTCAGTTACAGGAAATGTGGAGAGTTGAGACAGTACCATTTTTCAATTTTATTGTAAAGAGGGGATTACCAAAAGAGGTCCAGAAGGCACTAGACACAATTGTGAGAATTGAAGCCAAATGGTGGGCAGAGATACAAAGAATAATAGTCCACCATTGTAAGAGAATCAAGGAGCGGGAAAGGGAGACAGCCCAGAAGCAGCAAACTGATGAGGCAAAACTAGTGGAAAAGAAACTTAATAAGGTTGTCATCCAAGCACCAGTGACGGCACCGGCTCAGGGGGAAAGGACAGGAGACACTCAAAAAATTGTGAATGCCACAATTGTGGCACTATGGGGCGAAGGAGGACAGGGACAATGGGGTCTGGGGGGGCAGTACCCCAATCCACAGTGGCAGTATGAAGGAACAACAAGAGGAAGATTTCGAGGAGCAGGAGGCTTTGGGGATAGGGCCTCGGGGAGGAGGATTGGGAACCTCACAGTGCTGGCACTGCTGGAAATTGGGACATTTCACAAGGGAGTGCAGGAACTGGTCTGGGATGGGATTTAATTATGGTCCATCACCTCCAGGGCAGAGATTCCAAGGGCCTCAAGGAATGGGACAACAGCAATTTGGGGGAGAGGGTCAAAATCTGTTCCCTTATGGGGCTGACAGGCAGGGGCAATGTGGGCAACAACCACAGCAGGGTGAGGGAACACAGTTCAACAGGATGGCAGGGGGAACAGGCGCCCCATTTCAAGGAGTTACAATGGCGGGAGGCAGCCTTTTTTCATTCTCCGGGACAAATACATATTCTGATTAGGACAGCCCACAGAGAGCACTCACGTGTCCAATCCCATCGACAACCACACCACCTGAATAGGAGCCCTTGGTGGAGGCGGAAATAGGAAACGGGCAATTTATATTTATGGTAGATTCAGGTGCATCTAAATCATGCATTATGGAGGGGAAATTTCCATTATCAGGTAAAACTCCTGACACACAGGGATTCTCTGGGGCTGTTTCTACAGTTCCATGCACTGAGGAGCTGGATATAAAAGTGGGAGGGGAGGTAGTACGAGCCCTCTTGTTATATTCAGAGTTCCCCTGTGAAGTTGTTGGATAAGGATCCGCTCAGTAAACTAAATATAACTATCATTCACAGATCAAGGGTTAGTGTGTTCTACTCCAGGAATGTGTGTAGCTCGAGCAATGGTAATAATCAATGCAATAGCAAGGAAGTCAGTAGTCCATGGGGTTCCTGTGGTACCAGATATATTTTATGGTATTAAGGTATTAGTAAAAGCAGTGCCTTCAATTGCGACAAAGTGTTGGTGAGTGCCCACAGATTTTATTTTCCGACCCATGGTGCCACCCGAGATGGTGTCATTAGATTTGCAAAGAATAGTAGTGTCAGACAAAAGAGTAGTCCTGATTGGAGCAGACCAGGTTGGATGCAAGTGGCTACAGTATTATGTGTAGACTCGACAGTATAAAGGAAATGGCTAATGAGTTATTTGAGGACAGTAAGCAAAATGAGGAGATTATTTTGGAAATCTGCATCCCCTGTGATATCATGATGCCGTATAGGAAGGTACAGTGCCCCTGATGGCAGTGGTGACCCAGTCTACTTTTTTAGAAGGACATAAGATATGTGCCAACACAATTATGGACTGTTAATTCACATGAGGTTGGGTTACTGAGAGATGTGAACCCAGTATAGATTATATTGAATTCGGGTGCCTAGCACAATCATCCAGTAGGTGGATGATAGGTTGGTATGTAGAGAAAATGAACAATGGCACAGGAGGGATTCTGTTGCAGTATTGCAATTGCTGGCTCAAAGAGTACACGGCAGATAAAAAGAAGCTACAATACAGCTAACAGGAGGTAATACACTTGAGACAACTCATTTTTGCAAATAGGAAAAAAATATTACCAGATAGGACAGTAACAGTATGCACCACCCCTAGGCCCAGTACTGTGAAGGAAATGTAGCAGTTTTTTGGGCCTATGTAATTATTGTACAGCATGTATCCTAGACTATGCAGTCTACACAAGGCCACTGTTAAAAAGTCTCGGGGGAGGACAGAGGACTTCAAATTAAATTGGAATGGACTGACAAAATGACTAGACAATTTGATGACTTAAAAGAAGCTATTTGCATGGTCCCTGTTTTAGCAACTCCAGATTAGACACAGGAGTTTTATTTATTGTCCCACTCTGATGAAAGGCTCACGCATTGATGGAAGGAGACATACTATATGTTGATGGGTCATAAATTGACATGGGGACGGGAGGGAGGCACACAGGGGCAGCAGTGGGGCACAGTAAAGGGGGGGGAGAAATAGTGACCACCCCTGTAGAAAGCAAGACCATAGTTCCATACACAGCAATGCCCATATTACAACTGGACCATTATTACCTGGGGAACTGGTCAGCCCCAGGCTTGAAGGTCCATATGAGGTGGTGTTTTGTACTCCTCTCACCGTCCGTATGAAGTTACATATTGGGGGCATCTCTCGGATGTCTGAAGAGCACCTGAGACAAGGAAAAGTTCAGTAAGGACATAACTAAAGAGACATTTTTGAGGATCCATGCCAGGGCGGTGTGCAATGGCACACAAATGATTTTTTATCTTTTCAATTTTTGGATTTTTTGAAGGTTCAGAACCCGGTCGGCCCGGATGGAAAAAGGGTCAGTCTCTCTACGTCCCCCCGCCTCCTCTCTCCTCTGCTCTCTTTCTCCTCCTCCCATCCCTTCCCCTCTCTTCCCTTTCTTGATGACCTTTTTTCTCCTCTCCAGGAATAAGCAAGGATGCCCAACTGACGAGTGAAAACCTATCTGTTATGTAGGTATAATGATAATAAGACTGTCATTTTTTTCTAGAAATTATGCAGTATAGGTTTAAGTATTAGGTTTTGTATGACACTGGTCGTGGTTGATGGAGTGGATGAAGGGATGTCTGTTATATGGGGTGGCCATATAAAGGGGGGACGACAGTTGGAAAATAATGCTAATATGTATGTATAAAAAAAGGAAATACAAAATATCTTACTTTTTGCCAGCCACCCCTACAAGTTTTCTTAGACAAATGAAACGTGAAGTATGAATGATGTATGATTTATATAAGGGGTTGGCCTTTGACACAATTTCTGACACCCAGCATTTAGAAACATTGACTAGTTAGTACTCCGATATGCGCACTGCAGGACAAAATTTGATAAATGAAAGCTGTTAGATGTGCAGTTATCCCACATGCATCAGGTTTTTGTTCCACATCCAGTCCCAATTAGGGGTATAATGCCTGTTACATCTTGCACTATGAAGGATAAAGGGCACATTCCAGGCACACATCGTGCACATGAGCAGCATTGATCTAGACCCAACATTATGCAATGGCAACACAAAATACCGCCAGTGGCTACAAGTACCATATTTTTCCTTGGGAGGTTACTCAAATGGCAACCACAAATGACGGGGCGCTACAGTGATGTGCCCAGCTGATGGACTGGTCGAGAAATTGGGAGAAGCGATATCCAAAATAGAGACTATGGGTGCGCAAATATGGTCCCAACACATCACAAGGCTGACATGGATTGCAATAATGAAGAAGCCAGTGCAAATACATAGAGCCATAGACTCAATGAAGGAACAGTTCCTATTAGCGTAAACACACAGTGCAACCACACTCTTGTGATGCCTGATAGGACGAAAGGTACAGCAGCGGTGATGGATTACTACTAGGTTTGTAGCCAACAGGCCTACCTGCACCTCCCACCCTCATGGAGGGGCAAGCGTTCACTGGCCACCCTGCACTCAGTGCTTCTAGTAATCCCCGGAAGAACACCTGAAGGGAGAAGAAATGACCGTCAAGGTGGCAACAGCTACTCCAGCACCTAAAGAAGCAGAAAGAAGCTTACAGCTCACACAAGAATTTGGTATAGTGCCAGAAAAAGGACGATTTCAACAGCAGGGAAGAAAGAAGAGGTTGAACTACATATCAAAAGACTTTTCCACACTGCTCAGAGCAATACCTGACAAGTATCAGAGTTTTAGCTCAGCAGAGACTTTTTGGCTCTTGGGGTACAAGCAGCTGCTGCACTTTTAAATCCCAGAGGATACTGAGAATGGGTCACTACACCACGTCATCGAGGCGGTGCACAATATAGGTGTTCAAATGAAGAAAGGAGTTCAGAACAATGATTGGATATTGCTTGCCTTTGATAGAGTCCTCGTATTCTTCTTGGTGCTCTACTGCACATGCCAATTGGGTCTCCTATGTTGTGTTAATATAGTCCCTAATAGTGCAAAGATGATGGTATCAATTGTGGGATTTAAAAAACAGCAACACTCAAACTAATATTTCTGGGGTTGTAGATATGTAGGCTGGGGATGAGTTTGTTAATGTAGAAGTAACGAAAGGGGGGACTGTTGGGAAGCAGCTAGCACCTTCCTTCATTCCCAAACGCTTTAGAATTAGGCAAGATTTTTTTTTTAACTGTTTCTAAGCACTACAATAGTCCAGGTGGGGGGATGGGCACTAAAGCACTAAAAAGAAGGCAGTTATATAAATATAATGTGCAAATAACCATTAGCTGAATAAGTTTGTAAAATGATCAATTCGATTTCGTTTTTCACAAAGCACAGTAAAGAGCAGCAGGCTCTGTGCCAAAAGGAATGTGGCCAGCGCTAAACATGGATCGCAGAACATGCAGTGTTGTGTCACTGAGGCCAAGCTCTGGCACAGCACACAAAGTGGCTGAGCGCCGTTGGCCGTCTGTCAAAAGCCCGTGTATGTTAAATGGGGATTTTAACATGATCAATGTACGACATGCAGAATTAAGGAAAACAAGGTTAAGGGGAATTTCTGGACCAGATAAAATATTAGTCAAATGAATGAAATACAGAGCATGACGGGGAAAATATGTTCATATATAAATGTTTATAAGTAACAAAATGATGAAAAATGAAGCTTATAGCATAGACTTGCATAGGCTAGCAATATGTTAAGTAGCATGCCTGCCAGAAATTGCCAATGATGAAGAAAGAGACTTTGCAGCACCCCTTGTAGGGATGAAGGCCAATTTTGGAAGAAGCCATGCCAGTATCCAGTGACCAAGTCAAGAAGTATATAAGGCTCCTACCTGACACCAGTCTGGAGGAGCTTGGAACAGTTAGGGACAGAATGCCGTTCAGGGAGCAGAGTTCTTTGCACCCCCACATGCTCATTTCTGTAAAGATTAAACTTGTTATCCTTGAAAGATAAGACTCTTTGCAAGCTATGCCTTTCTGCCATAGGGTAGATAGCGCCTATAGCCCCTGCCCCTTGAGGCAAAGCTGAAAGCAGGTTTGGCCGGCTCAGCAACTAGGCCCAGTGACTTAGCGGCAATCTTATATTCTTTGAATTTTTCTAAAGACTCTTTTGCCTTTTGTCCAAAGAGCATATCTTCCCCAAAAGGCATGTCCAGCAGGTGGTTTTGAATATTTAGGGAGAACCCAGAGGTTTTCAAATAGGATTGCCTCCTCGTAACATCCGCTGACCCAATTTTATTTATTTTATAGGCTTTGTATAACGCAGTTAATACCTCAGTTAGGTTTCTTAGCGCGGATCCGGGATTCAAACCTCTGTTGCTCTGCATGCTCTTGTTTCCAAGACCAGCACACAGCGGCCAATGCAATCTGCAACATCCAGGCTTGTTTGCAATGACTGCTTGGCTACTTCCTCCTAATCCTCCACCAGCTGTACAAATCCATCCCACATAGCACCCTCCGACGTATTCCGGTGCATGCTCCACAGCTTTCCACAAACCACAGGAATACTTGGCGAACCCGCAAGCTACATTAGTGGCCTTAAGAGCCATGCTGCCAGAAGTGAAAACTTTTTCTTGGCCAAAGCCCCCAACTTCTTTTCCTCCCTATCCAGGGGGAGATTTGACGTGGATGGTGCAGGTCTGGTGGATATCGTGGCAGTTTACACCGCAAGCCCTTCTGGGGAAGGGTGTGTAGAGGAAATTATAAGTTAGTCACCGTAGTGACTAACGTACTCTTAGTCCCCTTTACTCCATACTGCATGGTTGTTCCTTCCTAGGGACAGGAGATGGAACCGTTTTCACCAAAATAAAACCTTACCCTTTAAATTTAGAGGCGTGCAAGGGTGCGGCCCTGGGAGCATGCGCTACCCTGACTCCACCCACTGGCGCAACACCTCAGTCCCCATTGATGCGTCAACAATATTTAACATTACTCTTATGTCTCGTCCCCTTGCCTCCATTCTGCATGGGCAATTACAACTGAATGTAGCCCCAGGGTGGAGAGGAGACCCTCCCTAGGCAAACAGGTTCCTTAGCAACGCCTGTCCAAAAAAATCGCATCTGACTTGGAGCCGGCATCCAAACAGTAATGCTTACAGAAACCCGAAGAGGTGGTCTAGGTGGCTGCCCTGCTTATGACCTGCAACTGAACCTGCAGCTGGAATGCGATGGCTGTGGCCTTCGCTCTTACACTGAGCATGCATGTTAGCTGGCAGTGGCTTGTGCTGGCTGTTGCAGGCCTCCTTGATGGCCGCAACCATCCACCATGCAATAGAAGCCTTGGATGCCTGATACCCGGGCCTGGATCACCTGACGGTGACAAAAAGTGCACCTGACTTGCAGAAGCCCTTGGTCATGTCCAGATACAATTTCAGAGCGTGCCCGACATCGAGACAGTGCAAGACTCCCTGAGCCTCGTCCTTGGGGTCAGCAAAAAACATAGGTAAGACGATTTCCTCGTTTAGATGGAAAGTGGATGGTACCTTAGATAGGAATGCCAGGTGAGTGTCAAGTTCTAAGTCTACCTCCCCCTTCTCCTCACCTGACTCTCCTGAGGTGGATTCTGGACGGCCAGGTTCAGTCTTCTGGAGTCTCTTTTCTTTTATCCTTGCACCTTTGGGTGCTCGAATCTTCTTTTCGTGCAGGTAAGGTCTAGCCCCTCCGGAGGCCACCTTGACAGAGGCAAAGACCTGTCCTAGGGGAACCCCAGGGGGCCAGCCTCCAATCTAGGGAAAAAGCACGAGGCAGAAAAAACCCTAGTTCATAGATGATCTGGATGATGATTCGAAGAGATGGCACAGCAGCTCTTGTTGTGGATCCAGAGAGGTGAAATTACAATCCAATGGTAAAATAGATAAACCTCGCGGAGGCGAGCAAAACACAGCGTAGGACTGGGGTACAGAATCAAGTAAGAAGGGAGCTGCCGAGCTGGTAGTGGACGAAAGGCAGCAGAAAAGGAATAGAGAACACGGTGCGAAGAAGAGGCACTGCGTCCAAAAGGTTGGAAGTAGAACCAAAACTGCTGGCGGAATGGATAGGTAAGAGAGGGAAGGAAACGAGCGTAGTTCAGGCTCGCTACGGGAGGGCTGTAGAAGGAGTAGAATCACGGAAGGAAGATACAAATAAACAGCACTCGGAGCGTTGAAAGAAACAGCAACAGATACAACGCGCCGAGCAGGGGGGCGGAGCCTGCTTTTAAAGGCATTGCGCCATGTTGGATGAGGACTAGAAAGATCCTCGGTTTCGGAACTTCCAAGGCATAGCGCCATGTTGGATGAGGACTAGAAAGATCCTCGGGTTCGGAACTTCCATCGCCTCCAGCATTTCCAATCCTGGTTCCTGACAGTATACCTCCTTCCTCTCGGGGAACCCCCCGGCTTGCCCGGGTGGAGATAATGGAACTTCCTGAGAAGTCTGGGTGCGTGGATGTGGCTAACTGGTTCCCAGGTCCTTTCTTCCACTGGATAGCCCTTCCAGTGTACCAGGTATTGGAGTCTGCCCTTGCGGTATCTGGAATCCACCAGGTAAGCCACTTCGTATTCTTCCGGAATACTTCGTACTTGGGCGCGACCCTTGTGGATGGGTCTAAGGAACGGATCTTCCTTATACTCCTTAAGCAAGGATATGTGAAAAACCGGATGAACTCTCTTGAGGTAGTCCGGAAGTCTGAGCCTGTAGGCTACTGGATTGATTTGTTGAAGGATAGAAAATGGCCCAAGATATCGAGGGGAAAACTTCCCAGCATGAACCCATCTAGGTAGGAATTTGGTTGACAACCAAACCAGTTGACCCACACCCCAGTTGGGATTAGATCCCCGGTTCTTATCTGCCCATCTCTTTTGAGTCTGTAGACTGGCCTGGTGTGCCTTCTTGGCAAGACCATGAATTTCCTGTATTTCCTGCAAGATACCATCCAAGGCAGGGATCCTTGTGGCTGGAGAACTAAGACCCGGTAGATGTTGAGGATGATACCCATACGTGCACAAAAAAGGGCTCATTTGGATAGAGGTATGCAGAGTGTTATTGTATGCAAACTCTGCTTGCGAGAGGAAATGGTACCACCTCTCCTGCTGTGGACTGCAGAAACACCGCAAGTATTGTTCTAGGCTGGCATTCAGCCTTTCTGTCTGCCCGTTACTCTGAGGGTGGTAACCCGAGGAAAGAGCGCAGTGGATTCCTAAAGTCTGACAAAGTGAAGTCCAGAATTTGGACGTAAACTGAGATCCCCTGTCTGATACAATAGTCCGGGGTAATCCATGCAGTCGGACAATGTCTCGAAGAAAGACCTCAGCGGTCTCAGAAGCGGATGGTATCTGCCTGAATGCAGAAAAGTGGGCCAGCTTGCTGAAGGAGTCTATTGTGACCATGATTACTGTCATGTTGTTAGAAGGAGGGAGTTCGACAATGAAGTCTGTAGACACGTGTTCCCATGGTCGTGATGGTAAGGAATGCTGCTGCAAGAGACCGAGTGGTTTGCCAATGCGGTATTTATTAGAAGCACATATAGAGCATGAAGTGACATACTGGTGCACATCCTTTCTTACCCTTGGCCACCAGAAACCTCGTTGCAGCAATTCATAGGTCTTTCGGATTCCGGGATGTCCTGTCAAAGGAGAATCATGACACCAGGAAAGAATGAGTTTCTGCAGATCTTTAGTGGGAATGAAAAGTGCGTCTTCATGGTAGTACAACCCATCACTACGTAGGCGGACCGAAGAAGGGAGTTCTGTGCAAGCCTGATATTGAGGTATCAGGTCTTGGAGGAAGGAGACAGTAGTTGCTAAAACCTTAAGATCGGGGAAAATACGGTCATGCCCTTCGTAATTCCCTGAGCTGTCCCCAATGCTTCGTGACAATGCATCCGCCTTCTTGTTTTCAGAGCCGGGAATGTAGGTTATCACAAAATCGAATTGCAAAAAAAAATAAGCCCACCGGGCATGTCGGGCATTGGTACACTCCATTTGTTGGAGAACCCGAAGGTTACGATGGTCCGTTCTGATCACAAAACAATGGGCAGCGCCCTGTAGGAGATGTCGCCATTCTTGACAGGCTAATTTGATGGCCAATAGCTCTCTTTCCAGAACAGAGTAATTGCGTTCGCTGCTGGTGAGGGTCTTAGAAAAGTATGCCACTGGGTGTTCACACTCATCCGCGGCCTTCTGCAATAGGATAGCACCTATCGCTCCTATCGACGCATCAGTCTCTAAAATGAAAGGTTTGGTTTGGTCTGGTTGTACCAGAACAGGAGCAGAAGAAAAACACTCCTTAAGGGTTAGCATAGCCTTCTGTTGTTCCTCTCCGAAGACAAACTTGACACCCTTCTTTAGCAGGGAGGTCAGAGGAAGCACTAGGTTGGAGAAGTTGGGAATGAACCTCCTGTAAAAATTTGCTAACCCTAAGAAGCTTTGTAGCTCCTTGACGGTATTGGGTTCTCTCCATTCCCTGATGGCTTTAACCTTACCTGGATCCATCTCTATGCCTCTTTCTGACAAAAGGAATCCTAGGTAGGATACAGAGGTGGTTTCGAATTGGCACTTCTCCGGTTTAGCTAATAGCTTGTGTTCTTGAAGACGTTGTAGTACTCTCTTAACCAGTACCCTATGCTCGGTTAATGTCTGGGAGAATACCAGGATGTCGTCCAAGTACACTACAACAGATACGAACAACATATCCGTGAATACCTTGTCCATGTATCTTTGAAAAATGGCTGGGGCATTGACAAGTCCGAATGGCATCACCCGATACTCGAAGAGTCCAAATGGGGTGCGGAACGCCGTCTTCCATTCGTCCCCTCTTCTTATCCTTAGGAGGTGGTAAGCGCCCCTTAAATCCAGTTTGGTGAAGTAAATAGCCCCCTGTACTGCCTCCAGAATATCTCTGATCAAAGGCATGGGATACCTGTCCCGAATTGTCACCTTATTCAAACCTCTATAGTCAATACATGGACGTAATTCTGCACTATCCTTTTTTGGAATAAAGAACAAGGAGGCACCACAAGCGGATCTAGACTCCTGAATAAGCCCGTTTTGAAGATTGGAGTCTAGGTAATACCGTAGAGCCTTTCTTTCAGGGAGAGACAAGGGATACATCCGTCCAAACGGAACTACAGCATCCGGAAGTAGGTCGATACCACAGTCTTCTGCCCTGTGAGGAGGTAACTCACGTGGTTGGATGTCTAAAAACACCTCCGAATACTCTTGGTAATGTGTTGGAACCAAAGCGATGATAGCCGGACTTAGAGCGGGACCTGACCTTCCGCCATGGTGAGTTAAGCCGATTGACTGGTTCATACAAGTGGACCTACAAAAGTGCGAATTAAAGCTCACTCTATTGGCCTTCCAGTTGATCTGAGGATTGTGTCGTCTTAACCAAGGGATACCAATGACCACTGGAAAGTGCGCAGCTCGGATCTGATCGAACACCAAATATTCAGAATGGTGGCTCAATTCCATCCTCAAAGGTATAGTCTCTTTAGTAATAGGTCCGGAAGACAAAGGCCTCCCATCCACACCTTCTACAGGTATGGGAGTTGTCTTTGGTCTTGTGGATACCTGATGTTCCTTAGCCCAATTGGAGTCCATAAAGTTTCCGGCTGCTCCACAATCTAACATGGCAAGAACTTCAGTGGGACTCGAGTCAGATAGCCACAACTTAACACGGAACACCATCAGACTGTTCTCCTCGGGGTTATTCATGGTTCTTGAGCAGTTGCAAGGGTACTTAGCAATTCCCCCGAGACTTCCCTTGCGACAGCTCGAGGGTTGTAGTTTTCCTTCCGCCTAGGAGGAACTTCCGGACAGTTTCTTAGTAAATGTTTAGAGGAACCGCAGTACATGCACAATCCGGCTTTTCTCCTTCGTTTGCGTTCCTCAGGGGTGAGAGGTCCTCGGGTGGCTCCTATTTGCATAGGTTCTTCAGGAGTGAGGTTTGACCTGGATGTGGGAGAAGGAGCAGGTAGACCGACAGTCTGAGGGGTGCCTCTGATTCGTCTTCTTTCTTGTCTCCGTTCTGATAGACGGAATTCGATCTGTAGAGATAGAGTCATCAGTCCTTGGCAGGACAAGGGTCGAGCTACACGAGCTAACTCATCCTTGATTTCATCGTGTAGCCCTCTTCGGAATATTGTTTGTTGAGCAGAGTCCGGCCAATCTGCCTTAGCCGCCAATCTCTGGAAGCGGGATATGTAGGTCTGGACGTCTGTGTTCCCTTGTGTGACATCTAATATAGCTTCCAGGGAAGAGTAGAATACTTCTGGTCTGTCGAACTTATCCTTAAAGGTTTCCACAAAACGGTCATAGTCATTCAGGGAAGGATCATTTCTGGCTACCAGGGGAGTGGCCCAAGCCAGTGCGTTGCCAATGAGGTTGGCAATAATAAATCCGACTCTGGACTTGGCGGATTCATAGGCATGGGTGCGAAAGGCAAAATAAACATTGCAGGCGTCGAGGAAGTCCTTTAATCCCCCTGGGTGACCATCATACTTGCCAAAAGAAAGGGGCATAGCGGGTAGATCCCCGCGGTCGTCACGGTGTAAGACCACCTGTTGTCGGAGGGCGATATTCTCAGTTCTCAGCGCTTGGACTTCTGCAGTTAGGTTCTGCATAGCTGGCACTAGTTCTTGGTATTGTTCCAAGGAGGCCATGGTTTTACACGGGCGTTGTATTCTGTCAAGTTCTAAGTCTACCTCCCCCTTCTCCTCACCTGACTCTCCTGAGGTGGATTCTTGACGGCCAGGTTCAGTCTTCTGGAGTCTCTTTTCTTTTATCCTTGCACCTTTGGGTGCTCGAATCTTCTTTTCGTGCAGGTAAGGTCTAGCCCCTCCGGAGGCCACCTTGACAGAGGCAAAGACCTGTCCTAGGGGAACCCCAGGGGGCCAGCCTCCAATCTAGGGAAAAAGCACGAGGCAGAAAAAACCCTAGTTCATAGATGATCTGGATGATGATTCGAAGAGATGGCACAGCAGCTCTTGTTGTGGATCCAGAGAGGTGAAATTACAATCCAATGGTAAAATAGATAAACCTCGCGGAGGCGAGCAAAACACAGCGTAGGACTGGGGTACAGAATCAAGTAAGAAGGGAGCTGCCGAGCTGGTAGTGGACGAAAGGCAGCAGAAAAGGAATAGAGAACACGGTGCGAAGAAGAGGCACTGCGTCCAAAAGGTTGGAAGTAGAACCAAAACTGCTGGCAGAATGGATAGGTAAGAGAGGGAAGGAAACGAGCGTAGTTCAGGCTCGCTACGGGAGGGCTGTAGAAGGAGTAGAATCACGGAAGGAAGATACAAATAAACAGCACTCGGAGCGTTGAAAGAAACAGCAACAGATACAACGCACCGAGCAGGGGGGCGGAGCCTGCTTTTAAAGGCATTGCGCCATGTTGGATGAGGACTAGAAAGATCCTCGGTTTCGGAACTTCCAAGGCATAGCGCCATGTTGGATGAGGACTAGAAAGATCCTCGGGTTCGGAACTTCCATCGACTCCAGCATTTCCAATCCTGGTTCCTGACAGTGAGTCCGCAGGACCACCTTATCTCTGGAAACTGGTATAGGGTTCTGAGGCCACCAGAGCCTGAATCTTGCTGACTCTGTGAGCGGAGTTGAGGCCCACCAACAAAGCTGTTTAAATGGTGACCAGCCCGATGTCCGCGGACACCATTGGCTCGTAGGGTTTGTGCGCCAAGGCGCCCAACACCACATTGAGGTCCCGCACGGGGTGTGGCCTCTTGATGGGCAGGTAGAGCCTGGAAAAGTCCGCCAGATGTTTCACTATCAGGTTGGAAGGCGAGAAGACTTCCTCCTCCGAATTTCTGTAGGCCCCTATGGCTGCCGGATAGGTGCAACATGTATCCACCTGTATGCCAGTGTTCGCGAGGTATGCCGAGAAGAAGAGTACGTCATCCAGTGTGCAGGTAGAGTCTGTCCAATGACAGAACCTAGTCCATTTACTCTTGTATTGGCCCCTGGTAGCCTTGCTCCTGGCGCCCTGAATGATCTCTAGGTTAGCATGAAAGAGGGTCAGGTGCCTGATGGTGACCTGCTCAGGAACCCTGCTGCGAGGGCTAACTTCTGTGGTGTGGGGTGGATGACCCTGCCCCCTTGCTGGGACAAGAGATGGGCTGGACCCCAGCGGAAGGTGAATGGGTGGTCTGTCCATGAGGCTGAGCAGTTCGGAGAACAACGGTCTCACCGCCCACCATGGAGCTATCGGAAGGATGCTGAGATGACAACCTTCCTTTATCTTGCGGATTACCCTCTGGACCAGGGGTGTGGGAGGAAAGGCATAGGCTGTCATGCCTTCCCACTGAATCTGTAATGCGTTGCCCAGGAAGCCAGGACCCTGCCCAGACGCGAACTGATGGCACTTCCTGTTCTTCCAGGAGGCAAATCGATCCATTTGAGGGTGTCCCCATTTGTTGAAGACCTCCTGCAGTACCTGGCCATTCAATTGCCATTCATAATTGTCCGCTCCCAGTCTGCTGAGCCTGTCTGCTTCCAAGTGTGCCTCCTCGGGAGGTGGATGGCCGTGAGGTAGATGTTCGCCAGGGCCCATTCCCACATGCTGACCTCTAGACTGCACAGCGGAGGGGACCTAGTACCCCACTGCTTGTGGACACAGAACAAGCTGGTGGTGGTGTCTGTCTGGATAAGGACGGACTTGCCTCCAATCAGAGGAAGGAAAGCTGAGAGCTAACCAGATGGCCCCAAGCTCCACCCAGTTGATGTGATTCCTGCTTCTGTCGGGTCCAAACTCTGTGGATGGTGGGGCTGTCCAGAGTGGCCCCCAAGCCTTCCAGGGAGGAGTCGATAGTGATGGTGACCTGTGGGGCTTGCTGCCCGCTAGGGCTTGCCCGTCCCCAGGTTGCAGTCCCTGGTCCACCAGGAGAGGTCAGGATGGAGAGAAGGAGGTATGCTGATCAGCTCCGCTTGGGAGCCTCTCTCCTGATTCCCTGAGGCTGCAAAGTGCAGCTGTAGCCTCCTCATCCTGAGTCTTGGGTGTGGCACGGCCAGGACCACCACTGCCATGATACCCAGTCAGTGTTGGTACCACTAGGCCGAGGTCACTGCTCTGGTAAGGAAGTGCGTTAGTGGCTCTCTTGAGAGCTGTTATCTTGTCTTCCGATGGAAAGATGCTCTCCGAGCTCGTATCCCAGATGAGGCCCAGGAAGGTGAGGCTCTGCGTGGGCTAAAGCATAGACTTCTTGAGGTTGATAGTATACGCCAGGTTGTGGAGTGTGTTCATAAGTGCTGAGGAAGTGTGGGTAAGCCCCCTCCTGAGATATCGCCCTGACGAGCCAGTCGTCCAGGTACGGATAGACATGGTGGCCCTGAGGAGGGCTGCCACCACATTCATAAGTCTGGTAAATACCCTGGGGGCTGAGCTGAGGCCAAAGGGTAGCACCTTGTACTGGAAGGAACAAGTTACTTACCTGTAACTGTTGTTCTCCAGCATGGGTCTGGCATGGATTCACATGCTCATGAATATTCCCCGTCGTCAGGCTGGGAATCCTCGGTAAAGAAAAAATCAGTATCAGTTTCGTTTCTGATCTGTCTTTCGTAGTAGTAACCAATCACTGATCTCTGTGTCATACTGACCACAGCCAATGACTGCCCTCTACCTAAGCCCCGGCTCTGGCAGCCATCTTCAGATTTGGTAGCACGTGAAGAGCCGCAGAGGGGTAGGCGGGAGGGTTCACATGTGAATCCATGCCAGACCCATGCTGGAGAACAGTTACAGGTAAGTAACTTGTTCCTTCTCCAGCATGGGGTCTGGCATGGATTCACATGCTCATGAATAAAGAATACATAGCAGTACACACATGCACAACCACGGGAGGTGGCAAAGGCTCAACATTAAGCATTACATCAAACTCAACATTAAGCAATTCTTACCTCCTCACCAGGCTCACCTTAGGCGAACAGATTACGCAGCACTGCTTGGCCGACCCTGGACTCCTCCCTGGAATCCCGATCGACGCAGTAGAATTTCGTGAAGGTGTGCGTCGACCTCCACTTAGCAGCCCTGCAGATGTCCAGCAAGGGCACACCAGATAGGAACGCTGTGGTAGCTGCGATCGCTCTGGTGGAATGGGCTCTCGGACGGCCAGGCAGCGGTCGGTTTGCCAACCGATGACAGAACATGATACAGCCGGAGAGCCATCTGGAAATGGAGGCCTTTGAGAGAGCCTTCCCCTGATTGACAGGTCCAAAGTTCACAAAAAGTTGTGACGTCTTCCGAAAACACTTTGTGCGGTCCACGTAAAACTTCAGCGCTCTAGCCACATCCAGCCAGTGCAAAGTCCTTTCGGCCGGCGACGAAGGCGACGGGAAGAAAACAGGCAACACCAAGGGTTTGTTGAGGTGGAAGTCCGACGGGACCTTGGGCATGAAGGAGGGGTGCGTCCTGAGCACTACCCTTGTGTCGTGAAAAGTCAAGTACGGGGGCTTGCAGGAAAGGGCCTGGATCTCTCCCACCCTTTGTGCGGAGGTAATGGCCACAAGAAACGCTGTTTTCCACGACAAGAACTTCAACGGAGCCGAGTGCAGAGGCTCGAACGGTGGTCCCATGAGCTTGGTCAGCACCACGTTGAGCTCCCACGCCGGGGCCGGAGCCTTCACCGACGGGAACGATCTGAACAGTCCCTTCATGAACTCTTTCACCAGACGATGAGACCACAAGGACGTCCGCCCCGTGGTTCTGGTGTATCGGGAGATCGCAGCAAGATGAATCTTGATGGACGCGTGCGCCAGTCCAGCCTTGGCCAGCGTCAGAAGGTACGGCCGTAATCCGTAGAGGGTTAATCTTCTGTGCGTGGCACCAGACAGAGAACCTCTTCCATTTGTGTCCATAGCATTTAAGAGTTGAGGACGCCCTGGACTTTGCAAGAACCTCTCTGCAGTCGGCCGGTATGTCGTATCCTCCAAACTCTAATGCTGCAGGAGCCAGGCCTGCAAGTTAAGCGACTTCGGGTCGTGATGAGGATGGCGCCTCCTTCCCTGGAGAGAAGATCCGCGTCCACTGGCAGCTTGATTGACGGGGACGCTGACAAGTCCAGAAGGTCCGGGAACCATATCTGCCTCGGCCACGCAGGTGCGACGAGGATCATCCTGCACCGTGAACTCTTGAGCTGGTTGATGAGCCGGATCAGCAATGGCAATGGCGGTAACGCGTATAGAAACAAGCCCTCCCAGGGGAACGAGAAAGCATCGCCCATGCTCCTCGGCTGGGGAAACCTGCTGGCAAACCTCTGGCACTTTGAGTTCGTCGCCGTCGCGAACCGATCGATCTGGGGTGTGCCCCCACCGTCGGAAGAGGCGGTCCACTAGATCCTGTCATAGTTCCCACTCGTGGCACGAGCACAGCTCTCTGCTGAGCGAGTCGGCGATGGTGTTTTTTATCCCTGCCAGATGAAACGGCGCCAGAAACATCCCTTGGGCGATGGCCCAATGCCACAGATCCTGCGCCTCCTTGGACAGGGCTGGGGACCTGGTTCCACCCTGCTTCCTGATGTAGAACATGGCGGTGGTGTTGTCGGTGAAGATCCTCACCACCTTGCCCTTGAGGGACGGAAGAAAGGACCTGAGGGCCCAAAACACTGCACGGAGCTCCAGGATGTTGATATGGAGGGACTTCTCCGTCGGAAGCCAAAGGCCTTTCGCGTGCATATTTTCGGTGTGCGCTCCCCACCCTTCCAGGGAGGCATCCGTGGTCACTGTCTCTTGGTGGCAAGGGGGCTGGAAGTCCATGCCCGCCGTCAGATGCGCGCGGGTCCCCCACCACCGGATCACTCGTCGGAAACTCTCGTTGAGTGTGATCCTCTCCTCGAAGCTGCCCGTCTGGATCCAGCGCGCGTCCAGGAACTCCTGCAACGGGCGCATCCGGAGCCTGCACAGGCGGATGATATAGATGCAAGAAGACATCATTCCGAGGAGGGACTTGATGGACCTCACCTTGGCCGCGCCCGCAACCAGCATCCGCTGCACCTTGCCCAAGATGGCCCTCGTCCTTTCCTCCGACGGAGAGGCCAGAAGCGACACTGTCGTTCGTTCCCAGAAACAGTGCGTCTTGTGCGGGCACCAGGTGGGACTTGGCGTAGTTTATGGAGAATCCCAGGTCCGTGAGTAGTTGGACGGTCCTTGCCGTGTGCTCCACGGCGAGCTCTTTCGTCTTTGCTCGGATGAGCCAGTCGTCCAGGTAGGGGTAGACGCGGATCCCCTCTCGGCGCAGCTGCGCCGCCACCGGTGCCAGACACTTGAACACCCTGGGTGCCGACCTCAATCCGAAGGGAAGGGCTCTGAACTGGTAGTGACGCCCTTGGACCACGAACCTAAGAAACTTTCGGTGTCCCTTTAGGATGGGAATATGGAAGTAGGCATCCTCCAAATCCAACGACAACAGGAAATCGCCCTCCTCCAGTTGACCCAGGACGTGTTGGAGGGTGACCATCCGGAACTTCTGTGCCTTGATGAATTTGTTCAGTCGTCGTAGGTCCAGGATGGGACGCCATCCTCCCGTCTTCTTCACGAGGAAGTATCTTGAGTAAACTCTGAAGCCCCGAAGCCTCTTTGGGACGAGCTTGATGGCGCCCTTCTTGAGCATCGCCTTTACCTCCAAGAGAAATTGAGGGACGTGATGTTCTTTCCTGGCCACAGGGGGGACGCGCGGGCACCTCTTTAGAAATTCGAGTGCGTGACCCTGAGCTAGGGCATCCAGCACCCAACGGCCGGTGGAGATGGACTCCCACACGCTGACTAAGCTCGCCAGCCTGCCTCCCACCGGGGTGCTTCGGTGGGGGCCAGACCCTACGGCCGGTTCAGTCCTGCTTCGACGAGGCTTTGCCGCCTTTTCCTCCTTGGCGACGACGGCGGGGTCCGCCTGACTTGCCTCGTCCCCTGTAAGCTTCCTGTGACGACGAATGGGCCGCTTGACGGTAGGTGGAAATTCCGCCGCTGGAACCTTTGGAGGCACCCTGTTTGCCTCCGCCGCTCCGGAAGGGCGGCCGCCGTTGCTGGAGAACCCCAAGAGCCCGGGCCGTCTCCGTGTCCGCCTTGATGGCTTGAAGGGAATCGTCCACTGTTTCCCAAACAGGTTGTTTCCGTCGAACGGCATGTCCAAGACTCTGGTCTGCATGTCCTGACGGAAGTCAGTAGCCTTGAGCCATCCACGCCCCCTAAGGCACACGCCGTTGCCCAACTGGCGAAATCCAGTGTCAGCAATGTCCGTCGCAATCGTAATGGCGTGGTCCGACGCCACTTCTCCTTCCTGCAAGATCTCTAGGGCTTCCGCCCTCTTGTCGTTTGGTAGCAAGTCCAGCAGGGGGGCCAGTTTGTACCACAACTCCCTGTCGTAGCGGGCTACGATAGCCAAGGCGTTGGCCGCCTTAATCGTCGTCGCTGCCGACGAGATGACTCTGCGTCCCATCGTGTAATTTCTTTCCCTCGCTGTCCGGCGGGGAGGTAGACGTAGAGGCCGCCCCCCCCCGCTTTATTCCTGGCCGCCGCGGAGACGACCGAGTCCGGGGTCGGCTGTGCCCGAAGGCACAAGGGGGCCGCGTCCGGGACCCGGTACTTCTTCTCGTACCGATCCCTTCTAGCCGGCGTCGTGGATGGGTTCTTGAGGAGGGCGAGGCCCTCATCCCAAATATCGTCCAGTAGAGGTACAGCGAGGACCGTCTTCCTCTTGGCCTCGCGCCGTTGATGAAGGAAACCTTCCTTCTTTTCTTCCGGGCAGAGCTGGAAAAGCTCGGATGCCCTGGCGATCATGGAGTGAAACGATCCAATCTCGTTGGGCGGGGAAGCCCGGGTGGGAGGTGACAGGAGATCCTCGTCGTAAACCTCGTCGTCTGTACCCGTCGCGGCCGTGTCAGTCCCCGTATCATCCCCACGTGTCGTGGACGGGGAGGAGGGCTGAACAGGGCGCGATGGCTGAAAAGGAGGTGGAGGATGAATCCTTTTTCTCTTAGGGGGAGGGCTCCCAGAAGGGCCTGGCTCCGGGTCCCCCGTCGGGAGCGGTTCCTCCATTGGTGGTAACGGCAGTCTCGTCCTTATCTCCGAGCATAAGGACTGTATAGCCAACAAAATGGCCGCCGAGTTGTCTTGCAGCACTGGTTGAGGGGAGTCCGACGGGCGGTCAGGAGCCCCGTCGGCACCCTCGACGTTCTCGTCCTCTCCTACGTCAGGGTCCCTCCCGACGGGCTGGTCTTCTTCCACGCCAACGCCATGGCTTAAGACTTCGATCAGCTCTTCCTCAGAGGTTGAGGCCGAATCCACGCCGTCCTCCTGCCCACCCTTTTTCGTCTCCGTCGGAGGTTTCACGGGGGTCCTGTCGATGGGCATGAAAGAGGACTCCCTCCGCGGTTGCAGGTAGACTCTAGGCCCCGAGGTCGCCACCACTGGTGTAGCCTCCACAGGCTGAGCCAGGGCCGCCGCGACTGTCTCGATAGAGGCCTTGGCCGGATGGATTAAGGCTTTCACCACCTTAGGTGCACTCACCGCCTTCTCCTTGGGGGGAGGGCCACCGCCTCGCTCCCCCTCCGATGGGGCCTTCGAGCTCGACCGGGGTCTCTCCAGGAGCTTTGCCGGGTGCTCGGCCTTCCTCTTACCCGAGCCAGAGCATTGGCTTGTGGTTGATGGCGCCGGGGAGGATGCGCCCTGCCTGGCGCCCGTAGAGCCCGACCGTTCGGCGCTCCCGGTGCCAGTGGACTCGCGGTGCTTGGCCTTCTGTTGGACCCCCGTCGCCGGGGCACCCTCAAAGGTCTTAGAAGACCACTCGGACTTCTTCTTCTCGCCTGACGGGCTCTTTCCTTCCAGCCAGTTGGCGAGACGTTAATGGCGGTCCTTCATGGTCCGCTCCGACATATTGCCGCAAAACGCACAGTCCTTCTCCACGTGCGTCTTGTCCTCATGTAGGCAGTAAAGACAAAGGGAGTGTTCGTCCTCCTTAAAGACATTCTGAAGCTGGCATCCAGGGCAGACCCTGAACAGCTTTCCGGGCGTCGAGCTTCCCTTCTCCTGGGCCATGTCCGAGATGGGCCTGAGAAACTTCTTGAGTCCTCCAAAAGCGTGGCTCGATGAAATCTTCACCCTTGAGGGGCGTAGACGAATCCGACACGGGTCCCCGTTGATTGGATGAAGAAACGGTGGAGCTTGAGGCTCTTTTGACCGAAAGAGAAATTTATTTTGAGAAAAACATGAAAAATAGCACTAACGCTCGAGAGCAATAGCACGAGGATCCCAACACTTGAACGTGCGGTAAAAATAAGAAGATGGCTGCCAGAAGCGGGGCTTAGGTAGATTGTCATTGGCTGTGGTCAGTATGACGCAGAGATCAGTGATTGGTTACTACTACGAAAGACAGATCAGAAACGAAACTGATACTGATTTTTTCTTTACGGAGGATTCCCAGCCTGACGACGGGGAATATTCATGAGCATGTGAATCCATGCCAGACCCCATACTGGAGAAATGGCCGCCCATGACCCTGTTACGCTCATCCCGGACTCTGCAGTGAGATTGGAGCACGGTTGCAGCCCTCCCTGGTGTTAGATCTCCCCCTTCTGGTTTCGTCCCCTGCGGATCAGCTATGGGCAGCGACAATTGGTGGCACTCCTCCTGGTAAATGTGAATGATGAGCTCTCCATCCTGCTACTTCTGGCAGGGGTGCTTGTTGATGGAATCTTGTTTCTTCACTGATTACTGAGTAATAGTCCTGTTCGGCTGCGACTAAGTTCCTCTTTCTGCTTTCTCTCAATGTCTGTCGTTTTCTCCTCTTTCTGCTTTCTTTCAATGTCTCTTATCTTTTCCTTCTTTCTTTTCCCCTCTCAAGTGTCTTGCTCTCAAAGTTGTTTTGCACTGAATAACGTTCCTCTGTTTTCTCCCAAATAGGTGGAAATGCGGGCTAACAACAACTGTGGAGGCACGGAATGCAGCTGAATGGAAAATGGAGGTGACTGCAATGTCTGGCAGCAGGTTAGTGATGGCTTTAGGAAAGGCGCGAGGTTTTAATGGCAGCGTGCTCTTAACGTAATGTCTGTTAAGTGTCTAGCCTTGTCTTTTGCCTTTCCTGTGCAGGCGCTGCGAGTTCGGCTGGAGTGCGTCATGCTGCAGTGCCTAGATGATGCTGTATGCGTTCCAAGATGTTTGCAGGTGAGCCGCGTGCCAGGAGGAAGCATACAGGTGAGAGCAGGATTCTCCAATGGTAAGTACATATGAAGATGGCAGGATCTTTCCAGGTACGATGAATCCTAGGCGACGGGGTTTGTTCCACTGCAGGATGGACACCTGCTGAACCCTGTAGAAGTCAACATGTGCCGGGGAGGAGCGGGACGCCTGAAGACCGAGTACCTGAATGATAGAGAAGAAAAAAAAAGACAAAGTGAAGAAGTATTAGCGCATGGAATTACATGGCGGAAGCCAAACCCAGGAGCGCTGGTGAATTCGGCCCGTTCCCGTCGACGCGTAAAAGGGGACTGAGGTGTGGCGCCAGAGGGCAGAGTCAGGACTGTGCATGCTCCCTGGGCCGGGCGCCTGTACATTTAAAGGGGAAGGTTTTTTTCTGGTGAAAAAGGTGGTCTCCCATCCCTTGGCAAGGACGCCCATACAGTATGGAGGATTCGCAACCTGCAGAGTCAGATTAGGTAAATACACGACATCATGCCGAGCAGCGACTTGACGATCCTCACTGTGGCGGTCTTCAGTGCCAACAGCCGTTGCAACTTGCCCAGCATGGCCATGTTCCTCTCTTCCGAGGAAGTTGCCAGACAGGAGACCATGTGAAGCCGGGCCCCCGGAACAGCACATTCTGCGATGTATCAAGCAGGACTTTAGATAGTTCACAGAGAACCACAGATCCGGCAGCAGCTGGATGGTCCTTTGTGTGTTTGGTGGCTACTTCCCTTGATTTGGCACAGATAAGTGAGTCGTCGCGGTACGGGTAGACATATCCCTTGTAAACGCAGATGGGCCGCCACTGGTACCAGGCACTTGTAAACACCCTGGGCTCCGACTTTAGTCTGAAGGGAAGGGCCTTGAATTGGTAGTGCTTTTCCTTTACGATGAAGCACAGGAATGTCCGATGCGTCTCGCGATTGGGAATGTGGAAGTATGCGTCCTCCAGATCCAGCGACGGCAGGAGGTCTCCTTTCCCCCAGTTGGCCGACCACATTCTGCAACGTGACCATACTGAATTTTTGGGACTTGAGGTACAGGCCGAGATTGGGCCTCCAGCCCCCGGTCGTCTTCTTTACCAAGAAGTATCTGGAGTAGACTCCAGATCCCTGCAGTCGCTTTGGAACCAGCTCCATCACCCCTTTTCTTATCATGGACAGTACTTCCTGCAAGAGCTGAGGGATGTGCTGCACCTGCTAGGCCCCCGGCGGTATCCGCGGACACTTCTGCTGGATTGCTAGAGTGACCGTGGGCAAGAGCCTCCAGCACCCATTGGTCGGTGGAGATCCTTTTGCACTCTGCAACAAAGCCCGGGGTGCATGTGTGGGGGCCACATGTCCTGGCCGGTTCAATCTTTCTTCGGGCCTGCATGCAGTCTTGGGAGCAACGATGTCGGCCACCTAAGAAAGCCCTGGAACAACCCCTGTAGGTCTCCTGGGTAGTAGAACGAAGGGCAGGCAGTACGAGGATGACCCCCCCTGTCAAAACCCTTTGACGACCTGCCAGATTTCCCTCCTGAGGCACGAAAGGAAGGCCGATGATGCTAAGCGTGCCAAAGGCACGGCCCGTCTCCGTGTCAGCCTTAATTGCTAGCAACAAATAGTCAACGGCCTTCCCAAAGAGATTTTACCCATCGAAGGGCATGCCCAGGACCCTCGTCTGAACTTCCTGCCGACAGTTGGTGGCTTTCAACCAGCCACGACGATGGATGCAGACACCGTTCTCCATCTGTTGGAACCCCTTGTCTGCGATGTCCAGGGCCACAGTGATGGCATGGTCCGATGCCACCTCACCCTCTTGGAGGATCTACAGCGCCTTAACCCGTTTATCATCGGGGAGAAATTCCAGCAGTGGGGCCATCTTATACCACAGCTCCCCGTCGTATCGGGCAGGATCACAAGCGCATTTGCTGCCTCGACTGTCGTTGCTGCCGAGTAGATCACCTTCCTACCCATGGCGTCCAACCTTTTCCCCTCGCTGTCCGGGGGAATGGAGGCTGAAGATGAGGGATTTGAAGACTTCTTCTGCTGAGACCACTTAGTTCGGGGAGGGCTGCGACCACAGGCCCTTGGATGCCTACTCCGGCACCCGGTGGTACTTTTCCAGCTCTTATCAGGGCCAGGCCCTCATCCCAAACATCGTCCAGGAGAGGCACCACCAGAATGGTCTTCCTCTTGGCCTCACAGCGTTGGTAAAGGAAACCTTCCTTCTTGGTCTCTTCTGGCGTCAGCTGGAAGAGCTCAGACGCATAGGCGACCATGGTGTTGAATGAACCCACGTCGTCGGGGGGAGAAGCCCTCAGCGGCGGGGAAACACCACGGTTGTGTCCATAGTCACGGTGTCTGTCCCCGTATCCCGGGGGGGTGGAGGGCATGTGCCATGGTTGATGAAACGGCATAGGGTGAAGCTTTCGCTTTTCTGCTGGTGAGGTGGTGGGGGGGACAGACTGTGCCAGGGGTGGCATTGGCATCTTCATGATCTCCGACACCAGCCTGTGTAGAGTTGAAAGGATGTCCAGCGATACGTCCCTGGGAGGTGACGGGGGGGTAGGCTTGCTGGGCGCAGCTCCCACGTGGTCGTCATTCCCGCCGTCGTCCCCCTCAGCGTTTGTCATAGTCTTCCTCAGCATTTGTCATCGTCCCCCACATCCTCTCGGACCGTGTGAACTGACACCAGGTCCACTGCATCCGAAGAAGAAATATCCCTGCCGTGGAGCACGGTAGAGGCCCCCTCCCTGCGTCCTGAGGGGTTGGGCTCAGGGATGGCATCCTCTTTGGCGTTTTCCCCACCACCTTGGGCGCCATCTGGGTCCCCAAGCCCCTTTCGCTGTCGAAAGGGTGGACGCCACCAGAGCGATCGAGGATGGCTTCGCCTGGACCACCTAGGCCTTGAGGGGCAGGTCGGACACCTTAACCTGCACCTTGGTCTTCTCCGGCAGCTTCCCTGGGTTAGCCAACCTCCTCTTCGAGGAAGAACTGGAGCGATGACTGGAGCTGGTGGCAGACGGTGAAGATGAGGACTCCCTGCTTGAGCAGCGACCCGAGTGGAAACAGACTTGTGGCGCTTGGCCTGGTGTCTTGGGCCCCCACGGATGGAGTGCCTTCAAAGGATTTAGAATCCTGCTCTTCGGACCGGCCAATCCTGGACGAGGCATGCCCATGCTTGCCACATGGGGTAGAGGCCTTGGCGTTGAGCCACAATGCCAACATACTGTGATGATCCTTGACGGTGCGCTTGGAGAAGCCAAGGCAGATTTCACAATCTACTTCCTTGTGATCCGGATGGAGACAGAGGCACAGGGATGGTATGTCCGCCACAAACACGTTCCTCAATCCGCAGCTGGAGCAGAGCTTGAAGAGGGAACCTCTGTTGTCCTCTGACATGGTCTGGCGTGCGGTGTAGGCCTGATGGCCTTCTGGAATCTTCGATGAAACTCTTGACCATTATTGCCCTTGAGGGGCGTTAAGACACAAACAGATCCACGCTTGCCAGGCAAAGGAGCTCTAAGAGCAAAACACAAGGACTCCCAACACTTGGACGTGAGGAAAAAATCTGAAGATGGCTGCAAGAGAAGGCTTAGGGAGAGAGCAGTCATTGGCGGGGGTCAGTATGATCCAGAGCTCAGTGATTGGTTTATAGGAGAAATTATAAGTTACTCACCGTAGTGACTAGTCCCCTTTCCTCCATACCGCATGGTCGGGACAGGAGGCGGAACCTTTCAACAGAAAAACCTCCTTCCCCATTAAATTTAGAGGCACATGAGGGTGCGGTCCTGCGAGCATGCACTACCCCAACTCTGCCCACAGGCACCACACCTCAGTCCCCCTTGACGCGTCGACTATATTTAACATTGCCTAATGACACCAGTATTATTAGGGGGGGGGGGAGGATGGTGGGACATATGGAGGAAAGGGTACTTTAGTCACTATGGTGAGTAACTTGTATTTACTCTTCCGTCCCGTCCCCTTTCCTCCATATTGCATGTGCGATTACAACTGAATGTAGCCCCGGGGTGGAGAGGAGACCCTCCTTAAGCAAATAAGTTCCTTAGAACCGCCTGTCAGAAGGTCGCGCCTGACTTAGAGCCAGGATCCCAACAGTAGTGCTTACAGAAAGCCAAAGGGGTGGCCCAGGTGGCCGCCCTGTTTATGACTTGCCACGGAACCGGACGCTGGCCTTCGATGGCCGTGGCCTTGACTCGGACCGCGTGAGCGTGCATGTTGGCTGGCAGCATCTTGTGCTGGCCCTCATAGGCCCCATTCACCGTGCAATAGAAGCCTTGGATGCTTGATAACGGCGTCTGGAGCCCCCAAAGGTGACAAAAAGTGCACCAGACTTGCAGAAACTCTTGGTCCTGTCAAGACAGAATTTCAGATCGGGTATGACATCCAGACAGTGTAAGACTCCCTGAGCCTCGTCCTTGGGGTCAGCGAAGAACGTAGGTAAGACTATTAACTCATTTAGATGGAAAGCAGAGGGTACCTTGGGTAGTAATGCCGGGTGAGTCCGCAGGACCACCTTATCCCTGTGTGAAGTGGTATAGGGTTCTGGGGCCACTAGAGCCTGGATCTCACTGACTTGAAGCAGAGGAGAGTCCCACTAGCAAAGCCATTTTAAGAGTGACCAGTCTGATGTCCACGGATGCCATTGGCTCAAATGGATTGTGGGTTAATTGCAATCAGTGAACTGCGCCAATCAACACAAATACAGTAACAGTTAGGCTGTCGAATGGAATTAAAAATACAATTTAATTCCATTCCACAGCCTGACACGTGTTTCGAGCAAAGCTCTTTTTCAAAGGCTGTACATAGGTGAAATTAATAACATGTTCATCATTGTATTTTACGTCATATCAATTATGCAAACACCAAGGGGTTGCAAGGGGACATTTGACCAAAAAATAATAGTATATAACATGACAACAAAATTGACATAATGACATTAAATGATAGAAAAACAATTTTCATACAGTTAATTACCGTATAATAAACGGATCCGTCCGGTTCCAAAACAATAAAAAGGACAAAAAACATAGTAAGAAAATGAGTGTGTGCGGTGATCAACCAACCATAGATAAATTAATGTATTAATCCAACTAAATTGGTCAAAACTAACTAGATATATTTACCAATGAACCTTGTCCGAGAAGAATCTGTACAACAAAAATTCATAAAGATTATATATTGCCATATCTGTTGTATCCAAAAACCATCCAAATTAGCGACATATAATATGAAAAGTAATTACCTTAATATTACTTGCTATTGCAATGACCATTAGGGGAATTCTGCAAATGTTGACGTCCGAAAAGGGGAATTGTTACCCGTAAAGATGCAGTTAACCAATTCCGAATGAACCACGTATCCATTGTCAGACGATAGAAAAATTAACAAAAAAGAAAAAAGAAGAAACAGGATCCAAATTAGATGAAAGCACCTAATTAAAACATAGGGTCCATATCAAAAGAACAACCAGACCGCTTACCAGCCTTCCGGCAACAACAGTATCCAAGAGAAAGCGCGCGCGCAAGGTGCCACTCGTGTAGTTAAAAAGAGAAAAACTAGGTCGTGTAGATACCAACAACTAGAGCATCCAATGGCGGCCATATTGGGTGAGGGAAAGGACCGGCTGCAATAAAGTAACATGCACCGGGGCCATAATTAACCACCTTATGATCCCCAAATAAATTCCAAAGATGACTCGTGTGTGTTAGTGCTTTTGCTGGCATAATTTAAGTGTCGATACGATTTAACATAAAAATTAGGATTAAGCACCAAAAATAGTGTGTCCAGGTTAAGTGTTGGCCACACGAACTTATTTGTGTTACTAAGCCTGAATGACCAATTAGGACTATAATTTGATTAAGGTTAATCCAATGTATCTAGCACAATTTACTATTTTATTGTGATAATACGAAAAATAAATGAAAGCGGTCTAAAAAGAATAATCATCATGGGTTGTATAATCAACCGCACACACCCATTGTTACATCACAGGGCATACGCTCAGTCAGATGAGTTTCCTTTTTGATAAAGATTAATTAAAAAATTATCTGAGGTAGCCAAGTGTAGCTGCCTAAATGTCAATGGCACAAATAACAAAACTGGGATATGACAATCATAAGAAAACATGAAATTCATGATCAGAATTAAGTCCACGCTTTACCAATCTGTGTTTACAAATAAATCTTGCTTCTAATTGTCTGAGTTCCATATTACCACCTCTTTTTTGAGGGCGTATTTGGGCCAACCCAATAAATTTTAAGTCCTTAGAATCATCCAACTGGTGTAGGGTCTGCCAGTGTAATGCCAATGGGTATCTAGCATCCTGTTTATTCAAAGAGGCCAAGTGCTCACGAATCCGAATTTTGAGTGGCCTGATGGTGCTCCCAACATAGAATAAGCCACAAACACATATAATACAGTACACCACAAACTTGGTGTTACAATTAATGAATTAATTGACTGTATGTTTACCTGTTATGCCAAAATCAAGAACCTCAGATTCAAAGGTGTGTGAGCACATGTTACAGCTCCCGCATTTATGAAACCCATTCAAGCGCCCTTGATCTAACCATGTTTTGGCAGTGAGTACTGGTGCCATGAATGACGGACATAAAAGATTTTTAAGAGTAGGAGCCCTACTAAATACTATTGATGGGTTGGGTTCCAACAATTTGGTGAGATCATTATCAAGGTGGAGTAAGTGCCAATGACGTTTTAGTATAGCATACACCTCATTGCTATCACTGGTGTAACGAGCAATCAGCCTAATTTTGTTGAAATGCGTGTTAGTTGAGTTTGTTCTAATTTTTGGTTTAAGTAAATCAGCCCTCTTCATACTAGACACTTCACGTTCAACCTTAGCGAGAAGATTTGGTTGATACCCACGTTGTACAAATTGATCATGTATAAACAGTTTTTCCGCATCAAAGTCGACATTAAGGGAGCAATTCCGTTTAGCTCTAATGTATTCACCTTTCGGAATATTATTAATAACAGAACGTTTATGAGAACTAGATGAGTGTAAAACTGCATTAACCGAGGTAGGTTTACGAAAAGTTTTAGGTGATAAAACCTGTGGGGGACATAGAAATATTCAAGTCAAGAAAATCCACAGAATCTTTCGAAAAATGGTGTACAAATTGCAAACCCCAATTATTAGCATTTAGAAAATTTACAAACTCATTTAGTTCAGCCACATTGCCCGTCCAAATCATAAAAACATCATCAATGTATCTTTTCCAAAGATATATGAAGGGTGAAAAAACATTGTTGTGAAACACATATTGTTCCTCAAATTGGTGCATAAATATATTCGCCACAGAAGGGGCAAAGCTAGCTCCCATTGCAATCCCAATCATCTGTTGGTAATACGTATCATTGAAGAGGAAAACATTATTTTGCAAAGCGCAAAGAAGAAATTCTTTGATCATTTCAACATGAAGATGGTATGATGCTGATTTGTGACGAAAAATATAGGAAATGCTGGCAATTGCTTTGTGGTGATCAATGGAAGTATATAATGATTTAACATCAAGTGTGACCAATAATGCTTGAGAAGTGCAAGGCAATTGTGCAAGAATATCAAGAATATGCATGGTATCTCGTAAGTATGTAGGTGTAGACTGAACCAGAGGTGCAATACATTCATTAACATACACTGATATAGGCTCCAAGATTCCACCCTGGCCACTGATGATGGGTCTACCTTCAGGTATCTTATCAAACGGCTTATGAATCTTAGGTAGAAAGTAGGCAGTTGGCATTATGGGTTGATCGGAGAACAAGAAACATTTTTCCACATCTGTAATAATGCCTAGTTTGAGTCTGGACAAAGCCGCCAGATGTTTCTTGACTATCCGGTTGGAAGAGGAGAAGACCTCCTCCTCAGAGTTTCTGTAGGTCCCTATGGCTGCCAGATAGGTGCACCATGTGTCCACCTGCACGCCTGAGTGCGTGAGGTGTGCCGAGAAGGAGAGCACATAGTCTAGCATGCACGTAAGGGGGGTGGTCGATCTCCTTCGAGTCCGCCCAGTGACAGAACCTGCTCCATTTACTCTTATATTGGCTCCTGGTAGCCTTGCTCCTGGCACCCTGAATGATCTCTAGGTTAGCCCTTGTTTGAGGGTGATCTGCTCGGAACCACGTTGTGACGGCTACCTTCTGAGTTGCACGTGGAAGACCCTGTCCCCCCTCCCCCGAAGAGATGTGCTGGACCCAGCAGAAAGCGAATGGGAGGTCTGTCAGTGAGGCTGAGCAATTCGGAGAACCACTGTTCTTGCCGGCCACCAAGGAGCTAGCAAGATGATGCTGAGGTGACAAGCTTCTTTTATCTTGCGGAGTACCTTGGGGATCAGGGGTGTGGGAGGAAAAGCACAGGCTGTCATGCCCCCCCATTGAATCTGCAATGTGTCGCCCAGGGAGCCGGGGCCCAGCCCCTGCCAAGACGCAAACTGATGGCACTTCCTGTTCTTTCAGGAGGCAAATAGGTCCACCCAAGGATGGCCCCATGTGGTCAACTGCAGCACCTGGTCGTTCAATTGCCATTCGTAATTGTCCGCTCCCAGTCTGCTGAGCCTGTCCACTTCCAAGTTGGCCTCCCCCAAGAGGTGGACAGCCATGAGGTAGATGTTTTCCAGGGCCCATTCCCACATACTGACCTCTAGGTTGCGTAGCGGTACCCCCCCTGCTCGTTAACATAGTACATGCTGGTGGAGTTGTTATGGTTAAGGACAGTCCTGCCCCCAATGAGCGGAAGGAAGGCTCTGAGGGCTAGCCAAATGGCCCTGACCTCCAGCCAATTGATATGGGACTCTGCTCCTGCCGGGTCCAGACTCTTTGGGTGCTTTGGCTTTCCAGAGTGGCTCCCCAGCCCTCTAGGAAGGAGTCCATAGAGATGGTGACCTGCGGCACAGCTGCTGGAAGGGCTTGCCTGTCCGCAGGTTGCTGTCCCTGTACCACCACGTGAGGTCCAAGTGGAGAGAAGGCAGAATGCTGACCAGCTCCACTTAGGAGCCCCTCTCCTGATTCCATGAGGCGGCGAAGTGCAGCTGTAACATCCTCATCCGGAGTCTCGTGTGTGGCACGTCCAAGAAGACCACTGCCATGAAACCCAGTAGGTGTTGGTACCGCCAAGCTGAGGTCACTGCTCTGGTGAGAAAGTGCCTAGTGCCCTCTTGAGGGCCATAATCTTGTCCTCTGAGAAAAACACCTTCTTGGAGCTTGAATCCCAGATGAGGCCCAGGAAGGTGAGGCTCTGTGTGTGCTGCAGCGGAGACTTCTTGAGGTTGATCGTAAACCCCAGGTCGTGGAGTGTGCTCATAAACGTGGAGGAAGTCAGTGTAACCCCCTCCGGGGAGTTCGCCCTGACGAGCCAGTCGTCTAGGTACAGGTAGACAGTGGCCGTGGGCCCTGAGGAGGGCTGGCACTCCATTCATGAGTCTGGTAAATACCCTGGGGGCTGAGTTGAGGCCTAAGGGTAGCACCTTGTTTTGTTTGTTTTATTTGTTGAGCGCACTGAGCCCTGAGGCATCTGGGTGCTTTGCTAACAAGTTGCATACATTCCATACATTTATTATTACAATGCACAGTATTGGCATACATGTAGTGAAGAGCAACCAGGCATAGTGGTATGGCTATGCATTATCATATAAACTTAAATATTTACAAAAGTTAGGTAGCTGTACAGATCATGGTTGTCTGCAAAGAAGAAGTTTCCGTAAGGCCTGTTTCACAGAAAGCTACTGCATTCTTATTCGTGCAGCCATAGCTTTGCATTCTTTCTGAACACATAAGAGGGTTCAGATCGTAGTGTTAACAGGAGAGTATTTCAGCTAATCTGTCCTGCTCTTTGTAGGTTGTACCTGGGATCTTAAGGCAGTGTGTCTGAGTGGATCATGTGGGTCTGGCAAATTTGTTGCGTGCTATACTATGTCAAATATTTGGGTGCTCTGTTGGCGAGGCACCTGTGTGTAAGTGATAAGGTTTTGAGGATAATTCTTTGTTTGATAGACAGCCAATTCAGATTGCGTCTGATTTCCGAGATGTGTTGCAATTTTGGGAGGTTCAAAGCTGATCTGATGGAATTATTTTGAGTGACTTGCATTTTGTTTAGATTCTGTTGGATGGTTCCTAGATATAGCACATTGCAATAGTCTAGTTTTGACATGACTAATGCTCTTGCTAATGTGATAGTTAGCGGTGGTGATAAATGGCCAGCAGGCAGTGATTAATTTACATGCATAGGCCGAGGAGGAGGCAATTGCATTGGTTTGTCGTGTTAATGTAAGAGCAGAGTCGATGTAAACTTCGAGGGTTTTTACATCCTTGGAGATTCTGATTGTATTACCATCAATGATGAATTGGGTAAATTGATTGTCTAGTTGAGGTTGGATGGAGACCCTAAGAGGATCAGCTCTGTCTTTTCATCGTTAAGACAGTCTGTGGTTGGCCATCCAGGCTTGTATGATGATAGATGTTATTGAGAGTATTGCTGTCATTTGCCTAGTCTCCAGTGATGGGGATGAGTATTGGGGTGTCATCGGTGTAGTTGGTATAGCTGACACCCAGATAGTCGAGATCAAACAGGGGCTTTGTGAACACATTATATAATGTAGGGGACACGCAAGAGCCCTGAGGAACTCCGCAGGTGACAGGTGAAGGCTCTGCTGACTGTGCAAAGACCCTCATCGATCTGTTATTTAGGAACGACTGGATCCATGCATTGGCATTGTCGGAAAAGAGCGCTGCAGACTTGAAGTGATTGCATAGGACTTTGTGATTTACTAGGTCGAATGCTATCGACAGATCTAGCAGTAGGAGAAGGGCTAGTTTGCCTTTGTCCTTTAAGGCTTGAATTTGGGTCTTGAGGTCAATTAGTACGGTTTCGGTCCCATGTCTAGGTCTAAACCCTGATGGACTTAGACCAAGATTATTCCTTTCTAGATGTTGAATTTGCAGGTATGCTGCTCGATCCAGAATTTTCAGTAGGAGAGGTATGAAAGGTACTGTAGTGATGGGTCTGTAGTTTGATGGGTTTTGTGGGTCTAGAGTGGGCATTTTTTTAGTACTGAAGTACCCAGGCATCCTTTAGATTATTAGGTACAATGCCGGAAAGGAATGATGCATTGATAAGGGATGTGATAAAAGGGGGCGAGTTCCTTAGCTGCTTCCTTAATGATAGGAGCAGGGCAGATATCAACATGGCATTTGGACAGTTTTAATTTCATGATGATATCCTCAACCTCTTTGCTAGAGAGGGGTGAGAAATTAAGTTGTGAGTTTACGTCTGGGATGTTAGGTGTCAGGGGAGTAGGTGTGTGAGTGGCTGTAGTAGTAATGTTGAGTTTTTTGGCTTCTATTTTACTTTGAAGCATGGAGATTTTATCTTGTAGCGCTTTCTGAATAATGGTACACCAAGAGATCTTTGGTGCATGTGTCAGGTGACGGGACAGGTGATTCTAGCTCTCTGAAAATGTTAGAGAGTTCCTTGGTACTGGAATTGGCTTTGGTGATACGTTTGTCATTATCTTTTTTGGCTAGGATAATAGCTTCTTTATAATTGAGGGATGTAGAGAGAAGTTATCCTTGTTAGCAGTTGACGGTAGGCTTTTTCAAAGTGCTTCTGCATGTCTTGATTTTGCAAAGGGATCTAAGGTGTGGAGTGAACCATGTGTTTAAGTGAGCTTGCGGTTTAGATTTACGCAATTTTAGTGGTGCTAGGGTGTCAATAGCATTGAGTAATGTGTGATTATAAAGGTCAACTAAGGCAGTTGGATCACTGTCGTAGAGGGGTTGGTGATTGGCTGGTGTAGAGGCAGTAGTTTCTCCAGCGTTATGTTGGATTTGTTTCTAGTCTTCAAGGGAGTAGCAATGGTTTGTTGGTTAGGTTGAAAATCATCCTTTATGATGGTCTGGCCAGGCACACAGTGAATTGGACATGATTGTGGTATTACAATTGAGGTCAGCGAGCCAATCTAAGGTTCTACCTTTGTTGCGAGTTGGGTCCATTATTTTTTATTTGGATTTGTATAGCGCACTCCAGCCCGGGGGCATCCAGGCGCTGTCACAGGTAAATGAACATGAGCTTGATTAAGGGTTACAAAAAAGCTGCCCAAGTTGCTTAGTTACAAGACATTAACAGAGTGCGCAAACAGTTATCAAGAGGCAGAAACAGGAGAACCAAATTCAGTGATTGCATTTGCGAGGGCGAGCGCCTTGGAATCTTTGGGGTCCTGAAAGCCTAGATTCATATCACCCATAAGGATGACTTGTGAGTTGGTCTTCGTGTTGGATGATAGGAGGAGCGAGAGGTCTTGTTCGTATGTGGATGTGGGACCAGGGGGTCTGTATATGAGGTGGATGGTGATTGTACAGGATGGTGCTATTGGTAGCTTAATGGATAATAGTTCGGCTGAAGGCAAGGTTTGACTGTTAGCAATTCTTAGGCCTAGTGATGTTTGAGATGAAGGCGATGCCGCCTCCTTTGGTTAGATTGGATTCTGTGTCATGGCGGATGATGGAGTATTTATCTGGGACAGAAAGAGATAGGGTCCTGACGCGGAATGGAGCCAAGTCGCTGTGACAGCTAGGAAGTCGAGGTCATGTGTAGTTATGTAGTCAACGATGTCAAGGGCATGGGCTGGGAATTATCTGGCATTGATGAGAGCGCCTTTGATAGTGGAGTGGGTGATGTCCGATTTAGGTTTGGATTGTGTGGTGGAATGTTTAGGTGAGGGTATGTTTGCTGGTCTTTTAGAAGGGTTGATTAAGTTGGTGGTGTGTCTGTAGTTACGGGGCGAGTCTTGACGTGAATCTTCAGCCTAGTCTAGTATTTGTTAGTGGTTTGGCAAGGAATGTTGGTTCTGTGTATAGTGGTTGAGTGATTATGCTTTGTGCTGGCTATGGCAGGCGTTGGGTTATCAGTTGGAGATGTTGCGGGTGTCTAGATGTTATTTGCGTATCGTGCTGAGGAGGTCCTGTCGTGGGTGTGCGCACCCTAGAGTTTGGACTCAGAAGTTGGCGGTGCGACTGCAGGTGCGGCATGGAGACAGGGTGGTAGGAATCCTGATGGAGGTATGTGGTCCGATGGAGGTAAGCTCAAGATGGATAGATGGATAGTCGGTTACATGGCGATGCAAGATTTGAGTTGCGGTGCATGTTTGGTGGCAGAGGGTTGCCGCTACTATTGGTAGGCATGAGTGAGGATATGATGACAATTTGAATGTATGCTGAAAAGGGGAGGCACATGGCGGAGCACTTTGTGATATTAACTAGGGTTCAAAGTGTGATTAGATTTCTGATGCTTATGGCCATATTAGAGAAATGACTGCATAGCGACTACATATAGCTGCTAGTTCAGGAGTGGCTCAGCGTTGAAGGCCACAAGGTTTAAAGATTAGGTTGGGTTGCACTAATTTGTAGGCATGAGGCAAGATGCAGGATTCGCACTGCTGGGCATATATGTGGTATTATACATAATACTCAATGCTGGGTATATGTGTGGCACAGTGTGGAACACTCAGGGTGCGAGCACCTATGTTAGAGCATACAAATTACAAAATGCATGGCACTTAATGCAAGGCGTACATATGACAAAGTATGGAGCACTTAAGAGCGTGCCTCACACGCAGGGCATACATAAGGCGCAATGTGGAATACAATGCAGAGCGCTCAGAGCAAGAACATCAATGTTAGAGAGCATACATATTACAAAGTGTAGGCATGAATATGACAGTATGGAACACTCAAGAGCGAGGAGATTTCAGGCGCAGTAATTATAAGTTACTCACCGTAGTGACTAACATACTTTTAGTCCTTTGTCCCCTTTCCTCCATACTGCATGGGCGTCCCTTCCAAGGGATAGGAGATGGAAACTTTCACCAGAAAAAACCTTCTTCCCCTTTAAATTTAGAGGCACGTGTGGGGGTGCAGCCCTGGGAGCATGCACTGCTTTGACTCCGCCCTCTGGCGCAACACCTCAGTCCCCATAGACGAGTCGACAATAGATTGACATTGCCTAATGACACCAGATTTGGTGGGGGAGAGGGGGACGATGGTGGGATGTATGGAGGAAAGGGCACTAAGAGTATGTTGGTCACTACGGTGAGTAACTTATAATTACTCTTACGTCCCATACCCTTTCCTCCATACTGCATGGGCGATTACAACCGAGTGTAGCCCCAGGGAGGAGAGGAGACCCTCCTTAAGCAAATAGGTTTCTAAGAACTGCCTGTCCGAAAGCCACATCTGATCTAGAGCTGGCATCCAAACAGTAGTGCTTGCAGAAAGCCGAAAGGGTGACCCATGTGGCCGCCCTGCTTGTGACTTGCCAGGGGACGTGCCGCTGGTATGCGATGGCTGTTGCCTTGGCTCTGACCGCGTGGGCGTGCATGTTGGCTGGCAGTGGTTTATGCTGTCCCTCGTAAGCTTCTTTGATGGCCAAGATCATCCAACAGGCTATGGAGGCCTTAGAGGTCCGATACCCAAGTCTTCATCTGCCGAAGGTGACAAACAGTGCGTCCGACTTGCAGAAGTCCATAGTCCTAATCCAAGTAGAATTTCAGGGCACACCTGACATCGAAGCAGTGCAGAACTCTGTTCCTCGTCCTTAGGCTCAGCAAAAACAGCAGCACTATTTCTTCATTCAGATGGAATGCAGAAGGCACCTTGGGTAGGAATGCTGGGTGTGTCCGCAGAATTACTTTATCCTTGTGAAATGTAGTATAGGGCTCTGAGGCGACCAGCGCCTGGATTTTGCCAATTCGGTGAGGCCGACTAGCAAGGCAGTCTTAATAGTGACCAGCCTGATGTCCGCATACGCCATTGGTTCAAATGGTTTGTGTGCCAGGGCCCCCAAAACTATGTTAAGGTCCCACACAGGGTGTGGCCTCTTGATGGGCGGTAGAGCCTGGTGAGTCCAGTCAAATGCTTCTTGACAATCGGGTTGGAAGAGGTGAACACCTCTTCCGAGTTTCTGTATGCCCCAATGGCTGTCAAGTACATGCACAAGTGTCTACCTGCACACCCGAGTGGGTGAGGTGAGCCAAGAAGGCGAGCATGTCGTCCAGTGTACATGAAAGGGGGTTGATATCCCTAGAGTCTGCCCAGCGGCAGAACCTGGTCCACCTGCTCTTAATACTGGGTCCTAGCACCCTGTATGATCTCTAGATTAGCCTGGGAAAGGCTGAGGTGTCCTAGCATGATCTGCTCAGGAACCACGCTCCGAGGGCTAGTTTGTGGCGCGGGGTGGATGACCCTGCCCTCCTGCTGTACCAGAAGATGTGCTGGGCCCATCGGAAGGCGAAAGGGTGGTTTCTCCGAGACCCTGAGTAGCTCCAAGAACCATGGCCTGGCTGGCCACCATGGAGCTATTAGAATGACACTGAGGTGGCGAGAGTCCTTGATCTTGCATATCACCCTGTGAATCAGAGGTGTGGACGGGAAGGCATATGCCGTCATGCCGTTCCACTGAATCTGAAATGCATCGCCCAGGGAGCTGGGGCCCTGACCCTACCAGGAGGCGAACTGTTGGCACTTCCTGTTGGCCCAGGTGGCAAAGAGGTCCACCTGGGGGTTGTCTCCACCTGCTGAAGATCTCCTGCAGGACGGTCGGTCGTTCAATTGCCACTCGTAATTGTCCGCTCTCAGTCTGCTGAGCCAGTCAGCCTCCAGGTTGGATTCCCCCAGAAGGTGGACGGCTGCGAGGTATAGATTGTTCTCCAGGGCCCAGTCCCACATGCTGACAGCCAACCTGCACAGTGGAGGGGACCTGGTACCTCCCTGCTCACTGACATAGAACATGCTGGTTGAGTTGCCTGTCTGAATGAGGACGACTTTGCCCCTGATAACCGGAAGGAAGGCTCCGAGTGCTAGCCATATGGCCTTCAGTTCCAGCCAATTGATGGGGTACTCCGGCCGGGTCCAGGTGCCATGGATGCAGTGGTTGTCCAAGGTGGCCCCCCCATTCCTCGAGTGCAGTCTGTAGTGATGGTGACCTGTCTGGTAGGTTGCCGGAAGGGCTTGCCCGTCCAAAGGTTGCAGTCCCAAGACCACCATGTGAGGTCTGGGTGATGACGAATGTTGATTAGCTCTACCCGAGAGCCCTGCTCCTGGTTCCATGATGCTGCGAAGTGCAGCTGTAACCTCATCCTGAGACTTGTGTGGGGGATGACCAGTAGGACCACTGCCATGAGCCCCAGTAGGTGTTGGTACCACCAGGCCGATATCACTTCTCTGCTGAAGTGCGCAGTGGCCCTCTTGATGGCCATGATCTTGTCCTCCAAAGGAAAAACTCTGAGCACGTGTCCCAGATGAGGCCCAAGAAGGTCAGATTCTGCGTGGGATGCAGCTGCGACTTCTTGAGATTGAGCGAAAAGCCCAGATCATGCAGTGTGTCATTAAGCACGTGGGAGGTATACTGCACCGGAGATGAAGCCATGACGAGCCAGTCATCAAGGTACAGGTGTACATGGTGACCCTGAGGATGGCCGCCACTGTATTCATCAGCATGGTAAAGACCCAAGGGGGCAGAGTTGTGGCCGAAGGGAAGCACCTTGTATTGGAAATAGTAGCCCAGGATCATGAATCATAGAAAAGAATGATGAGGCTGCCAAATCGGGACGTGTAAGCACACGTCCTTCAGATCCAGGGAGCACATCCAGTCGCGTTTGCACAATGTCTCTGCTATCAAAGCTGGTGTAACCATCTTGAATTTTTGTAGAGGTAGGGAGAGGTTGAGGGTGGAAAGGTCCAGCACAACTCTCATGCCCACCTGGTTCTTTTTCTGAATGGCAAAAAAACTGGAGTAGAAGCCCAAGCCCCGCTGGGAGGCTGGGACTTGCTCCACTGCCTGGCTCTCGACAAACGACCAGATCTCTGCCAAAAGAGTTGCTGTCCCAATCTGGGGGAGTGGCGGGGAAGAGGGAGGAGAGGCCGGGATAGATAGCCGGTAACCCGTGGATACTACAGAGAGGATCCAGGTGTTTCGCAAAATTCTGGCACCAGACGTGTGCATGGAGAGCAAGCTTGTCCCCCACTGGAGACACATGGACCCGGAGAGGTGTGTCAGGCCTTCTTTCCCTCCGAGACTGTTGCAGAGGAGTGGGACTGGAAACAGCCCTTACTCCCCCGCCCCCTTTTTGTTGCTTGCACCAATGTTGGGTCAGCGAGCGGTCTGGCTGCCTGGACCTCCACTCTTGGAAGCCGCAGAACCCTCCGTATGTACACCCCAACCCTCCGTATGTACACCCCTTGTCCAAGCGCTGCTGTGACTGGGTGAACGTTTTGGGCGTGGTCTTTGTAAGGATGGCTAAAGACTTTGTGAGCGTTTTTTCTTTTTATCCAGCTCCTAGTCATTGGTGGAGTGGAAGAGGTGTAACCCCCCCCCCCACCCCGCACCGCCTCAAACAGCAGGTCTAAGATGCGTTCCTGGTCATCCGGGTTAAATTTCGTAGCACGGAGCCAGGCCGTTCTTCTCATGTCCTTGGGAATGCAGATGACCCGGCCACAGGCGTCAATGTGGGCCACAGAGGACACCGTGACGTCTTGAGCCATCATCTTGGCCTCTGCCAGTCCCGCCTTGAATCGTAATTAGCTCTGCGCAGGAAGCTCTGGGAGGAAATCTGCAATTTCCCGCCAAAGCCTCTGGTTCACAGCTGCCAGCATGGCATCCGCATTGGCTTGACGAAGATGCAAGGACGCGTTGAATACAGCTTCTTCCCTTACGCCTCCAAGATCTTGCCTAGCAGCGCTGTGGAAGAGGAGGCCGGGGACGACTGAGGCTTAGAATATAGTGATGCTGCAGCGGTCACCGAGGAGTGAGGCTGATGGTGGGCCGATAGCAAGAGTGTATCCCCCTCCATCTGTCTGTACTTGGCATCCAAGCATCGATTGACCGGCTGGACCGTGTGGGGGCTTCCGTCAGCCCTTTTTGGCCAAGGCGACTACGTCCTTCTGCATCAGGATCCCCATTCTCGCCGCGGGACATAGCCTGAGGACTTCGGAAAGTACCCCATCTGATGGTGCTCAACCTCGGGTTGAGGAAGGCCCAAGTACTCTGCCAGCCCTGCAAGACATTCATGGAAGGCCTTGGCTGACGACGGTGTATCTGTGTCTTCTTCCTTGTCTGTGTACACCTGGGGGTCCGGTTGGTCTGGCACTGGTAGAAGGGTGCTGGGAGCCGAAGGCTGAGCTGTGGAGACCAGAGCCGGAGGCTGGTACGGAACCACCTGCACTATCGGTTGGGGGGACCAGAGAGGGCGGCAGAGGCTGTACAGGGGCCAGTGGCATCTATACTGGGGCCAGTGGCACGGGAGCATGTCTCCGATGGCGTCCCTGAGGATGACCCCCATCTGAGGAGATTTCATGAGCCTGAGGAACCTTTCAACGAATCGGTCCTCACATGCCGGAGGGGTTGTAGGTGATATTGACTGGGTAGCGGGCGGCTGCTGGAGCCGTTGCGTGCCCTGCCCATATGGACGCAGCGGGACCCTGCCCTGCGCAAATGAAGGACAGGCTGTAGGCCAGATACCTGGTTGACACCAATCCCACCTTGACACTCGTTCCTCCACCTGCTCCCTTCCTTGGTGCGGTATCAGGCGGATGTCTAATGTCTGGAACAGTGGCCATCTTGACGAGCTGCCTTCCTGTGTCGTGCTGCATGGCTCACTGGGCACAGCCTCGTCCAGGACTCTTAGTGTGGATCATGAGGCCTACCCTGCTCTTCAGGCCTAGACCTGGTAGGCGTTCGCCCTTGGCAGATCTGCCAGTAATACCGAGTATAGGCACCCCCTGTTAAGGATTTCAATCAGGCAATACATCCGGGTGTCACAGATGGCACTCTTAAGAGTGGCACAGGGCACCCAGGTAGGGTTTGGGTGGTTGTGCTGAAGTAAGGTGGACAGATAAGTGTACACACAGCTGAAAGTAAAAGAGAAAGAGTAGGCAAGTGTGCAAGGAAATAAGGTACAACAGAATGGATTCCCTCTTGGGGGTGTATGCAGATATGGGGTAGAGTGTTCCACGGACCTTAGGAAAAACTCTAGCCTTCTGCACAGTTTGCTATAATGGAGGCCCACGCTGTTTGCTCATGGCTGGGAACACCAGCTGTGGGTGTCTAACACAGAAACTAGACAAGGGAAGGGGCAGAGGTTGTCTGCCGGAAACCAACAGACAAGCCCTGTACAAAGGGGTCTACAAACGATACAAGAGAAGACAATAACAGACAAATCCAGGAAAAGGGAAGTCGATGAGCAAACTAGCAGAAGGAAATGAAAGGAAAGCAGTATTACTGAATTGGACTGGGATAAAGAACTGAGGGTTGAAAACGAGGAAGAAAGCAAGGGAGCAGCAGTCAGGAAACAGGGGGGCTGCAATAATTGAAAGTAATAAATTGTAACGCTCACCTGATTCCCATGGAGGCGCTGATCCCGGCTGGGCTGCTATCGTTTCTTCAATTGAGAAGCGTAGAGCTCGGACGACTCAGGACTGGGCTTCCTCTTATCGAATGTCTGACTTGCAGGGTAAGTTTTCTGCAGGTGATAGGAAAAGGGTTAATCACCGTTTGATGGGATTCCTTCTCCCACCAATCGCCAGTTTCTCCCACAGCCTAGCTTTCTACTTGTCTCGGCGAGCTCTCATCTTAGGCGTATAAATGCTGAGCTCTCCATCCTGCGTCTGGTGCAGGGGTGCGTGGATTCCAGTTACGTCACTGGATGAGTTCAGTGTTGAGGCTCAAGTCTTTTGCGGCCTTAGTTGTGGTGCTGGGATGCCGAAGAGCAATGCCGCCGTTACTGCACGAGCGGATGCCTGTAAGTATAGTGTAGTCTTTAGGCTTTAAAAGATGAGCACCTCAATAATGTCCCTTTTCCTTTGTTTCAGGCCTCGGGATGCTGTGGGCGTAGTTTTCCGTTGCCGATGCACGTAAGTATAATGTTCGTTGGGCGCTTTTAATGGCACCTCTAATAATGTCCTTTTTCTAGTTTTCAGGTGCCGGGATGCTGCGGTTGATGCGGCCGCTTCTGCGCGTGCAAAAACTGGTAAGTTAAGATGAATGCGACTGCCTTCACCCGAACCCCTTTTTAATTATGTCCTTTGCCTTTCAGGTGCAGAGAAGCTGCCGAAGAGAAGGCCGCGGTTAGCTCCGTTGCAATCACGGATGGATCAGGTAAGCGGGCGCGGTTGCGAGCGAGTTGCACTTTTCTAACCTTATGTTTATTCTTTGCAGGTTTTGCCGGTGACTGGATTCCGGGATCTGTTAAGTATTGTTCTGTGTCTTTCTTCATCCACAGGTTGCTGCGCGGAAGCTGAAGATGACTCTGGACCTGGAATGCAGGAGCCGACTCGGTGAGCGTCCTGCTGCAGAATAACGCGAAGCACGTGTTTTCCATCGGGCGTGGTTTAAATAGCAGAGAAGTGCTTCCAGTGTGTGTTCTTCCACCGGTTCCACCCAGGTAAGAAAAGAGTTCCTGAATGGAGGGAATAGTTCCTCCCAGCCCTGATGGCTGGGGACTTCAACCAGACTGGATTGTTCTGGGTAAATATGCAGCATGGTCTGCCTCAGGTGAATCCACCCAAGCATTATTACACTGTTTATCAATATGAGCCTGGCGCCTATGGCGCCGGGACTGAAACCCTTCATGAGCCTGGCGCCAGGACACGGTCCAAAGGGCCCCTGTAGGGGTCTGCTGGGTCCGGAGTAGTGGAAGACGAGTCTGCTGCCGAGGGCGCTGGGCCAGTCCTGGCCCCTCGGGAGTAGCGCCCATGACATAAATGTAGGTAAACTGTTGTGGATTGCAGAGGACTGTAGGGTGCAAGGTAGCGAGCTCAGGAGCAGGACAGCAAGGAGCAAGCCCAAAGGAGCAGGGCTGTAAGGAAGGGAGCCCAGAGGAAAAGGGCTGTAGGCAGTGGAGTGAAGCAGGCTGCACGGCAAGGAGCCCAGAGGAGTAGGGCTGTGAGACTGGGAGCCCAAAAGGCTAGGGCCGTAGGCAGCAGGGTGTAGCAGGCTGCAAGGCAGGACGCCCAGAGGAGCAGGGCTGAGGCAGGGAGCCCAAAAGGCTAGGGCTGTAGGCAGCAGGGTGTAGCAGGCTGCAAGGCAGGACGCCCAGAGGAGCAGGGCTGAGGCAGGGAGCCCAGAAGGGCCAGGGCGGAAGGTAGAAGGCAGCAGAGCATGATCGGCTGCAAGGCTGGAGCCCGGAAGGGCCAATGCGGAAGGTGGAAGGTAGAAGGCAGCAGAGCGTGATCGGCTGCAATGCAGAAAGCCCGGCAGGGCACTGGGTCAAAATCAGGAGTAAGCAGGAACAGCATACAAAAATTCGTAGCTCGAAGCAAAAAGGTGCTGGAAGGACTCTTAATGCAAGAGACTGAGCCCCTGCAGGCAGTAGCTTTTATACCGCCCTGCCCAGCACAGAGGCAGGCTAATTGGCCGCACCTGGATCAGCACACCTGAATACAATCTGCCTCCTCCCTCTCTGTTCCTGAGCTGGTGGAAGCAGAGCTGATCCCCAAGGGCTTTTGGGGATTGTAGTTCCGATGATGACGAATAGGAATGGCCAAAAATAAATAGTTATGGCAAAGTGCATTGTGGTACTTGTAGTTAGTTGGGTAAAGTAAAAAAAGCACCAAAGTCTTGCAAATGGGAAATAAGGTCCAAAAAGTGAATAGAGGTTGATCCAAGAGTTTTCTGTAGATAAATGAATAACAATTAGTCCATATTGATCGCCAATGTATGCGCCCATGGCGCAGGCATGATACCGGGTCTCAGCCTAGCATGCAATGCACAAATGAAATACTTATTTATTGTGTCAATAGGTTCAATATTCTGAGTGATATACAACTCATATCACACCCCTTTTCAAAATACCTACAGGTCACAATGGACCAGAAATCAGGCTGGTTGGTAACGGTAATATTTATTTAAAATTCAAATAAAACATGTGTTTCAATATATGGGGCAGCAATCACCAATGTGGTGACAATACAAATAAGAAAGTAGGTAAGTCAGTTGAATTCACTTATAGCAACACAGAATATAGAACACAGAAAATAGTTTTGGCTTGTTTGAAAGATAGCGCTTAAGTTAAGGTTTCCCCCTGCAAATTTCTCAATTTACAAATAAGCAATTCTACACAGGTGCAAGGAAGCAGCAGGTATTCATAAGAAAAGATCAGAGTACAGGGTTTGAATACAATCTTCCCTCCTCAAACAAGAGTGAAAACTGTTTTGGAAATTTTACACTTTTAAAATGACATTTGAAAATGGCTGAGCAACAAACAATGAAAAGTGTGCAAAAAGTCCTTAAATTGATATAAATCTCTGTGGGAGCAACACTGTAAAGATACTAACAATCATAAGCTTTAGTATGAGCATCAGTAAACACTTTGAATCTTAATGGGAGTTTAGATATACTTAGAATTGAAAATCACACGTGTAAAACTTTTGCAAAAATGCAAATTCCCGCCTAAATTTCACTAAACTGTTTAAGAAATACACTGTTTTTGGATTTTGGGTGAGGATGTAGCGAAAGGTCTTAAGTTTAAGTCAGAGTTGAAATTAAGTCTCTAGTTATTAAATTGAAGAAGTTATGCAAGTTTGAATGAGAGGTGTTTTCAGAAAAATAGAACTGAGAAAAACAGAAAATCGGTTTTAAAATGACAGGTTTGACAAACTAGATTAAGGGCTAAGAAAAAGAGAATGCCACCCGTGAATCTCCAGTTACACGGCCGCTTGTAACCCTTCACGTGGCGGATACCCCGTTTTCTTTATAGGAATTACTTTATTTAATCAAAATCACTAATGGCTTATGGTCTAGTAAAACAAAAATGAAGAGAATATCGCGCTAACACTAGGAATCACAAACGGGGTTGCAAGAATGGTTCTGACAATATTATAGGTTCTTAAGGTAAAGATCGCATGGTTGATAGATTGGGATACGACAATGTAAGGCAGGATATGCTATGGTTTACTATGATTCCTATTTATACTTACAGTCCACTTTAATTTAAGATTTTGGACCGTCAAGAGCTCTGGTCATCACGGTTGGGTCTAAGGACAGCAGGGCACATCTGGCAGAACAGGATCAGATGGGCAATTCTGGTCAGTGGACTGGCACTTCAGAATGGACTGGATTGGCCCTTTGGTTGCTGGGCACTGTAGATCAGTGGGATGGCGAGTTTGCAGCAGGCAAGCATTTATGGAAGCAAGCCAGACTGGATCAAAATTGCTTCCCTTAAGTTTTGGGATTGCTTCAGGATTTGGGCCTAGCTGAAAAGGAGTGCAGCAATGCTGAGGCCTTGGCTTTGCAAAGAAATCTGGAATCAGGAACAAGATGGAGAATTCAGGAACAGGGCGCCACGCGGAAATCAGGATGGCGTCAGGAATCAGTGTGTTGTGAGGTTCCCTTATTTATCCTGCCAAATGACATCACTCAGTTTATGGTAGGGGCAGACTTACAACCCACACCCACAAGGCTATGATTGGTCAAAGGCACAGTTCCCGCATTGCTCTTTGCTGGTTGGATGACAGAAAGGGTTGTCATGTTTTATGACCCGATATGGAAACCTCCCATAGTTATTGGGACCAAAATCTAACTTTCCCACAAATACATATTTATGTACTTATGTCCTCTAAGCAAATCAGATACATAAATTACATATTTCGTGGGTCACATTTACATCCAACTCCCAAGTCGGTGGGACCTGGTTTTGTCTTTCTGTGGAATTTTGTCAATTTTAATCCTAACAGTTTGGCCTAAAATGTTGCTAATTCGGTACATATATGTGCAATCACCCCTAGAACATGGGTCACAATATTAGATTTGCAGAATAGTTTCTGCACATTTGGTCATTCTTCATAACTTCAGTTCCTTACGCAGTAAGAAATCCTACAAAGTTTTCAAATGGCTAGCCTAAATTCAGATTGAGATGTATGTACTTTTCACTCGTTTACTTAGTCTTGCTGCCAAGTTAAATGTCTTGAAGTCAAATGGCAAATAAGCATTTTAAATCCAAAAATCACATGTCCATTTTTTTTCTTTTCCTTCCCAAGTGTGAGCAAATGGCAAGTCCTTTGAAGTTCAATGAGAAGCCTCTTCCTGGAGAGTGGAGCATCCTGCCCCTCCCCTGGAAGGAGAAGTGTTCAAGCCTGATATTGTCTTTGCCTGGGGCCCAGATGTCACGACCCTCGCCCAAAACCCCCTCTGGCAAACCCATCGGCCAGGTGGAGTCAGGACTCAGACCTCTAGAGCCTGGCATCCTCTTCAAAAACACTCATGGGGCCAGTCCTGGCGCCTATGGCACCAGGCTCATACACCATGAAAAACAATGTGCTTGGGAACTACTTTATTGTATTGTCAGCCAACATGGAGGCATTCACATAGCTTGGTTCCTAGGAACCAAGCTATGCAGTCTAGTGTTTTGGGTGTGGTAGCCTAGGGACTACTTTACCTGGACTATTTTGTTGGGGCCATTTAAAACCACACCCGAGCAAGACAACACGCTTTGCGTTACTTTGCAGCTTGCAACGCAACGCTCACCGTGTCCAGCTATTCCCTCGAACCTTGGAGAAGCAGAACCTGCAACGAGACAAAAGGAACATTAGCAGCAGCATCTTACCTGCAGTCTTCATCTTTAAACACTCGCAACTACTGAGAACAGCTTCCTCGAATCTGCACGCCTCCCGGACAGAACGACCTGAAAGAGGAAGATAGAGGCAACATTAAAGAAAGCAGTAGAGACATTTACAAATTACGAACTGCTCAAAAGGCTTACCCGGCTGGTCGCCTCTCGGCTGGCACCACTCGACATTCCTCTCGCGCTGAAGAACACTGCAACCTACAAGGAAGGAAAACACAGGTTAGCAAAGGCAAGACTTTGCAGCGCTGCGCATAGCGCTTACTTACCGCATCATAGCGCTCTTAATGCGCCATCATTTACCAGCGGTGCTCAACCAAGCCGGTACGCCGCGCTATAGCTCTGCATACCTAAGGGAGAAAAGACATTTTAAACAAAGAAAGGCATGCAGGATAGCAACAAAACTAAACAGCAATAAGACCTACCAGAACAATATAAAACGGGCCGGCGTCAGTGAAGTAACCGGACCACACTCGCCCATGAAAGACAACGCGCCCCTGCAAAGAAGGCAGGATGGAGAGCACTCCTAATTCTACCACAAGGTGAGGAGAGGGCGCCAGAGGGACTGAAATCATATGCGGGTGGAGGGAGGATACTTACCCCAGTCGGTCAGTCTTGAACACAGTCCTCCCGTATTTTCAGGCAGAACCTTCCCCACAGACCACATCAGGGCAAAGCTGAGAAGCATACCAACGAGTAACCTGGCTGGGTGGCGTCCCTGTGGATACCAGGTGAGCGTAACACCAGACGAATGTCCAATGAGGTCCTTTGTCATGAGTATGCAAGGCCTCCCAACAGCAATTAGCCCTTCCTGCCAGCAGTGAAGTGTCAACCTTTCCCAGGTTAAGGGCTGTCGGAGCAGAATTTTTTAAAACATTTTTTTTACATAGTTAATTAACTCAAGACTGGGTTTAACTTTAACTTTCATTTAAACATAAAATGAACACAGTTTATAAGTGGATTTGTACATTAGCAATCGTTTGACATTTTTAAAGAATGCTTTCACAACAGGCAATTTTGCACTTCATTAATGAAAAAGCACATTAAGCTGATTTCTTTAAATCCAATTTTCCAATGCAGCACATACACCTTTTATTCAGCATTAGTTCTTCCCTTGAGTGCTGGGATTGTTTGCAGTCTGGATACATGAATCCTGCCTTTGTTTAGAGTTTCTCTCTGGACAGCTGATTCTGTTACTTGTTGCAATTTAGCTGCGTTTTTCCTGTGGAAGATGAACAAGGGTTCCTGGGCTGCTTTTTCATTAGATACATTTTGTAGAGCTGTCAGTCAATGAGGCCTGTTTCCTTTGAGCCGAACTGTATGACCCTGGCATTTCAGTACCCTTTTAATCTCAATGATTCAATTGAAATGCATGGATCTAGTGCCAAAAACAGCACTTTCTAAGGTTGCAAAGCTAACATTTTAAAAGGCATTTTCAGTTTTCAGCCAATTCTGCTGCTTTGCTCCATGTTGAATGTGGCAGAGCCCACTGGCATGCTCCTGCAGTGAGAACTGTTTCCACCCCCCCCTGACTGTGTGTGGCAGGGTGTGCAGCCTTTTCCTGGTTGTGGAGGCGCCCCTCGGGTGTACACCCGGTAAAATAAACTTGCAGTCCTTCAACACTGTGTCCGGAAGGATCTGAAGACCCCCCCTCAGCCGTGCGGCCGGTAGCTGGACTAGCCTCGGTGTGTGTGCTGGTGCCAGAACCAGAGCGGTTCCTCCTGCTCAGGCGTTTCCTCGGGAAGGAGTTGCCCTTACGAGGTGCGATAGAAAATAACGGCCCTCCTTTGGGCCTCGATCTCTGTCGAAGTTCTTAAAGTCCTCTGGAGGCGACCTTTTGAAGAGCTCCCTCCACCTAGCTAGCCTGTTCTTCAGTGTGCGTGGAGTCAGTGCATCGCACGCGGTACAACCTTCCCAGCTGTGTCAGAGCCAAGGCAGTGGAGGCAAAGAGCGTAGAGGTCAGATGGAGAAAAGAGCCCACAGCAGGCTGGACACCTGCTGAAGCAATGCCAGACCCATGCTGGAGAACAACAATTACAGGTAAGTAGCTTGTTCGTAATCCAGCATGGGGTCTGGCATTGATTCACATGCTCAAGAATAACAGCAGTACACACATGCACAACCACTGAGGTGGCGAGGCTCAACAGAAGCAATCTCTTACCTCCTTACCAGGCTCACCTTCAAGCAAACAGGTTGTGCAGCACTGCTTGGCCGACTCTGCACTCCACTCTGGAATCCCTGTCGACGCAGTAGAATTTCGTGACGGTGTGCGTCGACCTCCAAGTAGCAGCCCTCCAGATGTCCAGCAGGGGCACACCAGACAGGAACGCCATAGTTGCAGCGGTCGCTCTGGTAGAGTGGGCTCTCGGACAGCCAGGCAGCAGTCGGTTGGCCAACCGGTGACAGTGGGTGATACAGCTGGAGAACCACCTGGAAATGGAAGCCTTGGACAGGGCCTTCACATGGTTCACAGGACTAAAGTTCACAAAAAGCCAAGAAGTTTTCCGGAAATTCTTCATGCTGGCTACATAAAAACATCTGCACTCTAGCCACCTCCAGCGAGTGCAAAGCCCTTTCAGCCGGTGATGAAGGCGTCTGAAAAAACACAGGTAACAGCAAGGGCTCATTGAGATGAAAGTCTGACGGCACCTTGGGCATGGAGGGGTGCGTCCGTAGCACCATCCTAATCTCGTGCAAAGTCAAGTATGGTGGTTTACAGGATAGGGCATGGATCTCACCCACTCGTCGTGCAGAGGTGATGGCCACAAGAAAAGCTGTCTTCCACGATAGAAACTTGAGTGGAACAGAATGCACAGGGTCGAACGGGGGTCCCATGAGCCTAGTAAATACCACATTGAGCTCCCACGACAGGGCAGGAGCCTTCATCGGCGGGAACGAGCAGAATAGTCCCTTGATGAATTCCTTGACTAACCAGTGCGACCATAAGGCGGGTCATCCTGGGGATCTGGTGTAGCGGGAGATAGCTGCCAGATGAACCTTGATGGAGGCGTGAGCCAAGCCCTGATCTATCCAACAACAGCAAATATGGTACTACCTGAGGGGCTGTGACCCCCAGAGGCTCGATCTTCTGTGAACGGCACCAAATAGCAAATCTCTTCCACCAGGCATTCATGGGTCATGGTGCAGTATTGCTCCTCCTTCCCTGGCAAGAAGATCCGCGTCCACTGGTAGCTTGGCTGAAGGGAACACCAACACGCTGATAAGGTCCAGGTACCAGATCTGCCTCGGCCACACTGGTGCGACGATCATCCTGCACGAGCATCGCCCGAGTTGTTTGATGACTTGAAGAAGCAACGGAGGGAACGCATACAGAAAAAGGCCATCCCAGGGGAATGAGAATGCACTTCCCATGCTCCCCGGCTGGGGAAACCTGCTGGCGGACCTCCGGCACTTGGTGTATGTCGCCGTCGTGAACAGATAGATCTGCGGATTTCCCCATTTGAGGAAAAGGTAGTCCACTTGATCCTGTCGAAGCTCCCACTCCTGGCAAGAGCGCAGCTCTCTGCTGAGGGAGTCAGCTACTTTTTTTACTCGTGCCAGGTGAAATGGAACGAGGAGCATCCCCTGGGTGACGAGCCAGTGCCATAAGTCCTGCACCTCTTTGGAGAGCGCTGGGGATCTGGTGCCCCCTTACTTCCGGATGTAAAACATTGTAGTTTCAGGACGTTGATGTGTAACGTCTTCTCCCCAGGTAACCACAGGCCCCTGTCGTGAAGACGGCCGGTGTGAGCTCCCCATCCTTACAGCAGTGGCGACCCTGGCGGAAGCAGACTAGCAGTGCTTGGCCTTGTGTTGGGCCCCCACGGATGGGGTGCCCTCAAAGGACTTAAAAGCTTGCTCAGCTTTTCCGGATCCAGGAGAGGCTTGCCCCTGGGTACCACCCAGGCCAGAGGCCTTGGCCTGCAGCCACGCTTCCAACCGTTTGTCAGTCCCTCAACGTGTGCTTCGATAAGCCAGGGCAAAATGCACAATCTTCCTCTCTGTGCGTCGGGTGCAGGCAATACAGAGTGGGAATGCTGGTCCATAAACATTCCGCAAACCGCAGTTGGAGCACAGCTTGAAGAGGGAAGCGCCATCCTTGTTCAACATCATCCACGCGGTGTAGGCCTGAAGAATACTCAATGAAAACAGCCCTTGAAAGAGCGATGAAAAATTCGAAAAATGGGTCCCTGTTAGGCGGAAGGATGCTCAATGGAGCACACTGGCTTGATTGACTGAAAAATAGAGTTAAACTCTCAAAAAGCAAAAGGCGCAGCAAAAAGCTTGAAGAGCAACGCACGAGGACTCCCAACACATGAACGTGCGGTAAAAATCTGAAGATGGCAGCTTGGGGAGGGGTTTAGGTAGAGGGCAATTATTGGCTGGGGGAACTATGACCCAGAGCTCAGTGATTGGTTGTTAGGAGAAAGACAGTTCAGAAATGAAACAAACTGATTTTTTCTTTTACTGAGGATTCCTAGCCCGAAGGGGAATATTCATGAGCTTGTGAATCCATGCCAAGACCCCATGCTGGAAAACTTATAATTTCTCCTATAAACCAATCACTGAGCTCTGGGTCAGTTCCCCGAGCCAATGATTGCACAGATTTCAAAGCGAGCGCTCTACTTGCTGTGCTATCGGACTGGCAGATCCACTGCTGGGGTACCCCAGAGATCGAAGACCACCTCTAAGGACTTCCTGGAACACTTCCCACTTGTGTGAGGATGTTCTCTGCCTTCTCAAGGTATTCTCCGTCCCTGCCAGATGAAATGCTCAGACTGAGATTTGGTTCTCCTGAAACCAAAACTACAGTTGTATTGCCTCTGTGCAGAGGGGGCAGGAGCGCAAACCACCCTGCTTCTTGAGGTAGTGCATGGCCACAGCGTTTTCTGTCAGGATGAAGACATGCTTCCGTCACAGACCGGGCAAAGGTCCTCAGGGCTAACCCGATGGCTCGCAATTGCAGCCTAATGTGCCACCGGGCTTCTGATGGAGACCAGTGGCTGCCGACTCACAAATCCTCACAGTGGACACCTCAAACCTTCAGCAACGCATACGTGACCACTCGGGCCTGAGACAAGGAGGCCAGACGGGTTCCCCCCGCCAAGAGATTGCTGTGCGTGTTCGACCTGCTGGGTTTGCGGACTACCTGGCTGGACAGAATTGATCCACAAGTGCTCCCTGATACGGAGACCACTGGTCCCTCAGGAGCCACTGATGGTATCTCATATGCAGTCAGGCCTCTGGCAGTAGAAAAATACAGGAGGCCATGAGACTCAAAAGGCAGAAGAAAGAAGCCACTGGAAGGGTGGCATGGTTCTGAAACAAATGCACTATCTGGGCCATCTTGATGACTCTCCTCGGGAGGAAAATCCTTCCCTACCCGAGTGTCTAGAACTGCTCCGATGAACGGGAGCCGCTGAACTTGGCGCCCAGTTACTTCAGGGTTCGGCGCGCGGTATAAATAAAGAAACAAAGAACTGGTGTAAAATAGGTCTTCAAGTTGAGGGAGAAGCCCAGCTGTGCATTAGACGGGTGTCTTCTAGAGGAGACAAAACCTGTCCTGCTGACTTTCCCTGGTTCAGCCAGCCTAGGTACGGGAACATGGAAGTAAGCGTCCTGCAGGTCTATCAACACCAGCCAATCCTAAAATTCAAGAGCATCGAGAGCTCAACGTCACCACCCTGAATAGTCTTTTCTCAGGAACTGGTTTAAATCCCAGAGGTCCAGAATGTGCCAGACCTCCCTTCTTGGGTACCAGGAATACCAGCCCAATCCTCTTCCACAGCACCCTTCAACAGGTCTCAGTTCTTCCTGGCGCTCCTGTCCCAGTTGGATTGGGGGAGGGGGGTCTGTCCGGCGTCTCTTTAGAAAGGGCCAACAATAAAACCACTGAATCAACTGCAGGGCCCAGGCGTCAGAGGTTCTCTCCTGCCACTGGGGCCCAATGCCCTGCCAACCATCCACCAACCGGTGCAACATGGGAGAGGAAAGGCAAAGCTGAAGACAGGCTTGGCCAGCTGCGCCGCTAGGCCCAGTGATTTAGCCGCCAAATTGAATTCCTTAAACTTTTCCAAGGATTCGTCAGCTTTCTGACCGAAAAGCAGGTCTCCCTCGAAGGGCATGTCCAGCAACCTGTTAACATTCATGGAGAAGCCAGACGTTTCAGGTAGGCCTGCCACCTCATTACCACCGCTGAATCCATTTATCGGCCAAAGCAGTCTGCTACGTACAGACCGGTTTGCAATGACTACCCATCTACCTCCTTCCCATCTTTCACCAGCTGTAAAAGTCCATCCCGCATGGCACCCCCGGGGACGTATTCAGCAGCATGTTCCACAGCTTTCCATAAACTGAAGGGAGTATTTTGCAAATCCACAGGCTAAGTTTGTGGCTTTGAGCAACTGCTGCCAGACGGGGGAACATCTTTCTGGCCAATGTATCTGTTTTCTTTCCTTCTATGTCCGTAGGTAGATTTTAAGTGGATGCCACTGGTCTAGTGGCAATGGTGTCAGCCTGTATAACCAGCCCTTCTGGAGGGTGTGGGGCGAGGAATGGATGGTCTCCTCTTGCCGGCCTATACTTCCCTGTAAAATTGGCATTTACAGTGGGAATTGTACAATGGTGCTGCCATAAGGAGGATAAAGGGTCCGCAATGGCTGGGATAAATGGCATGTTCTGCTCAACAACTGTGGGACCCTCGTCCAGGAAATCAGTGAGCTTATACCCTGGGAGAGATGACTCCTTCAACCCAAGGGTGTCAACAACCCTGTCAACCAGCGCCCCGAACTTGACATTAGCATAGGTATAGGGCTGGCTTTGTTGCAATTCAAGGTCTGGAGAGGTATCCAGGCCTCTAGCGTCCTGTAAACCTTAAGCCAGGGCCAATAGTTTGGCTTGGCCGTCGAAAAAATATACACTGCCAGCTCCCGTGTAAACGGGGTCATTGACGCCAAAGATGGACTGCATCGGGTTTAAGAATCCCGATCTCGATAATGGCACAAGCGAACCGTCGGCGCAGAGTTCTTGACAGCTGACGGAAGAGTCTTCGAAGCCAAATCGGCCTTTGTTGCTGATTGTTCCTTCAGGTGCAGAGGTACACTCTGACGACCGATGGACATGGCCTTAAGCACCAAGTACCACTTTTGCCACCAAAGTCTGCTGGTGGGATCGGAGCCGCACCTACAGCAGCCTGCTGTTTAAACATTTCGCACAGAGGTTTTAAAGCTTTACCACTCTTCCTGAGTGATCGGCCACACTTAGGGCCGACCTCGTTCTGACTTCGAGCTGGACTTGCTTCGATGGCTGTGGTACTGCCGATTCTTCTGCGAGGAATACTAAGAATGGCTCCTGGAATGGGACAGTTTCTTGGTTTTCTTGTGAAGTTGGTCCTTCCCCTTATTGGGGTGGTCCCCTCAGTCTCTGCCTCCGAAGACCGGTTGAGAGACTGCGCCAGAGACTTAGCGGACAGTCAGCCCAAAGCCAGTTTCCTGGCCCCCTCAAGTAGGGATTTCGGCTGCATCTTAGCACACGACGCGCAAGCCTCCCTGTCATGACTAACTAGACACCACAAACAGACGTTGTTGGGGTCGGACACAGACAATTTGGCAACGCAATCGTGGCATCGCGTAAAGCCCGAAACACGGTGAAACATCGCGTTGAGGTTCACACATTAGGAAAAAGTACAATTTGTACCACACAAATAAAATAAAAAAAAGTACATTCGAGTTGTGCTCCCGATGCAGCATGCAAGCGCGCGGAATAAAGGCACTGAAGCATGGGGCATAGTGACGCCTGACATCACTTCCGGAGAAGCCAATTGAGAGCAGAGCAAGACGGATTGACGGCAGTGTCAAGGTCCACTATGCCCCATGTCGAAAAGTTTCTGAACAGCAGAGCTGGATGATGGATATCAAGACTAGGAATCCGCAGGAGAAAAGCAATCCATTGAAAGCGGTTAATGAAATCAATAAGCACATTTCATGAATCAAATGAAGCACTTTAATAATAGACGCTGAAAACTTTTCTGTGCTTCCAGCAATAACCTTTTTTGAAGGAAAAGTAATCCCTGCTCTTATATACAGTCTCGAAATTCACCATCTTCTTGATCTATACCGAACATCTTTGAAGGCTGTGTTGGAAAATAAATTCACATTTGCCTAAAGGGATCCCAATGTCACGGATTAGTTGTGAATTTGATATTGTCTCCCTGAACATGACACTTATCTGGAAGAGTCTCCTGGTGTGCAAGAAATGTATCCAACCAACACCAAACTCATATGAAGCATTTTATCCTTTGAGGAGAAAAACGCTTATGCAATAGCACTTTAAGAAATTACTCGAAGAGGGTTCTCCCTCAATAATAGTACCGAAAATCTGGATCAACTGAAAAAAAGTCTTTGGCTTCATGACTGGTGTGAGACGTGCTAAGGTAATAAAAAAAAAGGCCCTTGTGATGATTTGCTGTCTAGGGATGCTGTTAAAAACTACAAAAAAGTTAGTGAGTACATGAAAGGCTGAGATGGGAGGGGGGGGCGGAACTTATCAATACCTTGGAGACACTTCCCGTTTATTCTCTCGCTTGCACTCAGGTTCTTTTTTCTAACCAGACGACACAAAAGGAAGACGAGGAAAACGGCCATTACGAGTGGGAATACTAGACTGAGGCCCGTCGTACCAGTGATTAAGTTAATAAAAGTTGCGCTGTTGCACTGTGTGAGGACCGTCCAGGCCGTAAGAAGTTTAAGAAGTATTTGTGTGTTCGCTGATGTCAGGAGAGAAGAATCACTCCGAGTCAGGGAGGAGCCGATAGAGCACTGTGAACTCTACCCGGAGCCTGTCAGCTGTCCGCTCCAGAGTTGAAGGTAATAACGCTTCTCCAGCTGAGAGGAAGGGAAGCGTTGAGGCCTCTGACACGCAGAGGCAGAACAGCATGCAGCGATCGCATACGCTGTCATAGGAGGAGCCACGAGTCGAGCCTCTGAAAAGACGAGAGGTTGGGCTCACCAGCGGAAGTAAATCCATAAGCGTCAGCCTCCCCTCAGCTGCTGGTCATATGGCGCTGACAGCCCCGCCGCAGCTGCTTGTCCCCAAGGCCCTCTATGGCCAAGATTAAGGAGAAGGGAGGAGCCAACAGGAAAACAAAGGTAACAAATTCTGTGTGGAGAAGAAACGTTGTTGCAGATGAATATAGGAACTATGGAGATTCCGCACCCAAGATTGGCCAGCAGCTAAATCTGATGCCTAGTAAATGCCCATTGCACAGAGGCAATGAAAACAGGTTGAACACAGATACTAATTAAAGTCTGGGTTTTTGTCAAGATAAAGGAAAGAACAAACCCTAGACCAGTCAGCCACTCGGAGACTTTGAAATACCTGTCAATCCGTTTAACCCTCTATATTAGCACCAGAGACTTAACAGAAGAGCAGGAGACGCACAGGTTATACAAGCTGGATACAAAAAAGGGCCTGCAAGCCAAACTATACAAGGGAAAGGGAAAAGACCTCAGATCAAGAACTAAGCTTGTGCACTTGAAAATACCTTTCCATGGGTCTGCAACCATAAAACCCCACAGACCCTGAAGAGATCTTCACTACAAATATCCTTTTTTCTGCAAAACAAGTTACTTTCTTACCTGGTAACGTTCTTTCGATGGGATGGTCCGACGACGTATTCCATATCTATGACAGGTAATCACCACAGCTGTGCTGCTTCGGAAAATGTTTGGCATCTGCATCCTGCGTCGATGACATTGATGCGCTGTCCTCGAGGGCCTCAGTCGAGCCAACGTCACCGGATGTTATAAGTAGGACGCACAACGCCCGTAGACCCAGTTATAGTTTTTTCACAGAACGTGTGGCACCAATCTTCTGCCAGTATGACCACAGAAAATCTTGCAGAAATGTAAGCTGCAATCGCTTAAGAAATTAGTAACTTGTTCTTCGAGGCGATTGGGTCCTCCGACATATTCCTTATCTATGAAAGACTCCCAAAGAAGTACCAACGTATGGAGGCGGGAAAAGAATATAGAAATTTAGAATGCCCAATTAAAATTCAGAGTAAAGCACCGCCTTGCCAAAGGCCAGATCCTGCCCATGGATAGAATCTAGGGAGTAGCGTCTTACAAAAGTATGGACCGAAGACTATGTGGCTGCTTCACAGATGTTACGAATAGGAACACCCCTCTGCAGGGCAGTAGAGGCAGCCATACCCCTAGTAGAATGGGCCTGTAAGCCTACCGGAGGGTCCTTACCCTCTAAGCGGTAACATTCAGAAATTGCCAAAATAATCCATCTAGACAAAGTCTGCTTAGTAACAGCTTGTCCCAAACGCCTTCCAGCGTAACCTACGAAGAGCTGATCGTCACTCTGACCCGGGACATGCGTGAAATGTAGAAACTTAAAGCTCTCCTAGGATCTAACCTATGGAGCGCCTCTCCTATTCCTTACCAGGATGCGGAGGAGGATAAAACGCCGGAAGAATGACCTTCTGGCTTAAATGAAACTCTGATACAACTTTTGGAAGAAAGGAAGGACGACCCCCCCCCCCCCCCCCCCCAACGACAACCCTGTCCTTATGAAACACCGTGAAGGGTGGCTTAACAGAAAGCGCCTGCAACTCACTCTGCAAGCAGAAGTAACCAACTAAAAACACAGTTTTAAGGGTTAAAAATCTCAAAGGACAAGAATGTAAAGGTTCAAACGGAGCACCCATTAGGAACTTTAGAACGAGGTTCAAATCCCATCCGGGCACCTGGAAAAGGTGACGGTGGAAACACAGTGAGCCCTTTCAAAAACTGAGAAATCAAAAGGAATTTTGAAATGAGAACACTCAGACGAGTGCTTAAATATGGACAGCGCTGCCAGGTAATTTTTTTTTAATTCTATTTTATTGATTTTTAATACACAACAATTCTCTCGAGGAAAAGAGAAACATATGTGTATGCCTTCAATTCTACATTACAATGCGGCTTCCAATGAGTCAAAAAAAATTATCAACTTAGCCGACTCGATTTGTTTTCAACCAAATATAGTATACAATATTCATTCCCGTTCTCTTTTCGTTTCCCTCCCCTCCCTCGCTCCCTCCCCTTCAAGGCTGGGCTTGTGTTGCTTAGAAATAGAGTGCTCATGTGCATTATTTGCTTCCTTGTGTGACTGTGGTTTCTTTACGCAATATAATTGGGGTCTACTTTGTTGGAGGGTTCCTTCTTGTGTTCCTACGATACCTTTTGGAGTGTGTGGGGGACATTGTTCCATGATAATGGGGGTGTTTGCGCAAGGGAGGGCAAAGCTGATCAGTCCCTGGCATGTATTTGTTTATGAAGTCCATCCACAGGAGGTCAGTTTGTGTTGCTTTCCCGTGTAGGGAGGACGTTATTTTTTCCATGGCACATACACTCATTGTGACATTAACCCTTTCTTTCTCGGTCGGAATTGTAGCGTACTGCCATTTCATGGTTAGGAGGACCCGGGCGGCTAGCAGAAGGTGCGGGGCCAGCCCCTGGACTCTCAATTCATCCTCACATTTCTCGAAGCCAAACAAGATGAGGTGGGGGTCTGCGGTTCTCTGAATCCCGTCTAGGTCCCTGATCCACCCCAAGACCTCGTTCCAATAGATCTTGATTCGGGGGCACGCCAACCACATGTGCCAATAGTTCGCGATTTGTCCACATTCACGCAAACACAGGGGGGTTGGTTGACTGAAACATTTTGGAAAGTTTATATGGGTCATAGTTCCAGCGATGTAAGAGCTTAATGGCATGCAATTATACTGACATGATATGGAAGTTCGGGATGTCGCCCTGCATATTTTGTCCCATGTCTCTTGATTAACCTCTGCGCCCAGATCGTGCTCCCATTTTATTCTGAGATGTTCCGTGGTCCCCCTACCTGCTTCTATCAGTGTTTTGTACATGGCGGATATCAGGCCCTTCAGATCAGTTCTAGTGTCGAGCAGCTTTTCAAAAGGCGTGAGATCTCTACTTAGTTTGCTTTTCCATTCTGGTTTTAAGACTCGCTTAATCTGTATAAAGTGGAATACGGACAGGGCCCCTATCCCCAAGGCCTCTGTTAATTCCGGGAGTGCAATAAAGGATTCACTTCAGAGAAGTTGACCTACTCTTTCCAGTCCTGCTTCATACCAAGCCTGGAATCTCTCCACATTGGGGATATGATTGTTAATTCCCGGGAACCATAAATGGCTCAGTGGTGACTTTCTTCATTTCCATGCCCTCCCTCCAGATTTCCCATATTGTCTCCAAGATTGGATGTGCCCTCATTCCATTTAGTACTCTCCTACGTGGTGACCATAGCCATTCTGAGACTGTAGCCGGGCTCAAATAATGATTATCCATTGCTATACACTGCGGCTCTTTCTCATTGCGCAGGTCGTGAATGAGGACCCGTAGCTGGGCTGCTTCGTAGTATCTTAAGGTCTGGGAGGCACACCCCTCTATCCTTAGGCAATGTCAAGGTGTCATAGGCGATTCTGGCTCTCTTCCCTTGCCAGAAAAATTTTAAAATCGCTTTCATAACCTCTAGGAAATAGTGTTGTGGTATCTTGATGGGGAGCATTTGGAAGGGGTACAAAAACCTTGGGAGACAAACCTTTTTTAATCGCATTGAGGCGTCCTAGCCAGGATATTGTCAGTTTGTTCCATCTAGCCAGATCTGCGTGAAAGTTTGAGTTTCGGGAAATTGGAATCAGAGTTCCTATTTGTTTTGTGATTTGTATCCCCAAATATTGTAATTTATCATGTTCAATTGTTAGATCAAGGAATTCATATTTTGTCTCATTTGCTGTTGCGTATCCTTGAAGGGGGAACATAATGGACTTGGATCTGTTATTTTTGAATCCGGATATCCGACCGTATTCCTCAAGAAGGAACATGGCTCTGGGGATGGACGTTTGAGGGTTGGTCACGTGTAAGAGTATGTCATCAGCATAAAGTGCCACTTTGTACTCAGTCTGGCCTAAGAGCATTCCCTGCACATGGGTGTCTTATCTTCTGTGCCAGTGGTTCCAGTGAAAGGCCAAAGAATCGCCGATAAGGGGCATCCCTGCCTGGCGCCTCGCTTTAATTCGAACCACTTCAAATATTCCCCGTTTACGAACACCGAAGCTTTGGGTGCCGTATATACTGCTCGAATTCCTCTCCTAAATTTGGGGCCTATTCCAATCTTGCGCAAGACACTCATCAAAAAGCCCCATTCTATCCTATCAAAGGCTTTCTCTGCATCGATGGAAAGCAGAGCGGGGTCATCGTTCATGGCTTGGGAGGCATGGATCAGGGGTAGGGTCTTGCGCATGGAGTCGGCTCCCTGTGGGCCGAGTATAAAACCCACTTGGTCAGGGTGGTTGAGGTGGGGCATAAGTGACTCAAGTCTTGCGGCGAGGACTTGTGTACATTTTTGTGTCTACGTTAAGCAACGATATAGGGCAGTACGATCCACATCTCTTGGGGTCTCTGCCCTCTTTTGGGATTACTGTTATGAGGGCTTTAACGAAGGAGTCTGCAGGTTTTCCCATTTCTAGGATCTCATTGAAGAGGTAAACTAGAAAGGGGGTGAGCTGGGTACTGAAGGTTTTGTATAATCTGGCCGTGTACCCGTCTTCTCCTGGGGACTTACAGAATGCGATAAAAAGGCTAACCCTAAGTATCTCTTTGCCAGTTATTGGAGTTTCTAATTGAGTCGATTCAGTGTGCAATACCTTGGGCATGTTGACGTTTGCTAGGTAGGCCTCGATACTAGGTTTATCTGGTTCTGTTTCTGGGGTGTACAATGTTTCGTAATAGTTTGTAAAGGCTTCAGGGATGGAGGGTTGACATGTCCCACTATCAGGCCCTCCGTCTATTATCTCTAGTACCCTGCGTTCCGCTCGTTGTTCCCTTAGCCTAGCAGCTAAAAGTGCATCCGCCTTATCCCCCTTCTCATAAAATTTTTGCCTAAGTAATTGAAGTTTGCGTACGCTTTGATCATGCTCTAGAAGGCGAAGTTCCTCCCTTTTGTCCTTTGCCTCACGAATCTTGCTGATGTCTAGTGTATCCCCTTCTCTGGCCTCCCCGCCTGACAGATTTCTTTCCGAAGTCTGCTTTCTATTAGGGCTCTCTCCCTTTTTTTCCCGGGCCCCCTCTCTCATGAGGATCCCCCTCCAGGTTACCTTTCCTGCCTCCCAGACAACTTGTTTGGAGACCTTCCCAGTATCATTGAGTTTTAAATATTCTGTGAGTTCCGTTTCCAACTCGGTTTTAAAGACGGGATCCTTCCATAAGGACTCATTAAATCTCCATTTCCCGCCCCTGGTCGGTAGATGTTCCCATTGTATGTCTGCGATCACCATATCGTGGTCGGACCACGTGATCGGGGAGAGCTCTGTGTGTGTTGTGGCATCATATACATCTTTTGAGAGGTAGATATAATCAATGTGAGTAAAGGTGTTGTGTGGGGTTGAGAAGGTGTAGCCCCTTTCATTGGGGTGATTTTGTCTCCATACATCATTCCATACACATTCATCATATCCATGAAATTTGTGTGCTCTTCTCCCACTTTATTTTGCATGTCAGGATTGGTGGATTTTCGATCAAGAGCGGGATCTGCCCATATGTTAGTCGCCTCCTAAAATGACATGCCCAGTGGATTCTAGCATAAGTTTGGGGATTGTTCTGGATATGAATTTGGCGTGACTGACATTGGGGGAGTAAATCGTGGCGATCGTGGTGGCCACATTTCCAATGGATCCTGTCACTAATAAAGCTCCATCTTCAGTATCCGACCACATCTTAGTGATCTGGAAGTCTATTCCCTTCTTGATGAGGATTCCCACTCCTCCTTTTCTCAGCGGGCCAGAGCCCCAGATTTCTATCCCGCTCCGTCTTCCCAGTACCACCCTCTCATCACCTTTCATATATTTAGTCTCTTGTAGGAGAATATCAATATTCGATTTGCGGAATTCTCTGAACACAAGCGATCTCTTGGTCGGTGAGTTAAGTCCCTTGACAATGAGTCTACCCACCCTTATGGAGCCCCCCCATGTGGGGTTTAGCAGTCATAGTTATAGAGTCTCATATATATAGCATCTGACCGTATCCACCAAGACATCTTCTCAGTTGACCACATTACATTTCCATTTACCTCACATTCTGCACTGACCCTTTTCTTATCGTCTTCCCATGCCTCAGTTTCCCTCCCCACTCCCTTCCCCCAATTTGGTGGTGTCCGATCGAGCCCAGTTCAAAGCACTGCCCGTTATTGAACCACCGGTGGAGACCGTTGCCTTTCAGTCTTTGTCAAAATAAAATCATAACGAATGAGCCCCCACTAACCTCCCATTGAAATGATAAGCCAATTTAAAGTCAAACGCTTATTTCTGAGGTATCTCAACTGTTGATATTCGGTCCCTTTAAAATCAAGAGACATTCGAATTAAGTGTACCTTGTTCTTAGGATGCTATTGCCCCCCCATCAGGAGAGATGTTGCCTCTACGATATTACCTTGAACCTTTCTCCTCCTTGGGCCTTGAATCCGCCATTCTCTTTCATTCTTCATTGGTTCGTCCCGATCTTCCTCTTGTCCTTGTACGCCCAACAAATCCAATATACATGCTTTGATTTCCTTTTCCGAGCTCAGCCTGATCTTCGAGGCTTCATGCTCAAAAAAGAGGGAGAAGAGGTACCCCCATCTATAGCGCATGTCCCTTGCCTTGAGCCATTTCGTGAGGGGTGCGCACATTATTCTGATGGCTAGAGTCAGGGCAGAGAGGTCCTGATATATCGTTATTTGTGCTCCTCCTGGGGTAATGGCACTCCCATTCCTTGCCTTTTCCAAGACCTGGCCTTTTGTCCTGGTATCGGTGAAACCGGGCAAGGACTGACCTTGGGCCTCCAGGAGGGCCCCCAGCTTTATGGATGTGTTCAGTTTTGGGTTTGTCGATGTCTTCATCTGCAACTAGCAGTTTGATGTCATGAAGTTTGCTTTTAAGATCCTCCTCCGTTTCCCAGTCTTGTTCTGTGTTAGGGAGGATTCTCTGTATAGGCTAATCCCAAATCTAGTGAGTACCCCAGCAGCTTTGCTGGATTTTTGGGGTTTATTTCTTTCTCCTGCTAAGAGTGAGACTCTTTGTCCCACTCTTAGGCATGATTTGAGCATGTCCTTTGACTTTGTAATGTGTTTAATGTGTTCACTTTTGGAGGCTTCTGCACAGAAGCCTCCAAAAGTGGTGCCACTCTGTCTGGGTCTACAGGTTTTATTGGCGGGGGGGGGGAATAGGCACCCTGGGCTGAGTTGCCTCGGCAACTCAAGTCGCACTCTTGTGGGATTGGCCCAGTGGTGAGCCGCCCGGCTCACCACTTAGCATGTTTGAGTGAGAGCTAGGACTGGTGAATGGGGGTTTTCTGCATTAAAGCAGGGCTTTGGGGACTGGAACTTCAGAAGTCGCCACAGGACCTCAAGAATCCGAAGAGGGAGAAGCTGAGCCGACCTGCAACACCACCACTGGTGGAGCCCTGCTGAACCGCCTCACCACTTCCCGACGACAGAGAAGATATTCATCCTGGAGAGTCTTCTTCCTTTGAACTGGTGGGGTTAACCAGTTCGCCCTCTTTTCGTCTTCCTGGATCGTCTCGTGGTCGAATCGCCCGTGGCAAGCACCCCGGCGGCCGGATAGCCACGCTTCACGACTACCGCGAATAAAAGGGTAGTACCTTTTAACCGAGAAACTTGGCGGCTGGTTTCTTCCCTGGCAGTGCAACGACCTCCAGCTTTCCTCCACGTCAAGATCTTCACTTCCCCTGGACGAAGCACCGACTTGCATCCGCTGCCAGAAACAACTGCCCCCGCTGGAGCTTTCTCACCATTTCAGGTACTGTGTCCCGCCTGGTCTCCCTTGCAACAGACTGTTCAAGGTGTCCCGTAAATCCTTGACTCTCTATCCTGGGGTGACCTTGGACCTGTTAACTAACTTTTCTGAACTGATTCAACTTCTTTTGCACTATCTGCAAAGACTTCTAAAGTGTACTTCAACTGTGTGATCTTGGGCACATTCCACCTTGCTCTCTCCAAGAGTGGGCCTGGCCTATGAACTTTCTTGCTCTACAGTAGACTCTGCCTTTCTTGCCTTGCTGTGGTTCTTTTAAAAAAAAGTTGGTATTGTGTGCTTTTCTATTTCTGCCTTTTCCCTCCCTTTTAAAATAATTACTGGAGTGCCATCTTGGTTAAGCGCTCACCTCCGTATTTGATAAGTGGTGTTCTTTTCCTAAGACTTGTCGAATAATTAATCAGGGAGGTGTATATATTTCTAATGACTGTATGAACTTGCTTGACATATTAGTGCCAGTGTATTTTTACAACTGTTTTTAAATAAATAATTCTATACTTTTATACCAAAGCTCTGGTCAGCGTTTGCTTGTGCTACTGTATTCTTGTACATAATTTGTATACTCTATATACTGCCTAACTCTTCTTGAGAGAAGTCCGACTGCTCAGCCACAGCTACCAGGTAAATCTGGGTGGTACAGACTGCTACCAATTGGGTTTACTACCAACACCTGTAGTCTTTTTGCAGTGGTCCCTAAGGGAACTGCACAGGTTTCTGCCTAACATTCTGGAATCCAGAAGAAGCGCAAATTATTTCTTTCCCGGTTTTCCAAATCGTCCATTTTGAGTCTGAACTCTTCTTCCCTCTGCTCCAAGTCTGTTATTCTGTGGGCTAGTTGTGTTTCTAATGAGTCTATAGAGGCTTGGTTGTCCTCAACTCCTTCCAGTCTGTCCTGTAGATTATCTAGGCGTTGTGTAAGTTTGTCAATTTTCCCTCCTATGTTCACCCCCATGCTTTTGATTTCTGTCAGTAGGGCAACAATCTCCTTTTGTGGCTGCAGTCTCCACATTCGAGCCTGACATGGAAGCCATCGTGTGAACAGAGGTGCAGTGATTTCCTGGGGTGTATACGTAGATAGCGAGCTTCTGTTGCAGGTTCGTACACCTTCTCTCCTTAATGGGGTCTTCAAGGATCTGGGTGGTGAGGGTGCAGTGTTTGATGGGTTGACATCGTACGGTGGGGGGGATGCAGTTTCCAGCGTCTGCCGGGCCCGATCTTTACTGCCTCCTTTTGTCATTCAACCTGTGATGCGGCTCCAGGAATCGCGGTTTGGTGTGGTCTGGTTGATGGGCTCCGAGGAGGGTGTTCTGTTTCCAGATCTAGTGTCCAAGTTATTCACTTTTCTCATGGGGGGAGGCATTATTGGGGGTAGGAAGGGCAGGTTCGTGTGAGGGATTTATGATCACCTGCTTCAGGTTTAATGTCAGTTTGGTACAAGACTGATGTGGATATCAGTCATTCATTGAGGCTGCCTTCCTCTTCTTGGAGACTTTTCCTAGTTGCTTGGGAGCGCTGTCTTAATGATGCCAGGCTTGGGAGTCTTAGTTCATTTGGGATGAGCCAACTTGGCGGGCATCCAGGACCGTTTGTTTTGAAAACTTCTGTAGCGGTATCCAGTGTTAGGTTGTAGGGCGGGGTTGATCAGCAGATAACTCTAATATTTTGCACCACAGCCCAGTCTCATTCACACTTGTCTGATTCACCGCTGTACCTCTGCCACTTGTGACTCCTGCCTCTGGAGCCTGGATCGCCGTTGTGTCTTTTACTGTAAGATTGATAGTATCCTTTATTGGGAAGGTGTACTTTTCACCTGGGCCCTCTAGTTTGTGAATCTCCGTTTGTTCTCCGCGATGTCAATGCGTCTCCGGCTTGCGTTGCTGCACGTTTCCTCGCGTGGGAGCCTTGTAGTATAGAGGGCGCCAGCCGTCGATTATCGCCGGCTCGGTCTCAGCTCTGGGCCTGGGGTAGACACCTTTAGAGTACCCGGCCCGGCCTCAAAACAGGGCCGGGAGCGTCTCAGTAGCGCTTCTGGGTCTAGCGAGTTCTCTGTTCTTCTGGCGAGAGGTGTAGGTGCACTGGGCTAAGCCTCCGCCGCGGCCCAGTTACTACTTATGGGTTCGCCGGCTCTGGCTGGGGCATGCTACGATTCCTCACCTGGCTGCTGATTTCACTCCGCCGAATTCGGAGGCCCAGGGTAACTCTCCTGGTGCTATCAGGAGGTATGTGTCCTCAAATGCCAGGTCTCCCGATTCCAGATTCCCAGGGGGGGGGGATTTCTCTTGATTTGTAGCAATTCCGGGCCTCTGGGCCTGCGGGGCCGATGTTCATGGGTTCCTCCGGGGATATTACGCGCGCCAAGGCGCAGTGTGCTGGTAGATTGGGAGCCCGTCTGGAGTCGGGCTTGCGTCACCATTTCAGCGTTACGGAGTTTGTGGAGAATCGTGATATTGAGGCTTTTTCCCCCAGAGTCGCGGCGCGGGGGACGGCCTCCGACGTGGCCCCTCACCTCTCCAAAGACATCAGCGTCGGACTCTGCTCGCCGCCCCACAACTTTCCTCTGCTGTTTTCTCGGATGTACGTTGTCAGATTTTCTTCAAAAATTTCTCCAGATGGGTAGGGGGCATTCATGCAGCGTCAGACTGACTTTCCTCTTATATGGGGGGGGGGGGAGGGTCTAAAAGTGGGGGCTCATTCCATTTGGCAAGAGCTCACACGGAAGAGGTGTACATCCGCGCGCCCCCTGGTGGCCAACCTGCCAGGTAATCTTTAATGGTACCCCCACTTGCAGGCCCTTGTGGGCTAACGAAAGCAAAAAAGGCAGAACCACAGGAATGTCACATGAAAAAGGATCCACATTCTTAACCCTGCACCAGTCACAGAACTTTCTCCAACAGCAATGGTACAGGGACTTTGTTGCAGGCCGTCTGGCCGAAAGCAACACCATCACGTCTTCAGGGAGGTCCCAATCCTTATACCTCAACCTTTCAGAAGCCAAGAGTGAAGGTTGAGGGATCTGACCTATGGATGGAGAACCTGACCCCCCCCCCCCCCCTCCTGGGAGAGATCGTCTCGGTAGGGAAGACGGCATGGAGGGCAGATGGACAAGTCGAAGAGGTCCGGGTACCACGTTCTCTGGGTCCATGCCGGAGCAATGAGGATCATCCAGGAACTGAACCTCCGTAACCTCTGCAGCACTTGCGCGATGAAGGGGACTGGAGGAAACGTGTACAGCAGAGGGAAGGACCACTCCACCACAAACGCGTCTCCTAAGGCTCCTCTTGGAGGAAATTCCTGCAAGCAGAACCTTTCGCACTTCTGGTTGACACTGGAGGCGAAGAGACCCACTTGTGGGGTCCCCCAAAGGGCGAACATCTCCAGGAGAATCACCTGAGCCAGCTCCCACTCGTGAGAGATTGCGCTCTGCCTGCTCAGAGCATCCGCTGTCTCGTTTTTCGTCTCCGGCCAGATGAACTGCTGAGATCAAAATGTCCTGCTGGATAGCCCAGAAGCAGAGCTGCATAGCCTCCCTGCACAGATGAAGTGACCCTGCCCCCCCCACCCCCTTTTTTTGTTGAGGTAGTGCATGGCCACTGTGTTGTCCGTCAGAATCAGGACATTCTTCCCTCGCACAGTCGGCAGAAAACCCTTCAGGGCAAGCCTGACGGCCCTCAGCTCCAACCGATTGATAGTCTGGACTCCGGAGACCAACAACAGGTGACAGTCAACTCGTTGGCATGAGCTCCCCATCCCGTGAGGGATGCGTCCGTCACGATCATCACCTCCGGCCAGAGTAGCCAAAATAGAGCACCCCCTCATCAGATTGCCTTTGACGGCCCACCACAGAAGTTCCCGGGCGACCAAGGCTGGCACCTGACTGGGGTCCGACATCCTGCCGGAGGACTGTGACCACTGCATCTTGAGGGCCCATTGCAGAGATCTCATTTGCAACCTGGCCTCTGGCACCAGAAGAATGCAGGATGCCATGAGGCCGAGCAACCACAAGAACTCGAAAGTCGGGAGACTCTGGGCATGTTGAAACTTGTGCACCATCCGCTGAATGTGATGAGCCCTCACCTGGGGAGGGGAAACACTGCCCCAGGGACGTGTCGAGCACTGCTCGTGAAGGGAATGGCAGATGACGGACAGATGATCCAGAACTTGCTCGGGAGAGCGCGCCCTGATCAACCAATCGTCCAGGTAGGGGTAGACGTGAATCCGCTTTCCTGAGATACGCTACCACCACTATGAGCTTGGTGAAGACTCTCGGGGCGGAGGTCAATCTGAACGGCAGGACCCGAAACTGGAAGTGCGAGTCGCCAACCTCAGGTACTTGTGCTTGGGATGGATCGGCACATGAAAATAAGTGTCCTTGAGGTCGAGACACACCAACCATTCCTGCAGTTGAAGGGCCTGGAGGAATTGAGAAAGAGTAACCATCTTGAACTTGTCCTTCCTGAGGAGCTTGTTCAAACCGTGCAAGTCCATGATGGGTCTCAAACCCCCCCCGTCTTTCGAAATAAAAAAATATGGGGAATACCATCCCTTGTTCCTCTCCGCTACAGGCACTAGTTCTATGGCGTCTTTCTCCAGCAGGGATTGTATTTCCTGCGCAAGGAGCGGATCCAGACTCTTCAAAGAGATTCCCTGGTGGATTGTCGTGAGGCCTCTGCCGGAAAGGAAGACAGTAGAAGACATTAGCCGTGGGCTATGATCTCCAGAACCCACACATCTGAAGTAATGGCACGCCATTCTACAAGATGCTGCACCAGCCTTCCACCAACCAGTGAACCATGGGACATGGCCTCATGACGGAGCTGGAGCGGCTGCGGCATTGCCTGAGGGCAAAGAGGCAACTGCCCGAGCGGCTTTGGCACCTCGAGTACCTTGTTTTCCACTTCTGGTACTCCAACGGCTGCCCCTTTGACTTGCAGCTCCCCTTGATCTACCAAAAGAGGAGTAATATCGAAAGGAACCTCCCCTCCATGGTTGTCCCCTAGGACAAAAAGGTGGAGGTTGGCGAACTGCAGCGCTCAACGACTTTGCTGCAGCTTTGGAGGTCTGCAACCTCTCAAGGCTCTCGTCAGCCTTGCTGCCAAAAAGATGTTCACCATCAAAGGGCATGTTGAGGAGCCAGGCTTGTACATCGGGAGCAAACCCCGACTTCCGCAACCAGGCAAATCTGCGCATTACGGTGCTCGCCGCCATGGACCGGCTGACGCAATCTGCCACGTCCTTACCCGACCGAACAGATTCACACATTGCATCCTTGCCATCCTGAACAAGAGCAAGAAAGCCATCCCGTTCCTCCCCTCTGGGAATATGTTCAGCCGCCAAAGAGACAATTCCACAGAGTATGAGTGAAACGCGCTAAGGCGCACACGGAGTTGGCTGCCTGTAAAGCCATACCCCCTGAAGAAAACACTTTCTTCGCCCAGCAATCAAAACGTTTGTCGTCCCTATCAGGAGGGATAGTAGGGTACGACGCCTGTTTGGCCGGGGCCGTAGCCGCCTGCACCATCAAACTCTCCGGAGTGGGGTGCGTAGTCCAGTAGCTGGGTCGCTACTGGCTGGACGATATTTCTTCGGCAAAGACCTGCTCACTGCCGGGAGACTCTCCGGAGCAGTACAAGCCACTGCCACCCTTCTCTGCAAGGACATATGGAATGGCAGTACCGGGTCAGTTGGTGGACCTTGATCAAGGATATCCGTCAGGTCATCCTGCAGAAAATCCACTGGTGGCGCAGACCACCCCCAAGTATTCCGTTACCCTCGATATAAGGCGCCGGTACGAGGACTCGGCGTGGGTGCCAGGCCTACCGAACTCCACCTCCGGAGAGGTGTCCAGCCCACTGGCGTCGTGCAACGACTGACGCAGGTCTTCAAGCTGGCTATGACAAGACAAAATCTCATCAGGTACCTCATCGGGAACCAAGCCCTCTTCCCTCAGACCCTTCCTCCACCTCAGAAATATAATCCAGAGGTTGCAATGCGGGCACAGGAAAAGGGACAAAGACATTCTTAGACTTGGCCAGAGCCTTTCTAGGGAGTTCCACCATGCCACGGGGTACCTCCGACAAAGCAGCCTTGAATGGCGTCGAGGGCGTTGATGGAATCGGCGTCAACATAGAGCGTGGCGCCGACGGCTTCGACACAGTCCTCGAGGGCGGAGCCCCGAGCGTGGCCTTCGACAGCCTGGGCGCCGATGTCGACCGCTTCCTCGGAGTTGGAGCCTCGAGAGAGTCCCTCGACAACCTTGGCGCCGAAGTCTTCGAAGACCTCACAGGCTTTGACGGTCTCAAGGGTGTCGAGGACCTGGATCGGGCATGTCTAGAGCGATCCACTTTGTCCGATCGAGACCTCGAAGGTGCTCGATCGCGCCAAGCCCGAAGACGTGCGAGTGGTGGCTCTAGCACAGTTACGGCCGGCGTCTTTCGACGGCGCGGACGGAACGGAGCCCTGCGACTGAAAAATGGCCAATATCTCCTGCCGAAATGAATCACAATCCGCAGGAGTGGAGTGCTTGGTGGGACAAGCAACCCGCCGATGGGCGTAGCCCTCGGACGAGAAAGGCGACCAGTAATGGTGCTTCCGTGAGTGCCTCGAATAGGCAGAGGAATGGTGGGACCTACTCCGGGACCGAGACCCGCCAGACCTACGCTGACGGTGCAGTCGCCCCTCGAGGGTCTGTCGGTAAGGTGGCCAAGCCCCAGAAATATAGATCCACTGTGCTTAAACATCTTTAGGTCAAGAGTATGCAGGTCAGTGTTATGGTAGATTTCTCTTTACAGCACCCTTCCTTCCATTTCTATGGAGCGCCAAACTTTTTACTATTATTTTTGCATCTGACCTCTTTTTGCAGTGCAGTAGGTCATGGGGACACAGACATGTCCTTCAGATTGTCAGTACTAGGAAACATGGTTTCCTTTAGTCTTGTTAGTTACTACTTCTAGTAACTTATCACTTTTGGTAAATTATCATTGTATAATGCATCTTACAATGGAGTACACATGTTCTTTTGCCCTAGATTCACATACAGGATTTTTGATTACTCTAGGTGTGCCTAAGGAATAAGCTGGTGGCAGCAGTTGGACCACTGCTGGGGGTGTGTGGGCAAGACCTGTCATTGGCTAGTGGGCGTTTCAGCTATTAACTGGCTTTTGGGATAAGACGACCCGTGCACCCACTGTAGAGGAATCCTGAAAGAAACTGAAGGCGCCAAGAATCCTGTCCAGCTGAAAGACCTGCTGGAAGGAGGCCTGGCAACCAACTTCTGCTGCTGTCCTGGTAGAGCCTTGTCTTCTAGGTTATCTCCAGCAGTCCTGTGAAGGAGCTGCGACCCTTCGAGTGGAGGGAACATCTACTCTCGACATCAGATCCAACTCCTACGAAGAAGAGCCTTCGGAAGTGCCCCTGGAATGCCCAGTGGCTGACCAGCTCAGAGTTGGGCTACCGTGCTGCAGACATCGCCGAGTCGAGGAATGAAACTTGGGGGGGGGGGGGGGGATCTTCAGCTTGTACCATGCGACTTACTCTAGACTTGCGGTCCTACCATCAAGAGGACCCGAGAAAGGGGGTGAAGTCCACGGCAAGTGAATCCCGTTGCGTCGCTGTGCATCGGAGGCGGTCGTCTGAAACTGCTTACCTGTGTCCAGTCCTGTCCACAGAGGGCCCTGCATCAAGTTGTTCTGTATTTTCCAACTAGAAGAACTTGCATCAGCATTAGTCGCCAATCTGGAGTGCTCAAACCTACAACACTTACAGGATCAAGGGCTGAGGCGGCCGGTGGAAAAACGCTTGCAGACCCTCTCCAGTACATCTGCCAAGCCCTACGAAGAAGCAGAGGTTGGGGGGTGAGTTGTAGCGATACTTACCTGAACTCCCAATTACCCCTTAAAAGTTTTGATAACTTCTATAAAATTATGTAATAATGTGGCTTTGCCATTGCTTGTTCACACGAAAGTTGGGAACACGTTTGTTAGATTACCTTGCCCCTGAAACTTCGAACTCTTCATTGGACCACAGAGACCCTAACTTCATTTTTTCCAGCTTCATAAAACTGTATGGAACTTTGGGGCCTTGTGCCCAAATGTTGATCATACATCTTTAGGGATAGACTCCTGAAGCTAGCATTGTATCTCTGTGGAACTGTACTGTTTAGACTAATCTGTACCTTCCTTTCGAGGTGTTTAATGTGTATTTTGCCCTACTCCAGTGATTGTGTACGGCATACATTACTCCCCATAATCTTATTTTTGATGATTGCTTCTTCTTAGATTCACATGTTGTGCATATAGGCCGACATCTAGTGGTAATGACCGGAGTATTGCATCTTTTTTCGAAGATTGAAAAGGGACATCAACATGGGCTTGACTAACACTATCACCAACGTCACGTGTAATGTACCCAAAATCCTTCACGGGCCGAGGTGCCACTGGTAGTTTTTGTTCTGCCGTGACAGAGCCTTCCAAAAGGGCGAGTACAGAATAAGGTGTAAGATGTTTGTGTTCCTTCTACTCCAAGAGGGAAGGAAGAGTGGTTGAATGTGAATCTAAGCAGATACAATCATCAGAAATACAATCACGGTGAGTAATGCAGGTCTTCTGATGCTTGTGAATCTGCTTAGAATCACATGCTGTGCATAGACTAGCTAGTAGTACCAGCAGATGGTGGTGGGATGTGTGAAGGAACAGTAGCAAAGAGATGCCTTGGCACTGCTTGTGCCACCTGAGAATCAGACACTGTCTAAGCAGTAGTGTTGAGTGAATGTATGAACAGAACTCGAAGTTGCTGCGATGCAAATAGAATCTAGAGGAACATTTGCAATGAATGCTATGGTAATCCCTGTGCTCAGAGTACAGTGAGTTCTAGGCGTAAAGGGTACGTCTCTCTGTCAGAGTAACAGTGTGATGCATTTAACTATCCATTTGGAAATGGCTGGATTTAGATACAGGGTCCCCTTCCCTACCAGCTGCCACTGAGACCAAGAATGGTTTTGTTTTTCTCAGAAGTTGTCTTTTCAAGGTAGTACACCACCCCCCCTAACATGAGTATGAAGGCTTCTTTCAGCTGAGTTAATGGGGTTCTGAAAGAAAATAGGACCGTTTAATAGATTGGTTCGCAAAACCACTGTATCTTTGTGGCATTGGTTTAAAAGGAGGTCCCACTAATCTTGTGATAACAACATTTAAGTCTAATCTGGAGTTTGCTTGGAGATAGGAGAGTGAAGTTTCTTTAGCCCTTCCATGAAGGCCTCAATCACAGGAATCTCACACCATAAAACCTTGCTCTGAGATGTGGTATACGCAGAGAGGCCACAAGGTGGAACACTAGGGAATTCAAAACACGTAGAGTCTAAAAAGGTGTTCGCTAAAAGACTACATCTTTAGAACAGTCAATGGGATTGATGTTTTTGGTATTGCACCAGATAAAACGTTTCCATTTATTGGACTAACAATGTTTGGTGTTAGGTTTCCGTGTCGCTTTAACTATGCTGATACATCTTTGATGAAGTTGGAGATGCCCAACTTCAGGGGCCAAGCTAATAAATTGAGTTTTTGGGAGCACGGATGCAATGTTTTTCCTACGTCTTGCAACAGCATGTTGTACGGACATGGCAGTTTCCTAGGAGGAAAGAACCATGGCTGTCGAGCCCACATTGGTGCCACCAGGATCGCGACTTGTTCCTGGTGCATCTTGTGCACTATCCTGTTGAGAAGGGTAACCGGGGGAAAGCATAGGCACATCTTCCAGACCTTGTTAGCCAGAGACTGTTCCCTTTGGACATCCTCTGTGGGTACCGAGAGCCGTAATCTGGGCATTGAGCGCTATCCAGCGTAGCAAACAAGTCGATGTCTACAAAACTCCATTCTGCAGAGACGTTGACTAGAATGTGCTCCCTGGAACATGTGTTAGTAGGAACATGTGTTTAAGTGCCCACTTCCAAATGTACTGGGACAGTTTGGCTAGCCCTGGAGAGAGTGCCCCTGTTTGTTCAGGTAGTACATGGCCGTTGTGCTGTCTGTTACGGACAACTGTCTTCCCCAGTAGGTGCGATTGAAAGGCTTTTAGGGCTTTGAACACTGCAAGTACAACAGGTTGATGTGACTGGATGCTGATGGGGACTACATGCTGTGCACTGTGTAGGAGTTGCGCTCCCTGCCCAGACAGGCGTCCGTGGTGAGAATGGCCTCTTCTGCGAGGGTGGTAAAGGGTTTTACCTGCAGAAGTGTTTTACCTGCAGAAGGTTTTCCTTTGACCGCCATTGCAGAGACTGAACGAGAGCTGTCGATACAACCATTAGATCGCCTCACTGGACGCTGGCCTAACATCATTGGCTCGAGAACCACTCCTGCATGGGGCACATGCACAGACGTGTGTGTGGAACTAGGAAGATGCAGGATCCAATCATACCCACCAGCCACATGGCTCTGTGTACGGTTACCCAGCAACTGGCTACAAAAGGGGCAGGTTTTGAACCATCTCGGAGGGGAAGACTAGAGTCTTCTTTCCGAATTAAGGCTCCCAGAAACTGTTTGACTTGGCTGGGCACCAGACTAGATTTCTTCTCGTTGATGGAGAACCCCAGATTAAAAAGGAGATCTACTGTCCTCTGGGTATTCCCCAGACATGTTCCGTCCGAGGCTCCGTTTAGGAGCCAGTCATCTAGGTAAGGCTACACAGGGAAGGATTGCCTGCGCAGATGAGCCACCGCTAGTACCTTTGTTAACACTCTTGAGGCAATGCCGAAGGAGAGAACATTGAACTGATACCAAGTGTCCCAACTTGAACTCAAGGTACTTTTCTGTGCAATGGCAACATTGAAATATGAAAGTAGGAACAAGTTACTTCCCTTTAACTGTTCTCCAGCATGGGTTCACATGCTCATGAATATTCCGTCAGGCTGGGAATCCTTGGTAAAAGAAAAAACGGTTTGTTTCTTTTCTAAACTGTCTTTCTCCTATAAACCAATCACTGAAGTCTGGGTCATACTGCCCCCAGCCAATGACTGCAGTCTACCTAAAATCCTCCTCTGGCAGCCATCTTCAGAATTGGGTGCACATAAAGTGGCAGTAGGACCAAGGGAAGAGCAGCATAGGGGCAGGCGGGAGGGTTTGCATGTGAATCCATGCCAGATCCATGCTGGAGAACAGTTAACTTGTTCCTTCTCCAGCATGGGGTGTAGCATGGATTCACATGCTCATAAATAAAGAATACATAGCAGTACATGCATAAACCACGGGAGGTGGCAAGGCTCAACAGAAGCAATCTCTTACCTCCTCACCAGGCTCACCTTCAAGCAAACAGGTTGCGTAGTACTGTTTGGCAGACTCTGGACTCCACCCTGGAATACCGGTCGACGCAGTAGAATTTCGTGAACGTGTGTGTTGACCTCCATGTGGCAGCCCTGCAGATGTCGAGCAGGGGCACACTAGACAGGAACGCCGTTGTAGCAGCGATCGCTCTGGTAGAATGGGCTCTCGGAGGGCAAGGCAGCGGTCGGTTTGCCACAGTGGCGACAGTAAGTGATACAGCAGGAGAGCCACCTGGAAATGGAAGCCTTGGACAGTGCCTTCCCATGGTTAACAGGACCAAAGTTCACAAAAAGCAGATAAGTTTTCCGGAAACTTTGTCCGGGACACAACACTTCAGCGCTCTAGGTACATCCAGCAAGTGCAAAGTCCTTTCAGCCGGTGACAAAGGCGTCGGAAAAAACAGGCAACACCAAGGGCTTGTTGAGATCAAATTCTGATGGAAGCTTGAGCATGAAAGAGGGGTGCGTCCGCAGCACCACCTGTTACGCTCACCTGGCTCCAACAGGGGCGTCGATCGGACCCAGACAGCTGCAACCTCCTCCAACGTGAAGCGTAGTGCAGAGATGACAGACTGGACCGCCTAATCTCGTCTGCTTGACCCGTACAAATATTCTCCTGCAAGTGGAGAAAGGGATTCAGCCACCGGTGGATTTTAGTAATGGCACCCCACTGTTCTCCCCACTAATCACCACCGATATTCACTTTCTGTAAGCTCACCTTATGTTTGTAAATGATGAGCTCTCCATCCTGCGTGGAATGCAGGGGCGCGTAGATACCAGTTACTTCACTGGTTTGAGGGCGTTGGAAGAGTTCCGGATGAATATTGACTCCGAGGTTCCAGGCGAGCACCCATAAGTATAAAGTTCAAAGAGTTATATATGTCCGATGTTCACTCTTGTACATTCCTTTCTTGTGTTGCAGCTGGGTCCAAGGGAAGATTGTCTTGTGGCAGCTGATGGTGTTGAGGTAAGAGTGCGGCGTAAGAAGTTGCGGTTTGTTACAGAATAATGCCTCTGGTTGTTAATCAGGTAAGTCTATGGTGGAGAGGTTGCATTTGTTGGCTCTCTCGGCTCACCTTATGTTTCTTTTGTCCCCTAGATGGTGGAATTCGGCGGAGAAAATGATGGAGGCTGCGCCGGATCGAAAAATGCTGTGAGGACTGGCGAGTATGGCGCGGCGCTGCAGCTGGCAATGCGACGTGTGTAGAATAATGTCCTTTTCAAGTTCGAAGACGTGATGGATCCGGAATTCAGGTAAGGATTGAACTATACCTTTCCTTCTTTCTTCTATTGCTAGGAGCTCTGGATTTGAGACGGGCGTGGCTGAAGACTGGATGCTGACTGCAGGCACGGTGAGCGTTACGCTGCTGGATGCAGAACAACATGAAGCATGTGCTGCTGTTCGGGCGTGGTTTAAATAGCTTCCAAAGTAGTTCCAGGTAAGAAGTCCCTAGAACCACACCCGAGTAAAACATAGTCCCTGTAGAACAATAGTCCCATCCAGGCCTCACGTTGGCTTGGATTCATTTGTAGCATGGTCTGCATGAGGTAAGTAAAGTCTATGAGCCTGGCGCCTATGGCGCCAGGACTGAACCCAGACAGCCCCCAGCCGGGGCTGATGGGGTTTTATTAAATACCTGGATGACTGCTCCCGGGGCTGATGGGCTTGATCTGGATGCCCAGGGGTAGGCATCATGACACCACCCTCATCTCGTAAAAAGTCAAGTAAGGCCGCTTGCATGACAGGGCCTGGATCTCACCTACTCGTCTTGGTGATGGCAACGAGGCACGATGTCTTCCACGACAAACTTGAGCAGAGCTGAATGCATAGGTTCGAATGGAGCCTTCATGAGCCTAGTCACATTGAGTTCTCATGCCAAGGCTGGAGCCTTCACCGGTGGGAACGAGCGGAACAGTCCCCCAAAGTCCTTAACTGGACGGTGCGACCACAGTGACAACAGTCCCGGAGATCTGGTATAGCGCGAGATAGCCGCTGTTAGGCAAGGTTTGAATGCAGTACCCTCTAGGAACACTAAAAACTAGGACTACAGGTATAGACAACCCAACCTTTTGTATAAGCTTGTACTACACAGTTTTGTAAGCGTGTTGAGCAGCCAGGCTTATCTCAAGAGGGGAAGGAACAAGTTACTTACCTGTAACTGTTGTTCTCCGGCATGGGTCTGGCATGGATTCACATGCTCATGTATATTCCCTGTCTGCAGTTTCGTTTCTGATCTGTCTTTCTTAGTAACCAATCACTGGTCTCTGGGTCATAATGCCCCCAGTCAATGACTGCCCTCTCCCTAAGACCCTCCCCTGGCAGCCATCCTCAGATTTGGTAGCACGTAAAGTGGCAGTATGACCAAGTGAAGAGCCGCAGAGGGGAAGGAGGGAGGGTTCGCATGTGAATCCATGCCAGACCCATGCTGGAGAACAACAGTTACAGGGAAGTAACTTGTTCATTCTCCAGCATGGGGTCTGGCATGGATTCACATTCTCATGAATAAAGAAGACATAGCAGTACACATGCACAACCACGGGAGGTGGCAAAAGGCTCAACATTAAGCATTACATAAACTCAACATTAAGCAACTCTTACCTCCTCACCAGGCCCACCTTCAGACAAACAGGTTGCGCAGCACTGCTTGGCTGACTCTAGACTCCTCCCTGGAATCCCGGTCGACGCAGTAGAATCTCGTGAAGGTGTGCGTCGACCTCCACGTAGCAGCCCTGCAGATGTCCAGCAGGGGGCACACCAGACAAGAACGCCGTAGTAGCAGCGATCGCTCTGGTCGAATGGGCTCTCGGACGGCTGGGCAACGGTCGGTTGGCCAACCGATGACAGTGCATGATGCAGCCGGAGAGCCGTCTGGAAATGGAAGCCTTCGAGAGAGCCTTCCCTTGGTTCACAGGTCCAAAGTTCACAAACCGCTGTGATGTCTTCCGAAAAAACTCTTCGTTCGGTCCACGTAGAACTTCAGCACTCTAGCTACATCCAGCGAGTGCAAAGTCCTCTCGGCCGGCGACGAAGGCGACGGAAAGAAAACTGGCAACACCAAGGGCTCGTTAAGATGAAGTCCGACGGCACCTTGGGCATGAAAGAGGGGTGCGTCCTCAGCACCACACTCATATCGTGAAAAGTCAAGTATGGAGGCTTGCAGGATAGGGCCTGAATCTCTCAGGCGTCGTGCAGACGTGATGGCCACAAGGAACGCTGTCTTCTACGAGAGGAACTTCAACAGAGCCGAATGCAAAGGCTCGAATGGTGCCCCATGAGCCTGGTCAGCGCAACGTTGAGCTCCCACGCCGGGGCTGGAGCCTTCACCGGCGGGAACGATAGGAACAGTCCCTTCATACATTCCTTCACCAGTCGATGAGACCACAAGGACAGCCGTCCTGCATTTCTGGTGCATCGGGAGATCGCTGCCAGATGTATCTTGATGGAAGCGTGAGCTAGTCCAGCTTTGGCCAGCAACAGTAGGTATGGTAGCACTTGAGGTGCCGTAATCAGTAGAGGGTTGATCTTCTGTACACGGCACCAGACAGAGAACCTCTTCCACTTATGTCCGTAGCACTTGAGAGTTGAGGACGCCCTGGCCTTTGCAAGAACCTCTCTGCAGTCAGCCAGGATATCGTACCCTCCAAACTCTAGCGCTGCAGGAGCCAGGCCTGCAGGTTCAGCGACTCCGGGTCGTGATGAAGAATGGCGCCTCGCTCTCTGGAGAGAAGATCTGCGTCTGTCGACAGCTTGACTGGTGGGGACGCTGAGAGGTCCAGAAGGTCCAGGAACCAAATCAGTCTCGGCCACGCCGGTGCGACGAGGATCATCCTGCACTGGGACCTCTTGAGCTGGCTGATGAGTCAAAGTAGCAGCGGCAACGGAGAAAATGCATACAGGAACAGGCCATCTCAGGGGAACAAGAAAGCATCGCCCATGCTCCTCAGCTGGGGGAACAAGCTGGCGCTTTGGGTTCGTCGCCGTCGCGAACAGGTCGATCTGGGGTTTGCCGATCCACTTGATCCTGGCGTAGTTCCCACTCGTGGCACAAGCGCAGCTCCCTGCTGAGTGAGTCGGCGATGGTCTTTTTTTATTCCTGCCAGATGGAAGGAAACCAGAAACATCCCTTGGGCGACGGCCCAGTGCCACAGATCCTGGGCCTCCTTGGATAGGGCTGGGATCTGGTGCCTCCCTGCTTCCGGATGTAGAACATCGTGGTGGTGGTGTTGGTGAAGATCCTCACGACCTTGCCCTTGAGGGACGGGAGTAACGACTTGAGCGCCCAGAACATGGCGCAGAGCTCCAAGATGTTGATGTGGAGAGACCTCTCCTCTGGGAGCCAAAGGCCTCTTGCGTGGAGATCTCCAGTGTGTGCACCCCATCCCTCCAGGGAGGCGTCCGTCGTCACCGTCTCCTGATGTGCCGGGGTCTGGAAGTCTGTGCCCGTCGTGAGGTATGCACGGGTGCCCCACCACTGAAATCGCCCGACGGAAAACCTTGTTGAGCGGGATCTTGTCTTCGAAGCTGCCCGCCACTTGCATCCAGCGGGTGTCGAGGAACTTCTGTAGAGGACGCATCTGTAACCTGCACAGGCGCACTAGATAGATGCATGAGGACATCATACCGAGGAGGGACTTGATGGATCTCACCCTGGCCACGTCTGTGGCTAGCATGCGCTGCACCTTGCCTAAGATGGCCTTCGTCCTTTCCTCCAACGGAGACGCCAATCGTTCCACTGTATCGAGCTTCGCTCCCAAAATCAGTGCCGCCTGCGACTGAACCAGATGGGATTTCGGGTAGTTGATGGAGAAACCCAGCTCTGTAAGCGGACGGTCTCCGTCGTGTGCTCTCTTGTCCTTGTATGGATGAGCCAGTCGTCCAGGTAGGGGTAGACGTGGATCCCCTGCAGGCGCAGCGCGCCGCCACTGGTGCTAGGCACTTGGTGAACACCCTGGGTGCTGACTTCAATCCGAATGGCAGCGCTCTGAATTGGTATTGGCGTCCTTGGACTACGAATCAGAGGAACTTTCGGTGTCCTTTTAGGATGGGTATGTGGAAGTAAGCATCCCCAATCCCTCTGCCCTCCCCCAAGTCCGACGATAGGAAGTCACCCTCCTCCAGCTGCCCCAGCACGTGCTGGAGAGTGACCATCCTGAACTTCTGTGCCTTGATGTATTTGTTCAACCGACATAGGTCCATGATGGGGCGCCAACCGCCTGTCTTCTTTCTGACAAGGAAGTATCTTGAGTATACTCGAGAGCCCCGGAGCCTCTTGGGGACGGGCTTGATGGCACCCTTCTTGAGCATCGCCTTTACCTCCAGCATTAGTTGAGGGATGTGATTTTTCCTTCCTGGCCACGGGAGGAATGCGGGGACACTTCTTTTGGAATTCGAGAGTGTGCCCGTGGGCCAGGGCATCCAGCACCCAACGGTCGGTGGAGATTGACTCCCACACGCTGACGAACTTCGCCAGCCAGCCTCCCACTGGGATGCTTCGGTGGGGGCCCCCGACACTATGGCCGGTTCAATCTTGCCTTGCCGCCGAGATCCTCCTTGCTTGCCGCGACCTCTATAAGCCTCCTGGGACGAGGAGCGGGCCGCCTGGCGGTACGTAGAGGAGCCACCGCCTGATCCCTTGGAGGCCCCCCCCCCCCCCCCCGTTTGCCTTCCAGTGCTCCCAAATGGCCGTCGTTGCTGAAGGACTCCCAGGGCTTGGGCCGTCTGTGTTGGCCTGCAGCGACTCATCCACCGTTTTCCCAAACAGGTTGTTGCCGTCGAACTGCATGTCCAAAACCCTGGTCTGCACGTCCTGACGGAAGTCTGTCGCCTTGAGCCAGCCACGTCGAAGGCAAACACTGTTGCCTAACTGGCGAAACCGTGTCAGCAATATCCGTTGCCACCGTTATGGCGTGGTCCGACGCCACCTCACCTTCCTGCATAAACTCCAGGGCCTCCGCCCTCTTGTCCTCTGGTAGGAAGTCCAGTAGGGGAGCTATCTTGTACCATAGTTCCCGGTCGTAACAGGCCACAATCGCTAAGGCGTTGCCCACCTTAATTGTCCTCGCCGCCGCCGAGATGACCCGTCGCCCCATGGCGTCCAATTTCTTAGCCTCGCCGTCAGGTGGGGAAGTAGAGGTGGTCGCCCCCGCCGCCTTCTTCTTGGCCGCCGCTGAGACGACCAAATCCGGCATAGGTTGAGCCCTGAGGCACAAAGGGGCAGCGTCGGGGACCCGGTACTACTTCTCATACCTGTCCCTCTTGGCAGGCGTCGTGGACGGGTTCTTCAGGATCACAAGTCCCTCGACCCAGATATCGTCGAGTAATGGTACCGCGAGGACCGTCTTTCTCTTGGCCTCTCGCCGTTGATAGAGGAAACCCTCCTGTTCCTCGGGGCAGAGCTGGAAGAGCTCGGATGCCCTGGCGATCATGGCATGAAAGGAGCCAATTTCGTCGGGCGGGGAAGCCCGAGGGAGTGGTGATGGAAGGTCTGTCCCGTCACCACCGTCGTCCTCCGTCCCGGTCATTGTATCCGTCGCCGTGTCATCCCTGGAGTCCAGTGAGGGGGATGAGGGCTCCATGGGTCGTGGGGGCATGAAGGGCGGGAAGGGATGAACTCTCCTCCGCTTGTTCGGAGGGCTTACCGACAGGCCCTGTTCTGGATCGTCTGCCGGGGTTCGTGGTAATCTCGTCCTCATCTCCATGCATAAGGTTTGGATTGCCATGAAAATGGCCACCGAGTTGTCCTGAGGCTCAGGCAATGGCTGCGACGGGAGGGAAGGCTGCTCCTCCACTGGGGCCTTGTCGGCGCCACCATCGCTTTCTTCGACCACCTCTTCGGGATCCCTCCCGTAGGATCGTACCTTCCCGAACCTCTCATTGAGGTTCTTCACGGTTTCCACCCGCTCCTCCTCAGAGGCTGAATCCGTGTCCGTAATGGCCACCGCCCCCCCTCTTTTTCTACTGGGGTCTTCACGGGGGTCTTGTCGATGGGTTGGAAAGAGGATTCCCTCTGCGGTGGCAGGGAAACTCTGGGCCCGAGATCGCCTCCACTGGCGAAGCCTCCACAGGCTTCGCCAGGGTCGCTGCGACTCCCTCGATCGAGGCCTTAGCCAGGTGAAGCAAGGCCTTCACCACCTTGGGCGCGCTTGAGGCCTTCACCTTGGGAGGGGGGGCGTCACCACCTCACTCCCCCTCGGCTGAATCCTTTGAGATTGACCGGGGCCTCTCCAGAAGCTTACCCGGGTTCTCGGATTTCCTCTTCCCCGTACCAGAGCGTTGGCTCGTGGTTGATGGTGCCGGGGAAGGCGCGTCCTGCTTGGCAGCCGAAGAGCCCGACCGTTCGGCGCTCCCGGTGCCTGCGAACTCGCAGTGCTTAGCCTTCTGTTGGGCACCCGTCGCCGGGGCGCCCTCACAGGACTTAGAAGACCGCTCTGACCTTTTCTTCACACCTGCTGGGCCCTTCTCCAGCCAGCTGGCTAGGCGGGTACGATGATCCCTCATGGTCCGTCCGATAGGTTCTTGCAGAACGCAGTCCTTCTCCACGTGCGTCTTGTCCTCATGAAGGCAGTAGAAATCTCGAATGCTTGTCCTCCTTGAAAACATTCTGTAAACCGCATCCAGGGAAGTTCCTGAACAGCTTGGATTCGGGCGTCGAGCTTCCCTTGTCCTGGGCCATGTCCATGGTAGGCCTCAGATCTTCTGGAATACTCCAAGAAGCATAACTCAACGAAAACTTGACCCTTGAGGGGGGCGTAGAAAATTCCGAAACGGGCCCCCGTTGATTGGAAGTAGAATGGTGGCACTCTAGGCTCGATTTAACCGAAAAATGAGAAAATCTTTGAAAAAAGCGCAAAAACGCAGTAAAAGCTCGTGAGCTATAGCATGAGGACTCCCAACACTTGTAACGGGCGGTAAAAATCTGAGGATGGCTGCCAGGGGAGGGGCTTAGGGTGAGGGCAGTCATTGGCTGGGGGCAGTATGACCCAGAGACCAGTGATTGGTTACTACTAAGAAAGACAGTTCAGAAACGAAACTGATACCGATTTCTTCATTTACCGAGGATTCCCAGCCTGACGGAGAATATTAGCATGTGAATCCATGCCAGACCCCATGCTGGAGAAATGTGAGCTGTAGTGGAGTTCTCACCCCAGGGTGCAGGCCTGACGTCCTGGCCGGTAGAGTCTTGCTTGGTGGTCGGCACGCTGCCTTGGGAACCTTGAAGACAGGTCCTTAAGGACTTGGAGTGACCCCTGTTGGCTTACGGGGTCGAGGAGCGGTAAGAGGATGAGCCCCCGCTGAAACCCTTTGAAGACCGGCTAGACTTCCCTCCGGATGAACTAAAGGATGGCTGGTGTTGCTGCAGAGTGCCCAAGGCACAGGCCATCTGTCGGTCTTCATGGCCTGGAGGGATTCACGCACAGCCTTCCCAACAGGTTGTCTCTGAACGGCATGTCCAGGACTCTCGTCTAGACCGCCTGCCTGAAGTTGGTGGCTTTGAGCCAGCCACGGCAGTGAAGGCAAACCCGGTTGCCCATCTGCCTGAAACCAGTGTCCACAATATCGAGTGCCAATGTGATGTGTGGTCCGACGCCACCTTGCCTTCCACGAGGATCTCCAAAGCCTCCACCTGCTTGTCATTCGGGAGGAAATCCAGGAGCGGAGCCATCTTGTACCAAATCTCCCAGTCGTATCTAGCCACGATCGCCAAGGCGCTGGCCACTTTCACCATCGTCGCCGAGTAGATTACATTTCTACCCATGGAATCCAATTTCTTCACCTGTACAGGGTCAGCCCCCTTTGCCTTCGAAACGGAGGCCACAAACATCTCGATTGAGGAGGATGATGATTCAGCCTGGGCAACCTGGGCCTTCACAGGCAGCTCAGACACCTTGTCCTGCTTGGCTTTCTTCACTGGCGGTTCGGACACCTTACCCAGTTTGGCTTTATCCAGTTTTTCCTGCAGCTGCAGTTTCCCTGGGTTAGCTGATTACTTCCTCTTGGATAAAGAGCTAGAGCAGTGGCTGGAGATCGAGGCTGACAGACTATAAATGCGCCCAGACTGTCGTGGGACCCGCTGGCGCTACAGCTCTGCCGGAAATCGACTTGGCCTTGTGTTGGGTCCCCACGGGTGGAGCGACCTTAAAGGACTTAAAACCTGCTCAGGTTGGCTGGATCAGGAAGAGTCTTGCCCATGGGACTCGCATGCCCTGGTCTTGAGCCACGCTGCCAACCGGACGTGTCAATCCTTCATCGTGCGATTGGAGAAGCCACAGCAGATCTCGCAATCTTCTTTATGCACCGGATGTAGACAATACAGGAGTTGGGAATGTTTGTCATCTGAAAAAACATTCTGCAAACCGCAGCTGGTGCACAGCTTGAAGAGGGAAGCTCCATCCTTCTCCTCAGACATGATCTGGCGCTGTGTAGGCCTGAAGCCTTCTGGAAGCTTCCAAGAACACTCGCAGATTTCTGCCCTTTAGGGCAGATGAAAGATGCCGAAAAACAGGTCCCCGTTAATCCGAAGGATACACGATGGAGCACACCGACTCAATTGAACCGAAAACAGTTTTCCTAGCAAAAACACAAAGCTCTAAGAGCGAAACCCGAGGACTCCCAACCGCTGAACATGCAGTAAAAATCTGACGATGGATGCCAGAGGAGGGGCATAAGTAGAGGGCAGTCATTGGCTGGGGGCAGTATGACCCAGAGCTCAGTGATTGGTTGTTAGGAGAGAGAGTTCAGAAATAAAACTGATTTTTTCTTTACTGAGGATTCCCAGCCTGACAGGGAATATTCAGACCCCATGCTGGAGAATCCAGGTTTCTTGCAAAAGTGCAATATCAAAATCAGCCAATTAGTTATGTTCCCCAAACTAGCAAATCTTTTTAACCTTCTTGTGTTCCATGAGGTTAGCGTCAACATGCTTGAATCAGTTTCAGGGGTCAAATTGGCTGTTGGACAACCTCTCGAGAAGTTTGAAAGACACCTTTGGTGCATGTTAAAATTGACGTATTTTATTTTCAAATTAATATGGGTGTCATGATCTTGGAAGGCAGGGTTTTCATGCAAGAGTGCTATGTGGAAGAGTCATTTTCACTTGCCATATGAGATTTAACAATGCAAGAAGGTAGCCATATTCTCAGCAGAGCAAAGGTCATCTAATAGGTCAATGTCACCAAAGATAGCCAGGTTGCTGGATCCATTTAGTGTGTATGTGAGGAAGTCCCTGCCTCTACATTGTAGGTTAAGAGAGTTCATTACGAATAGCTTTAATGAGACATTTGTTTTCCCATAGCACTTTGTCACAGATGTTAACCTGGGGATATTAAGAAATAGATTTTTAGGTGGGTGTTGATTTGGAATTAGCCATGCTGGATTATTCATATCAGGGGTGGACTTGGGACATGCGAGGTTGGTGCCCCTTAGGAGTACTTTCCATTTTTGCTCAAGGGTGCAACATGTATATTGAAGCTCCAAGGGTGGCCGAATTAACACATCATTAGAGTGTTTGTCGAATAGTAGAATAGGTGGTAAGAGTAAGACATTCAAGACTCTACCTACTAAATGGTTAGTAATATTGTTAAGTTGCTCAGCTTCAGAGAATAGATCATTTAAAGGCTCATAATTTTGCATAACAGAGGAAGTAGGAGAGAAGACATTAGCTATATCAGAACCTTGAATTTAAAAAATACGTTTTATCCTTGTTTTTAAATTTAGAATTGCTTTCAGATTAGTACTGTTGCTTTTAACCTGCGTAGTTTTAGTTTTCAAATAGTGTGTGCACTTATAGTAACGAGCTTTGAAAGGGCTAGAATTGTTGTGTTCTATTTGTAATTAGTGGGGGAGACGCCTGCAGTGACTTCCTTCGGGTCACAAGCACGCTGCTTTGCACGAACGCTACTTCTGTATTTGTTTGACGTAAAGAACTACAATCCCCAGCAGGATTGTAGTTCCTAACCCCAATTTCCCTTCAAACCCGGCACGAACGCGCCGGCGCACACGGGCAGGCTTCAGTCTGTTCCAGTCTGTCCAAGGAGCTGCACGGGGTGCCTAAATCGTAAGTCCCACCTTGTCCGTTTCAGTGTGATTCTTCTGCCTTTTGTATACTATATTTTGGTGGGACATAGGAACAGGGGTCTAAACATCAGCCTCATAGGTACAGGTGGGGAGAGATAGAACAGTAGGAACCCATGGCAGAGACCCATAGAGACCAAAATGGTAAGGCGGCAGTCAACAGGAACCAATTTCAGACTAAGAACCCCCCCAAAACATATAGCGAGAGCAGGAGCGCCGAAACCAGACAATACCGGCAACATAGTAAAGTTGCAAGTGGGGCTGCTCAACACCCGATCCCTAAATAAACATGACCATAATGTTCATGACCCCATCAAAGAGAAGAACCTTGACTTACTTTGTGTAACGGAAACCTGGCTGAAAGATCCTATCGGTCCAGTGTGTGAAAATGCGGTGCCAGAGGGTTACATAATATATAACAAAAACAGAAAACGGTATAGGCGGAGGAGTTGCCATCATTGCCAGAGACACTTTGAAGCTATACAAGGCTGATTTTGTATGCTCGGGCTGTGAGGCAATCCAACTAAAACTTACATTGTCACCTAACGATAGTCTTAATATTACCCTCTATAAACCACCTTCTCTAATCTCCGATTTCGAAAACGAAGTCACTTCTCAAGCTGCTAAACTTATCTCGACCAACACCTCCACACTGCTGGTAGGAGATATGAATAGATGGAGAGGGAACACTGAAGATAAGGAAGCAATACAGCTGGAGAAGTCCATGAAGAATCTGGGCTTCCCAGAAGTAAATCAAGAACCAACCTCCCCCCAAGGGAATCAGTTAGATTGGATTTTTACCAATAACTTGAAGTGCCATAACGTTGTTACCGAACCATGTATATGGTCGGATCATCATTTGGTCACTTTGGAAATAGAACTAAACACCTTCCGCACGAATCAAAAATCCCCACATTAAGGAACAAGTTACTTACCTGTAACTGTTGTTCTCCAGCATGGGTCTGGCATGGATTCACATGCTCATGAATATTCCCCGTCGTCAGGCTGGGAATCCTCAGTAAAGAAAAAAAAACAGTATCAGTTTCGTTTCTGATCTGTCTTTCGTAGTAATAACCAATCACTGGTCTCTGCGTCATACTGACCACAGCCAATGACTGCCCTCTACCTAAGCACCGCCTCTGGCAGCCATCTTCAGATTTGGAAGCACGTGAAGTGGCAGTATGACCAAGTGAAGAGCCGCAGAGGGGTAGGCGGGAGGGTTCGCATGTGAATCCATGCCAGACCCATGCTGGAGAACAACAGTTACAGGTAAGTAACTTGTTCCTTCTCCAGCATGGGGTCTGGCATGGATTCACATGCTCATGAATAAAGAATACATAGCCGTACACACATGCACAACCACGGGAGGTGGCAAAGGCCCAACATTAAGCATTACATCAAACTGAACATTAAGCATCTTACCTCCTCACCAGGCTCACCTCAGGCGAACATGTTGCGCAGCACTGCTTGGCCGACCCTGGACTCCTCCCTGGAATCCCGGTCGACGCAGTAGAATTTCGTGAAGGTGTGCGTCGACCTCCACGTAGCAGCCCTACATATGTCCAGCAGGGGCACACCAGAAAGGAAAGCCGTGGTAGCTGCGATCGCTCTGGTGGAATGGGCTCTCGGACGGGCAGGCAGCGGTCGGTTTGCCAACCGATGACAGTACATGATACAGCCGGAGAGCCATCTGGAAATGGAAGCCTTCGAGAGAGCCTTCCCCTGATTGACAGGTCCAAAGTTCACAAAGAGTTGTGACGTCTTCTGAAAACACTTTGTGCGGTCCACGTAGAACTTCAGCGCTCTAGCCACATCCAGCGAGTGCAAAGTCCTCTCAGCCGGCGACGAAGGCGACGGGAAGAACAGAGGCAAATCCAAGGGTTCGTTGAGATGGAAGTCCGACGGTACCTTGGGCATGAAGGAGGGGTGCGTCCTGAGCACTACCCTAGTGTCGTGAAAAGTCAAGTACGGGGCCTTGCAGGAAAGGGCCTGGATCTCTCCCACCCGTCGTGCGGAGGTGATGGCCACAAGAAACGCTGTTTTCCCCGACAGAAACGTCAACGGGGCCGAGTGCAGAGGCTCGAACGGAGGTCCCATGAGCTTGGTCAGCACCACGTTGAGCTCCCACGCCGGGGCCGGAGCCTTCACCGGCGGGAACGATCTGAACAGTCCCTTCATGAACTCTTTCACCAGACGATGAGACCACAAGGACGTCCGCCCCGTGGTTCTGGTGTATCGGGAGATCGCAGCAAGATGAATCTTGATGGACGCGTGTGCCAGACCAGCTTTGGCCAGCGTCAGCAGGTACGGCAGTACCTGGGGAGCTGTAATCCGTAGAGGGTTAATCTTCTGTGCGTGGCACCAGACAGAGAACCTCTTCCATTTGTGTCCGTAGCATTTAAGAGTCGAGGACGCCCTGGCCTTTGCAAGAACCTCTCTGCAGTCGGCCGGTATGTCGTATCCCCCAAACTCTAGCGCTGCAGGAGCCAGGCCTGCAAGTTCAGCGATTTCGGGTCGTGGTGGAGGATGGCGCCTCCTTCCCTGGAGAGTAGATCCGCGTCCACCGGCAGCTTGATTGGCGGGGACGCTGACAAGTCCAGAAGGTCCGGGAACCATATCTGCCTCGGCCACGCAGGTGCGACGAGGATCATCCTGCACCGTGACCTCTTGAGCTGGTTGACGAGCCGGATTAGCAGTGGCAAAGGAGGGAACGCGTAGAGGAACAGGCCCTCCCAGGGGAACGAGAAAGCATCGCCCATGCTCCTCGCCTGGGGAAACCTGCTGGCGAACCTCCGGCACTTGTGGTTCGTCGCCGTCGCGAACAGGTCGATCTGGGGTGTGCCCCACCGTCGGAAGAGGCGATCCACTAGATCCTGCCGTAGTTCCCACTCGTGGCACGAGCGCAGCTCCCTGCTGAGTGAGTCGGCGATGGTGTTTTTTATCCTTGCCAGATGAAACGGCACCAGAAACATCCTTTGGGCGACGGCCCAATGCCACAGGTCCTGCGCCTCCTTGGACAGTGCTGGGGACCTGGTTCCGCCCTGTTTCCTGATGTAAAACATGGTGGTGGTGTTGTCGGTGAAGATCCTCACCACCTTGCCCTTGAGGGACGGAAGGAAGGACCTGAGGGCCCAGAACACTGCACGGAGCTCCAGGACGTTGATATGGAGGGACTTCTCCGTCGGGAGCCAAAGGCCTCTCGCGTGCAGATTTTCGGTGTGCGCTCCCCACCCTTCCAGGGAGGCATCCGTGGTCACTGTCTCCTGGTGGTCTGGGGTCTGGAAGTCCATGCCCGCCGTCAGATGCACGCGGGTGCCCCACCACCGGACCGCTCGGCGGAAACTCTCGTAGAGTGTGATCCTCTCCTTGAAGCCGCCCGTCGTTTGGATCCAGCGCGCGTTCAGGAACTCCTGCAACGGGCGCATCCGGAACCTGCACATGGGAATGAGGTAGATGCAAGAAGACATCATTCCGAGGAGGGACTTGATGGACCTCACCTTGGCCGCGTCGGAAACCAACATCCGCTGTACCTTGCCCAGGATGGACCTGGTCTTTTCCTCCGACGGGGAGGCCAGAAGGGACACTGTCGAGCTTCGCTCCCAGAAACAGTGCGTTTTGCGCGGGTACCAGGTGGGACTTGGCGTAGTTCACGGAGAATCCCAGGTCCGTGAGAAGTTGGACGGTCCTTGCCGTGTGCTCCACGGCGAGCTCCCTCGTCTTGGCTCGGATGAGCCAGTCGTCCAGGTAGGGGTAGACGTGGATATTCTCGCGGCGCATCTGCGCCGCCACCGGTGCAAGGCACTTGGTGAATACCCTGGGTGCCGACCGTAGTCCGAAGGGGAGGGCTTTGAACTGGTAGTGACGCCCTTGGACCACAAACCTGAGGAATTTTCGGTGCCCCTTTAGGATGGGAATATGGAAGTAGGCATCCTCCAAATCCAACGACGACAGGAAGTCTCCCTCCTCCAGCTGACCCAGGACGTGCTGGAGGGTGACCATCCAGAACTTCTGCACCTTGATGAACTTGTTCAGACGTCGCAGGTCTAGGATGGGGCGCCATCCTCCCGTCTTCTTCACGAGGAAGTATCTCGAGTAAACTCCGGAGCCCCGAAGCCTCTTTGGGACGAGTTCGATGGCGCCCTTCCCGAGCATCGCCCTTACCTCCAGGAGAAGCTGAGGGACGTGAAGCTCTTTCCTGGCCACGGGGGGGACGCGCGGGCACCTTCTTTGAAACTCGAGCGCGTGGCCCCGGGCTAAGGCGTCCAGCACCCAACGGTCGGTGGAGATGGACTCCCACACGCTGATGAAGCTCGCCAGCCGGCCTCCCACTGGGGTGCTTCGGTGGGGGCCAGACCCCACAGCCGGTTCAATCCGGTTTCGACGAGGCTTTGCCGCCTTGACCTCCTTGGCGACGACGGCGGGGTCCGCCAGACTTGCCTCATCCACTGTAGGCCTCCCGAGACGACGAGCGGGCCGCTTGACGGTAGGTGGAGAAACCGCCGCCGGAACCTTTGGAGGCGCCCTTGCCTCCGCTGCTCCGAAAGGGCGTCCGTCGTTGCTGCAGAACCCCAAGGGCCCGGGCCGTCTCAGTGTCCGCTTTAATGGCCTGAAGGGAATCGTCCACTATTTTCCCAAACAGGTTGTTCCCATCGAACGGCATGTCCAGGACTCTGGTCTGTACGTCTTGACGGAAGTCCGTAGCCTTGAGCCATCCACGCCGCCTAAGGCACACGCCGTTGCCCAACTGGCGAAACCCAGTGTCGGCGATGTCCGTCGCAATAGTGATGGCGTGGTCCGACGCCACCTCACCTTCCTGTAGGCTCTCCAGGGCATCCGCCCTCTTGTCGTCCGGTAGGAAGTCCAGCAGGGGAGCCAGTTTGTACCATAGCTCCCTGTCGTAGCGGGCCACGGTAGCCAAGGCGCTGGCCGCTTTAATCGTCGTCGCTGCAGACGAGATGACCCTGCGTCCCATAGCGTCCAATTTCTTTCCCTCGCCGTCCGGTGGGGAAGTCGATGTGGAGGCCGCACCCCCCCGCTTTCTTCCTGGCCGCCGCGGAGACGACGGAGTCCGGGGTAGGCTGCGCCCGGAGGCACAGGGGGGCCGCGTCCGGGACCCGGTACTTCTTCTCGTACCGGTCTCTTCTAGCTGGCGTCGTGGAAGGGTTCTTGAGGAGGGCGAGGCCCTCATCCCAAATGTCGTCCAGTAGAGGCACCGCGAGGACCGTCTTCCTCTTGGCCTCGCGCCGTTGATAAAGGAATCCTTCCTTTTTCTTCTCCTCAGGGCAGAGTTGGAAAAGCTCGGATGCCCTGGCGATCATGGAGTGGAACAATCCAATCTCGTCAGGCGGAGAAGCCCTGGTGGGAGGTGACGACGGTAGATCCTCGTCGTCCGTGCCAGTCGCTGCCGTGTCAGTCCCCGTATCATCCCCTCGGGTGGACGGGGAGGAGGGCTGGACGGGGCGCGACGGCTGAAAAGGAGGTGGAGGGTGAATCCATCTTTTCTTGGGCGGGGGAACACCAGAAGGTCCCGGGTCAGGATCCCCCGACGGGAGAGGTTCCTCCGTCGGCAACGGTAGTCTCGTCCTTATCTCTGAGCATAAGGACTGTATAGCCAACAAAATGGCCGCCGAGTTGTCTTGCGGCGCTGGCAGAGGGGAATCCGACAGGCGATCAGGGGCCCCGTCGGCACCCTCGACGATGTCGTCGTCACCTGCGTCGGGATCCATCCCGACGGGCCGGTCTTCTTCCACGCCAAGGCCCCGGCTTAAGACCTCGATCAGCTCTTCCTCCGAGGTTGAAGCCAAATCTACGACGACGCCCTGCCCCCCCCTTTTTCTTCCCCGCCGGGGATTTCACGGGGGTCCTATCGATGGGTACAAAAGAGGACTCCCTCCGAGGTGGCAGGGAGACTGAGCCCCGAGGTCGCCACCACTGGTGTAGCCTCCACAGGCTGAGCCAGGGCCGCCGTGACAGCTTCGATAGAGGGCTTGGCCGGATGGATTAAGGCCTTCACCACCTTAGGTGCGCTCACCGCCTTATCCTTGAGGGGGGGGGAGGGGGGGACACTGCCTCGCTCCCCCTCCGATGGGGCCTTCGAGCTCGACCGGAGCCTCTCCAGGAGCTTCGCCGGGTGCTCGCCCTTCCTCTTACCCGACCCAGAGCGTTGGCTCGTGGCTGAAGGTGCCGGGGAGGGTGCGCCCTGCCTGGCGCCCGTAGAGCCCGACCGTTCGGCGCTCCCGGTGCCAGGTGCTTGGCCTTGTGTTGGACCCCCGTCGCCGGGGCGTCCTCAAAGGTCTTAGAAGACCGCTCGGATTTCTTCCTCTTCTCGCCTGACGGGCTCTTCCCTTCCAGCCAGTTGGCGAGACGTTGATGGCGGTCCTTCATGGTCCGCTCCGACATATTGCCGCAAAACGCACAGTCCTTCTCCACGTGAGTCTTGTCCTCATGTAAGCAGTAGAGAAAAGGAGTGTTCGTCCTCCTTAAAGACGTTCTGCAGCTGGCATCCAGGGCAGACCCCGAACAGCTTTCCGGGCGTCGAGCTTCCCTTCTCCTGGGCCATGTCCGGGCCTGAGAAGCTTCTGGAGTCCTCCAAAAGCGTAGCTCGACGAATTCTTCACCCTTGAGGGGCGCAGACGAATCCGACACGGGTCCCCGTTGATCGGATGGAGAGTCGGTGGAGCTTGAGGCTCTTTTGACCGAAAAAAAACCAAAGTTTTTGAGAAAAAACGTGAAAAAAATAGCACTAACGCTCGAGAGCAATAGCACGAGGATCCCAACACATGAACGTGCGGTAAAAATCTGAAGATGGCTGCCAGAGGCGGTGCTTAGGTAGAGGGCAGTCATTGGCTGTGGTCAGTATGACGCAGAGACCAGTGATTGGTTATTACTACGAAAGACAGATCAGAAACGAAACCGATACTGATTTTTTCTTTACCGAGGATTCCCAGCCTGACGACGGGGAATATTCATGAGCATGTGAATCCATGCCAGACCCCATGCTGGAGAATTAGCGAATTCTACTTCTGGAGAAGTATCTAAACCACTTGCCTCATGCAAAGAGTCTTGAAGGTCCTTCAATCTATTCTCTTCAGAGAAATTCCCCTGGTATAGGTGTAGTGGTCCTCTGAAACACAAAGGGTCTTTCATGGTCAATCCTCCCCTTCCTCATATATAGAGGACAAAGCTCTGAAATAATCTGACCTTGGGTATGGTTTAAAACCCATTTCTAAAGCAGAAGGGCCAAGCTTGTAGTCACCGGTTGAGAAAACGTTGAAAAAGTATGAAGAGGCCTCGAAGAACTCAAGAGGATCGGAATCCTACTCCGAGTCGTCGAGGTTATCGACGACATCCTCGAGGTAATGGTCGAAGCCCTCAGTACATCTATTGACTGAGATGTAGTAACAGTAGGTCTGTCCTTTATCGCGTCGACAGCGGCGTTGAAGATGGCGTCGATTCCACCGATTTGTGTGTCGACCGGCCCTTCGATAAAGGCGTCAACGCAGTCTTACTGCCTTTGCTCGAGGGTTCATGACGCGCTCTGGCAGTTTTTTTTCGCTGGGTGCAATGACTCACAGCGTTTTGATTTTTCCGGTCTTTCACCCAGGGTATCACCTTTAGCCGTCTCTGAGGGGAGGGGGATGGATCGAGGCCGCTTTCTCGAAGACGCTAAGCATTTTTTTACAGAATTCCTCCCACTTAGCTGGAGAGCTGTGTTTCGTGGGGCAGGTGACCCTTTTCGGGGCAGTAGACTAAGAAGAGCGAGATCTACCACGCCTCTTTTTTGAATCTTTAGATCTCGAAGACTGATGGGAACCGCTTCGAGACCTTGAGCGAGAAGGTTTCCTGTGACTGCGAGGAGACTAATGTCTCGGCCGAGGAAACTTAAGTAGAAGTTAATAGTTTTACCTCTTTCTAGCTTCCCCTTACGCTCCTTCAAGGCTTTCGCCGTCATGGACATAGTCTTCGCATTCCGAACAGTGATGCTCTGATCCCAGGCACCACAAACAGATCCTGTGAGGATCCGTCAATGGCATTTTCTTCCCACAATCTCGACACTTTTTGAAGCCGGACCATGGGGTCGACGGTTCGGAAGAGGAAGCCATCGAATGAAGATATCTTCGAGGAATAATAAGTAATACTTGAACTGAGCAACACGATGAGGCCCACAAAGCGCGGAAAAATGGAACTGAGCAACGGACGCTGCGAGAGTCCATTTATACGCACAATGATGTCGGCGCCGATACAGAGGCTGTCGAGGGACACCAACTCGAGGGACGTCGACACGCAGCGTCCTCTACTGGACATTTTTTCCGAAGCCAGCAAGCTGGAAGTGATCCATCAAGATAAGGAATACGTTGGAGGACACAATCCCTTCAAAATGTATTTTCAACAATATCTTATTTCTTGTGCAAGGTCTGCTTGCAAACCAGGAACTCAAAGAAAAAACAGGGGAAAAAAAAACATGGGACAGGACTGCAGAAGTGAGTGACTCAAAATCAAGTAAGTTACTTTAACAGCTGGACTGAATTTTGTGTGGATCTCAGCTACATTCTATGGGTGGTAGTGCTAGGGCTGAGGGTGATGTGTGTAGGGTGTAGTCAAATCGTGAGCATGTCAAATGTGTGCAGCTATGAACCCCACGTGGGGCTCAACTGCATTTCCGAAGAATGTAGCACACGATTTTCAGCAAAATACAGCAGTAGGGGGGCTTTCACAGTGGCGAACCTACCTTGGAACAAAGTAGAAAGAGAAATACAAGTGTGAAAAAACAGTGGTGAGGCCTAAAGTAGCAATTTAAATTAGGAGCCCAAGCCAGGCTAAATGAAGATGTGGAAAATAGTGGTGAAATTAAGCAGCAATTTAAATTGGTGTGGTCCAAAAAACTTTTTAGGTGGTACAGTGAAATATTTAAGGATCGAAATGATCAGCATCACAGGAAAATTACATACATGTAAGGAGTGTTTGGTATTGAGGGAACAGCTTGCCCTGGAAAATTTCGCCAGGTGGCAATAATTACTCAAATATGTACCCTGACTGCAATCAAGACCTTTTGCCAAATATTCTAGGACTTGAGTTTAGAACAGGTACTAACACCAGTCCTAGAATATATGGGGGAAGGATTTTTAGGAGTCTGGAAATTAAAGCTCTCCTACCCAGACATTTTCCAGTTGCTTTTATGTAGAAGACAACTAGTAGTACTGAAGCCAGAGCACAGTGTGGCCTGTGGTCTTTACTCTTATGGGAACCCAAACATAGTATTTACCTTGTTTTTAGTTTGCTGGTACCAAAGTAATTGGCTTCTGAGCCACTGGTGCAAACTTAGCCGTACTGGGACCCTGGTGGGAGTTAGTCTACTTCTGAAGTGAACTAGACACCACCTTCTTGAGAAAGTGCTGAGACAGTTACACTCCTCCAGTAACCTTTGGACCTTGTCTAGAGTGAGAAGATGCTACGGTAGCAGAGGCAAAGCCTTGCAACTTGATGCTTGCCCACGAAAAAGGTACTTGCAAGTGCCTATACAAGGAGTGACCATCAACAGACCATTGATGGTACTTGGCTCTGAGGTGCCAAACCTAACTATCAAAATGTTATTGAGAGTCTGAGACCACACCAGGTCCAGATTCCCTCTTACAAGTCTCCCATCTCTCCACAAAGTGTAAGGTGGCTTGTGGGTATGGACCTTCTTTAGCATGGAGACTAGAAGTGCTCACCAACCTGGGTTTTATGCCCACACACAACTGACAAACTCACTGGGCTGAAGTTCCAGAGACAACTTGCAGACTGAGGGTCAGACGCCAAGAAGTGCTTACCGCATCCAATGAATTGCTTGAACCCGGTCAGAGGCATGTGTCGGGAAGGGGACCATACTGACAAATAGGACCAATCTAATGGGAAAATACGCACTTCTGGTAGGGCGTATGGCAAAAATTAGAAAAAAATATAGGGGGTGTTGGCAGGAAGGAACTCTTCCTACGTGAACCCTGGCAGGTGGAAAAACAGGAAATGGGAGGTGTGCTGGTGACGCACAGGTGGGATTGGTGAACAGGCACCTGGAGGAATGGTCATGTGTACTGTGCCCAATTCTTAAAGCATTAAAGTGACCATCTTTTTGAGAACAAATTATTCCATCCAAATCTGCGCTGCAGGGAGAGAAAGCAGAGCAGCATGCTGAAATACTTTGCCCTTAATGCATGCCCAAATTGCAATGAGTGAAATGTACAATTCGAATTGAGTTCTCACCATCGATGCAGTCACAAGCAAGAAACGATTATGTTCTTACGGCATGTCTTGAGGGGACTACGAGTTAAGTGACCCTCCAGGCCAGCTGTTAGGCGTCAGGATTTTCTTGATATTCCTAGGCGTCAGACTGGCCAGCTGTGCTGAGGAATTGTTTTGCTGTGTTAACCATCGGATCTCTTCTTATGGTACCTCCATCAAACAGACCAATCAAACGACAACTTAAATGCAGTTCTGCGCAGTAGACATTGACAGGCTTACAACACCTGGCCCAGGAGACCATTCTATTATAATAAGGGGGGGGATGAGGGTGGGGGGAATAATTATATACAAAGTCTGTGAAACCCATACGGTCCCCTATAAACACCTATTTTTTGCAAGCATTTATTCATAAATTTCTTTTTACAGTTGCATTACATATCTATTCAAACATTAGTGTCCACATTCTTGATAGATTTTCAATTCTGGTTGGTCTTGAGTTTCTCCTACGACCAGCATCTAGCCTTATAAACAAGAACACTTCCCTCCAACAATTAGCACTCATGTTGAAACCAACTCCCTGCATGCATCCCAAGGCTCATTTACGGTTGATATCAATTGCTTGAGCTGTAGAATGTGGCTCTTTTAAGAACTACAGAGCAACTGATGCAAACAAGTGGATCGTAATGATCTTTAACTTCTGTGAAAGAAAATCATCAGAGTACAGTATATTCAACAAATACCATGGTGCACTGTAGATGGAGGATAGATAACTGGCTACAACACTTGGCAAGTAGTTTCAACACTATTCCATATCCATAAAGAAAGCGACTTATCGCATAGTGACTCCTTTGTAAAGAAAGTGGGTTGGGGACACTGGTTTCCTTTTCAGGGACCCCAATCTCAGTGATGGCTACCTCCCTTAATCGCCCCAGCACAAACCCTATCCATCACCTTCGCAAACCCATCTACCTGCCCATCCCCATTCTCTTCTATCCACTTTCCGCTTCATATAACAAAGTGTTCAAGATCATGCTCCTAAATTCTACATAGGATATACATTTCCAAAAATTTAAAAGCTATGCCTAGAAGGCTACAGAGAAAAACAAATAGTTAAGCAAAGCAGGAACTAAACAGATTTGAGCAAATCACATGCAGTTTTTGTAGCAAACCATTCCTCTCCAGAAGATGTTGGCACCATCTTGTTTGATTGGGTACAAACCGAACAAAGAAAGCACGGATAGCTTGGAATGACGGAGTACAATTTGATAGAGGGCGGAGCAAGCAATATATGCTTCAAAGCTATTACCAAACATAAGTAAAAACTAGAGACTTTTCAGACCAAGAACATTGCAAACACCTCCATTTAAATTCCAATTTGTTTATTGATGTGCCATTTCAGATTTGTATTTATCCCACCTTCGTGCTTTGCAGACACCAGCATCTTAATTGGAATTTTGAAAAGCAGAGGAAGGGAAGTTAAGGAGCAAGTGTGGGGGTCCCCACTTTGTAATGTCAGAGTACGACAGGGAGAAGCAGTAATGTCAGTACAGGGCAGTCCTTCAGATCATTTGGGCATCATTCAAGATATAAGAGCAACTCCTTAGAATGTCCACTCGAACCATCTACTTAGAACTACCCAAACAAGCATACCCCATTTATTGCTTCATGTCCAAGTTGGGTCCGGTTTGCTATTGTGGCGGTGTACAAGTCGGTTTGCTCTCCCCGGCACCTCTGTCGACAGAAAAGCCTCTTCTCTAGTGTCCCTGGAATTTATGCATGACCTGGGCCTCCAAAGCTGTTGGACAGTTTCCCAATTAGGTTCATGACCTTCGGGTTGTTTTGGTACTTTGAGATGTTGGCCGGATTCTGCGCCACATCCTGGAAAGCAGCCATCACCTCTGGTTCCTGAAACAAGAGAGTTACAAGTTAGTACCAGCCTTCGATTCAGACGAATATCAACTGTATGGACCAATCCAATGTGGATACTCTTCAGAGGCTTTTCATTGAGAAAATTAATCATTAAATAACTGTTTATATACCAGTAGAGACCTCTTCAGAGTTGTATGCAAAAAATGAATGTGCCTCACCACCCATTACTCCCCTCAATTGGGATGTTAAAAAAAAAAAGAACCATATAAAAAATAAAAATCATTGGCATTCCCTTTATCAGTACTAAATTCTAGACGACTCATCGGATACATGAAAAAAGGTCTCGTTTTATGTGCTACCAAAAGAAGTGAATCCAGCTCAAACCCTTACAGGCCGAAAGCCCAAGACATAACCACCACCTTCCCTCTCCATAGACCTTTTCCTTAATACTGCATATTATTAGGAACTTACCATCTAACTGTTCTCCAGCATGGGTCTTGTTGGGTAGTAATTGGTGAAGTCACACTGTGTGAGACACTTATCTGCTTGGTGGTAACCCACCTTTTTGGTATAGTTCTGTACTACTAAAGTTTGTAGTGTGACTGAGCAGCCAGGTCTATCTCAAGAGGGGTAAATCTGAGCTGTAGAGCTGTACAATTGAAATTCGTAAATACAAATAGCCATGGTTTCAGTTATAAACAGTTATTTAATGTCAATTTTAAATAAGCATACTCTAAAAAGGGTAAAGATTGTAACAATACAAATAAACTTTGAAATTACTTTTCAGAATCAAACAAGCAAGTGAATAATCTTTGGCTATGCTTCATACACTTCTACACACAGAGGTGCCTTCAATCACAAGGATAGTATTTGCATTTATAAATTATACTAGCATACTTTGCTGATTCAGAGCTGCAGAACGAAAAGGACAAGGGAAGCAAGAAACCAGCATCTTACCTGTAACTGTTCTCCAGCATGGGTCTGGCATGGATTCACATGGTCATGAATATTCCCCGTCAGGCCGGGAATCCCCCCTCGTAAAAGATAAACCACTTTCACTTACAAATTGTCTTTCTACTACAAATCAATCACTGAGCTCTGCGCCATACTGCCCCCAGACAATGACTGCCCTCTCTCTAAGCCCCTCCTCTGGCAGACATCTTCAGATTTGGTAGCATGTTAAGTGGCAGTATGACCAAGAAGAGCCGCAGAGAGGCAGGAGGAAGGGTACGCACACAAATCCATGACCGACCCATGCTGGAGGCAAGTACAGGTAAGTAACTTGTTCCTGGTCCAGCATGGATTCACATGCTCATGAATTAAGAATACATAGCAGTACGAAAAACAACCACGTGAGGTGGCAAGGCTCAACAGAAGCTATTACGCTTATCTCCGGACCAGGCTCACCTTCAAGCCAACAGGTTGCGTAGCACTGCTTGGCCAACCCTGGACTCCTCCCTGGAATCCCTGTTGACGCAGTAGAATCTTGTGAATGTGTGCGTAGACCTCTACGTAGCAGCACTGCAGATGTCCAGCAGGGGCACACCAGACAGGAACGCAGTCGTCGTTGCTATCGTTCTGGTGGAATGGGCTCTCGGACAGCCGGCAGTGGTCGGTTTGCCAACCGGTGTGTGATACAGCGGAGAGCCACCTGGAAAGGGAAGCCTTGGAGAGGGCCTTCCCATAGTGCACAGGGCCAAAGTTCACAAAAAGTTGCGATGTCTTTAAGAAACTCTTTGTGCGGTCCACATAGAACTTCAGCGCTCTAGCCACATCCAGCGAACACAAAGTGCTCATTCGGCGGCGAAGGTGTCGGAATACATGTAACCCCAAGGGCTTGTTTAGATGAAAGACCTACGGCACCTTGTGCAAGAAGGAGTGGTGCATACACAGCACTACCCTCGTCTTGTGGAATGTCAAATAAGGTGGTTTACAAGAGAGGGTCTGGATCTCTCCCACTCGTGCAGAGTTGATGGCCACAAGAAAAGCTGTTTTCCAGGACAAAAATGTCAGTGGCGCTGAATGCATAGACTCGAACAGAGGACCCATGAGCCTAGTCAGCACCACATTGAGCTCCCACGCTGGGGCCGGAGCCTTCACCGGTGCAAACAAGCAAAAGAGTTCTTTGACAAACTCCTTGACCAATAGATGTGACCATAAGGATGATCGTCCAGGAGATAGCCGCCAGATGAAAGCGTGGGCGAGTCCTGCCTTGGCCAACGACTACAAATAAGGAAGCACATGCCCATGCAGTGACTCGTGGAGGGTTAATCTTCTGACCACAGCACCCAACGGCGAACCTCTTCCATTTGTGCCCGTAGCATTTGCGAGTGAACTTAGCTCTGGCCTTGGCGAGCACCTCCTTACAATCCACTGGGAGATCGTAACCCCCTCCTCCCCCCAACCTCTAGCGCTGCAGGAGCCAGGCCTTCAGGTTCAGCGATCCCGGGTCATGGTGCAGAATCGTGCCTCCTTCCCTGGCGAGATGATCTGTGACGGCCGGAAGCTTGACTGGAGGGGAAGCCGACATGTCCAGAAGGTCTGTGAACCAAATCTGCCTTGGCCACGCCGGTGCAACAAGGATCATCCTGCACCGGGACCATCTGAGTTGACTGATGAGTCGCAGCAGCAACGGGAACGCTGGGAACACATACAAGGACCGGCCATCCCAGGGGAATGAGAACGCATCCCCCATGCTCCCCGGCTGGGGAAACCTGCTGGTGAACCTCCGGCACTTTGTGTTCGTCGCCGTCGTGAATAGGACTATCTGGGGATTGCCCCATCGTTGGAACAGCAGATCCACGTGAGCTACTACTTGTGGCACGAGCGCAGCTCCCTGCTGAGTGAGTCGGCAATGGTGTTCTCTATTCCTGCCAGATGGAAGGGTACCAGGAACATCCCTTGGGCAACAGCCCAGTGCCACAGATCCTGCGCTTCCTTGGATAGGGCTGGAGATCTGGTGCCCCCTTGCTTTCTAACTTCTTGCGGACGAGGAAGTACCGCGAGTATACTCTGGAGCCCTGGATGCCTCTTTGGGACGAGTTCAATCGTGCCCTTTTTTAGCATTGCTCGTACCTCCAGAAGCAACTGTGACACATGGTTTTCCTTCCTGGCCACGGGAGGCAAGCGGGGCACGGTCTTTGGATTCCAGAGTGAGGCAGTGGGCAAGGGCATCTAGCACCCAACGGTCAGTGGAGATGGACTCCCACACGCTGACTAAATTCACCAGCCGGCCTCCCACTGGGTGCTCGGGTGAGGGCCAGACGTCACAAACGGTTCAGGCTTGCTTCGCTGCGGCCTTGGTGATGACGGGATCCTCCGGCCTTGCTGCAGCCTCTGTAGGCTTCCTGCGACGAGGAGCAGGCCGCCTGGCGGTACAACGCAGAACTGCTGCCAAATCCTTTGGAAGCACCCTGAGACTTTCCTCCGGAGTTCAGAAAGGATGGCTGTCGTTTATGGCGAGAACCCAAGGCCCAGGCCGTCTTGGTGTCCGCCTTGATGGCCTGCAGTGACTCGTCCACTGCCTTGCCGAACAGGTTGGTCCCGTCGAAGGGCATGTCCAGTACCCTGGTGAGGGATTGTGGGTACAACGCACGTCACTATAGGGATAGTGTTACAGACACGCCTTGTCGACGTCCCCTTTTCGACTACGAAAAACAAAATGCAATACCCCGCAGTGACCACTGGATGTCGGACCTATGCACAGCATGTGATTCTAAGCAGATTAACAAACATCAGAAGTTATGTTATTGGTACTGCAACTCGTTTGTCAGCTTTGGGCTGTGGTTTTGACGTTACGGGTGTCGATCGTTCTACGGCGGCGTGCGCTCTCTGCTGGTGCGCTCCGGCCGATGGTTTGGGGGCGGCGCTCTTATTTGCCGAAAGCCCAGTCGCTGGTTGCGGCTGCGAGAGGGGCTTCGAACCTGAACGGTCCGAGGAGGCCGCCGGTGGAACCTGCGTCTCCTTGGGCGCTGATGCTTTCTTCGTCTTCGACGAAGAGCCATGGGTTGTGTGCTTATGTGTGGTATTGTGTGAGTCAGTGTCGCCGGGGTGTTCATCCACATAAGCAGGGCGTGAGCCGAGCCCGTCGGGGCCGGGGACAGACGACGAAGAGCGCGAGCGCTCTTTAGAGGGGTCTACGACTTCCGTAGCGGAGGTCGTGTTATCACGTTCCTCGTCACTGTCGGTGGTAGCGCGGCGGCTGAAGAATCGGCCTTCGACATAGCGTAGGCCGCCCACCTCTTGCCCCTACGGTCTTTTAGAGTGTTTGGCTTAAGAAGCCGACAAGCCGTGCAACCCTCCTCTTTGTGATCGAGGGGCAAGCAGCGGTTACACCGTGAATGCTTGTCCTTCCAAGTAAACTTGCCCTTGCAAAGCGGGCAAAACCTAAAGGGTGTCCTCTCCATAGCCGAGGCAATAAATCGTGATAACGACCCCAAGGGAAAAGGAAAGGCATTCTCAGAAAAGAACCAGAGATGTCCCACGACCCCACTCTCCCTACTGTATTTGACCTGCGAGGCCAGGCCACGTGTTCGGCAACGCCGAAGGATCTCCTCCGCTCGTCCCCTCCGTCGAAGATCTTGCTCGGCGGAGACAGCTTCACAACTGCGTCGAGGGAGGGATCGATGTGTTATATATTAAGTAGGAAAACGACCAAAGGTCGAGGAGATGAAATCTGCAATGTCTCTCGAGGAGCTCCGCGTAAAGGCGACCAGTAGCTGGGCGGAAAAAAACAATCTGAGGGACCTCGACGCGTGAGGGATTGTGGGTACAACGCACGTCACTATAGGGATAGTATTTCAGACACGCCTTGTCGACGTCCCTTTTCGACTACGAAAAACAAAATGCAATACTCCGCAGTGACCACTGGATGTCGGACCTTTGCACAGCATGTGATTCTAAGCAGATTAACAAACATCAGACGTTATGTTATTGGTACTTGTATAGCGCACAGAGCGCTCTGATGGATCTGTAAACAGGAAAGGTGGGTAGGGTGGGTCAGGAGGGGAGAAGGAGAGTGGGAGAAGTGGTGTGCTGTTGGCAGCTTCAGCTCGGTATACACTGAGTGCTGGGCTTTGGTGCTAGTATCGGATCGGATGAAGGCCTCGAGTGCTGGGGGTGAAGTTTGTGTTGATGCGGTGTGGTAAAGTGCGTGCGGATTGCTGGGAGAGAGATGGTTGTGTGGGTTTAAGTATGTAGAAGATTGAGGGTTGGGTTAGTGGGCTCTGTATCCTTGTTCAGGTACTTCTGATTCCGTTAGAGTTGGAAAACTGGGGGTTCAGATGTTGCTGGGCCCTCGCGGGCCGACTCGCTTTGGTGGTGTTGGGCTGATCCAACTGTATCCTATTGAGTATAGTTTGGATTGATGGGTGCGTCTGAACCTAATCTTCAGATGTGGGACTGGGTGGGTGATATCTATTCTCAGGTGATCTAGTGTGGCCCTGGTCGGTTAAGGTTTTGAGTGGTTCACGGTCGGGGTCGTGTTCGAGTGTTGTCCTAGTGGATCCGTCTTGGTGAGCATGTGTATTCAGACATTTGTGTCCTTCTGTCCTGACTGGTTCTTTGATTTCCGTGGGGTGAACATCCTTGGGACTGTCTAGTTGTAGTTGTGTGTTGGGGCATTGCGCTTCCTGCTTTGTATTGGTGGGCAGTGTGTAGTGATGAAACATTCTGTTGCTCACCCATTGCATTGGGGCCCATGATGCCGCGCTTCCTTTCCCCCTCTATTTTTTGTTCTTAGGGCTGTTGGGGAAGGTCCTAGTTAAGGTCATGGTCCTCTTGATAATTCATTCTAGTCTTTGTCTTAGTTTGCTATGTTTACTGTTTTTGGTTGTATTGCGACTGTCTCCCGTTTTGTCCTTTAGTATGTCGTGAGATATTTACCTCAGCTTTTCCCCATTGATTGACTGGTGTGTATTGCGGTCGCTCTATGTTCATTCATGTTTTTAGTTATGTCGGTGCCCCTGTGGCCAGTTTTTCTAGTTATGACGCGAAGAGCCAGGTTTTGAGTAATTTCCTGAATAGGTGGTTTCTTGTGTTACGTGTGTACTTTGGAAGGTCGTTCCAGGTTTTCGGGGCTTGGTGAGAGAAGGAGGATCCTCCAAGTTTCTTGTTGTAGGGCTTCGGTTCCAGGCGGATATCCATGCTTGTTCTGAGCATTCTTGTTGGTTGATGTAGGCGCAGTTTGTCTTAGGAACTCAGCGCCTTCGTTGTGTACTGCTCTGTGCGTAATGCACATTGGCTACCAATAAAACAAGGAATAAAATTCAAAACAATGTGGTGTTTTCAGCGCTGGTGCTGTGTTCTTTTCGTGGTAGTTTCAGAAGTAGTCTGGCTGCCGCGTTTTGAATGCGTTGTAGTTTTTTTTTTTGGAGTCGTTCAGGCATGCCTAGGTATAGGCTATTGTCAGTCTACTTTGGACAGGACAAGGACGATGGTCGTTTTGTTGGCGAACGTAAGAACAGTAAAGATTCTCTTTGCCGCTCGCAGGAGGAAGAAGCATTTCTTGAGGAGAGCGTTTACTTGTGGCTCTAGCTTGAGATTGTCCATCAGAACCCCCAGTTTTTTTATTTTTTTACAATCGCTGAGGGTGCTGGGGTTGTCCCAAGTTCCCTTGGCCAAGGCATGAATTGGTTTTCTCTTCCATTTTTTCTGACAATCATTATTTCAGTTTTGCCTGGGTTGATTTTGAGGGAATTGGAGTTAATCCAAAAGAATACATCGCGGAGGCAATTTTCTAGCGTCGAGTTTCTTTCCGGGTTTTCTTGTATTTTGAAGATTTGTGTATCAGCGTAGTTGTAGCAAGTGAGGCCGTGTCTTTTGATGATTCTGATCAGTAGCTACAAGTAGATGTTGCATAGTAGCGGGGAGAAGGATGATCCTTGTGGTACTCCACAGGAGGAATCTCTCAGGCTGGATTTGAAGGGTTTCATCCATACAGTTTCCGTTCTGTTTGTTAGGAAAGATTTTATCCATAGTAGGGCGGTGTCTGTTATTCCAAGTCCTTCTAATCTCGTTATGAGGGTGTCATGGTCAACTGTGTCAAATGATGCCGATAGGTCTAGGAGTATCAAGGCAGTGCTGTTGTCCGCGTCGATTTTTAGATCGTCCCATATTGAGATTAGAGCTGATTCCGTTCCTCTCAAGCCAACTTGTGCCTGGTCTAGTAGGCCGTGCTCAGAAGAGCACAGTTATGGAAATAAACTCTTGGGTCGTTTTGTAGATGTACATTTCCAGCAGCTTGGCTGTATACATGATTTGGAGATGGGTCTGTAGTTGGAGAGGTCTGTTCCGAGTAGTGGCCTGATGTATGCAGTTTTGAAGGCTTGTGGCACTTTCCCAGTTGCGATGGAATGGTTGAGGACGTTCATGTGATATTCCATGGGCGTTCCTTGTTTAAGAATTGATTTGTATATGTCTTGTGGGCCATGGGTCGTCAGGGGACCCAGAGTTATTGCTTTCATTCACCAGTTTGACGAATGTCTCCACTGATATTTCTGGAAAGCTTTGTAGTTTGTTTGGGTGCTCCTCCAGGGTGTAGGTTGGGGTTGTGGTGAGATCAGACGGCCTGTTTTGAATGGTTTGTTGGATGTTGGCGATTTTGGTTTTGAAGTTGTCTGCAAGGTCGTTGCAGAGTTTCGCGGACGGAGTTGGTGTTACATCCTGGAGGGTTTTTGATTTTGAAGAGCTCTTTTGGGGTGTTTGGTGCTTCTAAGACTCGGTTGTCGTAGCCTTTCCTCTTTGCTTTTTGTATTTCCTTTTTTTAAGCCCGGTTGTGTTGTAGGAATTTCAGTTTGTTCGCTGGGTCGTTTGTTTTCGCCAATCAAGTTCTAGTCTTTGGTTTTTTCTTTTCATGGTGCAAAGTAGTGGGTGAACCATTTTGCCATAGACCTTTTATTAGAAGAAGCGAAGGGTTTTTCTTTGGCAATGTTGTCTATAGTAGTTATAATCCAGAAATGCAGCAGAGTTACCTTTTTGTTCAGGTCATCTTCTTCCATGAATGTTGGGTGTGGTTTGTTTAGCTCCAGGAGTTCATGCAGGTTGGAGTTTGATGGTTCTCCAATTTCTTCTCATGGTTTTCGTTGTTTTGTCCGGTTGATTGTTTGCCTGGTCATTTTGATTACAAAGGTGATGAGGTGGTCGCTCCAGGCTATTTGAAATGAGGTGCTGTGGTGAGGAGTAGTTTGTTAGCTAAGATTGCATCAAGTGTATGCCCTGCCGAGTGGGTTGCTCCTTTGACTAGTTGTTGTAGGTTCACTGCTGCTAGTTGGCTGGTTAGCGATTTTTGTATGGTTGTGCCATCTCCTTCAAACCAGATGTTGAAGTCTCCTAGGACTATCAGGTGATTGTGTTTGATGGCTAGGACGGCGATTGCTTCTGTGAAGGAGTCTACGAAGGTTGCAACGTAGGTTGGTGGTCTATGTATTAGTAAGAATTTCAAGTTTGTTTTGAATGTTACTGCTAGACGTAGGATTAGGGATTTGCTTTTATCGATGATTAGTGCGTCTTCCATTTTGATATCCAGGATCTTTTGGACGCTCGCCAGCTCATACTCCGAGGTGGTATCAGTGTCCGTTATGGCTACTGTGCCCCTCCCGGACCCTTTATGGGGGTCTTCGATAGGCTGAAAAGATGATTCCCTCCGGGGTGGCAGGGAAACTCTAGGCCCGGCAGTCGTCTCCACTGGGGTAGCCTCCACAGGCTTCGCCAGGGCCGCCACAACTCCGTCGATCGAGGCCTTCGCCGGGTAATACAGGGCCTTCATGACCTTGGGTGCGCCCGAGGCCTTCACCTTAGGGGGTTGGGTGGGTGGGGGGGCGGGTCGCCGCCCCGCTCCCCCTCGCTCCTGTCTCAGTCGGATCGACCAGGGCTTCTCCCGAAGCTTACCCGGGTTCTCAGACTTCTTCACCGAGCCAGAGCATTGGTTCGTGGATGATGGAGTCAGTGACATCGCGCCCTGCCTGGCAGCCAAGGAGCCCGAACCATCGGCACTCTCAGTGCCGGAGCGCCCTCAAAGGTCTTAGAAGACCGCTCGGACTTCTCACCTGCTGCTGGGTTCTTCCCCTCCAGCCAGTTGGTGAGTGGAGTACGACGATCCTTTATTGTCCGGTCGGACATGTTCTTACAGAATGCACATTCCTTCTCCAAGTGCGATTTGTCGTCGTGAAGGCACCGGGAGTGCGCATCTTCCTTGAAGACATTCTGTAATCCACATCCAGGACAGCTCCTGAACAGCTTGGATCCTAGAGTCGTGTTTCCCTTGTCCTGGGCCAGGACAACACGGTGTAGGCCTCGAAGACCTTCTGGAATCCTCAGAGAAGTGAAAATTCGCCCTAGCGAGGCGTACAAAAATTCCAAAACGGGTCCCTGTTGATCAGAAGTAGAATCGGTGGAGCTTGAGGCTCGATTGACCGGAAATATAAGAGTAAACTTCGAAAAAAAGCAGTAAAAGCTCGAGAGCTATAGCATGAGGACACCCAACACTTGAACGTGCGCAGACTGACTTCACCAGGACCACCTGGGCCTTCAGGGGCAGGTCATACACCTTAACCTGCGCCTTGGTCTTCTCAGACTTCTCCCGTAGTTTCCCTGAGTTAACCGATTTCCTCTTCGAGGAGGAGCTGGAGCGATGACTTGGGATGGAGGCAGATGTGTAGGTGAGCGGGCCCTGCTAGTCATGGGACCCACTTGCGCAGCGCCCCCGACTGAAACATACTCGCAGTGCCTGGCCTCGTCTTGGGCCCCCCACAGATGGAGCGCCCTCAAAGGACTTAAAAACTCTGCTCCTTAAAAAGGCCGGTCCTGGGTGAGGCATGCCCCTGCTTGCCACACGAGGTAGAGGCCTTGGTGTTAAGCCACGCCGCCAACCTACTGTGACGATCTTTGACAGTGCGCTTGGAGAAACCAAGGCAGATTTCACAATCTGCTTCCTTGTGGTCCGGATGGAAAAAGAGGCACTGAGTGTTTGTCCTCCACACACATTCCTCAATCAGCAGCTGGAGCAGAGCTCGAAAAAGGGAACCTCTGTCCTTCTCCTCCGACATAGTCTGGCGTGCAGTGTAGGCACAATGACATTCTGTAATCTTCGATGAAACTCGGGGGGCATTGAAAGACGCCGACCAACTGATCCCTGCTTGCCAGTCAGGAGCGAAAAAGAACACATGCTCTATTTGACAAAAATAGGAACGTTTTAACAAAAAAGTCAAAAACTTAAAGCTCCTGGAGCAAAACACGAGGACTCCCAACACTTGAACATGCAGTAACAATCGGAAGATGGCTGCCAGAGCAGGGGCTTAGGGTGAGGACCGTCATTGGTTGGGGCAGTATGACCCAGAGCTCACCGATTGGCTTATAGGTGAAAGACAGTTTGTAAGTGAACCTTTTTTCTTTTACCGTGGATTCCTGGCTGGACGACGTGGAATATTTATGAGCATGTGAATCCATGCCAGACCCCATGCTGGAGAATTTTATCTATTGGATTTTTGTAAGCTTTATCCTACAAAACCCATTAAATCTTGCTTTTTTCATTTAACGTGTGCTGAAAGTCAGGATTCTAATCTATTTATAAACCTCTTGTGGATTGCCCACCCTTACCCCTCGTTGCATAGTTTGGACGCCCTCCTTACTATAGATCCCTCACCACATATTTGGGGGAAAATGCTTACGCCTTCAAAATAAAAGATTTAAAAACCACCAGCCACACTGCCCAGGAGCTACTTTTCGATCCCCCGGTCACAGCCACACAGATTTCTGCATGTTTTCTGAAGTATTTTTTCCCATAGTTCTGCTCCTCCAATCTGTTGCTGCAACAGATGAAGGAACAACATCGGAGGACACTGAATAGCCGCTTCGTGGGTAGCATGAGCACATCATACATGGATCCTTTTACTGATAAACCACAAGAGATGCCCAATTAAAACTAATGTTCTTGGGCTTTCACTAAATGGGGGGGATAGTTAAAGCATGTGATAAACTGTCAAGATGCACACACACCCCCCCCCCCCCATCTAACTTAAATTCAGCATCAGGTGCACTAAACAGGAAGGCAAAGTCCAGACAGCCACCTGTGAGCATCAGTGCAACACTTCCCATTTTTATTAGGGCCTACTTGAAAGGATTAGGAATCTGTTGGATTATAATATTGCAATACATTTTTCAAGCAAGTCTGTGATGCTTTCAGTGTTTACTGTTGTAACATGCATATTGTCAATGAACAGGCTAGTGATGCAAAATGGACAATCCACAGTTAAAGTAATGCCATCCTGATGGACTCTGCACAAGTGCATTTTCTGCAAATAAACCCTAGATAAGTACATGTAACTTACCTGCAGCGCAGCCAAGATATCTGGGTCACTGAAAATCTCACCGAGACCAGGCATGCCTGCCATCCCAGGCATGCCCCCCATTCCAGGCATGCCCCCCATTCCAGGCATGCCTCCAGGAAAACCACCTGCAAGAGAAGAGACAAGGGAAAAAGCATTTCAGAGTGACAGATTTGGTTTTTAAGTTTCCTTTGAGGTCTCACATTTTATTAACCTGGTTAGCATGTGGACACACATTGTATAACATGCTGTAACAAAATGTAAGGCTTGTATGCTGTACAAACCTCAGGAACTCCATCTATTGACATCAATGATTTAAGCTAGCCTACCTGGAAATCCACCGGCAAAAGGATTGCTACCGCTCGCTGTTCTCCGGGCCTCCTCTTCCTGAGCAAAGAGAAAAATATTGTTCAGTGAAACGGGTGAAGTGAATGGGACAGGCAAAGAAAGGAATGTCATTTAGAGCACACACCAAACAAATTTAGAAAGTATGCAAAAAGGAAAAATACATTTCTTGTAATCCATCATGGGTACCATCATTAAATCCATAAAGCAAAACCAGTTAAAAAATTCAAAAGCCACTATATATACACACTGCAAATCTAATTTACTGCCAATTCTTCCATAAAATTACATCCCTTTAATACAGAAGAAACGATTTGCCCAGAGTAAAAAAAGTTTAAGACAAGAAATCAATATGCAGTTATATTTGAAGGGGAGCTGACAGTGGACACTTTAAAGTGGCTAGGGTGGACCAGTACCCCACCATGCCGCCACGCCAGTTTATTTTGCCTTGAGAAATGGAGAACGACTTTGGGGACTGCATTTCTTTTGCATCATATGGAACCCTGTAGTTTAAAACGTTTTTATTAGCATTTAATAAACATGGTACTATAGTATAAACGTATGTGATCTTAGCAGTAGTAACAACGTGTTGTTAACAACAATGTAACCAAGGAAGAAACAAACAACTTTCTTCACTTAGCAGTTTGAGTCTTAGTTCTTAAGCCTCTGTTAGTGAGGGGTCCAGGTTTATTGCGACCATTTCAGTTATCTGCAGTTTCAGGGTGAGATGGGAGGGTGCAACCTGGGCTGTGTAGTGTTATAGTTATACCATCTGTCAGCACAGTTTTGCATTTCAGGGTGGTTCATCATCCAACTGGTGCAACATGTCATTAACCAGTGCTTTCCAGGCGTCGCATGTGTGGTTCCCTTCCGGGTGCGCACCCCTTCTTCCCATACTGTTTCTGCTGTTGCTCATCTTTGAAATTCATTGCGCCACCTTGTGTATTGCAGGCCACCCTTCGATTTCCAGACCATTGCTATATCCCTCCTAGCTAGTATACATGCCATATCCATAAATGTTATTGTTAAAGGACATTTGTACCGTGCACTCTCCACCGTAGTGGTCCCCTGGCGGCTCTGAAAGAGGAAGTGAGGGTCAGTTAGTGGGAGGAAGCAGGAAAAGTGCAAGAGAGCAGCGATGTGCTGTTGACGGCCACAGCCCGGTGGGTCTGTTGGCTGGGCCTGGGGTATTTGGAGCCTGTAGTCGTCATGTACGGTTGTGGAGGTCTATGTGCGTTTTTGTTTTGTTGTTGCAGTGTAGTGAAGTTTGTGCTGTTTGTTGTGCTGTAGGTTTGTGTTTGGTTTGAGAGGTGTGTGCAGAGGTGGAAATTGTTAGTAGAATTGGTTAGTTGGCATCTCTATCCTGAATTGAGGTGCTGGGCTTGCGAAGTCTCCCCCGATGCTACTCTGTCCTGATCTGGACCCATCTTGCACTAAGGTACCTTTCACACCTGGTCCCCACCTCAACCGGCCTCCGTCACAACCCTTCCTGTCGTCCTTACCTGCTCTTGTGGCCAGTGCACCTGCCAATGTCCACCACTCAGCTAATGTGGTGATTGCCAGTGTCTCTGCAATTCAATTGATATTTCGGTGCATGGTAGCAATTGAGGTGGAGTGAGGAGGGGATTGGCTGGGAAGTCTCAATGGGTGTCACCTGTGTTTTAGTCTATCCTGTGTCACCTGCCCGGCATTGCGGGAGCTTCCCAGTCGTTTCTAGGGATGTTCGTGTCCTTTCCTGTTCGTCATCCTTTTTTTCCAGTTTCGGTTTTCAAGTTGAGTCTGTGGTCTTGAAGAGCCAGTTTTTTAGTAATTTCCTGAATTTATGGTGATCTTCAGTGTTTTATTTCTTTTGGGATGTTGTTCCAGGTTTTTGCGGCTAAGTGGTAGAAGGAGGTGCCTCCAAGTTTTTTCTTAAGGTATGGTTTTAGTTCCAGCCGGATTTTGTTGCTGGATCCGCGGGGCCTCTTTGGTTTGTAGATTGTTATTTTCTTTTGTAGAAATTCTGCTCCTTGTGCACCGATTGCCCTATGCGTTATGCACATGGTTTTGAAGGTGATGCGATGTTTTACTGGGAGCCAGTGTAGTGTTATTAGGGCAGGAGTGATGTGGTCGCTTCTGGATAGTTTGAGGAGTAGTCTGGCTGCAGCATTTTGGATCCGTTGTAGTTTCGTCAGGAGGTATTCTGGTATTCCGTGGTAGAGGCAGTTTGCATAGGAGATTCTTGACATGAGGGCGACGATAGTGTTTTGTCCGTGAAGAAGAGGAAAGGTAGGATTCTTCTTGCAGTGTGGAGGACGAAAAAGCATTTCTTCACTGTTGCATTTATTTGTGGTTCTAAGGTTAGGGCATTGTCCATCAGGACTCCCAGATTTTTTACTACCTTAGATGGTGTTGGTGCGGTTCCCAATCCTTTGGCCACGTGATGGTGGTTTTGTTCTCTTGGTCTTTGGATAGGATCATGATTTCTGTCTTTCCTGGGTTGATTTTCAGGTTGTTGACATTCATCCAGTTGAAGATTTTTCAGACAGTCGATTAGAGCGGAATGATCCGCTTCAGAATCTTTGATTTGGTACATGATTTGAGTGTCATCTGCATAGTTGTAGCATGCAATTTATTTTTTGAAGATTTTGATGACCGAAGTCTGGTAGATGTTGAAATATAGTGGTGAGAGTGAAGATCCTTGTGGCACTCCACAGTCGTTAACTCGTGGAGTGGATTTGAAGGGTTTAATCCGTTCGGTCTGTTCTGTCTGCTAGGTATTATTTAGTCCAGAGTAGTGCTGTGTATGTTATGCCTATGTCTTCTAGTCTTTTGGTCAGGGTGTCATGGCTAACTGTCAAATGCTGCGGAAAGGTCCAGCAAAAGTCCTCTCAGCTGGCGACGGGAAGAAAACAGGTACCACCAAGGGATCAATGAAATGAAAGTCTGACGGCACCTTGGGCATGAAGGAGGGATGCATCCGTAGCACTACCCTTGTCTTGTGACATTTTAAGTACAGAGGTTTACAAGAGGGCCTGGATCTCTCCCACTCGTGCAGAGGGGATGGCCACAAGAAACGCAGTCTTCCACAATAAGAATTTCAGTGGCGCTGAATGCATAGGCTCGAACGGTGGACCCATGAGCCTAGTCAGTACCACATTGAGCTCCCACGCCATAAATGTGTGCACATGTTTGTTTTTGCCGATTCTAGGGTATGCACCTAGCAAGCACTCTTGACGACCACTTATATCTGACAATACCTACTTTTCTGCAAGATTGTTCAATTCTCTCCCAGAATTTCTGCACTCAACCACACATCCAGAACATATGTATTAAGTCTGCTTCCGCCATCCAGCTCCACGGGCACAATGCCTGCACATTCTTATTGAATTTAGCCATCTTCCTTGGGGTCATATAGGTGCGGTATAGCACATTCAACTGTATCAACTTGAAGCAGAGGTTTCTGGGTACTACTTTGGGATATTTTAGTATTCTTTCTCACTCATTGTCCGTTATAGGTGTTCCCAGGTCTCTTTCCCAGGTTTTTTAACTTTTCGCTTTTGGGGTTGGGTGCATCTATGAACGTACCATATAGCCTGGGGGTCGGGCATCACTTATCAGTGCATTCATCTCTGGTCCCTTCATTTCACCTTGGTTATTTGTCGTATTTTATTGTACCAAAGGAACTGCCCACCCGGTAACCCTTCTCTCTTGTAGGGAGGTAAGCTCTCGGAAGTTTCCTTCCTTGTATAAGTCGCCCCAAGTATATATCCCCCAATTTTCCCACCTTCTCATAACTACGAGATCCGCCTTGGGTTTGCAGGCATCTACCACTATGGGTGTTTCAGGCAAGTACGGGTGGTTTAGTTTTAATATCGCTACCTTTCTTTGCCATATCTTCCTCCCTAGCATCACCATCATGGGGTAGTGTCCCAGGCATTCCGGTGTTATCCATAGAATTTCTTTGAGTTTCATTGGGGCCACCAGCCTCTGTAGTAGGCTGGTTTTGGATGTGTGCTCATCCACCAGCCATTTTACTACATGACTGAGTTGTGCTGCCAAGTAGTATTTTTCTAGGTTGGGCATCTGTACCCCACCCTCTGCATAGGGAATGTATAGTGTGATAAGCGAGAATTTGTGATGTGCCACACCGCATAGGAATTCCCGGAGCAGTTTTTCTAGCAGGCAAAAGAATGACGCCCTTATGAAGCAGTGTACATTGTTAAAGTAGGGTCTGGGTCATACTAACCTCAGCCAAGGACTGCCCCCTACCCAAGCCCCTCCTCGGTCAGCCATCTACAGATTTAGTAGCATGTAAAGTGGCAGTAGGACCAAGAGAAAAGCAAAGGAGTAGGCGGGAGGGTTTGCATGTGAATACATGCTGGAGGACAACAGTTACAGGTAAGTAACTTGTTCCTTCTCCAGCATGGTGTCTGGCATGGATTCACATGCTCATGAATAAAGAATACATAGCAGTACACACATGCAACCACAGGTGGCAAAGGCTCAACATAAGCATCTCTTACCTCCTCACCAGGCTCACCTCCAAGCGAACAGGTTACGCAGCACTGCTTGGCAGACTCTGGACTCGCCCCCCTGGAATCCCCGTTGACGCAGTAGAATCTTGTGGAGGTCGACGCACACCTTGACATCGCCGTACTGCAGATGCCTAACAAGGGCACACCAGACAGGACCGCAGTAGTTGCACCGATCGCTCTGGTCGAATAGGCTCTCGGACAGCCAGCTAACAGTCATTTCACCATCCTGTGACAATGGGTGATGCAGACGGAGAGCCACCTTGAAATGGAAGCCTTGGAGAGGGCCTTCCCAGGGTTCACAGGGCCAAAGTTCAAAATAAATGGTGACGTCTTCCGGAAACTTTGTGCGGTCCACGTTGAATTTCAGCGCTGTAGCCACATCCAGCGAGTGCAAAGTCCTCTTGGCCGGCGGCAAAGGAGTCTGAAAAAACACATGCAACACCAAGGGCTCCTTTAGATGAAAGTCCGACGGCACCTTGGGCATGGAGGGGGTGTGTCCGCAGCACGACCCTTGTGTCAAGAAAAGTCAAATAAGGTGGCTTATAGGACAGGGCCCGAATCTCACCCACTGGTCATGCAGATGTGATGGCCATGAGGAACGCTGTCTTCCACGACAAGAACTTCAGTGGAACTCTGTGCATAGGTTCGAAAGGAGGGCCCATGAGCCTAGTCAGCACCACATTGAGGTCCCAAGCTGGAGCTTTAGCCTTCACCAGCGGGAACGAGAGAAACAGCCCCTTGACAAACTCCTTAAGCAGACTGTGTGACCACAATGACCGTCCCGGAGATCTGGTGTTGGGGGGGGGGGGGGGCTGGGGAATAGCCACCAGATGAACTTTGATGGAAGCATGGGCCAGTCCTGCCTTGGCCAAAGACAGCAAATACGGTAGCACCAGCAGAGCCGTGCCTCGCAGAGTGTCGATCTTCTGTGCACGGCACCAAACGGCAAACCTCTTCCCTTTATGTCCATAGCATTTAAGAGTAGATGATGCCCTGGGTCAAAGAGCAGGATGGTTGGTGATAAGAAGAGGAGCCCCAGCCAAAACCCTTGGAGGATCCTGGGACTTGCCGCCAGAGGTCCAAAAGGTTGGCTTCCGTTGCTGAAGAATGCCCAAAGCGCACACCGTCTCCATGTCAGTCTTTATGGTTTGGAAAGACTCATCCACAGCCTTCCCGAACAAATTGTCCCTGCCAAAGGGCATGTCCAGCACCTTCGACTGAACGTCCTGCTGAAAGTTGGTGGCCTTGAGCCAGCCACTACGTAGGCAAATGGTGCTGCCCTTTTGCTGGAAAACAGCGTCAGCAATGTCCATGGCCACCATGATGGCGTGGTCCAACACCACCTCGCCTTCCCGCAGAATTTCCAGCGCTTCCGACCTCTTGTCGGCAAGGAAGTCCAGGATGGGAGCAATCTTGGACCACAACTACCGGTCGTAACGAGCCGCGAGGGCGTTGGCAGCCTTGATGGAAGTCGCTGCAGAATAGATGATCCCGCCCCATGGCATCCAACTTCTTGCCCCGCTGTCCGGAGGTGCGGAGGCCGCCGAACCAGAACCACCCAAGTACTTCTTCCTGGCCGCTGGGGACACCAGAGTCCGGAGAATGCTGGGCCTGTAAGCACTTGGGCGCGGAGTCAGGCACTCTGTACTTCTCAAGGCGATCCCTCTTCGCCAGGGACAGTGGAAGGGTTCTTCATTAGTCCCAAATGTCATCCAGGAGTGGGACCAAGAGGATGTCTTCCTCTTCACCTCTGTGCTCATATAAGAAGCCCTCTTTCTCCTCCGGAGTGAGTGGAAAAAGTTCTGATGCTCTGGAGATCGAGTGGAACGAGCCAATCTCGTCTGGAGGTGAAGATCTGGGCGGCGGAGACGTGAGGTCCCCTAACCCGCCGTCGTCCGTGCCAGCCGCCGTGTCCGTATCATCCCTTAGGTGGAGAGAGGGGGGGTGAAGGATGGCAACGAGGTGGAGGGTGTATCCTCTTCTTGGCTGGGGGGTTCTCCTGTGGGGGTCGGGGTCATCTGCCGTTGCTGGGGCCGACAGCGCAAGAGGCATCCTTGTCCGAATCTCAGACCAGCATATGCAGTGCCGAGAGGATGTCACCCGAGAGGTCTCTAGGAGGTACCTGAGGTAGCGGTGGCAGCTGAGGTACAGGCGGAATAGGCTGCTGGGGCACTGGCTGTGAGCCCAGGCCCCCGTCGCCATGCTGCTCTTCCTCAACTGTGTCCTCGCCGTCTGCGCACTCGTCGTAGGGCCCGCTCCTTGCATTTCCCTCCTCCTGGATGGTTTGCAGACCGGTGAGCTCCTCAGAGGAGATAGCCGTACCCCGGAGGGCCACCGCACCACCCCCGCCCCCTTCTTTGATTCCAGCAGTGAAGGTTTCGGGAAGATCACAGGCATCTTCTCCGGGTCTTCTCAGCGAGTCGGCCCACAAAGTAAGGCTCATGAAAGAAGGCATTGACTGAGCTGACCATCCTTCCACACAATCTACGGTGCAGAAGCTCCCCAGTGATGCCACATGCTGCAGAAGCAGCCTCCCTGCAAACTCATTTGGTTGCAGAGGTAGGCTACGAGCAGATAATCAGATGCTACGAGCCCCTCTAAGCATAATCTGCAATTTTGTTTTTAAATTGCGCAAAACGCTTCACAAAGTCGCTTTATTCATATTTAGCGCTATAGCAAAATTTTAACTCGTATGTGTGCCCATTTTACCTTTGAAATGGCACTTCCATCATTGGAACACACGAGGGGCTCCAAATCGTAAGATGGCCGGCGCCCCCAGGGCACCCTGTCCCTTCCACTGCCTGCCTTCCCTCAGCTTGTAGGCACAAGTTGATTGGCCAAGTATCCACCTAAACCTGCCACGATGCGCCAGCAGGCGAGAGAGCCGGCCCACGAAGTAAGGCTCATGAAAGAAGGCTCTAACTGAGCAGACCGAGCGCAACCCGGCGCTAGGCGAGGAATCCATGCTCGGACTATGTCTGCCAAACACAGTGCTCCAGACAAACAAGACAGACACCTACCCCCACGAGCAAGTGCCACCACATGGGAAAACTAACAACTGCATTCAGAACTTTTTACGCGCTGCTAATGTTTATTGCCATGTTCTAACATATGCCTGATTTTCTTCCCAATAGTTATTTCGTATTGAGATATCCTCTCACATGGCGCCCTAACGCGACCCATATTAAATCAACATTGTGATTGCTAGCTCCAATTGTCTCCTGCCACTGAGAACCACACTTATCAACGTGACACTATGCACAAAGTGCACGCTCTACCAGCTACCGCACGTGTATCTCCATAACTGACTCGCTTTGTTGTGCTCCCGTGATGTTATGCTCATTTACTAGCCCGTGTTCCTGATCCATCTGTTTGCAGCCCAGTTTACGCCTACGTACTGTGCTCCTTATTTGACACATCACACTGCCTGTACCACATGTAGACTCCCTGCCTTATCCACAAGGCCGCGCTACACCCCATTTGCACCTCTCCCCATCATGAATAGCACCCTACCTACTTCACACAGCACTACTCACTCCCCACACACTATGTATCTGCCCGTTACCTATACACTTCTAAGGACCATCCTTCAACTTCTCCACATCACTAACCCCCACTGGCCACACACGACATCTAACACTACCTAATACCACCACAACATGCATACTCTATATCATGCTGCACCAGTCCACCCTGACCAACCCTTGCCAGCCACCCACCAGAAACCTAAGACTTCGTGCTACACTACCTAAGATTTATGAACCACTCTCCAGCACTCAAAGAACCCAACTCCAGGACCACCAAATTACTAATGCCCACCAGGAGACTCACCAAGCCTCCAGGCATGGATCACAATATTAACCCACACACCTACAACTAGCTACTCCACCCCTCTGACCACAACTCCTAAGGCCACCACACCTACCATTAGAGGCGCACTCAAATGCCCGCTCAATCGTAGCCCATGCTACCGAGTTAATAGACCTCATACTCAAAAAAACCTAGACTTCCTGGCCATAAAAGAATCCTGGCTCCACACAGCTGCTGGCCCTGCCCTCATGCCAGCTGTCCCTGACAACTACACAATTCTTAGAGCTGACAGAATTGAATCAAGAGGCGGAGGCCTGGCCATTATTGCCAAATCCGATCTTCACCTAAGACTGACTCCTACTAACAAACTAGACTCCTGCGAATCCCTCACAGTTAGAATGCCCACTGCCAATGCCCAAACACTGACTATTCACCTCATATATAGACCCCCTCGGATCATTCGAGGAAGACCTTACTAGCAGCCTAACCGACAAACTTAAAAAACTCCACTCAAAGTATCCTTCTAGGCGACTTTAACCTCAGGTTTAAAGACCTTAAAGACCATCATGCCTCACTCATAGCAGACTCCATAGCTGAACTAGGGTTCAACCAAAATAAAATCACCCTCCCAACGCATAACAAAGGCAGAACCCTTGATTGGTAGCAGACCACAACTGTGCCATCCATATCACGGACATCTCTCCCCAGACTTGGTCAGACCACCACCTCATCACCTTTCATCTTGAGGCCCTCACTACTATCTCTTGTAACCCTCTAGCCCCATCGATTCCCACTAGAAATAAAAAAGATCACAGCTGAAAAGCTCATTCCACTCATCCTTCCCACCCTCAACTCCCTGCCCGACTTAACAGAACCCCTCACCTTAGTCGACGAATAAAACAAAATAATGACCTCTGCACTCGACCGCCCCACTGACAGTCAGGAATAGTAAGCCCAAAAACCACCTCAACACCTGGTTCACGCCACACCTCAAATCCCTCAGACTAGAGAAACGTAAAAGTGAAAATACCTGGAAACATTCTCCGACAGAGTCCAACAAAACTAACCTCATCAAAATCTCTACCAAATACAAGAAGGAAATAATTCTGGCTAAACACTTAATACTGGAATTAGATTGGGAAATTCTCAGGTTATAAGGAACTGTTTATCATCCTCAAAGAATTGGAAACACCCATCCCCATCCTTGATACCTGCACCAAAGATAAACCTTGATGCAGTAGTGTACAAAACGCTCTTAAACAAAGTGGCTACCTTACAAGCCAAGATAGCCAACAAAAAAGCATATCTTCCTAGTAGCACCACTACCCCCACCTCTCTGCCACCACCTAATCATATCCACCACTTCAGCTTCTCTAAAGTAACCATCATAGAGGTTGAAAAGGTTATTCTCTCCCTGAAACCCTCCAACTGCCAGGGTGACCCTTGCCCCGCGCAGATTATTAAAGATGCAGCCAGAGACCTCTCACCCTTCATTACCAAATTTATTAACTCATCCTTCTCCAAAAGTGTCATCCTAACAACCTCAAAGAGTATTGGGTTCTCCCACTACTTAAAAAAACAAACCCTAGACCCCTCCATACCCACCAACTACAGACCCATCACTACAGTCGCCTTACTACTCAAAATTTTAGACAAGGTTGCCTACCTTCAAATACAGCAATACTTGGAACAAAACCACCTCCTGGGAGTCCGCCAATCTGGCTTCAGGCCTCAACATGTAACAGACAGCCCTGATTGACCTTAAGGCACAAATTGACACCCTCAGAGACAATGGCAAAACAGCCCTAATTCTCCTCCTCGACCTATCTGCGGCATTAGACTTAGTGGACCATTCCATTCTCTGCAAGCACCTTAACACTGCAGCCCACTTCTCACAGGAAGCCATTAGTTGAATACAATCATTCCTCAGCAACAGAACCATGAGAGTCTTCTCCACATCTGCAGCGGCTGACCCCACCCCCATCACCTGTTGTGTGCCTCAAGGATCCTGCGTCCCTTCCACCTTGTACAACATCTTCACGAAGCCCCCATTTGACAATCTCGATGGTCTGAGTATCACCTACTAGGGATGTAACGGTATACCGTTAAAGATACCGTGAACCACTTAATTGAACAATAACCGTCACATTGTTTATACTGGTATACCGTTTATACCGTTAAGTGTGCTTTTCAATCTGATTTGGAAAGGCTGCAGTAAGCAAGTTCTGCGCAGTCTTGGTCTTGCACTGTTGGATGTGCCGTCTGCCAAGTAGTTTGTTGGAGCCGTTTTTAATGCCATTCTATAAACCACACATGCCTGACATGAGATCAATATGTTAGAAATAGGAAGAATAAAAATAGTGCCAAGAAGGAAAAGGGTTTACTTTGGGATGGCGGCTTTGGGGTTTATATATTTATAATGGATAATGCTTGCTAAACATGACAATGGGGGATTACCCTGGTTCCATCATTGAAATTACATATAATAAGTCACACTGCGAAATTCAGTCGGGAAAGGGAGAGAGAGAATACTACCATCAGCCTCCATCGATCTGTGGCATGCAGGTTATCAAGATGGCAACATGTTCATCTTCACGAGTAGCCAGTGGGGGAGCTAAAACCCTAAATGACCACTTAAGAAAAGCTATTCAGTTTGCTTTGCCAGCCGCAGCAGGGCTCCGCCCCCCCTCCTCTCCACACGTGTGTTTGGTGGAAGCAAGGGGTGGCATTTCAGTGGAAAGTATGTTGAAAAGCCCAATTCTGGCCCTGGGTGCCTGGTTTTGTTTGTGATGATAAATCTGACAATTTATGACCTTTTAGAAAATATTTGTTAAGATTAGTTAACTCCACCTGATATACCGCGATAATCATGATATACCGTCATTTGGCAAGAGGGTTATCATACCGTCATAAAACTAATACCGTGACACCCCTATCACCTACACTAACTATACGGATGATACCCAGATCCTCATACCGTTGATGGGAGATTACGACAAGGAGTTGGCCTTGGTGAACCTGGTGTACCTCATCATTCAGGCATGGATGGCCTCACATGGGCTATGCCTGAATGATGACAAGACGGAGCTCATCATCCTTATCACCACCCACAACATTAACAAGCTAGGCCACATTTAATCCAGCTTCGTGATTGACGGAAACACAATGGAGGTAGCTAAGGAATTAAAAAAGCTAGGCTTCTACTTAGATGCCACCCTCTCCTTTAAAAAACAGGTAAGTTGCTGGTCACCAGGGGGCGCACAGGTGATGTTGTGCTCCGTCTGAACTCGCTCCACAATGGTCTTTTAGGAGGTATGAGCCCCCACCTTCAAGACCCCTCCACGATCGAGACTTGACTCGAAGCTTCGTGAATGTGCCCCCCCCCCCCTGGCACAAAATCCAAACTAAATCGGCAGAGTTTTCATCCTGAAACAGCCGCCTAAAGTGGTTCCCCACGCCTGAAACACCGCTCCAGGCTCGTGTCCCGCCCAACGGAAGTTCCACGGAGATCCTGCATCAAGACGCGGGCGGCCCTCCACGGCTAAGAGGTACTGTGGCGTGGCACACATCATACACCCCCCCTCTTATGTAACCTATGACTCCGGATTAGCAGCCCCCCCACCCCCCAGAGACTCTGAAGCACTGGCAGTGCGCAGAGGCGCACACGCGGCCGACGAAGAAGCCCCGTGCGCACGCGGCTTGTGAGAGCGGCCCTGGGAGAGAGCCACAAGGGGCAGCGCCAAGACAACTCAAGCACCCGGCGGCCGTTCCGCAGACGGCCTCGCGGATTGAAACCGTGGAAGGAACGCCGGAACAGGGCTGCTCCGCACACAGCTGAGAGCCAGGCGAGGACCGCAGTCTCTGCGTATTACAACACAGAAGCACCACGGGCCTCGTGTCCCCTCTGGAGCGAGAATCTAGACACCAATTCCCCTTTGGGAGCACAGCTCACGCCGGCGACCACACCACCTCATATTTCCACAGAAGCCCGAGAGCCAAGCAACACTTGATACTCCTTGATCGGCACTTCGGAACATAAGGTCTGGGATAAGGCCTACGTCAGGGTACTCCGGCGAATCTGGGGCGCGCAAATCTATAACCCCCCCAGTGCTTTATCAAGGAAGGTGAAAACAGAACTTTGAAGCGGGCCCCCTCAACTTGGTGGCATAAGGCGGGGGCCGCTGCCCCACCACCGTACCGAACATTCCACACCCATTGTCATCTTTCAGGACCTGTCCTCTCTTACACTGGCGTTACAAAGGAAATGCCAACCGATCACGAAGCTCCTCAAGGAAAAAGGCATCAGATACCGATGAGGCTACCCATTCTCCCTCACATTCGACTGGGAAGGCACAGGGATGAAGCTGACCTCTGAAAGACATTACCATTGCAGACCTGCTAGGCCCCCAAGCGGACGGCCCTCACACGCTAACACAGAAAAATGAAGGCGGCTTGTGGCAAACTAAAGGCCCTCGAAGAAGAATGCAGGGCTCTAGGAAATGCAGGAGGATGAACGCTTCCTCTAACATGGAACACTGACTCTTCCACCACCTCGATCGCCCACCATAACGTGCCAGTTAAAACAGCGAAACTAGTGTGGGTGACGAGTACACTGCGACGAACCCCAGGCTGAATCACGTGAAATAAGGTACAGGCCGGGGTCAAAAGGGGGAAATGTTAATGAACTCGACTACACCTGGACGGAGAACTTCTATTGAAACAGTTTTGCATGATAACTTTGTAAGCCTCCTGCTTCCAGGGCTCCAGTGACACAATTTGGGGGCTCAAAAGTTGAAGTTATATTAGTTTCATTGATTGTTGGATTGAATGTTGTGTGGTTCATACTGGTGGTTCGACAACGGTTGGGTGAGGTTAACCCAGCTGAATCGGACTCTGCCGGGGGAGATGGGTGCAGGTAACCCTGCATTGGGCTACCCTGTTTCTGGAGGGCGGGGGGTGGGGGGGGGGGGGGGGTCTCGGAGGGAAATGTTGGATTTTTACAGACTCTTTGCTTGCAACACGGGGCCGATTTACAAAAGGTGGCAGAACTGACCCAGCTTCTTTCTAATGACAAAAACTGAACTTACAGACACGTGAATTAAATGAGACAGCACGACAGGCACAGAGATCAGCAATATCTTCGCTAAACATCCCCAATGACAAACACACTTAACATTGATCGTTTACGCATATGCACACTTAATGTCAAGGGCCTAAACTCCCCCACGAAGCGCTCGTGGCCAGAGAATTCAGGCGCTCAAAAATCGATGTCTTATTCATCCAAGAGACACTACCTCAGGGGATCAGAAAGAACAATCCCAAGCAGAGTTGTTGTCTTTTCCCTGTGGAGCTCTGGTTTATCGAAAAAAGCAGGGGTGGGGATTCGGAAAAGCCTCCGTATTTCGATTTGCAGCACTTGGGTCGACACAGAGGGAAGAATAGCGGTCATAACAGGGATCATACAGGACACTCCTGTCACTTTAGCCACGGTCTATGCCCCCACCCAGGGACAGAAAAGATTCCTCCACAAGGCGTTTGTCATTGTGCCATTATGAAAGTTTTCTCACAGTTCTCGGGGGAGATTTCAATTTATGGATGGACAGTTCTCTAGACAGGCAAATAAGACCAGCACACCAAGGCTGTCTTACACGAATGATGCAGCAGATGTGAAAGTGGCTCTTTCGACATTTGGCTTAATCGACAGTTGGCGCCATCTCCACCCCATGGATCGTGGTTTCACCTTCCGTTCCATCCCGCATGAAACTCTCACGGATCGACTATTCTTGACCGAAGGCCTTCTGCGGGAGACCATGGCCGCAAACATATACCCGATCTCATGGTCAGATCATGATATGGTCATGGCAGAAATACACTGGGCGGGCCAAACTCCCCCAACCATGAAATGGAGGTGCAACGATTCTCTATGGAAAGACACGGTGTTCAGAGATGACTTCGAAAACGAAATTAAACAATATTTCATGTTAAACGACACAGAGGAGGTCACGAAGATCACAGTATGGCAAGCAGCCAAAGCCACTTGGAGGGGCATCCTCATCAGAGAAAGAGCTCGCAAAAAGATAACTATCTTTAATTGAAAAAACATTAGGGAGAAACTGAATTTGGCCGAGACCCAAGCCCAATCGAAACCGCTTGAACAAACAAAATAAATCAATGAAGCCAAAGAACTCAGAACTCAAAATACTTGAAATCGGCAAAATAACCCAAACCCTACAACATTTAAAGCAAACATTCTATGAAAAAGGTGACAAGGCGGACGCCCTCCTGGCGGCAAGGCTGCATGTACAGAGCCGAGAGATGGGTGGAAACCGTAGAAAGAATGGACGGCACACTCCTAGACACCAGAGACCTCCCCCCAGGGGATCCAAGAAACCTTTGCGTTCTTCTATGAAGATCTATACATGTGTGATCCGCCCTCCCCGCCAAGTGCCATAGAGGAATACCTCAAAAACGTCAAACTACCGTCACTAACACGCGCAGAATCTGAGGCCCTCGATGTTCCCGTCAGTGAGGAGGAAGTTGCTGACGCTATTAAGCGGCTCAAAACAGGGAAGTCCCCCGGAGACGACAGATTCACCCCAGGATTCTATAAATCGTTTTCCACGTATATTGTCCCATTTCTAACGACACTTTTCAACGACATCTTCGAAACAGGCAAAGCACCTCCCTCCTTCGAACAAGCCCTCCTCACAGTTATACCCATAGAAGGCAGGGATCCAAAACTTTGTGGATCGTATCGCCCCATATCGCTCCTCAACATTGACGCCAAGATATATGCAAGAGTCATTGCAGCCCGTATTGAAGTCCACCTACCGAGACTGGTGAACCAGGATCAAGTGGGTTTTATATTAGGAAGACAAGGTGCCGACACCATGAGGAAAATGCTTCACCTGATTCACGGGGCTCAGAACATGCCCGGGGACCCAACCTTGCTCTCCCTGGACACAGATAGCTTTCGACAGGGTGGATTGAAGGTTCTCATTGAGGTGGGCCTCGGCCCAAAGCTACGCCTCGCCATAAAGGCACTCTACACGTCCCCGCGGACATCAGTCTCAGTCAATGGAGGCTACTCCAGATGGTTCCCCTTGGAAAGGGGAACAAGGCAGGGATGCCCGCTATCTGCCATCTTGTTTGTCTTGTCACTCGAACCCCTAGCGCAGCGGCTGAGAGCAGACACTGGCGTCCAGGGAATCAGGGTTGGGGACAAAGAATACAAACTTTTTCTCAGACAGAGAAAAAAAAAAAAAAAAAAAAAAAAAAAACAAACTTGGCCTCTACGCCGACGACATATTGTTACATCTTACTCATCCACTTGAATCCGTCCCGACGGCCATGAACATCATTGAGGAATACGGACAGATGGCAGGCCTGAAGATCAACACTGGGAAATCGATCCTCCTCCCGCTCGACAAAAGCAGAGACAACGAAGTGGAGAGATTCACTCCATTGGGAATGAAAGTGAGCCTCACCACCCTGCGATATCTGGGCATAAACGTCACACAAGACCTTGACAATCTTTACAATGCCAACTCCCCCCCCCCCCCCGCCCCTGCTCCTGACTCTGCGAAGCGAAATGGGCCAAACTTACGATCTCATGGATGGGGCGTCTAAATGCCACCAAAATGGTGATTCTTCCAAAAATCTTGTACTCGTTTCAGATGCTCCCCATAAAAATACCTAAAGAATTCTTTTCTGAAATAACGAACTCCATGATGGCTTTCCTATGGCAAGGCAAAAAACCAAGAGTCCCAAAATCCCTCCTTTACCTCAAAAAAGATGACGCGGGAGTGGGTCTCCCCAACCTGGAAGCATATTACAAAGCGGCCCAATTGCGTATAATAATCCCACATGTGAGACAGCAAACAAACTTACACTGGATAGCCCTGGACAACTTTCATCTTCGGCCGTACACCGTTGGAGAATGGCTATGGGTCCCGAGACCCCAACTGCGAAATAGCATCCGAAACCACCCTATACTTGAAACCATTTGGGCAATTTGGAAACCAGATAAAACCAAGAGAGGAATCACGACCTGGCCTTCTCCCCTGGGACATATTTGGGTACCTGGGATACGCGACGACATAGTTGAACCACCAAGTTACCAGTCATGGTATGAAGCGGGTTTGGAACGAGCCGGGCAACTATGGAGAAACAAGACCTTCATAACCATACAAGAACTTGAGGACGCACTCAACATGGGCCCGCTGTCTGTCTTCCAATTTCTAAAACTGAAGGGAGTTATGTCACAAGAGAAGTGGAAAGATCAACTACAGCGGGACCTTACACCCTTTGAAAAAATATTGGACACCTTCGTGGGCGCCAGAGGCCTGATAAGCTCCATGTATAGCGCTCTGATAACAACGGACATAGCTCCCTCTACCAAACTGCGGAACAGATGGGAAGCCGACTTAGGTGGACCTCTTCAGGAAGAGATGTGGCTGCGCATATGCAGACAGACAGCCAAAGCATCAATATCATGCCAATATAAACTCCACGCAATCAAGCTCCTCTATAGGTGGCAGTATGGCTCGCTTAGATTGGCGAAAATGTATCAAGGCGCTAGCCCGCAATGTTGGAAAGGCTGTGGTCAAGAAGCAAATTACTGGCACATGTGGTGGGGCTGCAACAAAGTCCAGGTCTATTGGGACGAGGTCCACAGCTGGATCAAGGATCTTGATCAAGAAGAAAGGGAAAAGTGCCCCCTACTGGTCCTTTTCGGCCTTTCATAGGAAAAAGACAATCTTAAAAGCTCCCAAGATTATACTAGGCCTCCTGATGGCCACAAGAGCTTGTCTTACTATGACTTGGAAGAGACCATCCCTCCCCTCCAAGGAGGAATGGGTGAACGTTGCGAACCATCTTCAGAATGGAGGTCCCGACGGCTGCTCTACATGGAATAGGTGCCTCTGCCGAAATGGAATGGGCGGACGTCCGTGCAAAATACGCTACATGAAGCATTTGTGCATAATGCCGTAATGCAAACAACGATCTAATCGCCGACTGTCATTGTCAAACTGTCTCAAAAACTTTTCAATCAACCTTGCCTACTACTGCCATATAGATCCTGTAAAGAACTGTCACAAGAATCAACAGAGCTGCCTCTGCTCTCACCGTGAGCTCGAACTGAACGGGAGTGGGGATAGGGGGTGTTACAATGTTTTTCTAATCAACACGTAATATGTCGCACTCCTAAATCACACTCAAGGTTACATGTTGTACTCTTTCATTGTTGCTTACATGAAAAACTGCAAAATCAATAAAACTGAAATTTAAAAAAAACAGGTAAACTCCCTGCCCTCTTCCACCTTACATGTGCAAATTAATCAGAGCAGTCAAACCCTTCCTCTCCCCCAACAGCTGCACCACCCTTGCCAGAGGAGCCCTTATTCTATCTAAAATAGATTTTAACGCCTTATATCTAGGAGCCAATAAATATATATCAAACAAAATTCAGATCCTACAAAATAACGCGCTCAGAGCAGCACCGAGTCTCCCTAAAAAAAGAGCATATATCCAATTTATGAAGAGCTCACAACTGGCTCTCAACCAAAGACAAAATTGCTCTAAAAGTTGCATCTCACCCACAAACGCCTTAACGCCGCGCCACGGTACCTCAGACAGATTTACCAGATACGCCCCTAACTGACACTAGAACATCCAACTCCAATACCCTTGCAGTGCCCAGATACAAACGCTCTAAAACTGGAGGCACCAGCTTTCAAGTACAAGCCGCACAACATTGGAAATCCCTACCTTCCTCCGTAAGAGCTACCCAACCCTGCCCACTCTTCAGGCGCAAATACATCCAGTGGATCAAGGAAAATTACATCCAACTCCTTATCCACCCTACCTCTCCCAGCTAACCCATAGCACATCACCTTGACCTGACTCCAAGCAATACAGCAACACTCTACCTAGCACCCTGCACATACGACCTGTACTTTTGTACATATTATACACCCTGTACAGATGACCAGTAATACTGTACATATACTATCAATTGTTTATATTTCCCTCCTTACGTGTATGTATATTACATACTGTATATTAAGCTCGCCCATTTTATTTACTGTTCTTTCTCTAATGTATATTAATGTACAGCAATGTAACCAAGCTGAGAATATTGTTTGGTCCGGTGCGCACTACAAATATTATACTACACTAAAACTATGGGTCGGAATGCAACCTCCCTCCTAGGAGGAAGGGACACCCTGGCCTTTGGGGTAACGCCCTGCGGAACCGCCTCGGCGGCCTTCGCTAGAGACGCCGCCGCCACCCCCCCCCCCGATGGAAGGCTGGGCCTTAGCCGGGTGCACCTGGGCCTTCATGGTCAGGGCCGGAGCCTTGTCCTGCTTAGCCTTCTCATAAGGGAGAGGATCAGAGGCCCGCTCCCCCTTGGACTTATCCGGTAGGACAGACTTGGGCCTCTCCTTGAGCTTGCCCAGATCAGGCTTCCTCTTGGCCGAAGATCCTGACCGAAGACTGGTGACGGTGGCATTGAACACACCCTGGCCGAGCCCGGAGCAACGGCGCTCCCGGTGGCACTGGACTCCCGTTGCTTAGCCTTCTGTTGGACCCCCGCGGGTGAGGTGCCCACAAAAGGTCTTAAAAGCCTGCTCAGCCACCTTGGAACTGGGAGAGGCATGCTGCTGGGACCCACCCAGAGCAGGGACCTTGGCCTGCAGCCACTCGTTCAGCTGCCTGTGCCGATCCTTCATCGTGCAAGGGGCTATCTCCTGGCAAAACGCACAATACTCCTCCATGTGTGCCGGGTACAGACAGTAAAGGCACTCGGAATGCTTGTCGCCAGAAAAGACATTCCGCAAGCCGCACCTGGAAAAAAATCCTGAACAGGGGAGTTGAATCCTTTTCCTCCAACATGGTCCACATGGTGTAGGCATGAGAATCTTCTGGAAGCCTCCACGAAGAAACTTTATGAAATCTGCCCTTCAGGGGAGATGAAGAATCTAAAAACTGGTCGCTGTTAATCGGAAGTTTGATCGTTGTAGTACAAGACACGATTGACCAAAAAAATAAAAATAAACTTTCAATTAAAGGAAAAAATGTGGTAAAAGCTCAAGAGCTAAACACGAGGACTCCCAACACTTGAACGTGCAGTAAAAATCTGAAGATGGCTGCCAGAGAACAGGCTTTGGTAGAGGGCAGTCATTGGCTGGGGGCAGTCTGACCCAGAGCTCAGTGATTGGTTGTTACTGGAGATGTGTGGTAACCCCCTCCGGGGATCTCGCCCTGACGAGCCAGTCGTCCAGGTACGGGTAGACATGGTGGCCCTGAGGAGTGCTGCCACTGCATTTATGAGTCTGGTAAATAGCCTGGGGCCCCGAGATGAGGCCGAAGGGTAGCACATCGAACCAGAAATGACAGCCTATGATCCTGAAGCGTAGGAAGGAGCAATGCGGTTGCCAAATCAGGACATGTAGGTAAGCGTCCTTCAAATCCAGGAAGCACATCCAGTCTCCCTTGTCTAGTGTCTCCACAATGAATGCTGGCGTAACCATCAGATTTCTGAAGAGGGAGGTTGAGGGTGGATAGGTGCAAAAACTCAGGCTAACCCGGTTCTTTTGTATGGCGAAAATCCTGGAATAGAAGCCGAATCCTCTCTGGGAGGCTAGTACTTCCACTGCTTGGAGCTAGATAAGCAACTGGATAACCGCCAACAGAGTTGCCGTCCCAATCTATGGGAGTGGAGGGTATCAGGGAGGAGAAGGAGGTATCGGTAGGCGGTAACCCTTGGATACTACAGAGAGGATCCAGGGGTCCGCAAAGTTCTGGTACCAGAAATGCACGAGAGATGCAAGCCTGCCACCCACTGGAAACACGTGGACCCAAAGGGACGAGTCATTCCTTTTTACCATCTGAGGCTGCTGCAGAGCAGGGGGACTGGAAGAATCCCTTGCCCCTCCTTTTGTTGCTTGCACCGGTGCCGACTAGGCGAGCGGTCAGGTTGTCTCGACCTCCGTTCCTGGAATACCCAGAACCGGCCCCTTGCCGGATCATTAGTGTAACTGGTGGTTCGCCTTGGGCGTGGCCTTCGACAGGAAAGGTAAAGACTTCGCAGTTTGCAAGCTGTTCTTTATCATCTAAATCCTCGTCAGTGGTAGAGTGGAAGAGGTCACTACCCTTGAACGGCCGGTTCAATATGGGATCCTGGACGTCGGGGTTAAACGTAGTCCGAAGCCAGGCCGTCGTCCTCATGTCCGTGGCGAAGCAGATGGCCCGGCAGGAGGTATTGATGTGGACTACAGTGGACTCCATGATGTCCTGCGCAACCAGCCTGGATTCTCCTAGACCCGCCTTAAAGCATGCCTGGCTCTGCACCAGAAGATGCGGAAGTCCGCTAATTCCCACCAGCACCTCTGGTAAGCGGCTGCCAGCACGGCATCCATGTTGGCCTGACGCAGGTGCAGTGAGGCGTTTGAGTGCAGCTTCTTGCTGTACGCCTCCAAGATCATCTCCTTGCCTAGCAGCACCGAGGATGAGGTGGCCGATGACTACTGAGGCTTAGAGTATAGTGACGCTGCAGCGATCACAGAAGAATGTCGTTGGGGGTGCGTTGATAAGAGTATATCCCCTTCCATCGGTATATACTTGGCATCGAGACGCCGATTGACAGGTTGGGCAGAGTGTGGTTTGAGCCACCCCTTCTTGGCAAGAGCCACAACGTCCTTCTGCATCGATATACCAGTCTTGGTAGGGGGTCTTAGGTTGAGGACTTCTGCCAAGAACCCCTCCACAGGCTGCTCTGCCTCGGGTTGAGGAAGGCCCAGATATTCTGCCAAACCTGCAAGCCTATCATGGAAAGCCTTTGCTGACGGCGTGTCAGGGTGGTCGTCCTAGTCTATCCTTGTGTGTCCGGCTGGTCCGGAGCAGGAGGAGGGGTGCTGTGTGCCGTGGGCTGCAGCATGGAGACTGGAGCAGGAGGCTGCTGCGAGACAGGGGAGCCGGAATCGAAGGAGCCGGCAGGGTTAGTGGGGGCTGCGCTCGGGCCTGTGGTGCCAGAGCCATGGGAGGAATGACTATGGGTGCTGGTGGAGTGACCGGGGAAGCTAGTCCTTGACTGCAACCTGTAGGATGGCTCCCATCTGGGAGGTTCACATCAGCGCCAGGAAACTTTCGAAGAACCTGTCTTTGGAGGCAGAAGCAGTGGCAAGGGATGTTGACGGAGTGGCTGGTGGCTGCTGGGGCCAGAGCGCACCGTCTAGGTAGCCGGGGAAACCTGCCATGCGCTTCTGATGGATAAACGTACCTGGTTGAAACCCGTCCCACCTTGAAACTCGCTCACCCGTCTGCTCTGTTCGTAGGAGTGGCATCGGACGAGTGGCCATCTTTTCTGGTGCAGCAGCCATTTTGTCGAGTTGCGTGCCAAAGTAGTGGTGCATGGCTCCCTGTCCCGGCATCCTTCAAGACTCTTGGTTGTGGAGCAGGAGGCCTACCCTGCACCTCGGGTCTAGGCCTGGAAGGTGTATTGCCCTTGGCATTGTCGCTAGTACTGCTGCGTGGAGGCGCCCCCCTCGGACATTGAGCTACTGCTAGCGCGTTGCCCCTTGGGTGTACACCTGGTAAAAGAAACTTGTGGTCCCTCAGCACTGATTCTGGAAGGATCCGACGACCCCTTGGCCGTAAGGCCGGTAGTTGGACTAGCCTTGGTGCGTGTGCTGGTACTACAACCTGAGGAGATTCCTCCCGCTTGGGCGTTTCCTCTGGAAGGAGTCGTCCTTACGGAGTGCGATGGAAAATAGCGGCCCTCCATTGGGCCTCAATCTCTGCTTGACAAAGTTTTTCAAGTCCTCTGGAGGCGATCTTTCGAAAAACTCCACCCTCCTAGCTAGCTAGCCTATTCTTCAGTCCGCTGCACGTGGTACAACCTTGCCAGCCGTGGTCAGAGCCAACACAGCAAAGGCAAAAAACAGGCGGGTCAGATGTAAGTAAGAGGCCATCGCAAGCTGGAAACACGTGCTTGTGATGCTGGAAATGCATCAGAGGGACAGAGCCTCTGAATCCTTGTCCTTTATCACGTATGTTCTGACTGGTTTTCCACGCAGGAGTTCATGTGGGAATCCTGGCAGCGCGGCTCTTAATGTATTTGGTTTGGTGAACAGACCCTTGTGGCACCCATGGCTGGGAGAACGACTGTACTCCTAGTGTATGTTTTTGGACACCTGTGTGTGGCACAGACAGGGTATGGGCTGAAATGACAGATGCCCTAGGTATCCTCAATTTTGGGATGCACAGGCCCAGTCATTGGAATAAGGGGATTTCTGATAGAAAGTAACAGGCCAAAGGGGGCATCTTGTTTCCTATCGCCTTTTAGCTTCCTTTTCCCAAAGTCCCAGGAAGCCCTGACTCTGTCCCTTCCCCCTGACTGGCTATTTGGTGGAAGTTCCATATATGGTAGTGAGGGGAAGTCAGGTCAGACTGGCTGGAGCCTTCCCAATGACTATGTTGTGGGTACATCCATGGGGTGGGACCTGGGTGAATGGAGTATGTGACGAACACGCATTCTGTGCTATTGGTGTCTAGAATCTGGTGTTTGACACGACAGACAGCCCTGCCAGAAACTGGTATGAATGCAGTGTGTAGTGCTGAACGGCAGAGTGCTTGTCTGAATCCACATTCTGTGTTGGGAGTATCTGGATGGAGAAGAATGGCCTGAATGCACTGTGAGCCTGATTGGCTGCCTGACTGAAGGCCCTTCTGAGTGATTGGTTGCCCGAGTGTAACCCAGCAGGGTGAATGTGAGATCAACAGTATATCTGGGGGCCTGTCACTGCTAGAAATCGTTCAGAAGCTGAAGTTGATACTGGATTCTTACTGTTGGAGCCGAGCAGCAAGGAGAACCGCTGTTGCCTTCCGTGTAATCTGAAATCTGCTGTGCCTTCAAGAACTGATCCAAGAGAGGACCTGGTAAGGAGACCTCTTCACCAGCTACGATGGACCACCGTGCACCAGTTGATCTTTGCCAAAGCTCCCTGGTAGACAGACCTATGAAAGGCTGCCGAGCGGAGAAGGGGACCGCCGAGGAGAACGAAGAGCAGCACCGGACAGCCGTCCACCGTCGCCGACCAGAGGCACAGTGCACCCTTTGCCTAAGAACATTTGATCCAAGGACTAGGAATACGTGGGAGGAATATCCAATCGAAAGAACGTTACAGTTGGTAAGTAACTTGTTATTCGAATGGATTGTGTCCTCCCATGTATTCCTCATCTTAGATAGACTCCCAGAGCAGTTTTGTCTAGGAGGTGGGAGTAGTTTTCTTTTACATTTTTTTTTTTATCGTGTACAGAATGGAGTACAGATTTAGCAAACAGAATTCCTTGAGAAGAAGTCGAGTCCAGAGCATAATTTTTTATAAAGGTATGCATGGATGACCATGTGGCTGCTGCACAAATGTCTTGTACAGGGACACCTCTTTAGTGCTAAATTGCCATGCCCCTGGTTGAATGAGCTCTCAATCCATCAGGTGGTTCTTTCCCAGCCTATCTATAACATTCTGTTATAGCCAAAATTATCCATCTAGATAATGTTTTAGTTACCGCCAGTCCCAATTTGCATCCAGTGTACCCCACAAAAAGTTGATCACACCGACGTATTTTTGCCAATCTTGAAATGTAGAAACTAAGAGCTCTTCTGGTCTATGTAGCCGCTCCTCTTTGCTTGCATGAGGAGGAGGGTAAAAAGTAGGTAAAGTTATTTTTAGTGACAGATGAAAGTCCGAAACAATTTTTTGGTAAAAAAGATGGTTTAACTATAAAAGATAGTGTGAGGAGGACCGCTAGAGAGCACCTGCAACTCACTTACCCTCCGGGCTGATGTCAATGCTACAAGGAGTATTGTTTTCAAAGTAACGAGCCTTCGCGGACAAGAGTGTAAAGGGTCAAATGGAATACATGTGAGAAATTTTAGAACCAAGTTCAAATCCCACACTGGAACCTGGAAAGGTATTGGTGGAAATACATTGTTTAACCCTTTTTAATAATTCAATTCTTGAAAGGTATGTTGAAGGAAGATTCTTCTTCTGAAGAGCGCTTAAAAATGGATAGCGCTGCTAAGTATCCTTTTATCGTACCAACCTGGAGCCCCAGATTAGCTAAATGCAATAGCAAAGAAAATTGTAGGGATATTACAATGAAATGGGTCCACATTCTTTTCTCTGCACCAGTTACTGAACTTACTCCGACACCGATACAGAGATTTGGTTGCTGGCCTTCTGGCCGAAAGCAAAATCGCCATCACGTCATCCGGAAGATCCCAATCCTTGTATCTCAGCCTCTCAGAAGCCATGCGTGAAGGTTGAGTGTGTTGACCTCCAGATGGAGAACATAACCTTCCTCTTGCGAGAGAAGATTCTCCCTTCTTGGAAGACTTATTGGAGGGCAGATGGACATGCCTAGAAGGTCTGGGTACCACGTTCTCCTGGCCCAATCCGGGCCAATTAGGATCATGGTTTTCCTGAACTTTCCCAACCTCCTTATTACTTGAGGGATGACAGGGTCTAGAAGAAACTCATACAGAAGAGGAAACTCCCATTCCACTACGAATGCGTCTCCTAGAGCTCGTCTCGAGGGAAATTCCCTTGAGCAGTACAGTTCACACTTCCTGTTGACACTGGTCGCAAACAGATCCAACTGCGGGGTTCCGCAAAGGGCGAAGATCTCTTGAAGGACTTCCTGAGCTAGTTCCCACTCGTGGGAGACTACTCTGCCTGCTCAGAGCGTCCGCTGCTGTGTTTTGCTCTCCGGCTAGATGAACTGCCGATAGAGAAATCCCTTCTTGTATTGCCCAGAACCAGAGTTGCATCGCTTCTCTGCACGGCAGCAGTGACCCCACTCCTCCTCTTGTTGATGTAGTACATGGCCACTGTGTTGTCCATTATCAGGACATTCTTTCCCCGTACAGAGGGCAGGAAGACATTCAGCCCTAGTCTGATTGCCCTCAATTCCAAAAGGTTGATGTGTAGTTTGGACTCTGATGGAGACCAACGAATGCATATTGTCAGATTATTGGTATGGGCTCCACACCCCGTGAGTGAGGCGTCCGTCACTATGGTTATCTCCGGCCATGGTTGCCAAAAAGATTCTCCTCTGAGAATATGAGGTCTGCAAGCCCACCATTGTAGATCCTGTGCTACTTTGGTTGGAACCTGCAACAGATCTGACATTTCCCCTGAGAATTGAGACCATTGAGTTCTGAGAACCCATTGAAGGGATCTCATTCTCAATCTGGCTTCTAGCACCAGAAAAATGCAGGATGCCATCAGACCGAGCAACCTGAGAAAATCGGAGGCTGGAAGATACTGGGCATTCTGGAATCTTGTTACCATCTGCAGAATGTGGTGAGCTCTCTTCGGGAGGCGAGGCTTTGCCCGAGCAAGTATCCAGGACTGCTACAATAAACTGGAGTTTCTGGGATAGCATCAGGTTTGACTTTTTTTTCTAACATCTCTATTGATTTCAATATATAAAACATAATTCAATACGAAAACCAACAAAATTTCCCTCCCACCTACCCTGCCCAACCCCAGTCGTAGGGTAAATAGAAACTGTAGTTGAATGTCCCCCTTCCACCTCCTCAATAATGGAAGTCCAGCAGCTTCAGTCTTTGGGGGCACCACTGCTCCCTGAACTCCCCTTCAAATTCGGTCAACACTTCTATGCATGCCCTGACGGATCCCTTCGGCTGCGGCAGCATGAGTAGCATGTCATCCGCAAAAGCTGCGACCTTGTGCTGGAGTCCCCCGAAAGGTACGCCCTGCATCCTGTGTCTTCCTTATAGCTATTAACAGGGGTTCTAAATATATAGCAAAAAGCAATGGAGATTAGAAGACACCCCTGTTTCGTTCCCCACTGAAGCCTAATTGGATGCGATACCCCCCCGTTACCCAAGATCCGTGAGCTAGGGTTTTTATAGTTTGCAGCGACCATATTGATGAATTCTGATCCGAGGCCCATTGCTTCCAGGAACAGGAACAACCACTCCACCCGATCTAACGCTTTTTCAGCGTCGAGCGCCAAGAGGATCGCCGGTGTGGTCGTCTTCCGTGTTTTCTCGACAATGTGGGCTACCCTTCTGATGTTATCAGCCATCTGCCTCCCAGCCACAAACCCTGTCTGATCCTGGTGAATCAGCACGGGCAGGTACTTTTCCAGCCGGCTGGCCAATATTTTATTGTATATTTTCGCCTCCGTATTTATGAGGGCAATAGGCCGATACGATGTGCACTCCTCAGGGTCTTTACCTGCCTTGTGTATGAGTTATTTTGGCCTCCTCCATTGAGGGGGGTTATACCACCTCTAGACTCGAAAGAGTTGAATTGTGTTAAGTGTGGAACCAACAAGTGGGAGTAGGTTTTATAAAATGATGCAGGGTAGCCGTCTGGGCCAGGAGCTTTACCACGGGGGAGAGCCGCTATAGTGGCAGTAACCTATTCTTCAGTAATGTCTTGGCCTAATTCACTCCTCTCGTCCCTGGACAGCAGCGGAAGGGGGAGACCCCCAAGAAAGTCCCTCTGCGGTCCCAGTGCCGTATTTTGTAAAGAGTATAATTCTTGATAGAACTCTGCCAACCTACCCTTGATCTCTTCTGTCCGAGTGAGCCTTACCCCCTTCTTATCACTCATGGCTACAATAACATTCCGTTCCCTATTCCCCCTCAGTAAACGTGCCAGGAGTGAGTCTGCCTTATTGGCCTTCGCAAAGAATCTTTGTCTAACTCTAAGCATAGCTGCCTCGGCCTTTTTAGTCTTTAGGATTCGCAACTGACCCTCCGCTGCCCTATACTCCTTGTACACTTTCCTGGTGGGGTTCTCCTCCATGCGCACTCTGGCGGCCTAGAGTTCACCTTCCAACTATGTCTCTAACCCCTTCAATAATCTATTTCTCTCCGCCTGCAGGGCAATCAATTTCCCTCTCAAGGTCACTTTGAAAGCATCCCACCTAGTCTCTAAGCTCGTATCAACGCTGTTCTACACAAAGAAATCCCGGATCTTGCCATCTATCTCCTCCCTCATCGCCTGATCCCTTAAAAGCGTCTCTGGGAATTTCCAACTCCACAGCCACTGCCTGCGCCCCCCCCCCCCCAGTCGGAGTTCCATTCGGACTACCTTATGATCAGCGATCCCCATGGGGCCGACCTCTACCAACTCCACACCTCCAACCAAGCTCGCTGACACCCATATGTAATCGATTTGTGACCCGAGTTCTATGCACTTCTGAGAGAAATGTGAATCCCTCCTCTACCCTTAGTGCCCTCCACACATCCCACAGGCCCGCTTCCTCCCACCGTCCCTTTAATTGAGGCGAAGCTACTGCACCTCCGCTACCCCTCCCCTGCTGCGTGCGGTCCGCCCGTCCTATCCCAAGCCAGGTTGAGATTCCCCCATCAGAACCACCTGCCCTCTCGCAAATTCCTGCAAAGTGCCCAAGGTCTTCCGGAGAAACAGATCCTGGCCCGCATTTGGGCCATACACCGAAGCTATCGTTTATGGAGAGCCCATGTACTCGCCCCTCACCATGATAAAGCTGCCGTTTTTGTCCCAGAGTGTGTCGTTCACACGAAAGTCCATCCCCTCCCGAATGCCAGGGCCACTCCCCTTTTTCGTGGGACCCAATGCAAATATTTGAGAGTAGCCTTTCAACCTCAGGCAATGCTGGTCCTTCCGCAGCAAATGGGTCTCTGGGTCTCCTGAATAGCCAAAAACGTCTGGTCTCTGGGATCTGGTGAACTGTTCTAATTTCGTGCGCTTTAGAGGGGAGTTCAAACCCCTAACATTATGCGTTAACCACTTGAATACTGAGTTGGTGACTCGCGTACAAGCCCTGCTCAACCCCTGCCAGTCGCACCCAGTCCCACCCGCCGCCTCGCGCTCCTTCTCCCCCATCGATAAGTTTTGAGCCTCCATTACCCCTCTGCCCCTTACCTTCATGTCTCACTCCCTTGAAGTCCAAGCCTACCCCCTGAACGCTACGACCTCCACACAGCTCCCCCCTCTTCTCCCACCCTGAAACCCCAATTTAGGGTGATATTCCCCTCCCACCCCCCTCCCATCCCACTCACCAACTCCCCAGAGCAGCCACTCCCTCTGCTCCACCCCCCCACCCCTCCAATCGGGCCTCATCGCCCTTCCTGGTCTCAGTATGTTGCACCCCGAGCCCATCTGCCACCTTTACGGGTCCACCACCCCTTACCAGCAATTATGCACTCTACCCAGGAGCCTTCTCGCCCTCCCTGGATAATCTGCCATTCCCTCGCTTTCCCTTCCGCCTTTTGTCCCCCACCGTTGACCATTCCCACACCCTCTGCCTTGGCCCGCCACCGAACCCTCACCCCCGGAGGACCTCTCCTCCAAGTCGATTTGCAACACATCAGCCCCCTCCTGGACAGACGTTATCCGTTTCTGATGGCCCTCCCAGTCAAAAACGAGGCCAAATGGCAAAGTCCACTTATAGCGCACGGATCGCTCGTTCGAATACCTTCAGTACTGGCGCCATCTGTCTCCTCTTTATCAAGGTGACACTTGCCAGGTCTTGATATAAAGCTATTTGTTGACCCTTGAACACTATTGGCTCTTTTTTCCTCGCCGCCTGGAGGACCGCCTCTTTCTGAGCATATCTGGTGAAGGCCGCGAGGACGTCCCTCGGTCTCGAGGCGGGCCCCTTGGATAGCCTGCCCACTCTGTGGACCCGGTCCAGCTCAATGCTGCCCGGGGCAGCCTCCCCCAGTATTTCTGCAAAAAGGCCCCGAATCTCTTGTTTTAAGTCCTTGTCCAATACCGACTCCGGCAGTAACTTCACCCGTATGTTAATCCTTCGAGATCCGTTCTCTAGATCCTCCATCTGTACCGCCAGGTTGTGGGTTGCCACGTCAAGGCGCTCTATGGCTTCGCCGTTAGCAGTAGAATCCTTTTCCACTTCCTGAAGCCCCCTTTCCAGCAGATCAGTCCTTTCCCCCAGCTGCCTTAAATCTTGCTTGATTTCCCCCAGCGCTTTGTTTAAGTCTGCCCGCATAAGCTGGAACTGCTCCTGGAATGTCTTAGCCAAGCTGGAGTGAAGAGCCTGGATCTCACCCACAAAGTCCTGCCCGTTGACCGGGGATAAATCCTGCGTCCCCCCTGCGGGTCCCGTCCCCTCAAGCCCTTCGTTACTGCCCTCTGAGCCATCGCCGCCATCCTGCACAGACCATAAGGAGCGGAGTGTACCTTGCGGGTCCTGTGGGTCCTGCGTCGACTTGCCGCTTTTCCCTTTATTCCGTGCCGCCATTGCGTCAATTTCTAGCGCACAGAGTGGGATCTGGCGCTTTCTTCCCCTTCAGTCTTTCACCCCCTAATGCGGCTGCCCTAACATCCCTCCCCCCGATATCTTCACACCGGCTCGCCTGCCCATGCGCCTCCTAACGCGAGCCGGCGATGAGCCGATAACATCCCCCCTCTGGACCTTCCCAATCTGGGCCTCAAAATATGTTCACGGCGGTTACTGCGCCCAGGGAGCCCTCACTTCAGCGGGCCGCTAGTGTGGCACAGCTGGGGAGCTACAATTGTGGGGGGGAGGGAGGGGTTAGATGCTGTAAGAAGTTGTCTTAAGTTTAATGCGGGGGGCCGCAGAGCCTGAGTGATCCTCAGCAACCAGCTTTAGCACTGGAGGAAATATCAGTTTGCCCCTAAAATTAAAGCCTTGGGGTTAAGGGGTACTTCGGGCTTCTCAGATGCAGCTACCTCCTCTCGAATAAGATCCAAACGGTGGCTACACTGCCACCTTAGTCGCCACCCCCGCCCGAACCCCCAACACTCCGTGAGCGGCTAGGGCAGCTCCCTCCGAACGCTCCTGTCGCAGCTTTCTCGGGTGGCCGGGGACCCGCCCGTTCCACCTCCGGGTCCCAGACTCACCGCAATACCTCCGAGTTGCGCCTTCCTCCCGTAGTCTGCAGCCGAGCGCGTCTCCCAGGCGGGGATTCGGCCAGTGCTCCGTCTCCCTCCTTCTCCTGGAGCAGCGGGCACCCGCTCAGAGCTGCGCCGCCTCCCGCGCACCAGCACTCCCACTGCTGGCCTCCGCTCACCAACTCAGCGCAGTCCCCGGGCCGGAGCTCACCCGGCCAGATGACACCCAGCCGGCAGCGCCCGCCGCCCGTCAGCTGCCTCTCCTCAGGCTCCGCAAGAGGCGGGCTCCTCAGCAATGGCACAGGCCGATCCGGGACACGTACCGCCGGGGATCAGCCCTCCTCCCAGCGTTCGTCCGGCTTCTTTGCAGGTGAAACCGTCTCAGGGTGGTGGACCGCACAATTTCTCCCCACGGTGCCGGAGCACGCGGCTGTTATGTCTATCCTCTACCAGCCGCCATCTTGGAACCCACGTTTGACTTTTAAATTCAGAGAAAACCTAGTTTGTGAAGGAAATGGCAAGTCTTGGACAGATGATCCTGGTCTTGCTCTGGGGAACGTGCTCTGATCATCCAATCGTCAGGATAGGGGTAGACATGAATCTCCCCCCTCTCCTGAGACTCACTGCCACCACCGCCATCAACTTGGTGAAAACTCTTCGGGTTAACCTCCGCCCCAATGGCAAAACTCTAAACTGATGGGGAGACATGCCAATCGCAAACCTTAGGTACGTTGTGTTTGAGATGGATTGGCACATGAAAGTAAGCATCCTGAAGGTCCAATGATACCAACCAATCCTGGAGTTGGAGAGCCTGAAGGATCTGAGAAAGTGACAATCTTGAACTTGTCCTTCCTTAGGAACTAAAGTTTCTCAGTTCCAAGATGAGTCTCAGTCCTCAGTCCTTCTTTGGGATGAGGAAATATGGGGAATACCACCCCACGTTCCTCTCCGCTACAGGTACATGTTCTATTGCACCTTTCTGTAGCAGGGTTAAGTCTTCCTGCAACAGGAGCAGATCCGTATGTTTGACAGGGGGTGATTCTGAGGTTTCTTTAGAAAAGGAAGGTAGTAACCTTGGGATACTGTTTCCAGTGACCAACCATCTGAAGTAATGCCCCCCCCCCGTTCTTCTAGATGCTGTGAGATTCTACCTCCCACCGGGGTCTTGTGGGTCAAAACCTCGGTTTTGCGGCAGCTGCAGCAGCGGCTGAAGGGACTATTGCTGCTGCTGGGGCAGATCTAGCACCTTTTCCTCGCCCCTGTGGACATTTTCATTGACCTCTGAATGGCCTGTCCTCTTCCAATTGAGGAAGAATAACGAAAAGGACGACCCCTCCAGGAAGATGAGCCTGTGTATGGGGCATTGCTGAGGTTGTCTTATAGCGGCACTGAGATTTAGCCACCGCATTGGAGGTCTGCATCTTTCATCCGCCTTGCTGCCAAACAACCGTATGCTGTCAAAAGGCATATTAAGAAGCCTGGATTGCACATCCGGTGCAAAACCAGACTTCCTTAGCCACGCAAATCTACATAGCACCGTGCTAGTTGCCATGGACCTACTGATACCGTCAGCTGTGTCCAAACCTGATTGAAGGCATTCTCCCGAAGCCTCCTTTCCATCCCTTATTATGGCTAGAAAGCCATCACGCTCTTAACCTTCTGGGATGTGTTCAGCTGCAGCTGACATGCAGTCCCACAGGGTATGTGTGAACCTTGCCAAGGTACAGGTTACATTAGTAGACTTCAAAGCCATACTCCCTGATGTAAAAATCTTCCTAGACCATGCATCCACCTTTTTATCGTCCCCATCTGGAAGGATTGTAGGGTATGCAGCATTTCTTTTGGAAGTGGCTGCTTGTACTACCAGACTTTCTGGATTTGGATCAGAATTGCAGGGTCTATATTCAGACACAAATTTTTTGTTAACTCTCGGGATGGCTTCAGGGTGTACCCATGCAGAACGAAACCTTCTCTGCAAGGCAATGTGAAAAGTGAGAATGGGGTCTTGTTGGAGTTCCTGATAGCATATCGGTCATGTCATCTTGGCAGACTGGTGCACTTCTACCCCACCCCATAAATTCTGTAACTATTCATGAGTTTTCTGTAACCCGCATCAGACTGCTCTGATGGGTATGGCTTGTCAAATTCGTACTCTGGAGAAGTGTCCAGACCACTTGCAGTCTAAACATTCTTGTAGATCTTCAGGATTAATTAATTCCTCTGGAACAGATCTTGTGCCAAATTTAACACTAGCAGAGGTGACTTCTTCCTCTTAGGATTCTCCCTCAGATAGATGACATGGTCTTGAAAAAGTCATGTCTATTCTCCGGTTGAAAAACCTTTTCTGGTAATGTGGGTTTTTCCCCTTATAAAAGGCTTGGGTGTCGACGTAAACGTTGATGGTGCCAATGTCATAACCACATCCTTCAACGCTGTCGAAGGAGCTTTCGAAGTTATCGAATGTTAACTCGACATGGTTTCCTTTTAAGGAATTTGACTCGAGGGCCTTCAAAGTCTTCGATGGCATTGATGTCGACTTCGATAGCGTATGATGTTGCGACGCCATTTTGTTTCCCTCTACATTAGATTTATGCACCGAAGGGTCTTTCATGAGGTGATCGAGAAGAGTCCCTCGATGACACCCTCAACGACTTTATCAGCTTTTCCTGTTTTTGGACCTCCCTCTGTCATGTTTTTCGTGAGTAGGGGCATGGTGGTCTTTAGCCTTTGAGGGGGTCTGGGCTGCGTTCAACATTTTTAGCATGGAAACTCAAAAGGCTTCCCATTTACTCGGGGAGTCATGCTTTGAAGGACATGCTATCACCACCTCCGAAGATGTCGAGGAGGATGAGTGAGATCGATGCCGTCTTCTTTGTCTTTTTGGATGACAAAGAAGACTCTTGATCTACTCATCGACCTATGCTTTACAATACTTTTTCGAAGACTCGCCCGAGTTTTTCACTTTCGAAGTAGACTTCGATGAACCCTCCCCCATCGCCAGTTTACCTCTGCGTTCTTTCAAGGCTTTATGGGTGACCGACTGGCACGAACCACAGTCTTCAATTCGGTGGTCGGAACCGAGGCACCAAAGACAATTTTTGTGTGAGTCAGACAATTTCTTTCCACACTTAAACATTTTTTAAATCCCGTCTTCGGCGTGGAAGGGTTCGAATAAGACAACATAGCTTTTTCTTCACAAAAGGTTGAAGTGCCGTTTGAAACATTCCGAAGCGAAGCTAACAGAAAAACGGAACTGAAGCCAGCGGGTGCGCTCGAGGCTCTTATACAGGCGATGACGTCGGTGTTCGACGGGTGCGCACACTGGTGGAAAGAAGAAAAAATGTTCCGAAGCAGCAAGCTGAAGGTAAGGATATATCTAAGATGAGGAATACGTGGGAGTAAACAATCCATTCGAAAAGTCCTTTCATGAATTCCTTGACCAAGCGGTGTTGACATAACGACGACCGCTCCAGAGTTCTGGTATAGCGGGAGATAGCCGTCAGATGAACGTTCATGGAAGCATGGTCCAACCCTGCCTTGGCCACCGACAGTAAATACGGCAGCACCTGCGGGGCCTTAATCTGTAGAGGGTCGAGCACCAGACTGCAAACCTCTTCCACTTATGTCTGTAGCATTTCAACGTAGATGAAGCCCTGGCCTTGGCAATTACCTCCTTGCAGTCTGCCGGATCTCGTAGTCTCCAAACTAGTGCTGCAGGAGCCGGGCCTGCAAGTTCAGTGACCCTGGGTCGTGATGCAGAAACGTGCCCCCTTCTCGGGCGAGAAGATCTGCGACCACCGGAAGCTTGACTGGAGGGGGCGCCGACAAGTCCAGAAGGTACGGGTAGCATATTTGTCTCGGCCACGCCAGCGCGACTAGGATCATCCTGCACTGGGACTGAGTTGATTGATGAGTCGCAGCAGCAACAGAGGGAACGCATACAGAAACAGACCGTCCCAGGTGAAAGAGACCGCATCCCCCCCCATGCTCCACGGCTGGGGAAACCTGCTGGCGAACATCCGGCACTTGCTGTTCGTTGCCGTCACAAACCGATCGATGTGGGGATTGCCCCATCGTCAGAACAGAAGATCCACTTGAACCTGCCGAAGCGCCCACTCGTGGCACAAGCGCAGCTCCCTGCTGAGGGAGTCGGCGATGTTCTTCACTCCCGCCAGTGGCATAGGTCCTGAGCCTCTCTGGAGAGTGCTCGGAGATCTGGGGCCCCCTGCTTCCGGATGTAGAACATTGTGGTGGTGTCCGTGAAGACCCGTACCACCTTGCCCTTGAAGGACGGAAGGAAGGACTTTAGGGCCCAAAACACTGCCCGTAGCTCCAGAATGTTGCTGTGCAACAACTTCTCTGGCAGCCACAGGCCTCTTGCGTGGAGACCTCCGGTGTGCACACCCCATCCTTCCAGGGAGGCGTCCGTCGTGACAGTCTAATGAGGTGGAGTCTGGAAGTCTGTGCCCGCCGACAGATGCGGACACCCCACTATCCTATCGTTTGACAGAACATCTCGTCGAGCGAGATCTTTTGCTTGAAGTTTCCTGATACCTGGATCCAACGGACGTCGAAGGTACTCTTGCAGTGGCTGCATCCGCAGCCTGCACAGTCGAACAAGGTATATGCAGGACAACATCATGCCGCGCAGGAATTTTATGGACCTCAACCTTGCGATCGTCAGGGTCAACAGCGTTGCACCTTGCCCAGGATGGCCGCTATCCTCTCCTCCGACAGACACTGTGTTGAGTCGAGACCCCTGAAACAGTGCGTCTTGTGATGGCACCAAGCAAGACTTTGCATAGTTCAGAGAACTCCAGCTCCGTCAGCAGCTGGACAGTTGCGGCTGTGTGAGCAACGGCGATCTCCCTCGATTTCACTCGGATGAGCCACTCCAGGTAGGGGTAAACATGGATCCCTCGCAGACGCAGTTGCGCCGCCACTGGCACCAGGCACTTGGTGAAGACCCTTGGCGCAGACTTTAGTCCAAAGGGAAGGGCCTTGAACTGATAGCGCTGCCCTTTAACCACAAAGCGCAGGAACTTGCAGTGTCCTTTGTGGATGGGGGACGTGAAAGTAAGCAACCTCCAGGTCCAACAACAGGAAATCCCCTTCTTCCAGCTGTCCTAGCACATGCTGAAGGGTGACCATCTGGAACTTCTGGGATGTGATGTACTTGTTCAAGCGGCGGAGGTCCAGGATGGGCCTCCAACCGCCAGTCTTCTTCTTGACAAGAAAGAACCGAGAGCACACTCCGGAGCCTCTTTGGGACGAGTTCTATCACGCCTTTCCTCAGCATGGCCCGCACCTCCAGCAGAAGCTGGGGGACATGGTTTTCCTGACTGGCCACGGGTGGTATACGCGGACACTTCCGTTGGAATTCCAGAGTGTGTACGTGGGGCAGCGCGTCCAGCACCCAACGGTCAGTGGAGATGATCTTTCACACACACCACTATGTTTGCCAGCCGGCCTCCCACTGGGGTGCGCAGAGGACGCCAACGAACCTGCAGACTTCTTCCTAGCCGACGCCAAGACCACTGAATCCAGGGAAGCACTTGGGTGCAGAATCCGGCACCCTGTACTTAACGGTCCCTCTTCACCGGAGCCGATGACTGGTTTTTCAAGAGGGACAGTCCCTACTCCCAAATTTCGTCCAACAGCGGGATAGACAGCACGGTCTTACTCTTGGCTTCCCAGCGCTGGTAAGGAAGCCCTCTTCCTCGGAAGCTAGTTGGAACAACTCTAGGCCCTCGAGATCATGGCATGAAAAAAGCTAATCTCGTCGGGAGGCGAGGCTCTGCGTGGTGGGGACAGGAGGTCCACCCTGCGTTGTCTGTGCCAGTTGGCTGTACCCGTCGTCGCCGTATGCGGTTCCATCTCCGTCCCTCGGGCGGGGGGGGGAGGCGATGGATGGTAAGGAGGCAGAGGGTGAACTCTTCTTGTGTGGGGGTTCTCCCAACAGCCCAGGTGTCGCGGGGTCTCATGCCGGTGACCGGGCCATCCTTGTCTGAATCTGAGCAGTGTGTGCAAAGCCTGAAGGATGTCCACCGATAGGTCTGCCAGAAGCATCAGAGGCTGCTGCTGTGGCTGCAGCAGAATGAAGGTGGCAGTGGAGTAGTGTCCTCCGGATCCTCAACGCCCTGCTCCTCCTCGTCTGGGTCTTTACCACTCTCCACATCAGCCTCGTCACGGTACATCCCGTAGGACCTGGCCTCGACAGACCTTTCCTCCAAGCCGGTCTTAAGATCACCAAGCTCCTCCTCCGAGATTTCCGTGCCTTGCAAGACTACTGTGCCCCCTCTCCTCGATCAGGGGAGACTGTCTCAGGGAGATGACAGGCATCGTCTTCTCCACGGGCAGAAAAGAGGATTCCCTCCTGGCTGGAAGGGAAACACTCGCTCTGGAGGCCGATTCCTGTGAACCCGCATCAACGGCCTTCGCTAGGGAAGCCACTGTTAGGCAGAATCCTGTGCAGTGCCCTTAGGGACCACTACACACAATTAAGACTACAAGTGGCAATACAAGTTTTACCTTTGGAACAAGCCTGTACTTTTATGTTAAAGCGGTAGCAGTAGCGGAGCAGCCAGACTAATCAAGAGTATATGAGCAGTAGCAGAGATTACACAAAGGGACGACAATTACTGTGACTCAGACACTGACTCAAGGAATCGGGTAAAAAAATGCAAGTACATTTATTTTTAAACCGTTAGTTATAAACGCAACACTTCTATTAATTCAAAATCACACGTAAAATACACTACAACCAACCAATTCACTTTGGTACACTAACTCAAGGTAAGTACCCTATGTTTTAACGGACTGTTGTGCAACAAAAGACGTTACCGGGAATACGTATGCGATCACTTTTTGACAGTAATGACAGTTTGGTCTTACTAAAGAAACGCGTATCCGCGGCAAGAAATGTTACCGGGAAAAAACAAACTTAGCACCCGAGTTAACCAGAGAGAGTTGAGGGCAAAAATCACAGGCAATACTTTTGTCAAGGCAGACAATCAGAGAACACCAAGAGTCAATAGGCCGGAGCTAGTGTTAAGTGGAACCGGGTTCCTGTTGTCGAGGATCACACAGTCGGACAGTTCGAGATTCAAAGTTGCCAGGAGTACTTTGATATTGTCAGAGGGAGGAGGGAAGACAAGGGCAAGCCTTGGAGGCGAAGAAAAAGGATTCACCCCAATTCTTCAAGCAGAACACAGTACCTTATTCAATGAAGAAGCTGGTGCCACGGCAGTAGTTCCTGGTAGTGTCCTGCAGACCCACGGTTCCTGGAGCTTCGGTACGAAGGACGTCGAGGGGTCTGCACCACACAGGGATGAGTCCGGCAGCAGCGATGGTTAATAAAAGGTGCCCTCCTTAAAAACAGGAGAGGCTCTTCAGATGGCTATCTGGACCACTACATCCGTGTGCAGCGATTTCGACCAAGAAGATCCTCTGGTTGTGGAAGATGAGCTGGTTATCCCCACCAGGCTCAAGGGAAGACGACTCCGGACTGGATCTTCTCTGGTCGAAGGGTAGATAGCTCAGGACTGCAGCAGGGCTTCACCGGGACGGGGTAGTTTCAGCAGCCTTCTTCCCCGCTACTCTTTGGTTCCTTGTAGTTCCATTGGCGACTGACTTCTAGCCCACGAGACCTGCCTTTTAATGCGAAAATCCCCCATTCACACAGCCTGGCTATCAATCACGCAGCAGGGGGGTTGTACAGCCCGGACAACCACCTCAGCCAATCATGGCAAAGTGTGACTTGGGTTTCCTAGGATACCCTATGCAGGGGGTGACTACACCCCTTCCTCACATTCTGCCCACCTAGACAACCAGGCGCCTGGAGGAGGGCTTCTAGGCAGAAGCCCGCCAAAAGACAGTCAACAAAGAAGGCAAACCTGGTTTGCCACACAAAGTAAACCACAAGAAGGACTAACAATATTTGGTCAAACGGATTTAAGCTTGAGGCTAATATAATAGCCTAAAACAATACCACGTTTATATAGTATAATCGTGGTAGAAATGTTAGGGTAGATACTACTGCCACCAGCCAAGTCTAAATGTTAAAAGAGCGAAACAATGCTCTAGGAGGTACAGATAAATGACTAAGTAAAGTTAATGGCAACTTTACCTTTTTCTGGGGGACAGTAGTTAGCCTCAGAAATGGAGTCGGTGGGAAGTCTAAAAGACAACCCCGTGTCACTGCACTGAAGGTGCTGTGTAACGCACAAAAGGGGGCTACTGATGTGGTGTACTCCAGAGTCCACAATCACAAAAGCAGATGAAATACACACGGCAAAAACACAGGTAAGAGTGGGAAAAAGAGGCACACTCTTACCAAGTGAAAAAAAAAATAACTCCAGAAATCCAGCAAAGCTGCTGGGGGACTCAGCCATAAAATGAGAATTTTCCCTAACAGCCACCACTCCTTCAATGGAGGTTTTCGCCGGGTGAACTTGGGGGCCTTGACAACCTTGGTCGGGGACCTTCACTGTGGGGGGGGGCACCACACCCCTTTGGCCTTCTCCGTCGAACCGACTGGGACTCCTGCCCTGGCCGGCGAGGAGCCCGCCCCAACGGCACTCCCAGTGCCCACTGACTTGCAGTGCTTCCCCTTCTGTTTGGCCCCCATCGCTGGAGCGCCCTCAAAGGTCTTAAAATACTGCTTGGATTTCTTGCAGCTGGGTGACCGGGGCTCACCTGACTGGAGCCGATCCGCTAACGGCGGTCCTTCATGGTGCGGGACACCATATCCTTGCAGGACGCACAGGCCTACTCCACGTGAGTCTGGTTGGTATGCAGGCAGTAGAGGCACAGGGAGTGCATCGTCCAGGAAAATGTTCCTTAGGCCGCATCCATGGCAAATCCTGAACAGAGGCGGTGAGTCTCCTTTATCTTCAGCCATGTCCAGGCGGCGCAAGCCTCCAAGAATCTTCTGGAATCCTCCAAGAAGTGAACTCAATGAAAAATCGCCCTTGAGCGGTGAATAAAGTTCGGAAAAACGGGCCCCCGTTAGTCCGATGATGGATCAATGGAGCTTGAGGCTCGATTGACCGAAAAGAAATTAGAGCAAGCTCTAAGAAAAATCTCAAATGCTGTAAAAAGCTCGAGAGTTATAGCACGAGGACTCCCAACACTTTCCGTGCTACCAAATCAGAAGATGGCTGCCAGAGGAGGGGCTTGGGTAGAGGGCAGTCATTGGCTGGGGCTGTATGACCAAGAGGCCAGTGATTGGTTGTTTGGAGAAAGACACTTCAGAAGTGAAACAGATTTTTTTTCCTTTACCGAGGATTCATAGCCTGACAGGAAATATTCATGAGCATGTGAATCCATGCCAGACCCCATGCCTGAGAACTAAGACTTCACTGTGGTCCTGCACTGACGGTGCTGTGTGCCACAATGCAAAGATGCCGCCTATGGAGTTTGTCAGACTCCAAAGTAAAAAAAAAATAACAGTCCAAATAACAGAAAAATACGAGAGTGGGGAAAAAGGTTTGTCTCCAGGTAAGAAATTAAAAGTCCTAAAGTCCAGCAAAATAGCTGGGGGTCTCTAAGGTAGAGAGGAATTTGCACATTTCTGAGGATTCTCCTTAATGATACTCTCCCTTGCTGGTGAGTATGATGTTTGAAACGTACTGAACACTTACTGGTAACAAATGGCAAATGTTTTACAGCGTGTGGCTGGCCTATGGGTATATCATTGCACCAAATATGAAGTGTGCTTATGGTGACATGCGCCATACTACTGAAAACAAATTCATATTTTGTCACACGTCACCATGGGGCGCATTGATTTCTATTAAGTAGAATATAAACTAAGGAACTATCCCTGCAGCTCTAGTGGGATCTTTAAGCACTTGCGAAGCCAGAGCAGTAAATGCCAAAAGGGAACAAAGGGAGTTTGAACTTTAAAAAACAAATGGGGAACAGAGGAAGATGGATAATTAGAGGATAGCCAAAGTGTAAAAGCATTGAAATCAGGTTACTTGGATCAGATGCAAGAAGAGATTTGGTCTCAGAAGGCAAACATGCATGGCCAGCCGGTCTCGCTTCTCACCCTCTGTGCTCGCTCATGCTCCTCCCGGGCCTTTCTCACTCGCTCTTTTCTTGCGTTCAACTCCTTCTCCTCCCTCTTACGTTCATATTTCCTCCGATGTTCAGCTATCTTCAGTGCCTTTGAGGGGAAAGTACATAATTGAGAGCTGGATTTGACTCATGCTCATGTCCAGCAAAGAGGAAGTACAGGTGCAATACAGCCTACGCCTTTTCAGCAACAGTGCATTATGAATGACAGTGACTGACAACTTCTTTATAGGGTCACCCTGCCAAAATAACAGCCAGTGTCAGCATAATGACATTTATAGAAGACTTTGAGAGAACAGTGCTGGGAGTGGATTACCAGCATGCAACACTAGAAAAAAGATACATCAACCCTCCCATGAACAAAACTGCCAGCAGACTGCATTAGGGACCTTAAGCCCAATACAGAATAAACACCCTTACCCGTGGCTGCACCTCCTTTAGCATTGCACTCGTGTCCTCGTCGTAGTCAAGCTTGCACGCCATCGCCAGATCGCGGGCTGCATCCTCCCAGTGGCCCAAAAGCCTGAGAAAAATAAAGTAATTTGAGAACCATGTCACAGAAGACATTGTGAATAGTCATATTTGGTGGGGTTGAACAGAAACAAGTCTTTTTACTGTTATGAGGTTTGCAAGTCAAACTCCTCTTTCAATATGCATTAATCCACATTCAGCTGGTTTCAGGATCCAAGCTACACAAAGAATATACAATTCCAGCTTACTGTGTCCCCAGGGTTCGTTCAAGAGAATACGTTTAGCTTAATCTCACAACAATGCAGAGTTCTACAGCTTATCCAGCACTACCCAATCCTTCCAAATACTTTCCTAGGCATGGAGTAGCCTTTTCATAAAGCCCCTGCCCTGTAGCAGCAGCATTCAGGATCAATCCAATCAGTGTGATGCAGATATACAATTAGTCATCCTGCCCTGTAATGGAAGACCGCACTGGTTTACCTGTGAGCTTTTCCTCTCCACTTGTAGGGCTGTGCAGAGTCTGGGTTGATCTCAATGGCTCTATTACAATCCCGGATTGCAGCATTGGGTTTCTCAAGCTTCACATAGACACTACAGGGGAGGAAGGGTTTGAAAAAGAAGCATTACTGAAAACAGAGCCCCGATCGCTTATCACTTCCAATCAGAAATGTTTGCCACCCCGTAGCAGGTTTTGAAATTATGTTACTGATCTTCAAGGATAGATGCAGCGCTGTGCAAGATAACCCGATTGTGCACGCGCAAGACTTAAGGGCAGTGACTTCACCAAAGCACACCAAGGGGACATTCTTCTGTATCCCACACCACACCTCCCCATAAACATTACACAACACCTCAATCTCACCTGGCTCTCTTGGCATACAAGATGGCTAGACGAGGGTTCAGCTTGATGGCTTCTGTAAACAGGTTGATGGCACCCTTCAGGTCCCCTGAAAATAGAGTTTTAGAATTGGTGCACAACATCGAAGTTTTATTGCACCTGGTCTAATCCGACAGAAATTAAAGTTCAAGTACTCCACTTGTGTTAGGCAAGAATTGATGTAGTAACCCTGTTTAAGACTACACAACACTTGTCCTCTTGGTATTAGGTAAACCACCTTTTGGTATAGGCCTGTCCTACACAAGTCAGTGTGACTGAGCAGCAAGGTTTATCACAGGAGGGGTAAATGATCGCTGTAATCGCAAATACAAGTAGCCAAGTAACACACTCGGTTTCAATTATGACACATTACTTACCCTAACAGCATTTCTGATGATTGTATCAGCTTAGCTTCACATGCTGTGCATATATTCCGACATCCAGTGTTAACCGCAGAGTATTGCATCTTGTGTTTCGAGGATCGAAAGGGGACGTCGACATGGGCGTGCCTGCAACACTATCCCTAACGCGATGTGCAGTGTACCCAAAATCCCTCACACGTTGTGGTCCCTCCGATTGTATTTTTTCTGCCCTGGAGCCTAATGCATATTGTGAGTGCATAAAAGAGCGAGTAGTAAGACGTCTATGTTCCTTCCACCCGAGCAGGGAGGAAGGGTGGGTTGCATGTGAATCTAAGCAGATACAATCATCAGAAGACATGCATTACTCACCGTAATAGCATTTCTGATTGTATCTGCTTAGATGCACATGCTGTGCATACGGTCCGGCATCCAGTGGTAACCGCAGAGTATTGCATCTTGTGTTTCAGGGACTGAAAGGGGACGTCAGCATAGGTGTGTCTGTAACACTATCCCTATTGTGACGTGTAGTGAACCCAAAATCCCTCATGCGCTGAAGTCCCTACAATTGTATTTTTTCTGCCATGAGGGAGCCCAAGGCCATTGTGAGTGAGTACATAAAGAGAACGTAGTAAGACGTCTATGATCCTTCCAACCGAGCGGGGAGGCAGGGTGGGCGCAGGTAACATATACAATCATCAGAAATGCTATTACGGTGAGTAATGCAGGTCTTCTGATGCTTGTTAATCTGCTTAGTATCACATGCTGTGCATAGACTAGCGAACAGTACCCAGAGTTGGAGGTGGGTTATGAGAAGGAACAGTAGTGAAAAGATGTCTTAATACTGCTTGTCCCACCTGAGAATCAGATCTAGAATGAGTGGCCAGGCAACAGTGTTTTGTAAAGGTATGTACAGAACTCCAGGTTGCCACTTTGCAAATGGACTCAAGCGGAACATTTGCAATGAATGCTATGGAAGCCCCAGAGTGGTGTGCGCTCTAGGCTTGAAGGGCAGGTCTCTCTTAGCAAGAGTATAACAGTGTGATGCATTTGACAATCCACCTTGAGATAGCTGATTTAGAGACCGGATCCCTTCTCTGCCAGCTGCCACTGAAACAAAAAACTGGTTTGTCTTCCTCAGTGGTTTCGTTCTTTCCAGGTAAAACATGACTGCCCTGCGCACATCTACTGTGTGTAGGCCTCTTTCTGCCATGCTAGTGGGATTCTGGAAGAAAGTGGGTTGTTCAATTGATTGGTTCACATGGAACTTTGATATGTATTTAGGTGCAAATATGGGATGAGTGCACAGAACCACCTTATACCTGTGGACTGTAACAAAAGGGTCTAGAACTGAAAGGGCCTGTAGTTCGCTAACCTTTCTAATAGAAGTGATAGTCACTAGGAAGGCCGTCTTATAAGTAAGGTCTTTTAGACTTGCTTTATGCATTGGCTCAAAGGGAGGTCCCATGAGTCTGTTTAAAACCACATGGTGGGGAGAGATTTGCATTAGATGAGCGAACCAGGGTTGGCGGTCCCACATGGGGGCCACCAATATCATGGTGACTGGTTCCTGGTGCATCTTGTGCACTATCTTGTTGAGTAGGGCAGTCCGGGGGGGAAGCGTAGACAAATTTCCCTGACCATGCTATCTAGAGTCCGTTCCCCCTGGAGCGGTTCTGGGGATACCTGGAGGTGTAGTCTTGGCATTGGGCGTTCTCCTGAGTTGCCCAACAGGTCGATCTCTGGGAAGCCCCATTCTGCAAAGACGTTTAAGACTATTTCTTCGTGTAGACGCCATTCGTATTCTAAGGGCAGTGGGAAATCTCTGCCGAGCACATCCGCTAGAAGATTGAGTTCCCCTGGAACGTGCTGGGACAACAGGAACATCTTGTGTTTGAGAGGCCACATCCAAATGTTTTGGGACAGCTTGGATAGCCCTGGAGAGTGTGTTTCCGCCCGTTTGTTTAGGTAATACATGGCTGTGGTGCTGTCAGGACCAGAACTGTCTTCCCTTGTTGCCGTGTCTGAAAGGCCTTCAGTGCTTTTAATACCGCTAATAGATCCCACAGATTTATAGGGTTGGAGGCTACTTGTGGGGACCACACTCCATGCACTGTCTGCTGAAGTAGGTGAGCCCGCCGACTCCATGAGAGATGAGTCTGTTGTGAGTGGCTCCCACTGCAGGGTTGGTGAAGGTCTTCCCCTTCAAGAGGTTTTTGCTTGACCACCACTGCAGAGCGAGAACGAGGGCTGGCGAAACTACCAGATCTTCCCATTGTTCGATGGCCTGACACCACTGGCTGTTGAGCTACTCTTGCATGGGACGCAGACGTGCATGAGGAACTAAGTAAATACAGGACGCCATCATCCCTAGCAGCCGTATAGCCTTGCATACCGTCACTTCCCGACTGGCTACATACTGAGGCATCTGAAACAGCATGTTTTGGACCCTCTCAGAGGGGAAGACAAGGTTGTCTCTTGTCCGAATTAGAGCCCCTAGAAACTGTTTGACTTGACTGGTGGTCTAAGCTGGATCTTTTTCTTGTTGGAGAAACCCAGAATGAATAAGAGGTCTATTGTCTTCTGAGTGTTCAATAGCCATGTTTCATAGGATTCCCCTGTTATGAGCCAGTCTTCGAGGTAAGGAACGGATTGTCTGCGCAGGTGAGCTGCTGCCACTACCAGTACCCTTGTAGACACCCTTGGTGCCAAGGCAATGCCAAAGGGGAGTACTTTTAACTGATAGTGCTTGTCCTCTATCATGAATCTTAGGTACTTTCTGTGCGCTGGCAACATTGAAATATGAAAGTATGCATCTTTCATATCCAGTGTTGCCATGTAATCTCCCCGTTTCAGCAGTGGGAATACTTATTGCAAAGTGACCATACAAAACGTATAAGGTTTGACAAATTTGTTCGCTGGGCGCAAGTCTATTACAGGGCGCATGGTGACCCTTTTTTGGTACAAGGAAGTACTCTGAATAAATACCCTTGTTTACTTGTAGAATCGGGATGACTTCTATGGCGCACTTTTCTTGAAGGATCTCCACTTCTTGTAGAAGGATGCACAGGTGTTGGAGTCTGGTGCCGTGATTTTGGTGGTATGAACGGAGGTGGTCGGTAAAATTCTATGCAGTACATGTGGGCCACGGTCTTGAGTACCTACTGGTCTGCCGTTATCCCCTCACATGCTTTAAAGAAAGAGGTGAGGGGGCCCCCCCCCCCCCCCAACAGGGGTGGCATGGACTGGACTCTGATCCGATGGTTATTTCTGACCTGAGGCCGGGAACTTCTGGGGCTTGGGCCACGCCCACTTCCCTTTCCATGCTGCTGTCCTCTACGTCTATAGGTGGTGGTGGTGGTGGTGGTGGTGGTGGTATTACATCCTTGTGCCGAGTTCCAGTTATTTCCAGAACTGTACTGGTTCTGTAGGGAGCAGGATTGCCCACAAAAGGACCAGCGGGAGCCACCCCCTCTGTTGAGAAGTTTTCTGGGTAATCTGCTGAAGGGACTGGAATGTCTCATGTTATTTTTTGGCTGTTTCCAGGGCGTCGTCCACTGCTTTGCCAAAAAAGTTGGTTTCTTCAACAGGTTTATCAGGGCAGCCTGGGTCTCTGGTTTAAACCCAGAGTTCCTCAGCCAGGCATGTCTATTAAGCAAGGTTCCCTGTGCCAAGGTTCTTCCTGCTGTTTCAGTAGCGTCTTAAGTATTCTTAAGCACATTTTGATTCACCTGCTTGCCGTCTGATATGATGGTGAGCATCTTAGCCCGCAAGGGTTCTGGTACTTCTGGAAGGCCGCCTTCCAGCAGGTTTCATTGGACATCCGCATAACTAGCCAAAAAGGTGGTATTATTGGCTATATGGGTGGAAATAAACAGCAGCCGTTGTAACCCTCTTCCCCAACGCATACAGCCTCTTCAACTCCTTATCGGACAGTGCCTCTCCTGTTGGCAGGGGTACACCCGCCTGTTTTCCAATCATGGTAACCACTAAAAAATCTGGAGTGGCATGGCCCTCAATGTAAGCAGGGACAGTAGGAGAAGGGGCGGAACAATTTCTCCACCCTGGGGTTCACTGCTCTTGTTTCAGCTGGTTTCAACAATGAGGGTGCCAATCTTCTTTTGATAAAGTTTAACTAAGGAATAGCTTGGCTGGCAGGGGGCTTTTCTTTGATAAAGTCGTCCACAAAATCAGATTCTGGCACAGCTTCTTGTGTGGCTATCTGAAAATGTTCAGCTGCCTACTTCAAAATGGCATTAAATGCCATTTGATTGTCCACAGGGGAGACCTGGGGGGCTGGGGTGGAGGGGGTATATCCATGCATAGGGCATCAGGGTCCGGGGTAGTAACAGGGGACAGCCAAGGTTAAGCCTCAACCTGGCGGCTATCATCCCAATCGTCCATAGGATCGGCAAGGTCATCCATATTGTAATTGTCCCCAAAGGGGGCATCATCTTGCACATGTGTCCACCTGGACCAGTGAGGTCATGGGAATAATCATCACGAGGATCGTCAAAGAGCCGTGGAAACTTGGCCATGGGTGTAAAGGGAAGGTCCTCCCTTGGCCTCTTGGGAGCAAGCTTCTCAGAATAAGTGACATTTCTCTAGTTTGTCCATGCACCCCTCAAATGTCTCCTTGGTCCATGGGAATGAACCAGAGGGGTTAGAAGGGGGGCTTAATTTTCCTCTGTGGAACGGTGAGATGTATCCCCAAGCGTGCGAGATCGGGACAAAGGACTCGCAGAATAGCCCTGGCAGGGTTCTGAAGGCTGTGGCGCGTCTTTCGGCGCATTCTTGGGTCGTTGTGTGTGCCTCGGCATGTCCTTCGATCATTCTGCCGCGTCTTTCGACCTTTCATTCGGACTAACCGCCGAAGCGATCCTAGCGATGCTATCGCTGATGTCCTGGGCGAGCCGGAGGCTGCGCAGTGGATTTCAGTGCCACTGGGGGCTTAGGCGGCATCTGCGCGTCCTCCTGGAGCGTCTCGACCGCCAGAGTTTTAGTGCTAGCGCTCTTTGTCTTTGAATGCCCAGTTGCAGGCCACTGCTGCAGTTGTGGGGAAGGCTGCCGATCATTAGGATCAGCGGTTCCCGTCGAAGTTTGACAGGTCCGTTGGCGCTTTGGCACACTGATGCCGAAGCAGAACCTTGGGTTGGGCGTTTGGTGTAAACAGTTTGTGCGTCCTTGCCGCCGGGTGTTTTCCCCATAGCATGACTCGCGTCGTGCCTGGTGGGCTTGGGGACGGACGCTGCGGATCGAGAACTCTGCCGTTAGGTCAATGGCTTCCGATACAGAAGCGGCCCACCGCTTTAAGCGGCGCTCCTTGATCGTCTTTAGACGCTGTAGCTTACAAGCTGCCAAGGTTGTTTCGTTGTGGTTGAGGAAGACAATTGTTGCACCAACGGTGCTAGTCTTTCCACAGGTATTTGGCCCTACACGGGGGGCAAAACCTAAACGGAGTGTTGTCCATAGCGCAAGACGGGTACAGCAATGACAAAACCCAGGGAACAAAGAGGGTGATGGAGGAAAGGCATACTTGAAAGAATATGGCCACCCTAACCCCTCTCCCTACTATAAGGGCCGGCCAGAAGGCCCGGCCCCATGGACGGCAGCACTGCCGGATCAACAGGCCGTCAAAATGCTGCAGCAGTCTTCAGCGATGCACAGGATTCAATCGTCAGTGACTTAAGAGAATAAACAACCAAAGTCGCTAATTATAAGAATAACGCAATCTTTTTCAGGAGCTCTAGGGCGACCAGTAATCTGGGTGGAAAAAACAATGAGGGACCTCGACATGTGAAGGATTTTGGGTACACTACACGTCACGGATAGTGTTGGAGGCATGCCCATGTCGACGTCCCCAAATTGGTCGGTAGGGATATCATCAGTGAGGTCATAAGACGACTCCTGAAAGTTCTTCTGAAGTTTTGCCACAGGAGTAAAAAGGCTCTCCTCTCAAGGCCTTTTGGGTGTGAACCTCACTGAGAAATCCACAAATCTAACCTATTCATACACCTCAAACTTCTCCCTGGTCCATAACGAGTAGCCAGAGTCATCATGGGTTGCAAAAGGCTCTTCTAGCTGATCTCTAGAATGTCGAGATTTTTCATTTAACGTCAAAGAGACACTTGGTTCTCTGAAAAGTCTTTGAGGTTCCGATGGTTCTGGCGGGTCTTCGGACGCGTCCTTAGGCCCATCTTTAGGTTTCGACTAGTCCTTCGACCGTTCTCCTCGATTTGCCGCCGAAACCATCTTATTGATGCTTTCAGTAATACTTGGTGTAACAGAAAAGTGTTTGGACTGGGCCAGCGGCTGCGCAGTTGGTTGCGGGGAGGACTGCCGACCACGAGTATCGGCGGGCACTGCCGAACTATCCGGTGTGCCCGTTGACGCTATGGACCGCTTCGACTGTTTTGTCGAAGACAGACCGGGGTTTGTGTCTTTAATGTGGGAAGAATGTGCATCCTTGTCGCCGGGATGTACAGTCCCCATAGTTGTTCCTAGTGGTGCAGGGGACAGATGATGCGGAGCGAGAGCGCTCTGCCGGGAGGTCAATGGTCTTCGAATTGAAGCCCTGGTTGTCACTATGCCCTTTGGCGGCTGCGGGGGACCTACTTTTGGCTTGCAACATTCCGTTGGCTGCCCACCGCTTAACACGGCGCTCCTTTAGGGTCTTGGGACAAAGGAGCTTGCAAGCCACACAAGCCGCCATATTGCGTTTAAGGGGAAGACACCTATTACACTCTTTCCACAGGAAGTTTGCCTTCCACGAAAGACAATCTAAATGGAGCCCTGTCCATAGCGCAGGAATAAGACGAAGGGAACAAAGAGGAAAGGGAAAGGCATTCTTAAAAAGGAAATTTCTACCCCGACACCACTCTCCCTACTGTGTAGGGCGGCCAGAAGGCCCGGCCATGTGGTTGGCAGCACCGACAGGATCAACTGCCGTTGAAGGTCCATAGTAGCAGGCTTCGGCGGAGATCAGGAAACAGCCGTCGAGGGAAGGGACGGTAAGATAAGACAAAATCAACCAAAGGTCGATAAATATACCAATATAGCAATATCTCTTGAAGTGCTCCGCATAAGGCGGCCAGTACACTGGCCGCAAAACAATTTTTTTTTATAAATCCCACCCCCCCCCAAAATAAATAAATTAGAGGGACCTCGACGCAGGAGGCATTTTGGGTACCATACACGTCAGGGATGGTGTTGCAGGCATGCCCATGTCGACATCCCCTTTTGATCCTCAAAAGACAAGATGCAATACTGTGCGGTTACCACTGGATGTCGAACTATATGCACAGTATGTGATTCTAAGCAGATTAACAAGCATCAGAAGAACAAGTTACTTACCAACTGTAACTTTCTTTCGACTGGATGTTCCTCCCACGTATTCCTCATCTTGTGATAGACTCCCATAGCAGTGATCAATTTGGAGAAGGGAGTACTAGTCTGTTTTCACGGACGGAGTGAAGTACCGCTCTGGCAAATAACCCCTCATTGGAGGAGGCAGTAATGCTTGATAAAGGTATGCATTGATGCCCATGTTGCAGCCGAGCAAATATCTTTTGCAGGGACTCCCCTCGTCAAAGCCGCAGAAGTATCCATTCCCCTAGTGGAATGAGCACGTAGCCCCATCCGGTGGGTCTTTTCCTGCTAATCTGTAGCATTCCAATATAGCCAGAATGATCCAGCGGGATATAGTTTGTTTTCTCACAGCTAACCCTAATTTGCGACCTGTGTAGCTCACAAAGTTGGTCATCTGGATGTAATTTTGTCATTCTTGAAATGTAAAAGCTGAGGGCCCTCTTGGGGTCCAGCCTATGTAATCTCTCCTTTTCCCAAATGAGGAAAATGATAGAATGTTTATAAAATAATTTTCTGTAACAAATGGAAGTCGGAAACTACTTTCGGTAAGAAACAGAGTTTACCCCTAAGAACTACCTTATCCTTCTAAAAGATGCTATATGCAGGCTTACGAGAGAGCCTGTGGTTCACTAACCCAGCGGGCCGATGTTAATGCCACAAGAAGGACAGTTTTTAGTGTTAAAAGCCTCAATGAACAGGAGTGCAGAGGCTCAAATGGTATACAAGTTAGGAATTTAAGAAGCAAGTTTAAATCCCAAGTTAGAACATGAAACGGTATTGGTGGATATACATTGACAAGTCCTTTCAGGAACTGTATTAATGTAATTTTAAAGTAAGAAACCTCTTCCGAGGAGCGCTTAAAAATGGACAGCGCAGCAAGATATCCTTTGATTGTTCCAATCTGGAGCCCCAGATTGGCTAGATGTAACAGGAAAGAAAGCACCACTGGGGTGCCACATTGAAAAGGGTCCACATCCCTATCTTTGCACCATTTACTGAACTTGTTCCAACAACACCAGTACAAGGATTTTGTTGCTGGCCTTCTGGCCGAAAGCAAAATGTCCATTATGTCATCCGGAAGATCCCAATCCTTGTATCTCAACCTCTCAGAAACCATGCATTTAGGTTGAGCGTCTTGACCTCTGGATGGAGAACCAGACCTTCCTCTTGCGAGAGAAGATACTCTTTGTGGAAGACGTACTGGAGGGCAGATGGACATGTCCAGAAGGTCCGGGTACCACGTCCTCCTGGCCCAGTCTGGGGCAATTAGGATCATGGTTTTCCTGAACTTTCTCAACCTCCTGATTAACTTGAGGAATCACGGGGACTGGAGGGAACACGTACAGCAGGGGAAAATCCCAATCCACCACAAACGCGTCTCCTAGAGCTCCTCTCGGGGGAAATTCCCTCGAGTAATACTGATCGCACTTCCGGTTTTACGTGGTTGCGAACAGATCCACTTGAAGGGTTCCCCAAAGGGCGAAGATCTCCAGAAATACTTCCTGCGCTAACTCCCACTCGTGGAAGACTGCTCTGTCTGCTCAGAGTCTGCCGCCGTGTTCTGCTCTCCGGCTAGGTGAACTGCCAATAGAGGGATTCCTTCTCGTATTTCCCAGAACCAGTGCTGCATCTCCTCTCTGCACAGAGGTAGTGATCCTATACCTCTTTTGTTGAGGTAGTACATGGCCACTGTGTTGTCCGTCAGTATCAGGACTTTCTTTCCCTGTACAGAGGGGAGGAAGGCCTTCAGCGCTAGTCTGATGCCCTCAGCGCCAACAGGTTGATGTGTAGTTTGGACTCCGATGGAGACCAATGTCCACTGATTGTCAGATCACTGGTGTGAGCTCCCCACCCCGTGAGTGAGCCGTCCGTTACTACTGTTATCTCCGGCCATGGTTGCCAAAAAGATTCTCCCTTGTTGTTGCAAGCCCACCATAATAGATCCTGAGCAACTGCGCTCGGGACTTGCAGAAGATCTGACATATTCCCCGAGAATTGGGACCACTGAGTTCTAAGTGCCCATTGGAGGGATCTCATTCTCAATCTGGCCTCTGGCACCAGAAAAATGCAGGATGCCATGAGGCCGAGCAACATCAGAAAATCGAAGGCCGGCAGATACTGGGCTTGCTGGAATTTTGTTACCATCTGCTGGATGTGGAGAGCTCTTACCTCAGGCGGCGAGGCTTTGCCCAAGGAAGTGTCCAAGACTGCTCCAATAAATTGTAGCTGTTGGGATGGTATCATGTGGGACTTCTTGAAATTGAGGGAGAAGCCCTTCTTTGGGATGAGAAAATAAGGGGAGTACCAACCTTTGTTCCTCTACACTACAGGTACATGTTCTATTGCCCCTTTCTCCAGCAGGGTTAAAATGTCCTGCAAAAGGAGCCGGTCTGGAATTTTGGTAGAGCTGACTCCCGGTGGATGATCGTGAGGTCTTTTTAGGAAGGGAAGGCAGCAACCTTGAGTTACTGTTTCCAGTGCCCAAGCATCTGAAGTAATGCCCGGCATTCTTTCAGATGCTGAGAGATTCTGCCTCCCACTGGTGTTTTGTATGATAAGACCTCAGAGTGATTTGGAAGCGGCTGCAGGAGCGGCTGAGGGCATAGATGCCGTTGCTGAAGATGGCTTTGTAGTCTTTCCTCGTCCACCACGAGTGACATTCCTTTTGCCCCTTTGAAAAGTATGTCCTCGTCCTCTACCAACAGAATAGTATCGAAAAGGGTGACCCCTCCAGGAAAATGAGCCCGAATAGGGTTTCTGAGGCTGTCGCATGGAAGCACTAAGAGATTTAGCTGCTGCTTTTGAGGTCTGTCGTTTTTCTGAGCTCTCAGCCTTACTACCAAACAGCCTCGAGCCATCAAATGGCATGTTGAGAAGTCTGGTCTGCACATCTGGTGCAAACCCCACCTTTCTCAACCACGCAAACCTGCGTAGCACTGTGCTCGATGCCATGGATCTGCTAATACCATCAGCAGTATCCAGTCCAGACTGGAGACATTCCCCATTGCCTCCTTCCCATCTGACTATATTCAGGAAGCCTTCCCTTTCCTCGCCTTCCGGAATATGTTCAGCCGCCAACGATTTGCATTACCACAGGGTATGTGTGAACCTGGCCAGGGGTACAGGTGACATTGGTTGATTTCAAGGCCATGCTACCTGAAGTAAAAACTTTACGAGCCCAAGCATCAAACCTTCTTATCCTCCCTATCCAGAGGTATGGTTGGGTATGCTGTCTGTCTCGAAGTAGTAGCAGCCTGAATAATCAGACTTTCTGGAGTAGGGTGTCTATTTAGATATTCTGGATTAGAAGTAGAAGTTCTGTACTTCCTTGGAAGATTGCTGTCTACTGCAGCAATGTTATCAGGTTTTTCCCAGTTCCTTTCAACTGTCCTTTGAAGCGCCCTATGGAAAGGGAGAACTGGATCCTTCTGGGGTCCTCGGACTATTATGTCCGACATATCTTGCTCAAAAGTAGGTGAAGCTCTTCCCCAACCCATATATTCTATCACCCTACTCATCAAATTCCTGTACCCGGAGTCTGCATGTTCTGCAGGATCAGGTGCAGCAAACGCCAATTCAGGTGATGTGTCAACACCACTAGCAGAATGTAGAGTTTCGCAGAGGTCTCATTTTAGTTTCAGAGTTTATGAGTTCCTCTGGAACTTGTCTAGTGCCATATTTTACTCCAAAAGGAGTGGAATCTTCATCCTCCGAGCCAGATTCTTCAAAAATTGAAGACATGGACCTAAAAGAAATCTGACTTGGGTAAATGTGTAAACCACCTCTCTTCCTCCTGATTTTTTGTCGAAGGAATAAAGGTTTTCTTCGAAGGCGTCGAAGGAATCTTCGACACTCGACGAAGTCTTCGATAAGGGCGTTGAAGATAGTAAAGGCTTTGTTGTCGAACCTGTCGGCGCCAACGAAGTTGCACTCGACCTCGACAACTTCTGCTTATGAGGGATCGGAAAAACACTCTATTCTCGAGGATCTCTTGACGATTTGTCCATTCGAGTTTTATGGGTTCTACTGGGTTTTAGCGCCGTAGTTCCAGACTTCCCCGTGTCGTCCCATGGAGCGACCGGGGTCTGGCTTTTCTGAGGTTTCTTTGAGGGGGTTGAGGCCGCATTCTCAAATACCCGCATCATTTTTCTTCTAAAATGTTCCCATTTTGTAGGGGAATCTGATCTTGTTGGACATCGAACCAATTCAGTCGATGTATCGGATGACGATGGAGATCTAGGTCTCCTTTTTAGTTTCTTAGAAGACGAAGAAGATAGTCTCGATCTACTACGAGATCGGGATCTCTTCGAAAGTTTTTTTATGATGTTACGATTCCTTTGAATCGGACGATTTCTTATGCTTTAGACTAGGCCTTCGAAGTGGCCTTTGACGCCTCCCACCCCACCGCTAACTTACTTTTCCTCTCACGGAGCGCCTTCTCCGTCCTCGACGGACAGGAGCCACAGTCACCGGTTCGAGGATCTGAACCCAGACACCAAAGACAGATACGGTGAGGATCGTCGACCCGCAGTCGATCCACTTCTTAAACCCAGTTTTGGGTGTAGAAGCAGTTGATGACGACATTTTCTGACAGAAAATGTCAAAGCGTGCCGTTCACGAGAGCGAAGCAATCGGAAAAACGGAACTGAAGCCAACGGGCACGGCTCGAGCTACTTATACCAACAGTGACGTCGACACGGAATGGAGCCCGTCGAGGGACAATCAACGCCACGACCTCGAGCACAGCGCCCTCTGCCGAAATTTTTTTTCCCGAAGCAGCAAAGCTGCCGATAACGAATTATCAAAAGATGAGGAAACGTGGGAGGACACAATCCATTCAAACAATAGTTACAGGTAAGTAACTTGTTCCTTCTCCAGCATGGGGTCTGGCATGGAATCGCATGCTCATGAATAAAGAGCACATAGCAGTACAATATTATACAACCACGCAAGGTGGCAAGGCTCAACAGAAGCAAACACTCTTACCTCCGGAACAGGCTCATCTTCAAGCGAACAGGTTGCGTAGCACTGCTTGGCCGGCCCTGGACTCCTCCCTGAAATACCCATCAAAGCAGAATCTTGTGAAGGTGTGCACAGACTTCCACGTATCAGCACTGTAGATGTCCAGCCGGGGCACACCAGACAGGAATGCCATTGTTGCAGCGACTGCTTTAGTGGAATGGGCTCCCAGGCAGCGGTCGGTGTGCCAAGCAATGACAGTGTGTGATGCAGCCGGAGAGCCACCTGCAGATGGAAGCCTTGAACAAAGCCTTCCCATGGTTCACAGGGCCAAAGTTCAAATAGTTGAGATGTCTTCTGGAAACTCTGCGTGCCACAGAGCTTCAGCGCTTGCGCCATATACAGCGAGTGCAAAGTCCTTGCAGCCAGGGACAAAGGTCTTGGAAAAAACACATGCAACACCAAAGGCTCGTTGATGTGGAATTCTGATGGCACCTTTGGCATGAAAGAAGGGTGCGTCCACAGCACCACCCTCGTGTCATGAAAGGTCAGATAAGGCTGTTTGCAGGAAAGGGCCTGGATCTCACATACCCTCCTGGCAGAGGTGATGGCCACAAGGAAAGCAGTTTTCCACGATAGGAACGAGAGGGGCCTAATTCATAGGCTCAAAGGAGGTCCCCATGAACCTCATCAGTACCACGTTGAATTCCCATGCCGGGTAAGGAGCCTTCACCAGCGGAAATGATCAAAATCGTTATTTGGAGGAACTCCTTGAGACAGTGGGACCAAAGAGAAGACCGTCCCAGAGATCTGGTGTAGCGGGAGATAGCTGCTAGATGCAGCTTGATGGACGTGTGCGCCAGCCCCGCCTTCGCCAAGGACAAATACGGGTGTATCTGCAGACTCATCTGCATCGGGCACCACGTTGCAAAATGTTTCCATGTGTGCCTGTAGCACTTCAGGGTCGACGCTTGAGCCCTGGCAAGAACCTCCCTGCAGTCCACTGGTAGATCATATCCACTGAACTTTGAGGCTGCAGGAGCCAGGCCTTCAGGTTCAGCGATCCTGGGTGATGTAGGATTGGGCCTCCATTGCTGGCGAGCAGATCCGCGACCACTGGCCGCTTGACAGGAGGTGAAGTCGACAGGCTCAGAAGGTCCGGGTACCAAATCTGCCTCGGCCATGCCGGGGCGACAATCATCCTGCATCGGCACAGTTTGAGTTGATTGACTACTTGAAGTAGCAGCGGCAACACGTACAGTAACAGGCCTTCCCACATGAAGCACACACCCCCTTGCTCTTCGGCTAGTGGAACCTGCTTGCGAATCTCTGGCATCTCTGGCATTTGGAGTTCGTCGCTGTCGCAAACAAATCGATCTGGATTCTGCCCTACTTGAGGAAGAGGCGGTCTACTTGATCCTGTCGGAGCTCCCACTCGTGGCAAGAGCGCAGCTCCCTGGTGAGGGTGTCTGGCGATGGTGTTATTGACTCCCGCCAGGTGGAAAGGAATGAGGAACCCACTTCCCCCAAAAGCCTTGAACGGCCCCTGTAGGCCTCTTGGGTCGTAGATCGGGAAGGTTGACGGTACAAAGATGACCCTTTGCCGAAACAGACTGCCAGATTTTCTGCCAAAGGCAAGAAAGGATGGACGATGCTGCTGAAGAGTGCCCAGGGCACGGGCACTCTCCATGTCCGTCTTAATGGCCTGCAACGATTCATCAACTGCTTTCCCAAAGAGGTTGTCTGTCGAAGGGCATGTCCAGCACCCTCGTCTGGACCTCGGCGAAAGTTGGTGGCCTTCAACTAACCATGACGAAGGGGGCAGAAACTGTTGCCCATCGGTCGGAATCCAGTGTCTGCGATGTCCAGGGCCGCAGTGATGGCATGGTCCGATGCCACTGCGCCCTCCTGGAGGATCTTAAGCGCCTCGACCCACTGGTCAGGCAAAAAATTGCAGCAGCAGGGCCATATTATACCAGAGCTCCCTGTTGTATCTTGTCAGGATCACAAGTGCATTCACTGCCTTGACTGTTGTTGCCGAGTAGATCACCATCCTACCCATGGCATCCAACTTCTTCCCCTCGCTGTCCGGGGGTACAGAGGCTGAAGATTAGGGATTATAAGACCTCCCTCCTCGCAGCTGCCGAGGCCACCGAACCCAGTGGGAGGGAGGGTTGGGGGCAAGGGGGATTGCGACCATAGGCACTTGGGTGCAGACTCCGGCACCCAGTACTACTTCTCCAGCCTATCCCTCTTCGCCAGGGTTGAGGCTAGGTTTCTCATCAGCGCCAGGCCCTCATCCCAAACGTCATCCAGGAGAGGCACCGCCAGAATGGTGTTCCTCTTGGCCTCACATCGTTGGTAAAGTCACCCTTCCTTCTTGGAACGACCCCATTTCTCCTGCGGTGGGGGTTCCGAGAAGCCCTCGGTGGTGGATAAACGCTGCCGTCGTCTGTCTGTAGTCGCTGTGTCTGTCCCCTGTATCCCTAGAGGGTGGAGGGCATGTGCGGCCGTTGATTAGGCAGCGGAAGGTGCAGTTTTCTCTTTTGCCGGCGGTGGTCCCGGTGCCAGAGGTCTGGATCTCCGGCAACAGGGTGTTGAGAGCTGAAAGGATGCCCAGCGATACGTTCCTGGGAGGTGTCATGGGGGCTAATTTGCTGGTCCCAGTGCCCACATCATCTGCAGCGGTTTTCCACCTCAGCGTTTATGCAGTCATTCCCCACGTCCTCCGGACCGTGTGAACGGACACTAGGTCCTCCTCGTCTGAGAACAAATATCCATGCCCTGGAGCACGGTTGAGGCCTCCTCCCCTCCCCCCCTGTGCATCTTGAGGGGTCGGTCTCGGATTTAGGGATGGCATCCTCTTTGGTGTTTTCTCCCCTTGGGGGTAGGGTCACTCTGGGCACCGCTGGGGTGCCCAGGACCAGGTGCGCCACTTTAACCATTTGAGAGGGCGGCTGCCACCATAGACAAGGAGGACTTTGCCTGGGCCACATGGGCCTTCAGAGGCAGGTCGGACACCATTCCCTGTGCCTTGGTCTTCTCCCACAGCTTCCTGGGTTAGCAGATATCCTCTACGAGGAGTAGCTGGAGCTATGAGTGGAGATTGAATCACGCAGTTAAAATGGCAGCACACAAAGATGAGCGCATTGCGGTGCTTGGCATAGTCTTGGTCCCCCACAAATGGGAGCACCCTCAAAGGACTTAAAACCCGCTCCTCAGTTGTCCGGTTCTGGGCGTAGCATGCCCCTGCTTGCCATACAGGGTAGAGGCCTTGGCGTTGAGCCACACCGCCAACCTACTGTGATGATCCTTGACTGTGCGCTTGGAGAATTCAAGGCAAGTTTCACAATCTGCTTGCCTGTGGTCCGGATGGAGACAGGGACGGGGAGTGTTTATCCTCCACAAACGCATTCCTATATCCGCACCTGGAGCAGAGCTTGAAGCGGGAACCTCAACCTCCCTCCTCCTCCAACATGGTCCAGGGTGTGGTGTAGGCCCGATGGCCTTCTGGAATCTTCAATGAAACTCGATGATTCTTGCCCTTGAGAGGTGCTGAAAGTCGCTCACAAACTGATCACTGCTTGCCGGTCAAAGGAGCGAAAGAGCACACAGGCTCTATTTGACAAAAATAGAAACTTATCGAAAGTGAAACTTTTTTCTTTCACAGAGGATTCCCAGTCTGACCGGGAATATTCATAAGCATTTGAATCCATGCCAGACCAGATGCTGGAGAACAAGGATGACAGCATACAAAATATGTCTAAACTTTTCTTTACATTCAATATCCTAAACGTAACCTAGGATTCCAAGCTTGTCGCCAGGAATATTCACATCATGTGAATCTATGAAAGATCCAATGATCGAGACAGTAGGTCACTCAAGTACATTAAAGAGAAATTAACAGGGAAGCTCAAAGGGGCAACTCAGACCAAATGTTATAGGAAACTATACCTCCAATCAGACTATTGAGAGACATAAAGTCACCCATAAAAAGAGTACAAGACTAGTTGAGAGGAAAAAGATTCCCCCTTCTCCTAGGGACAAGGGAAAATAATCACCAAGTCCAAGCAAAAGGTTCAAGAGTTGAGGGGTCAGGATGATGCATCACCAATATGATAATCTTACCCAACAGGGAGGCCAATATAATATGGTGAAAAGTAAAGATGAAAGTGTGGCCAAACCCAATCAAGGTAGGTAAAAGAGCGGTAAGGCTTAGACTTAGGAGGGCGAGTCCTGCAGCAGGTGGCTATGCCGCGACAAGCACAGCCCCATACAAATGTATTTGAGGAAATAAGCAGAAGCGCTTCACCTACATTGTTGGCGCTTCTGTGGGCCTACTACTGGTGCCAGAGGCCAGTGTGGTCCTTTCCCAAATAGGAGGTGCACTGTCTTGTCCTTATAGTAACCCATGGCTTGCCAATTAGCAGCAGACACTGCAGAAGTTGCGGGGGTGGGGAGGAGCAGAAGTGGGATATAACGGAGACAGCTTCTCTTACGGTGCCAAAATAGTCACTGAGCCATAAGACATGCTGGAGGTACAGTTGGAAGGCAGGCTAATCACAACTGGGCCAGATGCTAATTTTTCATAGAACTGTTTCATGATAACCGCAAGCTGCCCTTTTCGGCTCATCTCTTTGGAGAACACTTTTGCTTCAGGCGTGAAATCTTGCAAGGCACTGCATTCTGAACTCAACTTGTAAAATGCTCCAAGGAGTGATGACCAGTTTTGACGTGGCATTTGCATGTGTTACTCTACAGAAATTGTAAATTCCATGTATTCACTCCTTTTATTTCTCCACAAACCTACCCCAACACCATTCTCTCCAGCCCCAGTTTGGTTCGGGTTCCCTTGCTACAATTGGTAGCATCAATTCAGCAGAAAATATTAACAACCCTCCATTTAAAAAGGACACTAGCTGCCACTGCTATTATCATGCAATGCTCACCATCTCCCAATGCGTGGATGGCCATAGACTTCTTTTCATTGGCTAGGTCCATCATCTCATCAGTCACCTAAACAAGAAAACGAAGACAATGAAAAAAAATAACTTTTACTTTGAAGTCTCACAAGGAAGTTGGACAGTCAAGGGTTAAGGCTCTGAGAAACTAGGCTCAGATGTAAGGCGTGCAAGCAGCTATTTACATGATGAACTTGCAAGTTAAAACTGAGACCGCATGAGACAGGACAAGGAATTTTGTGCAGCGCTGCTGTGCAGATTAGGATTTTTCTAGCACCTAGATTAAGGCATCAAGGACCAATCCACATCCCAGCTACTCAGTACATTGCCGGACTCAAGGGGTAAGCACGGATGAGCCATTAAGACTATACTCACAAATAAAGGAGGCAGAGTGGAAAGGTTGGTGCATGGCAGCATACCACCACATGCAATAAAGCAATATCCACCCAGTATCATTATGAAACTACTCAGATTCGCCAGAAATTGTAGTAGGTACTTTACAGGTAGCTGAAGGCTCTAGTCTTTCAGGGTGGTGGCTTTGCCATGCAGCTACTTAGGTAACCTTGTAGCCTCTGAATATGGCGCAGGTTCGAAAGTTTAGATGCGGTAGGATGCTGCGATCCAACTTTCTGCAGTCATTATGCAAAGAAGTCTGGTACCTAAACACAATGTAATCCCATTCAATGACCAGTAATGCTATTCCAATGAGACCCAAGTCCTGAGTTGCGCAAGCCAGCTGTGTCAGACTAGTCAAGGTAAGGTAGCACCAGTGTGGTTCCTCTTATGTTCCATAGAGGACAAGAGCATGGAGCATCCAGCAATACTTTGCTTCTGTGATGTGCTACCAAACAGCAGAGTCTATTAGGCAAGTCCATCTAGCTGCTTTGGAAAAATACCAGCATTTGGCAAAATGTATTGTGCCTACACCCCATATTCTTATGCACCTTCAGCCCCAAAGCCGGCACACTGCAACATTTGGTGGACAGAAAAATCAAGAATGATCACTACATATGTTAGGAGGGTTTTTCAAAGTCTCTGGGATAGACATGTAAGAAACCTTGCTAACACTAGGTTGGATTTTAAAACCACAGTTGAGAAAGCCACTCTCCCAAGTAGTCGTAACCAAGCAGCAAAGCTGAACTAAGGAGAAGGGAGCAGTGTAGTGTAGTACAGTACAGTTAACACTTAGGATAGCTAAGTAAAAAACCCTACACAGGTAAGTTATACAAATACCAATCTTTTATTACAATACTACCCCTAAAATGCACCTTAGATATTTAAGGAAAGCAAAAAATACAGTAGAACATACAGAGTTCCTAGTTATCTGTACCACAAACTGGCTTCGCAAAATGTTTTAAATTCAAGGTCTGCACCCATGCAACTCCATGCAGAGTTCAAACATCTCATCACTGCTACATTGTGCATCATTCCAGAGTTGATATGCAATACTACTTTTGTTGTATATGTACTATGCCATCCTTGCAAAAAAATGGTATCTAGGCAGCAATACGTGTATATTGATGATGATTTTACAACATTTTAGCGCAATCAAGACATCCGATCGGTCTTATCCGATGCCCAAACCTTTTAAAGAGTTTCATGGCAATGACTCCCAGCTGTTAACATTCTTTGGAGTGCCCCAAATTCCTATCCATCCACGAGGGGGTAACAGAACAGTTTATTTTTGAGTAAATAAGACGGAGCGAATGAGTAGTTTTCATGGATTACGAAGAGAACCCAATTCTTTTATTAATACATGCTTTCTCTTAAAGGATACCCCGTCTCTCCAGCTTTCGGTAGTAGCATGTCAGAGGATACGTTCAGGTAAGGATTAGTTTAGTTCTTAAATGTCTTTGCCTTTTCCCTGTGTTCTTTTCTCTTATTTTTAACAATCTCTAAAGGTATTTCTCCTTCCCCTGATCCTTTCTCTCGTTTCCTTTCTTTATTTCTAACCTCGGTCTCCGTCTTCTCCTTTCTCTTCTGTTCCTCTTGATCTCAAAGGAATCTGAATGACAGCTACGTGGTGAGTCAGGTTGATCCTTTTCAAACAACTTGTTTCAGATTATGCATGTGGCATTCTTAACTAACTCCTTTTTTATTAGAGACAAAAAACTTTTCCTCAAACAGTTTGCCATTTAGTGATTTTATTTCTTCTGTCTGTCAGCCTTCTGATCCCCTGTTTAGGGTTTTCTCCTTCCTCCGACAACACATCTCTATTATATTGGGACTTGCAGATTAGACTAACGCAACGGCGCATACTTCAACTTTGCATGGCAACAACGTTCGCCCCTTCTCTATTCAATTTCCTTAACTGAAAAATGCAACTGCGCTTGTTTTCCACAGTGCATATGCGTCCAGGATCGCCTGCTTCTCATAAAACGTTTCCCCTTCCAAGCGCAAGGGCGCGGTTATTCTCTCAGCTTTCAAGCCACGACACGTTCGCCTTTCATTTAAGCCCAACTCAGGCTTCAGGCGTCCGGCTGCTTTTGTTCAGTTACGGACAATGATCGCCTCCTTATTTAAGTGTGACTCGCTTCCCTTAAGGGTTTGGTCGTATTTAGTCACAGTTCTCCTACTGCGACAACGATCGCCTCGTCGTTATGCTCCTCTTCTTTTATGAGTGCAACGGCGCCATCAATTATTGTCCTTCAATGGCGATTACAATTGCCAAGTCCTTACAGTATGAAACGTCTTCTCCGGCACTCATCGGGCAGCAAACCTTGACAGCTGAGAACTGTCGAACTCCTCTAACTCACTCCTAATACGCCCAGCTGTAACGGTCGATCTCCGTTTCGTCTCCGCCGTCCCTTTTCTCCTAGGTAACCAAAAGCATCGCATTCATTAGAGGAAAGGCCATACATGCAGAACTTCCTGTATGTATAACCTAAGCTTTCCATTAACATGACTAACCCTGTGTAGTCCATTAACATCGTCACAGAGTGATAGAATCTTAACATTTTGCAGTTGCAGATTAGGTTAATTTTAGACTTTGATACTAAAGTCCTACATGGCCACAACATTGATCAGGAGTTACACACCTTTATCGGAGTTTGAAATGTTTTGTTTTATCTGCATCAATATATTAACATTAATGTATTTCAGATGCATTCCCTTCTTTCTTAGGATGTTATTTGCTGGATGTTTATTAATTATAATACTATATTCTGTTTTCATAAGCTTACTTTAGGTTTAGTTGTATAGTGATCTCAGTTCCATTATAAGTATTACCTTGATGCCGTCCCTTTATGATTATGAAACTGTTCAACTACAGTTTTGCAGGCGTCTTACCAGATAGTGCAAATTCACAGTATATTGTAGAATTTTAATTGTTTTAAACTTTATCGGTATTGGTTGTCTGATTTTTGAGGCCCTAGTAATCTGCATACCCCCAATTAATTGTCTTAGTGTTATCAAACCATGTGCACTTTTTACTATTTAGGCTGCCTTCAATAGTAGATTTATTGGTCCCAACTGGGCAAGAGATAAAGCATTTCTATTGGATTTTTATTAAGAGCTGCTATATGCACTTGCACTTTGTATTGCATACGCACTTTAAAGCACTTAGATAAGTTCTTTTGAAAGCCGCTATTCGCATTTGCACTTCAATTTTAACACCCAATGATGTAACCAATGATTGTATTTCATATACTCAATTGCCTTTTTATGTATATTTTATCCAAGTGTGAGAGGGATATGTTTAGTGTACAATGATATGCAGATTTTCTTTTAGACTATTTAGCGATTTTATCAGTTTCTTTCATGGTGCAGCATGTTGAACCTTCCCACTTACAGGTATAAGAACTTGCATGTATTTCTATAGTCATACACCTCTTTAATCACACCGTTTTGTTTATTGCAAGTGCTTTTTTATATTTTTTTTCTGCGTGTGATAGTGTATAATTTTGAAGATGACATTTGCATTTGGTATTTTCCTACGACATGATTTGTGTTTTATGGTGCACATTTCTGGTAATAGCCCACTTGGGCTTGAAAAGTATGGTGAATAACCATTTCCAACATGGCTGCCTGCATTTAATGTATTTCTGCTTCCATTCAACAGTTGAATGTGGTTAACAGCGAAGCAGGACCGGGATGTTTTATAATGCCTTTTGGGACCACTTTAACGTGTTGTGAACAAGTAGTCTGCGAATGCTAAACTAGTCTTTCCTCTGTGTACCCTGGTACTTGTCCGATCTATTTTTTTTATTTCCTCAATCTTGGAGTGCAGTCCGAGACAGTCTTCTGGCAATTCTTTCCCTTGTTTGTGTAGTACATATCACATACATTACTCACCGTAATCGAATTTCTGATGGTTATCTGCTTAGATTCACATGCTGTGCATATAGTCAAAACATCTGGTGGTAATCGCAGAGTACTGAATCTTTTTTTTGTCGACATGGTTGTGACTAACACTATTCCTAACATGACCACTAGTGACAAGGAGTCCGGTGTGGCGCGACACCTAATGTAGAGGTGGTGAGCAAAACATTTTCCACCCGGGGATTAACTCCCGTGTAAGAGACGGGGACATTAAAGAAGGAGCCAGACGCCTTTTAATAGAATTTAATAAGGGAATGGCTTGGCTAACCAGATTCTTTTCCTTGAGGATGTCCTCCACAAAGTCTGAGTCGAGGGCAGCTTCGTGCATAGCAATTTTGAAATGGTCGGCTGCTCTCTTTAAGAGGGAGTTAAGCAGCATTTGGTCATAAACTGGAGATGAATCTCTGCGGAGGAGTAGGGGGATCCAGAGAGGACATCTGGGTCAGTGGTATGTGGTAGTATGTGCCACGAGCCCTGGTCCTCCGGCTGATCCCGGTCTGGGTCTTGCTATACTTGGTACGGATCATAAAAGTTAAACCTTGCATAAGAAACAACCTGGATCGGGTCATTGGGGTAATCCCAAAAGATGGTCCGACGACATTCCATATCTATGACAGTAACGACCACAGCTGTGCTGCTTTGGAAAATCTTTCGGCGTCTGCGTCGATACGCTGTCCGAGGGCCTCCGTCAAGCCGACGTCACCGGATGTTAAGTAGGACGCACAACGCCAGTAGCCTCAGTCAGTTTTTTCCCCAGAACGTGTGGCACCAATCTTCTTCCAGTATGACCACAGAAAGCCTTGTGGAAACGTAAGCTGCAATCACATAAGAAATTCTGTAGCGGGGCAGGTAGGGAGGGAGCGAGCGATATGGAATCCGTCGGACCATCCCATCAAAAGAACATTACCAGGTAAGAGTAACTTGTTCTTCGAGGGGATTGGGTCCTCCGACGTATTCCATATCTATGACAGACTCCCAAAGCAGTACCAATGTATGGAAGAGGGAAAAGAATTTAGAATCTAGAAATTTAGAATGCCCAATTAAATTGCAGAGTAAAGGACTGCCTTGCCAAAGGCCAGATCCTGCCCATGGATAGAATCTAGGGATTAGTGTCTTACAAAAGTAAGAACCGAAGCCCCTGTGGCTGCTTCACAGATGTTACAAATAGGAACACCCCTCTGCAGGGCAGTAGAGGCAGCCATAGCCCTAGTAGAAAGGGCCCGTAAGCCTACCGGAGGGTCCTTACGTAACAAAATAAAATGTACACAGTTAATGATAACTTAGTAGGCTTAGGGATCATTGACATAATAGACCCAGCCCAGTGGTGGGTGGTCTGGGTATAATATCCAACGGATGTTAATTAAAGAGCCATGTTTTTAGTGGTTTCTTTAATTTAGGGTAAGACATCTCGTTGCAGAGGTTAGTAGTGAATTCCAGATTCATGGGGAAGCTAGAGCTACCTGTTCTAGCATTAGTGAAAGGGGGGGGGGTTGGGATGGTAAGGTGTGTGTTAATGCTGGATCTAAGTGTTCTGGCTGTGGTTTTGCCTGATAGGCTTTGGCTAAGATAGATCGAGGCATTGTTAGAGATGCATTGGTGAGTGTTTTGCTAAGTATTCTTGCTTGTACGGGTAGCCAGTGTGCTTCTCTCCTGTGTTGTGAAACGTGTTCCCTCCTGTTTATGCCCAGTGCTGCTGTAAGAGCTTTATTTTGTAGTAGCTGCATTTTGTTCATGATTTTCTTCAAGGTGCCTAGTAGGAGGATGTCGCAGTAGTCCATCTTAGTCAAGATGAGGGCTCTGGCAGGCGTGATGCAGTTTTCAGTTGCGAGTAGAGGTTTGCTTTGTGCAATAAATTTAGCTGTATATGCTGTGGAGGAGGCAAATGAACCGATATGTTTACCCATGGTGAGGCTGGAGTCCATGTAGACCCCTTGACTTGGTGTGATACAGTGATTGGGGTACCATCTATGACGATAGAGGTGTATTCTGGGTGGAGTTATTTTTAGGTGGGCAGGGGCACCTACTATGAGGATCTGTTTTCCTCCATTGAAGCAGAGGCTGTTTGCCATCCATATTTGACTACGTACATTTTATTTACACATAGTATCCTGTTCTAGATTGCATGTGTTAGGAATGAGGTTGTGTGTAGTCTGCAAAATTGGTGTAAATTACTTACATTGCAACAAGTGCAGCAAAGAGTAATTTAGTGTACGCATTATAGAGTGTGGGAAAGAGGAAAGATCCTTGAGAGACACCCAACGGGACCGATATGGGGTCTGCTGCTTCATCACCTATGGCTACTCTCGAGGTGCGGTCAGAGAGAAATGACTTGATCCAAGTGGTCACATCCTTTGAGACGTGGAAGTGGTTTGCTAGTGTTAGACAGTTTGTTATAGTCCACTAAATCAAAGGCTGCGGACAGGTCGAGTAATGGTAAGATGAATAGTTTTGAGTACCTGATGGCATCCATCTGGTTAAGAGCTGTCTCAGTGCTGTGTCTGGGGCGGAAACAGGATTGGTCTGTCCCCTAGTAGTTGGTTTTTCTCAGGATGGGTTTGAACTTGGGTGTAAGCAATTTTATCTATGATTTTGAGGAGGAAAGCGACTGTCGCGTTTGGTCTATAATTGGTAAAGGTGGTTGGATCTAGTGGTGGTTTTTTGAGTAGGGGTGTGACCCAAGCTTCTTTTATGGCAACTGGAATTTCATTGGTGCTAAAAGAGGCATTAAACTTTGTGATGATAGGAGCTAAGGTAGGGGTGCAGTCTAACTGTTTTGGCTGGGAAGTTGTCTGCTTTGCAAATGGAAGGTTTGAGCGAGGCTATCATTTTGAGTACCTGATCATTGGTAAAAAAAGATGGAAGTGGAATTCGGGCATGTTTGCTGTGGTCTGACTAGCGGGGGACCGGGGGGGGGGGGCATTGGTGGCATGTGCTAGGAGTTTTCTTTGCAGGGCCATTTTGTTTTGAAGAGTATTCACTTTGGAGGTCAATGCGTCCTGAATGGTGGTGCACCACGCTTTGCTAGCTGTGCCTATGCTGGGGGGGCAGGGATGGGAGATTTGAGTTCTATAATGATAGAAAATAATTATCTAGTGCTTTATGCAGCATTGTTAATGCATAGGTTTAGCAAATTGGCTTTGTGGGTGATACTCAAGTTTGTAGGTTTTGGAGAATTGCTGGAATTCTTGTTGGAGTTCTGTGGTGGTTTTTTTCTAGATAGGTGTTCTAGAGCTCTTTTTTCCCCTTCCGAGTTCAACGAGTCAGTTGTTGAACCAGGGTGCACTGCATTTAGTCTTGGGAAGCTTAGTTTTGAGTGGAGCTACTTAGTTTATGGCTGTTTTCAGGCAAAGGTGGTAGTGTAAGGAGATGCTGTCTGGATTGGCCTGGTCTAGAAGTTTAGAGTTCAGTAATTTAGTGAGTATGGGCATCAAGTTTTCATAAGTGAGTTTCCGTACATTTCGCACCAGAATCGGTTTGAGTTTTGTTTACTGTTGGATCGGTGGCTGTAATTTGGTTAAATTTAATTAGGCAATGGTCAGTCGAGGGAATCCGTTGGATGCCTTCTATGGTGACTGCAGTGTTCAAAGTGAGTATCTAATCAAGGATTCTGCTTTTGAGTGGGTAGGGGCATTAACAATTTGTGTGAATGTGCATTTCAAGGAATGCGTTATGGAATGCTGTGGCTGTGTCATCTGTTGGGTCATTACAGCCTAGATTAATGTCCAAGAGGATGAATTTTGTTTTGGGTTTGAGGTGAGGGGTGAGAAGCGGTAAGTCAATGTCAGGCTTGTTAGTGGAACTGGGAGCTCTGTATATTATTAGAAAGTTGATGGTGGATTTAGGGTCAATGGCTAGTTTCAGGGATAGGAGTTCATATCCTGGTAAGGTTTCCATTTTTCATTCTCTGAATTGGAGGATGGTTTTGAAGGTAACAGCCATGCCCCCACCAGTAGCATCGTGACTATCTGCTCTGAGTAAGGTGTATTCTGGTGGGATGGCTAGTGTGAGCAGCGGGCCAGAGGCCAGGTTTCTGTAAATACAAGAAAATCTAAATTGATTTCTAGGATAAGGTCATGAACATCTATGGCACGAGCGCTAAGAGATCTTACATTTAATAAGGATGATGCAGAGATTTGAATTTGATCTGTGCAGCAACCAGGAGCCAGTGGAGACTTTAGGGCAGGAGAGATGCTTTGCCTGGATAAATCTTGATGCTCTATTCTGGATTAGCTGTATGGGATGAAGGGGGATGGGTGTTGCAGTTTGGAAGAAAGTAGATTGAGGAGGTTGTTACGAAAGTCAAGCATAGAGAGAATCGGGACTCAAGGAACATTGCGCTTCTGGGGGAAGGTGAGAAAAGGAAGAATTGCTTTGTGAATGAAGAGTTGGAAGTGGGACTTCATGGCAATTAAGTCCACAAGAAGCTGCCAGATAAGGAAGTAGACCCGGACTGCTGCAGCAGTACACTTTGGCTGGAGCCAGTGTTCCTCCAGCATAAGAAACTGTAGGAAAGCCCTCCTGGACATTTCAATAGCAAAATTGCTCTTTGATCCTCAACGGCAGCATCAGCATTATTGCATAGCTGCTACCATTACTTATTTGTGCACGCTTGCGCGGTCCCAAGAATCCAACTAGCAGCCTGAATAACAGAAGCTGCTGCCGCCTGATCCATTGTTCCTTTGTTTCTTCGGGGAGGAAACCCCATCCAAAATGGCCACCGCTGCCGATAGCACAGGAGTGCTACCCATGTACAGCATGCAGCTGCTTTGATTATCGATCTTAACACAAAGCTGACCAATCCGTGAGCCAGCAGGCGAACGCCAGCCTCGCACCCAAGGCCCACACTCAAGGACCCTGTCCTGAGCCTTTCGTAGGCCAGGAGCAGCAGACAGCCACAGTCCTGTCCAACGTGGCGCACCTGAACAATTCCTGCAACCTCCATGGTGACTCCTCGGTAAGCGAATGCACTCAGTAACATCTACATTCTACATGTCTGCCATGCGTGCCTAATCAAAAATTGGACTTGTAACCATTCAATTCATTTTGCTCGCTGCATTCCTAACGCATTGGTTCTGCTCACCACAGCATTGTGTCCTGTGCACCTTACCACCAGTCCCTCCTTGCTTCACCACTAGCACTGCATAAGTTCGAGGCACCCCTTACCCGAGTAGGAGCCTGCCAATCTACTCCCGTAGCAGCATTAGTAGCCCAGATTGCCCAGTGCATAACACAGGCTCCTCACTGTGTATATCGTGGACCGCCACCATCTTACAGTACGAGCCATATCTAGTTAGCCGCAGCAGCCTAATCACAGAGTATACCGCATGTGTTCCGTTTTTTGCTATACACTACGCGTTCTCTTTTACTCAGGCTGCCCACTTTTGTCTTTTTGAACTACTGTGTCTCCACTGCTAGCCATTTGCTCGTGTGAACACCTAATTGCTGCGTCTGCCAGCCAGTATCTCTTCCTCATTTTAATGGGATGCATTCTCCAGGAGTATTGAGTTCTGTACTAAGCGTGCCTGCCTTGGCTTCTCCTGTCTAGGCTGCATTCCACCTAATACGCAGATGCTAGGACACCATCCTTCTAACCCACCAGCACTTTGCCTACCTTTACTCATTGACATCTAGGGAATACAGCCCAGCCAGCCTCACTAACTTCCAATGGCAGAACATCAGTACAGTCTACCTTCCTCTACATTTCACTTCCATCGTTATGTCTGGCCCAAAGTTTCCTGTATGCAGTGTCCCCCCTTTCTCACTGCGCTGTGCACCTCTGAGCATGGACAGACACCTCCCTACATCACACGACCTTTGAGCACATCTTGCCGCAACCACAGGCTCTGCTCCAGAGCTATGGATTACAAGGCTATGGTCCTTCACACACCCAAACCGTATGCCCAGGTCCCGCTCAGGCCACAGGTCCTCAAACCGTGCATTCATCCAGATCATCCATCCCTTAAGAAGCACACTGTACCCTTTACCCACTTGCAGGAAACACAGCATACTTCCCCCAACACCATCACCTCCAGTCATGCTGCCTCTAGAATTCTGGCTGCACAATGACAATGATCTAGGTGATGCCTCTCTCAACCTAGTCACCGCCAAGCACACCTTGTCCTTCACCCACTGCACCGACACTGCTGCTATTACTAATGCTTCAGTGCTTCCAGCCTTCTTGCCGCTCATTGCCTATGCTGTGCCCACACAATGATACTGCCACAGACACGATTAACTTCCCCTAATGTCTTGCCATTGTGCCTCAGTCCAGTCGATATCCACCCCAACACTTGACCTACTCATCCCAATCACCCTTCCCTTAATTGTGCCCTCATCAACACCCACTCCCTTCTAGGCCACACTATTAACATACACGACATGATTATCACCCACAACCTTGACCTCTGTGCTGTTACAGAAACCTGGCTGCATGAAGCATCGGGCCCTGCCCTTGCACTCCCCATGGGTTACACCATGTTCGGTCAAGACCGCCCTCTTTCGAAAGGAGGTGGGGTAGCCCTCATAGCCAAAGACACCATCGCCATTAGAAAGGCTGACCAATCCATCACAAGTAACTGCAATCTCCTAGCCCTCAAAATCACAACTAAACGCTTAATCTCCTCCCTCATCTTCTCCAGGCTTCAACTGTTCCACTTTTCTTCGGACTCCCTTCCTCTCTCCCCTCAAATCTATCTACCACTCTGCCATCCGCTCCCTCTGCCTTCTCCCACATCACAACTCCATCGCCTCTTCCCTTAACTCACTAGGTTTGCTCCCATTTCACTCCCAGCTCAAATTTAGTTTCCTCTGTCTAGTCTTCAAAGCCCTCTATTGTCTTGCCCCTCCCTACCTATCCTCCCTTCTCACTTTCTATTCTCCTGCTCATTCTCTACATTCTGCGGATCTCTTCCCTCTTTCCTCCTCCACCCTGTGCCGCTTCTTGCTTCTTTCCATTGAAACCGCCTACCCCGTCCTCTTTATTACCTCCTACCCTACATTCCGCACTTCTCTAAATTCCTATCTCTCCCACTCACCCCACCCCAAGCATCTTTTTTACCTCCTCTCATTACTGAACCCACCTCTACCTACACCTCCTACCCCCTCACACTTTGGTCCCTCTCCATTTGCGCTTTAACTCATCAATAATATAAATTGTTCCTTATACTGCTTTCTGGTTTAGATTCAATTGTCACGTATTGCTTGTTCTTCTTGTAAAGCAAATTGGATTAAAGCGCTATATAAATTAAAATAAAAACAAATACAACTCGCACAACTGCACAATCACCTTGCACATGGTCTACCGCCCCCCCTGGTCCTCTAGCGGCCTCCGACATCACATACCCATCAGACAACCTCAAAACCTCATCCAGGGTCATAGCAGGTGACCTTAACCTAGGACTAAACAATCCTAGCCAAGGCGCTCGAAACACTAGGTTTCTCACTTCATAACTAACCCAACCCATAGCAAAGGCTGCACGATCGACTGGATATCCCACCACAACTGGCCACCGGTTCTCAGTCAACTCTTCCCCTCCCATGGAGTGACCACCACCTCATTCTCTTCACCCTCTTCATCCTGAAACACTTGTGTACGAGCTTGATATAAATAAAATAAACTCTCCACACTGAAGCTCCAAAAAACAAATCGCCATGATCCTTCCCCTCTTCCTCCACAAGAAGCACACGCCTCCTCACTAAAGAAAGGTTAGCACCTTACCTCAGTATCCCAGCCCCATCAGCCCCTTTCTCCAAAGACCCTAATGCTCTCGCCCTCTCCACCATTCTCTGAGGCAATCGATGCCATTGCCCCCATAACTATCCACAAAGCCAAGCACAACATGCACTCAAACACATGGTTCACTCTGGACTCCCGGCCTTGTAAAATAGAAAGCGTGTAGCCCTATCGAAGTGGCAAACCAACCAACTTGCCTCAGACACTTGAATTCAACAAAACTGTCCAATGAATACAAAAAAGTTAATTCTCGCCAAGGCTAACTCATTCAATACAAGAATCTCCAATGCCAAATCCAACTGTAAGGAAATATTTACCATCTTCAGGGAGCTAGAAATAAAGCCTGGGGCGCTGACATACAAGCAGCCATGCGTCACAAGCGCGACACCCTTCAGGACGAAATCCGAGCTAACCAACTCCATCCACACCCCTCCAATCCTGCCCAACCATCCAACCCCACCCATGAGGCTTCCAACACAACACTCTTGTTCAGAGAATGAGACTGAAGTTGCTGCAATCATGAAGAACATTAAACCCTCCATGTGCAAAGGGGATATCTGCCCAGCTCCTTTATCAAGGAGCGTGCTGACCTCCTCATACCCTTCATCACGGCGTACATCAACGCCTCCTTGGCATCAGGATCAGTTCCTGCCAGCCTAAAAGAAGCCTGGGTTCACCCCCTTCTAAAACCGACTGGCTACATATTGAGGGATTTGAAACAGCATGTTTTGGACCCTCTCGTTGGAGGGGAAGACGAGGCCGTCCTTGGTTCGAATTAGAGCCCACTAGGAACTGCTTGACTGGTGTCCAAGTTGGATTTCTTCTCGTTGATCGAGAATCCCCGACTGAAGAAAAGATCCATCTTTCTTTGGGTATTTGACAGACAGGTTTCGTAAGAATCCCGTGATATGAGTCAGTCGTTGAAGGATAGACCAGGATGGATTGCCTGCGCAGGTGTGCTGCTGCCACCGCTAGAACCTTTGTAAATACCCTTGGCACGGATGCTATGCCGAAGGGTAGTACCTTGAACTAATGGTGCTTGTCTTGCATCATAAAATCGAAGGCATTTTCTGTGCGCCAGCAACATTGAAATATGAAAGCAAGCATCTTTCATGTCCAGTGTTGCCATGTAATCCCCCTGCGAGAGCAGGGCAATTACTTCCTGCAGAGTGGCCATGCAGAACTTGTGGCTTTACAAATGTGTTAGCTGGGCACAGATCTAATACAGGGCGCATGGTTAAATCCTTTTTGGGTACAAGGAAGTACACTGAATAAATACCTTCTTTTTACTGTGACAGAGGTACAACCTCTATGGCTTCCTTTTCTTGTAGTGTCGACTTCCTGAAGGATACGCAGATGGTCTGGTGTCGTCTTGCTCGTGGAGGTCTGTACGTTGGGGTCCGGTTAACTCTATACAGTACCTGTGGGCCACGGTCTTCAGCACCCACTGGTCTGTAGTTATCCCCTCCCATGCCTGAAGGAACGATGTTAACCAGCCCCCGACCGGGAAGATATGGTAGGGGACCCGAATCCTCTGGTCATTTTGAACCGGAGGCCAGGGAGACTATGGGGGTAATGCCCCTTCCTTTCCCACGACACTAACCCCTCTGGGGGTGTGGGGGTGGTGTATCCACTGGTTCCGTGTGGAGAGGACCAATTGTTTGCCGAGGTGTACTGTTGTTGAGGGAAGCGTTGGCCATGAAAAAGCAGTCTGGACTCAAATCCTCGTCTTGTGGAGTGTCTGTGTAATATGGTCTACCACCTTCGGGGTATCGTGCTCCTTTTTTGCGGTCTCGAGGGCCTCGTCGACCGCTCTTCCAAACAGGTTGGATTCTTCCAAGGGTTTATTTACAAGTGACGCTTGCGTCTCTGGATAGAACTCAGAGTTCCTTAACCACGTGTGTCTCTTTGGGAGTGTGCCCTGAGCCAGAGATCGACGCGCTGTTTCAGCGGAATCCAAAGTGTTCTCAAGTATACTTTGGTTCACTTGTCTGCCCTCAGTCACTGTGGCCAGGAGACAAGTCCGTAGTGGTTCGGGAACCTCCTGTAGGCCTTCTTGTAACCCGGCCCACTGAGCGTCCGCATAGCTGGCTAACAAGGTAGTATTGTAGGCGATGCGTGTAGAAAAAGCTGCTGCGGCTGTGACCCTCTTCCCAAGGGCGTAAAGTCTTACCTTCTTTGTCAGGGAATGCCTCGCCAGTTGACAGAGAAACTCCTGCCCTCTTTCTTGTAGTGGTCACCACCAGGCAGTCTGGGGTGGAGTGACCCAATAAAGAGGTGCGAGGGGGAAGGCCGAAAAAGCTTTTCTATCCTCGGATTGACACCACTTGTGAGCAGGTGTTGATAACGAGGGAGCCAGGCGCTTTTTAATCAAGATGAGGAGAGGAATAGCCTGGCTGGCCGGTGGCTTCTCTTTAAGAACTCCCTCCACAAAGTCAGCTTCAGGGACAGCTACATCGGTGGCGATCTTGAAGTGTTCTGCTGCTTTCTGCAACACAGCGTTAAACGTCCTTTGGTCGTCCACTGGCGAGGGCTGTCTAGTGGAAGTGGTCTGGGAGGAATACAAAGACAGGGCATCAGGATCTGGTGAAGGATCTGCAGACTGCCAAGGCGGAGGGTCACCCATATCCGGGGTTTCCCCCACCCCTCTATGGGATCATGCATGTCCTCAGGGTTGATGAACTGGTCCTCAGTGAGGTCATAGGTGTATATATCCTCTTCCTGAGAGGGGTCAAAGAGACTTGGGAATTTTGCTACAGGGTCCAAAGGGCCCTCATTCCATGGTCTCCTTGGAGTGGGTTGTTCCGAATGGGTAACAAACCTGTCAAGCTTTATACAATACAATTTATTCATACAATTTTCAAACTTTTCCCTAGTCCAAACAAAGGCCCCAGAATGGTCTAGGTGGAAAGGGATCCTGTAAACGATCCTCTGCCGTCAAACGTCAAGATTTTTGTCTCAAAGTCGAAGAAATACCTTCCTCGCCCTCTGCAAACTCCTCCCGGGGGACCGACAGAGGTAGCGTGTCCCTGTGCTTCGCCCTCTACTTGGCGTAGGGTTCCGCTACTCCCCTAGGGCTATCCTTGGGTTTCGACAGATCCTTGGCCTTTTCCGTAGGCCTCAGTGAATCCCTTGACTGCCGCCTCAGTGTCGGCGAAAATAATTTTCGCTATGCTGTCAGCAACGTCCTCTGCAGACGGGAGGCACATAGCTTCGGCCTGCGATTGTGAAGTTTTCGGCGGAGCCAGGGCCTTGTCTTCGATTAACTTTTTTCCGGCAGAGCCTTGTCTTCAGCGAACGCCTTCGTCGGCGGAGCCGGAACCTTGTCGCCCGACGCCTTCTTACGATGCGTCTCGACGGAACTTGTAATATTACGAATATCGCCTTTTGTTTTTGAGGGCACGGTCGCTAGGCGCATCTGCGGGGAGGGCTGCCGATCTAGACAGTCGGTGGGTACAGCCAGAAACCTCTGGTGTACACATTGACACTGAGGTCTTCCTAGACTTGGTTGAAGGACTGTGGGTTGTGTGCTTAGTGCTTTGTAAATGTTATCTTTCTCGCCGGGGTGTATATTCCCCATAGCAGTGCCTAAATCGTGCCTGGCGGGGCCGGGGACAGACTATGCGGATCAGGAGTGCTCCATCAAAAGGTCAACGACCTCTGGTTCGGAGGCATGTTCGTCACCATCGCCATATTCGGCAGCAGCGGGAGAGGATTCGGCCTTCGACATCCCGTTGGCTGCCCACCGCTCAATTCAGCGCCCCTTCAATGTTTTAGGATGAGGAGCCTGCAAGCCGTGCAACCGACTTCGTTGTGATCAAGGGGCAAGCAACGGTTACACCATTTATGCTCATCTCCCCCAAGGAAATTTGCCTTTGCAAAGGGGGCAAAGCCTAAATGGAGTCCTCTCCATAGCTGAAGATAGGTAGAGTGACAAAGACTAAAGAGGAAAGAGGGAGGAAAGGGAAAGGCATTCTCAGGTTGTACAGAAATGGTGCTGTCCTAAGTTCTGCTTGGAGGTTTTCGGCAGAGATCTGCAAAAGCCATCAAAATGAGGGTCAGATAGGGTGATCTTAAGTATTTATATAAACTATTCGTCCAAAGCTCAAAGGGAAAATTGGCAATGTCTCAGACGAGCTCCGCTTAAGGCGACCAGTATGCTGGGCGGAAAAAAACAATCTGAGGGACCTCAACGCGCGAGGGATTTTGGGTACACTACACGTCACGTAGGGATAGTGTTAGAGGCACATCCATGTCAACGTCCCCTTCCGATTCTCGAAAGACAAGATGCAATAGACCGGTGACCACTGGATGTAGGACTATATGCACAGCATGTGATAAGCAGATTAACAATCATCAGAAAACATTTTCACCATTTCTCTATTCGACATACTTGACTCGCTCAGCATCATGTACATAAACTACGCTGATGACACTCAAGTCTCAATTCCTTTGTTCGGTAACTACGAGGCAGACTCCAAAACCCTCAACTCAGTCTATGCCACCATCCACACATGGATGGCTGAAAACTGGCTTTGCCTAAAATGGAGATAAGACTGAATTACTAATGTTAGCCCCCACTGACTCACATCAAACTTGACGACCAGTACCTATCGTTCAACATCGACAAAAAACACTGGGAGTCTTAGACACCAACTTAACTACGTCTGGACAAGTTAGCGCAGTCGCTGCCTCGGCAGCCTACTACTCCAAACTCCTCAATGCCACTAAACCGTTCCTCTCCACCACAAATTGCCTGTCAATTGCTAGAGCCCTAATAAGCTCAAGGTCGGACGCTTGAAATGTCCTCTTCACGGGAACCTCAGCCAAAAATGTGGACAATCTCCAAACCATTCAAAATAACGCCCTTCGCGCCGCTCTGTGCACCCCTAAAAAGAACACATCTCAGCAGCTGGACAGCAAGCGAACTGGCTGCCTTTCCGCCAACACATCCTCTTCAAAACACTTGCCCTCACGCACAAATGCATCCATCACACAGCACCCCCATTCCTCTCACAAAGTCCTCATTCATCACACCTCCAGACCCACAAGAACACCACATGCCAATCTATTGCCTGTTCCCAGAGTTAAAATGTGCCAAAGGTGGGGGTGCAAGTGTCCCCTTCATTGCCTCCAGGCACTGGAACTCCTTGCCATGTGCCCTCAGAGTTGAACCTGCTCATCTTGCCTTCCTCAAAGCAATCAAAACCAGACTGTTCACCTAAAACATCACTCCCACCACCTCTAAGGCCCTTACCCAGCTACTGCTATATGTCTAATTTCAAACAACTATCCTATTGACAGTGAAGAATGATATGCAGCTCAACATGTAACCCGGTGCTGCACCATCACATGTGTAACCAATCCTTAATTTCTAAACTCAGGTATGGGCTAATGTAACCTATCCACCTATATAAGTAATGCTACTAAGCCATGTTATCTTGTGGGCTAATGTAACCTAGCCGCCTACCTATGTATTGTAACTAGACATCTTGTAACCGCGCCACAATGCCTCCATGCTGTGTGCACGCTATATAAATGCAAATAAATAAAATAATGTCCCGAGCGTGAGGGAGGGAGGGAGGAAGGAAGGAGAGAGGGGAGGCAAAGATGACTCCCCCTTGCTCCTTCTGAAGCACGAAACCTTGGAGAGACCAGGTGGTGGGGCCAGAGGAGGCAAGAAGGAGAGGGCAGGTGCCCCAATTTAAATGATCTCAGTTGTACTGGCATTGATGCAGAGATCGTTTGAAGCACACCAGGCTTTGATCGCAGATAGGGATGAAGGAAGGTGCAAGTGCGTCAGCAGGAAGTCTGAGAAAGAGTTGAGTTTCGTCTGCATAACACTGGAAGTTGGGGAGGAGGAGAGTGCCAGCAGAGCAAGGTAGATGTTAAAGAGCCAGGGGGAGAGGATAGATCCCTGGGGGACACCACAGGTGGAGAAGGAAGTAGGAGAGAAGTTGACCAAGATGACTTGGGAAGAGCGGTCAGTTAGGAAATGTCAGCCATTCCAGTGTCAGTGCCCAGATACCAAGGGTATCATGGAGCCTTCATGCGAGGGTGGAATGGTTGACGTTATCAAAGGCAGACGAGAGATCAAGTAGGATGAGGACAGCAGAGGAATTGGAGTCCAGGGATGCGAGCAGTTCTTCACGGGTGTTCAAAAGAGCAGTTTCCGTGCTTCTGGATGCTCTGAATCCAGACTGATGATCGTGGAGACCACTGGCAGGGTCAGTGTGCAAGTTGAGTTGGGGCAAGGCCAGCTTCTCCAGCAGTATACACAGGAAGGGGGTGATTGAATAAGGGCGCTAGTTGGATGGACAGGTAGTCTGATGAAGGTTTTTTCAGGAGCAGGAGCACAAGGAAGTGCTTGAGGGATGAGGGTTAAGAACCATCAGCAAAAGAGTGGTTGCAGAAATCGGTGAGTGCGGGGGCAAGAGTCAAAGTTGTCCTCTATGGTTCTGGACGAGCAGTGGGGAACCTGTTTGGAAGAAGCCTTCATAGAGTGGACAAAGTGTGACAGGGGTTGTGGTGGGAGTGGCCAAGGGAGGCGATGAGTTTGGCGGTTGAGTAACAAGAGTGTTCAGGATGACCAGAGTTTTGGTGGCAAAGTGTGTGGCCAGTATGTTGCAGAGGGCCTGGGAAGGAAGAGGGAACTGGGGAAGGGTTGGCAAGCTCCCTGCAGATTTTGAAAAGTTCAGCCGTGTTGTTGGCTACGCCAGATACCCGTGCCTGAATGTGGGGCCTTTTCTTGGCACGTAGAGTCTGTATTGCCTTTTGAGCAGGCGGCAGGCCAGTTTGTCAGAGGGTGAACCTGAGGTTTGACACTTCTGTTCGGCTGCTTTGCATTTAGGTTTCAGGGCTGCAAGTTCAGAGTCATACCAGGTGTTTGCTTAGAGGCAGGTTTCAGGTGGATCCTCATGACTGGGGCAAGTATGTTAAGAGTATTGGTGATGACTGAGTGAAGGTTGCTGAAAACAATCGGTGGTAGAGTGTGGTGGGGGTGAAGGTAGAAGCAAAGGCACCAGCTGACTCGTTTCATTATGCAGATGTTCGAGAATGAGGTTAGCAGGCTTTTTTGAGGGTACAGTAGGTGGACCGAAGGGACCCAGGTGGGAGGAGAGAATTGTCTGACCAAGAGAGAGGGGTGACCAGAGGGGGAGCGAGTCAGAAGTACGAGTGGATGATGGCATCCAGGGTGTGTCCAGGCACGTGTGTACGACCGGGAAGGAGAATGGAGAGGGAAAGAGCAGCGCAGGTCATTGAAGAGTGGATGCTGAGGCAGGGCAATTTAATTGGTTGTTGAAGTCACCCAAGAGGAGGTGGTTGAAAGTAAGGAGGAGAAATCAGCCCATTCAGAGGAACAGGGTGGTAGCGTTGGGAGGCCGGTAAATGGTAGCAATGGTCAGAGTAGAGGGAGAGATTACCAACTTGCAAACCTGGCTCTCAAAGGAAGAATAGAGTTGGGTGGGTACGATGGAAGAAGAAACCCACTCGGGATAAGATTAATGCCACCCCACGCCAGCACAGTGCGATCCAGGATTGGAAATTATCTTGAAGCCGTCAGGGAGGAGGGAGTCAAAAGCAGTGACTGAGCTGGCATTGAACCAAGTCTCGGTGAGAGCAAGAACGTCATGGTATGACTTTAAGAAGGAGGCAGATGTCAGGAGGCTGTTGGCTGAGCGGACGTTGTGTCGACAGGTGGAGGAGGACTCTGCCTTTGAACGTTTGAGTAGAGGGGTGTGGTCCTCAGGTCAGAAAGGGAGGGACAGTGAGTGGTGGAGGGGGCCAGGGGGAGAGTTAGCTAAAAGGAAATTAATGAGAGAAGGATGTTGTGTTGGGGACCCTGAACCAGGATAGTGCCTGTGTTGTAGACTTTAACAATGCAACGGGAGGGAAGAGAAGCCAGCCAAGAGGACTTCTTACTTGGTGCCACCATTATTGGGGGAGGAAGTGAAAGGGGAGAGAGCAGAGATGAGGAGTCCATAGATCTGGAGAGGGGACAGAACAGGATATCCATGAGACCTCACTAGACGTTGCGCCAACATAAGTGTCTGCAATGGGAAGGCCAGGGTTTGCACGCAGGGTGTTTTTGTGCTTTTTCATTCTAGACTTAGTGAGGGGGTGGGGGGGGGGGGGGAGAATAGCAATTAGGGGAGATAGGAGAGATGGTGAGTGCCATTAGGGGGCAGAGGGCAGATGAAAGGAGAAAGGGTGACTGCACTGAACAGTTCTGGCCAAATCTCACAGGTGGCCTAGTAGTAACAAGCGAGAACAAAAGCAATACAATTTGAGCACAAGATGGATAAGGGCACAGATGGAGTGAAATTGGGGTGCAGGATGTAAAATACACATCAAAATTTGAAAACCAAAACAGGACACATAATGCAATGCAGCAGTGGGGGACACGATGTTAAAAAGCACACCCACCCAAATTCGAAAAAAGGCACAGAATTCAGTGAGGGAAGGAAGAGGCAGATCATGTGATCCAGGGGAGGTAGACTGAACAGGATAGTTATGGTTCAAGGAGGCAGATTTATCCTTTGTAATTCATTAACACATCACAACCGCGCTAAAATTACTACACTGGCTACCATTAAAACAGCGAATAAAGTTCAAGTCCATGTGCAACACGCACAAAACAATACACAAACAAGGCGCAGAATTCCTAAGCGATAAACTACGCCTACATCAACCTAACAAGAACACTGAGATCAAGCACCGACATCTGCCTGGAACTAAAACCCTATAACAGAAGAAAACTTGGAGGATCCTCCTTCTCTCACCAGGCAGTGAAAACCTGGAACGACCTACCTAAGAATATATGGAACACAAGAAACCACCTAGCATTCAGGAAACTCCTCAAATCATGGCTCTTCACAGCGTAACTACAACAGCGGCACACTAGAATGTCCACCCCGTTAAACAATGAAAATAACACCAACCTCGGTCACTCCCAAAATGGACATACACAGAACCCAAAGAACAGACCCCACGACAGACCATAAGATATTATGGGAAATGGCCACATAGACTGATCACATACTCAGACCGAGACGAAAGCCCTTAAACGACTCATACACTGCCTCCCGGCCGTACCATATCCAAACCCCCAGCAGACATTTAGAAAGAAAGTTGGAGAGGAGACCATAACACCAGCTCCAGCAACAAGGAGGAGAACAGACACCCAACCCACACTAATCAATCCATCAGCATTAGAACCTCTACAGTGCTCGCTAGAATAGAACAGAGATGGGCAAGAAGAACACTTAGAGCATGTTAGAACAGCACAGGGAGCACCTCACACAAACCTAAAACCGTGCCAGGAGTAACCCCCTTCGCCCACCCGGATGAGATTGGGAGGATTGGCGAGCTCCACACTCGGACAGAGTTCTGAATGTTAGCATGTTAAACTTCATATAACCCACTAACAAAAAAACTCAGCATTCCTGCAGACATCTCACTCAAAAATCTCACACAACCATCTCTCGCACAACAACCCGCACGCACTTCACAACACTGCACCAACACAAGCCGCACCAACAGCACACAAGGACCGACATCGATCTGATACTCTCACCAAAGCTAAGCACCCGGTGTATACCGAGTTGAAGCTGCCAACAGAACACCACTCCCCTCACTATCCTACTCCCGCTTCACCCATCCCACCTTCTTGATTGCAGATCCACCAGAGCGCCTGGGGACCAACTCCGTTGGTGACTGTGCGTGGTACAAATACCTTTAACATCTAACATGGTCTACCCTCCCCTGTCCCCACCCTGTTGCCCTATGGGCGCTTTCAAACAGTTCTGGTAAATCATATAAGCACCTAACAAGTGACAAATAAAATAAATGATACATTCGGCGATCACTCACAAGTCAAGATTATATTACGTTGAAGTTAAATTACAACCAGACCCTCTGTTCGCCTCATAGGAGCTGAAAGTTACATAGCTTTATGGCGTGCCTATTGCTGGCACTGCTGTTAGGAAAGTTCTGTTTTGGCAATGTTCCCTCCATATTCTATGGACTCCCCCAAACTGTTTGCTTTGGTTTTTCATGCGGGCCTGACTGTTTACAGTGAAGTGAAGCCTTCAGTTTCACTCCACTGGGCCTTTGCTCACATGTTATGGGAAAACTGGCTAGTGCTTCAGGCTGTCAGTACTGGAAAACTAGGCTTCCGTTTGTCTTTTGACAAACTTTTTTCATGGCACAAGATGAATCTTGGGTATATACTATCAAATTGTATATAAACACAATTATAAAAGTCAACTCAATACTTAATGGATACAACCCAAAGGGTAACCTTATTAAGAAAGCAAGTAGTCAAGATAAGTCAAACCTATTAAACATTCACAATGCAATGAGCTATTCTTGGGCAGTAAAATCAGGTTATATATACTTTAATACAGTCAGTATTTTAAGGGTAGAAGACCCTGTCAGTCATGCAGTGATACTCGGTTTTGAAATCACAAACAAACTATGTTACAAGTATTCCTTGTAGACAGCACAGAGTAAGGCAGTCCCCAGTAGACCTGATGACACACTGGATCAGGTTCTCAAACAGCAGTTTAAAATGTGGATATGGGCCTGCCTGGCCTTCCAGCTTAAGTCTCTCGTTCCAGCTTTCAAAACAGTCGGGCACGGACCGCTCATAGCAAAATGTTCACATACGTCTCCCTCAGTCGAACACGGCAATCGCAAGGATTCCCTTCCCCAAGCTTAGGTCACATGCTTTAGGGGTTCCCTTGCCCTAACTTATCACACTTCCTATTCTGGGCTCGGAAATGTTACTGATGTTGAAAACTTTCGAATGTGCAAAGCTTTTACTATAGAGCGCTGCAGGACCACTTCGACTTTCTCTTCAGCTCACACTCGTCTCTTGGTCTGAGTAATTCATTATTTTAAGCACAAAAGTTAAACATTCACCTTTTTACTCCCCCCTCCCCCACCTTTGGGGTTAATTTTGATAATTCCGCTTTTTAGATTTCACTTTATCGCTTCATAACAATAACAGATCACCTTACACAGAGACTTGAGTGGACTACTTCCTTTCGCCGGATCACTCGGCTACTCTATCGCCGATTTCACAGTTAGCAGTAATTTAAGTTAACCACAGGTCTGCCTTGCTTTGCGTCTCAATCACACGCGTGCATCCTTCAATTGTGCGATGTACTGTTGCAACTTCAATCTTTCCATAACGCACCAATCTTTCATGTCGCTCGCAAACTCACCAGCTGTGTGTATTCCTTTCGTCTTTGCAGTTTGAATTCACGAGTCAAGTTTGATATCAAAAGCTTGGCCTCGTCAACTATGTCGTTCACCCAGGAGGGTCCCTGGCGTGCTTGAAACAAAGCAGTCTTTCTGGGATTTGGCCTTCTCTGGGTGCCTTTCTCGGCTCTTTGGAGACAACAACCTCCTGCAGTGATCTCCTGGGTCCCTCTACTCTTTGCGCTCGTCCATATCGGTCGCTCTGCTCCAGTAAATTAGCAGTCGCTGCAAAGTTCTGCTCTCTCGTGTTCCACCTTGCTCAGAGTGTCTTTCTTTGTTATGCCTTTTATCCATGTGGGGAGAGCAAATTGGTAACATTTATGTAATTAAAGTCAAGTGCCTGACCCTATTAGTGGGACATGTCCAATGAGATATGCAAGGGTTAGCCTCTTTACTAAGTCTCCCTCTTCCTCGGCCCAGTGGTTGTGTAGAAGAGGGGAGGGGGGAGGAGTTGGGACGTTGGAGGATCCTAAGAAATGAGATGAATCATTGGTATGTGAAAGAGGGGGGGGATGCTGGATCTCACCATCAGCTGCCTCACCCCCCCCACTCCCTGAAGACCACTCGCGCAGGTGATCCTCCCACAATGGTACAGTCCCAGGAACTGGAACCAAGAGCGATGGCTGTATCCTGACCACCTACATGACAAGTCCTTAAGGACTAGCAGGGTTTTTGAGAAACCAAAGGGTGTCTCACCTAATAGAAACATCTTGTGGCATAATTTACATTTTATCAAATGGTTTCTCCAAATCTGAAAAAAAGAAAAATAATCTCCCTCCCTTTACCTTACTGTTTCTGTCCATGACGGTGCTTAGTGTGAAGTAGTGGTCCACTCTACTAAGCCTGCCCAAAAAACCCACTGGTGAGGGCTTCAAGATGTTATTTTGAGCCAACTCCTCCAGACTGAGAAACAAACATTTGGAGAATATCTTACTGGCAATGTCCATTAGGGGATGGTTGTGGTCCAAGGACTTTTCGTCTAAGGAGATGGCATAATGTCCGTCTCAAAAACTGCATTAAACATTACACAATTTGGTGTCATTCGAAAAAGCTACCATTGTTTTACAAGAAATTCTTCCCCCTCCTCTCCCTGCCCCCTTCAGCAATTTTAATACGCCCTTTTGAAACTATAATCTGGCCAGGTGTGTACACATCACTCATTAAATCAGGGTATATATTCTTTGAGATTCTACATTGAGCCATGAGACTTTGCTTTCTACAACCTAGACCCTCCTGAACTGGCGATGCTGTGGCCTCTGAACTGTTTCAGTTTTAAGAAAATAACTTATAGTAATTCATTCCAATGCATCCATGACAAGCTTAGGCATCACCAACCAGCCCCTCTGTCTGATGGACATCTTCATGGTGCCAACTGGAAAATTCATTTAAGGGTATAGTGATCCCTCTGTTCAATCAGAAATACAAAACAAACAGTCCACAATACAGTAATCAATGACTGAGGAACAGTATTCCTAGTGTTGTAGGCTTACGAACGCCTGATTTGCCACTAAAGATCCCGGAAAATCCCCAGGCAGAATTCCAAAGTACACCTGAAAATCAGGGATCCATTTGTCCAAACATTTGCACTACATTGCTTGAAAATAGGTTTCTAGAGAATCTCAAGCACCTGGTAATGTTTAATTAGTCCTACTATTATTAAGAAACAACTTGACTGGTCCCATGTCCTACTAACCACTCAATTTTGTCAACATTTCCTGTAAACATCCACTTCTTGTCAAATGAAGTTAAAGGCATTGCAGATTTCCTTTAGAGTTGCATGTGGTATAGTTAACTCAAGAATTGCAAATTAAAATGTTATATTAGAAGTCAAAGATATTTCTAATTTGTTTCTGCCATCCGAGTGCTGATGTGTCGCTGAAGAACAGATATACATTTCATTTGACGTACAAATTATGCTCATTGCACACAAAAGGTCGCCCCCCACCTATGGTTTGTGGATTTAATTTGCTTTGCGGAAGATTTGCTGGGCTGCCCTTACCATATCAAGGCAAGGTGAAGCATAGAGCAATGACCCGAATGGGTTTGTCCCATCACCCCCAAATACTCAAGCAGCAGAAATGTTTTCAGGGTGAGTGTTCAGGGTTTGTTAAAGATCTCAACCCACGTTGGGCGTTTACCTCCATGCTGTCATCTCCCATCTCCTGGCAATCTTCGCTGTCAGGGTCGATCACTCCCTCGTTATCGATTTCTGCAGAGAAGAAGCCACAAAAAAAAAGTGTCACAAACAGAAGATCAGTCTGTCATTACAATACGTTCCATTGCACATCCACAATGATTTAGAAAGCAGACAATTTAACTAAGGGTGCCCCCATGCGTTGCATAAGGGCTTCAGGAGACAGTTGATGAAGAGTGGGAGGGCAGATACTTTAGCTGAGAAGACCGCGAGGCAGGCCTCAAAAGGTACACATACCACGAGCCATGGATGAGCAAGACTTGGTGTACATGTGGAGAAGTAAAATAGTGACTCCCTAGTAGCTTGCAACTTGTAATGATATATTTGTAGATTTTCCACCGCCCATCTAGCACCTTCCTCCACAACAAGCAACTTTTAACGGTCAAGAATGCAAGTAGGAATTATACCATGTGCAAAACAGAAGCATGGTCATACAATAAATGGGACTGAATGAACTTGCAGTCCCTGTATCCTTGCCATCAAGTAACTGTAGAAGACACAAATCAGTTCGAGACTGTCCGTCAACTCTTAACCAGTGTGCAATGCATAGTGCTAGCAGAAAGTAAAACTAGCAGTCCTGGTCACTACTTTAGGACCAGAATCAATGGGCACCCAATATGAAAGCTGTATCCATCAGTGATTCTGAGAAGCAAACTTAAAAGGAGCAACCAGTTTATACAAACGTTTTGATGAATCTCTCCAAGGTTGATTGGCAGAGCAGACCGACCTAAATCCAGAGGGTGGAAGGCTTGGTGAAGAATTTAAGAGCCAAGTCTGCTGAGGAACAGATCTCCACAGGTACTTAGACACAAGAAAGCATCAAGATAACACTACTACTGACACCGATAGATGAACCCCACACGAGTACCAATGCTATATGGATCGGTCAATCCTCTATTGCTGAAATTAGGAGGATTGCTAAATTATCCCTATCCCGGGCCTCAGGACTGCATGTTACATGCAACGGGCTGGTAACGTCCATAACTGTGGGCTCAAGCCCTACATACGCTGTTTGTGGGGATTGGAGAACATGGGATGATCCTCTAGATCATGGAAGAGCACCATCTGCCCAGTCCACAAAAAGGGATGCTGAAAATAAAGAAATCGCACAAGCTATCGTATGCTGGCCATACTTGACATTCCAGGCAAAATATTTGCGCCAGTGCTTTTAAGTGAACTCTACCAATGGATAACCAATAAGGCACATGTTACTTCCAACATGAGTCTGGCATGGATTTACATGCTCATGAATATTTCCCGTCAGGTTGGGAATAATCAGGTAGAAGAAAAACAGTTTGCTTCGTTTCTAAACCGTCTTTCTCCTATAAACCAATCACTGAGCTCTGGGTCATAATGCCCCCAGCCAATGACTGCCCTCTACCCAAGCCCCTCTGGGAGCCATCTTCTGGTTTGGTATCACAGAAAGTGGCAGTAGGACCAGGAGATGAGCAGCATAGGGGCAGACAGAAGGGTTTGCATGTGAATCCATGCCTGACCCATGCTGGAGAACAACAATTACGGGCAAGTAACTGGTTCCTTCTCCAGCATGGGGTCTGGCATGGACTCTCATGCTCATGAATGAATACACAGCAGTACATAATTCCACAACCACAGGAGGTGGCAAGACTCAACAGAAGCAATCTCTTACCTCCTCACCAGGCTCCCCTTCAAGCAAACAGGTTGCGCAGCACTGCTGGGCCGACTCTTGACTCCTCCCTGGAATCCGTGTCGACGCAGTAGAATTTCGTGAAGGTGCGCTTCGACCTCCACGTAGCAGCCCAGCAAATGTCCAGCAGGGGCACGCTGTAGTGGCAGCGATCACTCTGGTGGAATAGGCTCTCAGCCAGGCAGTGGTCGGTTTGCCAACCGGTGAGTGATGCAGCCTGAGAGCCAACCTGAAATGGAAGCCTTGGACAGGGCCTTCCCATATTTCACAGGATCAAAGAGCTGAGAAGTTTTCCAGAAACTCTTCGTGCAGGCCACATAAAACTTCAGTGCTCAAGCCACATCCAGCGAGTGCCAAGTCCTCTCAGCCGGCGACGAAGGAGTCGGAACACACACACAGGTAACACCAAGGGCTTGAGATGAAATTCAACAGAACCTTGGGCATGAAGGATGGGTGTGGAGAACCATAGTTATGGTTTTCCCCACTCGCCCTGCTAAGGGTGAGATGTGTGCTCCTGGTGGGGGAGTCTTTCCTTGGTCACCTGAATTCAAATATTTTTTCACTACAGCTCCCATAATCCTTAGAGACTGCATTGGATTCACCAGAAAAGCAAGGCAACACAGCCTCCCTGAAGAGTGTTGGGACACGAAAGCACTAGGAGGAGGAGAACAGCAGCACAAATGCAGCAGAAGGGATCCAACCCTGTGAACATTTTGGCAACAATTGGGATCCAACCCAGTGAATTTGACACTTGGGATTTAACCCAGTTATATATTTTTTTCTTTCTTCAGGTAGTATATTGGCCAGGAATTGGAGTGTGCGCCTCACCCCCTCTTTTTTACATGAAGGATGGGTGCGTCCGCAGCACCACCCTTGTCTCGTGGAAGGTCAAATAAGGCTGCTTGCAGGACAGGGCCTCGATCTCACCTACTCTTCTTGCAGAGGTGATGGCCATGAGGAAAGTGGTCTTCCCCGACAAACTTGAGTGGAGCTGAATGCATAGGCTCGAATGCCCCTCCCCACCCCCTGACCACATTGAGCTCCCGATCCAGAGCCTTCACCGGTGGGAAAGAGCGGAACAGTCCATACCTCTTAAGAAGGTGCAACCACAGTGAAGACCGCCCCGGAGACCTGGTATAGCGGGAGATAGCCGCCAGATGCACCTTGATCAAGGCATGCGCCAGTCCCGATTTAGCCAATGACAATAACGACTCAAGTACTTGAGGGTCATGACCCTCAGCGGGTTCATCTTCTGTGACGACACCAAGTCACAAAACGCTTCCATTTGTGTCTAGCATTTCAACGTAGATGCCCTGGCGAGTACCTCCCTGCAGTCTGCCGGAAGGTCGTAACCACCTAACTGGAATGCTGCAGGAGCCAGGTGTTCAGGTTCAGCGACCCTGGGTCGTGTGCAGAATTGCGCCTCCTCCCCTGACGAGGAGATCCGCTACCACGGGCAGCTTGAATGGAGGGGACGCTGACATGCTGAGAAGGTCCAGGTACCAGATCTGTCTCGGCAACGCTGGTGCAACGAGGATCATCCTGCATAGTTAGAGTTGACTGATGACTTAGTAGGAGCAACAGTGGGAACGCGTACAGAAACAGGCCTTCCCAAGGGAAGGAGAATGCGCCCCCCGATGCTCCCCGGCTGGAGAAACCTACTGGCGAATATCTGGCACTTTGGCAAACAGATCGATCTGGGGACTGCCCCATTTGAGGAAAAGGTTCTCTAGTTCTAGTAGGAATATCCTGCCGAATATTCCACTTGTGGCAAGACCGCAGCTCCCTGAAGGGAGTCGGCGATGGTGTTCTTTACTCCTGCCAGGTGAAACCAAATGAGGAACATCCCCTGGGGGACGGCCCAGTGCCACAAATCCTGCGCCTCCTTGGAGAGCACTGGGGATGTGGTGCCCCCCCCCCCCCCGCTTCCGGATGTAAAACATTGGTGTGATCATGCCCGTGAAGACCCTAACCACTTTGCCTTGAGGGACGGCAGAAACTACTTTAGGGCCCAAAACACAGCTCATAGTTCCAGTACGTTGATGTGCAGTGTCTTCTCTTCCAGCAGCCACAGGCCTCTGGAGTGAAGACATTCGGTTTGGGCTCCCCATCCTTCCAGAGAAGCATCCGTTGTGACTGTCTCCTGGTACTGTGGAAGTCTGTGCCTCCGGCGATGTTGGAGCACACGCTCCACCACCTTATCGTCCGACAGAACGATCGGTAGAGCACTAACCTGTCCTGAAAGTCTCCGAACACCTGAACCCAACAGGCGTCGAGGAACTCCTGGAGTGGAGGTATCTGCAGAGCCGAATCAGGTATATGCATAAATCACAACATCATGCCAAGCAGAGCCTTCACTGTGGCGATCCTCTGTGCCAACAGCCGTTGCACCTTGTCCAAGATGGCCGCTGTCCTCTCCTCCGACGGAGATGCCAGGCAGGACACAGTTGAGGGATATCCTTTGACTTGGCCCAGATGAGCCAGTCGTCCAGGTAAGGATACACATGAATCGCTTGTAGTCGTAGATGGGCCGCCAGGCACTTGAGGACTCTGGGCAATGACTTCAGTCCCAAGGGAAGAGCCTTGAACTGGTAATGCTTCCGTTGGACGACGAAGCGCAGGAACTTGCAATGCTTTTCGTGTATGGGGACGTGGAAGTATGTGTCCTCTAGATCCACCGACAACAGTCTTCCTCCTCCAGCGTGACCATCCTGAACTTCTGGGACTAGGTACTTGTTTAGGCGTCATAAGTCGATAATGGGCCTCCAGCCCCCGGTCGTCTTTCTTACTAGAAAGTATCTTGAGTAAACTCCGGAGCCCCGGAGTCGCCATGGAACCAGCTCCATCGCCCGTTTTCTTAACATGGCCCCAACCTCCAGCAACAGCTGAGGGATGTGTTGTTCCCATCGGTCCACCGGTGGTATTCGCGGACAATTGCAATTCCAAAGTGTGTCTATGGGCGAGAGCGTCCAGCACCCACTGATCAGTGGAGATGGTCTCCCACATGCTGTCCAAGTTCACCAGCCGGCTTCCTACCAGGGTGCATGGGTGGGGGGGGAACGAAGACCTGGCCGGTTCAATGCTGCTTGGAGGCCGGTGTGCCGCTGTGGGCTCCTGACGACAGCGGCCACCTCCGAAGTCCTTGGAGCAACCCCTGTTGGCTTCCTGGGTCAAAGAACGGGAGGGTTGGCAGTAAGAGGATGAGCCCCGCCGAAACCCTTCAAAGACCTGCTAGACTTCCCTCCTGAGGAACGAAAGGAAAGCCGGTGTTGCAGTGTGCCCAAGGCACGGGCCGTCGCTGTGTCGGTCTTGATGGCCTGGAGGGATTCATCGACTGCTTTCCCGAACAGGTGGTCTCCATCGAACGGCATGTTCAGGACCCTCGTCTGGACCTCCTGCCGAAAGTTGGTTGTCTTGAGACACGAAGGCAGGCACTGTTGCCCATCTGGCGGAAACCTGTGTCCGCAATGTCCAGTGTCACTGTGATGGTGTGGTCCGATGCCACCTCGCCTTCCTGAAGGATCTCCAAAGCCTCAACCGGTTTGTCAATGGGGAGTTAATCCAGGAGCTGAGCCATCTTGCACCAAAGCTCACGGTCATATCTGGCCACGATCGTCAAGGAGTTGGCCGCTTTGACCATCGTCGCCACCAAGTAGATTACCTTTCTACCCATGGAATCCAATTTCTTCCCCTCGTTGTCTGGGGGTGCAGGTGAAAAAGACTACTAACTCGACGACTTCTTCCTGGCTGCCGTTGAGACCTCAGACAGCTGGGCGCAGACTCCGGCACCAGTACTTTCTCAAGCTGGTCTCTTCACTGGGGCCGAGGCAGTGTTCTTCAGCGGTGGTGTAGGATGTCTCCTCTGCACCGGTGGTTGCCCTGGTGTCATCGGGGTCACTGGTCGTACCGCTGGTACTGGTGGCGCTGTCGGCAATCTCCAACACCAGCGTGTGGAGGGTCGAGAGGATATCCTGCCATGCTTCCGGCGGGCATCTGACGCTCCCACAGTCGTCACCACCGTGGATGGTGCAGACGGAAAGTATTGCTTCCTCGTCTGATGAAGAAATGTCTGTACCCTGGAGTTTTTCTCCAGCCCACCCCACTTCTCTGGGTCCTATGGGGTCGGTCCTGGGCTAAGCTCCAGCATGCTCTTCTCCAAGTCTTCTCTATTGGCTTGAATGAAGACTCTCGCCTGGCAGGAAGAGGCACTCTGGCTGCCGCCGGGGCCCCGACTGGGTCAGCTCCATTTGCCTATGAAAGTGAGGCCACCACCATCTCGATCGAGGATGATGATGATGATGATGATTTGGCCTGGATCACCTGGACCTTCATGGGTAGGTCGGCCATCTTGCCCTGCTTGGCCTTCTCCAGCATCTCCCGCAGCTTCTCCGGGATAGCCGGCTTCCTCTTGGATGAAGAGTTGGAGACAGAGGTAAATGATGAACATGCCCTGACTGTCGCGGGACCCGATGCGCAGCGACCCCGACGGAAGCGGACTTGTGGTGCTTGGCCTTATGTTGGGCCCCAACGGGTGGAGCCCTCTCAAAGGACTTAGAACACTTGAAAGTGCAGTAAAAATCTGAAGATGCCAAAGGGGGGGCTTAGGTAGAGGGCAGTCATTGGCTGGGGGCAGTATGACCCAGAGCTCAGCGATTGTTTATAGGAGAACGACCTTTTAGAAACGAAACAACTTTTACCAAGGATTCCCAGCCTGACGGGAAATATTCATGAGCATGTGAACTCATGCCAGACCCCATACTGGAGAATAAGATTCTCCCTCCCAACCAGACAGGCTTTAGATGTTAATCAAGTACCACCCATAATCTTCTCACCACCATTCAATACGCTTTAACGAGGCGACAAGTTACTGTTTATGGCACCTTTATAGATTTTAGCGCTGCGTTTGATAGTCATGAGGAACAGACTTTGGAACATTCCTCACTTTGTTAAATATGATCAAACAACTATATGTGGCCACTAGTGTGAGGGTCCGACTGGATGGAGAAGTGAGGGTTACAAGGTTGATGGCTATCTCACAGGAGGTAAAACAGATACATTCTGGCATCCCTGTTTAATCGTTACCTAGCTGACCTGGCTAAGGGTTTACAACCTTCAGTAGCATGTTGGGTGAAGATTGGTGCATTAAAGATTGGGTAATTAAGATATGCTGACAACTGGCTCCTTCTTGATTATACTCCGAGAGGGTTGCAAGGCATGCTTGATGCGCATGGTGATTATGGTTAACAAAATGGGCTCTGTATCAATATCCAAAAAACGAAATACTAGCATTTTGAGGACAGCACAATAGTAAAACCAAACTAAATTTTCAATGGAAGCTGGACGGGAGGGTAGTTGAGGTGGTAGATTGTTACAAGTACTGTGGTGTACTGATTGTTTTCCTCCCTTTGAGCAGTTAATTGAAAGTAAAATGCATGATTACTAAGACAATGAGTATTAGTCGACAAGGTGGCTGCTCGATTAGGATCATCCTACTCCTGCCTGCATACAGCTAAATCCGTACAGTGCTTACTGTACAGAGTTGAAGCTTGGGGACCCTCCCTGATAAGGTGGACAAGTTTGAAAGCCAGATCTTTAGAATTTTGCTTATAATGTCAAAATCCCTACCCATCGAATACATACTGTTGGAGTTCAACATCAAATGAATGTCAACTAATTCAGAGCAAATTTGCCCTAGGATATGATAAGTTGCTAAGGTTAGACAATGGAACAATAATGGTTGAGGTGATAATGGCATATGTATCTACATACGAGCATGAGCGTTTTGGTACAGTGGTAAATATGCTTCCGGCATACAAGTCCTGGTTGCTCCGCTATGAACAGACCATGGCAATACCACAAAGGGGATTCGAAAAATGGGTTAAGGAAGAAATCTGGGAGTTGGCAGGGAAGCCGCTCTTGTGTCCTTGGCAACTAAAAGTAACAGTGGTCCTTTTGTGAAGTATTAGATGGAACAGAGTGCAAGACCAAAATATTTTGAAGCCTTTCCCAATAGTGCCATGATTAGAAAGTATTTACTCTTTAAATTCAACAGCACGCAAGTGCTGGAAATAGAAAGAGCAAAAAGAGGAATATCAAGGTCAGAGCGAATGTGTCGTTTGTGTGGGGAAACACATATTGAAACAGCAGAGTATAGAATGTGCTACTGTCTGAGTCATATACATATGAAAGCCTATTGCAATAAGAGAAACTGGCATGTTATTCAACTGTAAACATTGCCAATGGAAATTAAAGATGTTAATCTGATTTACCATGTGATAAAGTTGTATAGCACAGTGATTGAGATTAAGTGAACTGTCTGCAGGAATTTTATAAAGTTGTAATATGTTTTAAGCAGAACATTGTATGTGTTCGGGAATGCAGATATTGTGACTAAGGCGTTTATCATTTTAACATTGTAAATGTTTCGATACTACTGAATAAGTATATACAATCTGTTTTGTGCTTTCTCTGTTGTATATACAAGGCCTAATATTGGCTATAAGTATATTAAATTGAACAACGCTTAACATACAATGAATGCCAATAGGGATAAGGGCACTTCAAGTTTGGGAATCTGGATCACCATACTCTGACCTGTGAACATCCAGTTACAGGGCATCAGTGGAGACAAGGCCAACTGTGAATGAAGGTGCTGAGGGCTCACAAGCTGCATGTAATGAAGTTTCCAGAGACTTAGTTTAGGGCCTTGCAGACTCCCATGGATATGGCTAGAACGGCTCAATTTTGGCCCCAGCAGCACAGAACTCCCAAGCCCCCTTCAAAAGCAGATGGCTAGACCCAGAGCAGGGTCAACACGCAATAAGGAGCAGTGTAATTAGAACGTGTTTCAGCAGGTCCCTCCTCATGGTGAGACTGCAGCAGAAAGGTGGCAAGATCAATGCTGAGCATTGACTCTGAAGTCCCAGGCAGGATTGGTAAGTATCAAGTTCAAAGAGTTCAATGTGCCCGATGTTCACCCTTGTCCCCTTCCTTAAGTTGCAACTGAGTTCGTGAGAAGAAGGTCTCGTAGCTGCTGCTGGCGTTCAGGTAAGAGTGTTACCCAATGCTGTCCGGTAACTATTGCATGCGTCAACGTGTTGTTTTTCTCCCTCTTTACAGATGCGGCATATGAAAATATGGAGAATAATACCGCCAGTGGTAAATCAGGTAAGTCTATGGTGGTAAGAGGTATTTGTTGATTCCTTTGGCTCACCTTGTTATTCTTGTGCCCCTAGGTGCCGGAGTACGGCGAAGAAATGGACAGTGCTGTGATAACTGGCGAGTATGGCACCGTGCTGGAGCTGGCGAAGCGACGCGTGCAGGACTGATGTACTTTCCAGGTCGGGAGATGAAATGGATACGTAATCAGGTGAGGAATTTGAAATAAGTTAGTTTTCTAACCTTGTCCTTTTCTTCCTCTTTATTCTAGGAGCTCCGGATTCGAGGAGGGCGTGGCAGAAGACTGGATGCTGGCTGCAGGCACGGTGAGAGTCACGCTGCTGGATGCAGAACACCACGAAGCATGTGCTGCTGTTCGGGTGTGGTTTAAATAGCCTCTAAAGTCGTCCCAGGAAAGAAGTTCCCCAGGACCACACCAGAGTAAAAAAATAGTCCATGTAGTAAAATAGTCCCATCCAGGCCTCACGTTGGCTTGGATTTATTTGCAGCATGGTCTGCATGAGGTAAGTAATGTCTATGAGCCTGGCGCCTATGGTGCCAGGACCGAACCCAGACAGCCCCTAGCTGGGGCTGCTGGGGTTTTTGTAAACGTCTGGATGCCTGCTCCCGGGGCTGATGGGCTTGATCCGTATGCCCCAGGGGTAGGCATCATGACATGACCATGGATCGGTGCAGTCTAGTTCCAGGAACCTGCAGTCCAAATGAAGTTCCAGGCGATTACTCTGGCCTTAGAAAATCAATGACTGCACAACACTGTCACGTTCTACCAGTCCTGAGAAGATATCCACTTCAGGGCTTCTGTCGATTGGCGATCAGAGGTCTTGGTTAACATGGCCAATACTTGTCACAGCACAAGCCCTCCAGCAGGTATCTGGAGGTCCTTTGGCATCAGATGCTTGGATTGTGTGGTCGACCATCTTCAATGGCTCCAGGTCGTCTACTTTTATCCAAATATAGGACTGGGGGATGCCGCAGCTCACATACTGAAGGGACTGGCAAGGGTTGAAATTGTTATTCAAGGAACAAGCAGAAAGTAGTTCCTGGTTGTCAAGTTTCCCCAGACCATCATGGAGGTGGTCAAGTCCTGTCTCGTGAATGTGTACATTGAAAGGCTAACAAATGTGCGGGGGGGGGGGATTGCATGAGATTACTTTTGTATGGTGCTTTGACATTGAGAGATGCAGACAGCAGCCACAAGTGTGTGAAAGATGGTGCAACTTCATTTATTTCCACACACTGATGTGCACCCAATTAACGTACACCACAAAATCCACTTATTTCACATTGATCAGTCTTTCGCTCCCATGCCGACTATGTTGATTCATGTCAGTATTGCAAATTTGCTTGGGATTTATTTCCCTTGGTTTCCATTCAGTTCCTGTCTTACAGCCACCTCTCATTAAGTAATTACTCTTTTTCTGCTACATTCATAACTCACTACTTCGGTTACCTTTACTGCAATGATAGCTGTCCCTTTGCAACTTTCTTTGCTGCCACCTCATTGTGGTGATGCCACTCACCCCCCTGCCCCTCCCCCCCCCCATCTATCTGCTGCAGAAATAGGACGTTAATACAGTCCCATACAGATAACTTTCTCATGAGACGTGAATTATACATGCGTCCAGTGCTTAGGGTAGTCATGCTTTAAATGTCTTTGGTGATTTCCTAATGGACCTTTATACAAATTCCCAGCCACAGAGTTAATGTCCAATTGGAATCTGTGTGGCACCACTTGGCAGGGGTTAATGGGGGCATTAGGCTAACATGTCTGCTTTTATTTGTTGGCATCAAGATAACCAGGCTTTAGCTGGGCTTTGCGGAATAGTCACAAGAAAGATCAAAACCTGGATGAGCAACATTCAAGCAGGTGGAGGCTGTCATATCAGGACAATCTGCTACCTCATATTCAACCTAGCAACAAGTCATACCCTTACAGAAGTGGGTAATGGAACTAGAGAGTCCAAAAAGGTAATTTCAGTCACTTAACAAATGCACTGACTGAGAGTCCAAGGTTCTACTACAGTGGAAGTCAAAGCCTATGTAGCCATTTGACCTGAAGAGGAAGACGGCCTATAAAGATGATGGCAAAGAACAGGGCTTGTACTGCCTGCTCTTGACACTCGTTCCTGAGGGCTACAAAATCCTCTCCAAACCAAGACCCAACAGGTGGCCCTCGATTTTCCATGAGTGGGTCCCTGGTTCCATCATACCTACTCTTGAATGCCTCCTCTGTAGGCTCAGGGTCTCGCCTTCTCTCACCCTCGCTACCATCTACAGGCCCCCTGTTCCCATTTCTCTCTGGATGAAGGTCGAGAGGGAGGAGGCAAGGTCTGGTCATTCAAACTTGTACTCCTTGGTCCCTTTAATATCCACCTCAATTCCCCTGAATCAGCCACCTCACAGTTCTGTGTCCTCCAACTCCCTCTCACAATTCTTCCTTCCGGTCACACTCAGCCGGACACTGAATGTCATCTCTGGCGACATCTCCACCTCTAAACCAGTCACCGCCCCCCCCTTTGCTGGTCTGACCACTCCCCCCCCCCCCCAAACAGCCCTCTGAGCTACCCCCAACATTGCCAGCCTTCCCCGCTGTCATTCGACCAATGAAGCAAGTGTCACTGCTTTTGCTGAGGCGTTCACCCGCCTTCCCACCCCTGCTTCAGATTCTCCCTCTTGGACCTTGCTCATATGCACCTCTCCATCTTTTACACACTTGTCCCCCTTCATGAGGATATGCCTAAAACCTGCCTCAAAGTGCAACGGCTTGTATGACTGATCTAGTATCTCTGAGGCACAAGTGCAGAGTTGCTGAACGGAAGTGGCAGACCTTGGGTTTATCCTCCGACAACCTGGCCTGTCACCTGCTCCAAAAGCAATATTATGCATCTGCTCCAATAAGAGGGTCCACATCTAACAACGGAACAAAATCTGCAAGGAACTCACCAATCCAACTGCAGTCCGACTCTCTCCTTCCCAGGCACTCCGCACCACTTTGGCCTCCCATTCACATCTAAAACATGTCCTCTCCTCCCTCTCCTCCACACCTCCCCATGCGCGCCCCCCCCAATCTCCACTCCCCTACCTCCCGCCCTTCCACCCCCCACACTCTTCCCGCCTGCCCATAGCACCGGATGGGGTCTCTAAAGTTGTCCGCTCTATGAAGAACAGAAATTCTAGTGCGTGAACATTATTCATGTTACATAAAACAAGTGGATGTAGGCACACGTCTGCTAACCTTTCGTAGAGCCAAGAGGAAGAGTCAAAGTTGTCCGATCGGGACTTAATATACTCTGGGGCAGAAGTTAGTCATAAGGTAAGTGTGGTAGTCAAGTTTAGGAGTCATGGGTGGGGAGGGAACATTTTTGGCTAATGTGTGCAGGCAGATCTTGGTTAAATTCTTTAAATTATGAAGGTCTACTTCAAACAGATGCTCCCCTGCTCTTCTAGAACCATTTTGTACATTTCTCTCGCCCTGGCTCTTGACCTCTATCCTCAGGCTCTCTTGAGCACGATCCCTTAAAAACAGCTGTCTGCCGTCCGCTCCTGCCTGGCTAACTATTGCCCCATCTCCACCACCCCATTCCTGGACCCTCCACACTGAACTTGTTGGTTGTGTCCATGACCATCAATCTGGATTCTGGGCATCCTGAGGCACAGAAACTGCTCTCCTGAACACCTGTGAAGATATGCTGGCAAATCTTGACTAACTCTCCTGCTGTTCTTATTCTCCTCAAGGCGTCCTCTGCCTTTGACACGCTCAATTCTATCCTCATAAAACAGATACCCCTCAGCATCACAGACCAGGCACTGGAATGGCTGACTTTCCTCACTAATAGTCCTTCACAGTTGGAAATGGGCCCCTTCTCCACCACACTCTACCTGTGTCACCCCGCAGGGCTCTATCCTATCGCCAAGGCTCTTCAATATCTATCTCGCCCGTTTTGCTCACCTGATCTTCTGCTCAATTTCTGTTCTGCTGATCAGACAGCTTTCCTTCAATCTTCCCTTTACTTCCTCCTCTCATCCCAGATTGTCTGACAGCCATCCAGGCATGCCATCCAGGCATGGTGCGCTGCCAACAATCTCTAAATGCCAGTAAGACAGCGCCTTCTCGTTAGGACAACTGCACCCGGTTTTAATCTGGCCGCCCTCTAACCTCACCATCCTGTGAAGCAAAAAATCTCAGGGTCATATTCGACTTTGTTCTCTGCTTCACCCCTCAAACCTTGGCACTTGTCAAGCAGGCCCAATTCCAGCTTCACCTCCTTAGAGGCATTCTCCCTTTCCTCACCTTCCCCCAGAAGCTCAGTGTTTCCAGAGCTCTGGTCCTCTCTAGGCTGGACTACTGCAACAGCCTCTTCCTCAATCTCCCCCCCCCCCCTTTTCCCCCTATGCCCCCTTCAGCTAATCCAGAATAGAACTGCAAGACTGCAGACATCTGCCTCCTTCTTGAAGACACCGACCTTGACATTCTCGCTCTTACTGAGACATGGTTCAATGCCAGCGCGCACACAGCTTGCGACTCCCTACTACCGGACACCTTTAAAGATCATTTCCAAACTCCAACTTCACCGTGCGGGCGGTGGGCAATGTTCCCTCTAAACTGTACGCATGTGCGCTTGCCAAGCTTCCTTCTGGGTGACGCTCAAAAGACTTAGCAGCGCACACAGATCATTCTCATCTATTCAAAACGATTTAATAAAGGCACAAGCCACAGCAATTACCTGAAATGTCCCTTCTCTTAAAATAAGCAACTAGTCTTGATATTCTGCTAATTTGCATTACACTATGCACCTAAAATCCCTAACAGCAAAATACAACACAAAACGTTAAAAACTAATATGAAAAACAGGCTCCATGAACAGAAGAATTTAACCAAGATATGCCTGCACACATTAACCAAAAATGTTCCCTCACCACCCATGACTCCTAAACTTGACTACCACACTTCCCTTATGACTAACTTCTGCCCCAGAGTATATTAAGTCACTATCGGACAACTTTGACTCTTCCTCTTGGCTCTACGAAAGGTTAGCAGACATGTGCCTACATAAACTTATTTTATGTAACATGAATAATGTTCACGCACTAGAATGTGTGTTCGTCATTGTGCCTTACCAAAAGCGTCACCCACACTATGTAATCTAACTACCAGCTCAAATATCGGATACTGACTAAGTAAGCAGGCTACTTGGATGTGTAACCAAATCCCATACTTCCTCTTTGTGCATATGGCACACAAGTGCTTTGAAGCAGCCCTCTTATAAGTTAACGCATTATAAAACTGAAATATTAATTTGCCCTTTAAGATCATGAAATGACGAATATGATGCTCAGCGTCTCCTACTTGAGCATTCCTAACATTAACCTATATGTAGAGTGCAACATTGCAATATCATTTACTTAGCCTACAAGGGATAATGGGGATGGACTATGCCTGGAATTACTAGTCCATAGTATCAGGGCACCGGATACTATGGACTAAAATCCACATCATATGTGGAGGCATTTACATATGCCTTGCCTGCAAAGTGTTGTGGGTCTGCAAATATCCCAGTGAGTGTTAACTGCTACAATCCCCAACTTCTGACAGTGCTCTATCAACTAATATTGGAGGGAAGCACGGGGGCCGGGAAAGGGTATGGGTGGAAGCATCACTCCTTGCGGGCGATGAACAAAGTAGCACATTTCAAAAACATAAGCAGACGTCGGCAGTACACTGCAAGAAAAGTGTTGCGTGTCAATAGCAACTTCTTTTTCTTTCTATGCTCAGCTGCTGAGGGCTTTTCAATATAAGCATGTGTTCTGTGTGTATTGTCTTTAGCATCCCCCTGCATGTTATTTAACTCATAACAAAGAATTACTGAAAAGGGATCCATAGTTACAGAACAAGGCACTCAATCAGGTGCATCTCTGATGAATTGATGCCATTAACTTAAAATGCATGTGTGTGATTTTCTTCAACAGGGCTCCATAATAAACATCAGTAAGGCTCCCGTTTAATTTTATCTAGGCTGTGGTGTGGAAGGGTGAGCAAAACTATACACTTATTATGTGCCCTCTCATTTCGCTCCCTATGTCAGGGATACAAGCAGGGCTCTAATCAGATTTTGTCACTACTTGGGAGTCCAATGATTTTTCAGGTAATTAAAAAAGCAATTAGCTTTGCCAATAAGGAAGCTTTCTGCTTATTAAAAGAAGTTCCGGGGCGCGTGGCTAGAGGGCCATGGAGTAGGACGTGTCTTCCGAGCTGCTCCCGACGATCCGATATGATCCTGCGTGAAAACTAGCTACAAAAGGCATGATTGTGCTCAGAAATATACTATTGGGATGTGGAAAGGCGTGGGGCAGTTTTGATGGAGAGCTGAGTCCTTGATGACTACAAGAAGGTTAACAAGACCAACAGAAAGTTGGTGGCCGCGGTGCGACACCCCAGACAAAATGGACGAAGCGCCAGAACAAAGGAAGCCAAGGTAGGTCCAGCAGACCCACGGCGGACGAAGCCCAGCAGGGAGAGCGCAACGGGTGGAAGGTGAAGCGGAAAGTAACTGCGGCTGAGACCCGCAGTGGGAATATAAAATCAGACGGACACATTGACACACAGCACGTCTGGCATCGAAGCGGTCCAGCCGCGAGACGAAGAACGAAGGGGCTGTATAGCCCCACAAGCAAGGCGAATAGCTGAGGGGTTCCCTCGACCACTCACTTGGCGTAGGGGACCCGAGGAGACTTGGAAGGAGAAGTGGACCACAGCAGCGCACGAGCTGCTCACGACAAGCGTGAGCTGCAACAGACTTACAGACTTGGTGGTACTGCAGCGTGCCACAACCACAGAGAAGGAGGAACGAGGAAGCAGGGCCTGTACGCTACAGAAAAGCTGGGCCCCGGCACACAGACAGGACCGCATAATGTCGGTGAGAGGAGGCAAGGCTAAGAGCAAGCAACCTACTATGGACATTTTAACCAAGCCGCAACAGACTCCAACCATCCCGGTACAGGGGGGCGGCAGCCGTTCCTGCAGAAATATCCCTGACAAAAGAGGATCACTTGATCCTAACAGCTATTACGGAATTGAAAGCCTTGTGGGGGACAGTGATGGCGGACCCAAGAACCGCATTGGAAACCAAAATAGATGCGGTTGGGCTCGAGATCAACCTGCTGAGACAAGATGTTACATCGCTGGCTGAAAGAACGAGTGGCCTAGAGAGTGCGGTGAAAACCAACACGGAAACCAGCACAAGCAAGTCCACGTATTGAAACAGGTTGCCAACTTGGAGAATCGCATGGAGGAGGCTGAAGGGAGGGCGAGACGGAACATTTGGGTGGTTGGCCTACCGGAGGGAGAGGAAGGACAGGACCCCACGGACTACGTGGAGAATTTGATCCTGCAAGAAATAGGAGCCGACAAACTTTCACAAGGATTTTCTGTTGAACGGGCGCATAGGGCCCTGATGAAGAAACCACGACCTGGAACTCCCCCTCGGGCGATAATACCAAAGATTTTGAATTATAAAGACCGAGAGAAGATCCTTGAGTATTTTCGCAAAGGTGGAAGGATGGGAAAGGGCATCTGCAACCATCACGGCATACCCCGACTACACCATGTTGGTGCAGAGATAGCGTTATAGCTATGTGGCGATCAAGAGAAGATTGCGTACGGCTGCAATCAAGTACATGCTTTTGTATCCCGCAAAGCTCAAGGTCCTGCACAAAAGTAGGGCGTACTTTTTTGACGAGACTGGCTGGATATACAGGGTTGCCCAGAACAAACGGAGAAGCAAGATCACAAGGTTCACGATAAGTGAAGGGGTAACATTGAAAATTGTAATGAGACATTTGGACTTGTTGGACTAGAATATAAAATGTGAAGGTGTATTGGATAGCATTAAGCGTGCTTACATGGAAGCAAACGGGAGTGGCAAGATGGAAAGGACCTACCCCAGGAGTTAGAGTAGTAGGGCCGCCATTAGGGCGAATTCACCCTGCTGAATGGTGAGTAAAGGCAATTGCCAGAAAAGGGCTAGGTGCGGGGATGCCCAAGATCCAGGGATGGAGCTGGGCAACAGTTGGGTAGGGTGTTGGGGTGGGCGGAAATGGAGTGGAGTGAGTTAGGGAAGGGAGGCGGAAGGGAGGCGGGGAGTTTGAAGTGTTTTTTGTTTGGGGAGGTTTATGTTGGGAAACGAGCCTACATTGACTGGAAATGGACCCCGTCATGGACCGCACTTGTGGTGGTAGGAGAGGGACCCCGATATGCCATGGGGGATCTTTAATTACTTGGAACGTCAGAGGGCTCAATAGTTACCTAATGAGAAATAAGGTCATGCTATACCTATGCAGACAGAAAGTAGACATAGCCCTGCTGCAGGAGACTCATCTTATGCAAGACAAGTTAGAGATGATCCGAAAGAAATCGAGGGGGGACTGTGGTGGGGGCATCATACTCGGCCTACACCATGGGAGTGATCATTTGGGTGGCGCCACATGTCCCGTTCCAACTGTTACAGTCCACGGTGGAAGCAGACGGAAGGATGGTCATGTTAAGAGGGCTGGTGGAAAACAGGCAGATAAGCATTATACACATGTACGCCCCGAACCAGAACACGGCGGCATATTTTAGAACCTTATGCAACAAACTCAGTACATGCTTGGGAGGGGCGGTGATCTGGGGAGGGGATTTCAACTGCATGCTAAACCCAGGGGTGGACAGGTCAGATGGTAAAATGGATAGACCCACCCCAGGTGCTAGAGCACTGCATACACGGTTGGATGATTTCGGGCTTGAGGATGTATGGAGGTCACACCACCCCCAGGAGAGGCAGTACTCGCAATACTCAGCCCCACAAAACCTGCACACTAGATTGAACTATATGTTTGCCACACAGGAGTTAATGATTGAGATAACGCAAACGGAATATAAAGAGAGGGTCCTCTCTGACCACTCGCCGCTGATCCTGAGGTGGCAATACCGACACCCGAGGGCTAAGATCCCAAAATGGCACCTCAGAGCAGAGGCGCTGAAAGACACCATCTTCAGGGAGGACATGAGGTGGAAATAAACTATTTCAAGATAAATACTGGCAGTGTAGAAACAGCGGGTATGCTTTGGTATGAGGGGGTAGCCATAGCTAAGTCCAGAGGGCTACAAGAAGGGATCCAGACTGAGCTGCAAGATATGGAGAGAGAACTAGAAAGGGCACTAAGGGAGGGGCCGGGGGGGGGGGTAGTAACACCAAGGAAGATAAAGTAATACTTAAGCTGCAGCAGAAATGTGCGTGGCACTGGGAGAGATTGTGCAACCTTAACTGTAAGTATATAAAGACAGCATGCGGGGAGATAAACTGGGGAGGATCTTGGCACGGCTATACAAGAGCGAGACCCCCAGGCCCACAATCAGAATGAGGGAGTTTTTGAATATTTGTGGACTATTATCGACTCCTGTATGGGGATGATTAGGACAGTGATTGTACAGAAATAGTAGAAACACTGGAAGATATAGGACTGCTACAGATCAGTGCCGAAGAGCGGGAGGAGCAGGATGTCCCGATTACCCTAGAGGAGCTCGAAGTAGTAGTGAGACAGTTGCCCAGTAGCAAGACTCCGGGGACTGAGACTCCCAAGTGAATTTTATAAAAACGTATAAGGATGAAGTGCTTCCTCCGCTTTTAGAAATGTTGAATGAAGCGTATGAAGTGGGTAGGTTGCCATAGTCCCTCAGAGAAGCTACAATTATACCGTTGCCCAAACCCAATAAGCCCGGTCATAACTGTGAATCATACAGACCTCTGTCAATGCTCAATCAAGACAGTAAAATCTGGACAGCTGTTTTGGCAAATAGAACGAAGAGGGTTTTTGCTAAACTAATACATCCCGACCAGACTAACTATGTTCTAAATAGGAACATATCCAACAATCTAATGCAACACCATTGAGTCGTTGAGGGTGTCCAGTCATTTGGTCGAAATCAAACTGGTCGAATTTTTTTTTTTTTATTTATATATGTGTTTTGTGGGTTTTCGTGTTAAAAAAAAAAAAGAAAAAAAAAGGGGGTTGGGGGGACCCCCCCCCCAAAAAAAAAGGGGTAAAAAAAAAAATTCGACCATTTGGTTTTCGACCAAATTGATTCGACCAGTTGTCCAGTCGACCAATTGATTTCGACCAAATGACTGGCAACCGTCGTTGAGCATGCAAATGAGGACAAAGGCGAACTGGCCATTGTATTGCTAGATGCAATAAAGGCCTTTGATTCGGTCAAATGGCCGTGGCTGATGGCGGCCTTGGCTGGCTACTATGGGATAAGGCCTGGGTACTTACACTGGGCCAAAATGCTATATAACGCGCTGTTGGCTAGAGTGAAAACGGGAGCGGTTATATCAGAGAGGTGGCAACTTCGTAGCGGTACCAGGCAGGGATGCCTGTGGTCTCCTATGTTGTATATTCTTGCCTTGGAACCCTTAGCCATATACCGGAGGCAACAGTACGACCCGATAGGCATCACTGTAGGAGGGGAACCGCATCTAATCTCTTTGAATGCGAATGGCATGATGCATTTAAGGCACCCGGAAGAAACCCTCCAGTACATTCTGGAAGTGGAGAGATATACAAGGCTGTCTGGCATAGCTGTGAACCCCCAAAAATCAGTATATTGCCACTGGGCATGTACAAAGGGATCCCGTTAGAACAGCTACCGGTGCTACGGATACCATGGGAGGTGCGCACGCTCAGATATCTTGGAATAGATATATACCACACAGTAGAAGAGGAACTCCAGTATAACAGAGGAGGCGATCAGGAAAATTGGAAATAAAGTTTTGGGTGAAGCTACCCCTAGCAATGATGGGCCGAGGGGCAATGTTGAAAATGATGGTCTTACCGAGACTTCATTATTTTGGAAATATCCCACACCTTATAACAAGACGGACCTTTGCTAAGATAGAAAGCATGTGCTTTGGAAGCTACAAAACGCATGTGAAAAAGGGAGCATAAACCTGCCAAACTACGAAATTTACTACATAGCAAGTCAATCAATTGATAGGTCAGGTTCCTTCAAAATTATACTGCATTGGGCTCCCCAGTTTTGAAGAGGACAAGATGGCTTTCACACCTGGCAAGAGAGTAGAATGATCAGTCGTGGCGGACAAGAACTTTCTATAGGCAGATAACATTTGCCAAGCTACTACCAATAGTGAGATTAATCCCATTTCAAATCTAATCATCGCAATAGGAGTACTCATTGGAAGGGATGAAATATTTTTCCAATATATGCCCTCCAATAGGTTCCATTTGGGGCAATTCAAGGGCAGTTTGGTTTGTGCTCTGTATGTAACAATTGGTACAACTTTTTGCCTATAGAATACTCTCGCCGGCATATGAAAATTTCCAATATTTATTTTGTATGGCTCCACCTTGAGCCACTAATAGATTCATTTTTGTTCTTAATTCCAGTTTATATGGCAGGTCTGAGATGTGCGTGTTGAGATTCATCCCTAAATATTTGAGGACTTGTGTTAAAGAAGCCTTAGAGTCCAATTGAATTCTTAGTGGTGTACAGACTGATGAAATACCATTGCATTTGATTTTTCTGTGTTAATGGTAAAATGATTATCTGATGCGTATTTGTCTAGAGTGGCTAATTTCCAATTGTAGACCAATGGGAGTCCTGTCTAATATCACACGGTCATCCACATAAAGAAGCCACAACTTCTCGTGAACCTAATTTTGGCAGGAATGAGCGGGTGGCTTGAAAGGCCTTACAAATATCAATATTAAAGTTATACTGAATGGAAGCCAATATGTAACCTTGTTTAAGTCTCTATCTATTGAGATTTTGTCTGAGAGAAGGCCATCTTCTTAAGTTTCACATTCTACCTTTTCTCACCTTCCCCATATGACCCAAACCCTGGTTCTCTAGGCTCGACTACTGCAATAGCTTACTCCTGAATCTACCGTCTTACACTCTGCAACCCCTCCAGCTAATCCAGAATAGGGCAGCAAGACTTATCCATGGCCTCAAGCCCAGAGACTGCATCTCTCCATCCCCAAAACATCTTCACTGGCCCACAGTTGCTTCAGTGATTAAATTAAAATCCCTCTATCATTTACAAGGCTGTCTGCAGCTGGGGACCACAATATCTGCAACTCTCACTAAATAATCCCCATTTAGACCTCTGTGCCCCTCTGGCACCAACTCCTTGTGTGTAAAGCCTTTTGCTAAACAGAGGCTAGGAGGTCGATCTATTTCCTCAGCTGGATCCCTTTGGAACAGCCTCCCCCTCGCTCTTGAGCTGGACTGTCTTGACAGGATGGGCCTCCAATCGCCGGTCTTTTTGTTGAGGAAGTAACAAGCGTACACTCCGGAACCTCAGAGCCTCTTTGGGACGAGCTCTATCGCACCCTTTTTTAGCATGGCCCGAACCTCCAGCAGAAGCTGAGGTATGTGGTTTTCCTGCCAGGCCGCTGGTGGTATATGGGGACATTGGAACGCTAGGGGGTGTCCATGGACGAGAGCAAGATGGTCTTCAACACGCTGATGAAGTTGGTCCACCAGCCTTCCACAGCGGTGCTCGGGTGGGGCTCGACGACACAGCCGGTTCAATCCGGTTTTGATGTCGAAGCACCGCCTTGGGGGCCTTGGCGACGACTACTTCGTCCTCCAGAATTGGCACGGCCCCTGTAGGTCTCCTGAGCAAACGAGTGGGAGGGTTGACTGTAGGAAGAAGCACCTTCCCCGAACCCTTTTGAAAAACCTTGGGATTTTCCTCCGGAAGTCTTAAAGGACATCCGTCGTTGCTGAAGGGTGCCCAAGGCACGAGCCGTCTCAGTGTCCGCCTTGATGGCCTGAAGAGACTCGTCCAGTCTTCCCGAACAAATCGTCCCCGTCGCAGGGCATGTCCAACACCTTAGACTGAACATCCTGGTGGAAGTTAGTGGCCCTCAGCCAGCCCTGACGACAAAGGCAAACACCGTTGCCTATTTGGCAGAAACCTGTGTCGGCGATGTCCGTGGCCACCGTAATGGCGTGGCCCGATAACACCTCGCCTTCCTGTAAGATCTCCAAAGCTTCCGCCCTCTTGTTATAACGAAGTCCAGGAGGGGAGCAATCTTGAAACAAAGCTCCCCGCCGTAACACGCCACAATGGCAAAGGCGTTTGTGGCCTTGATGGTCATTGCTGCACCAATTTCTTCCCCTCACTGACCGGGGGGTGGAAGGGGACGCCGCTGAATAGGAGGCGGACGAATATTTCTTCTTGGCTGCCGCTGAAACCGGAGTCCAGGGAAGGCTGGGACCCTAAGCACTTGGGAGCAGAGTCCGGCACCCTGCATTTGCTCTCATAACGGTCTGAGGAAGGGTTCTTCATGAGGGACAACCCTTCGTCCCAAATGTCATCCAAGAGTGTTAGGACAGTTTTTCTGATGTCCAACTAAGGGCCTAGTAAAACCATTCAACTGAGGCAGTACAAGACTCCACTCTTAGTATAAGACTGTACCAACCGAGTACATGGCAGCGTAGGCAGAACTGCCAGGCTTATCTTAGGAGGGGGAGAGGGCAGTAGAAGCAGTACAAGTGAAAATTGTAATACAAATGATCCAACGAAACACTGAAACACTATGTATTGTAAAAATAAAGGATTTATTTAAATGCAGGTCGGCCCAGATAAATCTAGGGGTTAAGTACTAACATAATATAAAATCAGAATATAAAAACACAATACTTGAAAGTACACAGACCCAAGTATAAACCTTATTTGGAACACCCAACAGTAGTTCTAGGGAAGTCAAAACCTTGTTATACACATATAGTATAGATCAAACCTATTCTTTGGGAGTAAAAGACCAATGGTTACTTTCAGATTACTTTTGGTAATACAAGGGCAGTAGGCCCTTCCAGTTGTACAGTGACTCTTCGAACAAATCACAAACAGTCAACAGGACAATATACTTTTTGGTGAGTAGTGAAACACTTATTCTAGGTGCAGTAGAAACCTATAACCACTTTTGCCATAACAGTTATAACAGGTGAGTAAAACCTAAGGATGTAATATACAATTACAGATGCTTTGGAAATCAGGGAACCCCAGATTGAGGTAAGCAATAACTCTGGTAACTTGTTTTGGATGGCACACAGCTAACAAGATAAGTAAAACCCACATACTTGAACTTCACAATGAAGGGGAAAGTAAAACCCAATGTCACACTTTACTGAATAAATAGTTAGTCTAGGTAGGCAACAACCTAATGTATACTTATGAAGGACAGGCTAGCAGCAAGTGAGGGGAAGCAAGACCCACTTGGGGGACACTCATACAGTTATCCTAACAGGACTAACCTGGTGATACCAACAGTTGGAGGACACTCGTACAATTATCCTTCAGGAATAATCTGGTGAAACCTGTAACGCTCACCTGATTTCCGTAGAGGCGCCGGTCTTGACTGGGCGTATACCGTATCTTCAAAGGTGATGTGTAACACACGGCTGGCTCTTTGGGCTGGACCTCCGTGCACTGTATGTCTGACTCGAAGGGTAAGATGTCTTAGGTAAGTGAACGCCGTGCTCTCCATCTGCCTCGGGGCAGGGTGCTGTAACCAGTTTCTTCACTGGATAAGGGGAGCAGGCCTCTTGACTTCAGAGGACTGCTGTCCGTCGTTTACTGCACGAATGGTAAGTTTCGAGTAATTCTAATGTCTTTAAAGTCTTTAGTAATGATGTTTCTTGTTTTGCAGGGTTCCGGCGATGGCGGATGACGGGCTGAAGTGAGTTGAAGATGGAGCCCGTGTGATGAATAGAAGCGCCTGGAAGCACGTAAGTAAGCGCTTGTTGCCTGCTTCACGATGCGCTCTAACTGTCTTTTTATTTTGCAGGTACAAGTTCGGAGCGGCTGCAGGGTGCCGGAATACCCACTGGGTTAGATGTGGAAAGGAGTAATGGCACGTGAGTATTAAAGTTCCCCAATGTCTTTAAACGCACCTTGTTTTGTCTTTCAGATGCGGTATGCAGCGCCGAAGGCCTCCGGAGCGTGCGAAGAGTAGGTAAGCCTTTGTCTTTCAGATGCCGGAATGCAGCGCGAGGCGTTGGTGACAGCCGATGGACCAGGTAAGTGAAGAGCTGTCACTGAAGACCGTAATGCTAACCTGTTCTTTCTTGTCTTTATAGGTGTTGCTGAAGACTGGATTCAGGATTGTAAGCCTTTTGCTGCAGAGGATGCAGAATAACGCAAAGCAAGATTCATCCATCGGGTGTGGTTTAAATAGCCTCCTGTAGTGCTTAGGTGTCTCCTTCCACAGCCACGCCTAGTAAGAAAAGAGTTCCTGCTTTCCAGAAGAGTTCCAGTGTTCTGAATCTAGGGAGTGGCTCCTGCCCCACCCAACAGGAAAAGTAGTTCCAAACAGAAGAGGATCAGAGGCTCAACTGGCAGGCAAGTAAGCAGCATGGTCTGCTGCAGGTAAGATCACCCAAGCATTATGAGCCCGGCGCTTCCAGCGCTGGGACTGGGCATATTTATGAGCCTGGTGCCACTGGCGCCAGGACTGGGTCCAAAAGGTCCCAATTGGGACTGGTTGGCACTCGGAACCTGGGTTATGGATCTGCTTCCAAGGGAGTTGGGAAAACCCTGACCTTTTGGAAGCAGAGATCATGACAAAACCAACACATTACTTTTGTAAAGAGGCACAACCTAATGACAGGAGAGTAAAATACCTTTACATCTACTTTCTTTTAGACTGGTAAAACAGTGGCTAAGGAAGAAAAGAGGTTAACCATACTTTTAGGAATAGTGCATCACACATTCAAGATCAGTAAGAACTTTTGTAACTGTTCATTCTTAGAATTACAGTTACCTACCAACTCTTTACAAGCAAGTAAAACAATGGATTTCTTTTCTAGGCAGAAGTCCCAATCTCTTCAAAGTCGTTCCCTTTGTCTTAGAGCAGGAGTGTTCTCAGTGGCAGAAGGGGGGGTCACTAGGACTAGTGACCAACAGGCAGTGTTAGAATAAGTTCTTTAGTAGCAAAAGTCAGAGTTTCCTTAGGAAAACAGGTGAGTACTTTACTTCTAGGGTTAGAAGAGGGTCCAGGGGTTTCACAGAAAACACCCCTGCAGGATTCTAGCAGTGGGACTGGGTGCACTGGATGATGGACCTCCCAATCACAGAAAACACCCCAGGACTACACAGAAATCCAAACAGGCTTAAGGTAAGTATATACCCAAGCCAACACAGTACCTCAGCAATGAAGAAGAGATTGCAGCAGGAAAACTTCAGGGACTGTAGCCAAAAACCCGGTCAGTGGATTCCTTGTCCTGGAGACCGAACACAAAACTTCAGCAGGAATCGATGAAGGCTCTAGGCAAGATTTCTCACGGCTGAAGACAGAAAATCGCGGTTGAATTCTCGTCGTTTAAAAGGTCCAGCACTCTTGTGAGGGGACTTTTTGGACTCGATTTATGTCTCTGGAGATACACCAGGATGCCCACGAAGTTTCAGCGAGATTCGGAAGACTGTGCACTGCACAGTGGCATGAGGTCCCAGGGTATTGCAAGAACGCAAAGTTGCAGCAACCCGTGGGATGGCTCAAAATGCAGGTCTTTAGTCTAGTGGGTCTCACCAGGCTCTGGGTTCGGGTTGTCATTTCCAGAGACCCCAGGTCGATTGGAAGGAAGTGCTGCAGCAGGCTCCGGTTACACAGCAGCGGTCGCTGGAAATCATTCCTGCTGCTTTTCCTTCATCCTCCTCTTCGGTTTTCTAGTCAACACGACTTCAGCTTCCAGGTTTCCAGTATTTATCAGGAACTACAGCACAACCTCTGCATTCCATCCCTGCATTTTAAAAGAAAGGGGTGTCTGGTTGTCCAATCAGGACAGCTAGCCGCCCACTGGGATTTGTCCCAGTTGAAGGAAGGCGTAAAACAAAGGACGAGGGAGTTTTGGACTCCTCCCCCACTTTGTGCTTACAGACTGACTGGAGCCTGGGTGGGGTTGTCCAGGGGACTCTCCACCAAGGACAAAACTCAAACAAAGGAATTTCCCACCCTGGATGTCAGGGGAAGGAAAAATAAATAAACACTAAAATGGCAGAAAAAAAAGGACAGGGTCCATTTTGGTAAAATGAGCACCCTTAGGTGCCTTTACTGCAGCTGTGATTACAGCCCGCAGTAAAGGTGTACCAAATTAGTAAAAGGGATCACTGCCACCAGCCATTTAAGGCAAGCTTGTCACTAACAGAATTGTTACAGTTTTAATGTGAAAGGGGATATATTGCATCTCCCCAGCACTCACATAAGGTGGGGTGTGCTGGTTTCACAGAATAAAATGTAAAAGAGATCCAAAGATCCTTTATACCCTTGGGAACTATAGTTCACTCACTGTTAGCACAAGAAAGTTAAATGGTGAGCCCCTAGGGCAACCCAGCAGGCGGCACTTATTGCCAATAAGTTGTTAGACATGATAACTTTAAAAAGACAAGATGGAAAGTCTTAAAAATTACACCCATAAAAAAAGAGTTAAAGATTAGGTGAGTGTGGAAAAAGGTTCCCACTCGCTGAGGTATTAATGAAAGATATCCCACTAGAAATGCAAAATGTTATGGAGTTTGAACCAGGAAAGGAAGATTTACCAGCTCCGTGGATATCTTACCTAACAAAGAGCGGGATCGAAAGTACGGTCTTCCTCTTCGCCTTGCGGCGCTGGTAAAGGAAACCCTCTTTCTTCTTCTCCTCAGGGACAAGCTGAACAGCTCCGAGGCACTCGAGATCATGGCGTGGAATGAGCCTCTCTCGTTGGGCGGTGAAGATCTGTGCGGTAGAGAAGGGAGATCCCCCAATCCGTCGTCATCCGTGCCGGTCGTCGCCATGTCCAGGTCCGTATCATCCCTCAGGGGAGGCGGAGGGTGAACTCTTCTTGGATGGTGGTTCCTCCAATGGTCACGGCGCCGCCGGCTCGAGAGGCATCCTCGTGTGGATCTCCGAGCATAGGGTATGTAGAGCGGCGAGAATGTCCGAGAAGTCTCCAGGTGGTTGCTGAGGCTGCAGCGACGGAGGTGAGGGAGTTTGCAGCTTAGGCTGGTCCTCTAAGCCCTCAAAGCCCTGCTGGTCGGTCTTTTAGTCGGCATCCTAGACATCGCCCTCGTCGGGATCCTTCCCGTAGAGCCTGCTCTCGATGCATCGTTCCTCCTGGAGGCTCCGGAGGTTGGTAAGCTCCTCCTCAGAGGAGATATCCAAGCCCTGAAGAGCTACTGTGCCCGATACGGTGCAAGTGTTAAACAATAGGCCTGTGAATAATCATGAAACTCCTTTGATGCGGCTAATGACTCCTGCTGTACAGATTCAACCCAACTCAGAAACCCTATTGCACTGGGAAATTACCCCGGGTTCTTTAGCTCCCTATCGGGCGACTCAAGAGTCAGAAGGGGTAGACTTGCATTCTCATGAGGAAATCAGATTAGAGCCAAGAGGGATTGTTGTGATTGGGACAGGGATTGGGGTACAAATTCCTCTAGAGCATATGGGATGGATTGCCCCTAGATCTGGCCTAGAATTGAAGGGAGTTCAAGTGCTGGGAAGGGTCACTGATGCGGATTACCAAGGCGAGATCAAAGTCATCTTGAAGAATAGTAGGGACCAATTGCTACCGATCCACAAGGGCCATCTGGAGGCCCAGTTAATTATTATTCCTGTTAAGTTGTCCATGATTAAAAAGGGGGCGCCTCCTACAGTGTTAACTACCCGTGGGGATCATAGTTGTGGCTCTTCAGACAGTATGGTACCGGGTGCGAAGGTGTGGGTTGAAAGGCTAAGTGGCCCACCAGTGCTCGCAGATGTTATGGCATCAGGCAAAGACCAGGTACTCTTAGTGATGGAGCCCGAAAGAAATGGCAGTATGTGCCCGCAGACAAATGTTACCCAAGAGAGTGATTTTCAACACGGATCTCTTTTCTGGGTTTGCCTTGTAGATCCTGTGTCTAGCTGGTGTAATTGTGGGACTAAATGGACTCTGTTTGGGAGAGTCAAACGGCATGCTGCATCCCACGAAACATGTCACAACTATGGCAGAGATCCAGGGGAGACCGATGATAAACAATGATGCCCAAAAGCAGCCCTATTCCGATGCCGAAAAGCTAGACAGACCGAAGAAATGGATTTGTGGAATGCGAAAATCACGTCAGGTGCAGACGCAAACAACGTTGATGCCAGCTATACAACAGATATCCTTAGGACGAAAATATTCCCCGATGATTACACAAACAGAATATGTGGACATATTTGGCACAGCAAGTACTCAACATTACGCACTTTTGCTTTACTGATGTGCAACATGCAGAAGCTTTGTTGACATGTTTAGTAGCGGTACCGACGCCAGTTCCGGTTCTAAAGCACATTTTTGGCGTCACAATGATTCTTTGGTTCAGGATTCCGATATTAGACAATCCTTTTCAGTCTATGAGTACTGCAGGTTTTGTCAAGAAACAGATCGCAAGTGGAGGAACTTGACACGTATTATAACGTAAGTCAAGGCGATGTGCGTTACTTTATGACCTGCGATGTAAAAGAAATTGGCAAATGCCAACAGCTGAATTTAACCAAACAGAAAAATCCAACTGTTTGAAAAAAGGTTGTGCTTGAGTTCCAAGCGCATGTACCATTGTGAATAATTCTAAGTCTTGCAATCATACAGTGTTCGCTGCCAGTCATATGTATCACGTAAAACTTCCCAACAGGATGGCTCTTCTCATGTGGAAACATCACATACACTTACATTCCAGCTAACATTTCCGGAGGTGCATGTGCCATAGCTCGATTAGGGCTAATGAAGTTTCCTTTACACCCAGCAATGTCTCGAAGCAAAAGGTCAACTTTTGAATCTGTGGGTTTATCCCCGGATTGTGATTCACATGTGCATTTATTATCAGACACTGAAGTTCTAGCGTTAGCCCTTTCATTAGTTGGAGTCTGGGGTTTAGCTGCTGGGGGTTATAAATCTTTGATTAAACTAGCATGTTTAGTGGTAAAAGGTCTGAATCACTTCAAGCATTAGAAGAGTTGCTCCTTGATAGCAAAGTTATTAGAAAAGCAACATTGCAAAACAGGGCTCCCGTTGATCATCTCTTGCTGAAACAATTTGGGCTGTAACGCAGTGGAAGGTATGTGTTTCAATCTAAGTGACCATTCACGATCCATTGAAAGTCATTAGAGGGACCTCATTTCACAGGTATCTCAAAGTCATGCTGGGAATTGGTGGGATTGGTTATTTTCATGGATTCCAGACATTGGGGGTACATTGCGTTATGCCTTTGCATTATTTTAGCTATTATACTTGGTTGTTGTATTCAATGTATTCCTAACTTGGTTCTAATGTTTTGTCAGTTTCAGAGACCGGCTCCTCTGCCACTGGGCTATGGAAGGTAAACATCCAAGGGTGGAATTGTTGTTCTTGAGCTAAAACATGGCGCTGGTGGGCAGTGCATTCTGGGGGCACTCAGAGCCAGAATGGATATTTATTCCATGCCTCAGTGAAAAACTGTACTTGCTTTGCTGAACGACATGCTTTCTAAACCTGGTATGCAGCCTAAGTCAAGGACATTTCTGCTGGGAAAGCTGGTTTTATGTCATGTCTTGCTATGAGTTATGGAATTGTTTTCCGTGGTGTTTTAGAAGAGAGAAGCTTTGCTCCTTGGGGTTACTGTCGGTTGACCCGGCCAGCAATCAACAGTCACTCAGCAATGCGCAAGCGCTAATGCCAGAAGGTTCGAGAAATTGCCACCCCCTTTTGAGGAGGGCATATATGCGGAGCTATCGGAAATGTCAGGGGGAAACCACACAAAGACCTCAGTCGGAGGGGGGACACCTTGTTCAGACCTTCCTGTGGGCTGTTGTGCTCTCTGCCTGGCTGTTACCGGGGTCTTCCAGCCGCTTCTGGCGAGATGAGGGATTCAGTTACGCCCACAGTGATTTATTTTCTTTTGACTTCTCTGTCCTTTCTGCGATTTATTTCTGTTTATCACTTGTTGCTTCTAAGCTATGAATGAATAGCCATATAAGTGCTCATTATTTTGCTAACTGCGTATCTGGTTGTGAGTTATTGCCTCGTCTACCTGCGTAGAAAGGTACTGGTGATGAATAATTGTCTGTGCACTTTTGGCGAGCAAAACATTCATCCTACTGGCTTTTGAATGTATTTGTATAGTGCACCAAACCCGTAGGCATCAGGGCGCTGTTATAGACATTTTAAAGGCAATATTGTTACATTGGGGAAGGTAGAGTGCAAAAAAGTTGTTACATGGCAGGTTACATTCATAGAAAGTCTTTAGTTGCTTCGGGGGTAGTACAGTGCAAAAAAGAGAAATATGGTCATTGACAGTAGCAGGTTAGTGTTTCTTGGCAGATACGCTTTGGGTGGATATGCTGAGGGAGTTAGTGGTCTAATGAAAACAGCAAAGTGTTGAGCATTTTGCTGAATGACCAATAGCGGGTGTCGGCTTTCAGGTGTGTCTGTAGGACATTCCAATGTTTCGCTGCAACTAGAGGAAAGCTGCGTCCTCCAGATTTTTGCAGTGAGAATTTGGGTGCAAGAAGCATGTTGGACAGGGATGCCCTGGTTGGTTTGTTTGGGTTTTCTTGATTAGAGGCGAGTTATTTGGGGGCAGTGTTGGCTAGGCATTTATATGTGTGATGGTGAGACTTTTGAAGTGGATTCTCTTGCGGATAGGAAGCCAGTGGACATTCCTTCTGGCGGCGGCGATGTGATCATTTTTCTGGATGTTCAAGGCGTTACTTTGGATGTCTTGGAGTTTGACATTACTGGTGGATTTTCATGCAAACAGGGCATTGCAGTAGTCCGGTCTTGAGAGGATTAGTGCTCTGGCTAAGGTAAGGCAACTGTCCGTGGACAGGAAGCGTCTGCTGGCATTAATTAATTTAGTTGTATAGGCTGAAGAGGCAGATATAGCGTTGGCCTGTCTGGTGAGGGTAAGGAAGGCATCAAGATATATTCCTAGTTTTTTTTACTGATTTGTGGTAGGTGTTTCCGTTGATCTCAAAGGAGACGTAGGATTTGTCGAGTTTAAGCGATTGTGTGAGCCAATGAATAGAATCTTGTTTTTTTCGTCGTTGAGTGCGTGGCCATCCAGGCCTGGATGTTTTGGTAGACTGCGTTCAGGGCGCATGAGTCTGTGGCATTGTTGCCAGTGATGGGAATGAGGATATGGGTATTGTTTGCATAGTTAGTGTAGAAGATATACAGGGAGTCAAGGCAATCGAAAAGGGGCTTTGTAAAGATATTGTTAAGTGCAGGAGGGACATGAACCTTGGGGGACACTGTAGGTGGCTGGGGCTGGGTCTGCTCCAGCTGATGAAGACATGATTCTGTTGTATAGAAAAGATTTGATCCAGGCGATGGCGTCGGGTGCGAAGTGTGCTGCTGAGGGCAAGTGTTGGCATAGTGTGTTGTGGTCCAGGTTGAAGGAAGCCAAGATGTCAAGAAGGAAGAGAAGGGCACATTTATCATTACCCATGCATTCATCCATTTGGGTCTTTAAATCAAGGATGGCTGTTTCAGTTCCATGACTGGGGCAGAAACCAGATCGACGCAGGCCAAGGAGGTTGTTGGATTCAAGGTGCTTTTTGATCTGTACATAAGCTACTGTAGTATTTTCAGTACAAAGGGGACGGTTGTGATTGGTCGATAATTGGTCCGTGTGCTGGGATCCAGCGTTTTTTTGGTTTTCCTTTTAGAAGGGGAGGACCCAGGCTTCTTTGAGAATGGTAGGGATTGTATTGGTGGAGAAGGAAGAGTTATCAGTGGCTGTGATAAATGGGGCTAGCTCAGCAGCAGTCTGATGACTGATGCTGGACATAAGTCACCTTGGCATCTGGTTGGTTTTAGGGTGTACATTTTTTACATTTCAGGAATAGAAATCTGGGTAAAGTTAAATGGTGTAGTAGTACGGGGTGGTGACACTAGTGGTGGGGGCCGTTCTGACACAGGCTGGATTTTAATTTGGAGTGTTTTTAGTTTGCCTAGTAGCGCATTTTGGATGCTAGTGCACCAGGTATGGTCCTTGGGGCAATGGGTGTTTCCAGTTCACACAGTATGGCGAGGAGCTCTAGAGCTTGAATGAGAGTTATGGATCGTTGGTCTTTTTTTTGCTTTGCAGGTAGCTGCATTGTAGGATTTGGCTTGGAATGCGAATAGGGCTTTGTTGATGTCAGAGGGGGCGGTCTTACAGGATGTTTCGGCATTTCTCTTGGCGTGGCTATGTGTATTCAAGTCTGCTGTGAACCAGGAGTTTAAGTGAGCAAGTGGTTTGGGCTTGCATTTGGCAAGTGGAGCAATTTTGTCAATGGCTTGGAGGAGTGTGTCATTGTAGAGGGTTACTACGAGAGTTGGGTCACGAGACAGGGATTGGACTGTTAGTGGCTCGGGTAGGGGGAAAGATGGTATTGTGGGTGATGTTGCAGGTCTTTCTGGTAAGGGAGGCTGGATGCAGGAAAGGGGTTTGAGTTTTGGTGGTAAGCACAGGTATGGAAAAAGCGATGACGACTTCAAGATGGCCACCGACAGAGACGTGTTGATGGCCCACCAGAGCCCCTCAGCAGTTGGAAGCGGATCCTCCACCCCCCCCTCCCGTGAGAGGTGCACAGGAGCTGAGAAGGGAAAACATGTGCAGACACCCCCGGCGGAGCAAGAGACCAAACGGAGACTGCAGAGAGGACACATCAGTGACAGCAGGAGAAGGAGCGGGACCGGCCCGAGACCCGGGAAGGGGGGAAGCAGCGCAGCAAGCAGTGGACCCGGCAAAGAAGGCGAAGCCCAGGGGCAAAGCAAAAGACGAACAGGAAAGCACAATCAGCACTCCAACAGGGTCACAGGGACAAAGTGACCAGAGCAGAGACCCACAGACGGGCTACACCGCACAGCAGGTGAAGCAGCTCCAAGAAGGAGAAAGAGGCCCAGGGGACGGGGCGGCTTACAGAGAGAAGCACCCGGCCAGGAGCGAACAGCCCCTCCAAAGCAGTACAGTAAGGAAAGTGCAGAGGGCACCTCCTGGAGGTGGCGGGGGACAAAGTGAGGCCGGGACAACTGGGTGCTGTGATACATTCCGCGAGGGCCGGGAAAGGAGAGCAGCCGTGCCGCAAGTGAAAGGAAGCGGCCCAACCAAGTGAGAAACGGAAGGTCTGCATCGCGGACACAGCATTAAGGTGACCAGACGGGCAAGGAGAAGCAGACTAACAGCAAAGCGAGGAGCGGCCTGTTGAGAAAGGCACCCCCCCCCCCCCCCCCCAAGATAAAGCTGGCAGCAGAGAGGAGTAGCATCCCAAGCGGAGGACAACCGGAACACCCAAGGGAGTCCCCACAAGACAAGAGCAGGGATCATGAGGCCCCATTGGGCCCGGAAAGAACCACACCGGGGTGCAGAGGAGAGCAGCTTCGGTGGCACCGCAATGACAGAAGCATCAGGGAGGAAACAAGGACCCCAGGAGGTAAAGGACGGCTTGGAAAACCAGGCAGGAGCAGACACTCCGCACACGAGATGAGACTGCCGGGGGAGGACTGATCCGGAGATCATGCTGTGGACCAGGAAAGAGGAGGGAAGCGCTGGGCGGGATCCCCCCCCACAAACAACGTAGAGCGCAGTCAACAGAGGGAATAGTGGAGGAGCGACACCCCACCTGGGGGCTTGTGAGGCCTCACAATAGTTATTAGCAAAGGTACGTGATCGACCCTCCCCCGGAGTCCCCAGGGCCCAACACCCCGAACTTGGGTGGAAGGGGCAACAGAGGAGCTGAGGGGGGCCAGGCCACTGAGGCAGGAGAAGACACAAAGTGGGTAGCACAAGCTCACTCCCCCTAGCACATACAGGGGACTGCCGAGATGCAGACCCCTTAGGAAGAAGGTGGTCTCCAGGACAACCATTAAGAGAAAAGAACAGGGCAGAGAGCCGAGAAGGGAAAGACGCCTGGGGGGAGAAGAGGGAGCACCAAACAGGTAAGAAAACGCGACCCGGCCCATAAAAGGGCCAAGGGGCAAGTCCACACTCAGGAGGAAAGGAAGGGGCAAAAAAGGCACAAGTCAAGAAGAGCCCCTACTTAAGAACGGGGGAAAATAGTAAATATAACCTCAAGTCCCAAGTCCGGAACGACAGAAGCAGGGAGAAGTAGAGACACCCCCCCAGCGGAACACAAGGGGACAGGACCCAAGCAGCCGAAGCAGGGTAGAGCAGCGATGTACACTGCATCGAGGTGGCCCGGCCATGGCAACCAAAAATAAATGTATACTGAACAAAGGTGGGCAGGCACAGGGGGATATACCCCCGGAACACTCCCAACAATGTGGCAGCCCAGAGAAGCCAACAAAGCCCAAATGAACTCCCATGAAGGGATGGCAGGTCGAAACTCCCCAGAGAAAGTTGACCCAACCGCTCCAATGTCATGCCAGGACCTTCATGGAGAAATGCTTGCCTTGCAGACTAACCTGGCAAAGACATTTCAGGATCAAATCCTACTATGAGATATTAACCAGGCCATGGCTGATATGAAACAGGAGATGGGGCAGCTGGGAAAGAGGACAGACCTTCTGGAAAAGGGTCTGTAGGAAATGCACAGATAAACAATGGCAAACAGCGGCGCGATTGAAAGACTGGATACAGCAATGAGGAACAAGATGGTGGACATGGAAAACAGATCCAGGAGACTCAACATGAGGCTGAAACTGCTATCGGAAATGGTGGCAGATAGAACTGAAAGGGGCCCGACAGGACATCTCCGCCCAATTACTAGTAGAAGCGACTACTGGACAGGGTCCATAGAGTGGGACGAATCAAGAGCACAAGCGCTAGACCAAGGGATGTACTCGCTGCACTCACAAGGTATGGTCTAAGGAAGCAGTCCTAAAGGCCGCCAGACAACGAGAGCCAGTAGAATACAAAGGGCAATGAATTGAACTGTACACGGACCTAGCTAACAGCAACCTAGTGAAGCGCCGTCAAATGAGCCCAATTCTCACAATACTTAAGGAACGAAGAATCTGATACAAATGGACTTTCCAACTTTGAGTGGGCAGGGTCGCAGAAGAGAATAACCACCCTGCAAGAAGGAGCTGATCTCATGCACTTGGAGCAGGAGCACTGGCCAGAGAGACCGGAGAGATCACCAGAGGCAGAGTCCAGATCGAGACCCAGGTTGTGGGAATGGACGATGCCCGGAGAGGGCGTGAAGAGGAGCACCACACTACGAGGTCCACCCGGGCAGTGTAGCAGCGAGGAGGTGAATGCAGAAAAGGGAGAGGCAGCCAGCAGAGGGAAGCCCTTTAGAGGTGACTTGATAAAGGGGTGGTGGATACAAAGGAGAATGCAGGGGGACGAAGCGAGTAAACAAAGTTAGTAAGGGTGATGAGGTGGGGGGAGAAGACTCCTGATCGGAGGGGGTAAAGGGGAGGGAAGAGGGAGGGATGGAAGGGTGGTAGGACAAGGTAGGGGGGCCAGACAAGTGCAGAGGGGGCAATAAGACAAAACAAAGGAGAAAGGGCTCATGCGATAAGGGGGGTGAGGGGGAGAAAGGGAGGAGGGATCCCCAAAATAGCAGCAGCTCAAGGCATAGCGCTAAGGCACACTCTTCAAGTGGGTGTCTCACAACATTAGGGGACTTAACTCCCCTTTAAAAAGGAAAAAGAGGTTCACTAGGAAGGAAGAACCAGACATTCTGGGGCTACAACAGACCTCTTGCTCCAAGACCAGGCACGGTTAAGGCTGCACAGATTTGATCACATTATTAAAGCATCAGGGGTGTCCAAGACAGGGGGGACGTTAGCCATCAAGAACACAGTGGACTTAAGGGTAGCCAAAATAAAGAGGAAGGTAGATCCATAATAAAGAGGGGAACATGTAGGCAATACATACACAATAGCGGTCGTCTACACACCCAACACGGGCCAAGAAACATTCTTGAGGGGATTTTTGGGGTTATTGGAAGAAAGTTTGAGGGGCCAAGTGGTTCTGATGGGAGACGTTAATATAGCCTGGAATATGGAATGGTACAGGTCGGGGGGAAAAGGCAGAGAAGATGGAGGGGTAGCCACAGCTAGAATGGCACGGATGGGCCTAAGGGATGTGTGGCGAGAAATGCAGGGTGACTAAGAAGGATACACATTTATCAAGTGTACATGGAATGAGGGAATTCTTCGACACCACCAAAAAGGGGGGGGGGGCACAAGAGACGATACCAGATGGGATGCATTTAAAGACACAATGAGGGGCGAGCTCATAGCGGCCAAACTGGGAGGCAACTGGGAGAGCTGGAGATACTAGAGAAAGAGGTAGAAGCGGCAAGAAAAAAGGCGGATGAGACACCCAACAGATCCCCCCCCTGAGAGTGTACAGGCGGGCGACTGGTCAACTGGGGATCCTACGAACAAAGAGGGCAGAAGGGGCACTACTCTTTGTAAGACAAAGCGGATGCCCTTTTAGTGCGCCTCCTGAGGGGAGCGGGGGCCAAAAACGTGATCACGGCATTAAAGGCAGACGCCGGGGAGTACATCACACGCATCAAAGATATTCAAGAAAGCTTAGAAAAATTCTATGAGACACTGTACACATACCGGAACCCCCAGCCTCACCTACAGGAGGAATTCCTAGAGAGGGTCAACCTACATAACATAAGTAGGGAAATCGAAGAGGTCTTCGATCAAGAGATCACGGAGAAAGAGGTGAGGAGTGTTATCGCGAGTCTACCCATGGGCAAGGTCCCAGGCCCAAACAGCTACACAGCGGCATTTTATAAAACTTTCACAACTATCACGGGCTGCAGTAGCCCAAGAGTCCAAAATGACTAATCCTGAAACCCTGTAAGGACCCTATGGAACGTACATCTTACAGACCAATTGCATTAATCAATGTGGATGCGAAAATCTACACTAAAAGGTGCTGGCCAACAGACTGGAGGGGCTATCCACCAGGATCAGGCAGGCTTTATAGGAGGCAGGTAAACGGCAGACAATATAAGAGTCTCCCACCTGTTGGAAAAAGCACAGAGAATGAACACTCACGCAGTTCTGCTCTCATTACACGCTGAAAAAGCGTTTGATCACGTGGAGTGGTCCCTCCTGTTTTGGGTCATGGGGAAGATGGGGCTGGGCGGCAACTTCTTAAAAACGGTACAGGCCAACTACCAGGGACCACTGACACGGGTGACAGTGAATGGGACCATATCACGCCCATTCAAATTGGGCAGGTGAACTGAACAAGGATTTCCTCTCCCCCGTTGCTTTACGCAATTTACTTAGCACCCCTACTACAGGCAAAACAGGAGTCAGACGACATCCAAGGCAACCCCTTTGAAGGTAAACAGCACAAAGTGGTCGCAGTTATCGACGATATTGCTGCTCACCTTGGCCAGACCACTAGAATCCATCAGGGCAAGTAGGGACCTATTGGAGGCTTTCGGGGAGGTGTCAGGCCTGCGTATAAACCTCGGCAAATCAGAGCTGATGAATCTAACTCTAGGGATGGAAGACCACAATAGGCCGAAAGCCGAGACTGCGTTTGTATGGAATCCAGGTGGAACCAGATAGCTGGGAGTGCAGATCACCCAGACACTCACGGGATGGTATGCAGCAAATTACCCCACCCCTACTGAAAGGAATAAGGAGGGACCTCCACAAATGGCGGACCCTGCGAACCTCATGATTGGGGAGACTAGCCGCAGTGAAGATGGTCATGCTACCACGTATGCTATAATTATTTCAGGCAATCCCGCAGGCAGTCACGGCAAGATTCTTCAGGGAGCTACGATCCATGATGAATGAGTTTATATGGGAGGGGAAGAGGGCAAGGATCAATGGGCACCTGCTTGCGGCTCCCAGGAGGGAGGGGTGCTCGCCTTCCCAACTTATGTTGGGGAGGAGCAAGCACTTTGGCGAGCGCCTTCCTGCACCCCTCAAGCACTTTACAATGAGGCAAGATTTCTCCAAGCACTATAGCACTGAGAAAGCTTTCTTCATGCAAATACAATCATACACTGGCGTGGCCAGCCACTTCATGAAAATAGTATTAAATATAAGGCACAAATAATTATTTGGCTAAATATATTTAGCAAAACTGTTAAAGGGTAGTTGGCTTTGCTTAAAGCACACAATGAACGCAGCCTGTTCTAAAAATAGACTACAGGCATTGCGTCACAGAGGCTAGCTCTCTTAGAGCACACAAAGGGACTGCCCATGCAGACCAAGAATAGGAATGTACATATGTACGACATACAGAATCATGAAATCAGGTTTAAAAGATTGTAGGACCACATAGAAATATGAGTAAGAGTGGAGTAGGATTGAAAATTAGTTATAAAAATGTTTTTTTCCTGGGAGCTAGGCTCAAGGGTTGTAAAAATCTGCACGGCTGCAGTGTGCGTCTATGTAAGGTAATATGTTAAGTAGCATGGCTGCCAGGAATTGCTGATGAAGAAAGGAAGACTTTACAGAATACATTGAAAGGCAAGGAGGACAATTTTGGATGAGCTCTGCCGGTATCCACTAACCAAGTCAAGCGTATTTAAGCTCCAGTCTTCAGGACCTGGCAGCCAGCCATGGAAGACAGAATGTTTGTTGAAATGGCAGAGTCCTCTGCCATTCCCCCCAATCCTCATCTTTGTAAGGATTAAAGTTTGTTATCTCTTGCAAGATAGACCCATGGCCTTAATTCACTACAGGGGTGCATTTACTCTGGTTTGAGTTATCAGGGGGGGGTACCTCAATGTATTTAAGGTGTACAGACACTACTACGAAGCAACCCAGCTAAGGATCATCAAGGAATGGCTACACGAGGGTGAGGAAAAGCAGTGCGTCGGGATGGACGTGGCAGTGACAAAACACAATGTGAGGGAGGCCCTTTGGCTGCACAAAAGGCATAGACCAAAACATATGTACGAAAGCACGACAACAACGGCAAACAATTGGGATAAGCTAACAAACACTTCACGTCCCCCTTTACGCCCATTTTCAACAATGGAGACTTCAAAACTGGGACAGAGAAGGGAGCGTTCAGGAAATGGCAGGAGAGAGGTTGCACGATGATGCAGGACATGTTTCAGGGCAGGGAGATTCTGGCCTTCTGAGATTGTAAAAGGGAATTTGCAGTTGGGGAGGGGCAGGGGAAGAGGCTTGGATATGCCCAATTACGTCACTGGCTGCTGCATCCTGCGAACAAAGAGGCGGCCAATAGGGAGGTTATGCAGTTTGAGACATTTCTAATGTTAAATGATGGGGTTAAGGGACTGATCTACAACCTGTACAGGATACTAAACCATGCTAGTCCTAGACAGCAATGGCTATACACGCACAAATGGGAACAGATACTGGGGAGGGACATATAAAAACAGGAGTGGGGGAAAGATTCCCAGGCTCGCAAAGGCCTCCCAGCTGCAAGAGGCTTGGTATAAAATACTCTTTGGGTGGCACTACATGCCAGCCCGCCTTCACAGATTTTATCCAGGAACATCAGGGGGAGTGTTGGAGGGGAAGTGGGAAAGAGGGCACAGTGGAGCACATCTAGTGGAAGTGCCCAAAAACTGAACCTTTCTGGCTCAAAGTGTAGCAGGAACAGGCATACGGGAAAGGGGGAAGTAGACCTCCGGAACAGATCCTACAGGGCCTAAAAGGGGTCGGGGGTGGGTCCCAGACCTCGAGAAAAATCATCTAGAGTGGTTCTAACCCTGGCAGCAATGACTAATAGCGCAAAGATGGAAAATCCAGAATATACCCACAATCCAGTACTGGCTATGCAAGGTATGGGAAATAGTTGCTATGGAATGGTCCACGTATGCCATGAATAGTAATGTGCATAAGTTTGCAAAGGACTGGGGAGACACTCTGGCCTGCCTCAAGGAGGATTTCAGGGCTGTATGGTGCCCCCAACGCCTCAAACATCTAGACTGGCAATGAATATCCCCGAGTCTGCACAAGGCAAATCTGTTGAAGGACGGACGTGTGGATGCCCCAGGGGGTGGGGGGAGGGAATAAGTTGGGGAATTGTTTCCCCATGTTGGAAACTCAATAAAAACAAGTTCATTAAAAAAAGCAATGACATTGTGTGTTCTGACCAAGGGCAGGGATAGTTGGTTAGTATTTCGATATTGATATTGCATTAGGCAAGCCAGTCAAGTGTTAGGCCTTTGGTGTGCGCAGGTTTGATTACGCACTGAGTGAGGCCTAGGGAGCAAAGGGACAACTAGGGATGGCGGTTCTGGATGAGGGTTTGGTTTCTGAGGATAGGAGGGACATTAGGTCTTCCTCGAAGGAGTAAGCAGGCCTGTGTGGTCTGTATGAGGTGTAGGTTCAGTGCGACAGTGTGGGACAGATTGTATGGATGGGTTTCCCATTTCATGGATGGGTAGATTATCCTTTGCCATCATTGCTAGCCTGCCGCCTTTGGAGGATGGCTCGTCTTTCCTATAGATTGTATAGTTGTCGGGATGGCCAGTGACGGAGCGGGTCCTGCAGCTGGGTTGAGCCAGGTTTCTGTGATGGCTAGGATGTCCAAGTGGTTGGATATGATGAGGTTGTGGATGTCGAGTGCGTGTGCAGGTATGGATCTAGCGTTGATTAGTGCTCCTGAGAGTTCTTCCGTGTGGACAGATGTGGTGGGTAGTGTGGCTTGGTTTTGGATGGGCCAGAGTATTGGGCTGCTGGTGGTGTGAGGGACAGGATGGCTATGTTCTCGTTAGCAGCAGATGTCGGAGTGGCAACGGTCGGTTTGGTGGGTGAGCCAGTGCTACCTGGTTTAACCATGGGCAGGGTGACCCCAGGTACAATCTATGCTGGATGTGCAGTACAGTACCTAATGCATTTGAGGTAGGGGCACGCTGTGCATTGTTTGGGGCAGTGGTACGTGGGTAGCAAATCGCTAGTGGCGGGGGAGCGTGGTCTGTCATTTTTGTAGTTCGTGGTTAAGTGTAGACTGATAGTATGACTAGTCATGGGGAAGCGTGAGCGCAGGCGGTGATTCTAGAATCTAATGGTGCTGTGCAGGGTGTTTTCGGATATGCGGTGGTGGTGAAGGGGTTGTTGCAGTCGTGCTGTGTTGGGGCTGTGCGGGTAGCTTGGGGTGGTGTAGGTTGAGGTGCAGCCAGGTTGTGGGTTGGAGTAATGGGGAGGGTGGTGGCAAGGGGATGAGAGCAGCACACGTTATTGTGACGGTTCTGGGTTTGGGGTGAATTTCGATGCGAGATGCAGAAAAGTGCTTTCCTTCTGGTTGGAAAGCATTGGACGAGCAGGAGGCATTATGCGCGTTTGTGCCCGTTCAGTTTTTCTGGAGGTAATGTGATGTCGTGGGGCGATTTCAGGGTGGCTGGCGGTGAGCTTGCAGCGCAGCTCACAGTTTAGGCTTTGCTCTTACCTTCTGTAAGGTGGCAGGTGCAGGCACCGGAGGAGATGCAGGGCAGGTGCATCGCAATGAGGGATTGCATTGTGCTTGGTGGGATCATACCCAGGTCAACAATGTCAGGTCAGGGCCTTTTGTGTAGGCCTTGTGTGGAAGACGCTGGTCAGCTTGCTGCATGCTGGGTCTTTCCGAGACGGAAATGCAGTGCCTGAGTTAGTACGGGCCAGTAGCGTAGATAAAGGTGTGGTTGCAATGAGTTATGGGTAAATTGGTGTGCAAATTAAGTGTAGATACTCCGATAAAGTAGAGCATTAAAAAAAATTCCATTAGTAATGTGTTTAAGGTCCAAGTTCAACGATCGGCATTGACACTCCACCAGGGGTAGAACAATGAATAGGTAGTAGTGGCTAGATGCGGTCCTAGTGGGAATGGGCAATGTGGTCGCTCAAGTAGTAACTTGAGAGCAAATTATTATTGCAGGCGTGGTGCGCGAATTAAAATAGTCCCTCAGGTGTAGTCAAAAGCCGCAAATGGGCTGTTACATACAATGCAATTCTGGTATATTCTAATACTATAGTCATGCAAACATTAAGCTGAGCAACAAATGATCATAGAAGCATAGTGTGGGCACAGTGCATAGGTCACTCAGCAAATGGCCGGACGGCGCGACAGGCATGATCCGTGAAGCAGTTCAGGTACATTCGTGCAGTATAGTTACTCAAGCAGTGAGCCGAACATCAAAAATCATTAGCAGCCTAGTGTAGGCACAGTGCATAGATCAATATAAACACTCAGCAAAATGGCAGGGCGGTGCATAGGCTGTGACAATATGCCGTCTGATGAAACAAAATAGACATTCTGGTTAGAGCAGTAAGACAACGATCATAGTGTGGTGCAATCACTGTACATAAGTACTCAGTAGTGGCAGGGCAGTCGCTTTAGTAGTGATACACTGATGAAGTCATGGTGTAGCAACAGCGTCATCGCTCATATGAGAAAGGCAGTTGATAAGGAGCATTTGGCAGTCGTTTAGCACTAGTTGTCCAGAGTACGTAGTCAGATGCCAGGCACCAGAAGGCTGGTAATTACTGTGGCATTGTGAAATGCTTGCTCTAGCGTAGTTAGTATTCAGGTCGCAGGTGAGGGCAGTGCAGTAACAGTGCTAGGCTATAAGTTCCATGAATTGTGTAGTAGGTAGCGATCACAAGCAAAGGAGGGTACGCCCCAAGGAGAGGTTAGGCACTTACCAGGAAGATTCTATAGTGATAGATTGCCCGAAACACCGGGCAGGAATTCTGGTTCCTCCATAAACTTTAATTGTGAACACTTGAATAGTTAGGAAACAGACTGCTAGCTGTTCTGTCTAACCTTTCACTGCAAACCTCAATTTTTCAAAGGTGATACTTATAAGTGCTTTTACTGACGTCACTGTGTGCTGGATATGAAACATGAAATGTTACTCACCTGCATTATTGGTTCTTCTATGATATTGATTCCTTGTAATAACTGATTTCTTTGTACTGATCTACAGCTCACATAACTTCCTCTTAAGAGGGGCCTGGGTGCTCAGCCACTATCGACTTGTGTAGTACAGGCCTATATTAAGAATTGGGTCCCCCAATACCAAGAGATAAGTCTTGAAAAGTCTAACCCCAGTTGGACTTCAGAAAAACGTACCCAAAACAGATGGCAAGATGTTCGTATCCGCGTCTAAGATAGAGATTGGGCGGTAGTTTATCGGGTCTGTTCCAAGACCCTTTTAGAAAACCGGAATATAGCAAGTAATCCAATAGGGGCAGAGCAGCCCAAGCGCACAATGTTGAGGAAAAGATGTCAAAATGGTTGCCCATGGACTTCAAGATGGCGGCCGGAGGAAGCAGACGTGCGTGAGCGTCTCTTCCATCGGGGCTCAACAAAGAATACACAGTAAAGAGCAGGATCAGCGGTACAGATATACAGCAGATAAACCCCTGCGGGAACCGAATGCGGATCTCACAAAAGACTGAAATGTGAAGCAGGCAAGGAGAAACACGGTGGGGTGGGGGAGGACGCAAACAGTGCCAAGAAGATCAAGCAGAACGCAAGAGAGGGGTGAGGCCCATCCGGCTTCACGCCCCAAAAGGAAGCACCCAGTAAGAGATAGACCCCCACCCGGGAGAAGAGGCGGAGACCACAACAACCTAGAAAGGAGACAGCGGATCAAGGCAGCAGCCGCGGAGACCGTGCCCGACACAGCAGCATCATAGTGGCCGGTGCGCATCGGAGGCGAGGCAGGGCCATAAGAAGAGCAGGGACATCAAGCTCGGAGGACGGCAGGAGGAAGAACCGCAAAGGAAACCCTTGCGTCCGACCCCCTGACAACAGGAGAGTACGCCCCCCCACCCCCGCACCCCCCTCAGGAGCTGCAAAGGAGCAGAACCGAAAAAGAAACATCCAGTGACGGAGGCCAACTGAAGAGCGACAGACCCCACGAGGCCCTGGAGAGAGGAGCGGAGGCAGGACATAGGAAGACCAACACAACGGGCTTCTAGCTGACAGGAGAGTGTGAAACAAAAGGAAAAATATGGTACAGTGCCCAAGCAGCAGCCCCTGTTAAGATATACAACCCATTCCCTTCTACCCCACACCCACGAGGGGGTGGGGGACAAATGGGAGGGGGATAGCTAGGGAGGGGCAAAGCCAGAAACAGGGAAAGGAGAAAGGGCAACACGAACTGATAAAAAATGGGAGGGATAAAAATATTTACACAATGTTAGGGCATCCTAATGCTTAAGGAAATTCATGTCAGGGCTAATGACAAGGGGGAAAATTCACCTCAGGGGCTACACTCGCATACTCTAAGCAAACGCAGAAGAGAATAGGGCAGGGTGATCCTAGCATTCCACAAAAACCTGAGTACACTTACTCCATTTCTTAGCGGATAACACAGGGAGGTACATTTTTGCTAATGTAACCTTGGAAGGCCGCCCAATAAAACTTGCATCAATATATGCCCCGAATACGGCCCAAGACAGCTTTCTCAGAGACACTAGAAAAACTGAAAAGGTTTGCAACGGGGAAACTGATACTGGGGGGCAATTTAAACTTAGCATGTCAACCCAAATTAGACAAGAACAGGAACAGAATACAAGGACTCTAGCACCAAAGACCCTCTGCCGCAAACCGGAAATGCTGGCACTAACCGATGTTTGGTGGGAGAAATGGCCCAACAAAGTGGATTCACACACTTCTCGCATGTCAGACGATGTCTAGGATCAACTACATTTGGGTGTCTGCATGTCTCATGGGGAATATCCAAGGGATAGCACTGGGTCTAAATTCACCGTCAGATCATGCTCCATTGTGGGTGGAAATCTTCCTTTACGAGGAAGAAGGCGGGGCTCCAGTGTTGGAAACTTCCAGCAGATATCTTACATGACCGTGTACTGGGAAATACGGTAAAAGAAAAATCATGGAATACTTCACCAACAATCCTGCAGACACGTCTCAGGAAACAGTATGGGAAGCATTTAAGGTGTTTGAGGGTCAACTGATCGCCCTCAAAGCGACCAGAGAGAAACATATCTATAGGAATAGGAGCTATCGGGAAAACTTAAGGATATAATCACACAACCCCACAAATACCCTGGAGAAGGCACTGAGACATGTCCAGAACCAACTGGAAACACTTTGCACGAAATGAGCGGAGAAAAATGTATTACACCTCAGACATTGGCACTACACGAAAGCAAACAAAGCAGATACATTCTTAGCTAGACAATTGAGAGCCTAACAAAAAATAAATCAGATAAACTGGGCATAGCACAGACCCAAACAGAAGAACAAGTTACTTCTTACCTTGTAACGTTCTTTCGACGGGATGTTCCTCCGACGTATTCCTCATCTTAGATATCTCCTTCCAGCTCTGCTGGCCTCGGAACATTTTTGCTCAGTTCCGTTTTGTAGCCCACAATAATTCTTTCTGGACTAAACTAATCACCCTGAAGGAGCGCAAGCTGCAACAACAAGGGAAGTAGAACTGCGGGGATGGATGGGAGGGTCGATGAGGAATACATCGGAGGAACATCCCGTCGAAAGAACGTTACAAGGTAAGAAGTAACTTGTTCTTCGAAGGGATTGTGTCCTGCAACGTATTCCTCATCTTAGATAGGCTCCGATAGCAGTATTCTATTATTGGAGGAGGGAGTACTGACTTCACGCTGTCTTCTATTGATGAATAGAATGCAGTACAGCCCTTCCAAACCTAGTCTCTTGACTGGAGGAGGAATTCAAGTTGTAAAATCGTGTAAAGGTATGGACAGACGACCATGTAGCGGCCGCACAGATGTCTTTAACCGGCACACCTCTTTTGAGGGCCGATGAAGCTGCAATACCTCTGGTCGAATGAGCCCTAAGGTTTTGAGGGGGCTCTTTCCCTGCCAGTTTATAACATTCCAGAATGGCTAGAATTATCCATCTGGAAATGGTCTGCTTAGTTATTGGTAACCCCAGCTTGTGACCGGTGTAACCTACAAACAGCTGGTCTGTCTTATCCTGGCTAGTCTACGGATGTAAAAACTTAAAGCCCTTCTAGGGTCTAGCCTGTGTAACCTCTCTTCCTCTTTCCCCGGATGAGGAGGAGGATAGAAAGATGGTAGGGTAATCTTCTGAGTGATATGGAATTCAGAAAACACATTTGGGAGGAAATTAGGCTTCACTTGCAGGACAACTGTCTTTGTGAAAGATTGTGTGAGGGGGTTTACAAGAAAGCTTGTAATTCGCTCACCCTTCTAGCAGATGTAAGTACTATTAATAAAACAGTTTTAAGGGTAAGGAATCTTAACGAACAAGAATGGAGTGGTTCGAAAGGTGTGCCCATCAGGAAAGTTAGGACTAAGGTTAGATCCCATAGGGGAACTTGGAATGGTCTTGGGGGATAAACATTGGTTAACCCCTTTAGAAACTGTTACCAAGGGTAACTTGAAATAGGATGGTTCTTCCGCAGTGCGCTTAAAGATGGACAGCGCTGCGAGATAGCCCTTAATGGTGCCCACGTGAAGGCCTGAATTCGCCAAATATAGTAGGAAGGACAAAACCATTGGTGTACCACATGAAAAAGGGTCGATATTCTGTTCTCTACACCAGCTGCAAAATCTGTTCCAACGGCAGCGGTATAAAGACTTTGTTGCTGGCCTCCTTGCCGAAAGCAACACCTCCATATCATCAGGGAGGTCCCAATCCTTGTACCTCAGCCTTTCAGAAGCCAAGCGTGAAGGTTGAGGGTTGAGGGTTTTGATGTCTGGATGGAGAACCTGACCTCCCTTCTGTGAGAGTAGGTTCTCTCTGAGTGGAAGTCGAATTGGAGGACAGATGGACAAGTCTAGAAGGTCCGGGTACCACGTTCTCCTGGCCCAATTAGGATCATGGTTCTCCGGAATCTTCTCAACCTCCTGATCATTTGAGGAATGACAGGGACCGGTGGGAACGCGTACAGAAGCGGAAACTCCCAGTCCATTATGAACGCGTCTCCTAGAGCTCCTCTCGGGGGTAATTCCCTTGAGCAGAACAGATCGCATTTCCTGTTGAGGCTGGTGGCGAACAGATCCACCTGAGGGGTTCCGCGAAGATCTCTTGAAGGACTTCCTGAGCTAGCTCCCACTCGTGGGAGACTGCTCTGCCTGCTCAGAGCGTCCGCTGTCAAGTTCTTCTCTCCGGCTAGGTGAACTGCCGATAGAGAGATTCCTTCTTGGATTGCCCAAAACCAGAGCTGCATCGCCTCTCTGCACAGGGGTAGTGATCCTACGCCTCCTCTTTTGCTGAGGTAATGCATGGCCACCGTGTTGTCCGTCATTATCAGGGCATTTTTCCCTTGTACAGCTGGCAGGAACGCCTTCAGCGCAAGTCTGATGGCTCTCAGCTCTAACAGGTTGATATGTAGTCTGGACTCCGATGGAGACCAACGACCGCTGATGGTCAAGTCGTTGGCGTGGGCTCCCCACCCCGTGAGTGAGGCATCCGTGACTACTGTTATCTCCGGCCAGGGTTGCCAAAAAAGTTCTCCTTTCAGAAGGTTCTGACAGGCCCACCACTGAAGGTCTCGAGCCACCCTGTCGGGAACCTGAAGAAGATCTGTCATTCTCCGAGAATTGTGACCATTGAGTCCTCAGTGCCCACTGGAGGGATCTCATTCTCAGGCGAGCCTCTGGCACTAGGAAAATGCAGGATGCTATGAGGCCTAGCAACCTCAAAAAGTCGAAGGCTGGGAGACGTTGGGCATCTTGGAACTTGGTAACCATCTGTAGAATATCTTGAGCCCTCACCTCTGGTGGCGAGGCTTTTCCCAGGGAAGTGTCCAGGATCGCTCCTATGAACTGGAGTCTCTGCGATGGTATCATTTGTGACTTCTTTAAATTGAGGGAGAAGCCCAGTTTGTGAAGGGAGTGGCACACGTGATTTAGCTGGATCTGAGCTTGTTCCGAATTAACAGCCCTGATCAACCAATCGTCCAGGTAGGGGTAGACGTGAATCCCTTCCCTCCTTAGACTTGCCACCACTACCGACATTAACTTGAAGACCCTCGGGGCGGAGGTCAGCCCAAATGGCAGCACTCGAAATTGATAGTGAGAGTTGCCAATTGCGAACCTCAGGTATTTCCTGTGTTTGAGATGGATAGGCACATGGAAAAAAGCGTCCTGAAGGTCCAGAGATACCAACCAGTCCTGGAACTGAAGGGCCTGGAGGATCTGAGAAAGAGTGACCATCTTGAATGTGTCTTTCCTGAGGAATTTGTTCAATTCTCGCAAGTCCAAGATGGGTCTGTCCTCCGTCTTTCTTTGGAATGAGAAAGTAAGGGGAGTACCAGCCCTTGTTCCTCTCCGCTACAGGTACCGGTACCGGTTCTATGGCACCTTTCTCTAGCAGGTCCAAAATTTCCTGCAAGAGGAGCGGATCTGGAGCTTTCTGGGAGCTGATCCCCGGTGGATGACTGAGGTATGCGTAGGAAAGGCAGGCAGTAACCTTGGGCAACTGTTTCCAATGCCCAAGCATCTGACGTGATAGCCTGCCATACCGCCAGATGTTGAGTCAACCTGCCTCCTACAGGTGTCCTGTGAGGGAAGTCCTCAGAGTGGTTTTGGGGCACCTGATGCAGATGCCGATGGTAAAGAGGCACCTGCTGTTGCGGCTTTTGAATATCTACCCCGTCCACCTCGGGTAGTTCTTCTTTGTCCCCTTTGAGCCGGTCGTCCTCTACCTCTTCTGAATGCGGAGTAGAACCGAAAGGACTTGCCCCTCGCAGAGGTTCCTGTGGGACAAAAAAGGTGTCTGACGGATTTCAGCGCCTAGGGATTTTGCTGCTGCTTTTGAAGTTTGCAGTTTCTCTAAACTGTCATCCGCCTTTTTCTCGAACAAAGAAGAGCCATCGAATGGCATGTTCAAGAGCCTGGCTTGCACATCTGGGGCAAAACCAGACTCTCAACCAAGCGAATCCCCTGGTTGTTGTACTTGCCGCCATTGCTCTGCTGATACTGTCAGCCGAATCAATGCCCGTCTGGAGGGATTCGCACATAGCGTCTTTACCGTCCTGTATGATATTCAGGAACGCATTCCTTTCTTCTCCCTCCGGGATGCAGTCAGCCGCTGTAGAAGCACACTCCCAAAGTGTATGGCTGAATCTAGCAAGTAGCATTAACAGATTTTAACGCCATGCTACATGCCGAAAAAAACTCTTTGCCATAGCATCATATTTTTTATCGTCCCTGTCCTGTGGGACGGTAGGATAAGCCGTCTTGACATCGGTAGAAGATGCTGCCTGTACCACCAGACTTTCTGGGGATGGGTGTTTTGACAAAAACTCCGGGTCTGTAGGATACCCTGTATTTTGTAGGCAGTTTTTTATTTACTGCCGGGACGACATCTGGGGTTTCCCAGTTTGTCATAATCTTCCTCTGAAGAGCTTTATGAAAAGGCACCACAGGATCCTCCTGTGGGCCTTTGTCAAGAATATCCGTGATGTCATCTCGTTGGAAAGATTGTGAAGGTGTTGACCACCCCATAAATTCTGTGATCCTGGCCATTAAGGCTCTATAGGGGGTTTCAGCATGCTCCCCCGGGTCTGGCCTAGCAAACTCCACCTCAGGGGAAGTGTCTAACCCACTTGCCTCATGTAAGGAATCATGAAGATCCTTTAACCTGCGTTCTTCAGAGGAAAATTTCTCTCTGATTGAGGTTTCAGGTCCCTGCAACTCAAATCTATCTTCCTGTTCAGACAATTCACCCTCTTCCATAATTGAGGACATAGTTCTGAACTCATAAAGGGTGTAAACCCCATTTCCAAGGCAGAGGGTGCCGAACTTGTCATAATCGGCCTCGAAAACGTCGATGTCGTTGACGCCGACGGCTTCGAGCGTGGCGTCGAAAACAAAGGCGGAGGCCTCGATGACTGACAGAATTGGGATTCTGCTCGACAATCTCGAAGCCATCGTCATCGAGGACCTGGGGATAGTCACTGGGTGTGTCGTGACCGTGACTTTTCTTGGCGTCGAGGCCGGTGTCGAAGCTGGCGTCGAGTTGACAGACCAGTGTGTCGAAGGTACCTTCGACAACGGCGTCGAAGACACCGACCTCGGCGTCGACGGAACCTTCGAGGAAGGTTTGGAGGTCATAGTCCTACTCGAGGGTTCGAGATGCGCTCGAGAGGTTTCCTTCGCCGGGTACTGTGACTCGCAGCATTTTTTGACCTTCGGGTCTTTCGACCAGAGCATCGCTCTCGGCAGTCTTCGAGGGGGTCGAGGCCGCTTTCTCGAAGACGCTCATCATATTTTTGCGGAATTCCTCCCATTCAGCCCAGGAACTATGTTTCGTGGGGCAAGGGATTCTCTTTGGCGAAACAGAGGAAGAGGAAGACGGAGAAGGGGATCTTCGACGTCTCCTCTTCGAGTGCTTCGATCTCGAGGAGTGATGGGACCCACTCCGAGACCTGGAGCGCGAATGGTGACGAGGAGACGAATGTCTCGACTTCGTCGACGAAGAAGCTTTAAAAGTCTTACCTTTCTCCAGCTTCCCCCTATGCTCCTTCAGAGCCTTAGCTGTCATGGACATACAGTCCTCGCACTCCGAACAATGGTGTTCAGCTCCCAAACACCACAGACAAACTGAGGGTCAGTCAGCGACATCTTTTTCCCACAATCTCGGCATTTTTTGAAGCCGGATCGAGGAGTTGTCGGTTCCGACGAAGAAGCCATCGAGTACGGATTTGAATAACTCGAGGTAAATAGGTTTAACCTGACAAAACTGAGCAACGGTATTCCGAGGCACTGAGTAAGCGCGGAAAAACGGAACTGAGCAACGGACGCTGCGCGCAGCCTTTATAGGCAGGATGACGTCGATACGGCAGCTGTCGAGGGACATCGACTCGGAGGACCTAGACGCGTAGCGCCCTCTAGAGAGAAAAAAATTTCCGAGGCCAGCAGAGCTGGAAGGAGATATCTAAGATGAGGAATACGTCGGAGGACACAATCCCTTCGAAGACCTAGGTCTACCAGTTACTCTACACTTCGGACAACCACTCTGGTAAAGAGCAAGACTTGTATCTGAACACAATAACAATCCCCCAGATCACTGAACTTGGACAACACTTCGAACATGACATAACATTAGAAGAGGTAAACAAGGCCATACAGGAACTGCCCACCGAACAAAAGCCCGGGCGGCTTCACATCCATCTTTTATAAAAAAGTATATAAACATTCTGGACCCGATACTAATAAATCTATATAACACATTTAAGTAAACAGGGAATATTACCCAGTCAATGAACGAGGCCATGGTCCTGGTCTTCCATAAGGAAGGGAAAGACCCGACCCAAATGGGCTTGTATCGCCCGATAGCACTAATCAATATAGATGCTAAAGTATACACGAAGATCCTGGCAAACAGACTCGTACTCCTCCTCCTCCCCAAAATAGGCCAGAATCAATCAGGCTTTATTCCAGAAAGACAGATGCACGACGACACTAGAAGGATAATATATCCGACAAAAAAATTAGTGACGACTCAGTCCCCGGCCTTATTACTCGCACTAGACACGGAAAAGGAGTGGACAGTAGAATGGTCACTCCTGATCCACACTATGAAGAAAATGGGATTCGGCGACCAATATACCAAAACGTAAGCCAATTACAACACCCCAGGTAAAAGAGTAGCAATAAATGGAAAAGTTTCCGATATTCTGAGGATAATTAGAGGAACTAAACAAGGGTGCCCTCTGTCCCCGCTCCTGTATGCAATATTCTTGGAACCCTTGTTGTTCAGACAACGGGGCACAGAGAAAATCAAAAGGCATAGAAATGTCAGGGAAAACCCATAAAGTAATGGCATACGCAGACGACATGCTGCGGGCCCTGTCCGATCCGGTACACTCGTTGACAGTAGCGATGTAGGAACTGGAAGAGTTTAGGACAATTTCAGGATTAAAAATAAACAGGCAGAAGTCAGCTACTAATCGTAGCCGGAAATTGTGATGAGACAGACCATCCTCTGCCTTAAACCTAAAAATAGCAGACAGGGGGATAAAGTACTTGGGAAATCACTCTCACGGCCCGAGTGGAACAGTAGTTTGGCGAAAATGTTCCCCAACTACTGGGAGAATAAAGCAGGATGTAGAGATTGAACCTATTGACGATCTCATGGTGGGGTCGGATGACTTCAATAAAAATTAACACATTCCAAAATACTGTATTTTCAGGCGCCATCAAAAATCCCCAAATCATTCTTCAAATCACTGACCAGAACGATGACATTTATATGGGGGAAAAAAAAAAATAAGACACCCCCCTGCCCCCATAGTGGCAACATCGGTGCTGACTGCACCAAACCACAAAGGAGGACTATCCCGTACGCAAATACCATCATGCGGCCCAGTTGGGGGTATTAAAAGAATGGCCCCTGACAAACTCTGGGCAAACTAGGACAGGGCGGTAGCGGGGACCCCACTGTCAGACCTCTTATGGAGAGAGGAGACGCATTGACACCCAAACCTGCGAATCAGCGAAGTGATGAGGGCTACACTTGACGTATGGGATGAAACAAAAGGGTGAACTAACAAGAGGTACCGGCACCCTTTAAACCAAAGTTTGGAAACCCGGAATTCCCACCTGGAATAGAGAAGGGGGCATACAAAAAGTGGGAGATGGCAGGGTGTAGGAAAATTGGGGATATGCATCAGGATAAAGTAATCGGGTCGTTTGAGGACTGCAAAACCCAGTTGGGTCTGAGAGAATGAGAAGATACAAATATGAACGATTAAGACCCTGGCTCTCGAACCCACTCATTAGGCAGGCGGCGACCAGAGATCCACCAGGAGACCCACACAGGGACAAAGAAGCCGGTCTCAGATATGAACAAGTTTTTGAATATGCAAAAAGAGAAGATCCAACGGAGTTCTATGAAAAAGTGGGAAAAGTCACTAGAGGAATCAATCACGAGAACACAAATGGGAGTAGACCCGGAGGGCGATTCCAAAACAGATGCGGGCAATCCAAAACGAGAGAAACGTGGGTAAAGGTCATGATCCAGTGGCACTACACACCAGAGGCGCCACACGCATTGTATCCGCAAACATCAAAGGCGCAGTTGGGAAAAGTGGTGTAAAATGATTAATATCACCAATAAAGTCAATTCAATAAATTATTTGGACCTGGGGCTTTCGTGTTACTTGCTCTTCTGATCGCATCGTACACCCCCCCCTCGAGAAACTAAAATGTCCCAGTCGCGGAGCTGTAACTCCACCACAGGAAGTTCAGTCAAAATACGAACGGCATATACAGTCTAAAAATGATTAACCGAGTCGTCCTCAAAGATCACATTAATATGCATCTCCTCTGGACTAATTTGCAATGTATTAAGCAGCCTCCAGAAGTCCCCCCTCCCTTTCTTTTAATCTGATGAATGCAAGCACAACTTCTGCATCTGGTTGCAGGAGCTTTGCTGGATGCCTTCTGGTCCAGTTCTTAAAACTACCTACTGATCCCATTTTCCAATTATGTGGCTTCCAGTTTCTTTAGACTCCTTATCCCAACTCATGTCTTTTTTCGTCTCTGCCACAGGAGCATTCTTATTTGATCTCTCCTGGTGAGCCTGGGATTTTTTTCCCCTCCAAGCATATTCTCAGATGAAGCATTCAAATGTATCAACTATAACGTGTGTAACTTCCATTTATATTTAGTATCACTCATAATGAAGGACACTTATTTAACCTACGTATGGCACACCCACTCCACGACACCCTACTTCGACCTTCATTCAGTTACAGATTAGTTCGGCCCACTTGAGTTTTTACAGATTGGAGGGTGAATCCACACTGCAACATATCACTCCAGAGGTTATGCACAACCTGCATTTACTAAAAAGAAATAGGTCAGTGACGATATAGTCCAAAACAGAACAGTTATTTCCTCTCTACCACGTTGTACAACCGGGACTTCCCCATTGACTGCCCCGTTTTAACTTGACCAATCCTAACGAGAACAAAGTCTAGATTACCTTCATCGCATTCATAAATACAGTGATGTCAAAACCCAGATGCCCAAGTTGCAGTGATTAACTGTCGAACAAATTTTGTATTCAGTGTACCCACGTTCGTGCAGGATCAATCAATTCCACTCTAATTACCCAGAAATTAAGCACCTCAGAAAATAAGGATAACACATTCAATCTATTTAGTAGTAGCCAGCTGTCTCACAATATGCCCATCGCATGGAGTTTTCCTGTTAAAAGTGACCATAGATCAAAATGTAACATTTGGCGGCTTGCAAGTGTGTAAATCCTGTACAATAGGGTAAATGCATGGCTGGGACCCTTACCCAGTGTTGGGCTCTTTATGGTTTGATATTCAACAAGTTGCTATGTCAGTGCAAGTGTGTCAGGTCGAACCAGTACTCAAACGGTTGCGGCCCAGTGCATGGTCCGAAAAATGCCACTCTTCAAACTGTAATATGTAAATAGTTTAAGCAAGGATCTGAGTCATTACTCTGATTGGAGAGATTTTTGCAGGTGCTCAGTTCAAATATTCAATCATTTCCCTTGCTGACTGACCAGTCGGATGCCATTACGTGTTTCTCTGCTGTGCAATAAGTTACTCAAGTGCCACTCCATTTGATTGCTATTGCATATCCTTTCCCCTGTGGATAATAGCTGTGTCATGTTAATGGGTCGTTCTACAAGATCTCGCTCGCTCACCTGACTCTGCATTATGTGCCGCTATATATGTAGCTACTTACTGGTAAAGCACTCTTCACGATCAAAGCATGTGCCTTAGGTTGCTAGCTGCTGTGTGAATTGTTGGGCAGCCACAGAGCGTGCATGTGTTCCTTTGTTATCGGCGGAGTCTTGTTGTGATTGTTTAGAGGAGAAATGCAGTAAGTACAAGTGAAACTGTTTCTTTTACAGAGGATTCCCGGCCTGACAGGGAATTTTTATGAGCTTGTGAATCCATGCCAGACTCCATGCTGGAGAAGAATATTTGTAGAAGGAAAAGATTGATTAAACATAACTTTAAAACTCATGAATTGAGATCTGAGCACCAAAGCAAACTTCGTTTGGTTCCTTTCCCTTTAACAAAGCATACAAAAGGAGTGTAGTTAGGACAGAAAGATCCGCAGGGTAAGCGAGACCAGCCAGACTGGGGCACCTTGAAGGGCCAAATCCTTACATACAAAATTAAGAGTTTTGCTGGGCTACCACAATCAGTTTACAACTCACCCACATCACTTTCCTCACTCAATGGTTCCTCTGGATCTTCTGGCTTTAGGGGCTCTTCCTTCTTTGCATCCTCCTGCTAGGGGGAGGGGGGGGGGAAGAAATACAAAATTATAAATAGGTGTGCCCACCAATCTTTGCATAGTCACTCCGTGACATGAGGGTGCCCCTTAAAGTCTTGAACTCTGAGCAACAATCCCCTCTGAAGGTACTTTTAGGCCCATGTTCTTCAAATACTTCACCTAGGGAATTTCCAACAAATGTGTCAATAGCAAGGGTGTTTGCAGTAGATCTTCAGAAAAAATGAACAATACTGCAACTAACTTCCAGCAGCTTTTGAGGAGCTACATACTGGAAAACCAATTTGACCCACTTTACCAAATCAATCTGCTCACCAGAGTTTACCCAGCTTAACACCATTGCAGTGCCAAGGACGAGATAACTGCGATCGCTGCAAAAGTGAAGTGCAAAGCAGCGATCGCACAAAAGTGTAATCCAACCCCCGGGCTATGTGAGGAGGTGGTTCCTCCTCACAGCCAGGGGTTGATTTCCTTCAGTTTCACGTCAGCGTGCGTAATGCGCGCTGACGTGACACTAAGTAAATTTCACTGTTGCAGCCATGTTCGGCTGCAACAGTAAATGAGAAGGTAGGTCTTTACCTTTCCCTCCCTCCCTCCCTCCCTCCCTCCATCTCAGGCATTTGTGTCTTTGATCGAGGGAGGTGTTGTTGGAAAGGGCAGACTCTGGCCTTTCCAACGCCACCTTAAGCATTGCTGTGCGCGGATCCGCGACCAGCAATGTCACTAGACACCCAGGGATCTGTTTTAGAAGTAGGGGGCGATGGGGCCGCTTACTATGTAAGCAGCCCTCTCCCCCCGTGAGCCTCAAAGCAGGGGGCAGCATGTTGTCCACCCTGGGGGAAGAAGGAAAAAAAAGAAAAGAAAAAAGTTTTGGTGATGGCACCCTAAACCACCAGCCCTTCCCCCCCCCCCACCCCAAGTGCATAGGGGCACCTCATGTAGCCCCGCCCTGGGATCAGATTTCTTCCCCTGGGAAGGGGTACATGAGATGCCCCCCCCCATTCATTTGGGGTTGGGGGAGAGAGCCACCAGAAAACTTGGCAAAGGCCCCCAAAAGCATGGGGCACTACATTTTACACACCCTGGTAGCCCCAAGGGAAGGGCCAAAACAAACAAAAAACGTATGTTTTTGTCTGTTGGTGTTTTGGAGGAAGGTTAGGGGGCACACTAGACATCAGGGATTGCGATGAATGGAAGGGGGGTGGCTGCTTCGCAAGGAAATCAAGTGCATTGCTGGGTGAGGATCACTGATCTGCACCTAGCAATGGCACTGCACATTGGTGTGCTGCTTACTTCCTGTGCACAGTATTTGGACAGGGTAAGTGATCATCATAAGTGCGCATTGGGCGCTTTGAAGGTATGAACGCGACTAAACTCTGTTGCTCAGTAGCGCAAGCTGAAGATGGGAGCATGGCAGTGTGGGGGTTGGTTTTTAATGGGCTGACAAACATAATAAATCAGTATTTTTTCTGTTAACGGGTCTAGTACAGTTCAAGCTTCTCCTTTGTTATGCAAGTATTGAATTTGCGCTTTTTCAGCATTGTATATTATGCAGGGGTGGATTGTTAGTGGGGTTGGTGGGACATGGGCAGGATTGCTGGTGGCGGGAGAGGGCGCTCAGGGGAGTTATTGTGGTGGGCTAGGACACTTGCAGGGTCAGGCCACGAATCGCCCCCCATAACAGCAGAACAGTGCTTACCCCTGAAAGGGAAATTTGGCATCTGGCCAATGTTTTCTTTGATTTGGGGGTTGGGGGGTGGTTCCATATGCCCATTGGCCTTATTCCCATTTCCGGTCAGTGTGCAGTTCACCCTTCTCTGGTGGCAGATGACTGGTATGTGCCATGTATCTGGCCCAAGGAATAGAAAGGTTTGCAGATAGCAGCTGGAATGTTTGTGTGTTATTGGTCGGCTGATTACAGATGCATTGTAATCGGGGGGTGGATTGTTAGTGTGGCAGGTGGGACTGTAGAGTCAGTGGTATGGGTGGGAACGGGTAGTGGGGAGGTCAATGATGGGTGTGCCCTGAAAAGAGGATGTCGGCTGCTTTGTATGAAAAAAGCTTTAGTAAACATAATGACTACCACTTTCTGGAACATGTTTGCGCTACTAATGCAGATGTTCATTTCTTCTGAGCATAAATTAGTTTTCAAAAATTGATTAGCAGAGTTTGCTCATTAAAATGTTTTTGATTGGCAAACAGACCCATGATTAGCAATTTTGTACAATTTTTGTTAATGTCACTGTATGTTATATGTACCCAAGACATGAAATGAGCAACAATACAGCAGTTTTGCTTACCGCTGAAATAAGACATTTGTGAGAGGAGTCAGGCCTTGCAAATTCTTCAATCTTCAGGTAGACCTGCAGGTCGGGTAACTCAGTTTACCTATTCAACCTAAGAGAAATGCACTTGACCCATCGCAACGGAGGACAACAAATGTATAATGCAATTTCTGTAAAATGGTGCATGTCACTACAAACCCACTTTGTTTGGCACACTAATGCCACCCAGAGTCCATCCATGCACAGAGAAACTTGTATTTGACATTTACTGCAAACAAAGTAGGTGTTAAATAAAAGTTTCAAACATCTCTTGTAAATGCTACCCGCCCTTCATAAAATCTATTTGACGGAGTGGGTGAAATTACTCTGAGAGCCGTAGATGAGCGTCTGAAAAAGGTTAGCTGCATGAAGGGACACATAGCTATTCTGAAAACAGTTCGGCCGGCTGTCTCCTGCAGGTGGTAATATATAATAAAATCATAAAGAAAAGCCAACTCTAGAGCCCAACTACAGTGTTTGGTATTGCAGTAGATCTGTAGATCCACAGACGGGATGATCTATTGATCACTACTTTGCGTAAGCATTTAGTTCGCTTTGTGTTTTTATTATGTAAGAGGGAAAGAGACTGGATTGTGTAGCAGGCAGAGAACTGGCCGAACTAGGTGGAATATTGTAGTTTGTGGTCATCTCACTTTCATGGACACCTGGTATAAAACAACAGGGTGATATAGAATGTCAAGGAGTATGGGTTTGATGATGGGTTGAGCACCAGTTGCAAGATGTGTGCAACCTGCAGGTTACAGAACTAGTTTTGCCATCAAAAGCATTTGATCATATGATAATGTACATTTTCAAAAGTCCACTAGTCAACATGATGCAACTTCCAACAAAATGAAATATAGTTGACACTATGAAATTCAGATACAACAACCTAACCTTTACTCTAAAGCATGGATCGATGCAAGGTTTTACAGTCTCAATACTGTAATGATGTTTTATGTAACAACTTACATTTTAGGAATGGAATTGCATAACTTTTTTAAAAAAGATATAAAGTTGACACATACTTGTCTTTGCCAGATAGGATATAAAAAGCTTAATAACTATCATCCGGATAACTTCTGGTTTGCAACAATTTGGAAAAAAATCTTGCACTCCTACACATGCACTTGGCACTTAAGAATGGAGGAGAGGATTACTGCTGCACTTTCCCTCCATTAGCACTTGAAGTAAACAGAGAAAAGAGGGTGAATAGAGCACCAACAGTAAGCGAGGAATACAGCTGTGCATTGAGGAGGGCTACTTAAACAGCTAACTTTGCTACACAAGTGTTCATTTAATTAGCAAAACTACAGAATTGCATAGCAAATTGCTATGCGACACTGCTCATTTTATGCCTTGCAGCCTATCCCTCCGAGGAGGGATGTGGACTCTGCCGGGGCTCCGTGGAACTGGGACGGGTGACCGACATGGGAGCAAGGCGACCAAGGACCGCATCTTCGGCAGTCCTGGAGCTTTGGCCGAAGAGGTCAAAATGAAATGGTCCAGAAATTGTATCCATTTGTGATGATTGCCACACACCTATCAGGGGGCCTATATTGACAAGAGCATACAATGCACACTTGCTGTGGAGTTCATTTACTCTGTCGGAATAGTGACCCAGACAAATGTGTGCAAATTATTGAACAGTTTTGTTGGTTGTGCTTGGACTGTAGTGGGATGGTAGGAGGCAGGTTGGATTGGTGTGATCCGCTGTTGGAGAATGTGTGGAAGATCTTGGGTCCATGTGTGTAGTATTTTGGTAGAAAGGAGTGTTGTGTGTTGTGTAACTAAGGAAAGTCAGTGGGTTCTGGGAAAATTACATGTTGTACAGTCCTCCAAGCAATGCTAGGCATGGAGCCTTCACCGAGCCTTAGTCTTCCTTTATGGCTGAATCTCACTCCCATTTACCTTCCCCGATAGCCAAATCTCACGGTGCAATCGTGCAGTAGAAATGGTGGGCCACAGGAACAGAAACCTTCACCGATTACAATTGCGCCAGCACAACTGCCATTGGCACAAGGGGACATAATGTGTCCTTCACCTCTTTCCCTGAAAAGTATGTGCCAATTATGTAATTACCTACTGTTCTCTAACATGTGAAGTGCATGTGAGATTGGGGAAGTGTGTGTCTGGGATTGCTGCAAGAGATGTGTTGAAGCACTTGCTGTAATAAACTGTCTGGTCATATTCATGTGCGTTTTTCATGTTTCCATTTCCTAGTGAGGATGAGGGTTGTATGGATTATCGTGCACTTTCATCCAACGGCCTGCAGGATATTTCAGAGGGCCAAGCACATCTGGGTCTCAGAGGGATGCGCTCGGTCTACTGGTTTGGTGTTGGAGCCTTCACCAGCTCACGAGTATGCCGAGATAAAGGAGAGGTTGCACCCTCCTGTCCCCAGTGGTGCATCTGGGAGGAAATGATATGGCTTCTATTGGACAGAGAGGGGTACGGGAGCTACTGATGGCTTAATTGCAGTGGATTTTTGTAAAATTCCCAAACACTGTGGTGGCATGGTCCCAAATGATTCCCATGAGGGATTGGAGAACTCCAGGGAAGGAAAAGGCCATCAACTCCTCGGTGAGGAAACTGAATGGCGAGCTGGCAAGACTGACAGAGTTTCGGACAATTCACCATGGCATCAAAGGTGAACTGATGTTTTACTGAGACCTTTCTAAGAGGCATGGACGTTTTCATTGTGGACATTATGAACTTTGCCCAGACGTTATGTTTGGGGGGAGGGGTGGGAGTCCGAATAATTGGACTTACTGGATCGTGTGGCATGGTAATAAAATGGTGACTAAACGGTTGGCAGCAAGACTGTCTTCGTAGTAATTGCACAGTACTTTATTTTGATGGAATGTCAATGTATTCAATATGACGTGCTGCATATTTCTTTGCAAAGCATCACCACATTTAGCAGCTTAATTCCACTTCCTGGCTCTTGCAGTTCCGTCCTTGTGACCTTCCCCCTTCAAACACATGGACCCTTTCAAACACAGGACCCTACTTGAAGGAGCAGGGAGTTTCGTGGAACGTGTGCCAGCAATTGTCTGGAAGGGCCTGCCATGCACTTTCCTCATCTTCACTGTGCGTCTAGATCGCCTCTGCCGTTTCACCTCACCCAATCCCTTACATGGTTGCTTCTCACCTGCATTTCCCATCCACCTGCATCCCATGAGGAGGGGAGGGTGCAACGAACAGTGGCCGTCTTTCAATTGGTACTGTGGGTTCCATCCTCGTCCACACACTTGTATTTGTGTAATGTATACCTGAAGATGACTTCTTGCTTAGAATTTGTCTTTGTTGTAGGTGCAGGTGTGTTGTAGCAGTCTACCCACTTGTAAGAAAGCGTTGAGCTGGTCCTTCGCATTTCACAGGAGTATTTGCAAATTAGTACTTTGTTTTATTTAGCGTGCTGAGAGTACATCACATTGCATAGGGCTTCTACAGTTTGTGAGCAGAGTCTGGACATTGACATAATTGTGTGGTCTTGGTCTGTGGCATTCAAGCATTCAACACCACTTACTCCACTAGGTTCCAAACTTTCAGAAGCAAAAATTCTCACTGTTTCAGTCTTTATCTGTTCTTTGGGCAGTAAAGGGTTACATCGTGACAGCTGTCATGGCTTCTTGTCGGATGTCTAGTGAGAATGCTTTTGCCTTACTGATGCAGTCTGACTCAGAGCAAGGCACAGAGCCGGATGTGGAATCTGAAACAGAATCTGCTTCAGAGGGCGAGCAGAAAGTTGATTCAGGTAATGAGTTTTCTATTGAGGCTAGTTCCACCGTCTCATCCGATGACGAAGAGAATGAAGGAGTACTTTTAGCTCTTCTAATACTTCCCAGACATGTTATCTGTAAGGGAGAGGGAACATGCAGGACGTGCAAGGAATGTGCCAGATCATGACATCAGTCGAATTGGGTGCCTCCAGCAATTGATCAGCCTGTTGTGCCCACTTTCACTGGAATATCAGGGTGCATAGTGAATACAAATGGGTTTTAGCCTATTGACTTTTTTCAACCTTTTTGTGGATGATGGGTTCATTGCAGATGTGGTTCAGCAAACCAATCTGTACGCTGTACAGTTCTTGAGGTCCCACTCTCAAACCCGATCCAAGAGCACAATCTTGGGTTCCAACTACCAATGTTGAGATAAGAAAATGTTGGGGTCTCATTCTGCTCATGGGAATGATCACCGAAGCTGTAATGTTCTGGTCTACTGAAGTGATATTTACAACCCCTTTTTCCCCCCCAGCAACAAGGAGCAGACATCATTTTTCAAGCACTGCAACGTATGTTGTATTTCAATGAAAACTCGGCGGCATTACCCTGAACTGACTCAAATTGTGAAAGGCTTTTCAAAATTCTGCCATTTCTGAAGCACTTTACTCAGCGATTTTCAGAGGTGTATGTTCCTAGCCAGAACATATCAATGGTATTGTTCAAAGGACGGCTACTGTTCAAGTAGTTCATTCTGACCAAGAGTGCATGATGTGGGATCAAGGTATACATGTTGTGCCAAAGTACCACTGAAAATGCTTACAGCATGAGTCTCTACACTGGAAAAGACTAGCTGAAAACGTCTGGGCTGCCCAGCCCATTAAGGGATAAGTGAGAAGATGGTTTGGGAGCTTGCCACACCATTGTTCCACAAGGGTCACCATTTGTATGTGGACAGTTTCTACACAGGGATTCCACTTGTCAAGGAGTTTTACAAGGTGGGCACACTGGCATGCCGTACAATCTGCAGTAACCGCAAAGGCTTCCCAGACAACATGTGTGTAAGAAGTTGGACAAGGGAGCATGTATGCCATTATGGCGGGATGCACTGCTGGCAGTAACATTCTGCGACAGAAGGGATGTGCACATGCTAAGTACTAAAGTACTTCACTAGTCACTGTGTGCGGGCAGGCTCAGCAAGTGCTGAAGCCCAACTGCATTCTGTACTACAACAAATATATGGGTGGAATAGATAAAGCAGACCAATTGCTTGAACTATACCATGCTGTACGCAAGTCTTGCATGTGGTACAAGAAGTTGGCAATGCACATTATCCATGTAACTACATACAATGCTTATGTTGTATACCGTGCAGCTGCTCCACAAAACATTGTCATTTATGAACATTGAAAAAGGACATGTACAATTTCTGACCATTGTCCATGTAAAAACTCCCTCCTTTCCAGAGTTAGAAGATTTGGCCAGATTGAAAGCACACTTTGCTGATATGATAATGTTCCTGCCACACCCATGAAGACAACCATACAGAAAATGTAAGGTGTGTACAAAATAAGGAAAGAGGGATACTCGGGTGTACTGTCCCCAATGCCCTTCCATGCCAGCCCTCTGCTTACAGCCTGGTTTCCTTTTGTATCATACACAAGGAAAGGTATTGGGAGATCGACTGATATCCTGGAATGCCCATCATTCCGTGAAAGGGACCCAAAGGCTCTCAATTTGTGCATGCCTTACAAAGCAACAGCACTCCTGCTAACTGCACTCGAGGCGTGCCTTCAATAAAAATGCAACAACACTGTGACCCACTTCACTTTAGAGTTGCTAGTCCTGCTCCCGCCACTTAAGGCCTGCCTTGGAAAGGCACACCACTCTGCACCTTTCACTTGAGGCCTGCCTTAGAAATGTCAAGTTAAACGCCCTCTGATTGAGGCGTGACTTGCAAAAGGAACACTATTCTGGCTCCTGCCACTGGAGGCGAATCTTGGAAAGGCATGCCACTCCAGCCGTGCCTTACACAAGAAAGGAACACCATTATGGTTCTCCCCCCTTTGGCGTGTCTTGGCAAGCAATGCTAGTCCTGCTCCCCCACTTCAGGCCTGCCTTAGAAATAAACGTCAGTGAAGCACCATCCGCTTCAGGAGTACATTGAAAAGGAATGCGATTCCGGCTCCTTCCACCCGAGGCTTGCCTTACAAAAACGCCAGCCCGCACCCTCTACTCGAGAGGTGTGTTAGACAATACAGGAACACCATGGCGTGTCTTTCAAAATGAGTACCCATAAGTGTCATGAAAATGGTACCTGGACACCATCTATATGGCAGCGGTGTCTTGTGTATCTCGTACCACCCAGCCTTTTATTATTTCACTTAACTAATGTCATGTTTGGTGGGACTGAAATGTCTTCTGTTGGAATGACTTGGATACGATTGGTGTGCGAGTGAGGTAAAGCTACGTAGTACATGCAGATGCGATTGCTGTGAATGCACTTAGCCATCACTGCAGAAATGATTGGCATGTTAGTGGATGTGAGTTTAGTGTGGGTAAGGTTGCAGATATGATTGGTTCAACATGACCGATGAATGCAGGCATATACTTGCTATGGGCGTACTTGAAGTTGGTGTGAAAGACAGCGCCTGGAGGCCAGGTAGCCAAGTGAGCGGATGTCCAATTGCTTGGAGTGTGCAGATACGGTTGGTGACACTTGACCATTGAATACAGGCAGTTCATATGCAAGTGTGGGAAAATGGTGTGAAAGATATTGCCTGGAGACATGGTTGCAATGTGAGCAGATGTGCACAAGTGTGCAGATACGGTCTTGTGGAGTTAGTGATTTGGTACAGGTGCGACTGCTGAAATGGATGCCTACTGACTACAGACATTAATGGCCAGTATAACAGTTGGTGCCTTGATGCGGATTTGCTGCTCACATGAACTTTCTTTCATGTGCCAAACCAACCCTGCCTGTCCTATTGCACTGTGAACTGCAAGTATGAGGAGTGCGAGGAAAGGAGCCGGTGAATGGGCTTGAAGAGGAGAAAGAGGGTGGCAGTGGGTAGTACACAGTGATTCTTGTATTCCCAGAGCACTTACCATACGGATTATTTACCCATTACGCATACAAGGTCTGTCTTTCATTGGGACATTTGTGGAAACGTGGGAAGGTTGGACAAGTATTGTTGGCGGCGTGTTTTGGTGGTTTTCCAGTGGCAAATGACTGAAAATTGTGTGTGGCGGGAGGGGGGGAGGACGACGCAGGGCTTGTGGGTATATAAGGTAATACATTCCGTGCTCCCCTGACATCTACAAATCAATCCTCACACAAGGAACACCATCAGATTACAGAAACCTCCTAAATCTCTCACTATCAACAGGAACCGTACCAAGAACCTTCAAATCAGCATACATCAAACCACTTTTAAAAAACACAAGTGACGACGTAGAAGACCTCTCGAACTACAGGCCAATCTCAAACATTCCGTACCCAGCAAAACTCCTGGAAACCTACATATATAAATTAACCCAAGAACACGTAGAAAAACACCACCTGTTAGACCAAGCACAAGTCAGCTTCAGACCCGCAAGAGGAACAAAAAGAGCACTACTATCCATCTGGGACGACCTAAAACAAACGCACACTCTGACAAAACCTCAGTCCCGATTCTGCTCGACATATCCGCAGCCTTTGACAAAGTTAGTCATGACACCCTAACCAAAAGGCTAGAAGACATAGGCATAACAGACACGGCACTACTCTAGATTAAATATTTCCTAGCAGAGAGAACAGAAAGTGATGTTAAAGCCCTTCAAATCCACCCCATGAGTCAACGACTGGAGTACCACAAGGGTCCTCACTATCACCACTGTACTTTAACATCTAACGAACTCCAGTAATCAGAATTTTCAAAACATACAAAATTACATGCTACAACTACGCAGATGACAAATCATCTACAAAATCGAAGCCCCTCAAGCCAATCGCTCAACCCTCATCGAGCATCTAAAAGAAGTCTTTAATTGGATGAATGCCAACAACTTAAAAATCAACCCAAGACAGACAAATCATTATATCCAAAAACCAAGAGAACACCTATATTCCATGGCCAACGGAAGTGGGAACCGCACCAATTCCATCTAAGGTAGTAAAAATCTGGGAGTCCTGATGGACAACACCCCAACCTTAGAACCACAAATAAATGCAATAATCCAGAAATGCTTCTTCCTCCTTCACACGGCAAGAATAATCTCACCTTTCCTCTCCTTCACCCACAAAACACTCACAATAGTCGCCCTCATCCCGTCAAGAATCGACTATGCAAACAGCCTCGGGATACCAGAACACCGCCTGAAGAAACTACAACAGATCCAAAATACAGCAGCAATACTGGTCCTCAAACTATCCAGAAGAGACCACATCACTCCAGCCCTAAAAACATTGCATTGGCTCCCAGTCAAACAGTGCATCACCTTTAAAACAATGCGCATAACAGGGCATTCAGCGGACAAGGAGCTGAATTCCTACAAAAGAAATTATCTACAAACCGAGACTTCTCAGATCAAGCAACTTAACCCGTCTGGAAGAAAAACAATACCTTAAGAAAAAACTTGGGGGCTCCTTCTCCCACTTAAACAAAAATACCTGGAACATTCAGAGAGAAGAAACACCAAAGACCACCTACAATTCAGAAAATTACTAAAAACCTAGCTTTTCAACATCACAGGTTCAAACTGAAAAACCAAACCACCGTACTACAACAAGAGAGACGAGACGAAGACGAATAGGGCACAAGAAAAAACCATGAGGTCGTAATCCAGCACCCCTAGCCAACTCCCAGCGAACAACCTCACTCTATAAATGCTATTAGAGATCATACCTGTATAAAGTTGGGTGAACGTTAGCACTTGCCACACTAAGCTGTGGATATTGGCACGAGCGTGGACCGAAGGGAGTGTTGAATGAAGGCAGACGCCGACCCTGGACATAATTGCAAGCTTTGGCATTTGCCACATTCCAAAGGGGGTGGGAGCAGTAACATGCATGAGCAACTGAATAAGATGAATGCCAAGCAGCCCCCACACATGGGAGTAACCCTGGCCGACATATGCCGTGCACCTACTAGATTGGGAATGCTTTCGGGGCTAGTCTGCAAGGGACGCATAAAAACGCCTGCCTGCCCCGCATACAAACAGGTGTCACGTAGGCAGCCGATGCCTAACTTGGGCAAGGTTATGCATGTGAATGGATGCCATGTGGGAAAGGAACGGAGTGTCTGACAGCCCCTGATCCGGACGTAGACCCGGAGATGTCCACTTCCAGACAGCAATCCCAGTTAACCAGCCCACTAACAAGTTCACCCTCTGCATATGCCTCTCAAACCCTAACCAAACAATCCAAACAAATGTCACTGCAACAACAAAACAAAGTACACAGACACGCACAACATCTAGCAACAGCATAACACCTCAAGCCCAGCCAACGGAATTCTGGGCTGAGGCCACCAACAGCACATCACTACTCGCATGCACTTTTCCAGCTTATCCCCACTAACTCACCCCCCACCTCTCCCTTTTTCAGAGCCACCAGAGACCCAGGGGACCACTCCGGTGGGGATAATGCAACAAATATCCTTTAACATTAACTTTAAAATGGCTGGTAGCAGTGGTTTCATTTTTACTACCATTGTACTTTTCTACCGAGGGTGAACGCTCAGCTGCAGTACAGCACCCATGGGTGTCCATTTTGTCAAAATGGCCCGCCTTTCTTTTCGCCATTTTCTGTTTGTGAGGCCTTTCTTGGCTTTTACTCTGTGCGTTGACAGATTTGAGCCCTTTGTGCGTTTTGCCTTTGGCAGGCTTCAGGGTGTCTGGAAGGACAGAAAGTGAGGGAGGTTCCCAAAAATCCCCTGCCCTTTATCTCTAGGAGCGCCTGAACAAAACCAGTCCCGATTGGCCTGCTGGCTGTCCTAAAAGGACAGCCCAGGCTACGCATGAATGGGAAAACGGCAGGGGTTTTGGGACTAGAGGCAGAGCCGACCACTGGAAGAAACATTCGAAGCAGAAATCATGAAGAGAAGCCCGCTGCAAACTCCTGGACCTCGAAGTACTGGTGAAGCCCTGCTGCTGTGCTGACCTTTTCAAATCGACAGAAGCTCCGGACGGGATGACTTCTCTCCTAGGGAGAGTGGCATCAAATAACCCTGAGTCAAACTCCACTGGCGCAATCCCCGACTTGCTGAGACTGTTGCTGCAGAAGCCCAATGCCAGGGGTTGAGTGTCCAGGCATAAAATAAGCAGTGTGGCATAGCAATTTGCTATGCAATTCTGTAGCTTTGCTAATTAAATGAACACTTGTGTATCAAAGTTAGCTATTTAAGTAGCCCTCCTCAATGCACAGCTGCATTCCTCTCTTGCCGTTGGTGCTCTACTCACCCCCTTTTCTCTGTTCACTTCAAGTGCCAATGGAGTGAAAGTGCAGCAGTAATCCTCTCCTCCATTCTTAAGTGCCAAATGCATGTGTAGGAGTGCAAAATGTTTTCCAAATTGTTGCAAACAAGAAGTAATCCGGATGATAGTTAAGCTTTTTATATCCTGTCTGGCAAAGACAAGTATGTGTAAACTTTATATCTTTTAAAAAAGTTATGCAATTCCATTCCTAAAATGTAAGTTGTTTCTAAAATAGAACAGACGGATCAAAGAGTAACAGAGGCGGAACAGAGGCTGGTGGAGGCCGATCGGTCACAAGTCCACTCCAAAACCCTTAGAGAGATCCAGCAAACCATCCATGCAATGCAAGACAAATATGAGCTTCTGGAGTTTAAGCAGGAGGACCTGGAAAACAGGGCTCGCCGCAATAACCTCCGCATTCGGGGGGGTCCCATCCTCGGTCCCCGACAATAAGCTAACGGAATACGTAGGAGATTTCTTCCAGGCCCTGTTACCAGATCTAGACAAATCCCAGCTCCTGCTGGACCGGACCCACCGTCTGCGCCCGCGCCGGGGGGTAGATTCAGACCCTCCCCCAGATGTGATCACCAGGGTTCACTTCTTTACAACCAAGGAGGCCATCGCAGCAATTAGTCGTACGGGAGACAGTCTTTCGTTCCAGGGTTCCCCCCTTCAGATTTATCAGGACCTCTCGCTACTCACCTTACAAAAACGCAGGACAATCCGCCCCCTAGCGCTCTTTCTCCAAAAACAACAGGTTCGGTACAGATGGCTGTTCCCCACGGCGCTGCAATTCTCGTACAGAGGCACTCTTCGACGGATCAGTCATTTGGAGGACGCGAGTTCAATCATGCAGCCAACCTCACCAAACCTAGATTAAGCTGGGGTCTCCGAACCTCCTCCCTCCCCGAAGCCCAGGCGGTCATCATGGTCAAAGATCCAGCGAAATCACAAGAAAAGATAATTAATGAGGACGCGCACTACCGAAACAAGACGCCCCCGCGGACTTGGGTCTCGGTAACATCTACACCAGACACCTGCGACCCTGCCAAAATGTAGATCCGCCACCTTCATCTTGAAGAAACAAGCCTAGCGAGCGGCGGTGGCGAGTTACTCCCATGGTTCATACCCACTCCAGGGAGACCTTCCAACTTCTGTTCCCTGGAAACCCGCAGTTCTCAAGACGAGATGGGACAGTTGGCCCTGTTGGCCAGGGATGGGCCTATACCCGAAAGGTCGGTCCACCCGCCAGTTAAAGTTGCGGCCCCCCGCTTTAAAACCTCAAGCGCAGGACGATACCATAGTAGCTCTCGATAGGCATGGCAGTTGAAGTAACAACGCATGACCCCCCCCCCCCCCCCCCCCCCCAACACCCCCCAACACAAATGACGGAGCAGGTGACCCCAACAGACCACCAGACTGTCATGACCGACGCCTCCAAGGAGTCAGGTTTAGCCCAACTGCCTCGGAAGCTGGGTCACAACTTCATTTTCAGGCATGATGTAAGGAATGGTGCTTGGGTGGACCTACCGGCTGCAGACCATGCTGCTCACTCCCCTGCAGGATGAAATCCTCATCCATCCATGGCTGGAACTACTTTACCTTCTGGGTGTGGCCAGCACCACTCCCTGGGACTGGATACTGGAACTATTCTGGAAGCTGGGACTTCTTACCTGGGCGAGGCTGCTGTGGAAGGAGACACCTAAGCACTCCAGTAGGACTATTTAAACCACGCCCGATCAGAGCAACGTGCTTCGCGTTATTCTGCAATAGCAGCAAGACGCTCACCGTGTCAGCTCCAGAGAATCTTCAACTTCTGCATCTAGGGAAGAGAAATCCGTAATCTTACCTTCTGAAATACCATCTTCGTCTTCTGCAGCATCTGAGAAGGGAAAAGAACACCAGGTTTGCACGAGATAACAACCAGCGCAGCACTTACCCAATCCATCGGTGCATCTCAAGCCACGGGCTGCAGCTTTCCATTTTTCGGCACCCTGTGGAAGCAAGGACATTGGTTAGTAACCATCTTGAAACTTTCCCTACCTGCGCTGCATTCTTCTCGCCTCCGCCGACACTGCTACTCTCATCTGCAAAACAAAAGGACATCATTAAGAAATTACAAAACTCCATCCATACGCACGTGTTTTGGGCAGCTCTCATCTTTCTCACTCCTCGGCGCATTGCTCGACATCTATTTTTCTACCCAGCTGCTTCTGCAACCTGAAAAAGGAAAAGAGACATTAAGAAGTGCTTTAAACTTCGAATTGACATTTTCTACTTACTTGCCTGCAATACCTTCGCCTTTCCATCGCTCTCCATTCAAGCAACCGCCGTTCGTGCTGCTAACGACGGCCTAGCTCCAAATCTTCATCCTCTGCAACCAAGAGGCTGGACAATTAGCCAGTGAAGTAACTGGCTTCGGCGCCCCTGCACAGACGCAGGATGGAGAGCTCCGCCTTCACCTATATAAGGTGAGCACATTTAGCCTACGAACTACGTGGGGAGTACCAGGAAGGGGAGTCAGCTTGCGCAGTCAGGCTTATATATCCTATTAACCCCTTGCTCTCCCAATTGCAGACACCTCACCCTTCAGATCAAGATCTCAGTGAGGAGAGGGCCTTTCCAGGGTGGCATTCGAGGCCTGCGCGTGACCCTAGAAGACTCAGAGAACCCCAAGCCCAGACCTGCGCCTCCGAGGGATTCAGGTGAGCGTTACACAGACTCTGCGGATCCTCTCCCTAAATGTGAACGGACTAAACTAACAAACGAAAGTCAATTCTACAAAAAACTCCAAGACGAAGAGGCCATGATAGCCATGCTTCAAGAGACTCACCTGTTGCCGGCAGACGTGACTCGGCTCTGTTCCCGGCTGTTTCCGCTTCAATTCTTCTCCTCTGGTGGAAGCAAAAAGGGAGGTACTGCGATCCTCTTTCGGAGGGACTTGCACCCGCAAGTCCTAGAAACGAAAACGTGCCCGGAAGGCCGATACATAGCAGTCAAATGCCTTCTTAGGGGAGACCTATACACCCTGGTCTCGGTCTACGCCCCCAACACCGGACAATCCCTCTTTTATGACTCTCTGGGCAAAGCGCTCGCTGGCTTCGTGGCGGGCCAAACGATTATGGGAGGGGACTTCAACGGGGTTCCCGACCCCACCAAAGACAGATCGCACCCCCCAACACCAATCGATTTTGCCCAGGCGATTAGCCTCCTCCGGCTCTTCAGATCCCTGGAGATAATAGATTCATGGCGAGTGTTCCACCCCGACGAAATAGACTACTCCTATTCATTTGTCCATCGCACCTTTTCAAGGATCGACTTGTTCTTGATCTCCCCGCAAACCTTCCCCTCTGTCAAAGAGGTCTCCATCGGCACCAGAGCCATATCCGACCACGCTCCAATGCTCCTGGAGCTCCGGACACAGAACCCCAACCTTCACAGCCCACGTAAATGGGCACTATATGACCCGATCCTCAACGACATGGCCACCAGAGATGAGATCGCAATTGGCATAAGAAATTTTTTTGAAGAAAATCCGGCCTCAGACACCTCACTAGCAAATAACTGGGACGCCATGAAGGCTGTTATAAGAGGCTCCCTAATAGCTCAAGGAGCGACTTACCACCGAAACAGGCGCCAAGCCCGGATAGCCCTAGAAGATGAACTAAGAGAGGCCGAGGCAATACGAAAGGAAAAAGGCTGGTCTCCCAAAACACAACGGATCATACGCATAGCCAGGAAAAAACTGGAAGCCCATTATGCGGAACAGACCGCTCAACTGATGGCGAAAGCTAAACAGTCATATTACGCAAAGGGTAACAAGGCGAACAGGTTCCTAGTAGCCAAACTGGCCAAACGCCAACGCGGTAACACGATCACCGGCCTGCGTGATCCTAACGGAGTCACGCAATATTCAGAGCCCGAAAAGCAACGCCTCGCAAGAGACTACCTGGCCCAAATTATGAAGGCAACCCCACGGAGCCTCCCCCAACAGATGGACTACCTACAGGGGGCAGCAGTACCTCGCCTCCCCTATACAGCGAGAGACGAATTGGAGGAGCCCATAACGGGAGAGGAGGTGGAACAAGCCATCAAATCATTGAAAACACGAGCCCCTGGGCCAGACGGCTCCTCTACTAGATTTTACAAACTGTTCAGAGCTCAATTGACTCCTCACCTGGTCGCCCTGTTCAACTCCTTCAGGGACACGGGATCAGTGACCCCGTCGATGCAGGAATCGACCACTATCCTCCTACCTAAGCCGGGAAAGGATCCGAGAAATCTAACCTCTTACAGGCCGATTGCTCTCCTAAACATCGATGCCAACATATACTCGAAAATTCTGGCAACCCGCCTAAATCACATCTTACCGAAGATTATTCATCCCGATCAGGCAGGTTTCATTTTGCATCGGACAGCAGGAGATAACATACGAAGAACATTAAACCTTATAGACCTGGCCTCCCGGAACTCTCAATAACTAGTGTTGATGGCTCTGGACGCAGCTAAGGCATTTGATAAGGGTGTGCTTCATGAAAGTCCAATCCACCCTGGGGCCTTTGGCTTCGGGCCAACCTTCCAAACGATGGCTCTAGCCAACTATAGCAACCCAAAAACCAGCCTAAGAATCAACGGCCACAACTCGGATCCAATCCCCCTGTCATGCGGAACCCGACAAGGCTGCCCACTGTCGCCCCTGCTCTTTGCACTCACCATGGAGCCATTCGCCCAAAGAATTAGACGAAACAACCAAATCAAGGGCGTACAGAGCGGCCCCACACAACACAAAATCGCCCTATACGCGGACGACGTTCTGCTCACGATCACAGAGGCCCATTCATCTCTGAAACACGCAATCCGCGAAATCGCACCTATGAAGAAGTCTCTGGCTTCACCATAAACTTCGATAAGTCATCGGCCCTGGGCGTTGGCCTCAATTCAGCGGAGCAAGAGCCACTGACCAAGATATGCCCAATAACATGGGAAAAAAAAGCCATCCCCTATTTAGGGGTCCATATTCCGGCGGATCCGAAGGACACATAAGGTCAACTTTCCTCGACTCTTTACAGAATTGGAGGGCGACCTGAAACGATGGGAAACACAAGAGATCTCATTGCTAGGGCGCATCACAGCATGCAAGATGAACCTCCTCCCGAGGTTCCTGTACTCCTGCGCCTCCCTACCAGTAGCGATTCCCACAACAACTCTCCAAGGTCTCCAGAGAAAAATGCTGAACTTTATCTGGAAAGGTAAGAGCGAGAATCCCTCTCAGGACGATGCTAGGGGGTTCCAAACTGGGAGGCCTGGGGGTTCCAGACTTGCAAGCCTACAGAGTGGCGGCTCAACTGGCACAGATCCAGGCATGGCAAAACATAAACCGCCCTAGATGGGTTGAGCTGGAACAATCGCCAATACCCCTGCCCCTACGATTTCTGCCACATATCCCACCCCCCCTCAGGTCACATTGGGGAGACCTCCTCCTATCAACGAAACATACCCTAAGCTCCTGGGACTGGGCACTAAAACGGAAGGGAGTACCAAGGGGACTGAGCCCACAATCCCCAATCTTTCACAACCCAACTTTCTCACCTGGAGCAAACCCCCGCAACTTTCAGAGCTGGATAAACGGTGGACTGGAGACGGTGGACCAGCTATATATGGGAGGGAGACCACTTACATTCAGCCAATGCTCCAGGAAAGAGAGATTCTCCTACATCCAGCTACGCCATTGGTGCTCACATCCCCAAACCCTCCAAGCTGCGACACGTCCCCCGACCGCTCTGGAACTCACACTAAGAGACCTCCCTGCACGCGGTAGAGTATCCACCCTATATAGACGCTTTTTAGCCGATTTCCTGACCACAAAGACCCGATGCATGGCTCAGTGGGAGGCAGACCTGGTGCACCCAATTGAGGACCAAACCTGGGTGGACATATGGACCAGAACACACACCTCCTCTACCTGCATCACTAACAGGGAATGTGCATACAAGATCACACTCCGGTGGTACTACCCGCCCCTCCGACTTCACCATATGAATCCACAAGTGGACCATTCCTGTTGGAGGGGATGCGGCCGTCCGGGCTCCTTCTTCCATATGTGGTGGACCTGTCCAAAGGTCCAACGGTTCTGGAAGTTATGCCTGGAGACCATCACACAGATTACTGGAACGAGGATCCCCTGGAACTAGAACCAGTTTTACTGGGAGCCCCAGTCCCCACAATCTACCCGCGCTCCGGACACAGATCGAAACTGCTAACCCATTGCCTCCTGGCAGGGAAAACAGTGGTAGCCCGAACCTGGAAATCCCCGGAAGGCCCTCACATAACCCAATGGTGGACCAAACTCTGGGATATTCTGATCGCGGAGAAGGTGACGGCGGCACAAGCGGGAATTCTCCACAGGTTCCAGAACGTTTGGGCCCCAGTGCTTGAATTCGATCAGCACTTCCCCGCCCTGACTTACAAACCGATCCGGGCCCGCTGGATCCTGGGAAACCAAGGGACCCCCGAGGCAGACTCATAGACGCCGAGGCAAAAACCAGGCAATCCAGGAGGGAAGACAACTCCCCCAGAAACTAAGGAGCAGAGGGGCCGAGAGACGAGAAAAAGGAAACAACCTGGGGGGGGGAGGGGCGGGGGGGGGGGGGGCGGGGGGAGAGATAAAAGACTGGGGATTATTATGTCTAAAATTCACTGCTGATATTGTTTGTAATTATCATCCTGCCTTGAATTAAAATAAACAAAGTTAAAAAAAAAATGTAAGTTGTTACATAAAACATCATTACAGTATTGAGACTGTTAAACCTTGCATAGATCCATGCTTTACAGTCAAGTTTAGGTTGTTGTATCTGAATTTCATAGTGTCAACTATATTTCATTTTGTTGGGGAAGTTGCATCATGTTGACTAGTGGACTTTTAAAAATGTACATCATATGATCAAATGCTTTTGATGGCAAAACTAGTTCTGTAACCTGCAGGTTGCATACATCTTGCAACTGGTGCTCAACCCATCATCAAACCCATACTCCTTGACATTCTATATCACCCTGTTGCTTTATACCAGGTGCCCATGAAAGTGAGATGACCACAAACTACAATATTCCACCTAGTTCGGCCAGTTCTCTGCCTGCTACACAATCCACAGTCTCCCTTTCCTGTTACATAATAAAAACACAAAGCGAAATAAATGCTTACGCAAAGTAGTGATCAATAGATCTACAGATCTATTGCAATACCAAACACTGTAGTTAGCCTCTAGAGTTTGCTTTATGATTTTATTATATATTACCACCTGCAGGAGACAGCCGGCCGAACTGTTTTCAGAGCCTTATCAGCTATTCATGCAGCTCATCTATGGCTCTCAAATTAATTTCACCCAGTCGAATAGATTTTATGAAGGGCGGGTAGCATTTACAAGAGATGTTTGAAACTTTTATTTAACACCTACTTTGTTTGCATTACATGTCAAATACAAGTTTCTCTGTGCATGGGTGGTCTCTGGGTGGCAGCAGTGTCCCAAACAAAGTGAGTTTGTAGTGACATGCACCATTTTACAGAAACTGCATTATACATTTGTTGTCCTCCGTTGCTATGGGTAGAGTGCATTTCTCTTAGGTTGAATAAGTAAACCGAGTTACCCGACCTGCAGGTCTAGCTGAAGATTTGCAAGACCGGACTCCTCTCACAAGTGTCTTATTTCAGCGGTAAGCAAAACTGCTGTATTGTTGCTCATTTCATGTCACGGGTAGAAATAACATACAGTGGCATTAACAAAATGTGTACAAAATTGCTAATCAAAAACATTTTAATGAGCAAACTCTGCTAATCATTTTTTGAAAACTAATTTATGTTCAGGTCCATAACCGAGTGCAACGTCTGCCGCAGAACGAATCAGACCAAAAGCTCCAGGAGCCTCCTGGGGAAAATCCAGAATTCTCACCAGAGTACCGGACCGAGGGAGCAAGGAAAGTCCAACCGGAGATACTCCATCAGTGCTGTTTGCGCAGCACTGAAACTGCGAAGTGCCGTTGAGAGCCCGTAGCTGCCGACGACCTTCCCAAGTACTGCTGCAGGAGCCCTCCAGACGTCCTCTCTCTTGTCCCAATGACCGAGGCTGAGGAACCAAGGTCTGCTTGGCTGTACCAAGACAAAATCCAGCTGGATCCCTTTCTTCTAATCACAGGTACTTTTTCAGGCCTGGGGGTACTTACCTTCTCGCCAAAAGTCATGCTGTCTCACTTGAGACTTGCATCTACTTACTTTCTGAGTTGATGTCAACTCCCTTTGCTCAGGCTTAACAGCTTGTGTTCCTACAAGTGATTTTTCAGAACTCTCCAAACTTTGTGCAAGACTTCAGATTTTGTCCGAATGACTTCGGCTGTCCTGGCTCCCTAAAGGTAATCTTCTAAATCCAAAGTCTGACATTGCTTGTCCCTCATAGGTAGTAGCTTGTGTAATCTGTTACTGCTTGGAAAGGCTCATCTGAACTTCATTGGTGGATTCAGTTGTTCACACATATCCTGAGAACAACCCTTCCTTTCTGCAACTCCTATTGGTGTATATATAAATGCAAATATTAACCTTGTGATTGAAGTCACCTCAGGGTGTAGAAGTGAATGAAGCATATCCAAAGACTATCCACTAGCTTTATTTAATTCTGAAAAGTAATTTCAAAGTTTATTCGTACCGTCACAATCCTGTGCTTTTTTCAAGAATACTGCATGTTAAATAACTATTTATAACTAAGTGTTACATGGCTACTTGTATTGACCCATTTAATCTGTACAGCTCTACAGCTCACATTTACCCCTCTTGAGATAGGCCTGGCTGCTCAGCCACACTACCAACTTGTGTAGTACAGACCTATACCAAAAGGTGGGTTACCCAATACCAAGCAGATAAGTCTTGTGTAATCTCACCCAGTGTAATTGCACCAATTCTTACCTAAATAGGGGAATCCCCCCCACCCCCGCATAGTTTTCTTACTCTTTATGGGTGACCTTTTAATGTCCCACCATAGTGTATAGTTGATGTCAGTTTTCTATAACTTTCGGGTTTAGGCTGGGTTGCCCCTTTGGCCTTCCCTGTTCATTTCTCTTTAATATACTTGGTTTAACTACTGTTCTAGGTGGTAAAGGGGGATTTTCATCCCACCCTTTACATTTTATATAGTGAGCCAGCACACCACACCTTATGTGGAGTGCTGGGGAGGATACAATGTATCCCCTTGCTTACATACCTGTAGCAATGTGTTACAATTTGAAGTTTACTTGAGTGGCAGTGCTTTTACCTTAGTGACTTTTTAGTCTCATTAGTCGCAGGCTGTTAAATCAGCCTCGGTAATGCACAGATGGGACACAATTTTTCTAAAATGGTGGGTGCCTTTTTTCACCACTTCTCATTTGCCTGTAGATGGAGGTCTTCCCCTACGATTCTAGGCGGGAACATCAGAGGGAGTTTTGTCTTCGGCGGGAATCCTTCGTATTCCCTGCCATGGCTCCAGAGTGTAAGGTATGTAAGGTATGAAGCGAGGGAATAGTCCAAAACTGCACAGCCTTTTGTCTTTCACCTTGCCTGAAAGGAGCCCAGTCTCAATGGGGGCTGGCTGGACAGCCAGACCACCCCTTTCTGTAAAATTGTGCTGCAGTCCTGTTATATACTCCAAACCTGGAAGCTGCTGACAAGTCAGCCACTGGAGCTATAACCGAAGAGGAAAATAAAAATGACAGACTTAGCGTTTTCCAGTTACAGAGAGCCTGTGTAACTAGAGCCTGCCGTTACCCTTCCTTCCAATCAACCTGGGGGTTCTGGAATCACTGACCCATAGCCTGGCTAGATCCACTGGACTTGGGAAGACCTTCATTATGAGCCATCCCACGTCGTGTTGCGACATTGCGGGCTGAAATACCTGAATACCCCCGAGACCTCAAGCCATTGTGCAATGCATGGTCTTCCGTCGAGCCAACACTTAGCATCCTGCAGGACCTTCAGAGACGTGAATTGAGAGTCCGAAAGGTTCCCACAGAGTGTTGGACCTTGCAAGTGATGAGAATCCGACTGGCGATAATCTTCTCTTGGCTCCTGAAAAAGGCCAAAACCACAGAGCTGCATCCAGCTGCGGAGAAACCTCTTCCCTGGAGCCTTCCCAGTTGATCCCAGCTGCAAAATCCCTTCCAGTATCCGGTCTCTGCAATACTCTGTTGAGGTACTGTGTTGGCTGGGGTGTTTACTTACCTTAAGCGTTTAGGATTCCTTTGCAGCTTTGGGGTGTGGGAGTCCCCTCATCCAGTTCACCAGACCCACTGCTGGTATCCTCCTAGGGCGTCTTCACAGAGGTCCCTGGACCCCTAACTAACTCTAAAGTGAAATACTTACTTGAAGAGACCCTCAGGAACTCTGATCTGGGGTTCAGTTGCAGGGAAAGTCACACAGTCTAAAGAAGGCACCTAGACCACTGGGGTCCTTCTTCGGCAAGAACTCATGCAATAGACTAGGGAAGGACTGGACAAGAAAGCAATTCTGCCTTGAAATATAACAAGTGTTTAAACTTGTGAAAAAGAGTTGGTTGGCAACTGCCCCTTGAGAGTTAACAGTTACAAAGGTTATTTTTCCTTGAATGTGTTCTGCCATTCTGAAAAGTATGTAAGGTTATTTTACTCGCATGTGAATTGGTTATGCCTCTTTCCCAAAAGTAATGCTTTTGGCTTCACTTAACCATTTTTTTCAGAATATTAGTGTATACGGTTATTAACTGGGTCTTGCTTCCCCCGACTTGCTGCATAGCCTGTCTAGATAAAATAAAACCCAAGGCAGACTTACTCACCTTGAATAGCTGTGTACAATTCTTAATAAGTGTATTGTACGTTTTACTCACCATGGTCCGCCTTGTGCCATCCTAAAGTTAGAGTTACTGCTTACCTTAGTCTGTCTTCCACTGAACTGAAAAGCAACTGTAAATCACACCATATGGTCTTACTCACCTGGTATAATTTATCCTGAAGGTTGGGGCTTCTACCCTAAAAGGCTAACAAAACGTAAACACCAAGCCTTGAAGGGTTGCTCTACTAGTCAGGTCATGCCGATTATTGAAGCCTCATGAGTTCACCCAAACAGTTCCGCTTTACCTAATCTTCCTCAGGATTTTCTTTGCAAACTTCCTTGTTTTCATCACCTGAATCAAGAGCAGCATTATCTTTCAAGATGCACCTTGATAGAGGCGTGCTCCAACAAGCCTTAGCATAGCAGAGACCTTCAGAGGGTTGATCTTCTGCGTCCGGCACCATGGTGCGAAACGTTTCCACTTGTGCCCGTAGCACAAAAGAGTCGACGCTCTAGCCCTGCCAAGGACCTCCCTGCAGTCCGCCGGCAGCTCGTACCCTCCGAACACGAAGGCTGCAGGAGCCAAGCCTTCAGGTTCAGCAATCCTGGGTCGTGATGTAGGATTGTGCCTCCTTCTCTGGCGAGCAAATCCGCGACTACCAAGAACTTGACCGGGGGCGACGTTGACAGGCTGAGACAATCTGGGTACCAAACGCCACCGGGGAAACAAGGATCATCCTGCATCAGCAACGGTGGGGGTGAGGGGGGGGCGGTTTGCATACAGGAAGAGGCCACTGGAAGGAAAACATGTACCCCATGCTCCTTGGCTGGTGCAACCTGCTGGCAAATCTCTGGCATTTGGAATTAGTCGCCGTCGCAAACAGAGCAATCTGGTATCTGCCCCTTCTGAGGAAAAGACTGTCCACTTCATCCTGTCGAAGTTCCCACTCGTGGCAAAAGCGCAGCTCCCTGTTGAGGGAGTCTGCAATGGTGTTCTTGACTCCCGCCAGATGAAAAGGAATGAGGAACATCCCCAGTGCCACAAGTCCTGCATCTCTGAAGAGCGCTGGGGATCTGGTACCTCCACACTTCCTGATGTAGAACATCATGGTGGTATTGTCCGTGAAAACGCTTACCCACCTTGCCCTTGAGGGACGAAGGAACGACTTGAGGGCCCAGAACACTGCCCACAGCTGCAGGACATTGATGAGGAAATCCCTTGCCTCCAGTAGCCACAGGCCTCTAGCGTTGAGACGTCTGGTGTGTGCTCCCCAGCCGTCCAGAAACGCACCCGTGGTAACAGTCTCCTGGTACGGGGGCTCTGGAAGTCCGTGCCCCCAGCAGTGTTGAAGCGCACACCCCACCACCTTATCGTTTGACGGAACTCCTCGTCGAGAACAATCTCATCTGCAAAGCTTCCAGACACTTGGATCCACCGAGCATTCAACAATTCCTGAAGGGGTCGCATCCGAAACCTGCAAGAGTCTGATCAGGTAAATGCATGACAAAATCATGCCGAGCAGCAACTTGAAGGTCCACACTATGGCAGTCTTCAATGCCTTGTCCATCATTGCTGCCATCCCACTGTCGAGCGGGCCGCCGGGAGCCTGGCCCCAGATACTGTGATGTTATTAAGCAGGATTTTGGATAGTTGACAGAACACCCAGTTCCGGCAGCAGCCGGACGATCCTCTCCATGCATCCAACGGCTACTGCCCTGGACTTCGGATGAGCCAATCATCCAAGTAAAGGTTCACATGTATCCCTTGTAGACAGAGCTGGGCCGCCACGTACTTCGTGAACAACCTGGGTGCCGACTTCAACCCAAAGGGAAGGGCCTTGAACTGGTAGTGCCTTACCTGTACCACGAAGCACAGAACTTACAATGCTTCTCGTGAATGGGGCCGTGGATGTATGCGTACTCCAGCGATAAGAAGTCTCCTTCCTCCAGTTGGCAGAGCTTGTGCTACGTGACCATCCTGAATTTCTGGGACTTGAGGCATTTGTTGAGGCGCTGCAGGTCTAGAATGGGCCTTTGGCCCCCGGTCGTCTTTACCACCAAGTATCTGGAGTAGACAGAGCCCCGGAGTCGCTTTGGAACCAGCTCCATCACCTCTTTTATTAGCATGGCCCGTACTTCCTGCATGAGCTGAGGGATGTGCTGCTCCTGCCGGTCCAAGCGTGGTATCCGCAGAAACTTCTGCTGGAATTCTAGAGCGCGTGTGGGCTTGCCTCCCACCGGGGTGCATGGGTGGGGACTCCCCACCCCCTCTGACATTGTCCAGCGTGCAGTCTAGGCCAGATGGCCTTCTGGAATCTCAAAACTCAATGGTCTTGCTCTTGAAGGGCGTTGAAAGACGCCTACAGAGGGGCTTGCCGGTAGAAGGAACGAAAGAGCACACTTGCTCCATTTGACAAAAATATAAACTATCGAAAAGCATGAAAAACGAAGAAAAGCTCTGGGAGAAAACCACAAGGACTCCCAACACTTGAACGTGGGGTGAACATGGCTTATGGAGAGGGCAGTTAATGGCTGGGGCAGTATAACCCAGAGCTCAGTAGACAGTTTTTAAGTGAAACTGTTTCCTTTTAACAAGGATTCCCGGCCTGACGGGCAATATTCATGAGCATGTGAATCCATGCCAGACCCCATACTGGAGAAGTAACGGTAAAAGTACACCGGAATTGACTGCCTCCGCAAGTGAACAGCCACTACCGTTAAGACCTTTGTTAACACCCTTGGGGCTGACGCCATGTCGAAAAGTGGCACCTTGAATTGGTAGGGCGTGTCCCCTACTTTGAATCTTAGGTAGGTTTGGGTGCGCTGGCAACTTTGAAATATGAAAGTATGCATCGTTCATATGCAATGTTGCCATGTAATCCCCTGTTTTAGTGGAATCTTATCAAAATGTCACCCCGATTGTGGCAACATTACTAAACTGCACCTGAGCGAGTCGCAAAAGTCCAGACCCCCATTACTGCGGCCAAGCAGAACGGGGGTTGCAGCTGTGTCCCCTGCTCTCTTTGGACACAGTAACATGAGCCAGGGGTTGCAAGGGTGTCCCCTGCTTACCATTTTTTTTTAAAGTGTAAAGGGGGGGGGGGGGGGGGGGAGAGAGAGACCAGTTACCTTCTTGTACGTGCGGATTTGTTTCTGGAACTGTATTTTGTCTTGGTTGTATTATTTCCTCCATTCTAATTCCATCTTCTTCTTGTCCTTTTTCATGGTGCTTAGTAGCGGGTTGAACCATTTTGTCTTCGCTCTTTTTTTTCGAGAGTGTAAAAAGGTTTTTCTGGGGCGATGTTTTCAATTGTATCAGCAATCCATTTGTGGCGTAGTTCCGCTTTCCTGTCTAGGTCAGCCAGCTGTAGTCATTTCCAGTTGTTAGGTTGCTTGCTTTGACGGGTTTCCAGTTTCTTTTTGTGATGGTTGTGAGCTTGGGGGGCTGGATGTGAGTTGCTAGTGTGATCACAAATGTGATGAGGAGATGATCACTCCACAGTATTTGTATCAGTTTTTCCTTGGCAAAGATTGCGTCAAGGGTGTGTCCTGCCGAGTATGTTGCCCCTTTGACCAACTGTTGTAGTTTCATGGTTGTTAGCTGCTCAAGTTTTGAGAGTTGGCGTGTTTTACTTCGAACCAGATGTTGAAGTCCCCCAGGATTACTAGATGTTCGTGCTTGATGGCTATGTTGATGATGGCTTCTATGAAGTTGTCGACAAAGGTTGCATCGTATGTCGCTGGTCTATAAACCAGAATAAATGCGAGGTTAGTTTTTGGATTCGCCGATAGGTGTAGGACTATGGTTTTGCAGTTGATGTTGAGGAGTTAGTCGGTTTTTATTTTCAGGTGTTCTTTGAATGCCATTGCGAGGCCTCTTATTTTTCCCGTTTACCTGCAGGCATTTGAAGTTGGTCGGGAGGCAGCTTTGGAGTGCGAGTTTGTAGTTGTCGTCCAGCCATGTTTCTGTGATAAATAGGATGTCAATGTCAAAAATCTGTTGCATGTTTTGACATGGATCTTGCGTTTATTAGGTTGCAGTGGATTTATAAGATGTGGTTTGGTTTGTGTTTTATCGTCAGCCTCGTTTCCTGAGTGGTGTTGCGATTTCCTTGCAAGTCAGTCTCTTGTTGAGGTTTTGGTACAGTTGCGTCTGTCATCGAGAAGTTCTTCTAGGTTAAATATTGGGTTTCTGTTTCCATCAAGTTCCTCTTCAAAGTCGTGCGACTGTCGAGTGGAAGTTGGTCTTGTTTTGGTGATGTAAGGTGTTAGTGCGTCGATTACTTGTTATTTCTAGCGTTGTCTGTTCTTCTGCGTAGTTGTGTTGGTTGTCTGTTGTGGATTCATACGTTGGGTTGGCTCGTTCTGGTGACTGGTTATTTGCAAGGTATGAGTTAGGGATTTCTCTTCTCTTCAGTGGTTCTGTAGTCGCTCGTGTCTGTGGGAGTGTGTTCTGCAGGTATGAGTCTTCAGTCGTGTTTGTTCTTTCTTCTTTGTCTTTCCTTTGGCCCAGTTCGTTTGCGCAGCATTTTGAGCTTTAGTGTTTTGTGTTGGTTTTAATTTCAGTTAGTTGATGCTGAGTTGGTTTTTGCTTTGGTCTGGCTGTCTTGTGGTTTTGTACCGGGTGTAGGTGATTGTCTGGTACAAGTTTAGGCTCAGTCAGTTGGTGGTCTAGTCAGCTGATATTGCTGGCTTGTTCAATAGCCGTCTCGAGTAAGGTTGTAGAAGTTTGCTAGGGTGATATCGTTGGGTTATTGCAGTGACTGTCCTTAAAGTCTTTCTGTAAGAGGTTTACTGCAGTAACTAACTATGTGGTGTGAAGAAGGGTATAGTTAGTAACTATAGAATTGTCGGTGTCGTCAGCAAAATTGAGAGACAGTTGAACAAGTTACTGCAGTACTAAACACAGCTAGATGCGAGAGCCCCGCAAAGTGGTAGAACAGAGCGATCGAGTGGGGTACTAAAAACAGCTAGATTTGGGGCACAGCTGAAGTGACTGCAATACTAAAACACAGCTAGATGCGAGAGTCCTGTATAGTGGGAGAAAGGACTATGTCTAACAGAGCAACTGAGTGGAGTACTAAACACAGCTAGATTTGACAGTGTGGGGGTGCAGGAGAGGGAGGAAAATATTCACAATGTTTTAGATAAGTTTGATAAGCGGCTAGACTTCTGGGTTAGAGTAATTGCTCTACTCCCCACCTAGACCAGTCCTACCGTACTGGTCCTAGTCATTACCCTACGGACACCTGCAGACACGAACTGGAGCCGCCTCTGTGGGAGCCGCCCTCAACCGCAGGGGCTGCCAGGCAGAGGACTGCCCTGGGTGGGTCAGTTAAGACCTAGATGGACGGCCAATCGGGTACAGTGGGCAGGAGGATCGGAGCAACACGGAAGGGGAGAGCGGGCTAAGGGAGGGTGAAGCGAGGGATGCGAGCGGGCCTGGGGGAAAACAAATGGGCATAAAAATCAAACGCAGGTGGCCTGGGAGGCCTCTAGGTCAAAGAACTCATCGAGTTCTGCCGGATTTGGAAATGCGGCGAGTACCAGCAATGAGGGTCAATAGAAAAAGCGTGGAAAATGGTTCCCTCTCGGTACAAGGAAAAATACACCATTAAAGCAAAAACACACAGGTGAAGAAGGTTTACCATTACTATGAAAATCATACTTCACACAGAGTACCATCAGTTTATGTTCAGTGAGCGGTGAGGCTCCATGGAATGTAATGACGCAAATGGAATGGAGTGCGCTTCGGGGTTCCTGGAGTGACTATTGAGACACAGACCGGAACCAGAAGCATGCTCGTTACCTCTCTTACATCCAACTAAGACTTAATAAAGAAGCATTGTTTTTCTACATTACCTGGCCTGGAGTGGTTCCAGCATCTTCATTACTTTTAAGACCAAGGAGAATACTTAATTTGGCGACGAGTTGACGGAAGAAACCCTGAGAGGAGAGCAGCCGAGAGTCTGGAAGAAGCTGATCTTCACATGCAGGCCACGAAGTTACAGAAAATGAGGTTTTAAGTTCCCATGAAGGAGCGATGCCAAGAAAAAGGTTCTGGATCTGTGGAGAACCTGGGGGTGGGGGAGGGGTGGGGAGGATGAGGGGGGCGTACTGGGTCCTGGGAGGAGTTGTGCGCCAGCATTGGGTCCCAGGCATGGAAATGAGGAAGGCCAGTGGGAAATTGTACTCTGAGGCAGGGAGTGTAAGGGCCCCTTCCCTTGGCAGGCATTGGTCGCAGTGTGGTGCTCCACGTGTTTGGTTTTGAAGATCGGAGTGTGAGGCGCAGATGTATCCTGGACAGGTAGTCCGTTGCATTCGGCACTAGTCATGGAGGAGGCATCCTGGGTGAATTTGAGATATGGGAGGGCTGTAAGGAGTCCATTGTGCCCATGTGAGCCACACGTCATGCCGTTGGCCCTGCGTTCCAGTTTTGCCATTGCTGGAACGCAGAGGTGGGCAGGGCACCATTGTTGCTCTGTGAAGCCAAGGAGCATTAGAAGAAAGGACATAGAAACGTACTGAGGCGTGATGACGTGTATCCACACGTCAGTTGTTCGTCATTCTGACTGAAGGTTTGATACTGCACGGAACACAGTCAGGAGCTGCAGTAAATAATTCACATCTAGCAGCATTAGCACACTTTTGCAGCAGCGGTATATAATAGAGCGCCACCCGGTGGGTCATGGTGCACATAACATTGTCAAATGATGTTGGAATACAGCAGTGGAGGCAGCGACGGTATATTGTGGCGGCAACTTATTTATGTAAGGTGTGTTTAATAAACTGGATACGTCAACAGTGCAGGATAAACAGATTGCTTGAAGTTCGTGACTGCGTTGAGAAAAGCTGTGCCGAGGGTAGAAAACGGCAGTGGCGCTGGTATAAGAAAAGAACAGTGTTATATGTTTCAAAGTAGTAATGGAGCATCGCAGATGTTGGGAGTTTGTACTGGGTCAAGTGCCTAAAAATTCTGACATTTGATTAAATATTTTGGTTTTCACCGTTATATTTAACTTTATGTCCATTCAATTGTGTAACTTGGCTTTATTTTAGAATGGCAGCAGACGATATTAAGAGATTACAGGATGGTTCCGAGGTAGTTTATCACGCGCCAAGGGCAGGCAATTAATGATGACATTATGTTGTGAGTTGCACACATTGCGAGGTCTTATAATGTTGCAAGCGTAGTTCATGGTAGCGATATGTACGTGAATAGACTAATTATTTCTGTGAATGGCACAAGAGTTACATGCGTGAGCAGTATATGGAGGTTAAAATGTTTACGTTAATGAAAATGATAGAAAAAAAACCAGAGTCTGCATGGAAAGTGCGCTGACTGACGTACAATATTTCACTCCACGTTATACTATATGAAAAACCAAAACGTGCTAATCAAAGTCCATTGTCAGCCACTGGATTAGAAGGTCAGAGCAAAGCTCCGCTCTGAGTGCCCCCGGCCAAAGATTCCCAACAAGGTGGTCTTGACCCCTGAATTAGATACCAAAATGATCACCTTTCTGGGGAAGAACATTAAGGATCCTAATAAGGGCCTTGACCGAGCCTGGCATTCTTGTCTAGACAAGGTACTTGACATCACTGGACCCCTATCTAAAATTATGGATCTGGCAGAAAAGGCCATTGACAGGGGCAATCCCATTGATCCCATCATTCTGGCAGTATGGTCCCAGAGGGTGCTTTGCATGCTAGGAAATGCCAACTGTTACATTTCTACGGAACGCAAAATGAGCATTCTGCTGAAAATTGACCCAAAACTAGGGGAACTGCCAGATTCTAAGTCGAGACCGGCGGCTCAAGGGCTCCTATTTGGCGATCCCTTCGTCAAAGAAAAGTCGAAATTTGTTGGTACTTTCACTGCCCTGGACAAGGCACAAGCCTCCATTAAAAAGGCATTTGCATCCAAAAAATGTACCGGGCCGGACTAGGTAGAGGTCGCTCCTCTGGCCAATACTCATTCGACAGGAGACGTCAATATGGAAGAGAACAACTCCTGGCAAAAGCGTTCAGAGACTTTCTTCCCCTCCAGGGGACAAGGAAGAGGACACAGCTGGAGGAGAGCAACCAGATATCCTGCCCAACAGCCTAAAGGTCAGTGCAAGCATACCAGCGGCAGCGCCGCAGTCTCCCCTATGGGGGGGGGGAAATAGCTTTCTTTGCGCAAGCCTGGGAAGCCTTATCAAGGGATGCATGGATTTGAAGCGCAGCACAAGGTTTGCACCTAGAGTCGCTCAGCCTTTTCAAGCTTATTGCCCCGCGCAGATAGTCATGTCCAAAGAGGACGCAGTAGCGCTAGACAGCAAAGTACTTCAGCTTCACCAGAAAAGGGCCATATGCCAAATGCTCGAGTCTGGTGGGTTTTTCAGCCCTATATTTCTGGTTCGCAGAAAACAAAAAGTGCGCCCTGTAATAAATCTCAAGGCGTTAAACGATTTCACAGTATACCGCCACTTCAAGATGGAAGGGATACACATGCTCAGAGACCTCCTGAGACCAAGCGATTGGCTGATTCTCCTAGATCTCAAGGATGCCTATCTGGCAGTTCCTATTCATCAAGCACACGCAAACTTCCTCAGATTTACTTGGAGGGAGCAGGATTAGAGTGTACGAGCCTCGGCCCCCTGGGCATTTACCAAACTCCTGCAGCCAGTCGTGGCTCATCTCAGAGGAAAAGGTGTCAGACTTTATTTATTTATCTAGACAACATCATTTTCATGACTCAATCCCAGGCTTTGATTCAACAGCAAGCCCGTCTCGCCATAAATCGTTTACACAACCTCAGTTTCCTCATCAATTGGGAGAAATCCGTTCTTTGCCCTTCCAGGAGTATAGAATTCCTGGGATTTATTGTGGACACAAACCTCCCAACTCAGCCTACCTATCGCTAAGATACACGCCACGGGAAATTCACAGGCTCCTGCAGGGAGTTAGCGAGGGTAATAGGCCTATTGTCCTCTTCCATACAGGCAATATTTCCGGGTCCCCTACACTATCGAGAATTGCAAAGACTGAAAGGCAGTCATCTGAGATGCAGCCTTTCCTATTCTCAACGTCTAACTATCGCCACAGGCAAGGACGGAGCTCATCTGGTGGCTCACTCATATGGAAGCCTGGAACGGCAGGGCAATTTTCGGATCTGCCCTGGATATCATAATAGAGCTGGATGCCAGCCACTCAGGCTGTGGAGCGAGATGTGGCGTCGTAGCCACAGGGGGAACCTGGTCCTCACACGAACTGGATATGCACATAAATTGCCTGGAGCTTCTAGCAGGCTGCTTTGCCATGCGATCTTTCGCCAGAGGCAGAGTGAATTGCTGAATCTTACTGAAAATTGACAACATTTCTGCAGTAAGATACATCAATCTGGGTGGCACCAAGTCAAGACAACTAGCCACAGCTTTTTGTTATTTCTGCCTGAAACACTGCATTTCTGTCACGGCGTAGTTCCTTCCTGGTCTCAGAAACGTAGTCGCGGACTAGCACTCCCGCCACTCCGACTACAGCGATTGGAGGCTCAACAGACATTTTCTACCGGCTCCAACGAGTGTGGGGCCCCATGACTAAGGATCTTTGCCTCCCGCCTCAACGCACAGCTGCCAGAGTTTTACAACTGGAGACCGGACCCAGCAGCCGCAGCGACAGATGCATTCCTCCAGCGCTGGACGGGCAGAATTCTTTACGCCTTTCCCCTTCAACATGATAGCGAGGAACCTGGCGAAGGCCCGTCAGGAACAGGCAGAGCTAGTCGTCCTAGCTCCAGTCTAGACATCTCAGACCTGGTATCCAGTTCTTCTGGAACTTTCTTTGGATTTTCCAATCCTTCTACCCCAGTCTCCAGATCTTCTAACAGGTCCAGGGGGCCCACACCACCCCCTTCTCCTCAGCAAGTCCTTACCTCTTGCAGCTTGGGAGGATTTCAGGTCAAGATGGAGGGTCCCAGGCATTTCTCGCAAGGCAGTCAGCCTCATTGGGGAAAGCTGGGCCCCCGCCACCTACCAGAGTTATTCTAACTCTTGGAGCGCCTGGGCGTGCTGGTGTTTGGGCCAAGAACTCTATCCGGTTTCAGCAACTACAGGAGATTTTTAACTTTCTGGCTTCATTAATAGAGCAGGGCCTCTCCTACAGGACAGTTAACGCCTACCGCTCTGCAATTTCAGCCACCACAATCTCGTGGAAGGGCTAGCAACAGGAACATCACCTAGTGTGCAGGATGCTTAAAAGGCATCCGACTCTCGGTACCGCCTCTGTCCCGGTACAACACTCTATGGGACGTTAACAGAGTTCTTTTTCTCTCTTGGCCCAACGAGGAGTTCTCGCACTGCCCTGTCTGGTAAGCTCACTACGCTTTTATGCCTAGTCTCCTGTAGAAGAGTCTCAGATGTCAAGAGCGCTCGATCTAGCAGGCAGGTCCTTTTCGCCCGACGGTGTAGTATTTCATATCCAGAAAGACCAAATGCAATTCGAAACTAATTACATCCTGCCTTTACGGAACAGCCCAAGCTCTGCCTTGTCAGATGCTTGAAGGTTTATGGAGGAGTAATAGAGCCTCTCCTAGAAGGCAACTTCTGATAGCGCTCCGTAAGCCACATAAAGAGGTTTCCGCTCCAACACTGGCGCGCTGGACACTCTCCCAGGCAGGAATAGATCCAAAACTTTTTGGCGCTCACTCCGTGAAAGGACTATGGCCTCCAAAGCCTTTCAGGTTGGAGTTCGCTTAGAAGACATCATGAAAATGGCCGATTGGGCAGGCAAGTCCATCCTTAAACAATTCTACCTGAAGCCGGTAGAGCAACCTGCATCCATGGTGGTAAGTAAGCTTTAAACGAGCATAATGTGAGCCTCTGGTCTTGACATAGAATAAATATTTTCCAGAATAACTTCCCTAGAAAGTCTTAATTCTATTAAAGACACAGAGGAGAGCATTATCCCGCCGACTAGAGAAATACAGGGCGCACATCAAGCTTATGAATTATTACATGCCATGTAAGAGTTCATTAATGGAATGCCGTTTTCTCTCCCGCCCTTGTATATCGAATACGGTTGATATATACATCAAGTAACCATTGATATTTCTCGTTTTCTTCTTAGTGACTTCGGACAAGCCAACCTGACGTGCTCTGGATTTCTGCAAAAACGTCCACTTCCAGCGGCTACAGTTTGATGCTCTTTTTGGTTTGACGCAACCTCGAAAGGAGGAGGAAATATGCTATTGGTCCCTCTTTGGAAGGGGCTACCTACTGCTATTGGAGGATTGGAGTCACAGGGTTAGTGACCTTTGCATGACCTTGGACCTAGCTTGCTGGGAAATTGAGTTTTCCCTGTTTTAAGTGACTTTTCGTATTTGTAAGGTTTATATAGTACTTTACGCCAAAGCGCTTTACAATACAAGAATACATAGTAAAGAAGAAGCAAAAAGTTACAAAGACATGAAACAAACCATCAAAAACAGTATGTAGATCAAGACTTTTCACTATGGACTGTAGTTTTATCATGTTTATTAAGATTGTATGTTATTCGTGTATGTTTTTTCTGTACCCTGGTCAGCTATGGATGTTGCTATCTGGTCTTTGGGTGTATCAGAACTTGCTGCTGAGTTCTTTCCATGGGAAATAAATAAAGAAGCACAATGCTCGCCTCCATGTCTTTAATAGAATTAAGATTTTCTAGGGAAGTTATTCTGGAAAATCTTTATTCTCTGTGGTATAAATGTCAGTTTTGGTGAGTAACATTTTATATACACATGGGGTGTACAGTACGGTCTAAAAAGTGTTGACAAGAATAAGACGAGAAGTAAAGAAACTTTAAACCTAAAAGGTGACAATTCACACAGGGGCTCGAGGAGTAGCTAACCTTTTCTTCTTGTGCTCGTCTGTTACTTCATGCAACATTTCTTTGTGTTGAAGTTTTTGTGGGATCTCTGTCATGTTAGTATCTTTTCCCACTTTTCTGTGTTCGCTTTAGGGGAGATGGTTATTAGGGTGTTCATGTATATGGTTTTCTTTGTATTTAGGTGAGGGTGTGAGTTTGGACAGAATACAGAAAGTGGAGTATTTTTTTTTTTTTTTTAGGGATAAGAGCAAGCATTGTGCTCGAGTGCGACAGACTGAGGTCAGGATGTGCTAGATCCTAATAGAAGGCACTAACCTTCTTGGAAGGCTAAGTAGGTTTGGTAATGTTTATGCTCTCATGTGAGCGGTTGTGCTCAGGCGTGGCAGGCCTGAGGTCATGTGTGAGAGTCAGGACAGAAGGTGTTATAGCAAAATGTTCAGACAGTTGCATTTGTCGAGAATCATGTAGGCATAGTTATTAAGGCCTATGGTAGGGTTCTATATTGTTGTTTAGGAAGTAGGATGTGTAGTATCTGTGTACATATGTTTATGTGCAGAGAGACTCCATGGAATGTATTGATGCAACTGGAAAGGAGTGCGAGTGGGGGTTCCTGGAGTGACCGTTGGGACACAGACAGATTAACCAGAAGGATGCTGGTTACCCTCTCCTACATCTGTAACTAAGACAGAATAAAGAAGCATTCCTTTTCTACATTACCTGGTCTGGAGCGGTTCCTGCATCTTCATTACTTACATTTAAGACCAGGGAGAATACTTTTACTCTCCATAGACAAAAAAAATGCCAAATTTCTCGCAAGAGAGCACAGTGAAATCCGCTGGACGGAATTGGACCAGATAGAAAACATGGGCACGAAGTGCTGACTATTTCCATGGGGTGCTGGGGAGATAGGTTGTTTGGGAGAAGGGGGGGGGGGGGGAGATCTAGTCATCGCCCATGGTGCTTTGCAGCAGAGGTTTTTCAGAAATTAAAAAGCTGCCATCTTTTTTGATTGCAATGCAAGAGATGACCGCAGTTATACCCATTATACCCATGGCTACCCGAAAACAAAAAGGCATGAGTGTGGGGTTCGGGGGCGGGGCATGGCAGAGGGAGGGAAACAGATGTTTATGTGAGTGGGGGCAACAAGGCACCTGGTGAGTGACGAGGGTGGGGGAATGTTATTTCCTTGCCGTTTCTCACCGATCGCCTCGGTTATCCGACAGCTACAGATAACGGTGGCTATTTGTAGTACTTTGTTATCATAGCAACCGTTATGGGGGAAAAAGGCAACAAAACAAAAAAAATTACCAAAAAAGGAAAATAAGGGGGACAAAAATATTTGGGCATGGCTAGTGGTCAGTTACTGTTTTCAAATATACAACGGGCATGGCCGAAGGCCCTGGTGAATGGGCCCAAAGGAGCATCTGTGGAATTTCACAGCTACTTGACAGGCCATTAAACTTGTCTCCACAGATTGCACCACCCCCGATCAGAGGAAATACTAGGCGCCGCACCATTGGATTCCCCACCCAGTCAACCGTTACTACCAGGCGACCCGATCTACGTGCAGCACTTGGTCTGCAGGTGGAGCAACCGAGGGTGTAACTGGCCATATCGGGTCGTCTCGTCTACACCCCTTGCTGTAAAGGGGAAGGAGCTCCGCTACTGGTTCCACCCATCGGATGTCTGGAAAGCACCACCCCCCCAACCCCTCAAAGCACACCTTAATGACTTTCTGTACCCTGCGGCCCTGAACAATTGTTTACTGGAACACTTACCCACCTCCTTTTTGGCCATTTTGTGCCAGTACTGCCACACCCTCCAAGGCTCTGCTGGTCTTTCTATCCTTATTTCTCTTCCCCGCTCTTTCTCCCTCTCAGTTTTCTTTTAATACAATTGCTTTTCAGACAGCAGAAAATGGCACCAGCGCTCTCAAACTACTCATTGTATAAAAATAACTACTCATTGTATAAAATTTAAAAAAAGAACGTTAGTGTGTCTATAGTTTCATATTCATGTGGGATATATTTAGGAGCTGATTTTATACAGGGGCTCACATAAAGGGGGGGCCTATCGAAACAGCACTGTCATAATGTATCCAACATAAACATAATTAAACTATGTCTCTGCTTTCCCTAATACACAGCTCTAAAGCAGCATTCAGCTCTGTCCGCATTACGGCTTAGATGCTAAAGAAGATGTGCGCTACCCAGAATTGTCCAATAGTTGGCATACGGACATGAGCTCTGTGGGGGTGAGAGAAAATGCAGGGGAGTTATGTGTACTACAGAAGTACCCAATATAGAGGTTTGATGCCTTACACATCTAACGCTGTGTAGGATACGAGGTACTTTCCAGGCACATAGTGTAAGGCTCGAAGTATTGGATCCAGATCAACTGAAGTGCAACAATCCTAAAAGTATCTAGTGTCTGCAGAGGCTGCATTTGGTGGTACAAGGACTCAAATATGTGGTGAATAGGTGACAAGAAATAATGCCGAGTTGCATGAAGGGAGGATTGAAAGGATTTGAAGACAAGGTCCTGGCCCAAGTGAATACAGCATGTGCACCATTCTGGACTGGTCATATTGCAAAACTGACATGGATAGAGGCAATGGAGAAACCTGTTAAAGTGCACAGGAAAGGAACATATGGACTTTGCTTTTACAATGAAGGAACAGTTTCTGTAGGGGCCAATGAACATTGCAATAAGACCTTGCTCATCCAAAATCTCAAGAAAGGCACTGCCGCAGTAATGGACTATTATTGGGTGTGTGGTCAGCAGGCAAACGTGCACCTCCAACCAACATGGAGGGGCTACTGTTCGCTAGCTACCTTGCACCCTGCGCTGCTTATAATACCCGAAGAACAGGCTGGCCAGCACCAATGGCAGCTCCCAATTGAGAAGGACCAACCAGAAACCTGCTGCAGGCCACAGAATTCCACTTCCTCCCCGAGAACGAAAAGAAAGAAAAGATCAAACTATCTGTCCCACGACTCATCCAAACTTGTCAATGAAATACCTTTTGAGTACAGACTGTTGCAACAGCGCAGAAACATTCACCACCCCGTCGTTAATGTCTGGGGTCCAAGCAGTTGCTAACACCAAATGACGCAGATTGTCGGCTGGGAATTGATACGGCTGGCAAATGACACGGAACAAGGGCTCAACGCCATTAAAGTAGAGTTGCGACTGATGCAGAAGTGCTACGTTTTTTACCTCCTCCCAGCAATGGAAGGAGGTGTGCAAAAAAATAGGGACACTCCTGTTGCACATTCATGCAAAGCACTCTCTCTCTCACACAAATAGGAGCTCTGCACACCCTGGGAGTGTGCATGAAGAAAGAAGCCGGAATAAAGTGTGGACTGGTTTGACCGTTTTTTCTAGGGCCACATCCTGGATGGTGGCAATAGTAAAGATGTTGGTACCCGTGATTGTGCTGGTCATCTTCTGCACCTGCCAGTTGGGCCTCAGGTGTTGTGCCAAAGCAGTACCTAATAACGCTAAGATGATGGTCTCAGTTGGGGTATCCAATGCACCTCACGGTACCACAGTACCCAGACAGATAACCCAAACAAACCCTGCATGGTCCACATTGATCACAGTTTGCAGCCCTGTAGCACTATCACTACACCCCCACCAGACCCTGAGAACTATACATAACATTGGGTTGATTTAGCTGGGGGTGGATAGATATATCTTGTACCCGAGGAGTATGCCCGATCTGAGGCAAGTTTGAGCAATGGTCTGTAAAGCTTGGGTTCCTAAGGAGGAATCTCCACCTTGTTTAGAGGTAGAAGGCAAAGAGTTTGGACGAGGACCGGTGTTAGGGAGATAAATATGGGTAACAATGAGGGAGAGTTTGTTAATATGGAATAAACAAAAGCAAGGAATGTTGGGAAGAAGAGAGGGTCTTCGGAACTCCCCCCTCCCCCCACCCCAAGAGATTCTGAATTAGAAAAACTGTAAACTGCACATCGAGGGAGAAGAGGGTCCACAGGAGAGTATGATCGTGCAGTGCATACATTAGGAGTTATATAGTAGAGGCGAGTGTAAACACAGTCTTAGTTATTGGCAGACATTTTGTAACGTAGGCCAAAGTGCGGTGAAAAGCACCAATCATGTTGGTGTTAGATCTGCATTACCAATACAGATAAAAACCCCACCATGAGCGAGGGCAAGTTACAAGTGTTGGGGTGGTTAATAAGGGCCCCACAGTTAAGGATACCAACACATTTGAGCGATAAAACCAGCAACAATAGATCAAAATGAAATGTGTTCACTCCTCTTTTTCATCAATGGAATTTCCATAAAATTGCCGTGTGCGTCACAAGTAGGGGTAAAGGATGGAACCTGTGATTGAAATTGTAAGTTGTGTAAACTGTAACTAGGAGATGGACTATGACCAAATATGGAAAGGCCCCAGAGAGGGCTGTAGTGTAAATATGAAACATGCAATTATAAGTTAGTGGATGGTGCTTAGATGAATGTATCCAATAAGAAGTGTGGGAACTAAAGGGAATATGGTTACCTTGTATAGGTTTAACCAATCGCGTGTGGAGGGTAGACAGTCTTTGGGAGTGTCTTAACTGTTGCAAACTGTATAAAATGCATGTTCTTTGTATGGTTCAGGGAGAAAGGTTAGTTTGACTCTTTGATGTCATCCAACCCCTCCCGGCCATTTGATGTCATCCAACCCCTCCCGGCCATTTGTACAATAAACTTGCTTTACAGGCAAGGTGTCTACGTACTCCTGAGCCTACTTTTGGTTACAGTGATCAAAGGCCAAATCCCAGACAAGCCTGCCACTGTCTGAGAGGCAGTAGGCCTTCGTGTCCAGAAAGTATGTGCTCTCCAAGGCCACGAGAAGGGAACAGCGCCAATTGGCAGTTACCACCCCACGATAAAGATAGCATGTGTTCTCAGCACCAACATCAGAGTTGCAGCCCTCCGGCGCTTTGATCCAAGACCCCCACATTACATGGTGCCAGCCAGGCCCAGACCACTGACCATAAAGCTGCTAGACCCTCCATTGATCGGAAAAAAAAAAATCAGAAAGCAAGGCTGTCGTACACAAATGGGTCACGTGATTTGTGCTGTGAGGTACCGGGGGATGAAATAGTTCAAAGCGGGGGGGGGGGGGGGGGAGGCCGCTGGTGCACCTGGGAGTGAGTGAAGTGTGCGAAATGGGATGACTTAGATCGCCCTGTGTCCATCTCTGCGCCTGCCCGGTGCTCCACTACAGTGATAAGAGTAGCAATGTTTTCAAATTAACCAATTGCTTGCTAGGCCCCTTTTTTCCTGCGGATGACTAGCTCAGCAGCACTCACGTGGACAGTGCTAGACATTGAAGGGTGGGACCAATGACCTGGCATCCCCTATGGAGTGGGCCACCCATGTATAGGGTTGCCTCAACCAGCCTCGTGGGTTTTCACTGTATGCAATGACATACGTCAGGCATTCTTTTAACCTGCTGCACATCCCCAATTTGGCAGACCTTTCAGCGGCAGCAGAGTTGGTGATGCATTTGTATTCTGTAGATATTAATACTGGTTGGTGTCCTGGGCATTTATCCCTAGCAGATGGTATTGTTTCTGGTGTGAGCGTGCCTTCATTACGGCTCTACATCGAGAATGGACTACACACCAGAAATAGGTTTCATTGCTCAGAGGGAGAAATATTGTGCCGGAAGGCATGGCATAAAAGGTTCTGGAATATTTGATGGTCATATGGCGGCTGGTACACTATTAAAATGAATGGTCTGGTGGGTGGTGTGGGCTAGTCAGCAGGGAACTGCAGACTTACAAGCAGACTAAAACCGTTTTGCTTAACCATCACCAAATTGAGAAGACGAGTCCGATTAACTTTTCACATTATCGGGTTAGATTAAGCTTTTGCGGCAACAAACCCATTAAAAACATCACTGAAACGCACCTTTTAGTAATGCTATTCTCATCCATTTATAAGTAAATATATGAAAATGCATCGTTCTACTCATTTCATCCCAAGTTACGGGGAAGGGGTTTAAGAGGAAAATGGTAGGGACTTCATTAAATGGCCTGAAAGCTTACCTTTGATGCATGGGTGGGGCTATGAGTAGGTGAGGTTTTCTCAGATGCCGGTGGCAAAGAGGCTCCCATACTGCAAAGAAAGCAGAAAAACAGTTGGTGAACAACAAAAGAAGTGAACTGGAAATAGAACAGTTTAAGAACCCTGGCACGTGATAGAAATAGGATGGCCTCAAATGAACAAGAATTGTTTCCTGGTAGGTGGGAGAGCAACAGATGTACACATAGTGGAAGAAGACAAGACTAACTATGGTGAACTAATTTGGAAGCGAGTTATGAAACCAAATCCCTTGGAACAAGTACAATTTAGCACGGTACACGACTTGTCCCTGGAAAAGGATGCAGCCACTTTCAGTGTAAAAAGTTTTCAGGCGTGCGCAAGTAGCTTAAATGAGCAGAGTGGATTCAGACATAACATTAATACACCTTACAACAAGGTTTTGTTACCGGCTAGATGTTCCGGAGTGCATCATCAGAAGTTGATAAGTAGTATGAATGTATGTTATACTATGCACACTACCAACACAGTAAACTTGCAGCGCCTGGGCTGGTCTGAAAGGTGGCGTACCGTGACCCTGCCAGGGTTTTCACCAGACCTTACGTCTGTGGAAAGGATGGTGAGGTTGATTAATGGAATTTGCTTTTAAAGACACTGCAGAGTCAAGAACATTACACAGAACCGTTCTGTAAAAGTCCTACATAACGCAAGGACAGGAGATGCGTTTCGCAAAGTTGGGACCCGTTTTAACAGGAGGAAAGTTGCTAGAACATGCAGTATGTATTAATCTTTCAGAACACTAACAATACCGTAGACCAGTCTCACGTGGGACCGGGATTCAATCCTGTGTTGCTCTGCGTTATCTTGCTTCCAAGACAAAAGCATTGCCCCTGAGCTATCCTCCTGGCACAGGATGTCTTCAGATCGCTGTACAGCTTGGTCATAAGCGATATAATGTCCAAAAATCCCCATATTTCATCACAACTGTACGGCACGAAATTGGTGGGAGCTATTTAAATTCTGTTTCTAGCTTAGGAGAACCTGGTTAGCTTGAAAACAAGTTACTAGGAGCCACTGTTAACTTCCCAGGCCAAATGGCATCATACAAACATAAAATGTAATATACTGCAACCTATAAACACTATAAAATAAACAAGTTTCATGTTCTTGGTTTTATGTGCAAACCTGATCCTGACAAAACGATTTTTAAAAAGGTGACCGAGGGTGGTACTGAATTACATTATTGTGGTGGCTTCCCTCCTAAGTTTTCACTCCCCTATACCTGAGAAGGACTACATTAAATGCACTTGAAAAGCCACTCACGAGGGAACGGCCAGAAATCACTACCGATTTCTTGTTTCTCCATTCAACCTACCCCCTACAGTGTGTTGACTTGACCGCAGGATTGTATATAGCCATAACAAAAATCAGAATAGAGATTTGTTTTTAGTTACCATCCATATACTTCCTTTATATGCAGCTGAGTAGTCATCAATGCAAGTGCTTACATAAACAATATGGGACACTGGGCAACCCTCACCCTCCCAATTGTAATTATTATCCACTTCATCAAGAACTCCCCTCAAAACACACCCTATACAAATTAGCTAGAGGCTGGCTAAGATCTGCACCCTGTTCTGGCAGGTGTACACGCTTAGTTATGTACAGGGCGGCTGTGGGCGTGGAAGGACCAGGCGGTCGCCCAGGGCACCACATCAAACCCCTGCCACATCAGCTGGGGTGTGGGGCTTTCAAGGGATGCCCAAGCTGGCGCCCTATTGAAATGAAATGTGCCCGCTCTCGTGCTGGTACCAGGTGCTCCAGCACAGGAGAGGGCGCTTTTCATTTCAATAGGGCGCCGTTGCTACGCCATAGGAGGCCGCCTTTGAATGGCTATGCTGGTTTGGCGCGGCAATCTAATTAGCAGTCAACCCAAATTTGGCACACACCTCCAACACCCCGCCTTGACCAAGGGCACATGTCAAATTTTGTTATACTCAGGCGCTGCCAGAGTTAAGGCCAGCCCTGTGTGCATATGTCCTCTTAACCCCGTCGCTAATCCTAACCAATTACTTCATCAAGAGATACAAAATCTCACTCGCACCACGATTCTTTAACAAAAGAAGCGAGCTTTCATATAAATCCCTCGAGTTAAACCCTTGCTGCAGACATATAAACGTGTTCATAGGACATGCAGTCACAAGTTCTTATGCCAACTGGGCCGCCACACCCCTCGAGCCTTAAAACGTGCCACTGCATCGGGTACTAACAGCTTTTTAAATAGCTACGTGAAGGTGCAATTTCATTTGCCGGATTGAGTTCGTTAATGCCATGCCTCTTAACGCAAGTGTTAATGTACACAATGCGATTGAATACGTACTGCCAATTTACGTTTACGTGGAAAAAACTTGTCATGTAAAAATCTAAACTTAATGTATTACCTCTGCTCAATGCATCTATTCCGAGAAAATGCAAGTTGTTCCGATCCCTTATATACTACCAGTCAAACTAAACCCGTACCTCGATTACCCCCAATACATCACTCCTTAGGGTCTCTCAGACTCGAAGCAGCCAGTACACACAATCACGTAAGAATACGCACTATCCCCCATTCACCATTCCATCAAACCCCCCAAAACAAGGTCGGTTTATTAAAGCCCCACTCCATTTATTTTGTTTAACGGTCGCCCCTCACCCCTCTATCCACTCCTTGAAGAAGACCAACTCGGGCCTCCTCAACACATCCGGGTCCCGTTGACAGAGAGTGACGAAGGCGCGCAGCTCGCTCAGCTTCCGGGCATCCATGGTGGTCTGCGCGTGCCGGACTGAGGGGGTGAGTGGGTGCGTAACTACTATAGAGGGACAAGAACTCAGTGGGGCGCCGGGGACTCAGTTGGACTGTCTGCAACTCGTGTGCTCACACATCACGGGTGTGCAGAGAAGCTGCGTGCGCAAAACCGGAACCGGAAGACAGAGTGATTATGCCCGGAACTTTCCAGTTCTTGGCAGTCAGTCACAGAACCTAAACTGCTAGCAGAAAAGACACGCCTTTTGACGGCTAGACCGACCAACTGCCGCAGAGATGGCTCAATTTGTGCTTGAAGCGTGAAGGGCGCTTTCCGTTCACCTAAAGACACTCCCATTGAAACAGGTGACATGCGTACTGCCGCTAACAGGCAACCGCCCATGTCAAATGTGACGGAAGTCTCGTTAAACCCGACAAATGTATGTCATTAAATATACGCGTTCTGAGACCCATCTACTCAGTTGATGAGCCCCGCACTTTCGTCGCACCGTTTAATGGAACTAAAACTCCGATTAGGTACTCAAATACGAGAAAAACAAGCGTTGTAAACCACAACAACTTGTATAGACATTTGCCATTCACGAGTGCTGGCATTGATGCGGATTTGAAACTCATATCATAGCATTAAAAGTAAAACAAAACTACACAAATCATCCCACACACTCAGCTGTAGGTCCAACAGTTTTTACATCTGGAGTACTTCTTTCAGAAACTATTAATGCAAAAATGAAACCAAAATCGTCTCCCCGCAAGAGACGTGTTCAGAAGCGTTCCCCTTCTTCGCAGTGCTTTGATTTTAAACACTCTTCCCATAAACATGGTTAGCTCAGTCAGACCCCTGCAAGCCACTAGAATATGCCACAATGTCTCCACCTGTCCTTCCACTACTAGGCAAATCTACAAACGTCTACGTTAGATCTGCCATATCGCTTCTGAACTTCATTGGTGGGAAGTAGGTTGAATCTCAATCTCATGCTGACTTCTATACCACAGGGACGGGAAGAGTTTAAGATATTGGGGCCTTTTGCCAAATGCCTTGGTTTCATTACTCAAAGCCCAATTGCACCTACAGGAGTTTTTACCGTCTAGGGTTTGTGTCCAAACCTGGGCTCAGATTTTTCCTTTAACTTTGCCAGGGTCAGTCAGTAGTAGTTCTATGCCCAAGTCCGACAGGGCTTTGCAATTGTCTTTCTACTGAGCCAGTATGCCTGGCTCCATCCCACCCGACAACTGGGCTAGTATTTCAAAGGGAAGTGCTGAGGAGACCAATAGGCATTTACGATATAGCGATAGCGCCTTCCAAGCAGTTTTCGCGTATAATGATATATGGCCTAGAAACTAAAATCTTGACATTTGGGAGTGGTAGTAAGGGGGGCTTCTCGGAATGTAAATGGTTTCTAGAAGGAGCTCCTCTATTTGAAACTCAGTCACTGACCTATTTGGGTGCTCTGGTGAATAATAGGAATCATGATGGCCCTATGTGTTTGGCCTTAAAAAAAAAGAATGCCACAATATCTCAAGCCATGTTAATACACAAGCCATTTGCTAAATTCTCTCTGGAACCAGTTGTTACTTTCTTCGAGGCCAAGGTTTCCCCTTCTTTGATTTTTGGAGCTGAAGGTTTTCTCTTTACGTCCTACAAGGTGTGGGCGGCTCTGGAAGGAAACTTCTGGAGGAAGCTCCTAAAATTACCAAACTTGGTAGCAACCTCTGTAATAAGGTATTATTATTATTATACCTTATTACAGAGGTTGCTACCAAGTAGAAACCTCTGTAATATACCATTATGTAAAAAGTAATAAGCAATAAGGTGCTTCCCCTTCAATCATTTCAGAGCTCCTAAGTCTCTTCTTAACATACTCTTCTCTCTTGCCATTGCAACATCATAGATATGTACATGTTGCTTTCCCCTACTATTTGGGGTAGTTGGTTATTCTGAATTCATTTAACAGATTCACGTAATTCACTCCCTTCTTTCCCCCCATGCTTTTCTAAACTGGATTGCAGGGTTCTGATATCCTCTCTCCTTAGTTTCAACCTTTTACCTCAGTTCGAGACCGCCAGAGGGATGTTCCAGAACTCTTTCCGTATGGGGGCTCTATTTGTTGTACCAATAGATTTAGTAAAGAGTGATTGTTACATTTTTTCTTATATTTTCTTAGTGAAATAACTTGCTTGCTAAGATTGGAGCAAACAAACACATAATCCAATGTAGAGGAAAATACCCCATTGGACCAAGTAGTTGCCGGATAGATCCCATCTTCATCCAAGCCCTTAACCAAGTATAAGCCACAGGATTCCATAAACTCCAACCAACCCACCACCCTCTTTTTTATTGTTCCCTTATCTCCCACTGTTTGCTCTAACCTCGCTCCTCCTTGGGCAAGGCAAGGCACATTAACCTCACCACCTGTACGGATAACTTGCTACGATATTCGACTCAATCCCCTTCAGGTTCCAATAGATGTTTATCAAAAGAAGACAAGTGTGGCTGTGTGGAGGTGACCCTTCCATTCTATGTCAAGACAGGAGGCAAGCATTATGCTTTGCTTTCTTTATTGCTGCAACATCAGCACTTTAAAACTTCGAACATTTAAACTGGGTATTTTCTGTTTTACTCGCTAAGTCTGTTAGCTATAATTGTAAAGAATCTTTCTTTTCTTTTTTTTCTTTTCCTTTCAGATATCCTCTAATGCCTGTAATTGTTGCCTCGCTGCGATCCGTGTGAAGGGGGATAAAGTGCCTTATTGCGTGGCCATTAGGGAAGTCCGGGGATGCTCGGAAGTCTAAAGAACTTCACGCTTCCCTGGGTGCTAATGCCCGATATGTTCGCCAGCACGATAGCAGGCCGGGATGTGAGGGAGACGTTTGGAGCGGGGCCGGCTGCCTATTGCTAGCGCGCCCGCAGTGGCTCCGGCCCTGACTACCAGACAATTCTGCTATATTTACAAATCACTTAGAAAGAAAATGTTTGCGCGCGCACGTCAGCTCCCGACCCATATACACTTTTATGACACCACAAGCGCGTCGTAGCTTTCAACGTACTGCGTTATTGCTGTTATATGAAAATTAAATATGAAAACAATATGTGAAAATGACACATGAAAACACTGCTCTAAACACATATGACCAATTTTATGAGATATGTGAAGTCACTTATCTGGATGCAGCAAAAAGAAAGAGTAAGGGGCCTCTTATACCAAAGCACCTGACAGGTGGAAGAGAGGAGCCTCAGGACTACCAGGGACTAGAGGCTCATTGGGCTTGTAGTGCCAGTGAGAGAAAAATATTTGCCTTGAACTTTTTAAACCGTTGGATGTACTTTTTCCTTCGGATTTAGCGAGTAAAACAGAAAGTACCCAGTTTAAATGTTCAAAGTTTTAAAGTGTTGATGTTGCAGCAATAAAGAAAGTAAAGCATAATGCTTGCCTCTGTGTCTTTAATACAATCAAGACTACCCTGCGCTGTAAGCATGGGCAATCTTCATTCTCACACAAGAAGCTTGGACAAATCTGCTTGGGCACGTGGAGTGAAGAACACAATGGGCCCTTCCATTCTTTACCAATGTGAGTAGACCTGCTGAAGGTCTACCTTTTTGTCCCACCCTAGCCGGGTTAATATATGAACAATAACCATCATATAAAGGCGCAACAGAGGATGTCCATTTCTCGTGTGATGATATCCTTGTCCCTTGCCAAATGGGAAAACCCTCTAGTATTCCTGAAGCCTATGCTCAATCAACAGGCTTGTGGTTAGTTGGAGTTGAGGGCATTTCCTTTTTCATTTTGATTGTATCTCTCTTCCAGTTTCTCCTCCCTTTGCAAGAGAGTGATCTTTCGCTCTCCATAGCGCCTACTACTTTCAAATGTTACTCTCAGAGGGCCATCCCATTTAAACGCCGGGCTAGAAGGTCTCACAGCTGGACACTCTATGTATCTCGTCCTAGCCTTGCTCTTCTGCCCTGTAAAACAACTGCTCTTTTTTCTTCAGTTTGGATAGTTTTGGGCGTAATGATATGATATGATAGGTTATTTATAATGCGCGTAATACCCAGAGGTTTCTAAGCACGGACCCGGGGATCGAACCTTTGGTGCTCCATGTTGTCTTCATTCCAAGGCGAGCACGTTGCCCCGGAGCTATCCTCCCGAGACTAATCAAAGATTGCCGCCGTTGCTTGATCAAACTATCTCGTACATTGAGTTCGGTCAGATCAAAACCTGATCGGAGCAGTAAATGAGATTGTCTAAGAAAAGACAATTTGATAGTACTGGAATTTAATTTGAGGCCAAAAAAGAAACCTAAGGACCCCATTCCCGCGGATCAAGCAATGATTACGGGGTTCTTCCCCCGAACCCTTTGATTTCTCCTTTGGATATTAACTCTACCATTATCGAAGAGATTGCTGCTCTAAGACCCTGTGCCAGCGGATTTATGAGCTCAACCAACTACGATGACATAGACAACAATTCCTTATTGGAGTTATGGTTAAACTTCCAAAAGGGAATGTTGTCACAAATACCATTGTCAGCAGAAAACTGTACTCTGCCTCAGGTCGAGAGCCCCTACGGTGGAGCGATAGATCTACCGCACCCGTTGGGGAGTTTCGGCCGTCTATCAGCTTCTCCTAATCTGGTCTTGACCTCAATGGAAGACGGACCAGAGAAAGAAGTAGAGGAGTCAGACTGTCCTGTACCTATGGCAAACGAGATTGCGGAATTACAGTCTTCAGTGGCATCAATCCAATTTACCTCAAGATCTTGCTGCAAATGTCAGGAAGAATTTTGGCCAATACCATTACTTTCACTCCGGCCCAGGACCAGTTGGGAAACCAACGTGAAGAGGCTGATGAAAATCTCTCTGAAGCTATCCAAATTGCTGAGGATAACAACGATCAGCAAAATAATGAGTACTCTTCGGATCCCGAACAAAGTCCTCTAGTATACTTCTCTCGGAAGCAGCGCTGACTGGCAAAGAAAGCACTAAAGAACACCAAGTCTACCACTCAGCCACCGTCGGAGGCAGATTTATTACTCCCTGCTATGCGCTCCAAAAAAGCTAGGAAAAGAGCAGCTAAAGCAAGGAAAAAGAACCCTCCATCTTAGGGCTGCTTAACCAGCTGGCTGCTAAAGGAGCAAGAGAAGTTGGCTGACTTGGTCAAAGATGACAAATTATTGGATATTCCTGATCACAGTGAAGATGAAAGGGGGCCTCTATCACCTGCTGCATCAGTGAAATCGTCAAGTACAGGCTGTAAACCGATGATGGTAACACCAATAGTGATTGAAGCCTGTAAAGAGCCATCCGACAATCGTGTGTGTCTGATAAAGAATTTATACCAAAGTGGTCAAAACAAATGGCTAGCTCGATCTGAACTATTAGTTAGGTTTAACTTGGTTCCACAACTTCGTGTCCTTACATCTGACGATTTTTTATTTGTGAGCCACTGAAGGATCCTAACCGCATGTTTCTGCCTTACATTGCAAATTTTCATCAACAGCCAAGATCATCGGAAAATACAAAGATGATCTGAGGTTAGTAGACGTCGACATTGATGTCGATCTGAATGAGGTCGACCCTAGTGCAGTACCAGAGGAATCGATAACATCACTAAAGGGCCCAGTATGCTCTTCTTCTAATGAAGGGAAACAATTTGATATTGCTGAATTACAGCAAACTCTAAAATGGTTGTTGGAGTCTCTCCCGGGTGTGGTAGCCAACAATTGAGATTTTACCATCCTCACCTGGAATTGCAGAGGCTTCTCCCACTTGCTGAGCGTGGAGGGCTCGACCAAGGTTTTGGCCAAACACAGTTGCTTTTGTTTGCAAGAAACTTGGGCGACTGACCCCTTGGTATTTGATGGTTTTGTGGTGCATCAAGCCTATGCAACAAGAGGAGAAAGAGGTCGCCCCTCTGGTGGTTTACTTGTTGGGGTTACTAATTAATTGGCCTCCAGACGAGTTAACTGCAATCAGGAGAATAACATTATGGCAGTGGAGGTGGATCTTGGACGTGAGCTTAGACCAGAAAGATTCCACCTTGTAAATGTGTACAACCCACCTGGAGTGGTAAAAAGGGAACTAATCCAAGAGGCATTGCAGGAGGTAATGACATCTTGGTCGACAAAACCTGGGAACTCAGCAGTGGTAGCGTTGGGGGACTTTAATTGTCATATGACAGGTGCAGGAATTTCTTCTTCAAACCCCAAGTTGAAAGACAAATGTACAATGATTCACACCAAAGAAGATGTGTCGGGGCAAGGATGGTTACGGCTATTTGATTGTTGGGAACTTGAAATGATCAACGGCCGTACCCCCGGTGACTCTCCGGGTAAACAGACATGGTCTAATGGTGTCGCATTTAGTACATTGGACTATATATTTTTGTGCCCCAAAATGCTACATCTAATTGTTGACATGGAAGTGATTCAGAATAATTGGAGTGACCATGCAATCCTCCGATGTACCTTTAATATTTTGTGGGGCACTTTTGCACAAAGTAATATGGGTACAATCAAGGTAAAAGTGGTTAGGACCACAATAGGTTGGTCAGATAAAAACATTAGCCGGGCCACTGAATCCTTACTATATGAGGACACTCTTAGCCCACGTGATTTCTATGCCATGTCCATTAATACAATTGAGGAGTGGGTTTCGGCTTTTTCTGCTAAACATGCTATATCTACTAAAGGACCAATGATAAGAGTGAAAGAAAATCTGCAGCCATTTAACAATGAGATTAGAGATGCCAAGAGGGGACTAAGAGCTGACCTTCGCAGAATTAAGGTGAAGAACCTTCCTATGCCACAATACAGTGCTTTGGTCAGGAAAACAAAAAATAGATATAGGACCACCATCAAGAACATTAAAAAGGCTGTAAGCAGTCGCGCTCATTAGCAATTAGTTCAAACTATTTGCTCTAAAAACCGCAAAGTATTTGGGCACGCATAAGTGAGTCTAGGGGCAAAAGCAAAGGCTTACTAGCTAATCCTATAAGCAGAGATGTATGGGAAAAGTACCTGGATGAACATAACTCTGCATTAGTGCTGGATGAGAGCAGTCCTTTAAGCAAAGCCCTGCCATATCGTCCTTTTGATGTCTCACGGGGGGCAATATTAGCCAAAATCAAAGACCTAAAATCCTCAATAGCTCCTGGTCCTAACGGACTGGCCAATGCTGTTATCAAGAACTATCCTGAATTTTGGGCTAGCCTACTATCCATTCTGTTTGATAAGATCCTGGCACACAGAAATATTCCCCATTCCTGGCAATCTGCGATACTCATCCCTATTTTAAAAAAGGGAAATAGATTAGACCCAAATAACTATAGACTATTGTCTATGTTAGATGCCACAGGAAAGTTATTTGCATCTCTATTGTTGAGTGAAATACAGAAATGGGTGGACAATGCCAACATTCTGTGTAAATTCCAGAGTGGGTTCAGGCGGGAATATTCCACAACTCACAATCTTGCTGTGATGGACATCTTACGCACTAGAGCGCTCACTAAGGAGCAGCCTCCACTCTATGCATTGTATATAGATTTTAAGGCGGCATTCGACTCCATCCCTAGAGATAGGCTGTGGTTAAAACTAGAAACTATTGGGTGCCCAAAGGGATTACTATATTATCTAAGACTCCTCCACCATAACACTACGGTCAGGCTCAAATTAGATCAAGAAGGGCATCTATCTAAAATGGTTTACCAGAATAGGGGAGTCAAACAAGGGTGTGTCACTGCACCACTAGTGTATAACCTATATGTGCATGACATACCAGTAGTAATTGAGGCCGCTAATAACTGTCCCCCTAAAATTGGAGATTCCCCCTGAACCATGTTAGCCTACGCTGATGACCTGGTTCTGCTGGATAATACCATAAGTGGACTAAGAAGATCAGCCACAGCACTATGGGATTATGCCAAAAACAATGGTTTGACTATCAACCTTGACAAAACCAATGTCATAAGATACACTTACAAAAGAGTCAGCCGGGTTAACCTCATGGTGGATAATACGAACATTGCATACACACCGTGCTATTTGAACTGCACGGTGACTATAATGCGTGAAGACAAATACGTATTACTAAAGCCGCCCAAGCATCTGCCTTGATGGCTAGATATTCTAACAAACAGGGGGGATTTACAATGTGGACCACTTGGCATTTATATATCCAAGTGTTCACTCCAATGATTACATATGGCCTAGAGGTGCTTTGGACATCGGATCAGGCTTGGCTCCAGGTCATCAAAGGCAAATTTTGGTGCCGGATCTTGGGTTTACCTCCTGGAGTCCCAATGGCCCTTATAAGGTTAGAACTCAGACTCCTCTCTTTAAAAGCGATTGTCCTAAAAAAGGGAGCAGATTTTTTTCCTGAGGACGATCAGCGGTTCTACTAATCCGTTATTGATGGCTGTCCAACAGGAATTAGACAAAAGTCGCTCTATTAGCTTACTATATGAGCCCATGATCAAATATCTAGCAGAGATAGGTTGGAATCATAGAGGAGGTAGTTATTCGAAAGCAGCACAGAATGTGCTCGGTAAACGGGTCGCTTTATGGGACTCGTTAGAAAACTATGCCCATTTGAGTAAGTTAAAGAGATACCAGTTTGTTCAACACAGACACTATGGGCCTCATTACACGGTATGCGGTAACTATGGAGCTATTAGCGCCACGGTTGCCGCCGGTATTTTACCGTGTCCGCCTTGGTGGATGGCAGAATTACCGCCCTACTCCAAGGTGAGCGGGGGTGGTAATTCCCCCTTCACCAAGGCAATTCCCCATTCCCATTTTTGCCTCCATAGGGCTCAATGGGAATGGGGAAGGAGCTAATTACGGTACCGCAAATTGCGGTACCGTAATTAGCACGAAGGTCCCTTTGCGGGCCCATTCCTTAAAGGGTGGTAAAACCAGCCGTTGAGGTCGGGCCCGCAAAGGGACCTCCTAGTAAGGCGGTAAGGGTTTACCGGTACCAGTGCCCTTACCGGTACCGGTAAACCCTTACCGCATTCCGTGTAATGAGGTCCTATGACTTTATGAAGCTGTAGGCATATTCAAATCCTTGCCCAGCCAAAAGACTCAGGCGATTCATTATCTTACTAAGATTGGAACAACTCCCTACTAGGATGAATTTGGGGAGTAGAGCAAAAATTCCGATAGAAGATCGAATCTGCCATCTCTGTAACCAAGCAGAAACCCTTGAGACAGCCAGGCACTTATTAACTAAATGTCACACCATGGCTAAATCAATCCAGTCGCTATTAGGCAAATATGTACATAATTTAGGAACCATTGGTGAAATTTCTTTTTGGCAATACTGTACGAACTCTGGGAATATGAGCTTATTAGTGGCCCTATATAATATATGGACAAAGATAGAATCCAGATTGGGCACTTTGCTATAAAGTTTGGCAAAAACGCAAGTACACTATTTGTGACTGAAGATAACCTGAATGCCAGTATATGTCATCCGCAACCGTTACCGCGGGTGGCGGCTCCTTCCACGTTGGAAGCTCTCCGGCAGGTAGAGCTATTTAGTCCTTTCTTTGTATCTAGTACCTACCACCACCAATCACAGCACTGCCGGCAGTTTATCTGTCATCCAAGCCCGACAGTCGCTGCGTTTCAACCGTTGCTGGCTCTCACTCCAGCGGCTTTGGTTTTTGCGCTCTCCAGCGTTGCCCTCTGCTAGCCTCGACTTGCAGCGGGTCTCTTTGGCTTTTTTGCAGCATTTTTGTACTCGCCGATCCTTCGGCTCTTCTTCGTTTTTTCTCTTTCTAGACTCGCCGCTCCGGCGGCGGGCGTGCTATTTTTATCCTTTCGCTTTGCCGCTCTTTTTCTCTCGCGGCTCTCCAGTTTTCCTTTTTTCTCTGTCCTTCAGTTTTCTCTTCTGCCTTTTCTCTTTCTCTCACCGCTCCTAACTTATCCTTGGCCTGGTTCCTTCCACCATTCTTTGGAGCATTGGATATCCCTCCTAAGTTCTAACCAGTGGATCACGCTTCAGCTTCCAGTTCGATCGTCCCACACCTCTTTACCATAACTTCCTAAGGGTTTTTTCCCACTTGTGGGTTTTTCCCTTTTTGTCCGGCCTGTTCCCGGTCAAGGGGTCCCAGGACGGCTGTCCAGTCAGCGGTCGCTGTGGCTTCTCACCGAGACAGGCAAGTGCTACCTAAAAAAGAACGGGATTACCTGAGCCGGCGAAATCTACAGAACACCGGTGCCTCTGAGGACTCAGGTGAGGAAAGTGTGGAGGGAAGAAAAGAGAAAGGGGAGACACAGCTTTCACAGCCACATAAATCACAGTATATCAGAGCTGATAACATCACCTAGAGTAGGTGTTATATTGGTGAACAGTACTAGCCAATACTTTAGTACTTAGGTTTCGCTAAGTGTATAGGGAAATTTACACACTGATACTTTCTTTTTTTTTTAAACAGTTTTTATTATTTTAAACAACACACCAAACATTACAACTTTAGGACGTTCGTAATCAATGTCAAACCAACACATTATACATTTCCGGTCCTCTCCCCTCTCTCCCCCCATACTCGAGCCATATCATCAGTGCCATCTACATGAGCAATTTCGGGAATCGCAGAGCTTGTTGACTCATCTGAGTCTTCTGTTTCATGACTGGCCCGGTGAGGGGTAGCCATTGAGGTCACAAGTTGCCTCCAGGACCCACTTCCTCTTCTCCACCCCTGGTGGCAGCTTCAAACCAAACCACAGTTTCCGCTTCTGCCCATCTCAAGAGGTCCGGCCACCATGTCTAGGCCTACCGGCCGCCTTCCAACGCATTGCAATCCTGCGCTTGGCCAGGACATATGCCAGGTCCTTCATTTTGTTAATATGCTTAAAGTTACGTGGCCTGGGGAAATTCCCAAGCATGCATGCCCCAGCAGACCCCACATCCAGCATCACACCCCCGCCGGCCATTTTTGTCTTTATTTCTTCCCAAAATGTGTGCACCTCTGGGCAAGCCCAGAACATGTGCAGCAACCCTGCCGCCTCCTCTCCACACCTAGGGCATTTCTGTATAGCTGAGCCTCCAAACCTGGCAATTCTTCCAGGGGTCAGATAGGCTCTATGGATGATATACAGCTGGATCTGCTGGAGTCTCGCATTCCTGGACACCTTTTTGTGGTACCTCTGAGCACTGTCCCATTGTCCATCGGTCATGGATTCTCCGATCTCCTCCTCCCAATCATGCCTCAGCTAGAGTAGCTCCCTCTCTGCCTTAAGAGCTCATATATCCTAGATATTTCATGTCCACCCTCTGAGACATCATACATCATTTCCAGGCTGGCATCAGGTTCTTCCGCCAGCACCGTCTCAGGCCACCTCCCCCTTACCCGTTTCAAGAGCCTGATGTACGTAATATATTGGCCGCTGTGCACCCCTGTCTCCTCCTGTAGCCTCTGAAATTCCAATACCTCCCCTTCCTGCAATAAATCTCCAAGGGTGGCTAGACCCACCGGTTCCCAGTATCGGCGAACTGCTTCAAACAATTGGGGGTCATCCTCGCATAGAGCCACCAGCGGAACCTGCAGAGAGAGCGGGTCCGGGTCGCCCACTGTTTTCCATGCTCTGCGCCAAACTTCCCAGCCCATCTCCAATAGTCTCCCCCTCCCCGCCATCTTAGTTTTATGCATCCACACCGTCTCTCTTAGAAAGTATGGGACTGAGTCACCCTGCAAAAGCCTAGCTTCCGCAGAGTCCTCCACAGACAGCCACCTGGCCACATACAACAGCTGCCCCGCCAAGTAATACAGTTCAAAGTTTGGCAGGTTTATGCCCCCCTTATCATAAGTGTTCTGTAGCTTCCACAGGGCCACCCTATTCCTGGAGTTGCCCCATATGAAGCCCCTGCACATGCCATGGAGTCTCACAAAGAAGCGCCTGGGGATCAAGTATGGGACATTCCCAAAAAAGTGCAAGAGTCTGGGCAGAATGACCATTTTGAGCAGAGCTGTTCTCCCCATCATTGCCAGGGGCAACCTAGACCAGAACGCCATGCTATTCCTAATACCCTCAATCACCCTCTCTGTGTTATGTTTATGCTCCATCTCTATCTTATGATAAATATTCACACCCAGATACTTAAATGTCACGGTCTGCCAGGGTATCCGCAGGACGGGCAGCCCCGCCGATGGGGTGCCCCTATACCCTCCCAAGGGGAACAAGCTAGATTTCCCAGGATTCACTGATATGCCCAAGAGGGTGGTATAACGATCCATCACCTCCAGCACATATTGCAGGTTTTCTTCCGGGCAGCGCAGGTAGAGAAGCATATCATCTGCATTTAAAGATATCAGGTGTGTGCCCCCCGTCGTGCGAATCCCAACCTCTCCGTATTGTTGCTGCAGGCATATTGCTAGCGGCTCTAATGCCAGGATGTATAACATGGGTGACCAGGGGCAACCCTGTCTGGTCCCCCTGCTGAGTTGCCATTTATCTGAGATTGTGGGTCCAGTTTTAACTCTCGCAATCGGGGAACTGTATAGCAACTGGACCCATCTAGTATATTCTGGACCCATTCCGTATCCTTTCAGGGTCGCCTTCAACCACGGCCACCGCACTGAATCAAAGGCTTTCACCGCGTCCAGCGACATGATGGCCATCTCGCACGAGTCTTCCTTAGTCTGATCAATGATATGGTGCAGCCTCCTGTGGTTGTCTGTGATGTTTCTGCCGGGGACATAACCCGTTTGATCTGGGTGTATCAGCTTACCAATTACCCTCTTTAGTCTGTTGGCTAGCACTGCCGTGAGTATTTTGCTATCCTGATTAAGCATGGACAAGGGCCTATAGGACCCGCATTCCATGTCCGGCTTGCCTGGTTTCAGGAGCGGGACGATCACTGCCTCACAGAGGGACGCATGCAGTTCCCCCGCTCATAGGCTTCATTAAACATAGCCAGCAGCGGCTGGAGTAGCTTCAGCTTATATGTTTTATAAAATTCGCTGGGTAACCCATCCGACCCGGGCGCTTTACATGTGGGGAGGTGTTGGATCACCGTCTCCAGTTCGTCTGCGGTGATGGGGGCGTCTAAATCTGCGCGTTCTAGGTCCTCCAAGGTGGGCAGCCCTATATCCTCTATTGTTTCCAGTATTTCCTGGCTCATATCCTCTCCTGTATCCTCATATAATCGTCTGTAGTACTTGAGGAACTCCCCGTTTACCCCCCTCCTGGGTGTTATAAGTTCGACCTTCCGCATCCCTGATCTCTCTGATCACCGAACGGGGAGTCTCATTTTTGTATAGCGAGGCCAGTAGTCTACCTGGCTTGTCCCCCCCTGCGTGTAACCTTTCCGTATATTTCTCATGATTTAATTTGCATAATCTATCCCAGAGTTCACTACAAGCTAACTGTAAATCTTTTATCTTAGCGCTATTCTCACGGGCGGTCTCCTCATTGCGAGTGAGGCCCTCCAGCTCTCTTTCTGTTTCCAGGAGTTCCCGTTCAATACCCCCTTGGAGCCCTTTAGATTTTGATATAGCTACCCCATGCACCACCACCTTGAATGCCTCCCATACTGTACCCACAGAGCGTACACTGCCCGTATTAATTTCAAAGTATTCCTCGATAGCCACCCCCAGATCCTGACGAAATTCCGCATCCCGTAGAGCCTCAGTTCTGAGCCTCCATGTCAGGATTCGCGCTCTGGGGGGTTGATGTTGCCACTCTACGACCAAAGGCGAATGGTCGGATAGTACCCTGGCCTTGTATTCGGCCCCCACCATTTCCCCTGCTATCTCCGCCGCAGCAAACACGTAATCCAACTTTGTGTGCAGGTCATGTGGCGCTGCATAGTGTGAATACTGCCTATCTGTCGGGTGTAGCCTTCTCCACACATTCTCTAGACCGAGGTCTATCAATAGGGTCCTCAATGCTTTAGCCGCTGGCGCTGGCTTCCCTAATTTGTCATCTGACCTATCAATTCTGGGGTTCAGGGTGCAATTGAAGTCCCCTCCCCACACCATCGCGCCGCCCACAAGGGGGCTAATTTTACTGTATAGGGACCTGAAATATGCCGCTGTATCATGGTTAGGGGCCTACAGATTTACTATGTTCACCTCCTTTTTTACAGGATCCCAGCCACCACCACCATCCTGCCCTCTGGGTCTATTGTCGAGCTGAGCAACTGAAACGGCATGTGCGGTGCCACCCAGGTGATCACCCCTCTTACAAATGCCGAATATGTGGCACCTATGACATTCCCTTTCCATTTTCTTCTGACCACCTCCAGCCTCTCCTTGGTGAGGTGGGTCTCCTGTAGCAAGGCTATGTCAATACGCATCCTCTTTAAATACATCATCCCTTTGTTGCGTTTCAGATAACTATTGAGGCCCCGCACATTCCAGGTCACCACTCTGAGATTACCCGACACCATCCACTCGATGTACCCCTCTTCCACCCTCCCCTCCGCTCCAATATCTTCCCTGATGACCCATTGTCTGACTCTTAGCCCTCCGACCCTCAACAACTCCCCCCCTTCCCAAAACTCCACCCCACTGCACACAACCCTTCCCCTCCCCCAACCCTACCCAACCCCAACAAATGCCCAGCTCCATCCCTGGATCTCAGGCCCACCCTCGTCTGTTCCTATCTCGGAACCGAGGACAAGGACCCTGCGGGGCGTCACCGGTCTAACAGTGACCTAACTAAGTGTACTACTAAGGGGTTCGAGGATTGATTCCAGGAGCTCCCACTTGTCTGAATTGGAAAGTTACGTCCAGCGGATCCTACCAGCGCATATTTACTGCAACAAATTCCCCACAAGCTTTATTTAACACTATATTCGAGTATCTTTGCCAGCATATATTTGCTGCAACACACCTCTCGCGAGCTTTATTTGATGCTAAATTCCAGTCCCAGTGTCATTTGACAAGTCCCCAGGGATGACCTCGCCACGTGCTACTTATCTTCTACGGCTCCCGTCTGGATGTCCGGTTCTTGAGGGGGACCCTGCGTGTCCAGCCAGTCCAGAGCATCCTCCGGCGTCTCGAAGAACAGAGTTTTGTTCTTGTAGAACACTTTCAATTTGGCCGGGTAGAGCAACATATATCGATGACCGCCTCTCTCAGCCTTCTTTTCACTGCCCCGAAGTTCATCCTGCTACGCTGTACGTGCAAAGTGTAGTCCGGGTACGCCGTGATTTTTGCCGGCCCCCTTTCTATCATTCCCCCCTTCCGGAAGAATTCCAGTATCTTTTCCCGATCCCGATAGTTCAAGATCTTTGCGATCAGCGGCCGCGGGGGGCCCGCGGGGGCGATCTCCTTGTCAAGGCCTTATGCGCCCTCTCAACCGCAAACCCCTGGGTCAGTGCTCCGCCAGTTATTTCCTGCAGGAGCATGTATTCTACATATTCTGTTGGGTTAGGCCCCTCCATTCCTTCCAGCAGGCCAACAATAGGTATGTTATTGCGTCTGGCGCGCCCTTCTACCTCCTCCGCTCTGTTCTCCAGGTTGCCCACACGCTGCACGAGGGCATGAAGTTCCGATCCGTGGGCGGCGCATGCCGCCGTATTCGGGGCCATCTCCTTTTCCAGGTTTCCGGTGCGCTCCGCAAGCGTGCGCACATCGTGTCTCAACAGATTAACTTCCTCCTGGACCGCACCAATTTTGAGGTCCAGACCCACTTGCAATTCATTCATTGCCAGGCCAAGTTTGGTCTCCCCTTGCATCGTGCCCGGTGTTTCCACCACTGCAGCGGTAGTGTCCTTGCTCTTACCGCCTTCTGCTCCTGTAGGCGTCTTGGCATAAGCCTCCAGAGTGGGTTGTTTGCTTTTGGGTCGGACAGTTTTGTTAGACATCATGCAATGCTATTCAGGCGTTGTAACGCTTACCTCATAAACTCTGCGGGAGCACTTCTCGGGAAAATCAGGTTGTACTATTCTTAGTGTGCGTTGTAAATCTATGTAGTCAGGTTATCTAAGAAGAAACATTCAGCAATCCTCAATATGCTTGTCAAATGCACAATTCAGTAATCACTTCTCTAACTCTCTAGGGTCTTTATCTTTTATTATTTGTTGGTGAGCTCTCCATCCTGCTTCTACGCAGGGGTGCTTGTTCTGAAGAATGGGGATGAATTGGAATTTTCTAAAAGGAGTAAGGACCACTAGTGTGCGTGATCTGAGAGAGAGAGCTATTGGGGAAAGGTAAGGAGATAGAAACTATCCCTGACAAGAATAGCACAATTGAGCCGTTCCATTAACAATAGATCGTGCAAGACAAGGAACTCCTAACCTTCCTAAACCAAAAATGAGGAACGCCTATGTGCGTGTGAACAAGTGAACAGACTATGTCAACTGGTGAGAAAATGTATAGTGATTCCCCTCTGGACATTAACAACCAGGGTGAACTACACCTTTAACTCTCAACAATGTGCTTGCCTTTTTTACATGAAACACTAGCCTAGTGCGGAATGTGCGGTATGCTAACTAGAGGGAGAAAACTTCCAACAGCTAACTAATATGACCCTAGTAGGTTCCGCTGACTGGAAAAATAGTAGCACCCAATATAGGATAACTAAACCCAATGTCACAGGGCTGCAGTTCCCTACAGTGTGTGTAGAAGGCTGACTGACAGGGGAACAACTTATTACAGCTGACACGAAAACAAGGTAATTCAACTGACTGAAAAATGCACGCTGCCAATCTAGTGATCGTTTAAACAAGTGCACACAATAAACATTGACAGTCAATACTTGCGATAAACGTAGGTTGAAAAGACAACGAACTTCAAACAGCTGATGGAGATTCAATGAAAATATTCCACTGACAGGAATGAGCGCGGCAACAGTGCTGCGGCAGACTTGAAGGCAACTGCCGATAATGCTGACTGAAAAAACGAACACTATGGAATACTGTGGTAATGACTGGGAAGTTACCAGGCTAACTTCAGAGGGAACAATGGAAACTACGGTGAAGGATATTTCAAGAATGGGCTGAGGAAAACTGTGACTGGAAATGGCACCGCGGTAAGCGTACACTGCGAAGCAGACGACGCGAAGCGCGGAACAGGAGCGGGGAGGGGCTTATATGTGCAGCGAGTGTGAAGCACGAGACTATTACAATCACTTCCCATAGGACCACTAGGCTGCCATCTTAGATAATGAGGAAGTGTCTTCTGCCCTATAGCCTAGACATGGTTTTTTCCTTGTAACAGACCAAGCATGATAAGCCGTGGTCCACTAATTCTTAGAGGCTAATCTAGGGGCATGACCCATGCTCATGACAGTATTCCCCCCCAAAACCCCTCCTAAACCAGAATTCCCCTCTGTAAGTTTGCACGGATTATTTCTATGAAAGGCTCTCAGCAATCTAGGGGCATGAATGTTCTCTTGGGGTTGCCATGTTCTATCCTGAGGACCATACCCTTTCCAGTCCACCAAATAGAACAACTTCTTGCGCACCACCTTGGCGTCCAGAATAGCCTTGACTTCATACGCTGATTGGTCTCAACTTCCACTGGAGCTGGTGCTTCTTGAATTCTGGTATTTGGGCTGACTGGTTTCAACAAGGAAATGTGAAACACCGGGTGGATTTTTAAGTTCTTGGGAAGAGTCAATTTCATGGCTACTGGATTAATCACTTTTTCGATGGTAAATGGTCCCAGAAATCTTGGAAGAAATTTTTGTGACCCTATCAATGCTAAGTTTTTGGTAGACAGCCACGCCAAATCTCCCACCTTGTACTCCGGATTGTTCTTTCTTTTTGGATCAGCAAATTTCTTCTGGGCCTCTTTGGCAACAAACAAATGCTCTTGTGCCTTGACCAGGGTAGTGGCAATTGTTTTGTGCAGAGTTTTCACAGCTGGCATTTCTAAGGATTCGGGAGGATCATAGGCAGACGTCTGAGGATGCTGACCATGTAAGGTAAAACATGGACTCAAACCTGTGGAGGCATGTACAGAGTTATTGTAAGCGTATTCAGCTACCCACAAGACATTAAACCAGGTGTCTTCAGACTGATGCAACATACACCGGAGGTACTGTTCCAAGGTTTAATTAGTTCTCTCGGTTTGTCCGTCCGTTTGTGGATGATGACTGGTGGACAAGCGAACCTCCACCATGGCTAGTTCGCAGCATTTTTTCCAGAATTTGGAAACAAACTGGCTTCCTCGATCGGAAACTACTATTGAAGGAAAACCATGTAGCCTTACCACATTCTCCAAAAATGTTTTAGCCAGAACCGAGGCTGTAGGTAGGCCCTTCAATGCTACAAAATGCGCCATCTTGGAAAAAAGATACACCACCACCAATATGGCATCATACCCATCACACTTGGGTAGATCTGTGATGAAGTCCACAGAGAGTGTATGCCAGGGTGCAGGTGGCACGCTCAACGGTTGAAGAAGGCCAGCAGGTTTACTCTTTAGATTTTTGTTTTGAGCACAATTTCCGCAAGTTTTCAAGAATTGAACTACATCTCTTCGCCATGTGGGCCACCAATAAGATCTTTTCACCTTTTCCATGGTTTTTGTAATTTTAGGATGACCCTCCAGCAAGGCTCCATGATAGTTGGAAATTACTTGAACTTGCAGCCTAGGCGTGGGTAGGTACAGGCGATTATGATAGAATGGTAAACCATCCAGAACACTGAAGTTTTCACCCTTTGCTTCCCATTTCTGCAGTTCATCGGAGGTCATGCTGATTTTGACTTCCTCTCTCAGTTTCTCCCATGACGAATCTATTGAACCCACTGCTCCAAGCACCTTTTCCCCAGAAATAATTTCCACAGGAATGGGAGGCACATAAGCTTCTTCACCTTTTCCAATACGCGATAGGGCATCTGCCTTTCCATTTCGCACCCCCGGCCTGAATGTGATGACGAAGTCATATTCGGCAAAAAAAAGGGCCCAACGTAGTTGACGGGAGGATTGTGCCTTAGCCGAGCGGAGATACTGCAGATTGCGGTGGTCCGTAAAAATGGTAACGGTATGTCTTGCCCCAAGTAGGTGATGTCTCCATTCCTTAAGTGCACACTTGATGGCCAACAACTCCTTATCAGTAATTGTATAGTTGAGCTCTGCAGAGGAGAATTTCTTAGACCAAAAGGCCACTGGATGCAATTCGTGGGAGTCCGAGTTGCGCTGTGATAACACTGCCCCCGTGGCCACATTAGAAGCGTCTGTTTCCACGACAAACGGAAGATCCGGCCGGGGATGCTGGAGGACTGGGGCTCCGGTAAATCTGTTGTAACTTGAATGTCGTGCAGATATGTGAGACCTCCGTCCCCAAGTGCCGCACAGGGAGAATGATAAATTCACTCCCTATACAACCTTTGAGGCCACAGGTGGAGAAGAATCCAGGACCGCGAAGTACTGGAAGCCCCACGGAAGCTGTAAAGGAAAGCAGTGTTAAGTACCAAGCAAGCAGGTTAAAGCACGGGTAACCAATAAACAGGAAGGACCTTACCAGGAATTGATAGAAGAAGGGATTCCGGGGCTCAAGAAGGCAAAAGGTCCCGGGTAGGAGGCACTTACTGGTAGTCACACCAGACCCCACCTGGAGAAGACCTGCAAGCCGGACTGAACCAAATTGCAGGTAAGGGTGGTGATGAGTCGTAGTTCATACAATGTTCCAGATTCCTTGGAGATGGGTAATCCACAAGAAGTCCGTGGCAACAATCCAGGGTCTAGAGCCAAGTGTAGCAGTCCAAGCTGACGAAACAATGAAGAGCGGGATCCAAAGAGAAGTCCGTGACAACTATCCGAGGTCAAGAGCCAAGAGTATTGTCATGATCTCTGCTTCCAAAAGGTCAGGGTTTTCCCAACTCCCTTGGAAGCAGATCCATAACCCAGGTTCCGAGTGCCAACCAGTCCCAATTGGGACCTTTTGGACCCAGTCCTGGCGCCAGTGGCACCAGGCTCATAAATATGCCCAGTCCCAGCGCTGGAAGCGCCGGGCTCATAATGCTTGGGTGGACTTACCTTCAGCAGACCATGCTGCTTACTTGCCTGCCAGTTGAGCCTCTGATCCTCTTCTGTTTGGAACTACTTTTCCTGTTGGGTGGGGCTGGAGCCACTCCCTAGATTCAGAACACTGGAACTCTTCTGGAAGGCAGGAACTCTTTTCTTACCAGGAACTCTTTTCTTACTTAGGCGTGGCTGTGGAAGGAGACACCTAAGCACTACAGGAGGCTATTTAAACCACACCCGGTGGATGAATCTTGCTTTGCGTTATTCTGCAACCTCTGCAGCAGAACGCTCATCGTGTCTTCTGCATCCGGTCCTGGGCCTAGGAAAAAGGCTTACCATCCTGAATCCAGTCTTCAGCAACACCTATAAAGACAAGAAAGAACAGGTTAGCATTCCGGCATCTGAAAGGCAAAGGCTTACCATCCTGAATCCAGTCTTCAGCAACACCTATAAAGACAAGAAAGAACAGGTTAGCATTCCGGCATCTGAAAGGCAAAAGCTTACCTACTCTTTGTGCGCTCCGGAGGTCTTCACTCTGCATTCCGGCATCTGAAAGACAAAAGCTTACCAACTCTTCGCACGCTCCGGAGGCCTTCGGCGCTGCATCCCGCATCTGAAAGACAAAACAAGGTGCGTTTAAATACATTGGGGAACTTTAATACTCACGTGCCATTACTCCTTTCCACATCTAATCCAGTGGGTATTCCGGCACCCTGCAGCCGCTCCGAACTCGTACCTGCAAAATAAAAAGACAGTTAGAGCGCATCGTGAAGCAGGCAACAAGCGCTTACTTACGTGCTTCCAGGCGCTTCTATTCATCACACGGGCTCCATCTTCAACTCACTTCAGCCCCTCATCCGCCATCGCCGGAACCCTGAAAAACAAGAGACATCATTACTAAAGACTTTAAAGACATTTGAATGACTCGAAACTTACCGTTCGTGCAGTAAACGACGGACAGCAGTCCTCTGAAGTCAAGAGGCCTGCGCTACCTATCCAGTGAAGAAACTGGTTACAGCACCCTGCCCCGAGGCAGATGGAGAGCTCGGCATTCACTTACCTAAGGTGAGAGCGTTAACCTTTGGGGGTCTACAGGAGAGGAGAAGAGGAAAGAGATAGGGACACCCCAATAACCCCAGTTCATTAACCCCATATTTTCTATCTGCAGACATCTTACTCTACACGTCAGGCATACAGTGCACAGAGGTCCAGCCCAAAGAGCCAACCGGGTGCAACACATCACCTTTGAAGATACGGTAGTCGCCCAGTCAAGACCGGCGCCTCTGCGAGAATCAGGTGAGCGTTACAAGTATCAGTCCAAGCCAAAAGCACAGATATAACGTGATCCAAAAGAGTTCCTAGAAGAGTTAGCCGGGTCCAAGATCAATCGTAACACAAGGTGACAAAATGCAGGCCAAACAGGGTCTCCGATTAAACAGCTGTGAAGTGCGGTACTGAAGTACTCCACTGCTTAAGTACCGTTTGATTCCTGATCACGTGATCGCGAGTTCCGGTCACGTGACCGCAAGTTTAGGTCACGTGATCGGATAGAGCCAGCAGCACGATGCAAAGAAGCAAACCTGATCTTTTGATGGCTTAATCTACACGGCAGCTGCCAATGAAGAAACGGTCGCAGTCGTGACTGTGGAGTAGTAGCGTGAAGCTGCTGCTGTAGCTGTGTGCGAGCCGGTCTGGACCGCCAAAGTGAGCCCCGGAGGGTAAGTGAGGGGTGAATCCGGGCCGAGGGGGAACTGGGATCACTGGTGGGTCGGATGGAGGGCATGACAGAGCCCCCCCGCAAAGGCCCATGACCACGTGGGCAGAAAGGATGCTCCCGATGGAACTGAGCAACCAACCGGGGGGCCTGGACATCCGAAGCTGAGACCCAAGACCATTCCTCCGGACCGTAGCCCAACCAGTCTACCAGGTACTGTAGCTTGCCCCTAAGGAGGCGGGAACCTAGAATACCGGAAACCTCAAAGACATCAGGGGCATCCAGGGACACAGGGGCAACCGGGGAACGGAGGTGGGAGGAGGCAGGACAAGGTTTGAGAAGAGACGTGTGGAAAACAGGGTAAATCCGCCAAGAAGACGGGAGCACAAGGCGGTAGGCCACTGGACTGATGACTCGGGAAACCACATAAGGGGCCACAAACCGAGGCAGAAGCTTCCGACAACCCGCCAAACGGAGATGTCGGGTGGACAGCCAGACCCGGGAACCTACCGCATATAGTGGGGCAGGACTACGTTTCGAGTCAGTGAAAGCTTTCATGGATGACTGGGCCTCCTGGAGGTGAACCACGGTCTGGGCATTGATAGAGGACATATCTCTAACACAGGCAGCTGCGGCTAGGTTGACAGAAGAAGAAGAGTCAGGAACCGGGAGGACATGGGGGTGTTGGCCATACAAAGTGAAAAAAGGGGAAGAACCAGTGGAGGAATATACAGCATTATTGTAGGCGAATTCGGCAAAGTGAACGACCTGCAACCAGGTTGCTTGTTGTTGCAGCGTCAAACAACGCAGGTATTGTTCCATGGATTGGTTTGTTCTCTCAGTTTGACCGTCGGTCTCGGGATGGTAAGCTGAGGAAAACCGTATATCAATACCAAGCAACCTGGTTAAGGCACGCCAGAACCGGGATGTAAACTGGGACCCCCTATCAGAAATTAGCACAGAAGGCAGACCAAAGAGACAGAAGACACATTCAAAGAACAGCTTAGCCAACATAAGTGCAGACGGAATACACCGGCAAGGAATGAAATGGGCCATTTTAGTGAAAGTATCAACCACCACCCAGATTGTGTCGTAACCCTGGACCCTAGGTAAATCAGTCACAAAATCCATGGTCAATGTGTTCCAGGGCTTGGGTGGTATAGGTAATGGTTGCAAGAGGCCAAGTGGGCGACCCCTGCGGTGTTTACTTTGGGCACATACTGCGCATGTGTTTACATAGCAGACAACGTCACGTTTCATGGATGGCCACCAACACCAGCGTTTCAATAGATCCAGGGTACGGGCCTGGCCTGGATGGCCGTTGAAGGGGGCGTCATGAGACCACTCCAAAGCCAGGTTTCTGGTATCAGTAGTGGGTAGAACTAGGCGGTTCTGTACATATGGCAGCCCGTCATAGTACACTGGGTCCCATTCGGACAGCTGCTCGGGATGCTGCTGGACCCAAGTAAGGATTGCGTCCAGCAATGCCAACGGAGGTGTACATGTGCATACAACGTTCTCATGAGACAAGAGAGTGTCGGGAAAGATAGGTAGCGAAACCCCCCCGGGGGAACGAGACAACGCATCGGCTTTACCGTGCGTCAGACCAGAACGGTGTTTAATTTGAAAGTCGAAGGCTGCAAAAAACAAGTGCCACCTGACCTGCCTGCTGTTCACACATTTCAGGGAGGCCAGGTCCTGTAGATTCCGGTGATCTGTAAACACAGTGATCTTGTGTTTGGCCCCCAACAGAAGGTGTCGCCAAGTGCGAAAAGCGTCCATCACTGCCAGAAGCTCCTTCTCAGTAACAGTATAGTGGGCTTCTGCAGAGTTGAATTTGCGGGAATGGAAGGCCACAGGGTATAGATGTCCTGTAGCGGAGCATACTTGTGACAAAACTGCCCCTAACGCAAAAGAGGAGGCATCCGCCTCGACAATAAAAGGCAGGTCAGGGTCAGGATGCTGGAGTACCGGGGCGGTGGTGAAGGCGTTTTTTAGATCCTCAAAAGCCCGCTGATGTACCTCCAGCCATTTGAAAGGAACATGTGGACTAGTGAGGGAGGTGAGGGGTGATACTATGGAGGAGAAGCCAGAGATAAAACGCCGGTAGAAGTTGGCGAAACCAAGAAACGACTGTAATGCCTTCAGGGTCTGCGGGGTCGGCCATTCTAGAATCGATCGAACCTTGGAATAATTCATCGCCAAGCCACCGGGTGTGATGTTGAACCCCAGGAACTCGATATTGGTCACATGAAATTGGCATTTCTCAGGTTTCGCATAGAGCAAGTGTTTTTGTAGCCGGGACAATACTTCTCGAACATGCTGCACATGTTCTTCTAGGGTATGGGAAAAGATGAGGATATCGTCAAGATACACAACCACGTATATGTCCAAGATGTCATAGAACACATCATTCATAAAGTGTTGGAAGGTGGCTGGGGCGTTGCATAGTCCGAAAGGCATTACCATATATTCAAAAAGGCCGTATCGTGTACAGAATGCGGTCTTCCATTCGTCCCCCTTACGAATGCGGACAAGGTTGTAGGCACCTCTCAAATCCAACTTGGAGTAGATAGAGGCATGGATCAATCGGTCCAATAGCGGAGTGATAAGAGGTATTGGGGACCGATTCTTAGTGGTAATGGCATTGAGCCGGCGGTACTCCACACACGGACGTAGATCGCCTTCTTTTTTGGGCACAAAAAAGATCGGGCTGGCAGCTGAAGACGTGGAGGGGCGTATGTGACCCAGGTGCAAAGAATTTTCTATGTACTCTTTGAGGGCTTGATCTTCAGACTGTGACAGGGAATAGATACGACCTGAGGGTATGGAAGCCCCGGGCTTCAGATCAATCGGGCAATCATAGGGGCGGTGTGGAGGTAGGGTTTCAGAAGAGCCTTGATCGAATACCGGAGCATAGTCCTGGTACTCCGCAGGGATGTTTGCGGTGACTAAACCCACCACATGCGGATCAGAGGAAGCCCTGTTTTCTGTGATACTGAGTCGGGCAATAGCGCCCAACGCTGATGCAGGCGTGTTCTCCTCTCCATTCATGGGGAGACAAAAGTTCTGGCACAGTTCGGATTCAAAATGCACGTGACCCAAACCCCAATCAATGTGTGGATTGTGATCCCGCAACCATGGGATTACTAGTATAACACCGAACTGGGGCATGGCTATCAAGTCGAAGTGTATGGTTTCCTTGTGGACGGACTGGATCGTCAGTAAGAGTGGTGCTGTTTGTTCTCTGATGGGTCCAGACGCGAGTTCCGTCCCATCAACTGCTTGTACCAGTTTGGGTCGATTCTTGTTAACCAGGGGCAGTTTTAAGGCTCGGGCTAAAGTAATATCAATGTAGTTCCCGGAGGCCCCTGAATCAAGGGTGATAACTACGGGATGGGTGATGCCAGGTGTGGGCTGCAAAGTGGCTTGTACTCGGATGGGTCTAATTCTACCGAACATCGGGATTGGATCCGGGGAGGAACATAAGGAGCTCGACCCTCCCCCCATGTCTAGGGTCGAGCTGTGTGAAAAACCTGGTTCTTGGGTTTCGGTCTCCGGGGACATTCTTTCACGAAGTGGCCCCCCAACCCGCAGTAAAAACAGACATTCTCTGCTCTTCTACGTTCCCTCTCCCTAGACGTGATGGGGCTCCTGATACCTCCAATCTGCATAGGCTCCCCGGTGGTGTCTGAGGTGGACGAAGATATGGCAGGACCTGTGGAATGGGGAAACCCAGCCTCAGCTCTCCGTTCAGAACGTTGTGCGTCCACTTGAAGGGTCAGATCCACAAGGGCCGGGAATTGGACGGGCAGGGACGGGACCACAGCTAATGCATCCTTCATGGGATTACTTAATCCTCTGTAGAAGACCACTGCCTTCTTACTTTCTGGCCATGATGATTCGGCCGCCAGTTGGTTAAATCGAGTAATGTAGTCAATGAGGGACCCCCTACCCTGGGTAAGCTTGAGTAACTCTAAATCATGAGACTGCGCCTTATACCTGGTGTCAAATACTCGTGACATCTCTGATACCAGTTGGTCGAAATCATAGAGAGCGGGGTGGTCATTTTCTAATAGGGGGTTTGCCCATGCCGCAGCTGTACCTGCTAGGTGTGACAGAGTGAAGGCCGCCTTAGTGGTGGGATCTGGGAAAGCAAGAGGCCGGCATAGAAAATGTAGTTTGCATTGATTAAGGAAAGTCCTGAACTTTCTGGGGTCTCCATAGAACCTTTCTGGGGCTGCCAATGGAAAAGGAGATGGCAGAACAACGGGAACGGTCGTGGAGGCAGTTGGAGCCGGGGTTACAGGAGGAGGTGGCACGGGAACTGGAGCAGCGTCTCCAAGCTCCGGGTCCGCAGGCAAGGGATGTTGGGCACTCTGCAACAAATCAAGGCGTTGGTGGATTGCTGTGTTGGCAGCAACCATGTCGGCCCGTAATACTGTGATTTCTTGGATTATAGCAGCCATGGGGTCCTCCGCGGTACCCTCCATACCTGACACGACAAGGCTTCACAGACTGTTGTAACTTGAATGTCGTGCAGATATGTGAGACCTCCGTCCCCAAGTGCCGCATAGGGAGAATGATAAATTCACTCCCTATACAACCTTTGAGGTCACAGGTGGAGAAGAATCCGGGACCGCGAAGTACTGGAAGCCCCACGGAAGCTGTAAAGGAAAGCAGTGTTAAGTACAAGCAAACAGGGTAAAGCACGGGTAACCAATAAACAGGAAGGACCTTACCAGGAATTGATAGAAGAAGGGATTCCGTTGCTCAAGAAGGCAAAAGGTCCCGGGTAGGAGGCACTTACTGGTAGTCACACCAGACCCCACCTGGAGAAGACCTGCAAGCCGGACTGAACCAAATTGCAGGTAAGGGTGGTGATGAGTCGTAGTTCATACAATGTTCCAGATTCTTTGGAGAGGGGTAATCCACAAGAAGTCCGTGACAACGATCCGAGGTCAAGAGCCAAGAGTATCAGTCCAAGCCAAAAGCACAGATATAACATGATCCAAAAGAGTTCCTAGAAGAGTTAGCCGGGTCCAAGATCAATCGTAACACAAGGTGACAAAATGCAGGCCAAACAGGGTCTCAGAGAAAACAGCTGTGAAGCGCGGTACTGAAGTACTCCACTGCTTAAGTACCGTTTGATTCCCGATCACGTGATCGCGAGTCCCGGTCACGTGATCGCGAGTTCCGGTCACGTGACCGCGAGTTTAGGCCACGCGATCGGATAGAGCCAGCAGCACGATGCAAAGAAGCAAACCTGATCTTTTGATGGCTTAATCTCCACAGCAGCTGCCAATGAAGAAACGGTCGCAGTCGTGACTGTGGAGTAGTAGCGTGAAGCTGCTGCTGTAGCTGTGTGCGAGCCGGTCTGGACCACCAAAGTGAGCCCCGGAGGGTAAGTGAGGGGTGAATCCGGGCCGAGGGGGAACTGGGATCACTGGTGGGTCGGATGGAGGGCATGACAAAATCTCTCCTTTAATTTTTTAAAAGCCTCATCTGTCTCTGTAGTCCAATCAAATTTTTTGTTCTTTTTGAGTAAGGACGTAATGGGATGAACTAATCGCAAGAAATCAGACACAAACAATTTGCAAACCCTAGAAAACTTTGGATTCCTTTAACAGATGTGGGTGCAGGCCAAGTGAGAATTGCATCAACTTTTCAATTGTACATCTTGACTCCTTGTGCCGACAAAATGAACCCCAAGAACTCAACTTCTGGAACGTGGAAGTGACATTTTTCCAGTTTAACATACAGAGAGTGTTCCTTGAGTCGTTGGAGAACAGCGGTCACATGCTTGACATGTTCCAAAGGGTTATCAGAAAAGATTAGAATGTCATCCACATAGACTACCACACAAATATCCAACTTATCTCTGAAAATGTCATTCATAAAGGATTGAAAGGCAGCTGGAGCATTGCACAGCCCGAAATGCATCACCTTGTATTCAAAGAGCCTGTATCTGGTTTCCATTCATCTCCCTCCTTTATGCGAATTAGATGATATGCACCTCTGAGGTCTAACTTAGTGAAAATTTGCACCTGTTTTACTTGGTACAGCAATATAGAGATGAGTGGAAGAGGGTAGCGATTCTTTACAGTGATTTGATTTAGAGCTCGGTAGTCTATACAAGTTCTTAATTCTCCTTCCTTTTTGGGCACAAAAAATAGGGGTGATGCTGCTGGGGATTTAGATGATCGGATGAACCCATTAGCCAGATACTGATCCAACTACTTTTTCAAATGGACATTTTCCTTTTCTGTCAAAGCATAAATTCGACTGCACGGAAGCTGGGATCCAGGAATTAAATCAATTTGACAATCGTAAGGTCTGTGAGGGGGCAGCATTTCGGCTTGTTTTTCCTCTTGGAACACATCTTGGAATTTCCGGTATTCATGGGGCAAAGAGCCTATAAGACGTAAAGTGTTTTCCGTAGACCCCTCCTGTTGCATTATCTCCACTGAACCTTTCGTAGAATTGCAAGAGTTCTGACAGTCAGGAGCAAAGGTCAAAGTTCTGGTTCGCCAATTGATCAATGGGTTATGCTTTTCCAACCACGGTATTCCCAAGATAATCTGGAACTGTGGAGCTCGAATCAGGTCAAAAGAGATCCTCTCTCTGTGTCCATCCTGGCAGAGCATAATAAGGTTGTTAATGCACTGTGTAACAGGACCTGACACTAATGGAGTGCCGTCCACCCCGGATACATTTTCTGCCTTTAACTTATCTGTTAAGGAAAATCCCAATTTGCTAGCCAGGTGAAGATCCATATAATTGCCAATAGCTCCACAATCGATATAAGCAGTCAACTCATGCCTTATAGTCGGAATCTCATGACTAAATAGGATGATTGGAAACACAAAGTGTGAGGTCACTGAAACCTTATCCACGCTCGACAAGTTGACCTCTACACTTGCCGGGCACTGGAGTTTTCCGAATTCTGGCCCTTGTTGTCTTGACTCACTCCTCCCAAAGGTTTCCGTGCCGGTTTCACTGGGCATTCCTTTAAGAAGTGACCCGCCTTACCACAGTATAGACATAACTTTTGTTGACGTCTTTTCTCTCTCTCCGTCTGAGAAATCGGGCCTCGAATTCCCCCCAACTGCATGGGTTCCGAGTGAGTTTCTGGTCTTGATCTTGCAACTGGTTCTCTTGGGCGAACCACATACGCTCGATTGTCTTGGCGAGCACGATCAGTCCTACGATCTTGTAACCTGTGGTCTAACTGAATAGTTAAATCAATGAAGTCCTTGATATTCTCCGGTGGGTTCACCACTTGTGCCAAAACATCCTTTAATTCACTGCGCAGACCTCGATAACATAAAGTCGTTCTTTTTTCCGTAGGCCAATTGGTTTCTGTCACCAACCCATTAAAGGTGGCCACATATGCCAGCAATTCTTGATTGCCTTGTTTCAATGACAGCAACTCGCCATCCAACGCCTGTCCTTGAGTGTGTCGAGCAAAAGGCCTTTCCAATTCTTTCTGAAATTCCTGAAAATTTTGCAACACAGGATCGTCCCTATTTACAAGGGGTATGGACCAATCTGCCGCATAGCCGCTCAAATAAGATAACACGAAAGCCACCTTTGATCTGCGGGGAACACTCCAGGTCTGCACAAAAAATGTAATCTGCATTGATTTAAAAACACAGCAAATTTCTTTGGATTTCCCGTAAAGCGCTCTGGAGGAGCTAACGGAACGTTTCCAGGAATGACCACTTGGACTGGAGCCTGGGGCGCCGTAGATTCAGAAGCCTGGGGATTACTTAATGGTAGCGGTACCTGTGAGCCTGTAATAGTTGACAAGCCAATTCTTCAGTTCGATCTTTGTTCACCACCAGCTCTCTTCTAAGGGCATTGGTCTTGACCGAGCCGCGTGGACTTCAGCTCGTAATTCCCCCAAAAGTTGAGTTAATTGATCCATCTCAGTATTTTCCATGAATGCTCAGACAGAGTATTTTTCAGCACGGCTTCGCGTTCTGTAACGCTTACCTCATAAACTCTGCGGGAGCACTTCTCTGGAAAATCAGGTTGTACTATTCTTAGTGTGCATTGTAAATCTATGTAGTCAGGTTATCTAAGAAGAAACATTCAGCAATCCTCAATATGCTTGTCAAATGCACAATTCAGTAACCACTTCCCTAACTCTCTAGGGTCTTTACCTTTTATTATTTGTTGTTGAGCTCTCCATCCTACTTCTACGCAGGGGTGCTTGTTCTGAAGAATGGGGATGAATTGGAATTTTCTAAAAGGAGTAAGGACTACTAGTGTGCGTGATCTGAGAGAGAGAGCTATTGGGGAAAGGTAAGGAGATAGAAACTATCCCTGACAAGAATAGTACAATTGAGCCGTTCCATTAACAATAGATCGTGCAAGACAAAGAACTACTAACCTTCCTAAACCAAAAATGAGGAACGCCTATGTGCGTGTGAACAAGTGAAAAGACTATGTCAACTGGTGAGAAAATGTATAGTGATTCCCCTCTGGACATTAACAACCAAGGTGAATTACACCTTTAACTCTCAACAATGTGCTTGCCTTTTTTACATGAAACACTAGCCTCGTGCGGAATGTGCGGTATGCTAACTAGAGGGAGAAAACTTCCAACAGCTTACTAATATGACCCTAGTAGGTTCCGCTGACTGGAAAAATAGTAGCACCCAATATAGGATAACTAAACCCAATGTCACAGGGCTGCAGTTCCTTACAGTGTGTGTAGAAGGCTGACTGACAGGGGAACAATTTATTGCAGCTGACACGAAAACAAGGTAATTCAACTGACTGAAAAATACATGCTGCCAATCTAGTGATCGTTTAAACAAGTGCGCACAATAAACATTGACAGTCAATACTTGCGATAAACGTGGGTTGAAAAGACAACGAACTTCAAACAGCTGACGGAGATTCAATGAAAATATTCCGCTGACAGGAATGAGCGTGGCAACAGTGCTGCGGCAGACGTGAAGGCAACTGCCGATAATGCTGACTGAAAAAACGAACACTATGGAATACTGTGGTAATGACTGGGAAGTTACCAGGCTAACTTCAGAGGGAACAATGGAAACTTCGGTGAAGGATATGTCAAGACTGGGCTGAGGAAAACTGTGACTGGAACTAGCACCGCGGTAAGCGTACACTGCGAAGCAGACGACGCAAAGCGCGGAACAGGAGCGGGGAGGGGCTTATATGTGCAGCGAGTGTGAAGCACTAGACCATTACTATCACTTCCCATAGGACCACTAGGCTGCCATTTTAGGTAATGAGGAAGTGTCTTCTGCCCTATAGCCTAGACATGTTTTTTTCCTTGTAACAGACCAAGCATGATAAGCCGTGGTCCATGAATTCTTAGAGGCTAATCTAGGGCCATGACCCATGCTCATGACAGGCGTGGGCCAGCAACGCCACCCCACGGGCAAAGAATTTGCGTGGCACCAGGCCACTCTTGGCGTGTCCAGGGCCATTTCAGCTGTATTCAAGTGTGTCCTTATCGCTCGCCCCACACCTAGAATGGGCTGTGTCCTCCCACGTACCTGTGCTCACGCAGTGTCGCTCCTCCGGCCCCCACTGTGGCCCGTTTTATAGCCGGTGGTCCCGTATACCCATTGACCCAATGCTCTCTTGCTCCGGTGCTCCGTGAGCTCCAAGGCCATATGGTCTGCAACTTGCCTCGGGTGTGTACCCCACGCTCCTTGGCCATAGGGGTCGTCTGATACCATGTCATATAGCTTGCGGCCACGCCACATGGCCATATAGGTCATCCGGTACCAAGTCTAGGACCCAGCAAATGCTCCGAAGTTAGCCGCCCACATGATCACGCTCCTGTAGCTCGCAGCGATATCCCACCCGGCTCAGACCTTATTCGCTCTCCTTGGGGTAATCCTGTGCTCAGTATGGTCCCAATTAGCGTTCTGGCTTGGGTGCTGCCCAACTCTACTACCAGCTAGGGTGCACTATCCGAGCTCCCTCGTTGCCAGCCACAGCTACTGAGCTACTGTGGCTAGCCTGCTGTATGAGAGGGTCTTATGCCAGCCTTCGCTGCAGTCCAGATGTATCACCTCTCAATGAAGTATGCGCTGCCAGGGGGCTCGGATGTGCACAGTTTACGGTGCCCCGCATGCGTCTGCCCCAGAACCCATGGGCAGCTCAATATTTCCTTTTAGTCCGTCACAATTCCACATGGCCTACTGGGGCACCCCCCGGAGTCTGTCAATCACCAGCCCCCCCGTGGTTGTCCCCTGTTAGGGCCTGATGCCGCCTTGGGTCTTATTTCCATGAGCGATCGATCCGGTGTCACCAAATCAACCGCACTCCTGTGTCAGTCTCGCACCCCTTGAAATCCTCACTCTGGGGGCCTGCGCTTTCCTCCGCGCCGTCCGCCAGGGGTGTCCCAAGGTTCTTCCGGCAAAGCCGCTCCAGGGCTCCGACGAGCGCCTCTGATCCACCGGCGCTGCAGCGCTGCAAGTCCCAGGCGTCTGCAATCCGGGCTCCGCACCCCTCAGCTCTGCCGGGTCTCAATGTAGCCAACCCCGCCGCAGCGACGCGGCACCGTCCGCACCGTACTTGCTCCCCTCTGCTCTCAGGCCCGAGAACTGCAGGAGCCTCTATCCCACCTCAGGGCACCAGGTTGAGTGTCGCCGCCACCAGCTCCAGGCGATCGTGCTACGAGCCGCAGCACAACGACCCTGCCGTCCGTGTCCCCGGTCTCTGCCTGCACACTGGCTCCGCAGGGGCCCTCCCCGGACCAGTTCCATGACCGCTTCAAGGCAGGACACCTCGCACCATCTGGGCTACTATAGCCGACACGGCATGCGCCGTGTCGGCCGGCTGTATCTTCCTCGGCCTTGCTGACTTTTTATGGCCTTTTGTCCAGTAGCGGCCATCTTCAGCAATGTCCTGTTCACAGATCGATTGCCTCCTTCTTTAGGCTCCAGTTTCATTAAAATGCCATTCCACGGGCTGTTTGGGCACTCGTTGTGTACCCACTGCCTTCATACACCATCTGATGCGCCCTGGGTCTGCTCATAGGCCAATAACTCTCACTTTCGTTCAGGATCAGTTTCGGATCTTAAGGAGCTCCCTTGAGAAGCGTCCTTTCACGTCGCCATCTGGCCACGCCACCCCCCACACTGATACTTAGTGCTAGTGTGTGGTGCAAACTTGGATAGGTAACATTTATTCCTTTTAAACATTTTTGTTATTGATATAGAAAGGTTTTTAATGTTGTTTAAATATTCATGAGATGATGTATATATAGATACTGTTCATTTTTTCTTTTTTATTGTGTATCTTTGTATGTTTGTTTGATATGTGTAAATAAATAAATAAATAACAATGTATTATCAATTTAAGCATTTTTGCACCCTTTTGCATTGTGCCACAAAGCCATTTTCACCTGTCATTTTAAAAGTGTCAATTTCCAAAAACGGTTTTCTCTCTTGTTTGGGGAGGGAACATTGCATTCAAACTCTAGACATTGTCTTTCATTCCTGAATACCTGCTGCCTACTTACACATGTGTAGGATGTCTCATTTGTGCCTTAAGAATTTAGCAGGAATAAATATTAACCTAAACGCTGTCTGTTCACAAACCAAAACTGTTCTTGTTCCTGTGTTTTCTATTCTGCATTATTATAAGTGAATTCAATTGCTTTACTTATTTTTGAATTGTATTGTTACTGCTTCGTGATTGCTGCTCCATATATATATATATTAAAACTTATGTGTGATTTGAATTTAAAATAAATAAATACATTTTTACCTTTACAAACTAGCCTGATTCTTGGTCCAGTGTGACCTGGGGGCGTATTTTGAGACGGTTGTGATATGAGTGGTATATCATTCAGAATATTGAACTTATAGACACAAAAAAAATAAGTATTTCATTGCGTACTACATGCTAGGCGAGACCCGGGTGTGTGCCTGATTGAAATCCTTAACTGGTAGCCAACACAGAAGGTTGCGCATTGAAGGCAGTGGAATTTAAAATAAGTGTATGGCCTTTCAAAGTTCCAGGTGAGAAGACAAGGTCATCCAGGGACAAAATAGATGATGATATTTCAATTGGTATCCCTGGCGCCAGGTTAGGCTGAATCTGCTGCATCTCAGTCCTCAGAGATTTCGAAATAATGGCGACATCATGTAGAAAAGTGGGTTCGGAGGGGGCCACAATGTCGTCTTCCCCCGCAAATGAAACCTTCCTTAAAGATGCATTTGTATATGTAGCAGGACCCAATTCAGGTACCTTTACCTCACCAGCAAAAAGGTCCTTTACTGCAATGATTGGCTTAGCTTCATGGGTGGTGTAACCGTCCTTACCCGGGTCTGTGGGCTTCCTTATCAGTGGGCCTTTAGTAGACAATAGAGGGGTACAGTCACCTTGAGAGGCCCCTCCCGGCCCCTGATCTAGTGTTGGCACTCCCTTACCACTTGAGACATTCAAGTTAAGGACCGCTTCTAACATAGGCATCATTGATATCCACGAATTTGCTAAAGAGCCCATAGGACTCCCACTGACTTCGCCCTCTCTTAGATCTGGTGTCCCCATTGCCTTCAGGATTCCAGCATCTGTTAGCTCCAAGATGCTTGATACAGGTTGTTTTTCCATTAAGCAGGTCAAGTCATTGTCAGGAAGGGGTGCATCCGGGGAGGTTTAAGCTTTTTTTGCTATCGGCCCAATCCCCCTCGTGGCTGAGGGTACTACCTTCTACCTTTTTAGAGCCAATTGTAGCCCATTGCATTCTGTACCCTTTTTTGCTTCATAAGGCCAGGCACATGTGTTTGCCATGGGGGGTGGCAAGGGGGGGGTTGACTGGGATCTCCTGAGAGACAGAAGACTCAGATCTAATTCTCATTGCTTCAGCAATTACCACTTTAGTCCCCCACCAGCTCACCTAAGCTTTCAACTGCAGTCTAGTCCTTGGGGAGAAGATAGGGAACTGAGGATCCTCCATTCCGAAAATCACAAGCAGGACGCCTCCAGTCGCCGAAAAGCCAGAACACTCAGCCACACTCCACTCCACGGGGTTGCTGGCTGTTATGTAAGTGCTCCTCCCACTTTTCGGATGAAAGCGAAAAAACACTCTCTGCAGGTCTCAAACGCAAACAGTGTTTACACAGTGCCTCTGACCAACACCAGAACACTCAGCCACACCCCACTCCGCTCCGCAGGGTGGCCGGCTGTTATATAGGTGCTCCTCCCACTTTTCAGATGAAAGCGAGAAAACACTCTCTGCAGGTCTGAAATGCCAACAGTGTTCACACGGTGCCTCTGACCAACACCGGAACACTCAGCCACACTCCGCTGCGCGGCCGGCTGTTATGTAGGTGCTTGTCTGACTTTTCAAATGAAAGCGAGAAAGCACTCTCTGCAGGCCTCAAATGCCAACAGTGTTCACACGGTGCCTCTAACCAACGCCAAAACACTCAGCCACACTTCGTATGGGGCATCTAACTTCTTTCCACATTCTTTTTTTTAAAAACCTTTGTTTATTGGCAGAAAGTTAAGACAGGTATAGCACACATTACACAGAGGTAAACATGAGCCCCAATATCACATTTAGACATTGCACCATGCACTATTACAAGCAGTCCAGCTTGGGGGGGAATTGACAGCACGGAGGAGCGCAAAGTGTTCCGTACTTATGGTGAGTCAGGCGGGTCAGGCGGGGCAGTGGAGCTCCATTCAGCCCCATCTCTATTGTTCAGATAGCTGCAGAATTCTGACCACACATTTTTGGGGCGGGATGGCATGGGTAGGGATCCAACATAATCTTCTTCACACACTTGTACCCAGGTGAGGGCCTTCAACCACATCCCAAAGGTGGGGTGGGGGAGCGATGCTTCCAGCATTGTAATATACATCTTTTAGCGACACCATTTAAAAATACATTTACATTTAAAAATCTTGACTTTTTTGCATTTTCTCCAGCCCATATACCAAACAGCAATGCTAATGGGTCCAGATCCACTGGGGACCCAATTATCCCTGAGAGCGCCGTGGTCACCTCTGTCCAAAACGCACCTAGTGCAGCACAGGACCAAAACATATGTATATGATCTGCTGCTTCAGATTTACATTTCGGGCAGGCGTGCGTCTGGGTGTGTGTGAATTTAGCTACTCTGCGCGGTGTATAATAAAATCTGTTAAGGAGTTTATATTGTATGCAGCGGAATCTATGGCTCAGGGAGATTTTGCGCGTGTGTGCACACATTTTGTTCCACATCCCTTCAGTGATTTCCATTCCTAGTTCCCGGGCCCATGCTTCCTGTGTTTTGAGGGACGGATTCTCCAGTTTTGCCAGTTGCATCTTATACAGAAGAGGACACAATGCCCCTGCCACCTGCAGAGTTTGCGATGTATTGGAGTTTAGGTGAATCTGGGGGCTCGTCCCGATAGGAGGGCCACATAGCACGGACCACCGAACGCAGCCTGAAGTATTGTAGCAGCTCAAGCACTGAGTTGGAGTGTTCGGGCCGCCACGTTTGAGGGGCAATAAATTTACCGTCAGGGTATAGATCAGTTAGCGCCCGATAGACCAGGCTCTCCCAGTGTCGCAGAAAATGTTGGTCGTGTTTGGGGGAGATTCCAGGAAATTGCCAAATGGGGAGCCATTTATAATGTGGGCGATGCTCTTGTTTCGAATTTAGAATGCTATTCCACCCTCTAATCGTGGTGGCCACAGGGTCTGCTGGGGCGTCTGTTTGGAACGTGCGATGTAGTATTAAGGTCATGATATTGGTCCCGTCAGCTGCCAGTTTCTCTAATTTGACGTGAGGGGGTGGGTTTAAGTGAGCGTACCAGTGTGTGGCGTGTTGGGCCTGTGCTGCGATCGAGTACAGTGTTAGGTCTGGGGCTGTGAACCCCCCCTTTAACATAGGGTAGGGTCATATGTTGCCACTTCTTCCGGACAGCACCCGAATGCCACAGAAACAGGGCGAACGACGAGTGGAGCCTCTTGAAATATTGCTTCCCAGGCCACACTGGTACGTTGGCAAAAATATAGAGGAGCTTAGGGACCGCGATCATTTTTATCAGGGACAGTCTGTCCGCCAGGGACAGGGGGAGGTTGCGCCATTTGAGCATTTTGGATTCGATTAGCTGTGACATAGTCTCGTAGTTATCCACCAGTAAGGAGGCTTTGGTTAGTGACACTTGTACCCCAAGGTAACTGATAACACGTGGGGACCAGTGTAGGGGGAATTCATATGAAGGCTTCTGGGTTGCTGCAGTGAGGGGGAATATTTCTGGTTTAGAGTAGTTGATGGTGAAGCCGGAGAACGTGCCTATTTTAGTTATGTCGCGAATGATCGGGTCAAGATGTATGGAAGGGTTTCTAACATATAGGAGTACATCATCAGCGTACAGTGAGATGATTTCCGGTGTGTCCTGTTGGCGGATACCTTTATGGGTGTGCCGATCCCTGACGTGATCCGCCATGGGTTCGATGGCGAGCGCGTAAAAGGATGGGAGAGAACGGGCATCCTTGACGGGTGCCCCTGTGTAGCGCAAATGGGGTGGAGACAGTGGAGTTGACTAGCACCCTTGCCGTTGGTCCTGCATATAACAGTTTTATATAGAAGATCATATTTGGTCCTATTCCCATTTTCCCCAACACGGCACATATGTATTGCCATGAGACCATGTCAAATGCCTTCTGGGCGTCTAGTGTGACCGCCACTGCATCTGCCTTCGGGTCAATTCTGGACATCACGTTGACTAGCCGGCGGATATTAAGTGCAGTAGAGCGGCCAGGGACAAATCCACTTTGTTCTGCGTGGACCAGGTAGGGCATGACTGGGAGGAACCTGTTCGCTATTATTTTGGCAAAGATTTTCATGTCTGTGTTGATGAACAATAGGGGCCTACAGGAGCCGCATTCGTCTGGGGGTTTCCCTGGTTTGGGTTTGGGAAGGACGGTTTTTAGGGCTTCTCTCAAGGAGGGGGGGAGAGTGGCTGAGCGGAGTGAATCGGTCCAGACCCCGTACAGTATGGGAGCTAAAATGGCAACATGTTCCTGATAGAACTCAGATGTGAGCCCATCGGGTCCCGCGGCCTTATTCTTAGGGAGATCTGAAATTACCTGGACTATCTCGTCCAAGGTGAAGGGGGCATCGAGTTGTTCCTTGGTACTTTGGGAGATGAGGGTCATTGGGATACGTTCCAGCAGGTCATCTAGGTCGCGGGCTGTGTGTTCTAACTGGGGACCATATAGACTAGCATAAAAGCTAGCAAAGGTGTCCATGATGGCTTGGTCGGACCAGTGTTGTGAGCCATGTTCATCCAAAATGCTGTCTATTCGGGCCCTACCTCCCTCCATGCGCACTAGTTTAGCCAGGGTTCTTCCAGGTCTATCTCCCTCCCCGTACCTTCTGGCAGCCACGGGCCGAGCATAGTACCGAGTCTTGTTCAGGGCGAGGGATTCATATAGTTCCAGTTCTGTTCTAATCTTTGCTAGGGTTGCCGGAGCTGGGGAGGAAGCATGTTCTTGTTCTAGAGTTTTGAGCTTAGCCTCAGAATTGCTTATAGCCTGTCTTATGGCTTTGAGGACCCCCACCTCCCTTGAAATGCACATCCCGCTAATGTATACCTTAAATGCTTCCCAGCGAGTCCCTTCGGGTGTGTCTTGTGTGTTGTTGTTCTCAAAAAACGTGTTTATGTCTGAAAGGATCTCGGCTTTGAAGACAATGTCAGATAGAGCATCGGGTTTGAAACGCCAGGTGGGACGGGTGGTCCGTGCATCTCCCATATGGTTCTGAAGCAGCACGGGGGAGTGGTCAGAGAGCGTGGGTGCGAGAATCTTGATATCCATCACCCTGCCCACTCGGCATCCCAACAGTAAGAACATGTCTATTCTAGATGAACTATCATGTACCGATGAATAGAAAGTATAATCTCTCTCCTGGGGATTGAGTGTTCTCCACACGTCGTGTAGATTTAGGCACCTCATGTGTATTTGGAGTTGTTTGGTGGCTCTGTGGGTCGTAGTTGTTCTATCGAGGACAGTGTCCAGTATGAGATTCATGTCGCCCCCCCCATATAATAGGGACTTCAACATATTTCATGATGATGGTGGTCACTGCATCTATAAATTCGGAGGAATCGGTGTTGGGCCCGTATGAGTTTACGAGCACACATTCCTCGTTAGCTAGAGTGCAGTGGAGGATCACATATCTGCCTTCTGTGTCAATGTGGGAGGTATGGAGAGTGAATTTTACAGATTTGTGGCTAAGAGTCAGAATTCCCCTGGATTGGGTAGAGTATTGGGTATAAAATCTGTGGGGGCCCCAGGTCTGTGCTAGGTTTGATGATAGGAGTTTCTGAGGGTGCGTTTCCTGCAATAGGAGTACTTTGATCCCATGTCTTTGTGCATATGCTGTGATCCTATGGGACTTTGTGAAATTTGTCAATCCCCGAAAGTTCCATGTCATCATTTTAATACTCATGTTGATTATTCATGGGACATCCCAAGTAAAAGATTTATCTCTGTTACCAGTCATGTGCGCTGTGGTAGCGTGAACGCGCTTCTTTTTAAAACCAGTCATTACCTTCCAGCCGATTTTAGCGTAACATACCCCAAGATTTCCACCCCACGCCCTCACCGCCCAGTGCAGACTAGCAGTGTAATAGTACCCACCCCCGCAGCAATCCACTGCGCGCCCTTCCCAACTTGGCGACGCTAAACCAATAGCCGCACAGGGGCTGAAACAAAAACACTCCATTTTGAAAGGCATTGCAGCTGCAGTGGGGGCTGTTGCTGCCGTCTAACCCGCATTGGTTAATACATATCATGCTGAAACAACATTAAACTTCTTATCGGCTGATAAAATTTAGGTTACACTGAAAGCAACTTATTCCCAGACAGCCAGATCTAAGCAGATATTGCCTGAGGCTGGTATCTAACACTTCTTTCCACATTCTAATGTGACTATTCTGGTGCAACTTCAATGTCACAAGCAGTTAACTAACTCCAAATCTGAAACCACACACTTAAGAACTACTGTGAGAATGAGCTGTCTCTTATCCCCCCTAACGTTCCAATCACTCCTCTGACATGCAAGCACTCGTCCCCCATCATGATTTCAATTGCCTAAAATGTAAGCATAAGAATGCAGGTACTAACAATGAAACATTTTACATTAGTTATTGTCAGGCCTTTGTTAACTGCAGCCACAGGCGCTATTTATTTTTGTTTGTGTTGTCATGTCCTGCCATGGCTCTGTAGGTTAGCAGATCAAGTCAACATACCTCAACATTTGGGCGAGGTGGGGGATTTCTGAAGCCTGATTTGCCCAATGCCTGTGACGAGACTGGATAGAGGCACCTTTGAAATATTATTTAAGTACAGCTTTTGTATTTAAAATGTGTGCTTCTTGTAAATATTTGCTTACAACTTTATATGAAACTATGCTATTTTCCAGTTGTTCGTGATTGATCTTCAGCGAGACAGAGCTACAACCCTATGCTTCTTCCCTGGCTCGATCCCCCAGTAAAAAATATATTTCCTTTCCAGCACTGCCAAGCACTGTAATGTGCCCAGAAGCCAACACCATGTGCCAGTTGTTGCCATCTTTTGGCCAGGTGATACTTTTATGAAAAGGCCCACTTCGTACATATAGAATAGTTAAAATTGTTGGCTTCGCAATGCTTGTGTCTCAGAGCTTAACAGGTCCAACATCCCTCCAATAACCTGGTTAACTTCTACAAACTGGATTCCTTCAAACTTAAGCCACTGAGATTACACGTCAACCGTCTTCCATCTTCTCCTATCCCTTGAATTATCAGTGTATTTGGATGCAGGCCTCAGAATTAACCACTAGCTAGTGATAATTAACTTTTGCCTAGTGCAAAATGCTGTGTCTTTTTGGAGAACTGAGAGGTGTAGTAGCTTGTAATTTGACATTTTCTACCACACATGCTAGCCACATTCGCCTCCCTGTCAATCACTTTGTGGCATTGTATTGGTTTCCTCAATCCCACTTTACTAATTCTTGCACTACTGGCCCACACTCCTAACAACGCGTACTGCCGAGGTTCAGTTCAGGGTTAAATTATACAAACCCTCCCATAGTAACTCCTCTCACATCACCTCTTTGACAGGCAGATTTTCTCCTTCACATTTCTGAGTGGCCATCCTTTGCCCCATGCTAAACTCCTCAAAGACTGGCATCCCCAGCGACCATTATGCCCTTTACAATCGTTCCAATAAACACTCATGCTCTCGCTGCAATCTATCCCAACAACTAGAATCTAGAATGAATTTGGCATCTATTGCTTCAGCCACCACAGCCACCAAGTTCCAATTACTGAAAGTCAAAAGATCAGTCCATATCACCCCTTTCACCTCGCCAAATCCCCGATCAGCACCATACCTCTGACTCTTAACTGGACCATGTAGAACTCCTTTGCTCCCTTCAACAGAATCATTTACTTTGCTATCTTATAAACTTTACACACTCATGTCAAAATACATCTAACAATACAATCTTTACAATATAAAACTTAAATGTGTTTCAATTCATTAACTAATAAGGCAGTACTTCAGTTGCATGATTCCGATTTTGGGGTCGATTCATGGAATTAATGTGCGCCGAAAATTCCCACGCAGGGGTGCCAAAACGTGCGATTCGCAGAAAAAAAGTGTGAAAATCGCAGTGCAAGTGCGAAAATCGCAGGGAAACCAGCGCACATCGATTCATGGAAGTCCGTGCGCGAGAAAAACATTGGTTGTGCGCTGAAAAAGTGCGCCGCGCACGCCGGCGCACAGGTCATCCAACAGCGTGCGCCACGGCCACTGCGAAATCGCACATAGCGCGGCGCACATCACAAAAGTAGGCGTAACACAGGGCGTAACACTCAGAATAGGGAACAACGTGTGAAAATATGGGCGTCACGGGGGAAGTACAGGAGGCAAGTGCGCGGAATGCCCACACGCTCGCCTACAACCCGTATTCATGGAATCGAATAGGGCAAACCAGCGCACGGTCAAAGATGCGCACAGGGCCAAACAAGTACGCCACAAGAAAGCAGGCGGTAGAGTCCCTGCGCCTGAAAAAAATGTGTGCCAAAATGTGTGCTAACAAAAAGCACCCATATACAGCCATGATGAATGGTCCATACAGTGGCCCTCTAGGACAAATGAGGTGCAAAGGGGTACCGACAAACATGGACACCCGCTGTGTGAAAAATAGCGTGTGCGTGTGTTCCTGGGTGCGCGGGAAGTTCCACACGCGATTGGCCTGGCTACGTGTACTTCGGGGTGCGCGGGAAGTTCCACACGCGATTGGCCTGGGTATGTGTACTTCGGGGTGCGTGGGAAGTTCCACACGCGATTAGCCTGGGTACGTGTACTACGGGGTGCGCGGGAAGTTCCACACGCGATTAGCCTGGGTACGTGTACTTCGGGAAGCGCAGGAAGTTCCACACGCGATTGGCCTGGGTACGTGTACTTCGGGTGCGCGGGAAGTTCCACACGCGATTGGCCTGGGTACATGTATTCCGAGGTGCGCAGGAAGATTCACACGCGATTTCAGCATGGTATTTGTATTTCGGTGGTGCCGGGGAATGCTACACGTGATTTGGCCGTGTGGGTCCTCCCAGGTGTTCCCTCTACACCCTCCACGGCCCCTGCAGGCAGCCCACACCACAGGGGACTACCCTGCACCCCTGCTCATGTCCCACAGGCAACCCATCCACCATGGCCATGCCCCCCAGCCAACCCACATGTCACCTTGCACTACTGATCACCAACACATATCTCCCAGCACCCCCACCCCCCAGCAATGCAGGGGCAGCCTCCACCTGGCCCCCACTCATGTCTCCCACCACCCCCACCCCCCCAGCATCCAGGGGCACTCTCCACCAGGCCCCCACTCATGTCTCCCATCACCCCCACCCCCCAGCAGTGCAGGGCACCCTCCACCATGCCCCCACTCATGTCCCCTGCACCCCCACCCCCAGCAGTGCAGGGCTCCCTCCACCAGGGCCCCACACATGTCTCCCACCACCCCCACCCCCCAGCAGTGCAGGGGCAGCCTCCACCAGGCCCCCACACATGTCTCCCATCACCCCCACACCCAGCAGTGCAGGGGCAGCCTCCACCAGACCCCCACTCATGTCTCCCATCACCCTCACCCCCTAGCAGTGCAGGGCACCCTCCACCATGCCCCCACTCATGTCCAACTCATGTCTCCCTGCACCCCCCACGACCCCAGCAGTGCAGGGGCAGCCTCTGACAGGCCCCCACTCATGTCTCCCACCACCCCCAGCAGTGCAGGGGCAGCCTCCACCAGGTCCCCACTCATGCCTCCCATCACCCTCACCCCCCAGCAGTGCAGGGGCAGCCTCCACCAGGCCCCCACTCATGTCTCCCATCACCCCCACCCCCCAGCAGTGCAGGGGCAGCCTCCACCAGGCCCCCACTCATGTCTCCCACCACCCCCACCCACCAGCAGTGCAGGGCACCCTCCACCAGGCCCCCACACATGTCTCCCACCACCCCCACCCCCAGCAGTGCAGGGGCAGCCTCCACCAGGCCCCCACTCATGTCTCCCATCACCCCCACCCCCCAGCAGTGCAGGGGCAGCCTCCACCAGGCCCCCACTCAAGTCTCCCACCACCCCCACCCCCCAGCAGTGCAGGGCACCCTCCACCAGGCCCCCACACATGTCTCCCACCACCCCCACCCCCAGCAGTGCAGGGGCAGCCTCCACCAGGCCCCCACCCATGTTTCCCTTCACCCCCACCCCCAGAAGTGCAGGGCACCTCCACCAGGCCCCCACTCATGTCCCCCAGCACCCCCACCCCCCAGCAGTGCAGGGCACCCTCCACCAGGCCCTCACACATGTCTCCCACCACCCCCACCCCCCAGCAGTGCAGGGGCAGCCTCCACCAGGCCCCCACTCATGTCTCCCATCACCCCCACCCCCCAGCAGTGCAGGGCACCCTCCACCATGCCCCCACTCATGTCCCCCTGCACCCCCACCCCCCAGCAGTGCAGGGGCAACCTCCACCAGGCCCCCACTCATGTCTCCCACCACCCCCACCCCCCAGCATCCAGGGGCACCCTCCACCAGGCCCCCACTCATGCCCCCCTGCACCCCCACACCCCAGCAGTGCAGGGCACCGTCCACTAGGCCCCCACACATGTCTCCCACTACCCCCACCCCCCAGCAGTGCCGGGCACCCTCCACCAGGCCCCCACTCATGTCTCCCATCACCCCCACCCCCCAGCAGTATAGGGGCAGCCTCCACCAGGCCCCCACTCATGTCTCCCACCACCCCCACCCCCCAGCATCCAGGGGCACCCTCCACCAGGCCCCCACGCATGTCCAACTCATGTCTCCCTGCACCCCCACCCCCCAGCAGTGCAGGGGCAGCCTCCACCAGGCCCCCACTCATGTCTCCCATCACCCCCACCCCCCAGCAGTGCAGGGGCAGCCTCCACCAGGCCCACACTCATGTCTCCCACCACCCCCACCCCCAAGCATCCAGGGGCACCCTCCACCAGGCCCCCACTCATGTCCCCCTACACCCCCACACCCTGGCAGTGCAGGGCACCCTCCACCAGGCCCCCACACATGTCTCCCACCACCCCCACCCCCCAGCAGTGCAGGGCACCCTCCACCAGGCCCCCACACATGTCTCCCACCACCCCCACCCCCGGCAGTGCAGGGGCAGCCTCCACCAGGCCCCCACTCATGTCTCCCATCACCCCCCCACCCCCCAGCAGTGCAGGGCACCCTCCACCATGCCCCCACTCATGTCCAACTCATGCCTCCCTGCACCCCCACCCCCCCAGCAGTGCAGGGGCAGCCTCCACCAAGCCCCCACTCATGTCTACCACCCCCCACCCCCCAGCAGTGCAGGGCAGCCTCCACCAGGCCCCCACACATGTCTCCCACCACCCGCACCCCCCAGCAGTGCAGGGGCAGCCTCCACCAGGCCCCCACTCATGTCTCCCACCACCCACACCCCCCAGCATCCAGGGGCACCCTCCACCAGGCCCCCACTCATGTCTACCATCACCCCCACCCCCCAGCAGTGCAGGGGCAGCCTCCACCAGGCCCCCACTCATGTCTACCACCACCCCCACCCCCCAGCAGTGCAGGGCACCCTCCACCAGGCCCCCACACATGTCTCCCACCACCCCCACCCCCCAGCATCCAGGGGCACCCTCCACCAGGCCCCCACTCATGTCTACCATCACCCCCACCCCCCAGCAGTGCAGGGGCAGCCTCCACCAGGCCCCACTAATGTCTACCAACACCCCCACGCCCCAGCAGTGCAGGGCACCCTCCACCAGGCCCCCACACATGTCTCCCACCACCCCCACCCCCCAGCAGTGCAGGGGCAGCCTCCACCAGGCCTCCACTCATGTCTACCACCACCCCCACCCCCAGCATCCAGGGGCACCCTCCACCAGGCCCCCACTCATGTCCCCCTGCATCCCCACACCCCAGCAGTGCAGGGTCTGCCTCCACCAGGCCCCCACTCATGTCCCCCTGCACCCCCACCCCCCAGCCGTGCGATTTACCTGGGTATGTGTATTCCTGGGGTGCGCGGGTAGTCTCCCATGCGATACCATCAGGGTACGTGTATTATAGGTTCGCGTGAACTTCCACACACGATACCAGCAGGCTACGTGTATTACGGGGTTCGCGGGAAGTTAAACAAGCGATTGCCCTGGGTACCTGTATTTCGGGGTGCGCGTGAACTTCCACACGCAACTGGGCCTGTGAGAGTGGGGTACGTGTATTCCAGGGGTGGGCTGGAATATTTACTCGCGACTGGGCCTGGGAGAGCGTGTTACGTGTATTCCTGGGGTGGACGGGAAGATTCACAGGTTCGCCTACAACGCGCCGAAAAATAAATGGTCCAATCCTGAAACACGTACGCCAGCATGAAGCAGGCGTACGTCGACCCGCGCAGCATAAAAGTGTGCGCAAACAACAAACAAGCTCAGACGCCAGGATGAATATACCGTTCCTAGCAGCAGTGGCCGTGGGTTACCAAAGGAGGAGGAGGAGGATAGTGAGGGCCCGAATTTTCACTCCCAGAACCAGCCTTTTTCGGATGCCTGATGACCAGGTGTATTGGAGGTACAGGTTTCCACCACACATAATACTGGACCTGGTCAGTGAGTGGGAGGATGACCTCATATCACCCACCCTGTGTTCCCAAGCACTCAGCCCCCTGGAGAAGGTCCTCAATGTACTGCACTTCTTGGCCACAGGATCATTTCAGCGGACAAGTGCCATAGTGGGTGGGGTGTCACAGGCCACGCAGTCACGCTGCCTACACCAGGTCTTGAACATCATCACTGCACGCCCATCAGTCCGTAGGCACATACACCTGCCCAGGACACCTGCAGAAAGGCAGGCTGCCACCCTCGATTTCTACGGTGTGGCACAATTCCCCAAAGTGCTAGGTGCCATTGACTGCACCCATGTGGCATTACGTCCACCCAGGGCATCTGAGCACATCTATAGGAACCGCAAGCACTGGCATTCCATCAACGTGCAGGTAGTATGTAATGCCAAGGGAATCATCACCTCAGTATATGCCAACTATCCAGGGTCCACCCACGACAGCTTCATTTACCGAATGTCTACCCTAAGCCGGGACCTAGAAGCTGGGCCGCATGGCGATACATGGCTGCTTGGTGAGTATGAATGCCACTGCATATGCATGCATGTCAGATGCAGAGTTATGTCACTACACCACTAATGATACCCATCACCTCCTCACCAGGGGACAGTGCCTACCCTCTGAGCACCCACATGATGACGCCAATTCGGAACCCCATCACGTCTCCCGAGGTAAGATACAACACAGCCCATATTGCAACCCAGGGCATAGTGGAGCGCACATTCGGAGTGCTCAAGTCACGCTTTCGCTCCCTTGACTGTTCTGGCGGGCAGCTGTTATATGCGCCCCCAGTAGTGTGCAGGATCATAGTGGCAGCATGTGTCCTGCACAATGTTGCAACACGCCTGGGCCTGGCTGTGGACATGGTGGTGCCCCCACATCCCCAACCACATGCACGCCCGCTGCGCATGGGAGGGGAAAGGGCACGGGGTGAGGCAGCCCGTACGCAGCTGGTGGCTAATTACTTCACATAGAAATCAAACCCCTGTGGAGTGCACACAGCCCTGGCACATACCATCTGATAAGCAATGATGACTCGACCTGACAATTATGACGAACAAAGGGACAGTCAACTGTCAGAACCATAGCAGCCTGAGATTGTTCATGTGGAAGTGTCACAATGTGTGCATCCCTACCTACACAAACACCACCAATGCAGTGTCATCAAAAGACACACTTCCATGCTGCAGAAATGAATACCCACTTGCAAAATACTACATGAAAACAGTGCTATGTCACCCAACCCCTCCCCGGCACGGCCACACAACACACCATGGCATGTCATGCAATGTGAGAGCAAACAAATTAATCCCCACAACATGCCCCAAGTGTCACCAGCTACAGTGTCCCTAATGGAAACATGGCCACACATGAAATGCTCACAGTAATGCAGAACCTACAACACACATTACCAAATACTTACCAAGAATACCAATCACCTACACAACCTCCAACCTACCGTAAACATGACATTACAGACTTAAAAATTTGCTAGCCTCACTACCTGATGATGCCAGCACTTCGAACACTTCCAAGTATACAGTGTTAGCGCCACGCAAGAGTGTAGGTGCACTGCTTACAACATGGACTCCAGTTCCAAGGTGGACCGCCTTGTGAAGACATGAGAAATGGACCTGCAAATTAGGAGGATGAGATGGATGCAGAGGCACATATCAATACACCATGCAGTGTACAATACAACAACAATATGCACTATGAATGTATACACAGTATTGACTACAGACTGCCCACACATCGAATGGGAGTCCAACGTCACCATGTACGTCAATGTCACTTGGGCACACCCTTTGCAAGCCCATGGAAACGGGAAGCAGGAGGGGCGTGTGTCACACAAACCCAAGCATCTGAACCAAATTCATGACAAGCCTGCATGTGCCCAGCCACAATGCAGCGTATGCCCACGGGAGCCACACAAGGCAACACACTGTCCCAAAAAAAAAAAAAAAAATCAAAAATGGCCATTAATGGGCACGGGGGGGGGGGGGGGTGGGGGAGGTCCGAGGACAGGGTGCACACCAAAACCCACCTGTGTGGATCTTGCGAAAAAAACACCTCCATGGGCTCATGGCCTACACAGCTACCCTATTGTGGGAGAAACACTGCTGTCGCTCTCCTCACCCTCTGCAGCTGCATCAGGAGGTGGTGGCACTATGGGAGGCAGCCTACGCAAAGCCCTAGTCTGTTCCTCCATGGCAGCAAGCATGCGGGTGTGGTAGGTCTCGTTCTGGAGGATAATTGTCCGTAGGTCCCCATGCAACAACTCACGGGATGCCCGGAACTCCGCCCTAGTTGCCTGCATCTCAGCTGAGAGCGTACGTGTGAGACGCTCCAGCTGCTGTTCTGTCCTTCTGTTTGTTGAAGCCTCAAGCTCAACAAGAGTCGTCCTGAGGTGAAGGAGTTCCACCCTCAGGGCTTCCCTGTGGCCCTGGGACTCTATGGAAATGGCTTCCCGCAGAGTCGCCAGTGCCGCCCGCCTGTCCCTGTCGGATGCCAACATGTCCTCCCTGTGTGACTGGCAGATGGAGTCTGTTGCCTGCTGTAGTCGCTCCATCAGCCTTTCGGGGGGGACAATGGAAGTGGCCACCCTATCCATGGCCTGAGCCATCATCTCTGATGATGCTGCCTGTTGGGTTGCCATACCGTATATGGATTGCTCCCATGCGGTATTGCCAGGTGGCGTACGGCCACCACGTCAGCGGGCACCACACCTGTCTGGGGCAAGGCGAACTGCGCCTTGCTGTGCCAGCACTGCCTGAGGCTGCAGGACTGCATTCCCCCTCTGATCTGCTGGCCCAGGAACAGGATCAGATGTTGAGGAGTGTGACCCTGCATCCGTAACCACTAAAGGCGTACCTGCCAACACTGGCATCCCCATTGAGGGTTCTAACCCTGGTGCAGGTGGGTCGGACAGAACAGAATCCCTCCCAGGAACACTCACCTGCGACGGCACATAGGTCTCATCATCCGAATCGACACCTGAATACAGTTCGGGGGAGGTGCAGCCAGAGACACCCCTTGAGAGCACGACCTGCAGCAGTTGTGGGTTCTCACCCACCACCACACCACGTCCCTCACTGGTGGTCGGTCGGGCCTCAGACCCCTCCTGGGTCTGCACCATCTCCACAACCCCAGCAGTATCAAGTGCGTCATACCCTGCAAAGACATAAAAGAAAACAAATGGAAACAGTCATTAGCACTATGGCACACAATTAGGGCTGAGAGGCTACAGAAACAGTACTTGATTGACATATGTCCCACATGACTAAAACCCTCCCATGCATGCACCGTCACTGCGTGTGAAGGGTAGGCAGATGGCACACATTGATGACACCAAGATGGAAGATGAACACATTTGCTGCATGCTGCCTACCAGTGGCATCACACATTGGCCAGTGATTGGCAGGTCAAATACACATGCCATCACACAGATGGCATGTACCCTAGCCATAAAGTGAAGAGGGAGAGGAGGGCACCAATTGTTCATTCAGTCCAGTTTGCTCATGAAATTGATTTTTTCATTGAATTGGTTCAAATGTTTAACCTGGAGCTGCCAGTCCAAAATGGTCCTATAGCACAGGGACATGTCTAAACAAATCATGTGCAGGAAACAAAGCCAGTCCACTGTACCATAGCCATGTCAGACATGTGACCATAGGACTGAGAAATGCCGAGTAAAAGTGGTGGTATGCAAACAATCTGCCTGAATAAACAGAGGTAAATAAGCAACAATGTTGTGGCAAGATGACACTTCAAGGGCAACTGGCGTGGTGTTGGACTGGATGTCTAATGTTGGCAGAAGGGATACTGCTATACCCAAATGCTGGTGCGCAGAATGTATTGGATGAGGCACATGGGTGACCCAAACCACTCAGGCACACACACCCTCACCTGGCACCCAAACAGAAGCCCTCCCACACACACCATGCACATGGATGACATACACATGCATGTGCACTCACCGGACAATGCCTCGTAATCTGCCAGTTCTCCCACGCCTTGGATCTGGTCCTCCGTGACGTAGGTCCGAGCAACCTGCTCATGTGGAGTGAGTTCTATGTCCTCTGCTGGAGGCCCACCTCCAGTCACTAGAGTTGCGGCATGACTTGAGGCCAGCTTATTCTTTGCCCTGCGCTTCAGGTCATTCCAGCGCTTGTAGCATTCAGTAGCTGTGCGCCTCACGATTCCAAGGGCACTTATGATGTCCGCGATGGTCTGCCAGTCTGCCTGACGTTGTGCAGGTGTGGTCTTGGATCCTGCAACAATCACCATTTTGCGGTCATGCGCGGACACATACTCTACAAGTACATTCAGTTCAGCCTCATTGAAGCTGGGCTTCCTTGACGGGCCGGTCTGTGTAGCCGTGTCTGGGGCATCAGCCTCTACTGGACGAGCACTCTTCCTCTTTCAGCGTGGGATTGCACACTCAGCATGGGAGTTGGTGCAGGCATTAGCTCAAGTGTGATGGTGTCAGGGGGAATGTCAGCATGATGGACTTGGACCGACACTGTCCTGGCTGGGTGTGTGAGAGGTGGGGTGGATGGAGCCGCAGCTGCCCCTGCAGCCTCCCCAGCCTGCCTATGCGGGGCAGCAGATGACCTAGCTGCCCCTGATCCATGTGGCCTGATGACACCAACGTGCACCGGCGCACGTGGCCTAGACCTGCTGACCTGGAAGTCAGCCATGGAGTCACCCTGTGCCAGGTCTGGTTCCACAGTGGGCTGGTCCAACAAGGGCTGAGCATGGATGGTGTCAGCCACGTTACCCTCAACCGGGGGGGGGCATGGGTGTCCCCGACTGCTCCTCCACACATGGGGGGCTAGGGGCACCCTGCAAGTCACGGCCACGTCCCCTACCGGATCCACCACAGCCACCACTTGAGCCACCCTTACGGCTTGTTCGCCTCCCAGCCATGGCACTGATGTTATTGTGCGTATGGGAGTCCATGTGAACTATTGTCTTGGGCAATTGGGGGTCAAAGGGGTTGGGTACCAGATGGTAATCGTACCCTAGTGCTCTAGCAAGGCTGTATGTCACCCCTGGGGAAAGATGACGGGTCACGCAACGCACAGGCACCCCAAAAAAGGGAAGTAAGGTGCACGCAACCCCTCCTAGACCCCGTGTGTGGAAAAATAAACCTGCACTACGCTGTGGCACCCAGAAACACAAGAATGAACGTATGCGTGTCACACTCAGCCTAGAATGACCTCTGAAGGGGTATGCGACACACGGGGCAAGCACAGATGTTAAATACGTGCGCGACTCACCGTCTGCCAGGAACAAAAGCGTGAAAAATATGTGCGCGTTGGCAACACCCCCGCCAAAAGAAGAATTGTACGCTGTCTGAGGAGACAGGACAATAGTAGAAGGGAACGCTGTTTGAGGAAACAGGCCCAGGAAAAGAGAAAAAGCTGTCAGAGGTAACAGGGAGTGCGAACTTGAAACGCTGTGAAGTAAATTGTGTGTGAACCGACAAGAAGTACAGATTTCACCCACTCGCTCTCCACGAAAAGCACGTACAAGGAAATGGCGTTCTACACGTACCTTTTATACACACGTCACAGACGCGCATACGCAATATGGCCATTTCCACCAATTACATGCTTTGACACTCGGACGTGTATCTTTTTTTTTTACACGCGCCATTCTCTACGGCCATGCGCGTGACGTCATAGCTGCGCATGGGGGCCTTTGGGCCAATGAAATCGCGTATGCGTGCAGACGCGCTTACGCGCTAAGGGCCTTTCATCGAATTACACGCAGATGTGCAGGATTTTCACGTGCCAAATCACTCCGTATCAAGCTGGCCACGCGTAAGCACACGGAAGACCACGCTCCTGCCCAGAAAGCCGATTTACTGCCCCCCAGAGCCCCGAGCACGCTCCCACCTGCCATCTGCTACTGCCTGACTGCCTGCTGCCCACGTGCCCTGCCATTTGCTGCCTTCACATCAGCCAGGGGTGCTGTTGCTGTGACCACCCCTGCTGGAACCGAAGACTCCCGACTGGGATTCCATCGCTCCACAGCCCAGCCCCAGGACCCAGTTGCCCACCCACTCCTGCCTCTGGGGTTGTCATGTCGGGCACTGCAACATCTGGCACCACTGACAACCCCCGACCAGAGAGGCAGAGGGGCACCAGCTTCAGTGCCAGGGAAGTTGGTGTCCTGGTGGAGCAAGTCCTGGGGCAGTATGATGCCCTCTTCGGAAGTGTGTGCGCCGACAAGGAAGGACGGACTCGGATCTGGACGGACATCGTGACTGCCATCAACGCGGAGGGGGTGGCAGTCCGCGACTTCCAACATGTCAAGAAGCGCTGGGAGTACTTCAGGTCCAGGACCCTGAACAAGGCCCGGCACCTCTTGAAGGCAGCGGATGCTAAGGGGCGCCGGGGCCACTTGTCGGAAGATCAGATGAGGGTCCTGGAACGCATATCCCCAGCGCTCCACGTCCAGGTCCTTGAGAGGCAGACCCGTCTGGAGTCGAGCGGTAAGTGTACATGCATCATGATTGTAAGCTGTGCGTGTGGTGATGTGCCAGTAGTGTGCCGTTGCACATCTGTTTGTATGGGGCCCAGTATGGGTGGGGGTGTACAGGGCCATGAGGCTAAAAAACCTGCTGTTTTTTTTTTATTTCCATTATTGTTTGTTTATTTTTGATTCAATTTATGTTGCTTTTAATACATATTTTTTCTTCAAAGTTCAATGTTTAGTATGATCTCATTGGTTTCATGCATATCATGATATGGGTTTTGACATTCACTGACACCCATTGGGTGTATGTGAGGGACATGTGTTCATTTCCAAACTTGCAATTGGGGTTCTATCATGTTTTTGCCATTTCTAAGTGGGTGGATGCAATACTCAGGTGGGTGTTTGGCATTTGGAGGCTGACTATAAGGGCCAGGGATCTACATTGTGGTGACATGTTGGCTGGGGGACATGAGTGGGGGCCTGGTGGAGGCTGCCCCTGCACTGCTGGGGGGTGGGGGTGATGGTAGACATGAGTGGGGGCCTGGTGGAGGGTGCCCCTGGATGCTGGGGGGTGGGGGTGGTGGGAGACATGAGTTGGACATGAGTGGGGACCTGGTGGAGGGTGCCCCTGGATGCTGGGGGGTGGGGGTGGTGGGAGACATGAGTGGGGGCCTGGTGGAGGCTGCCCCTGCACTGCTGGGGGTGGGGGTAATAGACATGAGTGGGGGCCTGGTGGAGGGTGCCCCTGGATGCTGGGGGGTGGGGGTGGTGGGAGACATGAGTGGGGGCCTGGTGGAGGCTGCCCCTGCACTGCTGGGGGGTGGGGGTGATGGGAGACATGAGTGGGGGCCTGGTGGAGGCTGCCCCTGCACTGCTGGGGGGGTGATGGGAGACACGAGTGGGGGCCTGGTGGAGGCTGCCCCTGGATGCTGGGGGGTGGGGGTGATGGTAGACATGAGTGGGGGCCTGGTGGAGGGTGCCCCTGGATGCTGGGGTGTGGGTGGTGGGAGACATGAGTGGGGGCCTGGTGGAGGCTGCCCCTGCACTGCTGGGGGGTGGGGGTAATGGGAGACATGAGTGGGGGCCTGGTGGAGGCTGCCCCTGCACTGCTGGGGGGTGGGGGTGATGGTAGACATGAGTGGGGGCCTGGTGGAGGGTGCCCCTGGATGCTGGGGGGTGGGGGTGGGGGTAGTGGGAGACATGAGTGGGGCCCTGGTGGAGACTGCCCCTGGACTGCTGGGGGGTGGGGGCGATGGTAGACATCACAGGTGGAGGCTGCCCCTGCACTGCTGGGGGGTGGGGGTGCAGGGAAACATGAGTTGGACATGAGTGGGGGCCTGGTGGAGGGTGCCCCTGGATGCTGGGGGGTGGGGGTTCAGGGGGACATGAGTGGGGGCCTGGTGGAGGGTGCCCCTGGATGCTGGGGGGTGGGGGTGGTGGGAGACATCAGTTGGACATGAGTGGGGGCCTGGTGGAGGGTGCCCCTGCACTGCTGGGGTGTGGGGGTGATGGTAGACATGAGTGGGGGCCTGGTGGAGGGTGCCCCTGGATGCTGGGGAGTGGGGGTGGTGGTAGACATGAGTGGGGGCCTGGTGGAGGCTGCCCCTGCACTGCTGGGGAGTGGGGGTGATGAGAGACATGAGTGGGGGCCTGGTGGAGGCTGGCCTGCACTGCTGGGGGGTGGGGGAGATGGGAGACATGAGTGGGGGCCTGGTGGAGGGTGCCCCTGGATGCTGGGGGGTGGGGGTGGTGGGAGACATGAGTTGGACATGAGTGGGGACCTGGTGGAGGGTGCCCCTGGATGCTGGGGGGTGGGGGTGGTGGGAGACATGAGTGGGGGCCTGGTGGAGGCTGCCCCTGCACTGCTGGGGGTGGGGGTAATAGACATGAGTGGGGGCCTGGTGGAGGGTGCCCCTGGATGCTGGGGGGTGGGGGTGGTGGGAGACATGAGTGGGGGCCTGGTGGAGGCTGCCCCTGCACTGCTGGGGTGTGGGGGTGATGGTAGACATGAGTGGGGGCCTGGTGGAGGGTGCCCCTGGATGCTGGGGAGTGGGGGTGGTGGTAGACATGAGTGGGGGCCTGGTGGAGGCTGCCCTGCACTGCTGGGGAGTGGGGGTGATGAGAGACATGAGTGGGGGCCTGGTGGAGGCTGGCCTGCACTGCTGGGGGGTGGGGGAGATGGGGACATGGAGTGGGGGCCTGGTGGAGGGTGCCCCTGGATGCTGGGGGGTGGGGGTGGTGGGAGACATGAGTTGGACATGAGTGGGGACCTGGTGGAGGGTGCCCCTGGATGCTGGGGGGTGGGGGTGGTGGGAGACATGAGTGGGGGCCTGGTGGAGGCTGCCCTGCACTGCTGGGGGTGGGGGTAATAGACATGAGTGGGGGCCTGGTGGAGGGTGCCCCTGGATGCTGGGGGGTGGGGGTGGTGGGAGACATGAGTGGGGGCCTGGTGGAGGCTGCCCCTGCACTGCTGGGGGGTGGGGGTGATGGGAGACATGAGTGGGGGCCTGGTGGAGGCTGCCCCTGCACTGCTGGGGGGGTGATGGGAGACACGAGTGGGGGCCTGGTGGAGGCTGCCCCTGGATGCTGGGGGTGGGGGTGATGGTAGACATGAGTGGGGGCCTGGTGGAGGGTGCCCCTGGATGCTGGGGGTGTGGGTGGTGGGAGACATGAGTGGGGGCCTGGTGGAGGCTGCCCCTGCACTGCTGGGGGGTGGGGGTAATGGGAGACATGAGTGGGGGCCTGGTGGAGGCTGCCCCTGCACTGCTGGGGGGTGGGGGTGATGGTAGACATGAGTGGGGGCCTGGTGGAGGGTGCCCCTGGATGCTGGGGGGTGGGGGTGGGGGTAGTGGGAGACATGAGTGGGGTCCTGGTGGAGACTGCCCCTGGACTGCTGGGGGTGGGGGCGATGTTAGACATCACAGGTGGAGGCTGCCCCTGCACTGCTGGGGGGTGGGGGTGCAGGGAAACATGAGTTGGACATGAGTGGGGGCCTGGTGGAGGGTGCCCCTGGATGCTGGGGGGTGGGGGTTCAGGGGGACATGAGTGGGGGCCTGGTGGAGGGTGCCCCTGGATGCTGGGGGGTGGGGGTGGTGGGAGACATCAGTTGGACATGAGTGGGGGCCTGGTGGAGGGTGCCCCTGCACTGCTGGGGTGTGGGGGTGATGGTAGACATGAGTGGGGGCCTGGTGCAGGGTGCCCCTGTATGCTGGGGAGTGGGGGTGGTGGTAGACATGAGTGGGGGCCTGGTGGAGGCTGCCCCTGCACTGCTGGGGAGTGGGGGTGATGAGAGACATGAGTGGGGGCCTGGTGGAGGCTGGCCTGCACTGCTGGGGGGTGGGGGAGATGGGAGACATGAGTGGGGGCCTGGTGGAGGCTGCCCCTGCACTGCTGGGGGGTGGGGGTGATGGTAGACATGAGCGGGGGCCTGGTGGAGGGTGCCCCTGGATGCTGGGGAGTGGGGGTGGTGGTAGACATGAGTGGGGGCCTGGTGGAGGGCTGCCTCTGCACTGCTGGGGGTGGGGGTGATGGTAGACATGAGTGGGGGCCTGGTGGAGGGTTGCCCCTGGATGCTGGGGGGTGGGGGTGGTGGTAGACATGAGTGGGGGCCTGGTGGAGGCTGCCCCTGCACTGCTCGGGGGTGGGGGTGATGGTAGACATGAGTGGGGGCCTGGTGGAGGCTGCCCCTGCACTGCTGGGGGGTGGGGGTGCAGGGAGACATGAGTTGGACATGAGTGGGGGCCTGGTGGAGGGTGCCCCTGGATGCTGGGGGGTGGGGGTGCAGGGGGACATGAGTGGGGGTCTGGTGGAGGGTGCCCCTGGATGCTGGGGGGTGGGGGGTGCAGGGGGACATGTGTGGGGGCCTGGTGGAGGGTGCCCCTGGATGCTGTGGGTGGGGGTGCAGGGGGACATGTGTGGGGGCCTGGTGGAGGGTGCCCCTGGATGCTGGGGGGTGGGAGTGGTGGGAGACATGAGTGGGGGCCTGGTGGAGGCTGCCCCTGCACTGCTGGGGGGTGGGGGGTGATGGTAGACATGAGTGGGGGCCTGGTGGAGGGTGCCCCTGGATGCTGGGGGGTGGGGGTGCAGGGGGACATGAGTGGGGGCCTGGTGGAGGGTGCCCATGGATGCTGGGGGGTGGGGGTGGTGGGAGACATGAGTTGGACATGAGTGGGGGCCTGGTGGAGGGTGCCCCTGCACTGCTGGGGTGTAGGGGTGATGGTAGACATGAGTGGGGGCCTGGTGGGTGGTGCCCCTGGATGCTGGGGGGTGGGGGTGGTGGTAGACATGAGTGGTGGGGGCCTGGTGGTGGCTGCCCCTGCACTGCTGGGGGGTGGGGGTGCAGGAGAGATGAGTTGGACATGAGTGGGGGCCTGGTGGTGGGTGCTCCTGGATGCTGGGGGGTGGGGGGTGGTGGGAGACATGAGTGGGGGCCTGGTGGAGGCTGCCCCTGGATGCTGGGGGGTGGGGGTGGTGGGAGACATGAGTGGGGGCTTGGTGGAGGCTGCCCCTGGATGCTGTGGGGTGGGGGTGCAGGGGTACGTGTGTGGGGGCCTGGTGGAGGCTGCCCCTGCACTGCTGGGGGGTCGGGGTGGTGGGAGACATGAGTGGGGGCCTGGTGGAGGGTGTCCCTGGATGCTGGGGGGGGTGGGAGGCGGTGGGGAGACATGAGTTGGACATGAGTGGGGGCCTGGTGGAGGGTGCCCCTGGATGCTGGGGGGTGGGGGTGGTGGGAGACATGAGTGGGGCCTGGTGGAGGCTGCCCTGCACTGCTGGGGGGTGGGGGGTGATGGGAGACATGAGTGGGGCCTGGTGGAGGCTGCCCTGCACTGCTGGGTGGTGGGGGTGATGGGAGACACGAGTGGGGGCCTGGTGGAGGCTGCCCCTGGATGCTGGGGGGTGGGGGTGGTGGGAGACATGAGTGGGGGCCTGGTGGAGGCTGCCCTGCACTGCTGGGGGGTGGGGGTGATGGTAGACATGAGTGGGGGCCTGGTGGAGGGTGCCCCTGGATGCTGGGGGGTGGGGGTGGTGGGAGACATGAGTGGGGGCCTGGTGGAGGCTGCCCCTGCACTGCTGGGGGGTGGGGTGATGGGAGACATGAGTGGGGGCCTGGTGGAGGCTGCCCCTGCCCTTCTGGGGGGTGGGGGTGATGGTAGACATGAGTGGGGGCCTGGTGGAGGGTGCCTCTGGATGCTGGGGGGTGGGGGTGGTGGGAGACATGAGTGGGGGCCTGGTGGAGGCTGCCCATGCACTGCTGGGGGGTGGGGGTGATGGTAGACATGAGTGGGGGCCTGGTGGAGGATGCCCCTGCACTGCTGGGGAGTGGGGGGTGCAGGGAAACATGGGTTGGACATGAGTGGGGGCCTGGTGGAGGGTGCCCCTGGATGCTTGGGGGGTGGGAGTGCAGGGGGACATGAGTGGGGGCCTGGTGGAGGGTGCCCCTGGATGCTGGGGAGTGGGGGCGGTGGGAGACATGAGTTGAACATGAGTGGGGGCCTGGTGGAGGGTGCCCCTGCACTGCTGGGGTTTGGGGGTGATGGTAGACATGGAGTGGGGGCCTGGTGGAGGGTGCCCCTGGATGCTGGGGGGTGGGGGTGGTGGTAGACATGAGTGGGAGCCTGGTGGAGGCTGCCCCTGCACTGCTGGGGGTGGGGGTGATGAGAGACATGAGTGGGGGCCTGGTGGAGGCTGCCCCTGCACTGCTGGGGGGTGGGGGTGATGGGAGACATGAGTGGGGGCCTGGGTGGAGGCTGCCCCTGCACTGCTGGGGGGTGGGGGTGATAGTAGACATGAGTGTGGGCCTGGTGGAGGGTTCCGCCCCTGGATGCTGGGGGGTGGGGGTGGTGGTAGACATGAGTGGGGGCCTGGTGGAGGCTGCCTCTGCACTGCTGGGGGGTGGGGGTGATGGTAGACATGAGTGGGGGCCTGGTGGAGGATGCCCCTGGATGCTGGGGGGTGGTGGGAGAGATGAGTGGGGGCCTGGTGGAGGCTGTCCCTGCACTGCTGGGGGGGTGGGGGTGATGGTAGACATGAGTGGGGGCCTGATGGAGGCTGCCCCTGCACTGCTGGGGAGTGGGGGTGCAGGGAAACATGAGTTGGACATGAGTGGGGGCCTGGTGGAGGGTGCCCCTGGATGCTTGGGGGGTGGGGGTGCAGGGGGACATGGAGTGGGGGCCTGGTGGAGGGTGCCCCTGAATGCTGGGGGTGGGGGTGGTGGGAGACATGAGTTGGACATGAGTGGGGGCCTGGTGGAGGGTGCCCCTGGATGCTGGGGGGTGGGGGTGGTGGTAGACATGAGTGGGGGCCTGGTGGAGGCTGCCCTGCCACTGCTGGGGGGTGGGGGTGATGAGAGACATGATTGGGGGCCTGGTGGAGGCTGCCCCTGCACTGCTGAGGGGTGGGGGTGATGGGAGACATGAGTGGGGGCCTGGTGGAGGCTGCCCCTGCACTGCTGGGGGTTGGGGGTGATGGTAGACATGAGTGGGGGCCTGGTTGAGGGTGCCTCTGGATGCTGGGGGGCGGGGGTGGTGGTAGACATGAGTGGCGGCCTGGTGGAGGCTGCCTCTGCACTGCTGGGGGGTGGGGGGTTTTGGTAGACATAAGTGGGGGCCTGGTGGAGGGTGCTCCTGGATGCTGGGGGGTGGGGGGTGGTGGGAGACATGAGTTTGGACATGAGTGGGGGCCTGGTGGAGGGTGCCCCTGGATGCTGGGGGTGGGGGTGGTGGTAGACATGAGTGGGGGCCTGGTGGAGGCTGCCCCTGCACTGCTGGGGGGTGGGGGTGATGAGAGACATGATTGGGGGCCTGGTGGAGGCTGCCCCTGCACTGCTGCGGGGTGGGGGTGATGGGAGACATGAGTGGGGCCTGGTGGAGGCTGCCCCTGCACTGCTGGGGGTTGGGGGTGATGGTAGACATGAGTGGGGGCCTGGTTGAGGGTGCCCCTGGATGCTGGGGGGTGGGGGTGGTGGTAGACATGAGTGGCGGCCTGGTGGAGGCTGCCTCTGCACTGCTGGGGGGTGGGGGTTTTGGTAGACATGAGTGGGGGCCTGGTGGAGGGTGCTCCTGGATGCTGGGGGGTGGGGGGTGGTGGGAGACATGAGTGGGGGCCTGGTGGAGGCTGCCTCTGCACTGCTGGGGGTGGGGGTTTAGGTAGACATGAGTGGGGGCCTGGTGGAGGGTGCTCCTGGATGCTGGGGGTGGGGGGTGGTGGGAGACATGAGTGGGGGCCTGGTGGAGGCTGCCCCTGCACTGCTGGGGGGTGGGGGTGATGGGAGACATGGGTGGGGGCCTGGTGGGAGGCTGCCCCTGCACTGCTGGGGGGTGGGGGTGATGGGAGACATGAGTGGGGTCCTGGGTGGAGTCTGCCCCTGCACTGCTGGGGGGTGGGGTGATTTGAGACATGAGTGGGGGCCTGGTGGGAGGGTGCCCCTGGATGCTGGGGGGTGGGGGTGGTGGTAGACATGAGTGGGGGCCTGGTGGAGGCTGCCCCCTGCACTGCTGGGGGGGTGGGGGTGATGGTAGACATGGGTGGGGGCCTGATGGAGGGTGCCCCTGGATGCTGGGGGGTGGGGGTGGTGGTAGACATGAGTGAGGGCCTGGTGGAGGCTGCCACTGCACTGCTGGGGGGTGGGGTGATGGGAGACATGAGTGGGGGCCTGGTGGAGGCTGCCCCTGCACTGCTGGGGTGTGGGGGTGATGGGAGACATGAGTGGGGGCCTGGTGGAGGCTGCCCCTGCACTGCTGGGGGGTGGGGGTGATGGTAGACATGAGTGGGGGCCTGGTGGAGGGTGCCCCTGGATGCTGGGGGGTGGGGTGGTGGTAGACATGAGTGGGGGCCTGGTGGAGGCTGCTCCTGCACTGCTGGGGGGTGGGGGTGATGGTAGACATGAGTGGGGGCCTGGGTGGAGGGTGCCCCGGAATGCTGGGGGGTGAGGGTGGTGGGAGACATGAGTGGGGGCCTTGTGGAGGCTGCCCCTGCACTGCTGGGGGGTGGGGGTGATGGGAGACATGAGTGGGGGCCTGGTGGAGGCTGCCCCTGCACTGCTGGGGGGTGGGGGTGATGGTAGACATGAGTGGGGGCTTGGTGGAGGGTGCCCCTGGATGCTGGGGGTGGGGGTGGTGGGAGACATGAGTGGGGGCCTGGTGGAGGCTGCCCCTGCACTGCTGGGGGGTGGGGGTGATGGTAGACATGAGTGGGGGCCTGGTGGAGGCTGCCCCTGCACTGCTGGGGGGTGGGGATGCAGGGAGACATGAGTGGGGGCCTGTTGGAGGCTGCCCCTGCACTGCTGGGGGGTGGGGGTGATGGTAGACATGAGTGGGGGCCTGGTGGAGGGTGCCACCCCTGGATGCTGGGGGGGTGGGGGTGGTGGTAGACATGAGTGGGGGCCTGGTGGAGGCTGCCTCTGCACTGCTGGGGGTGGGGGGTGATGGTAGACATGAGTGGGGGCCTGGTGGAGGGTGCCCCTGGATGCTGGGGGGTGGGGGCGGTGGGAAACATGAGTTGGACATGAGTGGGGGCCTGGTGGAGGGTGCCCCTGGATGCTGGGGGGGTAGGGTGCAGGGGACATGAGTGGGGCCTGGTGGAGGGTGCCCCTGGATGCTGGGGGTGGGGGCGGTGGGAGACATGAGTTGGATATGAGTGGGGGCCTGGTGGAGAGTGCCCCTGCACTGCTGGGGTGTGGGGGTGATGGTAGACATGAGTGGGGGCCTGGTGGAGGGTGCCCCTGCACTGCTGTGGTGTGGGGGCGATGGTAGACCTGAGTGGGGGCCTGGTGGAGGCTGCCCCTGCACTGCTGGGGGGTGGGGGTGATGAGAGACATGAGTGGGGGCCTGGTGGAGGCTGCCCCTGCACTGCTGGGGGTGGGGGTGATGGGAGACATGAGTGGGGGCCTGGTGGAGGCTGCCCCTGCACTGCTGGGGGGTGGGGGTGATGGTAGACATGAGTGGGGGCCTGGTTGAGGGTGCCCCTGGATGCTGGGGGTGGGGGTGATGGGAGACATGAGTGGGGGCCTGGTGGAGGCTGCCTCTGCACTGCTGGGGGGTGGGGGTTTTGGTAGACATGAGTGGGGGCCTGGTGGAGGGTGCCCCTGGATGCTGGGGGCTGGGGGCGGTGGTAGACATGAGTGGGGGCCTGGTGGAGGGTGCCCCTGCACTGCTGGGGGGTGGGGGTGATGGTAGACATGAGTGGGGGCCTGGTGGAGGCTGCCCCTGGATGCTGGGGGTGGGGGTGCAGGGGGATATGAGCGGGGGCCTGGTGGAGGGTGCCCCTGGATGCTGGGGGGTGGGGGTGGTGGGAGACATGAGTTGGACATGAGTGGGGGCCTGGTGGAGGCTGCCCCTGGATGCTGTCGGGTGGGGGTGCAGGGGGACATGTGTGGGGGCCTGGTGGAGGCTGCCCCTGCACTGCTGGGGGGTGGGGGGGATGGTAGACATGAGTGGGGGCCTGGTGGAGGGTGCCCCTGGATGCTGGGGGGGTGGAGGTGCAGGGGGGACATGAGTGGGGGCCTGGTGGAGGGTGCCCCTGGATGCTGGGGGGTGGGGGTGGTGGGAGACATGAGTTGGACATGAGTGGGGGCCTGGTGGAGGGTGCCCCTGCACTGCTGGGGTGTGGGGGTGATGGTAGACATGAGTGGGGGCCTGGTGGAGGGTGCTCCTGGATGCTGGGGGGTGGGGGTGGGTGGGAGACATGAGTGGGGGCCTGGTGGAGGCTGCCCCTGCACTGCTGGGGGGTGGGGGTGATGGAAGACATGGGTGGGGGCCTGGTGGAGGCTGCCCTGCACTGCTGGGGGGTGGGGGTGATGGGAGACATGAGTGGGGGCCTGGTGGAGTCTGCCCCTGCACTGCTGGGGGGTGGGGGTGATGGTAGACATGAGTGGGGGCCTGGTGGAGGGTGCCCCTGGATGCTGGGGGGTGGGGGTGGTGGTAGACATGAGTGGGGGCCTGGTGGAGACTGCACCGGCACTGCTGGGGGTGGGGGTGATGGTAGACATGAGTGGGGGCCTGGTGGAGGGTGCCCCTGGATGCTGGGGGGTGGGGGTGGTGGTAGACATGAGTGAGGGCCTGGTGGAGGCCTCACCAGCACTGCTGGGGGGTGGGGTGATGGTAGACATGAGTGGGGGCCTGGTGGAGGGTGCCCCTGGATGCTGGGGGTGGGGGTGGTGGTAGACATGAGTGAGGGCCTGGTGGAGGCTGCCCCTGCACTGCTGGGGGGTGGGGGTGATGGGAGACATGAGTGGGGGCATGGTGGAGGCTGCCCTGCACTGCTGGGGGTGGGGTGATGGTAGACATGAGTGGGGGCCTGGTGGAGGGTGCCCCTGGATGCTGGAGGGTGGTGGTAGACATGAGTGGGGGCCTGGTGGGAGGCTGCTCCTGCACTGCTGGGGGTGGGCGCGATGGTAGACATGAGTGGGGGCCTGGTGGAGGGTGCCCCTGGATGCTGGGGGGTGGGGGTGGCGGTAGACATGAGTGGGGGCCTGGTGGAGGTTGCCCCTGCACTGCTGGGGGTGGGGGTGATGGTAGACATGAGTGGGGCCTGGTGGCGGCTGCCCATGCACTGCTGGGGGGTGGGGGTGCAGGGAGACACGAGTGGGGGCCTGGTGGAGGGTGCCCCTGGATGCTGGGGGGTGAGGGTGGTGGGAGACATGAGTTGGACATGAGTGAGGGCCTGGTGGAGGCTGCCCCTGGATGCTGTGGGGTGGGGGTGCAGGGGGACATGTGTGGGGGCCTGGTGGAGGGTGCCCCTGGATGCTGGGGGGTGGGGGTGCAGGGGGACATGAGTGGGGGCCTGGTGGAGGCTGCCCCTGGATGCTGGGGGGTGGGGGTGGTGGGAGACATGAGTGGGGGCCTGGTGGAGGCTGCCCCTGGATGCTGGGGGGTGGGGGTGGTGGGAGACATGAGTGGGGGCTTGGTGGGAGGCTGCCCCTGGATGCTGTGGGGTGGGGTGCAGGGGTACGTGTGGTGGGGGCCTGGTGGAGGCTGCCCCTGCACTGCTGGGGGGTCGGGGTGGTGGAGACATGAGTGGGGGCCTGGTGGAGGGTGTCCCTGGATGCTGGGGGGTGGGGGCGGTGGGAGACATGAGTTGGACATGAGTGGGGGCCTGGTGGAGGGTGCCCCTGGATGCTGGGGGGTGGGGGTGGTGGGAGACATGAGTGGGGGCCTGGTGGAGGCTGCCCCTGCACTGCTGGGGGGTGGGGGTGATGGGAGACATGAGTGGGGGGCCTGGTGGAGGCTGCCCCTGCACTGCTGGGTGGTGGGGGTGATGGGAGACACGAGTGGGGGCCTGGTGGAGGCTGCCCCTGGATGCTGGGGGGTGGGGGTGGTGGGAGACATGAGTGGGGGCCTGGTGGAGGCTGCCCCTGCACTGCTGGGGGGTGGGGGTGATGGTAGACATGAGTGGGGGCCTGGTGGAGGGTGCCCCTGGATGCTGGGGGGTGGGGGTGGTGGGAGACATAGTGGGGGCCTGGTGGAGGCTGCCCCTGCACTGCTGGGGGGTGGGGGTGATGGGAGACATGAGTGGGGGCCTGGTGGAGGCTGCCCCTGCCCTTCTGGGGGGTGGGGGTGATGGTAGACATGAGTGGGGGCCTGGTGGAGGGTGCCTCTGGATGCTGGGGGGTGGGGGTGGTGGGAGACATGAGTGGGGGCCTGGTGGAGGCTGCCCATGCACTGCTGGGGGGTGGGGGTGATGGTAGACATGAGTGGGGGCATGGTGGAGGATGCCCCTGCACTGCTGGGGAGTGGGGGGTGCAGGGAAACATGGGTTGGACATGAGTGGGGGCCTGGTGGAGGGTGCCCCTGGATGCTTGGGGGGTGGGAGTGCAGGGGGACATGAGTGGGGGCCT